>NC_053390.1:184557769-185910269 GCF_905171765.1 Bufo bufo
TGCTTTTACGGTCACTACAAATAACTTGACCAGCTAAAACAGTACAGATTTGGTTAAATAGAGATGTGAGGCCTGTTTTTTTTTTGCGCTGTGTGACAGGTATAGGTTTAATCACAGAATCAGACTTCTATCTGCACGCTAGCGTGTGTCTTAGGTTTTTCTGAATGACACTATCAGCACCTTCAATGTAAGATATCCTTTTTGGGATAGATTTCAAGTAGGCCTCAAATACCAGAAACTAGTTATTTTGAGAATGGCAAATTTGGGAATAGTTTTTCAACCCAGAAAAAAAAGTGTGCTTTTACGGTCACTACAAATAACTTGACCAGCTAAAACAGTACAGATTTGGTTAAATAGAGATGTGAGGCCTGTTTTTTTTTTGCGCTGTGTGACAGGTATAGGTTTAATCACAGAATCAGACTTCTATCTGCACGCTAGCGTGTGTCTTAGGTTTTTCTGAATGACACTATCAGCTACCTTCAATGTAAGATATCCTTTTTGGGATAGATTTCAAGTAGGCCTCAAATACCAGAAACTAGTTATTTTGAGAATGGCAAATTTGGGAATGGTTTTTCAACCCAGAAAAAAAAGTGTGCTTTTACGGTCACTACAAATAACTTGACCAGCTAAAACAGTACAGATTTGGTTGAATAGAGATGTGAGGCCTGTTTTTTTTTGCGCTGTGTGACAGGTATAGGTTTAATCACAGAATCAGACTTCTATCTGCACGCTAGCGTGTGTCTTAGGTTTTTCTGAATGACACTATCAGCACCTTCAATGTAAGATATCCTTTTTGGGATAGATTTCAAGTAGGCCTCATATACCAGAAACTAGTTATTTTGAGAATGGCAAATTTGGGAATAGTTTTTCAACCCAGAAAAAAAAGTGTGCTTTTACGGTCACTACAAATAACTTGACCAGCTAAAACAGTACAGATTTGGTTAAATAGAGATGTGAGGCCTGTTTTTTTTTTGCGCTGTGTGACAGGTATAGGTTTAATCACAGAATCAGACTTCTATCTGCACGCTAGCGTGTGTCTTAGGTTTTTCTGAATGACACTATCAGCACCTTCAATGTAAGATATCCTTTTTGGGATAGATTTCAAGTAGGCCTCAAATACCAGAAACTAGTTATTTTGAGAATGGCAAATTTGGGAATAGTTTTTCAACCCAGAACAAAAAGTGTGCTTTTACGGTCACTACAAATAACTTGACCAGCTAAAACAGTACAGATTTGGTTAAATAGAGATGTGAGGCCTGTTTTTTTTTTGCGCTGTGTGACAGGTATAGGTTTAATCACAGAATCAGACTTCTATCTGCACGCTAGCGTGTGTCTTAGGTTTTTCTGAATGACACTATCAGCACCTTCAATGTAAGATATCCTTTTTGGGATAGATTTCAAGTAGGCCTCAAATACCAGAAACTAGTTATTTTGAGAATGGCAAATTTGGGAATAGTTTTTCAACCCAGAACAAAAAGTGTGCTTTTACGGTCACTACAAATAACTTGACCAGCTAAAACAGTACAGATTTGGTTAAATAGAGATGTGAGGCCTGTTTTTTTTTTGCGCTGTGTGACAGGTATAGGTTTAATCACAGAATCAGACTTCTATCTGCACGCTAGCGTGTGTCTTAGGTTTTTCTGAATGACACTATCAGCACCTTCAATGTAAGATATCCTTTTTGGGATAGATTTCAAGTAGGCCTCAAATACCAGAAACTAGTTATTTTGAGAATGGCAAATTTGGGAATAGTTTTTCAACCCAGAAAAAAAAGTGTGCTTTTACGGTCACTACAAATAACTTGACCAGCTAAAACAGTACAGATTTGGTTAAATAGAGATGTGAGGCCTGTTTTTTTTTTGCGCTGTGTGACAGGTATAGGTTTAATCACAGAATCAGACTTCTATCTGCACGCTAGCGTGTGTCTTAGGTTTTTCTGAATGACACTATCAGCACCTTCAATGTAAGATATCTTTTTGGGATAGATTTCAAGTAGGCCTCAAATACCAGAAACTAGTTATTTTGAGAATGGCAAATTTGGGAATAGTTTTTCAACCCAGAAAAAAAAGTGTGCTTTTACGGTCACTACAAATAACTTGACCAGCTAAAACAGTACAGATTTGGTTAAATAGAGATGTGAGGCCTGTTTTTTTTTTGCGCTGTGTGACAGGTATAGGTTTAATCACAGAATCAGACTTCTATCTGCACGCTAGCGTGTGTCTTAGGTTTTTCTGAATGACACTATCAGCACCTTCAATGTAAGATATCCTTTTTGGGATAGATTTCAAGTAGGCCTCAAATACCAGAAACTAGTTATTTTGAGAATGGCAAATTTGGGAATAGTTTTTCAACCCAGAAAAAAAAGTGTGCTTTTACGGTCACTACAAATAACTTGACCAGCTAAAACAGTACAGATTTGGTTAAATAGAGATGTGAGGCCTGTTTTTTTTTGCGCTGTGTGACAGGTATAGGTTTAATCACAGAATCAGACTTCTATCTGCACGCTAGCGTGTGTCTTAGGTTTTTCTGAATGACACTATCAGCACCTTCAATGTAAGATATCTTTTTGGGATAGATTTCAAGTAGGCCTCAAATACCAGAAACTAGTTATTTTGAGAATGGCAAATTTGGGAATAGTTTTTCAACCCAGAAAAAAAAGTGTGCTTTTACGGTCACTACAAATAACTTGACCAGCTAAAACAGTACAGATTTGGTTAAATAGAGATGTGAGGCCTGTTTTTTTTTTGCGCTGTGTGACAGGTATAGGTTTAATCACAGAATCAGACTTCTATCAGCACGCTAGCGTGTGTCTTAGGTTTTTCTGAATGACACTATCAGCACCTTCAATGTAAGATATTCTTTTTGGGTTAGATTTCAAGTAGGCCTCAAATACCAGAAACTAGTTATTTTGAGAATGGCAAATTTGGGAATAGTTTTTCAACCCAGAACAAAAAGTGTGCTTTTACGGTCACTACAAATAACTTGACCAGCTAAAACAGTACAGATTTGGTTAAATAGAATGTGAGGCCTGTTTTTTTTTTGCGCTGTGTGACAGGTATAGGTTTAATCACAGAATCAGACTTCTATCTGCACGCTAGCGT
Source organism: Bufo bufo (assembly GCF_905171765.1). Lineage (NCBI taxonomy): Eukaryota > Metazoa > Chordata > Amphibia > Anura > Bufonidae > Bufo > Bufo bufo. The sequence continues at coordinate 184,560,871 of NC_053390.1, forward strand.
GTGTCTTAGGTTTTTCTGAATGACACTATCAGCAGCTTCAATGTAAGATATCTTTTTGGGATAGATTTCAAGTAGGCCTCAAATACCAGAAACTAGTTATTTTGAGAATGGCAAATTTGGGAATGGTTTTTCAACCCAGAAAAAAAAGTGTGCTTTTACGGTCACTACAAATAACTTGACCAGCTAAAACAGTACAGATTTGGTTAAATAGAGATGTGAGGCCTGTTTTTTTTTTGCGCTGTGTGACAGGTATAGGTTTAATCACAGAATCAGACTTCTATCAGCACGCTAGCGTGTGTCTTAGGTTTTTCTGAATGACACTATCAGCACCTTCAATGTAAGATATCCTTTTTGGGATAGATTTCAAGTAGGCCTCAAATACCAGAAACTAGTTATTTTGAGAATGGCAAATTTGGGAATGGTTTTTCAACCCAGAAAAAAAAGTGTGCTTTTACGGTCACTACAAATAACTTGACCAGCTAAAACAGTACAGATTTGGTTAAATAGAGATGTGAGGCCTGTTTTTTTTTTGCGCTGTGTGACAGGTATAGGTTTAATCACAGAATCAGACTTCTATCTGCACGCTAGCGTGTGTCTTAGGTTTTTCTGAATGACACTATCAGCACCTTCAATGTAAGATATCTTTTTGGGATAGATTTCAAGTAGGCCTCAAATACCAGAAACTAGTTATTTTGAGAATGGCAAATTTGGGAATGGTTTTTCAACCCAGAAAAAAAAGTGTGCTTTTACGGTCACTACAAATAACTTGACCAGCTAAAACAGTACAGATTTGGTTAAATAGAAATGTGAGGCCTGTTTTTTTTTTGCGCTGTGTGACAGGTATAGGTTTAATCACAGAATCAGACTTCTATCTGCACGCTAGCGTGTGTCTTAGGTTTTTCTGAATGACACTATCACTAGCTTCAATGTAAGATATTCCTTTTTGGGATAGATTTCAAGTAGGCCTCAAATACCAGAAACTAGTTATTTTGAGAATGGCAAATTTGGGAATAGTTTTTCAACCCAGAAAAAAAAGTGTGCTTTTACGGTCACTACAAATAACTTGACCAGCTAAAACAGTACAGATTTGGTTAAATAGAATGTGAGGCCTGTTTTTTTTTTGCGCTGTGTGACAGGTATAGGTTTAATCACAGAATCAGACTTCTATCTGCACGCTAGCGTGTGTCTTAGGTTTTTCTGAATGACACTATCAGCACCTTCAATGTAAGATATCTTTTTGGGATAGATTTCAAGTAGGCCTCAAATACCAGAAACTAGTTATTTTGAGAATGGCAAATTTGGGAATAGTTTTTCAACCCAGAAAAAAAAGTGTGCTTTTACGGTCACTACAAATAACTTGACCAGCTAAAACAGTACAGATTTGGTTAAATAGAGATGTGAGGCCTGTTTTTTTTTGCGCTGTGTGACAGGTATAGGTTTAATCACAGAATCAGACTTCTATCAGCACGCTAGCGTGTGTCTTAGGTTTTTCTGAATGACACTATCAGCACCTTCAATGTAAGATATCCTTTTTGGGATAGATTTCAAGTAGGCCTCAAATACCAGAAACTAGTTATTTTGAGAATGGCAAATTTGGGAATAGTTTTTCAACCCAGAAAAAAAAGTGTGCTTTTACGGTCACTACAAATAACTTGACCAGCTAAAACAGTACAGATTTGGTTAAATAGAGATGTGAGGCCTGTTTTTTTTTTGCGCTGTGTGACAGGTATAGGTTTAATCACAGAATCAGACTTCTATCTGCACGCTAGCGTGTGTCTTAGGTTTTTCTGAATGACACTATCACTAGCCTTCAATGTAAGATATTCTTTTTGGGATAGATTTCAAGTAGGCCTCAAATACCAGAAACTAGTTATTTTGAGAATGGCAAATTTGGGAATAGTTTTTCAACCCAGAAAAAAAAGTGTGCTTTTACGGTCACTACAAATAACTTGACCAGCTAAAACAGTACAGATTTGGTTAAATAGAGATGTGAGGCCTGTTTTTTTTTTGCGCTGTGTGACAGGTATAGGTTTAATCACAGAATCAGACTTCTATCTGCACGCTAGCGTGTGTCTTAGGTTTTTCTGAATGACACTATCAGCACCTTCAATGTAAGATATCCTTTTTGGGATAGATTTCAAGTAGGCCTCAAATACCAGAAACTAGTTATTTTGAGAATGGCAAATTTGGGAATGGTTTTTCAACCCAGAAAAAAAAGTGTGCTTTTACGGTCACTACAAATAACTTGACCAGCTAAAACAGTACAGATTTGGTTAAATAGAGATGTGAGGCCTGTTTTTTTTTTGCGCTGTGTGACAGGTATAGGTTTAATCACAGAATCAGACTTCTATCTGCACGCTAGCGTGTGTCTTAGGTTTTTCTGAATGACACTATCAGCACCTTCAATGTAAGATATCTTTTTGGGATAGATTTCAAGTAGGCCTCAAATACCAGAAACTAGTTATTTTGAGAATGGCAAATTTGGGAATGGTTTTTCAACCCAGAAAAAAAAGTGTGCTTTTACGGTCACTACAAATAACTTGACCAGCTAAAACAGTACAGATTTGGTTAAATAGAGATGTGAGGCCTGTTTTTTTTTTGCGCTGTGTGACAGGTATAGGTTTAATCACAGAATCAGACTTCTATCTGCACGCTAGCGTGTGTCTTAGGTTTTTCTGAATGACACTATCAGTACCTTCAATGTAAGATATCCTTTTTGGGATAGATTTCAAGTAGGCCTCAAATACCAGAAACTAGTTATTTTGAGAATGGCAAATTTGGGAATAGTTTTTCAACCCAGAAAAAAAAGTGTGCTTTTACGGTCACTACAAATAACTTGACCAGCTAAAACAGTACAGATTTGGTTAAATAGAATGTGAGGCCTGTTTTTTTTTTGCGCTGTGTGACAGGTATAGGTTTAATCACAGAATCAGACTTCTATCTGCACGCTAGCGTGTGTCTTAGGTTTTTCTGAATGACACTATCAGCACCTTCAATGTAAGATATCCTTTTTGGGATAGATTTCAAGTAGGCCTCAAATACCAGAAACTAGTTATTTTGAGAATGGCAAATTTGGGAATAGTTTTTCAACCCAGAACAAAAAGTGTGCTTTTACGGTCACTACAAATAACTTGACCAGCTAAAACAGTACAGATTTGGTTAAATAGAGATGTGAGGCCTGTTTTTTTTTTGCGCTGTGTGACAGGTATAGGTTTAATCACAGAATCAGACTTCTATCTGCACGCTAGCGTGTGTCTTAGGTTTTTCTGAATGACACTATCAGCACCTTCAATGTAAGATATCCTTTTTGGGATAGATTTCAAGTAGGCCTCAAATACCAGAAACTAGTTATTTTGAGAATGGCAAATTTGGGAATAGTTTTTCAACCCAGAACAAAAAGTGTGCTTTTACGGTCACTACAAATAACTTGACCAGCTAAAACAGTACAGATTTGGTTAAATAGAGATGTGAGGCCTGTTTTTTTTTGCGCTGTGTGACAGGTATAGGTTTAATCACAGAATCAGACTTCTATCTGCACGCTAGCGTGTGTCTTAGGTTTTTCTGAATGACACTATCAGCACCTTCAATGTAAGATATCCTTTTTGGGATAGATTTCAAGTAGGCCTCAAATACCAGAAACTAGTTATTTTGAGAATGGCAAATTTGGGAATAGTTTTTCAACCCAGAAAAAAAAGTGTGCTTTTACGGTCACTACAAATAACTTGACCAGCTAAAACAGTACAGATTTGGTTAAATAGAGATGTGAGGCCTGTTTTTTTTTTGCGCTGTGTGACAGGTATAGGTTTAATCACAGAATCAGACTTCTATCTGCACGCTAGCGTGTGTCTTAGGTTTTTCTGAATGACACTATCAGCACCTTCAATGTAAGATATCTTTTTGGGATAGATTTCAAGTAGGCCTCAAATACCAGAAACTAGTTATTTTGAGAATGGCAAATTTGGGAATGGTTTTTCAACCCAGAAAAAAAAGTGTGCTTTTACGGTCACTACAAATAACTTGACCAGCTAAAACAGTACAGATTTGGTTAAATAGAGATGTGAGGCCTGTTTTTTTTTTGCGCTGTGTGACAGGTATAGGTTTAATCACAGAATCAGACTTCTATCTGCACGCTAGCGTGTGTCTTAGGTTTTTCTGAATGACACTATCAGCACCTTCAATGTAAGATATCCTTTTTGGGATAGATTTCAAGTAGGCCTCAAATACCAGAAACTAGTTATTTTGAGAATGGCAAATTTGGGAATGGTTTTTCAACCCAGAAAAAAAAGTGTGCTTTTACGGTCACTACAAATAACTTGACCAGCTAAAACAGTACAGATTTGGTTAAATAGAGATGTGAGGCCTGTTTTTTTTTGCGCTGTGTGACAGGTATAGGTTTAATCACAGAATCAGACTTCTATCTGCACGCTAGCGTGTGTCTTAGGTTTTTCTGAATGACACTATCAGCACCTTCAATGTAAGATATCTTTTTGGGATAGATTTCAAGTAGGCCTCAAATACCAGAAACTAGTTATTTTGAGAATGGCAAATTTGGGAATAGTTTTTCAACCCAGAAAAAAAAGTGTGCTTTTACGGTCACTACAAATAACTTGACCAGCTAAAACAGTACAGATTTGGTTAAATAGAGATGTGAGGCCTGTTTTTTTTTTGCGCTGTGTGACAGGTATAGGTTTAATCACAGAATCAGACTTCTATCTGCACGCTAGCGTGTGTCTTAGGTTTTTCTGAATGACACTATCAGCTACCTTCAATGTAAGATATCCTTTTTGGGATAGATTTCAAGTAGGCCTCAAATACCAGAAACTAGTTATTTTGAGAATGGCAAATTTGGGAATAGTTTTTCAACCCAGAACAAAAAGTGTGCTTTTACGGTCACTACAAATAACTTGACCAGCTAAAACAGTACAGATTTGGTTAAATAGAGATGTGAGGCCTGTTTTTTTTTTGCGCTGTGTGACAGGTATAGGTTTAATCACAGAATCAGACTTCTATCAGCACGCTAGCGTGTGTCTTAGGTTTTTCTGAATGACACTATCAGCACCTTCAATGTAAGATATCCTTTTTGGGATAGATTTCAAGTAGGCCTCAAATACCAGAAACTAGTTATTTTGAGAATGGCAAATTTGGGAATAGTTTTTCAACCCAGAAAAAAAAGTGTGCTTTTACGGTCACTACAAATAACTTGACCAGCTAAAACAGTACAGATTTGGTTAAATAGAGATGTGAGGCCTGTTTTTTTTTTGCGCTGTGTGACAGGTATAGGTTTAATCACAGAATCAGACTTCTATCTGCACGCTAGCGTGTGTCTTAGGTTTTTCTGAATGACACTATCAGCACCTTCAATGTAAGATATCTTTTTGGGATAGATTTCAAGTAGGCCTCAAATACCAGAAACTAGTTATTTTGAGAATGGCAAATTTGGGAATAGTTTTTCAACCCAGAAAAAAAAGTGTGCTTTTACGGTCACTACAAATAACTTGACCAGCTAAAACAGTACAGATTTGGTTAAATAGAGATGTGAGGCCTGTTTTTTTTTTGCGCTGTGTGACAGGTATAGGTTTAATCACAGAATCAGACTTCTATCTGCACGCTAGCGTGTGTCTTAGGTTTTTCTGAATGACACTATCAGCACCTTCAATGTAAGATATCCTTTTTGGGATAGATTTCAAGTAGGCCTCAAATACCAGAAACTAGTTATTTTGAGAATGGCAAATTTGGGAATAGTTTTTCAACCCAGAACAAAAAGTGTGCTTTTACGGTCACTACAAATAACTTGACCAGCTAAAACAGTACAGATTTGGTTAAATAGAGATGTGAGGCCTGTTTTTTTTTTGCGCTGTGTGACAGGTATAGGTTTAATCACAGAATCAGACTTCTATCTGCACGCTAGCGTGTGTCTTAGGTTTTTCTGAATGACACTATCAGCTAGCTTCAATGTAAGATATCCTTTTTGGGATAGATTTCAAGTAGGCCTCAAATACCAGAAACTAGTTATTTTGAGAATGGCAAATTTGGGAATGGTTTTTCAACCCAGAAAAAAAAGTGTGCTTTTACGGTCACTACAAATAACTTGACCAGCTAAAACAGTACAGATTTGGTTAAATAGAGATGTGAGGCCTGTTTTTTTTTGCGCTGTGTGACAGGTATAGGTTTAATCACAGAATCAGACTTCTATCAGCACGCTAGCGTGTGTCTTAGGTTTTTCTGAATGACACTATCAGCACCTTCAATGTAAGATATTCCTTTTTGGGATAGATTTCAAGTAGGCCTCAAATACCAGAAACTAGTTATTTTGAGAATGGCAAATTTGGGAATAGTTTTTCAACCCAGAACAAAAAGTGTGCTTTTACGGTCACTACAAATAACTTGACCAGCTAAAACAGTACAGATTTGGTTAAATAGAGATGTGAGGCCTGTTTTTTTTTTGCGCTGTGTGACAGGTATAGGTTTAATCACAGAATCAGACTTCTATCAGCACGCTAGCGTGTGTCTTAGGTTTTTCTGAATGACACTATCAGCACCTTCAATGTAAGATATCTTTTTGGGATAGATTTCAAGTAGGCCTCAAATACCAGAAACTAGTTATTTTGAGAATGGCAAATTTGGGAATAGTTTTTCAACCCAGAAAAAAAAGTGTGCTTTTACGGTCACTACAAATAACTTGACCAGCTAAAACAGTACAGATTTGGTTAAATAGAGATGTGAGGCCTGTTTTTTTTTTGCGCTGTGTGACAGGTATAGGTTTAATCACAGAATCAGACTTCTATCTGCACGCTAGCGTGTGTCTTAGGTTTTTCTGAATGACACTATCAGCTAGCTTCAATGTAAGATATTCTTTTTGGGATAGATTTCAAGTAGGCCTCAAATACCAGAAACTAGTTATTTTGAGAATGGCAAATTTGGGAATAGTTTTTCAACCCAGAAAAAAAAGTGTGCTTTACCGGTCACTACAAATAACTTGACCAGCTAAAACAGTACAGATTTGGTTAAATAGAGATGTGAGGCCTGTTTTTTTTTTGCGCTGTGTGACAGGTATAGGTTTAATCACAGAATCAGACTTCTATCTGCACGCTAGCGTGTGTCTTAGGTTTTTCTGAATGACACTATCAGCACCTTCAATGTAAGATATTCTTTTTGGGATAGATTTCAAGTAGGCCTCAAATACCAGAAACTAGTTATTTTGAGAATGGCAAATTTGGGAATGGTTTTTCAACCCAGAAAAAAAAGTGTGCTTTTACGGTCACTACAAATAACTTGACCAGCTAAAACAGTACAGATTTGGTTAAATAGAATGTGAGGCCTGTTTTTTTTTTGCGCTGTGTGACAGGTATAGGTTTAATCACAGAATCAGACTTCTATCAGCACGCTAGCGTGTGTCTTAGGTTTTTCTGAATGACACTATCAGCACCTTCAATGTAAGATATTCTTTTTGGGATAGATTTCAAGTAGGCCTCAAATACCAGAAACTAGTTATTTTGAGAATGGCAAATTTGGGAATGGTTTTTCAACCCAGAAAAAAAAGTGTGCTTTTACGGTCACTACAAATAACTTGACCAGCTAAAACAGTACAGATTTGGTTAAATAGAGATGTGAGGCCTGTTTTTTTTTGCGCTGTGTGACAGGTATAGGTTTAATCACAGAATCAGACTTCTATCTGCACGCTAGCGTGTGTCTTAGGTTTTTCTGAATGACACTATCAGCTACCTTCAATGTAAGATATTCTTTTTGGGATAGATTTCAAGTAGGCCTCAAATACCAGAAACTAGTTATTTTGAGAATGGCAAATTTGGGAATAGTTTTTCAACCCAGAAAAAAAAGTGTGCTTTTACGGTCACTACAAATAACTTGACCAGCTAAAACAGTACAGATTTGGTTAAATAGAGATGTGAGGCCTGTTTTTTTTTTGCGCTGTGTGACAGGTATAGGTTTAATCACAGAATCAGACTTCTATCAGCACGCTAGCGTGTGTCTTAGGTTTTTCTGAATGACACTATCAGCTAGCTTCAATGTAAGATATCCTTTTTGGGATAGATTTCAAGTAGGCCTCAAATACCAGAAACTAGTTATTTTGAGAATGGCAAATTTGGGAATGGTTTTTCAACCCAGAACAAAAAGTGTGCTTTTACGGTCACTACAAATAACTTGACCAGCTAAAACAGTACAGATTTGGTTAAATAGAGATGTGAGGCCTGTTTTTTTTTTGCGCTGTGTGACAGGTATAGGTTTAATCACAGAATCAGACTTCTATCAGCACGCTAGCGTGTGTCTTAGGTTTTTCTGAATGACACTATCAGCTACCTTCAATGTAAGATATCCTTTTTGGGATAGATTTCAAGTAGGCCTCAAATACCAGAAACTAGTTATTTTGAGAATGGCAAATTTGGGAATGGTTTTTCAACCCAGAAAAAAAAGTGTGCTTTTACGGTCACTACAAATAACTTGACCAGCTAAAACAGTACAGATTTGGTTAAATAGAATGTCAGGCCTGTTTTTTTTTTGCGCTGTGTGACAGGTATAGGTTTAATCACAGAATCAGACTTCTATCTGCACGCTAGCGTGTGTCTTAGGTTTTTCTGAATGACACTATCAGCACCTTCAATGTAAGATATCCTTTTTGGGATAGATTTCAAGTAGGCCTCAAATACCAGAAACTAGTTATTTTGAGAATGGCAAATTTGGGAATAGTTTTTCAACCCAGAAAAAAAAGTGTGCTTTTACGGTCACTACAAATAACTTGACCAGCTAAAACAGTACAGATTTGGTTGAATAGAATGTGAGGCCTGTTTTTTTTTTGCGCTGTGTGACAGGTATAGGTTTAATCACAGAATCAGACTTCTATCTGCACGGTAGCGTGTGTCTTAGGTTTTTCTGAATGACACTATCAGCACCTTCAATGTAAGATATCCTTTTTGGGATAGATTTCAAGTAGGCCTCAAATACCAGAAACTAGTTATTTTGAGAATGGCAAATTTGGGAATAGTTTTTCAACCCAGAAAAAAAAGTGTGCTTTTACGGTCACTACAAATAACTTGACCAGCTAAAACAGTACAGATTTGGTTAAATAGAGATGTGAGGCCTGTTTTTTTTTTGCGCTGTGTGACAGGTATAGGTTTAATCACAGAATCAGACTTCTATCTGCACGCTAGCGTGTGTCTTAGGTTTTTCTGAATGACACTATCAGCACCTTCAATGTAAGATATCTTTTTGGGATAGATTTCAAGTAGGCCTCAAATACCAGAAACTAGTTATTTTGAGAATGGCAAATTTGGGAATAGTTTTTCAACCCAGAAAAAAAAGTGTGCTTTTACGGTCACTACAAATAACTTGACCAGCTAAAACAGTACAGATTTGGTTAAATAGAGATGTGAGGCCTGTTTTTTTTTTGCGCTGTGTGACAGGTATAGGTTTAATCACAGAATCAGACTTCTATCAGCACGCTAGCGTGTGTCTTAGGTTTTTCTGAATGACACTATCAGCTACCTTCAATGTAAGATATTCTTTTTGGGATAGATTTCAAGTAGGCCTCAAATACCAGAAACTAGTTATTTTGAGAATGGCAAATTTGGGAATGGTTTTTCAACCCAGAAAAAAAAGTGTGCTTTTACGGTCACTACAAATAACTTGACCAGCTAAAACAGTACAGATTTGGTTAAATAGAGATGTGAGGCCTGTTTTTTTTTGCGCTGTGTGACAGGTATAGGTTTAATCACAGAATCAGACTTCTATCAGCACGCTAGCGTGTGTCTTAGGTTTTTCTGAATGACACTATCAGCTAGCTTCAATGTAAGATATTCTTTTTGGGATAGATTTCAAGTAGGCCTCAAATACCAGAAACTAGTTATTTTGAGAATGGCAAATTTGGGAATGGTTTTTCAACCCAGAAAAAAAAGTGTGCTTTTACGGTCACTACAAATAACTTGACCAGCTAAAACAGTACAGATTTGGTTAAATAGAGATGTGAGGCCTGTTTTTTTTTTGCGCTGTGTGACAGGTATAGGTTTAATCACAGAATCAGACTTCTATCAGCACGCTAGCGTGTGTCTTAGGTTTTTCTGAATGACACTATCAGCACCTTCAATGTAAGATATTCTTTTTGGGATAGATTTCAAGTAGGCCTCAAATACCAGAAACTAGTTATTTTGAGAATGGCAAATTTGGGAATGGTTTTTCAACCCAGAAAAAAAAGTGTGCTTTTACGGTCACTACAAATAACTTGACCAGCTAAAACAGTACAGATTTGGTTAAATAGAGATGTGAGGCCTTTTTTTTTTTTGCGCTGTGTGACAGGTATAGGTTTAATCACAGAATCAGACTTCTATCTGCACGCTAGCGTGTGTCTTAGGTTTTTCTGAATGACACTATCACTAGCTTCAATGTAAGATATTCTTTTTGGGATAGATTTCAAGTAGGCCTCAAATACCAGAAACTAGTTATTTTGAGAATGGCAAATTTGGGAATGGTTTTTCAACCCAGAAAAAAAAGTGTGCTTTTACGGTCACTACAAATAACTTGACCAGCTAAAACAGTACAGATTTGGTTAAATAGAGATGTGAGGCCTGTTTTTTTTTGCGCTGTGTGACAGGTATAGGTTTAATCACAGAATCAGACTTCTATCAGCACGCTAGCGTGTGTCTTAGGTTTTTCTGAATGACACTATCAGCACCTTCAATGTAAGATATCTTTTTGGGATAGATTTCAAGTAGGCCTCAAATACCAGAAACTAGTTATTTTGAGAATGGCAAATTTGGGAATGGTTTTTCAACCCAGAAAAAAAAGTGTGCTTTTACGGTCACTACAAATAACTTGACCAGCTAAAACAGTACAGATTTGGTTAAATAGAGATGTGAGGCCTGTTTTTTTTTTGCGCTGTGTGACAGGTATAGGTTTAATCACAGAATCAGACTTCTATCTGCACGCTAGCGTGTGTCTTAGGTTTTTCTGAATGACACTATCAGCACCTTCAATGTAAGATATCCTTTTTGGGATAGATTTCAAGTAGGCCTCAAATACCAGAAACTAGTTATTTTGAGAATGGCAAATTTGGGAATAGTTTTTCAACCCAGAAAAAAAAGTGTGCTTTTACGGTCACTACAAATAACTTGACCAGCTAAAACAGTACAGATTTGGTTAAATAGAGATGTGAGGCCTGTTTTTTTTTTGCGCTGTGTGACAGGTATAGGGTTAATCACAGAATCAGACTTCTATCTGCACGCTAGCGTGTGTCTTAGGTTTTTCTGAATGACACTATCAGCTAGCTTCAATGTAAGATATCTTTTTGGGATAGATTTCAAGTAGGCCTCAAATACCAGAAACTAGTTATTTTGAGAATGGCAAATTTGGGAATAGTTTTTCAACCCAGAAAAAAAAGTGTGCTTTTACGGTCACTACAAATAACTTGACCAGCTAAAACAGTACAGATTTGGTTAAATAGAAATGTGAGGCCTGTTTTTTTTTTGCGCTGTGTGACAGGTATAGGTTTAATCACAGAATCAGACTTCTATCTGCACGCTAGCGTGTGTCTTAGGTTTTTCTGAATGACACTATCAGCTACCTTCAATGTAAGATATCCTTTTTGGGATAGATTTCAAGTAGGCCTCAAATACCAGAAACTAGTTATTTTGAGAATGGCAAATTTGGGAATAGTTTTTCAACCCAGAAAAAAAAGTGTGCTTTTACGGTCACTACAAATAACTTGACCAGCTAAAACAGTACAGATTTGGTTAAATAGAGATGTGAGGCCTGTTTTTTTTTGCGCTGTGTGACAGGTATAGGTTTAATCACAGAATCAGACTTCTATCTGCACGCTAGCGTGTGTCTTAGGTTTTTCTGAATGACACTATCAGCACCTTCAATGTAAGATATCTTTTTGGGATAGATTTCAAGTAGGCCTCAAATACCAGAAACTAGTTATTTTGAGAATGGCAAATTTGGGAATGGTTTTTCAACCCAGAAAAAAAAGTGTGCTTTTACGGTCACTACAAATAACTTGACCAGCTAAAACAGTACAGATTTGGTTAAATAGAGATGTGAGGCCTGTTTTTTTTTTGCGCTGTGTGACAGGTATAGGTTTAATCACAGAATCAGACTTCTATCTGCACGCTAGCGTGTGTCTTAGGTTTTTCTGAATGACACTATCAGCTACCTTCAATGTAAGATATCTTTTTGGGATAGATTTCAAGTAGGCCTCAAATACCAGAAACTAGTTATTTTGAGAATGGCAAATTTGGGAATGGTTTTTCAACCCAGAAAAAAAAGTGTGCTTTTACGGTCACTACAAATAACTTGACCAGCTAAAACAGTACAGATTTGGTTAAATAGAGATGTGAGGCCTGTTTTTTTTTGCGCTGTGTGACAGGTATAGGTTTAATCACAGAATCAGACTTCTATCAGCACGCTAGCGTGTGTCTTAGGTTTTTCTGAATGACACTATCAGGTACCTTCAATGTAAGATATCCTTTTTGGGATAGATTTCAAGTAGGCCTCAAATACCAGAAACTAGTTATTTTGAGAATGGCAAATTTGGGAATGGTTTTTCAACCCAGAAAAAAAAGTGTGCTTTTACGGTCACTACAAATAACTTGACCAGCTAAAACAGTACAGATTTGGTTAAATAGAGATGTGAGGCCTGTTTTTTTTTTGCGCTGTGTGACAGGTATAGGTTTAATCACAGAATCAGACTTCTATCTGCACGCTAGCGTGTGTCTTAGGTTTTTCTGAATGACACTATCAGCTACCTTCAATGTAAGATATTCCTTTTTGGGATAGATTTCAAGTAGGCCTCAAATACCAGAAACTAGTTATTTTGAGAATGGCAAATTTGGGAATAGTTTTTCAACCCAGAAAAAAAAGTGTGCTTTTACGGTCACTACAAATAACTTGACCAGCTAAAACAGTACAGATTTGGTTAAATAGAGATGTGAGGCCTGTTTTTTTTTGCGCTGTGTGACAGGTATAGGTTTAATCACAGAATCAGACTTCTATCAGCACGCTAGCGTGTGTCTTAGGTTTTTCTGAATGACACTATCAGCTACCTTCAATGTAAGATATTCTTTTTGGGATAGATTTCAAGTAGGCCTCAAATACCAGAAACTAGTTATTTTGAGAATGGCAAATTTGGGAATGGTTTTTCAACCCAGAAAAAAAAGTGTGCTTTTACGGTCACTACAAATAACTTGACCAGCTAAAACAGTACAGATTTGGTTAAATAGAGATGTGAGGCCTGTTTTTTTTTTGCGCTGTGTGACAGGTATAGGTTTAATCACAGAATCAGACTTCTATCAGCACGCTAGCGTGTGTCTTAGGTTTTTCTGAATGACACTATCAGCTAGCTTCAATGTAAGATATTCTTTTTGGGATAGATTTCAAGTAGGCCTCAAATACCAGAAACTAGTTATTTTGAGAATGGCAAATTTGGGAATGGTTTTTCAACCCAGAAAAAAAAGTGTGCTTTTACGGTCACTACAAATAACTTGACCAGCTAAAACAGTACAGATTTGGTTAAATAGAGATGTGAGGCCTGTTTTTTTTTTGCGCTGTGTGACAGGTATAGGTTTAATCACAGAATCAGACTTCTATCTGCACGCTAGCGTGTGTCTTAGGTTTTTCTGAATGACACTATCAGCACCTTCAATGTAAGATATCCTTTTTGGGATAGATTTCAAGTAGGCCTCAAATACCAGAAACTAGTTATTTTGAGAATGGCAAATTTGGGAATGGTTTTTCAACCCAGAAAAAAAAGTGTGCTTTTACGGTCACTACAAATAACTTGACCAGCTAAAACAGTACAGATTTGGTTAAATAGAGATGTGAGGCCTGTTTTTTTTTGCGCTGTGTGACAGGTATAGGTTTAATCACAGAATCAGACTTCTATCTGCACGCTAGCGTGTGTCTTAGGTTTTTCTGAATGACACTATCAGCACCTTCAATGTAAGATATCTTTTTGGGATAGATTTCAAGTAGGCCTCAAATACCAGAAACTAGTTATTTTGAGAATGGCAAATTTGGGAATGGTTTTTCAACCCAGAAAAAAAAGTGTGCTTTTACGGTCACTACAAATAACTTGACCAGCTAAAACAGTACAGATTTGGTTAAATAGAGATGTGAGGCCTGTTTTTTTTTGCGCTGTGTGACAGGTATAGGTTTAATCACAGAATCAGACTTCTATCTGCACGCTAGCGTGTGTCTTAGGTTTTTCTGAATGACACTATCAGCACCTTCAATGTAAGATATCCTTTTTGGGATAGATTTCAAGTAGGCCTCAAATACCAGAAACTAGTTATTTTGAGAATGGCAAATTTGGGAATGGTTTTTCAACCCAGAACAAAAAGTGTGCTTTTACGGTCACTACAAATAACTTGACCAGCTAAAACAGTACAGATTTGGTTAAATAGAGATGTGAGGCCTGTTTTTTTTTTGCGCTGTGTGACAGGTATAGGTTTAATCACAGAATCAGACTTCTATCTGCACGCTAGCGTGTGTCTTAGGTTTTTCTGAATGACACTATCAGCACCTTCAATGTAAGATATCCTTTTTGGGATAGATTTCAAGTAGGCCTCAAATACCAGAAACTAGTTATTTTGAGAATGGCAAATTTGGGAATAGTTTTTCAACCCAGAACAAAAAGTGTGCTTTTACGGTCACTACAAATAACTTGACCAGCTAAAACAGTACAGATTTGGTTAAATAGAGATGTGAGGCCTGTTTTTTTTTTGCGCTGTGTGACAGGTATAGGTTTAATCACAGAATCAGACTTCTATCTGCACGCTAGCGTGTGTCTTAGGTTTTTCTGAATGACACTATCAGCACCTTCAATGTAAGATATCCTTTTTGGGATAGATTTCAAGTAGGCCTCAAATACCAGAAACTAGTTATTTTGAGAATGGCAAATTTGGGAATAGTTTTTCAACCCAGAACAAAAAGTGTGCTTTTACGGTCACTACAAATAACTTGACCAGCTAAAACAGTACAGATTTGGTTAAATAGAGATGTGAGGCCTGTTTTTTTTTGCGCTGTGTGACAGGTATAGGTTTAATCACAGAATCAGACTTCTATCTGCACGCTAGCGTGTGTCTTAGGTTTTTCTGAATGACACTATCAGCACCTTCAATGTAAGATATCCTTTTTGGGATAGATTTCAAGTAGGCCTCAAATACCAGAAACTAGTTATTTTGAGAATGGCAAATTTGGGAATAGTTTTTCAACCCAGAACAAAAAGTGTGCTTTTACGGTCACTACAAATAACTTGACCAGCTAAAACAGTACAGATTTGGTTAAATAGAGATGTGAGGCCTGTTTTTTTTTTGCGCTGTGTGACAGGTATAGGTTTAATCACAGAATCAGACTTCTATCTGCACGCTAGCGTGTGTCTTAGGTTTTTCTGAATGACACTATCAGCACCTTCAATGTAAGATATCCTTTTTGGGATAGATTTCAAGTAGGCCTCAAATACCAGAAACTAGTTATTTTGAGAATGGCAAATTTGGGAATGGTTTTTCAACCCAGAAAAAAAAGTGTGCTTTTACGGTCACTACAAATAACTTGACCAGCTAAAACAGTACAGATTTGGTTAAATAGAGATGTGAGGCCTGTTTTTTTTTGCGCTGTGTGACAGGTATAGGTTTAATCACAGAATCAGACTTCTATCTGCACGCTAGCGTGTGTCTTAGGTTTTTCTGAATGACACTATCAGCTAGCTTCAATGTAAGATATTCTTTTTGGGATAGATTTCAAGTAGGCCTCAAATACCAGAAACTAGTTATTTTGAGAATGGCAAATTTGGGAATAGTTTTTCAACCCAGAAAAAAAAGTGTGCTTTTACGGTCACTACAAATAACTTGACCAGCTAAAACAGTACAGATTTGGTTAAATAGAGATGTGAGGCCTGTTTTTTTTTGCGCTGTGTGACAGGTATAGGTTTAATCACAGAATCAGACTTCTATCTGCACGCTAGCGTGTGTCTTAGGTTTTTCTGAATGACACTATCAGCTACCTTCAATGTAAGATATTCTTTTTGGGATAGATTTCAAGTAGGCCTCAAATACCAGAAACTAGTTATTTTGAGAATGGCAAATTTGGGAATAGTTTTTCAACCCAGAAAAAAAAGTGTGCTTTTACGGTCACTACAAATAACTTGACCAGCTAAAACAGTACAGATTTGGTTAAATAGAGATGTGAGGCCTGTTTTTTTTTGCGCTGTGTGACAGGTATAGGTTTAATCACAGAATCAGACTTCTATCTGCACGCTAGCGTGTGTCTTAGGTTTTTCTGAATGACACTATCAGCTACCTTCAATGTAAGATATCTTTTTGGGATAGATTTCAAGTAGGCCTCAAATACCAGAAACTAGTTATTTTGAGAATGGCAAATTTGGGAATGGTTTTTCAACCCAGAAAAAAAAGTGTGCTTTTACGGTCACTACAAATAACTTGACCAGCTAAAACAGTACAGATTTGGTTAAATAGAGATGTGAGGCCTGTTTTTTTTTGCGCTGTGTGACAGGTATAGGTTTAATCACAGAATCAGACTTCTATCTGCACGCTAGCGTGTGTCTTAGGTTTTTCTGAATGACACTATCACTAGCCTACAATGTAAGATATTCTTTTTGGGATAGATTTCAAGTAGGCCTCAAATACCAGAAACTAGTTATTTTGAGAATGGCAAATTTGGGAATGGTTTTTCAACCCAGAAAAAAAAGTGTGCTTTTACGGTCACTACAAATAACTTGACCAGCTAAAACAGTACAGATTTGGTTAAATAGAGATGTGAGGCCTGTTTTTTTTTTGCGCTGTGTGACAGGTATAGGTTTAATCACAGAATCAGACTTCTATCTGCACGCTAGCGTGTGTCTTAGGTTTTTCTGAATGACACTATCAGCACCTTCAATGTAAGATATCCTTTTTGGGATAGATTTCAAGTAGGCCTCAAATACCAGAAACTAGTTATTTTGAGAATGGCAAATTTGGGAATAGTTTTTCAACCCAGAAAAAAAAGTGTGCTTTTACGGTCACTACAAATAACTTGACCAGCTAAAACAGTACAGATTTGGTTAAATAGAGATGTGAGGCCTGTTTTTTTTTGCGCTGTGTGACAGGTATAGGTTTAATCACAGAATCAGACTTCTATCTGCACGCTAGCGTGTGTCTTAGGTTTTTCTGAATGACACTATCAGCTACCTTCAATGTAAGATATCTTTTTGGGATAGATTTCAAGTAGGCCTCAAATACCAGAAACTAGTTATTTTGAGAATGGCAAATTTGGGAATGGTTTTTCAACCCAGAAAAAAAAGTGTGCTTTTACGGTCACTACAAATAACTTGACCAGCTAAAACAGTACAGATTTGGTTAAATAGAGATGTGAGGCCTGTTTTTTTTTTGCGCTGTGTGACAGGTATAGGTTTAATCACAGAATCAGACTTCTATCTGCACGCTAGCGTGTGTCTTAGGTTTTTCTGAATGACACTATCAGCTACCTTCAATGTAAGATATCTTTTTGGGATAGATTTCAAGTAGGCCTCAAATACCAGAAACTAGTTATTTTGAGAATGGCAAATTTGGGAATAGTTTTTCAACCCAGAAAAAAAAGTGTGCTTTTACGGTCACTACAAATAACTTGACCAGCTAAAACAGTACAGATTTGGTTAAATAGAGATGTGAGGCCTGTTTTTTTTTGCGCTGTGTGACAGGTATAGGTTTAATCACAGAATCAGACTTCTATCTGCACGCTAGCGTGTGTCTTAGGTTTTTCTGAATGACACTATCAGCACCTTCAATGTAAGATATCCTTTTTGGGATAGATTTCAAGTAGGCCTCAAATACCAGAAACTAGTTATTTTGAGAATGGCAAATTTGGGAATAGTTTTTCAACCCAGAAAAAAAAGTGTGCTTTTACGGTCACTACAAATAACTTGACCAGCTAAAACAGTACAGATTTGGTTAAATAGAGATGTGAGGCCTGTTTTTTTTTTGCGCTGTGTGACAGGTATAGGTTTAATCACAGAATCAGACTTCTATCTGCACGCTAGCGTGTGTCTTAGGTTTTTCTGAATGACACTATCAGCTACCTTCAATGTAAGATATCTTTTTGGGATAGATTTCAAGTAGGCCTCAAATACCAGAAACTAGTTATTTTGAGAATGGCAAATTTGGGAATAGTTTTTCAACCCAGAAAAAAAAGTGTGCTTTTACGGTCACTACAAATAACTTGACCAGCTAAAACAGTACAGATTTGGTTAAATAGAGATGTGAGGCCTGTTTTTTTTTTGCGCTGTGTGACAGGTATAGGTTTAATCACAGAATCAGACTTCTATCTGCACGCTAGCGTGTGTCTTAGGTTTTTCTGAATGACACTATCAGCACCTTCAATGTAAGATATTCTTTTTGGGATAGATTTCAAGTAGGCCTCAAATACCAGAAACTAGTTATTTTGAGAATGGCAAATTTGGGAATAGTTTTTCAACCCAGAAAAAAAAGTGTGCTTTTACGGTCACTACAAATAACTTGACCAGCTAAAACAGTACAGATTTGGTTAAATAGAGATGTGAGGCCTGTTTTTTTTTGCGCTGTGTGACAGGTATAGGTTTAATCACAGAATCAGACTTCTATCTGCACGCTAGCGTGTGTCTTAGGTTTTTCTGAATGACACTATCAGCACCTTCAATGTAAGATATCCTTTTTGGGATAGATTTCAAGTAGGCCTCAAATACCAGAAACTAGTTATTTTGAGAATGGCAAATTTGGGAATAGTTTTTCAACCCAGAAAAAAAAGTGTGCTTTTACGGTCACTACAAATAACTTGACCAGCTAAAACAGTACAGATTTGGTTAAATAGAGATGTGAGGCCTGTTTTTTTTTTGCGCTGTGTGACAGGTATAGGTTTAATCACAGAATCAGACTTCTATCTGCACGCTAGCGTGTGTCTTAGGTTTTTCTGAATGACACTATCAGCACCTTCAATGTAAGATATCTTTTTGGGATAGATTTCAAGTAGGCCTCAAATACCAGAAACTAGTTATTTTGAGAATGGCAAATTTGGGAATAGTTTTTCAACCCAGAAAAAAAAGTGTGCTTTTACGGTCACTACAAATAACTTGACCAGCTAAAACAGTACAGATTTGGTTAAATAGAGATGTGAGGCCTGTTTTTTTTTTGCGCTGTGTGACAGGTATAGGTTTAATCACAGAATCAGACTTCTATCTGCACGCTAGCGTGTGTCTTAGGTTTTTCTGAATGACACTATCAGCACCTTCAATGTAAGATATCCTTTTTGGGATAGATTTCAAGTAGGCCTCAAATACCAGAAACTAGTTATTTTGAGAATGGCAAATTTGGGAATGGTTTTTCAACCCAGAAAAAAAAGTGTGCTTTTACGGTCACTACAAATAACTTGACCAGCTAAAACAGTACAGATTTGGTTAAATAGAGATGTGAGGCCTGTTTTTTTTTGCGCTGTGTGACAGGTATAGGTTTAATCACAGAATCAGACTTCTATCTGCACGCTAGCGTGTGTCTTAGGTTTTTCTGAATGACACTATCAGCACCTTCAATGTAAGATATCCTTTTTGGGATAGATTTCAAGTAGGCCTCAAATACCAGAAACTAGTTATTTTGAGAATGGCAAATTTGGGAATAGTTTTTCAACCCAGAAAAAAAAGTGTGCTTTTACGGTCACTACAAATAACTTGACCAGCTAAAACAGTACAGATTTGGTTAAATAGAGATGTGAGGCCTGTTTTTTTTTGCGCTGTGTGACAGGTATAGGTTTAATCACAGAATCAGACTTCTATCTGCACGCTAGCGTGTGTCTTAGGTTTTTCTGAATGACACTATCAGCACCTTCAATGTAAGATATTCTTTTTGGGATAGATTTCAAGTAGGCCTCAAATACCAGAAACTAGTTATTTTGAGAATGGCAAATTTGGGAATAGTTTTTCAACCCAGAAAAAAAAGTGTGCTTTTACGGTCACTACAAATAACTTGACCAGCTAAAACAGTACAGATTTGGTTAAATAGAGATGTGAGGCCTGTTTTTTTTTGCGCTGTGTGACAGGTATAGGTTTAATCACAGAATCAGACTTCTATCTGCACGCTAGCGTGTGTCTTAGGTTTTTCTGAATGACACTATCAGCACCTTCAATGTAAGATATCTTTTTGGGATAGATTTCAAGTAGGCCTCAAATACCAGAAACTAGTTATTTTGAGAATGGCAAATTTGGGAATAGTTTTTCAACCCAGAAAAAAAAGTGTGCTTTTACGGTCACTACAAATAACTTGACCAGCTAAAACAGTACAGATTTGGTTAAATAGAGATGTGAGGCCTGTTTTTTTTTTGCGCTGTGTGACAGGTATAGGTTTAATCACAGAATCAGACTTCTATCTGCACGCTAGCGTGTGTCTTAGGTTTTTCTGAATGACACTATCAGCACCTTCAATGTAAGATATCTTTTTGGGATAGATTTCAAGTAGGCCTCAAATACCAGAAACTAGTTATTTTGAGAATGGCAAATTTGGGAATAGTTTTTCAACCCAGAAAAAAAAGTGTGCTTTTACGGTCACTACAAATAACTTGACCAGCTAAAACAGTACAGATTTGGTTAAATAGAGATGTGAGGCCTGTTTTTTTTTGCGCTGTGTGACAGGTATAGGTTTAATCACAGAATCAGACTTCTATCTGCACGCTAGCGTGTGTCTTAGGTTTTTCTGAATGACACTATCAGCACCTTCAATGTAAGATATCTTTTTGGGATAGATTTCAAGTAGGCCTCAAATACCAGAAACTAGTTATTTTGAGAATGGCAAATTTGGGAATAGTTTTTCAACCCAGAAAAAAAAGTGTGCTTTTACGGTCACTACAAATAACTTGACCAGCTAAAACAGTACAGATTTGGTTAAATAGAGATGTGAGGCCTGTTTTTTTTTGCGCTGTGTGACAGGTATAGGTTTAATCACAGAATCAGACTTCTATCTGCACGGTAGCGTGTGTCTTAGGTTTTTCTGAATGACACTATCAGCACCTTCAATGTAAGATATCCTTTTTGGGATAGATTTCAAGTAGGCCTCATATAGCAGAAACTAGTTATTTTGAGAATGGCAAATTTGGGAATAGTTTTTCAACCCAGAACAAAAAAGTGTGCTTTTACGGTCACTACAAATAACTTGACCAGCTAAAACAGTACAGATTTGGTTGAATAGAAATGTCAGGCCTGTTCTTTTTTGCGCTGTGTGACAGGCTCAACTTGCCCCTGATGTAGTATATGGCCAAAAAATAACCACACTGTTGATGGTTAAATGCACTTGGGTGACACAGCCTCAGCCTGCACCAGATGTAGTATATGGCCAAAAAATAACCAGACTGTTGATGGTTAAATGCACTTCGGTGACACAGGCTCAGCCTGCAGCTGATGTAGGATATAGCACAAAATAACCACACTATTGATGGTTAAATACACTTGGTGATAGCTTGTGCTGGCGCACCACAAGTCACAAAATGGCCGCCGATCACCCCAGAAAAAAAGTGATCTAAAAACGCTCTGGGCAGCCTCAAAAAAGTGAGCAAGTCAATATTAGCACTTCAATGATCCACAGCTGCAGATCGATCACAGAATGAAGTCTTTTGGAGGAGTTAATCTGCCTAATCTCGCCCTAACGTCGCAGCTGCAACCTCTCCCTATGCTTGAATAAGCAGAGTGACGTGCAGCGCAACGTGACCCAAGCTTATATAGAGGCTGGGTCACATGCTGCACTGGCCAATCACAGCCATGCCAATAGTAGGCAAGGCTGTGATGGCGTCTTGGGGCAAGTAGTATGACGCTTGTTGATTGGCTGCTTTGCAGCCTTTCAAAAAGCGCCAAGAAAGCGCCGAACACCGAACCCGAACCCGGACTTTTACGAAAATGTTCGGGTTCGGGTCTGTGTCACGGACACCCCAAAATTCGGTACGAACCCGAACTATACAGTTCGGGTTCGCTCATCCCTAGTGACAGGACTTACGTCGAATCTGAGGACATGACAGATTTATCGAGTGTGCCTGAAGTCGTCACAGGACTTGCATCGAGTCTGAGGACGTGACAGACCAGACGAATGTGCCTGATGTCATGACAGGGCTTCATCATGTCTGAAGACGTGACAGACTTATGCGTGCCTGAACTCGTGACAGGACTAATCAAGTCAGCACACACGCCGGACCTACTGGTCAAGCCATCCGTTGTGGTATGTGTGCTGAGATGATTAGTCGTTGCTAACTTTCTGTGAACCGAATCTATGAGGTGTATCTGCCACTAACGTGGCAAGCGACCTGATAAACTGGACCTATTGCCGAGTGTACTTGATGTACAGTACAGACCAAAAGTTTGGACACACCTTCTCATTCAAAGAGTTTTCTTTATTTTCATGACTATGAAGGCATCAAAACTATAAATTAACACATGTGGAATTATATACATAACAAACAAGTGTGAAACAACTGAAAAATATGTCATATTCTAGGTTCTTCAAAGTAGCCACCTTTTGCTTTGATTACTGCTTTGCACACTCTTGGCATTCTCTTGATGAGCTTCAAGAGGTAGTCCCCTGAAATGGTCTTCCAACAGTCTTGAAGGAGTTCCCAGAGATGCTTAGCACTTGTTGGCCCTTTTGCCTTCACTCTGCGGTCCAGCTCACCCCAAACCATCTCGATTGGGTTCAGGTCCGGTGACTGTGGAGGCCAGGTCATCTGGCGCACCACCCCATCACTCTTCTTCATGGTCAAATAGCCCTTACTTTCAAAGATTTCCCAATTTTTCGGCTGACTGACTGACCTTCATTTCTTAAAGTAATGATGGCCACTCGTTTAGCTGCTTTTTTCTTGCCATAATACCAATTCTAACAGTCTATTCAGTAGGACTATCAGCTGTGTATCCACCTGACTTCTCCTCAACTCAACTGATGGTCCCAACCCCATTTATAAGGCAAGAAATCCAACTTATTAAACCTGACAGGGCACAGCTGTGAAGTGAAAACCATTTCAGGGGACTACCTCTTGAAGCTCATCAAGAGAATGCCAAGAGTGTGCAAAGCAGTAATCAAAGCAAAAGGTGGCTACTTTGAAGAACCTAGAATATGACTTATTTTCAGTTGTTTCACACTTGTTTGTTATGTATATAATTCCACATGTGTTAATTCATAGTTTTGATGCCTTCAGTGTGAATCTACAATTTTCATAGTCATGAAAATAAAGAAAACTCTTTGAATGAGAAGGTGTGTCCAAACTTTTGGTCTGTACTGTATGTATGTGTGTGCATGTAAGCGTGTATTTATACATCAACGTATACACACAGGCATACCTTGTATATAATAAGATTTCACTTTATTTTTTTTATTTTTTACAAGGCTGAGTGATATCTAATTATTGCTGCACCCTGTTCCCGTGGTGACTGAAAGTTTTTTTATTTTTTATTTTTTTATTATTACCAGATCCTGAAGGATGGTAACCTCTTGGCACTGCAACTAAAACACCAAAATATATAAGGCCTGGTCAAAATCCTA
Source organism: Bufo bufo (assembly GCF_905171765.1). Lineage (NCBI taxonomy): Eukaryota > Metazoa > Chordata > Amphibia > Anura > Bufonidae > Bufo > Bufo bufo. The sequence continues at coordinate 184,584,405 of NC_053390.1, forward strand.
TTAAAAGCACAGACCTGACATGAACGCAGCACCTATGTGTACCTTGCAGGGACTTTAGTGGAAGACAGAAATACAGAACCAGGCTGAACCCCAGTCCGGAGGCTGACACCTGTTTGGAACAAATGAATGAACATTTACACCTGGATAACTTAATACCAACATCACTTTCTGCTCCCCCCTTTTTTTTTTTTTTCTGACTAAGCAACAACATTATGCCACCTTTACTAATAAACATAACACCAGCGCCGGTATCCCGCCATTTGACACGTGATTAACAATGGAAAAAGCTGCTCAGAGAGCCGAATGTGCCGAGCCGCATGACGTGGGGCTCAGCTGTGAGAGGGTAGAGCACGCGAGTGCCGGACTTACCCTAACCAGATCCAGACTCACGCGCCGATGAACCGGGAATACTGCAGGCTGTGCGTCGGAGTGCTGAGGATGCCAGCTCCGCTCGAGACCCGGAAGTAAACCTGCGCAAGCGCACAACTCTGCTGAGAACGTGGTGCGTTGTAGATGACAGGGGGAGGGTGAAGCAGCACCATAAATACGATGTGCGGGAGCCTCCCCTCCCACAAATACAGCAACTGCGTTGCCTACACTTGTCATTCCCAATAGGCCATGGACACATCTGTCAATGGATTTCATTACTGACTTACCTTTGTCTGCGGGTAAAACAGTTATCTTGGTAGTAGTGGACAGGTTTAGCAAAATGGTACACTTTATTGCGTTACCCGCACTACCTAATGCTAAGACTCTTGCTCAGGTATTCATCAGTGAAATCGTGAAGCTTCACGGGGTCCCTTCTGATGTTGTTTCGGATCGGGGAACACAGTTTATTTCTACGTTTTGGAAAGCTTTTTGTTCCCATTTGGGGGTACACTTGTCCTTTTCCTCAGCTTTCCATCCTCAGTTGAATGGACAGAGTGAGCGTACCAACCAAAACCTTGAGACATACCTAAGGTGTTTTGTGTCTGAAAACCAAGAGGTGTGGTCATCATATTTACCGTTAGCCGAGTTTGCTATAAATAATCGCCATCAGGAATCCACTGGCAAGTCACCATTTCTTGGTGCATATGGTTTGCATCCCCAATTCTTTACATTTCAAAGAGGGGGGGTCTTCTGGGGTTCCCGAAGAGGAACAGTTTTCGTCATCTCTTTCATCTGTATGGCAGAAAGTGCAAGCTAACTTGAAAAATATGGGAGGTAAATATAAATGCATGACTGATAAGAAACGGTCGCCAGGTCCGGACCTAGGAGTGAATGACTATGTGTGGTTATCTACTAGGAATATTAAGTTAAAGGTTCCCTCTTGGAAACTGGGTCCTAGGTTCATTGGTCCTTACAAAATGGTAGCTATCATTAACCCCGTGGCTTTTCGCCTGGAGCTACCTCAAACTTTTAAAATCCATAACGTCTTCCATAAGTCGTTACTCAAAAAGTATGTTCCACCTCTAGAACCGTCACCGCTGCCACCCCCTCCTGTTATTGTTGATGGTAATCTAGAGTTTCAAATATCCAAAATTGTTGATTCTCGTCGGGTCCATCGCTCTCTTCAATATCTGGTGCATTGGAGGGGTTACGGTCCCGAGGAAAGAATGTGGGTTCCAGCGTCAGAGGTAAATGCCGACAGGTTAGTTTGGGCTTTTCATGCCTCTCATCCTGAGAGACCTGGTCCTGAGTGTCCGGAGGCCCCTCGTGGAAAGGGGGGTACTGTCACGAGGGTGTCAAGAGCCACGTCTGACTCCGTTATACCCGGGCTCAGGAAGTCGCAGCGGGTGGCTGCGAGCTCTATGTCTAAAGATCGCGCTGTTACTTAATGGTAGATTTCTGTGCTTGCCTTGCAAGCCTTTTTGTCTCACTCAGGGATCCGTAACTTCTTCTCCTCAGCTGTTTCTTGTCCGGCACTCTAAACCTCTTTATATTCCCGTCTCCCAACACTCTGGTTGCCAGATATAGAGCTTCCTGCCTGGACTTCTATACTGACCCACTGGAGCTGAGTTGCTGTTAATCCTGGTTGTCGTACCAGAGCATTACCCTCCGGATCACTGTTGGTTGTTTGTTGTCGCCCACCTGGGACTATATGTTTCGTCAGTATTTTCTGTCCTCTCCCTGGTGTTTCCCTTTAGTGTTAGTGGTGCGGACTAGTGTTCCCACCGCCCTATTCACTACTTAGGGCTCATCTTAGGGAAAGCCAGGGTTTAGGCACGTGATCGGCGTACGGGTGAGAAACCAGTCTAGGGACGTCAGGGCAGTCAGGTGCCAGCCTCAAGGTGAGTTAGGGGTCACCATCTTTCCCTCTCCCTTGGACAGGGCCTTGTTTTCCCTCCCTTTGTGTCACATATGTGATCGACACGCCGGTCGTGATAGAACCACTGTAGGCCTGAAGTAAATATATCTTTGCACAAAATGGCTGTATTTCAAATGGCTATATTTCAAATGCCTGATTTAAACCCCTGTATGTAGAGGGGGTATCTCACACGGTCTGAACCACTGTAGGCCTGAAGTAAATATATCTTTGCACAAAATGGCTGTATTTCAAATGGCTGTATTTCAAATGCCTGATTCAAACCCCTGTATGTAGAGGAGATATCTCACACAGTCTGAAACACTGTAGGCCTGAAGTAAATATATCTTTGCACAAAATGGCTGTATTTCAAATGGCTGTATTTCAAATGCCTGATTCAAACCCCTCTATGTAGAGGGGGTATCTCACACTGTCTGAACCACTGTAGGCCTGAAGTAAATATATCTTTGCACAAAATGGCTGTATTTCAAATGGCTGTATTTCAAATCCCTGAATCAAAACCCTGTATGTAGAGGGAGTATCTTACACAATCTGAACCACTGTAGGCCTGAAGTAAATATATCTTTGCCCAAAATGGCTGTATTTCAAATGGCTGTATTTCAAATGCCTGATTCAAACCCCTGTATGTAGAGGGGGTATCTCACACGGTCTGAACCACTGTAGGCCTGAAGTAAGTATATCTTTGCACAAAATGGCTGTATTTCAAATGCCTGATTCAAACCCCTGTATGTAGAGGGGGTATCTGTCACTACCAGAGCTTTGGGACGTTCTCACAGCTCTGTTTCTCCACCCCTGTGATGATGTCACTACTAGAGCTGGGAGGAGTTCTCACTACTCTGTTTACTTTTGGTTTCTTTCACCACAGCTGTCCTTCATGTGTTTGATTTCCCTCTCTTTATATCACCCCTCCTCCTATGATAGGATGTGGATTATAGTTCTCACTTCAGTTGTAGCTCTGGCTTTAGTTTCTTCACTTGTAGCTATCAGTTCACTGGACCTGTGTTCTGCTGCAGCTAGCACTCCGGATATTGCCAGCCTGTCCTTGGATCCGTCTTCTCTGCGGCTGCAACATCTTCAGCTAAGTGTGCAGACATTGTTGTGTTCCTGTTTATTTTCTGACTGGATCTGAGGTGGCCACGGTTCCCTCCATATACTGAGTAGGGCACTGGTGGTCGTGCCCCTTCCACTATTGTAGGGGTTACAGGGGTCATTAGTCTTAGGCACGTGGGCATGCCTTGTTCCGCCATTTGGATCCGGGCATGTGCTTTAGCAGAATAGGGAGAGCGTTGAGGGTCGGACAGGGGTCACCCTTTATCCTCCCTAGTTCTGGGTCCAGTCAGTAGCTCTGTACTGTGTATTACTTTTGTTGCTCACATACACCCGTGACATTATAATCCACCAAAACCGTCCTTTTTTGACATGGATCCGCTTTCTGACCTGGTTGACCGCATGCAGGGTCTTTCTTTGGAAGTAGCGGATCTCCGTCAATCTATGACCCAGCTTCAAGCATTGGGCCCTGCTCCGGCTCATGGAGTCTGTTGCGAGCCCAAGGTCTCACTTCCGGAGACGTTCTCCGGGGGCAGTGAGAATTTTGTTTGTTTCAGAGAGGCATGCAAACTCCATTTTTGCTTGTGTCCTCACTCTTCTGGTAATCAAGAGCAGAGGGTGAGGATTGTCATCTCCCTGCTCAGGGGTAATGCTCAGACTTGGGCTTTTTCGCTGCCATCAGGGGATCCCTCCCTTCGATCCGTGGAGGGATTTTTTGTGGCCCTGGGGCAGATTTATGATGACCCGGATCGTGTTGCTCTGGCCGAATCTAACCTACGTGTTTTATGCCAGAACAAACGGTCTGCGGAGCTTTATTGTTCTGAATTTCGGAGATGGGCAGCTGATTCGGGTTGGAATGATGCTGCACTCCGGAGTCAGTTCTGTCATGGTCTCTCGGAGAGATTAAAAGATGCGTTTGCTTTCCATGAGAGACCAACGTCCTTAGAGTCTGCCATGTCATTGGCGGTACGCCTTGACAGGCGTCTAAGAGAAAGAAACGAGACCTCTCTGTCCAGCCATTGTCAGTCTAGGGGCAGTGGTGCGGACTCATTCAGTGTGCAGGGGCCTCATCCTGTCTCGCTCCCCTCTGAGGAGGAGCCCATGCAGCTAGCTCGACTTGCCCCTGATAAAAGAGGATTTAGTCCTCAGAGTATGGTCTGTTTTTGTTGTGGGGGCATAGGTCATTTGGCAAATGTTTGTCCGTCTAGGAGATTCTTGAACCGTACTAAGAGCGATAATAAAGAGAAAAATCTCAAAAGGTAAATCATCAAGTTCTGCTTCATCTGCTACTTTGGGCAAAGTTGATGTAGGATTTGATGCTTTTCCTCTGACCTGCAGTTCCCGTTTTCTCCTGTCTGCCAGGGTGGCGCTAGAGAGCAAAGTCATTTCTTGTGAGATTTTTGTCGATAGTGGAGCGGCCGTCAATCTTATTGACACTCAATTTGTAGCCATGCATGGTTTTCAGGTTTGCACATTAGATAAAGATATACCTGTTTTTGCTATTGACTCTGCTCCACTCTCACAGAGATCTCTGAAGGGCATTGTTCACAATATCCGGCTAGCTGTAGGTGACACTCATGTGGAGGATATATCTTGTTTTGTCCTTAATGGATTGCCGTCTCCTCTAGTTTTGGGGTTACCCTGGCTCACTAGACATAACCCCACTATTGATTGGCAAGGAAGGCAAATAAATGAGTGGAGTGATTTTTGTAGAGAGAATTGTCTCACAGCAACTTTTGCAGAGGTGTCTACTAAAACGGTGCCATCATTTCTCTCTGATTTCTCGGACGTGTTTTCCGAGAGCGGTGTTCAGGAGCTACCTCCTCACCGGGAGTTTGACTGTCCCATTAACCTCATTCCCGGCGCCAAGCTGCCAAAAGCACGCCTCTACAATCTCTCACAACCGGAAAGAATGGCTATGCGAACTTACATCTCCGAGAGTCTCGAAAAGGGGCATATTCGTCCCTCAAAGTCACCTGTGGCCGCGGGTTTTTTTTTTTGTTAAAAAGAAAGATGGCTCACTGAGACCTTGCCTAGATTTTAGGGAGCTGAACCGTATCACGATTCGCGATCCCTATCCCCTTCCTCTGATCCCGGACCTCTTCAATCAAATTGTTGGGGCCAAGGTGTTTTCCAAATTGGATTTGAGAGGCGCGTACAACCTGGTCAGGGTCAGAGAGGGGGATGAATGGAAAACGGCCTTTAATACCCCTGACGGGCATTTCGAGAATCTCGTTATGCCTTTCGGCCTGATGAATGCTCCGGCCGTCTTTCAGCATTTTGTTAATAGTATTTTCTATCATTTAATGGGGAAATTTGTATTGGTGTATCTTGATGATATTTTGATTTTTTCCCCTGATGTTCAGACCCATCAGGATCATCTTTTTCAGGTTCTGCAGATTCTGCGGGAAAATAAATTGTACGCCAAGCTGGAGAAATGTCTTTTTATGGTATCGGAGATTCAATTTCTGGGTTTTCTCCTCTCTGCTTCTGGTTTTCGCATGGATCCCGAGAAGGTCCGTGCTGTACTTGAGTGGGAGCTTCCTGAGAATCAGAAGGCATTGATGTGCTTTCTGGGTTTTGCGAACTATTACAGAAAGTTCATTTTGAATTATTCCTCTGTTGTCAAACCCCTCACTGACATGACAAAAAAGGGGGCGGATTTTTCCTCTTGGTCGGAGGAGGCGCTTGCAGCCTTTTCTAAGATTAAAGAGAATTTTGCGTCTGCTCCCGTCTTGGTGCATCCCGATGTTTCCTTACCCTTTATTGTTGAGGTGGATGCTTCCGAGGTGGGTGTGGGTGCGGTTTTGTCCCAGGGCCCTTCCCCTGCCAAGTGGCGACCCTGTGCCTTTTTCTCTAAAAAACTCTCCCCGGCAGAGAGAAACTATGATGTGGGAGATAGGGAGTTGTTGGCCATCAAGTTGGCTTTCGAGGAATGGCGCCATTGGTTGGAGGGGGCCAGGCACCCTATCACCGTTTTTACCGACCATAAGAATCTGGCATACTTGGAGTCGGCCAGGCGTATGAATCCGAGACAGGCCAGATGGTCTCTGTTCTTCTCCAGATTCAATTTTGTTGTTACATTCCAACCTGGGATAAAAAATGTGAAGGCTGATGCTCTCTCTCGCTGTTTTCCGGGAGGAGGAAACTCCGAGGACCCGGGTCCCATTTTGGCGGAGGGGGTAGTTGTTTCTGCTCTATATTCCGATTTGGAGGCCGAGGTCCAGGCTGCCCAGACTGAGACACCTGCCCGTTGTCCTTCTAGGAAGTTGTTCGTGCCTCCTGAGCTACGTCACAAACTCTTTAAGGAGCATCATGATACGGTTCTTGCTGGTCACCCCGGGAGTAGAGCCACGGTGGATCTCATTGCTCGGAGATTTTGGTGGCCGGCTCTTCGTAAGTCGGTGGAGGGTTTTGTGGCTGCTTGTGAGACGTGCGCTCGCGCTAAGGTCCCTCGTTCACGGCCTTCAGGTTCCCTTCTCCCGTTACCCATTCCTTCCCGTCCTTGGACACACCTGTCCATGGACTTTATCACGGATCTTCCTCGTTCCTCGGGGAAGTCGGTGATCCTGGTGGTGGTGGACCGTTTTAGCAAGATGGCTCATTTCGTACCTTTCCCTGGTTTACCCAATGCTAAAACGTTGGCGCAAGCTTTTGTCGACCATATTGTTAAATTGCACGGCATTCCCTCTGATATTGTTTCCGATAGAGGCACGCAGTTTGTGTCCAGGTTCTGGAAGGCTTTCTGTTCTCGCCTGGGGGTTCGGCTGTCCTTCTCTTCTGCTTTTCATCCGCAGTCGAATGGTCAGACTGAGCGCCTCAATCAGAATCTGGAGACATATTTGCGCTGTTTTGTGGCAGAGAACCAGGAGGATTGGTGTTCATTTCTCCCTCTTGCTGAGTTTGCTCTGAACAACCGTCGTCAGGAATCTTCTGATAAGTCACCATTCTTTAGTGCATATGGGTTCCATCCGCAGTTTGGGACATTCTCGGGAGGGGCTCTTTCTGGTTTACCTGAGGAGGAGAGATTTTCCTCGTCTTTGTCTACCATTTGGCAAAAGATTCAGAGTAATCTTAAAAAGATGAGTGAGAGGTATAAGCGTGTGGCTGTTAAGAGACGTGTGCCTGGTCCGGACCTGAATGTGGGTGATCTGGTGTGGTTGTCTACTAGAAACATTAGGTTGAAGGTTCCCTCCTGGAAATTGGGTCCCAAGTTTATTGGGCCTTATAAAATCTTGTCAGTCATCAATCCTGTTGCCTTCCGTCTTGATCTTCCACGGGTTTGGAAGATACATAATGTATTTCACAGATCTCTCTTAAAACCATATGTCCAGCCCACGGTGCCCTCCTCTTTGCCTCCTCCTCCGATTTTGGTTGATGGCAATCTGGAGTTTGAGGTTTCCAGAATTGTGGACTCTCGCATGGTCTGCGGTTCTCTTCAGTACCTCGTTCATTGGAAGGGTTATGGTCCTGAGGAGAGGATGTGGGTTCCGGTGTCGGAAATTAAAGCCACTCGCCTCATCAGGGCATTTCATAGGGCTCATCCTGAGAAGGTGGGTCCTGGGTGTCCGGAGACCACCAGTAGAGGGGGGGGTACTGTCACTACCAGAGCTTTGGGACGTTCTCACAGCTCTGTTTCTCCACCCCTGTGATGATGTCACTACTAGAGCTGGGAGGAGTTCTCACTACTCTGTTTACTTTTGGTTTCTTTCACCACAGCTGTCCTTCATGTGTTTGATTTCCCTCTCTTTATATCACCCCTCCTCCTATGATAGGATGTGGATTATAGTTCTCACTTCAGTTGTAGCTCTGGCTTTAGTTTCTTCACTTGTAGCTATCAGTTCACTGGACCTGTGTTCTGCTGCAGCTAGCACTCCGGATATTGCCAGCCTGTCCTTGGATCCGTCTTCTCTGCGGCTGCAACATCTTCAGCTAAGTGTGCAGACATTGTTGTGTTCCTGTTTATTTTCTGACTGGATCTGAGGTGGCCACGGTTCCCTCCATATACTGAGTAGGGCACTGGTGGTCGTGCCCCTTCCACTATTGTAGGGGTTACAGGGGTCATTAGTCTTAGGCACGTGGGCATGCCTCGTTCCGCCATTTGGATCCGGGCATGTGCTTTAGCAGAATAGGGAGAGCGTTGAGGGTCGGACAGGGGTCACCCTTTATCCTCCCTAGTTCTGGGTCCAGTCAGTAGCTCTGTACTGTGTATTACTATTGTTGCTCACATACACCCGTGACAGTATCTCACACGGTCTGAACCAGTGTAGACCTGAAGTAAATATATCTTTGCACAAAATGGCTGTATTTCAAATGGCTGTATTTCAAATCCCTGAATCAAACCCCTTTATGTAGAGGGAGTATCTCACACGGTCTGAACCACTGTAGGCCTGAAGTAAATATATCTTTGCACAAAATGGCTGTATTTAAAATGGCTGTATTTAAAATGGCTGTATTTAAAATGCCTGATTCAAAACCCTGTATGTAGAGGGAGTATCTCCCATGGTCTGAACCACCGTAGGCCTGAAGTAAATATATCTTTGCACAAAATGGCTGTATTTCAAATGGCTGAATTTCAAATGCCTGATTTAAAACCCTGTATGTAGAGGCAGTATCTCACATGGTCTGAACCACTGTAGGCCTGAAGTAAATATATCTTTGCACAAAATTGTTGTATTTCAAATGGTTGTATTTCAAATGCCTGATTCAAACCCCTGTATGTAGAGGGGGTATCTCACATGGTCTGAACCACTGTAGGCCTGAAGTAAATATATCTTTGCCCAAAATGGCTGTATTTCAAATGGCTGTATTTCAAATGCTGATTCAAACCCCTGTATGTAGAGGGGTTATCTCACACGGTCTGAATCACTGTAGGCCTGAAGTAAATATATCTTTGCCCAAAATGGCTGTATTTCAAATGGCTATATTTCAAATGCCTGATTCAAACCCCTGTATGTAGAGGGAGTATCTCACACGGTCTGAACCATTGTAGGCCTGAAGTAAATATATCTTTGCCCAAAATGGCTGTATTTCAAATGGCTGTATTTCAAATCCCTGAATCAAACCCCTGTATGTAGAGGGAGTATCTCATACGGTCTGAACCACTGTAGGCTTGAATTCAATATTTCTTTGCCCAAAATGGCTGTATTTCAAATGGCTGTATTTCTAATGCCCGATTCAAACCCCTGTATGTAGAGGGGGTATCTTAGACGGCCTGAACCAGTGTAGGCCTGAATTCAATATTGGTGCACCAAATGGCGGTATTTAAAATCTCAGAATGTAACCCAAATGTATTAAAGGTGTATCTCACAATGACATCTGCATCAAAGGCTGCCAACTAAATATTTTGTGCCCAAACTAGTGTTTGTTTAACAACTGAATTTGACAGCAGTATATAAGGCTGTAATTTCACGTGCTGATGCTGAAAGGCCTGAATAAAGTGTCAAAAAAGTGTGTTATTCAAACCCCAGAAAATGATGGGTGTATTTCTAGCTCAAATTGCACACTGACTAAGGCCTCATGCACACGACCGTTGTGTGCATCCGTGGCCGTTGTGCCGTTTTCCTTTTTTTTTCGCGGACCCATTGACTTTCAATGGGTCCGTGGAAAAACCGGAAAATGCACCGTTTTGCAGCCGCATCCGTGATCTGTGTTTCCTGTCCGTCAAAAAAATATGACCTGTCCTATTTTTTTGACGGACAACGGTTCACGGACCCATTCAAGTCAATGGGTCAGTGAAAGAACACTGATGCACACAAGATTGGCATCCGCGTCCGTGATCCGTGGCCGTGGGTTACTTTCATACAGACGGATCCGAAGATCCGTCTGCATAAAAGCTTTTTCAGAGATGAGTTTTCACTTCGTGAAAACTTATATCCGACAGTATATTCTAACACAGAGGCGTTCCCATAGTGATGGGGACGCTTCTATTTAGAATATACTACGAACTGTGTACATGACTGCCCCCTGCTGCCTGGCAGCACCCGATCTCTTACAGGGGGCTGTGATCCGCACAATTAACCCCTCAGGTGCTGCACCTGAGGGGTTAATTGTGCATATCATAGCCCCCTATAAGAGATCAGGGGCTGTTGTGCGGCCATCATTGGTGGCCAGTGTGCGGCATCCCCCGGCCCCCCTCCCTCTATTGTAATATCATTGGTGGCCAGTGTGCGGCTTCCTCTCCCCCCCCCTTCCTGATCATTGGTGGCAGCGGAGATTCCGATCGGAGTCCCAGTTTAATCGCTCTGGGGCTCCGATCAGTAACCATGGCAACCAGGACGCTACTGCAGGCCTGGTTGCCATGGTTACTTAGCAATATTACAATATTAGTAGCATCATACTTACCTGCTGGCTGCTACGCTGTCTGTGTCCGGCCGGGAGCTCCTCCTACTGGTAAGTGACAGGTCTGTGCGGCGCATTGCTTAATGATCTGTCACTTACCAGTAGGAGGAGCTCCCGGCCGGACACAGACAGCGCAGCAGCCAGCAGGTAAGCATGATGCTTCTAATATTGTAATATTGCTAAGTAACCATGGCAACCAGGCCTGCAGTAGCGTCCTGGTTGCCATGGTTACTGATCGGAGCCCCAGAGCGATTAAACTGGGTCTCCGATCGGAATCTCCGCTGCCACCAATGATCGGGGGGGGGGAGGGGAGGCCGCACACTGGCCACCAATGATATTAATACAATAGAGGGGGGGGCCGGGGGAGGCCGCACACTGGCCACCAATGATATTACAATAGGTGGGGGGCGGGGGCGGCTGCACACTGGCCACCAATGATATTACAATAGGGGGGGGGGGGGGGGGGCCGAACACTGGCCACCAATGATATTACAATAGGGGCGGGGCGAGGGGGCCGACAGAGGCCGCACACTGGCCACCAATGATATTACAATAGAGGGGGGAGGGGGGCCGACGGAGGCCGCACACTGGCCACCAATGATATTACAATAGAGGGAGGGAGGGGGTACCGCACACTGGCCACCAATGATATTACAATAGAGGGGGGGCCGGGGGGGGCGCACACTGGCCACCAATGATATTCAAACTGGGGAGGGAGGGGGGTCTGCCCCCTGCTGCCTGGCAGCCCCTGATCTCTTACAGGGGGCTATGATACGCACAATTAACCCCTTCAGGTGTGGCACCTGAAGGGTTAATTGTGCGGCAGTCATGTACACAGTTCGTAGTATATTCTAACTAGAAGCGTCCCCATCACTTTGGGAACGCCTCTGTGTTAGAATATACTGTCGGATCTGAGTTTCACGATGTAACTCAAATCCGATGGTATATTCTAACATAGAGGCGTTCCGATGGTGATGGGGACGCTTCAAGTTAAAATATACCATCGGTTTGGAGAAAACTCCGATCCTATGGTATATTAACTCCTGACTTTACATTGAAAGTCAATGGGGACGGATCCGTTTGAAATTGCACCATATTGTGTCAACGTCAAACGGATCCATCCCCATTGACTTTCATTGTAAACACCAAAACGACTTTTTTTTTCTTGTCCGTGGATCCTCCAAAAATCAAGGAAGACCCACGGAAAGATGTATATATTAAACTTGAATTTAACACTTGCAGATCTGGAAAATACTGTTTTTTGAAAAAAAATAGTGTGTTTTTAAAACCCCAGAAAATGATGGGTGTATTTCTACCTTAAATTGCACACTGACTAATCCAGATGTTGTAGTTTGCCCAAAAAAAATGGCGATTTGCAATGTCCCAAAAGCTCAGATGCAGTGCTGGTGCACTGAGCTTGGATAAAATGGCCACCGCCGCCGCCACCCACCTAACTGACAGAATTATAAAAGTTATTAGTTATTATTATATTTTTGGTAGATGGCCTCAGGGCAGGGTAAAACGATTGTGTCCTGCACCCACACAACTATTTCTAGGTAGATCGCTGAGTTAGATTCTCTCCTATTCACTCCCTGAAATCACAAGTCCAGCAGCATCCTCTCCCTACACTTGTAACAGCAGAGTGACGTGCAGCGCTACGTGACTCAAGCTTATATAAAGCCTGGGTCACATGCTGCTCTGGCCAATCACAGCCATGCCATTAGTAGGCATGGCTGTGATGGCCTCTTGGGGCAAGTAGTATGACGCTTGTTGATTGGCTGCTCTGCAGCCTTTCAAAAAGCGCCAAGAAAGCGCCGAACACCGAACCCGAACCCAAACTTTTACAGAGATGTTCGGGTCCGGGGTCCAAAAATCCTACAGTTCGGTACGAACCCGAACTTTACAGATAGGGTTCGCTCAACTCTATTTCTGACCATCCAGAGATCATGTCTATGACCACTAGAGATGGCCCGAACTATCCGACGGCGAACAGTTCCCGGCGAACATAGCTTGTTCGCGTTCGCCTCTGCCGGGCGAACACATGCGATGTTCGGTCCGCCCCCTATACATCATCATTGAGAAAACTTTGACCCTGTACCTCACAGTCAGCAGACACATTCCAGCCAATCAGCAGCATACCCTCCCTCCCAGACCCTCCCACCTCCTGCACAGCATCCATTTTAGATTCATTCTGAAGCTGCAGTCTTAGTGAGAGGAGGGAGACTGTAACTGCTGCTGATTTAATTGGGAAATCGATAGCTAGGCTAGTGAATTCAGTGTCCACTCCAGTCCTGAAAGACTCATCTGATCTCTGCTGTAAGGACAGCGTCCTGACAGCACCCCAAAAAGCCCTTTTTAGGGCTGCAACATTAGTCTGCTTTTTTTTTTTCCTTTATATACATATTGCAGTTGCCTGGCCTGCCTGTGTGTGAGGAGCTGCAGGCCCACAGACTGTAGTGTGCCCACTGCCAGTGCTCACCCCTGTCATTCCGTGTGGCACAGGACTTTGCTTAAAAAAAGGCACTTAATTTTTACACTTTAATCTAAGGTTAGTTGCCTGCCAGTGTGTGTCAGGCTGACTTCCACTGACTGTAGTGTGCCCACTGCCAGTGCCCACCACTCATACCGGCTGGCACAGGACTTTGCATAAAAAAGGCATTTAATTTTTACACTTTAGTGTAATTTCAGCTGCTTGCCTGCTGCTAGTGTGTGTCAGGCCGACTTCAACTGACTGTAGTGTGCCCACTGCCAGTGCCCACCCCTGTCATCCCGTGTGGCACAGGACTTTGCTTAAAAAAAAGGCACTTCATTTTTACACTTTAATCTAAGGTTAGTTGCCTGCCAGTGTGTGTCAGGCCGACTTCAACTGACTGTAGTGTGCCCACTGCCAGTGCCCACCCCTGTCATCCCGAGTGGCACAGGACTTTGCTTAAAAAAGGCATTTAATTTTTACACTTTAGTGTAATTTCAGCTGCTTGCCTGCTGCTAGTGTGTGTCAGGCCGACTTCAACTGACTGTAGTGTGCCCACTGCCAGTGCCAACCACTGATACCGGGTGGCACAGTAGCTTGCCGATAAATAAGGCATTTAATTTTTAGACAGTAGTCTAAATTCAGTTGCTTGCCTGCTGCCAGTGTGTGTCAGGCCCGCTTCCACTGACTGTAGTGTGCCCACTGCCAGTGCCAACCACTGATACCGGGTGGCACAGTAGCTTGCCGATAAATAAGGCATTTAATTTTTAGACAGTAGTCTAAATTCAGTTGCTTGCCTGCTGCCAGTCAGTGTGTCAGGCCCTCTTCCACTGACTGTAGTGTGCCCACTGCCAGTGCCAACCACTCATACCGGGTGGCACAGTAGCTTGCCGATAAATAAGGCATTTAATTTTTACACTTTAGTGTAATTTCAGTTGCTTGCCTGCTGCCAGTGTGTGTCAGGCCCGCTTCTACTGACTGTAGTGTGCCCACTGCCAGTGCCAACCACTGATACCGGGTGGCACAGTAGCTTGCCGATAAATAAGGCATTTAATTTTTACACTTTAGTGTAATTTCAGTTGCTTGCCTGCTGCCAGTGTGTGTCAGGCCCGCTTCCACTGACTGTAGTGTGCCCACTGCCAGTGCCAACCACTGATACCGGGTGGCACAGTAGCTTGCCGATAAATAAGGCATTTAATTTTTAGACAGTAGTCTAAATTCAGTTGCTTGCCTGCTGCCAGTCAGTGTGTCAGGCCCTCTTCCACTGACTGTAGTGTGCCCACTGCCAGTGCCAACCACTCATACCGGGTGGCACAGTAGCTTGCCGATAAATAAGGCATTTAATTTTTACACTTTAGTGTAATTTCAGTTGCTTGCCTGCTGCCAGTGTGTGTCAGGCCCGCTTCTACTGACTGTAGTGTGCCCACTGCCAGTGCCAACCACTGATACCGGGTGGCACAGTAGCTTGCCGATAAATAAGGCATTTAATTTTTAGACAGTAGTCTAAATTCAGTTGCTTGCCTGCTGCCAGTGTGTGTCAGGCCCTCTTCCACTGACTGTAGTGTGCCCACTGCCAGTGCCAACCACTCATACCGGGTGGCACAGTAGCTTGCCGATAAATAAGGCATTTAATTTTTACACTTTAGTGTAATTTCAGTTGCTTGCCTGCTGCCAGTGTGTGTCAGGCCCGCTTCTACTGACTGTAGTGTGCCCACTGCCAGTGCCAACCACTGATACCATCTCCCCGTTCGAAAAATCTATTCAATAAATGGCACCCAGATTGGGGACGTTAGAGGGATTAAACTGATGAGAATAGTACTACAGAAAATACCACTCATATCGGGTGTGACAGTAAATTGCACGGCGCAGACGCAGTCACCGTGGATTAAAACAGAGTGGAGGGAGCCAGCGTTTTTTTAACCATCTCCCCGTCCGAAAAATCTGTTTAATAAATGGCCCCCAGATTGGGGAGTCGGGGACGTTAGAGGGATTAAACTGATGAGAATAGTACTACAGAAAATACCACTCATATCGGGTGTGACAGTAAATTGCACGGCGCAGACGCAGTCACCGTGGATAAAAACAAAGGGGAGGGAGCCAGCGTTTTTTTAACCATCTCCCCGTTCGAAAAATCAATTCAATTGACCTTTCGGGGACCCTTGGTGTTGTACGTGGCTGGGTGGAGGAAGAAACCTTCAATGACATCACCGGGACGTGGCTAGCTTGGTATCCAACCTTGTGCAAATGGGGAGTTTGCGGTTGTGCAAATGAACTGTTTGCGGTGCATTAAAAGGGGAGTTTGGTCTGTCAATGTCTGTGATGCGGGCGTAACCCTTACACTACCTGATCGATACAACATCATACCTGATCGTATACACACACTGGATGTTTTAAAGCACGTTATTCCAAACAATTTAGGAATGTTAGTTGATTTATGCCCTTTATGGATTAAAACCCGACTCTGCGTCCACTACGTAATTTTCCATGGGAGTTTTGCCATAGATCCCCCTCCGGCATGCCACAGTCCAGGTGTTAGACCCCTTGAAACAACTTTCTCATCACTATTGTGGCCAGAAAGAGTCCCTGTGGGTTTTAAAATTCGCCTGTCTATTGAAGTCTATGGCGGTTCGCCCGGTTCGCCAGTTCGCGAACATTTGCGGAAGTTCTCGTTCGCTGTTCGCGAACTGAAAATTTTATGTTCGCGACATCACTAATGACCACCAATGCATATTGGAATCCCTGGGCAGGAGCCATCTGTTTATGGTCAATCTGGATCCTTTGGAACAGGTACAGAGGTTTGGGTGAACATTTTACCTGAACTTTTTCCATTTTAACAGGATTACAACTGGCACAGACCATACAGTTTTTAACATATCTGGCGGTGAACATAGATATTCCAGGCGCAAACCATATGGAGGATAGGAGATTGTTCATGGCCGTCTTGTTCTGGTGAGTTGGCCCATGGGCCCAGGCAGTTACCTTAGGATACAGGCTTCTGGGAAGACAGAGCAAATGTCCTTTCCTCCAGATCCAGTCAGTGTCACTGCCCACATCCGCTTCTCTTTCGTCCCATATTATTTTCTCCTCATCAGACACCTTCTCCTGCATCTCCTGGAGCATTTCCTTGGTTAAGAGGAATAAATGGGGGTATACCTGTGCTGATCCTCGACCTGGTCTGGACCGCTAACACTGTAACTTCTTCTCTTTCCTCCATGGCTGCTCTCTTTGCTGCTTCATCAGCCAGTGCATTCCCTTTAGTTTCCGGATGTATCCGCTTTGGAATTGGCTTTCACTTTTAATATGGCCACTTGTTTAGGAAAGGCCAGCACTTCCATCAGTTTCTCTACTAAACTGGCATTCTTGATAGGCGTTCCACTGGCTGTAATTAAGTTTCCACACTTTCATATGGGTCTGAAATCGTTTGCCACTCAAAAGGCATACATAGAATCAGTGTAGATGTTGGAAGTTGTATCCCGAGCAATTGTACATGCTTCTGTGAGTGCAATAGGTTCTGCTACTTGTGCGGACACATCTGGTGATAATGAGCCTTTACTACTTCATGAAGGGAGTTGACAGAAAATGCAGTGTGGTATCTGTGTAGTGTCCCACTAGGTAAATGTGGGCACTACACAAGGGTCAATTGGGCCACGTCGTGCTCCACCTCCTGTGGCAGTGTATTTCACATACATTTTAATGCATTTTTAATGTGTATTTAATGTGTATTTTTCCCTGTGATATGTGCAGCAGGCCTATTAGGGTGTAGTTAGGCATCCTAGGCACTAGGGGGAGCCAGTGAACACTTAGTATATATATTTAGACCCAGACGGGGAGGAGTTAGGTCTGTAGTCAGGAGTCTGTGGAGACAGAAGTGAGAGGGCACCAGCCAGAGACAAGCTGAGGGCCTCCTCCTGACATGCAGCTAGACAGCCCAGACTTCTAGTTGCCACCAGGAGGCTAGTGAAGGAGCATAGCCTGCCTAAAGTTTGCTAAGCCTATGTTAGCTCAGAAGATTCACCCCAAGAGAAGAGTTTGCCTCCTGGGAGAAACCAAGTTCCTTAACCAGAGCAGAGCCATTGTTTTCGAGCTAAACAAGTAAGCTGAAGGGCAGAAGGATCATTAATGTGGAGCAAGTGATATATACCTGAGGAGGATTTCTACCAAGGATATAAGCCAGTATTAGGGCATCCGGGCCTTGGGATAAGACCAGACAGGAGTTCTGAGGAACAGTGTACAGTATTTCTGAGGAGAAGGTACAGCCTGATCTGTGTGTGTTGTTGTTACCCTCTGAGTATCTTGCAAGGAACAGTATACCTGCCATTGATGTGAAAGCCTGCTTGTGATGAGAACCTGCTATATGGAACTGTATTGAACACCAACTGTACAAAGTTAACTGTTTCAAGTAAAGCAAAGTTTGGTTCACCACCACACTGTGTTCCTCACTTATTACAACTATAAATCGGTGTGCCACTGTTACAGGCACTGGCAATACGAACCTTAAAGGGACCTTGCCCTAGGCACATTAAACATCTGCAACATACAGGGCACCTCATCCACCATCAGGCCTGGTCCCTATATACAGAGAGTGCCCCAGAGGACTACTGTGCCAGCCTCTCCATCACTGCTGTACGCTGCCCAGGGTCATCCTACAAACTGTGAGTAACCCATAGCAACCCTCGTTTGCCTAAGTAACCGTGACCTCACATCGCTATACCCTGCAGGCCTGCGTACTGCATCTGCCTGAATAATCTGCAAATCTGGAGCCATCTGTAATTCCCTAGAGTGGCATTACCACCTTTGCACCTCGCTACTGTCTTTATTGTATGATACTTCTTTCTTTTGTCAAGGGACCCTATTAAAGAGGATTTAACCCTTCCAGGTTCCTTTGTTTTTGGCCCTATGTTGCTGCTGCCAGTTACCCACGGCTCAGTGGTGGTGGTAGGCCACTGAAATTACCAATTGCTACAAGGCCATACTGTTTACAGGACCTCCTGCCTGCTTTAAAGAACTTAAAGCCAAGTTGTGCCTATTTTATTTGCACCTTAACCCTTTTAGCCCCCTTTTCAGGTTGATTAAGGGACCAAACAGCACTTATTTTATACGCCATTTTAAATAATGTGGACTTTTATGTGCTGTGACTTTCATATGCAACTCATACTTCAAGAAAATGTGCCCAGAGATGACTCTAATTTATGTGGGCCTCTGAGATGTTGTTTTATTATGGGACTACTATATTTTATTATGGACAATTGTACTTCAATCCTATTATGGACTATCCTGGTATCCTTGATACGCTGCACCAGGTCAGCGCCCCCTGTTCCCTTATACTATCCTGAGAGAAGAGAACGACGCCCCTTTTCACCGGACTTGTTCCTTAGCCAGCGGAGCTGCCTGATATATATATATGTGTATTTGCAAATGTAGATGTGTGTTCCTGCTTTGCATTATTTTTGTCTTTCAGGTGCAGTTTCCAGCTGGGCAGGGCCCCTTATGTTGCGCCGAGGACGGGCAACGTCACATCAACGGGGTATGTAGTGTCCCACTAGGTAAATGTGGGCACTACGCAAGGGTCAATTGGGCCACGTCGTGCTCCACCTCCTGTGGAACAGTGGCAGTGTATTTCACAGTACATTTTAATGCATTTTTAATGTGTATTTAATGTGTATTTTTCCCTGTGATATGTGCAGCAGGCCTATTAGGGTGTAGTTAGGCATCCTAGGCACTTGGGGGAGCCAATGAACACTTAGTATATATATTTAGACCCAGTCTGGGAGGAGTTAGGTCTGTAGTCAGGAGTCTGTGGAGACAGAAGTGAGAGGGCACCAGCCAGAGACAAGCTGAGGGCCTCCTCCTGACATACAGCTAGACAGCCCAGGCTTCTAGTTGCCACCAGGAGGCTAGTGAAGGAGCATAGACTGCCTGAAGTTTCCTGAGCCTATGTTAGCTCAGAAGATTCACCCCAAGAGAAGAGTTTGCCTCCTGGGAGAAACCAAGTTCCTTAACCAGAGCAGAGCAGAGCCATCGTTTTCCAGTTAAACAAGCAAGCTGAAGGGCAGAAGGATCATTAATGTGGAGCAAGTGATATATACCTGAGGAGGATTTCTACCAAGGATATAAGTATTAGGGCATCCGGGCCTTGGGATAAGACCAGACAGGAGTTCTGAGGAACAGTGTACAGTATTTCTGAGGAGAAGGTACAGCCTGATCTGTGTGTGTTGTTGTTACCCTCTGAGTATCTTGCAAGGAACAGTATACCTGCCATTGATGTGAAAGCCTGCTTGTGATGAGAACCTGCTATATGGAACTGTATTAACCACCAACTGTACAAAGTTAACTGTTTCAAGTAAAGGAAAGTTTGGTTCACCACCACACTGTGTTCCTCACTTATTACAACTATAAATCGGTGTGCCACCGTTACAGGCACTGGCGTCACGAACCTTAAAGGGACCTTGCCCTAGGCACATTAAACATCTGCAACATCCAGGGCACCTCATCCACCATCAGGCCTGGTCCCTATATACAGAGAGTGCCCCAGAGGACTACTGTGCCAGCCTCTCCATCACTGCTGTACGCTGCCCAGGGTCATCCTACAAACTGTGAGTAACCCATAGCAACCCACATTTGCCTAAGTAACCGTGACCTCACATCGCTATACCCTGCAGGCCTGCGTACTGCATCTGCCTGAATAATCTGCAAATCTGGAGCCATCTGTAATTCCCTAGAGTGGCATTACCACCTTTGCACCTCGCTACTGTCTTTATTGTTTCACCTCATGTCATCATGTTTATTTATTTCAGGTCCAAACACTGTGCATTTCCTATTTTGCAACTATGTTCAAATGTAATGTGCCTGGTTTACCAGCAGGTGGCAGAAAATATGGCAGAGCTGTACTTACATAGAATGGAGCTTTTCATTCCATTCTAAACCCCCTCTGTTGAGGAGTGGGCGAGTCCCACTTCATGCAGGAAGGGTGGGTCCCAGTTAGAAAGCAGTCTAGCTTACCCCCTGCTAGGGGAAGGAAGCAAGTGCTGTGCACATCACTGTTGGATGTGCCCATGCCCAAGTCAAACCATCTAGAGCACCTTCAGCTCTGCTGGATGTGGAGGTCACAGCTTAGAGCCTCAGGAGCTAGGAGAGTTTCCTGGTATAACTTAAGAGACAGACTACAGAGAGAAGTTGCAGCATACAGCAAAAGCTTAGTCATACAGCTAGCCTGTCTGACCAGAGGCATAGAGCAACCGATGTAGCCCAGATGAGTTTGCCTTTCAGAGTTTTAATGCCAAAGCCTGCTGGGACCAAGATATAGTCTGTAAACAGTTTTAAGAAACATTTATGCAGCGTAAAGCTGGTTTTTAATTTCATCACAAGGTCTGGACTCAATTTATTCTTCATCCCCAAGTTAACTTTCCCCTTTCTCTGCTTCGGAGCCAATGCCTGGGGTCCCTTGTATCCAGGTGGGAGCACTGTGACACAACATTACTTAAAGGGACATTGTAGACCACCCTATACCACTTGGCCACTCCTACACTTAGGTACCCACCAACATTGCCTTGAAAAGAGGGCCCTGGGTCACGGAGAACTCTGCAACTGGCATCATGAGACTCTGTACAATCTCAAATAGGGCCCCAGGGGGAGGCAACGTTGCACATCCACAAAGAGCAAGAATTCAAGGTTCTGCAGGAGTCTCTGAGACATTTATCAATGGTTCAGTTTCCTGTTTAATATGTTCCAGGCAATCATGACAAAATCTTCTTCAACCTTGTTTTTATCCTCTCCCCCCTGAGGAAGGGGAAGGAGTGAGCCAGGGTTGAGGACATGACATCTAGATATAGTGACTGTATCTAGCAACAATAGGGAGCACTGCATGCGGAGATGACGTGCAGCAGACAAATGTTTTGGCCGAGTCTGCTGCAGGATGTCAGAAATGTCATGTGGTGCCAGAACTTGTAAGGGATGTCCCTGGATAATATATGAAGATTTTTCCAAGAGCAGATGACAGGCATGAATAGCTCTGATAGCTCTGATGAATGAGGGAGAACCTCTGGCTACCGGATACAATCTTGCAGAATAGTAACCTAAAGGCCTATTCCTTCCTCTTTGACTCAGTGTCAACACTTCAGTGGCATGTCCTTGTCTTTCCATGACATGGGAGGTTATAGTTTGGAATACCAATGGCTGGGGAGGAAAAAGCAGCATCTTTATGTTTTAGAAAAGAGGCCTTTGCTTCTGAGGTGAGATAGAAAGGGTCATGTGGAATTCAGTAATACAGAGACTGCATGAGGATAGAAGCATCCAGTATCCAAGGTCTGCAGTAAGAGACAAGGCCTCAGAATGCCTGGAGCTGGCGTGGGGTAGTAGGTTCTGGTATCTCTAGGATGGCCTTTTTCCTTTCTTCAGTGAGATGTTTAGCTCCAGGATTTAGGCAGCGTCCAACGAAAACAACCTTCATTTCAGACCACTGTACTTTGTCCTTGGAGACTTTGCACCCCTGAGTAGTCAAGAACTGCAGGAGGGAGAGCGATGCAGACTGACATTGCTTAAGAGAGTTGGTACATATAAGTAGGTCATCCACATACTGAAGGAGGATAGTATATTCATGATGTTGTCTCCACTCGTCCAAGACAGAAAACATGGCTTTACTGAACTCTGAGGGGCTATTCTGAGCCCCTTGAGGCATAACAGTCTATGTACAGTCGTGGCCAAAAGTTTTGAGAATGACACAAATATTAGTTTTCACAAAGTTTGCTGCTAAACTGCTTTTAGATCTTTGTTTCAGTTGTTTCTGTGATGTAGTGAAATATAATTACACGCACTTCATACGTTTCAAAGGCTTTTATCGACAATTACATGACATTTATGCAAAGAGTCAGTATTTGCAGTGTTGGCCCTTCTTTTTCAGGACCTCTGCAATTCGACTGGGCATGCTCTCAATCAACTTCTGGGCCAATTCCTGACTGATAGCAACCCATTCTTTCATAATCACTTCTTGGAGTTTGTCAGAATTAGTGGGTTTTTGTTTGTCCACCCGCCTCTTGAGGATTGACCACAAGTTCTCAATGGGATTAAGATCTGGGGAGTTTCCAGGCCATGGACTCAAAATGTCAACGTTTTGGTCCCCGAGCCACTTAGTTATCACTTTTGCCTTATGGCACGGTGCTCCATCGTGATGGAAAAGGCATTGTTCTTCTCCAAACTGTTGTTGGATTGTTGGAAGAAGTTGCTGTTGGAGGTTTTGGTACCATTCTTTATTCATGGCTGTGTTTTTGGGCAAAATTGTGAGTGAGCCCACTCCCTTGGATGAGAAGCAACCCCACACATGAATGGTCTCAGGATGCTTTACTGTTGGCATGACACAGGACTGATGGTAGCACTCACCTTTTCTTCTCCGGACAAGCCTTTTTCCAGATGCCCCAAACAATCGGAAAGAGGCTTCATCGGAGAATATGATTTGCCCCAGTCCTCAGCAGTCCATTCACCAAACTTTCTGCGGAAGATCAATCTGTCCCTGATGTTATTTTTTGGAGAGAAGTGGCTTCTTTGCTGCCCTTCTTGACACCAGGCCATCTTCCAAAAGTCTTCACCTCACTGTGCGTGCAGATGAGCTCACACCTGCCTGCTGCCATTCCTGAGCAAGCTCTGCACTGGTGGCACTCCGATCCCGCAGCTGAATCCTCTTTAGGAGACGATCCTGGCGCTTGCTGGACTTTCTTGGACACCCTGAAGCCTTCTTAACAAGAATTGAACCTCTTTCCTTGAAGTTCTTGATGATCCTATAAATTGTTGATTGAGGTGCAATCTTAGTAGCCACAATATCCTTGCCTGTGAAGCCATTTTTATGCAACGCAATGATGGCTGCACGCGTTTCTTTGCAGGTCACCATGGTTAACAATGGAAGAACAATGATTTCAAGCATCACCCTCCTTTTAACATGTTAAGTCTGCCATTTTAACCCAATCAGCCTGACATAATGATCTCCAGCCTTGTGCTCGTCAACATTCTCACCTGAGTTAACAAGACGATTACTGAAATGATCTCAGCAGGTCCTTTAATGACAGCAATGAAATGCAGTGGAAAGGTTTTTTGGGATTAAGTTAATTTTCATGGCAAAGAAGGACTATGCAATTCATCTGATCACTCTTCATAACATTCTGGAGTATATGCAAATTGCTATTATAAAAACTTAAGCAGCAACATTTCCAATTTCCAATATTTATGTAATCCTCAAAACTTTTGGCCACGACTGTATACTGAGATCCGGCATAGGTAAAGGCAAACAGATACTGACAGTCTTGGTATAGAGGCACAGAAAATAAAGTGTTTGCAAGATCAATGACTGTACACCTCTGCGCATCAGCTGGGATGAGAGACAACAGGGTGTGAGGATTTGGAACAACCATTGTCCCTGCCCTCAAGTCCTGTACCATCCTGAAGGAATCAGGTTGTCCCTTCTTCGCTATTTTCTTCACAGGGAAGAGGGGCATGTTGCAGCGAGAGGTGGTGTGTACTACGACTTCCCACCTCTAGGTACACTGAGAGTTGCTTTGTGATGGAGTTAATCTGGTCAATGGACACAGTCCTAATCCGCAGCCTATAGGCAATTTGTATCTTTATATATCCATCCCTAGGTATAGACATGACCATAATAAGTCTAAAACATATCCAAAGTTATAATGCACAGAAACTGGAATGTCGCCCCACGTACTGACACCTTGACACATGTTTCGCCTCACCAGGTTTCGTCAGGTCATTATGGTCATGTCTATACCTAGGGATGGATATATAAAGATATGAACTGCATATAGGCTGCGGATTAAGACTGATAAGCATTAGTGATGAGTGGGAGGTGCCATATTCGATTTCACGATATTTCGCGAATATTTGAATGAATATTCGCATTATTTTCGTCAAAATCGAATATTCGTAATTATTTTATTTTTCACGAATAATATGCGAATAAATTTTTCGTACGATTTTTTTTTCCTGTATAAGGCAACGTTCCTATGACTATGGCTAGGCTAATATGTGTATTTTACGAAATTTCTTAATACTGCTCTAACTTCGTCTTTTAGAATATTCGTAATATTCTAAAAGACGGAGTTAGAGCAATATTACGAATATTCTAAAAGACGAAGTTAGAGCAATATTAAGAAATTTCGTATAATACACATAGATTGTAATTTAGCTAATATAGTGCTATAATCCTTTTTTTTTTCTTATCTAATTTTTTTGGCCTCTTCTGAACTTCAGTTTTTGGAAAATATGTACACTATTAAAAAAATTACTTTAGCAGTTAAATTACAATCTATATGTGTATTTTACGAAATTTCTTAATACTGCTCTAACTTCGTCTTTTAGAATATTACGAATATGCTGTATTTTTCGTATTTTTCGAATATAGTGCTATATTCTTGATTTTCGTATATAGCACTATTTTCAAAAAAATTCGAGTCATTTCATCAGTCAAGTATTACTATGCTTATTGCTAATGCTTAAAGCTTGTGTGCGGATCGCATGTTGTAAAGACTTTTTTTTTCGCAAAGGCTAGGTTATGTTCCATGACAAGCAACCGTGCCGAGAATTCACTTGACATGTAAAAAGTGTTCAGTTACTCATATAATCTTGACTCTTTCTTATATTGTATGCGAAAATTCGCTACCATTAAATTCGTAAAAAAATTCTGTTCGTGTAATGGTTAGCTGGCTCATCCAAACTACTGTTAGCTGCTTTTGCTTACAGCTTGTGTGCGATTTATAATATGTGAGTTGTTCTAAATGCATTGGTCCTAATAAATTATATTTCTATTATTTTATTAGCTTAAAAGGAAACGAAATTTCGTTTTAACGAATATAGAGGCAAATATTCTTATTCTTCGCGAATTCTCGAAGTTGCGATATTCGCGATAAAAATTAGCAATTCGAATATTCGCGCTCAACACTAATAAACATTAGTGTTGATCGAGCTTGCTCGGCCGAACACCAGTTTGCTCGGCCGAACACCAGCTCGAGCATTGCTATGCGGCGGTGTTCGGACTAATACCGCGTGTGCTCGAGCATGATGCTCCAGTCTCCTCCCCGCAAGTTTGTTGGCTACTACACAGCAAATAAATGTGCAGGTAAGTACTGCCACCCACTGTAATGCTGTAGCCATGTTGGTTAATGGCATTACAGTGATTGGCTGGCTGGAACGCGTCATCCGGTGCTATAAAGCACCCGATGACATGTGGATCGGCCAGTCTTAGTCAGGGAGAGCTGTGCTGTAGAAAGAACAGATAGTGTAGGGAATTGAATTAAAAATTTTTGTTAGGCAGGGTTGGTGTGTTAGATACCCAAAAGTTCTTTTAAGGACTATTGTTGTGTCTGGCAGCAAAATATAATTTTAGCGCAACCTTCACTAAATTGCTTGCTATTGTAAAGACCCAAAAGTCCTTTTAAGGACTATTGTTGTATCTGTCAGCAATATATATTTTTAGCGCAACCTGCGAAATATCAGTGACGTTCAGTGTAATTTTTTCACTGCTGGTGACAGTGACATTACCTGCGCTACATCTCCACTATAACATTAGCCCATCCAAAATATCAGTGACATTCAGTGTAATTTTTTCACCGCTGGTGGCAGCGACATTACCTGCGCTACATCTCCAGTATAACGTTTGCCTATCCTAAATATCAGTGATATTCAGTCTAATTTATTTGCGCATATACTTAAAAAACCTGCGCTACAGTAAGTGTGACATACTTGCAAGCATATATACCATTTAATATGCGGAAGGCGAGCAGTAAGATCAGGGAAGTGGCAGTGCTGTTGATGGTGTATGCAGAGGCCATGGCCCTGTGCGTGGTGAAACTGTGCTTGCTGCAAGAGCATAAGAAATACACTTATCCACGATACCTAGCTTCATGTCCCAGTTTGCAGGGT
Source organism: Bufo bufo (assembly GCF_905171765.1). NCBI lineage: Eukaryota > Metazoa > Chordata > Amphibia > Anura > Bufonidae > Bufo > Bufo bufo. The sequence goes on from NC_053390.1 coordinate 184,610,480, forward strand.
GGTACAGGACACCACTCTCGACATCACACCAGTGCGACCAGGTGGTCGGTTGGATTGCAGCAGATAATGCTTCCAGTCGGTTAAGAACCAACCTATCTTCCACAAAGCCCAGTCTCAGTAGCCAAGAGTCTGGTCAACAGAATCCTTGCCCTTATCCTCCTTTCTCCCACCATGGAGAGTCTTTGCAAACAAGTGATCCCACACTCGGATATTCAGAGGAGCTCTTTTCATCGCCATTCCTTAATTTGGGCCTCTTGCCAAGCACGCTTGAAGAGGGACATGAGTAGATCTTGTGCCCTGATTCCCAAACTCTTGAGCATCCACAGTCAGAAGAAGATGGTGGTGGGAATGGCAATTAGTGTTTCATGAGGTGGATGATGATGATGATGAGACACAGTTGTCAATAAGTCAACCGCAATTAGTGTCTCAAGAGGTTGATGATGAGGATGAGACACAATTGTCAATAACTGAGGTTGTTGCTAGGTCAACAAGTCAGGAGGATGACCAGAGTGAAGAAGTGGAAGAGGAGGTGCTGGACGATGAAGTCACTGACCCAACCTGGGAAGGTGGCAAGCCGAGCGAGGACAGCAGTACAAAGGGGGAGGGATCGGCAGCACCGCAACAGGCTGGAAGAGGCAGTGAGGGGGGGCAAAAGGGAGAAGGAGGGCGACATCATAAAACAGGCCCGCGACTTTTCCCCGGAGCACCCCCTTGCGGCAATCTCCCTTGCCAAGGGGTAGGTGTCACGGATGGTGTTTGCAGAAAACTGGAAGTCACAAATAAACAACAGACTGACTTGATCCCAAACTAAGGAACAAATGGGTAAGCCCTATAAAAGCCCCAGAGCTCTCCCTAACTGCTCAGCCCATGCAAAGATCTCTATGATAGATAATTGCATGCCCTCATGCCTCGACTGTATGACACCTGGGAACCCTACAATAGTGAGGGGACATGACCACCGGCTCCCTGCACTCAATACGGAGGAAGCCAGGGTCACCTAGAATCAAGCCAGCAGAAAATCAAATAAAGGAAACAGACTTATCTGAGGAATCAGCAGTTGCAGCTTCTAGCAGTAAGCACAATCCAGGAAGTAGTATAAACCACAAAGTGAGGCAGTATGGGAGGGGATATAAAGGGAAGCAATCAGTGTGAATAGATGACAGCTGAGGGAAGGAAAAGAGATGAGAAAGTGAATCCAAAACAAAAAAACTTCATGCAGGAGGTACAGAAGAACGTGTGTCAGAGCTTCTTAGAGCTCTGGCGGTGACAGTACCCCTCCCTCTACGAGTGGACTCCGGACACTCAAGGCCCACCTTCTCAGGATGGGACCTATGGAAAGCCCTGATAAGATGAGAGGCCTTAATGTCCACCACTGGGACCCACATCCTCTCCTCAGGACCATAACCCTCCCAATGAACGAGATACTGGAGAGAACCGCAGTGAATGCGGAAATCCACAATCCTAGAGACCTGAAATTCAAGATTACCATCAATCACAATCGGAGGAGGAGGCAAAGAGGAGGGTACAGTGGGTTGGACATAAGGTTTTAATAAGGACTTGTGAAAAACATTATGAATCTTCCAAGTCTGAGGAAGATCAAGACGGAAGGCAACGGGATTGATGACGGACAAGATTTTGTAAGGCCCAATAAACCTAGGACCCAACTTCCAGGACGGAACCCTCAGTTAATATTTTTAGTAGACAACCACACCAAATCACCCACATTCAGGTCCGGGCCAGGCACACATCTCTTATCCGCCACACGCTTATATCTCTCACTCATGCTCTTTAGATTTTCCTGAATCTTTTGCCAAATAGATGACAAAGACGAGGAAAATCTCTCCTCATCATGTAAACCAGAAGACCCCTCTCCAGAGAATGTCCCAAACTGTGGATGAAACCCATATGCACCAAAAAATTGTGCCTTATCAGAGGACTCCTGGCGACGGTTATTCAAAGCAAACTCAGCAAGGAACAAAAAAGAACACCAATCCTCCTGATTCTCTGTCACAAAACAGCGCAGATATGTCTCCAGATTCTGATTGACGCGTTTGGTCTGGCCATTCGACTGCGGGTGAAAAGCAGAAGAGAATGACAACCAAACCCCCAAGCGAGAACAGAAAGCCTTCAAGAATCTGGAAACAAACTGCGTGCCCCTATCAGATACTATCTCTGAAGGAATGCCATGCAATTTGACAATATGATCAACAATTGCTTGTGCCAGCGTTTTAACATTGGGTAACCCAGGAAAAGGAATGAAATGCGCCATTTTGCTAAAGCGGTCCACCACCACCATAATCACAGTCTTCCCCGAGAACCAAGGCAGGTCTGAAATGAAGTCCATGGACAAATGTGTCCAAGGACGGGAAGGAATGGGTAACGGGAGGAGAGGACCCGATGGCTGTGAATGAGGGACCTTGGCACGAGCGCAGGTCTCGCAGGCTGCCACAAAACCCTCAACTGTCTTACGAAGAGCCGGCCACCAGAATCTCCGAGCAATGAGATCCACTGTGGCTCTACCCCCCGGGTGCCCAGCAAGGACAGTATCGTGGTGCTCCTTAAAAACCTTGTGTCGTAAAGTGAGAGGCACAAACAACCTCCCAGGAGGACAAAGATCAGGAGCCTCTGCCTGGGCTGCCTGAACCTCTGCCTCCAATTCAGGATAAAGAGCAGAGACGACCACCCCTTCAGCCAAAATGGGTCCCGGGTCTTCAAAGTTCCCCCCTCCCGGAAAACAACTTGACAGGGCATCAGCCTTCACATTCTTAACCCCAGGATGGAACGTGACAACAAAATTAAACCTTGAAAAGAACAAAGACCATCTGGCCTGTCTCGGGTTCAGACGCTTGGCTGACTCCAAGTAGGCCAGATTCTTATGGTTGGTAAACACGGTAATAGGGTGTCTGGCTCCCTCTAGCCAATGGCACCATTCCTCAAAAGCTAACTTGATGGACAACAACTTCCTATCTCCCACATCGTAATTTCTCTCTGCGGAGGAGAGTTTATTCGAGAAAAAGGCACATGGTGGCCATTTGGCAGGAGGGGGACCCTGAGACAAGACCGCACCCACACCCACCTCAGAAGCGTCCACCTTAACAATGAAGGGCAGAGAGACATCAGGTTGTACCAAGATGTAAGCGGAAGCAAAACTTTCTTTAATACTAGAAAAGGCCTTACGTGCATCTACTGACCAGGAGGAAAAATCTACCCCCTTTTTTGTCATATCAGTAAGTGGCTTAACAACAGAGGAATAATTCAAAATGAACTTCCTGTAATAATTGGCAAACCCCAAAAAGCGCATCAGCACCTTCTGATTCTCAGGAAGCTCCCAATCAAGCACAGCGCGGACCTTCTCGGGGTCCATGCGAAAACCAGAAGCGGAGAGAAGAAAACCCAGAAATTTAATTTCTGGAACAGCAAACACACATTTTTCCAGTTTAACTCACAATTTATTCTCCCGCAGAATGAGCAAGACCTGACGTAGATGGTCCCTATGAGTTTTGAAATCAGGAGAAAAAATCTAAATATCATCTAGATACACTAGTACAAATTTCCCCATTAAATGATAAATAATGCTGTTCACAAAATGTTGGAAGACGGCTGGAGCATTCATCAAATCAAAGGGCATAACCAAATTCTTGAAATGGCCCTCAGGCGTATTGAAGGCCGTCTTCCATTCGTCCCCTTCCCTGATCCTGACCAGGTTGTATGCCCCTCTTAAATCCAACTTAGAAAAAACTTTAGCCCCCCACAATCTGGTTAAACAGGTCCGGCATCAGAGGAAGCGGATAAGGGTCACGAATTGTGATACTGTTCAGCTCCCTGAGATCCAGACATGGTCTCAAAGAACCATCTTTTTTGTTAACAAAGAAAAAACCAGCGTCAACAGGTGACTTCGAGGGTCGGATGTGTCTCTTTCTCAGGCTCTCAGAGATATAAGTACGCATAGCGACCCTTTCAGGTTGGGAGAGATTGTATAAACGAGATTTAGGCAGCTTGGCGCCTGGGATGAGATTAATAGGGCAATCGTACTCCCGGTGAGTGGGCAGCTCCTGGACACCACTCTCTGAAAACACATCCGAAAATTCAGAGAGAAAAGATGGTACAGTCTTAGTGGAAACCTCTGAAAGAGACACAGAGAGGCAATTCTCTCTGAAAAAGTCACTCCAACCATTTATTTGCCTCGCTTGCCAATCAATGGTGGGGTTATGTTTAGTGAGCCAGGGTAGCCCCAACACTAGAGGAGTAGGTAATCCGCTTAGGACGAAACATGACACATCCTCAACATGAGCATCACCCACAGTCAAATGGATATTGTGAACTATCCCCTTTAGCGATTTTTGAGAAAGTGGAGCGGAATCGATAGCAAACACAGGTATGTCCTTTCCCAAAGTGCATACCTGGAAAATGTGTTATAGCAAATTGATTATCAATGAGATTGACAGCTGCTCCACTATCTACAAAAATCTCACAACAATGTTCTTGCTATCTAGCGCCACCCTGGCAGGCAGGACAAAACGGGAACTACAAGCAAACGGAAAAGCTTAAATTTCTGCATCAACCTTGCCAATAGTAACAGATGGAACGTTTTTAGAGGACTTTTTTCTTTTTGTTTCTATATTACCCTCAAAAAACTCCCTGAATCTTCTAGAGGGGCAAACATTTGCCAAATGATTTATACCTCCACAACAGAAACAAACCCTCCTCTGAGAGCTGAATCCTCTATTGTTAGAGGCAAGCAAACCCAGCTGCATGGGCTACAACTCAGAGGGGATTGAGAGAGACTGAGGTCCCTGCACAATGAATGAGACCGCCCCACTGTCCTTGGACTGAATATGACAGGAAGGAGTGATCTCTCCTCTCTCTCTAAGACGCCTGTCAATACGAACAGCCCGAGACATGGCAGACTCCAAGGAGGTAGGTCTCTCATGAAAGGCAAACGCATCTTTCAATCCCTCCGAAAGACCATGGCAAAATTGACTTCGGAGTGCAGCATCATTCCAACTAGAATCAGCTGCCCATCTCCGAAATTCTGAACAGTATATTTCTGCATACTGTTTACCCTGGTATAAAAATTGCAGTTTAGATTCAGCCAGAGAAATACGATCCGTATCATCATATATCTGACCCAGGGCTACAAAAAATTCATCCACCGATCGGAGGGGCCGTGCCCCCACCGCTAGTGAAAAGGCCCAAGACTGAGCGTTATCCCTGAGCAGTGAAATGATGATTCCCACCCTCTGCTCCTCATCACCAGAGGAATGGGGAAGTAGGCGAAAATGGAGTTTGCAAGCCTCTCTAAAACAAACAAAATTCTCACTACCCCCAGAGAACATATCCGGAAGCGAGATCTTAGGCTCAGAACAAACTCCATGAACGCAAGCAGAACCGGTCACCTGAAACTGAGAGACAGTTTTACGGAGATCTGCTACCTCCAGTGAAAGACCCTGCACGCGGTCAATCAAGGCTGAAACCGGATCCATGCTTAAGACGGTTTTGGTGGTTTATAATGTCACGGATGGTGTTTGCAGAAAACTGGAAGTCACAAACAAACAACAGACTGACTTGATCTTAAACTAAGGAACAAATGGGTAAGCCCTATAAAAGCCCTAGAGCTCTCCCTAACTGCTCAGCCCATGCAAAGATCTCTAAGATAGATAATTGCATGCCCTCGTGCCTCGACTGTATGACACCTGGGAACCCTACAATAGTAAGGGGACACGACCACCGGCTCCCTGCACTCAATACGGAGGAAGCCAGGGTCACCTAGAATCAAGCCAGCAGAAACACAAATAAAGGAAACAGACTTATCTGAGGAATCAGCAGTTGCAGCTTCTAGCAGTAAGTACAATCCAGGAAGTAGTATAAACCACAAAGTGAGGCAGTATGGGAGGGGATATAAAGGGAAGCAATCAGTGTGAATAGATGACAGCTGAGGGAAGGAAAAGAGATGAGAAAGTGAAACCAAAACAAAAGAACTTCATGCAGGAGGTACAGAAGAACGTCTGTCAGAGCTTCTTAGAGCTCTGGCGGGGACAGTAGGTGTTCCACAGTCTGGAGCTTTTTTGAGGAAAGTGCGGACAATAAAGGAATTGTCATTTGCAACCTGTGCCATACCAAAATGAGCAGGGGCGTGAGCACTAGCAACCTCACCAGCATCATCCGCCACATGGCATCAAAGCACCCTGATAGGTGGTCCGAACGCCTGGGTCCACAATCAGTGTCTGAGGATCACACCGCTGCCTCCTCTTCCTTTTTGTTACATGCTGGCAAATCCCCTGTCTAAGACGCAGGCCCAGGCGCCTTCTGCCCTTTACCTGGACCTTCGCAAGCACCATCAGCTAGCACATCCACTTCTTTGTCACAGTGCAGCATACAGATGTCCATAACCCAGGCCTTTGAACGAAAGTGCAAATACCCAGCCACCCACCCACAGATCATAGAACTAAATGCGCACCTTTCCAAATTGCTGGCCCTGGAAATGTTGCCATTTAGGCTTGTGGAAACTGAGGCTTTCCACAGTCTGATGTCGGCGACCGTCCCTCGTTACTCACTCCCCAGCCACTATAACTTTGCCCGGTGTGCCGTCCCCACCTTACACCAGCATGTGTCCCGTAACATCACCCGTGCACTGACCAACGTAGTTATTGGGAAGGTCCACTTAACAACTGACACATTGACAAGTGCTTGTTGCCAGGGACGTTACATTTCCCTGATGGCACACTGGGTGAGCGTTGAGGGGGCCGGGAGTGAGTCATACCCTGGGATGGCACAGGTGCTACCAACGCCCAGGATTGCGGGCCCTACTTCCATCAGGATTTCCACCACCACCTACATTAGTGGCTGCAACCCCCCTTATCCTCCTCCACTTCCACCTCTGAAAAGTCATATTGCAGCACCAGTCAGCTATTAGTCAGTAGCTGTAAGCAGTGTAGCACTGCAGTGGGGAAGTGGGAACAGGCTGTGCTGAAACTTATTTGCTTAGGTGACAAACAGCACACCGCCGCAGAGTTGTGGCAGGGGATAAGGGACCAGACTGAGCTGTGGCTCTCGCCACTTAACCTACAACCAGGCATGGTTGTGTCTGATAATGGCCATAACTTGGTGGCGGCTTTGGAGCTCGACAAGCTCACAAGCATACCATTCTTAGCCCACGTGTTAAACTTAGTGGTTCAGCGGTTTCTCAAAACCTTCCCCAACTGGTAAAAGTGCTGGTCTAGCAGCGCTGCAGTAGCGCTTGCAATTGCCAGCTCACCAACTGTGGTGCGACATGAGCACGCGCTGGAACTCCACGTTCCACATGTTAGCCAGGCTTTGTGAGCAGCAAAGGGAAGTAGTGGATTACCAGCTGCAACATGGTCTTCCCCTTTCCAGTCAGCTGCCGCTCTTCACAAGCGACGAGTGGGCATGGATTTCTGACTTCTGTGAGATTTTAATCAACTTTGAGGAATCAACACAGATGGTGAGCGGCGATGCCGCTATTATCAGCGTAACCATCACACTTCTGTGTCTACTGAAATGCTCGCTGCTCACAATGAAGGTGGACGCTTTGCATGTGGAAGAGGTGGAAATGGGGGAAGACAGTACACAGTGTGATAGCCAGACCACCCTCATTCTGTCTTCTCAGCGCAAATTGGATGAGGATGAGGAGGAGCAGGAGACGGTTGCCTCTGCTACAGAGGGTAGTACCCATAGCAGGTTTATTCCATCGGTTCAGCGTGGATTGACAGAAAAGGAGGAAGAGGATGAGGAGATTGAGAGTCATCCTCCTGATGAGGACAGCAAAATCTTGTCTGTTGGGACTGTGGCACACATGGCTGACTTTATGTTATGCTTTCCAATGACCCTCGCGTTGTACGCATTTTGGACAACACCAATTACTGGATGTTCAACATTCTCGACCCCCTCTACAAAGAGAACTTCTCATCTCTCATTCCTGTGGTGGAGAGGACTAGAGAAATGGTGCAATACCAGAAAATCCTTGTGGAAAAATTGCTCCAAAAATTTTCAGTTGACAACACTGGCGGCAGAGTACGTAGTTCCTTGGGCAACCGAGGAGGGGAGATGAGCGGAACACACAGCAGTTCCAACAAAGGCAGGGCAACACTCTCCAAGAATCAGTGCAGGAGATAAAAAGCAACATCATTGGAGGAGACATACAATGAACAGAGTCCCTATCCTAGAACATTGTTCAGAAGACATGATTATGCATACAAAAAATCATACATTATAAGGAAAAGGGACAGTTACCCATACAGAGTCTCCTCCAGGATGGCGCCAACCCCAATGCGCGTTTCGGCGTACCTTCGTCTGGGGGTAGCGTCATCACTGGAGGACATGGTTTAAATACAAGCATCAGCCAATCAACATACCGGTAATCATTATTCCTGCATCACCGGACTGCGCCGGATTTACTCAAATGGACTTCCTGGATGCCGGCATCTCGAGGAACACGTGACCACCCGGAAACATGTGATCCGCTTCTGGTCACGTGATCCGAATGACGTCACTTGAGCGCGCACAAACTAGTCGCAGCTCAGTAACGTCATCCAACCTTACTATATGATTCGGATCCATCATATTGGTATGTCCGTGTATTTGACAGGCCGAAAGGACGTACACACGCAATCAAAATGTACCGGATAAACACATACATTAATCATTTGATATGGACATACAAAACTGAAGAAGAAATTAATACAAGGAAGTTAATATACAAAATTATTCACTACATACACATGTCACATAACAAATTATTCCACAACAGTGCCATTGGACCGATGGATAAGGCATCCCCTCTCTCATTATTGTGATAGCAGATGTACATCTGTCACATAAGGCTCATACCTATCCATTACATTTGTAAATAGTCTAATATTAACAGTAATAGTAAAAAAGTGCAAAGTGCATAAATAGAGAATATATACCAATCCATAAAAGATGTATATATATATTTATTATATGTGTGACCCTCAGTATTAATACCACTGATAATTCATGTATCAGGTGAAAAATATAAAAAATATATATAAAGAATCCATGTTATGTGAAAACAGATCACCTATTATCTATGTGTACCTTCACTGTTTGGACCAGTGAGTGTTAAAAAATTGCAAAGTGCATACAAATAAATGTATCAACTTAGATACGTGTACAAGTTCATATAGTGTCCTAAAAGCCACTAATGCCATGGGAAATGATGAGAAAAGAAACGGAAGGGAGGAAAAGGAGGGGGAGGGGAGAGGGGGAAGAGGGAAAGGGAGGGAAGGGGAGAGGGGGGGGGGGGGGGGGGGAGAGGAGGGGGGGAGGGGGGAGGGGGAGAGGGGGGGGGGAAGGAAAGGGAGAGAGTTGTGTGTAACAAAAAACTGAGGCTAGATACTTCAACCATATGATTATTGGTCGCACCCTACCAGCCCCATGTGCTATATGTACTGTATGAGAGATATCAATAGCAGTATTCCATCATTCGTTTCGATATTGGTCACCACATCACATTCCCCGAAGTGTCTCAAAGAAGGCACAACGGGAAATGCAAGGCGGGGGCACGAATCAAAACCAATACTATACTCAATCAATCCGCTAGATAATTGCATGGTCCATCCATACATTGGTCACCGCATCACATTCCCCAGCACACATGGTGCATGTAAACCGGGGAATGCAAGGCGGGGACACAAAGTCCACTCAGCGATGACCCTAGGAGGCCAGGGGAAAAAAGTGATTATAACAAAATTAAAATCCATAAATTGAACCCCTTTTGGGTGTGGAGACCCATGTGAACCATGATGCCTATAGGAAAGTGGAGAAACCAGTGGATTTATTCAAACCGCCCGGGTGCAGTGTACCTAGTTTCCAAATCCACTTGCACTCGAGCTGTCCCAATCTTTTAGTGATATTACCTCCTCTGATGTTTTTCATGACACAGTCAATCGCCCGTACCTTCAAATGCACGGGATTACAGTCGTGATATGTCTTAAAATGTCTTGCAACTGGTTTTAAATTACACAGATCTTCTTCCTCTGTTGCTGCCATTATATCTCTGACATGTTCTCGCACTCTCACCTTCAATTCTCTCGTGGTTAAACCCACATAAATTTTCGGGCAAGAACATTTAGCATAATACACGACTGCCGTACTCGTGCATGTGAGGCATTGTGTGATTTTAAAGGTTTTTGTATTGGCTGTGTCATTAAAAGAGGTGGCCCTCTCCATATTTGGGCATGCTATACATTTCCCACATGGGACAAAACCCCACTTCGGCTTCCCCAGTCCTGGGAACAAAGGTTGTTTTTGTTTTACATACAGGCTGCGTACGAGATGGTCTCTCAAATTCTTTGAACGTCTCGCCGTTATCATAGGGTATGGTGCTATAAATTTTGTCAAGATGGGATCAGTTAGTAAAATCGGCCATGATTTTTCCAGAATGCCCTTCATCTCTATCCACCTTCCATGATATCCTGTGATGTATCGTGTCTTGTTATCCTTGCTCTTTTGGACTTCAGAAAAAAAGTAAGTCCTGCCTGGAGCATGTTTTTGCTCTCCTATAGGCTTTCTTGATTGCACGTTGGCTGTATCCACGACTTGTGAATCTTTCCTTTAATATTTTGGCCTGTTGCTCAAAGATTTCTTCCGTCGAGCAGATTCTCCGAGCCCGTAGGTATTGTCCAATCGGGATTGAGTTGATCATCTGTGGAGGGTGTGACGAAGAAGCATGTAAATATGAGTTTACTGCTGTAGGTTTTCTAAAAACATTCGTCACTATACCTCCATCAGTACCTCTCTCTAGATGTACATCCAAAAACTCAATATGTTCCTTACTGTACTTATACGTTAATTTGATGTTCTTGGCGTTCTTATTTAATGCCATAAAAAATTCCTCCAACTCCCTGGTGCTTCCCTGCCAGATCATGAATACATCGTCGATGTACCGCGCCCAAAAAATGGCGCGGTCCATCGACATGTATCGATCTGACAGGAAAAGGTCCCTCTCCCACAGCCCCAGGAAAAGATTTGCGTAAGAGGGCGCACAAGGCGCCCCCATCGCAGTTCCCTGGAGCTGCAGGTAGAAGGACCCTCCAAAGGAGAAGAAGTTGTGCGTAAGAACAAAAGAGAGGAGCTCCAGGAGAAACACTCTGCGGTTGGCCTCCATCCGTGTGTCTTATACCATCCGTGTGTCTTATACTCGTATACAGCGATTCAACGCCGCATGTCACCATAAGTGTATCATCCCCTAAATAGATGCCATCGACTTTCCGTAGGAAGTCGGTCGTATCTTTGATGTGGGATGGCAGACTAGCCACTATATCTTTCATTTGAGAATCTAGGTATCGTCCTATTTTCTCAGTACAACTGCCCCGGCCTGAAATAATTGGCCTTCCAGATGGAACTTTCGGATTCTTATGAATTTTGGGCAGTAGATATAGGGTGGGTACCACCGGTTCTTTTACAACCAGGGCATCATGTAATGCCTTAGATATTATATCGTTGTCTACTGCCTTCCCTAGAATTACACTCAGGTTCTTCTCAAATGCCTGTAGGGGATTGAACGTGAGCTTCTTATAACATGCTACCTCTCTCAATTGTCTATAGGCCTCCTGTTCATACAGATCATGGGGCCATACCACAATGTTACCACCTTTGTCGGATGGTTTAAACACGACATCTTGTAATCTGCCAAGGTTCTTTAGACTGAGCCGTTAATCCCTTGACAGATTATCCTTTGGGGCAAACATTGACATGTTCTCAAATTGTCGGGAGACAAGCTTGACAAACAAGTCTACTGCTGGACATAGTGATAAAGGGGGGAATTTTTTAGACTTACACTTAATGGAAGACGGAATCTCCTCAATTCTCTGTGATTCTTTTTCTCCTAATTCATTTTCTCCTGCCAGTTCTTCCAAAATTTTGACTGCCTGCATCTCTTCAGGGGTAGATAAAGCCCCACTCACATCCTCTTTATAATGCCATTTTTTTTTAGCAACAATGAGCGGGCGAAGATATGCAGATCTTTTACTGCTGTAAAACAATCAAAATTTGCACATGGAGAAAAGGTTAGACCCTTTTCCAGCAGTGATTTATCTGCTGGTGACAGAATATGATTTGATAGATTTATTACCTTCAGCCCATCATGGCCGCTGGTATCCCTTCTGTCTCCAAAGGGTCTCCTTTTCCCATTTGAGGTCACTCCTGGTGGTCCCTTTCTTTTCTGAATCCCCGATCTCGTCTGTCTCCCATCCGGTTCTTGACTATCAGAGATTGATGACAGGGACAAAGTTGAGGATGTTCGATTCCAGGGTGTAAAATTACCTCTTCTCTGATGATACGTATTTTTCCGTCTCCATTTGTATACATTTTTCTGTTGGAAATCTTCACAATCTCTAGAGAATTTTCTCGATTTTATCTCTTGAATTTCTTTCTCCCACTTCTCAAAATTTTTACTAAGTACCCCCTCGAAGGCAGCCAAAGATTCCCTATTACAGTCCTGTTTAAGGGTTGTCTGTAAGCTCTCAATTTCTGCGTCCAAAGTGAGCAGAGTCTGGCTATTATGTTTGACCACCAGATTCATTAATTTATTCGCTGACTCTGTGCATATTTCCTCCCAACTTGACAGAAAACTTTCGCTATCAATATCAAAGGAGGGTGTCACCTGTATGCATAGGCCCCGTGGTATTAGATCCATATGTAGGTACCTCTCCAAAAAAGCTTTGTTCCACCATGTTTTTGTCCTTCTGTGGAAAAGATTCGTAAGACTGGACTGCATCTCCTTCACATTGATCGGGTCTCCACACCCAACACCTGCACCATTTTCTTTAAAAATATTATCCAAGGATGAAAGCCAGGATTGCTCTCTGGCCCTGTAATCCATGGTACTGGTCGTGGTTAGATCTGTAATCAAACAGAATATAATGGGAGAGAGTTGTGTGGAACAAAAAACTGAGGCTAGATACTTCAACCATATGATTATTGGTCGCACCCTACCAGCCCCATGTGCTATATGTACTGTATGAGAGATATCAATAGCAGTATTCCATCATTCGTTTCGATATTGGTCACCACATCACATTCCCCGAAGTGTCTCAAAGAAGGCACAACGGGAAATGCAAGGCGGGGGCACGAATCAAAACCAATACTATACTCAATCAATCCGCTAGATAATTGCATGGTCCATCCATACATTGGTCACCGCATCACATTCCCCAGCACACATGGTGCATGTGAACCGGGGAATGCAAGGCGGGGACACAAAGTCCACTCAGCGATGACCCTAGGAGGCCAGGGGAAAAAAGTGATTAAAACAAAATTAAAATCCATAAATTGAACCCCTTTTGGGTGTGGAGACCCATGTGAACCATGATGCCTATAGGAAAGTGGAGAAACCAGTGGATTCATTCAAACCGCCCGGGTGCAGTGTACCTAGTTTCCAAATCCACTTGCACTCGAGCTGTCCCAATCTTTTAGTGATATTACCTCCTCTGATGTTTTTCATGACACAGTCAATCGCCCGTACCTTCAAATGCACGGGATTACAGTCGCGATATGTCTTAAAATGTCTTGCAACTGGTTTTAAATTACACAGATCTTCTTCCTCTGTTGCTGCCATTATATCTCTGACATGTTCTCGCACTCTCACCTTCAATTCTCTCGTGGTTAAACCCACATAAATTTTCGGGCAAGAACATTTAGCATAATACACGACTGCCGTACTCGTGCATGTGAGGCATTGTGTGATTTTAAAGGTTTTTGTATTGGCTTTTTCACCTGATACATGAATTATCAGTGGTATTAATACTGAGGGTCACACATATAATAAATATATATATACATCTTTTATGGATTGGTATATATTCTCTATTTATGCACTTTGCACTTTTTTACTATTACTGTTAATATTAGACTATTTACAAATGTAATGGATAGGTATGAGCCTTATGTGACAGATGTACATCTGCTATCACAATAATGAGAGAGGGGATGCCTTATCCATCGGTCCAATGGCACTGTTGTGGAATAATTTGTTATGTGACATGTGTATGTAGTGAATAATTTTGTATATTAACTTCCTTGTATTAATTTCTTCTTCAGTTTTGTACAGGGAGTGCAGAATTATTAGGCAAGTTGTATTTTTGAGGATTAATTTTATTATTGAACAACAACCATGTTCTCAATGAACCCAAAAAACTCATTAATATCAAAGCTGAATATTTTTGGAAGTAGTCTTTAGTTTGTTTTTAGTTTTAGCTATTTTAGGGGGATATCTGTGTGTGCAGGTGACTATTACTGTGCATAATTATTAGGCAACTTAACAAAAAACTAATATATACCCATTTCAATTATTTATTTTTACCAGTGAAACCAATATAACATCTCAACATTCACAAATATACATTTCTGACATTCAAAAACAAATCAAAAACAAATCAGTGACCAATATAGCCACCTTTCTTTGCAAGGACACTCAAAAGCCTGCCATCCATGGATTCTGTCAGTGTTTTGATCTGTTCACCATCAACATTGCGTGCAGCAGCAACCACAGCCTCCCAGACACTGTTCAGAGAGGTGTACTGTTTTCCCTCCTTGTAAATCTCACATTTGATGATGGACCACAGGTTCTCAATGGGGTTCAGATCAGGTGAACAAGGAGGCCATGTCATTAGATTTTCTTCTTTTATACCCTTTCTTGCCAGCCACGCTGTGGAATACTTGGACGCGTGTGATGGAGCATTGTCCTGCATGAAAATCATGTTTTTCTTGAAGGATGCAGACTTCTTCCTGTACCACTGCTTGAAGAAGGTGTCTTCCAGAAACTGGCAGTAGGACTGGAGTTGAGCTTGACTCCATCCTCAACCCGAAAAGGCCCCACAAGCTCATCTTTGATGATACCAGCCCAAACCAGTACTCCACCTCCACCTTGCTGGCGTCTGAGTCGGACTGGAGCTCTCTGCCCTTACCAATCCAGCCACGGGCCCATCCATCTGGCCCATCAAGACTCACTCTCATTTCATCAGTCCATAA
The DNA here is from genome assembly GCF_905171765.1 of Bufo bufo. Lineage (NCBI taxonomy): Eukaryota > Metazoa > Chordata > Amphibia > Anura > Bufonidae > Bufo > Bufo bufo. The sequence continues at coordinate 184,625,492 of NC_053390.1, forward strand.
AACCTTAGAAAAATCAGTCTTGAGATATTTCTTGGCCCAGTCTTGATGTTTCAGCTTGTGTGTCTTGTTCAGTGGTGGTCGTCTTTCAGCCTTTCTTACCTTGGCCATGTCTCTGAGTATTGCACACCTTGTGCTTTTGGGCACTCCAGTGATGTTGCAGCTCTGAAATATGGCCAAACTGGTGGCAAGTGGCATCTTGGCAGCTGCACGCTTGACTTTTCTCAGTTCATGGGCAGTTATTTTGCGCCTTGGTTTTTCCACACGCTTCTTGCGACCCTGTTGACTATTTTGAATGAAACGCTTGATTGTTCGATGATCACGCTTCAGAAGCTTTGCAATTTTAAGAGTGCTGCATCCCTCTGCAAGATATCTCACTATTTTTGACTTTTCTGAGCCTGTCAAGTCCTTCTTTTGACCCATTTTGCCAAAGGAAAGGAAGTTGCCTAATAATTATGCACACCTAATATAGGGTGTTGATGTCATTAGACCACACCCCTTCTCATTACAGAGATGCACATCACCTAATATGCTTAATTGGTAGTAGGCTTTCGAGCCTATACAGCTTGGATTAAGACAACATGCATAAAGAGGATGATGTGGTCAAAATACTCATTTGCCTAATAATTCTGCACGCAGTGTATGTCCATATCAAATGATTAATGTATGTGTTTATCCAGTACATTTTGATTGCGTGTGTACGTCCTTTCGGCCTGTCAAATACACGGACATACCAATATGATGGATCCGAATCATATAGTAAGGTTGGCTGACGTTACTGAGCTGCGACTAGTTTGTGCGCGCTCAAGTGACGTCATTCGGATCACGTGACCAGAAGCGGATCACATGTTTCCGGGTGGTCACGTGTTCCTCGAGATGCCGGCATCCAGGAAGTCCATTTGAATAAATCCGGCGCAGTCCGGTGATGCAGGAATAATGATTACCGGTATGTTGATTGGCTGATGCTTGTATTTAAACCATGTCCTCCAGTGATGACGCTACCCCCAGACGAAGGTACGCCGAAACGCGCGTTGGGGTTGGCGCCATCCTGGAGGAGACTCTGTATGGGTAAATGTCCCTTTTCCTTATAATGTATGATTTTTTGTATGCATAATCATGTCTTCTGAACAATGTTCTAGGATAGGGACTCCGTTCATTGTATGTCTCCTCCAATGATGTTGCTTTTTATCTCTTGCACTGATTCTTTTAATCATGTATGGTGTTTAATGTGATTTTGTAATAAAGAATAATTTAGTACCAGTGGTCTGGCATTTTCTATGTAGGTTATTTATATGTATTTATTGCCATAGGCTAGGACAGCACTTTAATGTGGATCCAATCAATGGTTGAGGTATCTATTTCGGTAGTGCAACACTCTCCAAGGCCTGGGACAGTTTCATGACACCCGGCCAATTCCCCTTACCCTGATGCACGGCCTACTTTCACAAGGAGGGAAACATTTTGGAAGATGGTGAAGCAGTACGTAGCAGACCGTGTCTGCGTCCTCAATGATCCCTCTGTGCCTTGCAACTATTGGGTGTCCAAGCTGGACACGTGGCATGATCTGGCGCTCTACTCCTTGGAGGTGCTGGCCTGCCCTGCCGCCAGTGTTTTGTCAGAGCGGGTATTTAGTGCTGCTGGGGGCATAATAACTGTTAAGCGCATCCGCCTGTGAACTGAAAATGCTGTCCAGTTGACTCTTATAAAAATGAACGGCCTGGATTGACCCTTGACTTCTCTACTCCACCAGAGGAAAGCGGCTGAACATAATGGGACTTTAAATGTGGCTTTTATGGTGTATTGAATACACTGTATTCTCATGCACCACTTCCACCACAAAAAAGAGTATATGGTTCAAACTTCCTTTTCTCATCCTCCTCCTCCATCATATCAACATGCTTATTAGGCTCAGTGGCGTCGCCATGAGGGGGCAAGAGGGGGCCATGGCCCCCCTACCTCACGCTGTGCCCCACAATGTGCCCCCCCAACTGAGCAGCTCGGGGGGGGGGGCAGTGGGGAAGTGGCCGCAGGGCACAGGTAGATAAGCCCTTTCATTGCACTCATCTCCATAGTCATCTGTATCGCCGTCCTCAGACAGCGATACAGATGCCTGTGCTAGTGCAGCAGGGCAGAGGAGGGAGAGGTGTGTCCCTTCCCCTTCCTCTGATAGGCTTCAGGCAGTAGGCCGGCCGCCTATCAGAGGCCGGCATTGCGCCGCTTGAGCCGTACAGCACGGGACACAGCCGGAAGAGGCCTGCATCGCTGACATGGAGATAAGTATAAGTGTTTTTTTTTTTTATATGTGCAATAGTTTTACAGGCACATTAGGGGGGCTCCTGTTACTGGCACATTGGGGGGGCTCTAACTTCTTGTTACCAGGCTGGCACATGATGGGGGGGCTCTTATTACTGACACGTGATGGGGGGCTCTTACTGCCACATGTGGGGCTCTTGTTACTGGCACATGGGGAGGCTCTTGTTACTGGCACATTGGGGGGGCTTTTGTTACTGGCACATGATTGGGGGCTCTTTTTACTGGCACATGGGGGGGCTCTTGTTACTGGCACATGATGGGGGGCTCTTATTACTGGCACATGATGGGGGCTTATTACTGGCACATGGTGCGGGGGCTCTTGTTACTGGCACATTTGGGGGGCTCTTGTTACTGGCACATTGGGGGGGCTCTTATTACTGGCACACAATGGGGGGGCTCTTATTACTGGCACTTGATGGGGGGCTGGGCTCTTATTACTGGCACATTTGGGGGCTCTTATTACTGGCACGTGATTGGGGGCTCTTATTACTGGCTCATGATGGGGGGCTCTTGTTACTGGCACATTGGGGGGGCTCTTGTTACTGGCACATGATGGGGGGACTCTTGTTACTGGCACAGTGGGGGGGCTCTTATTACTGGCACATGATTGGGGCTCTTGTTACTGGCACATGATGGGGGGCTCTTATTACTGGCACGTGATGGGGCTCTTATTAGTGGCACATGGGGGGGCTCTTATTACTGGCACATGATGTGGGGCTCTTGTTACTGGCACATGATGGGGGGCTCTTTTTACTGGCACATGATGGGGGGCTCTTATTACTGGCACATGATGGGGGGGCTCTTGTTACTGGCACGTGATGGGGGCTCTCATTACTGGCACATGATGGGGGGCTCTTATTACTGGCACATGGGGGGTTCTTGTTACTGGCACATTGGGGGGCTCTTATTACTGGCACATGATGGGGGGCTCTTGTTACTGGCACATGATGGGGGCTCTAATTACTGCACATGATGGGGGACTCTTGTTACTGGCACATTGGGGGGCTCTTATTACTGGCTCGTGATGGGGGGCTCTTATTACTGGCACATGATGGGGGCTCTTGTTACTGGCACATTTTTGGGGGCACTTATTACTGGCACATTATTGGGGGCACTTATTACTGGCACATTATTGGGGGCACTTATTACTGGCACATTATTGGTGGGCACTATAGGGGCATCTACTGAGACCACAAAAAAGGCATATTTTATATGGGGGCTCTGTACAGTAGCATTTTAAACTGAGACACATTATGGTGGGTACTATGGGGAAGGGGGGAGAGGAGTACTATGGGTCATCTGGGGTGGGGGGCACTAAGAAGGGGTATTTTATACTTTCAAATTATGGGGGACAGTGAGGGCATCTACTGGGGCACTATATATGGGGCATTTTATACTGGTACATTATGAGGAGCACTATGGGGGCATTTACTGGGGGCACTATATAAGGGTATTTTATACTGGCACATTATGGGGGCACTATGGGGACATTAGCTTAACTGGGGGCATTACAAGTGGGTAATTTTTGCACTGTCACATTATAAGGAGAATTATTTGTACTGGGGGGGCATTGTGGTGGGCTTTATTACTCCCCCATGGTATGAGCCCCCTAGTAGCATTACCAGCCTCTCCCTACTCTGCTATCCCTCTGCCCTTTCTCCAAATCCTTATTATGAAATCTTTCTCATTAGGATAAAACACAACATCAGCTCCACCGAGCCCCCCAGCGGTGTTGAAGTGGTGTCTGAGATCCCAAGGGCCAAGCCAAGAAATTGTAAGTTTTCATGTGAAATATGTTTATGTTATACACATATAGCATACACTGTGCCACACAATATACAGTATACCTCTATACTGTGTAGTCTGTTCTATAAGAACCATTGTTTTGTGGTGGCAGACAGAAAATAATCTGGCACGATCTGGTGCTCTATGCCTTGGAGGTGCCTGCCCTGCCGCCAGTGTTTTGTCAGAGCGGGTATTTAGTGCTGCTGGGGGCATAATAACTGATAAGCGCATCCGCCTGTGAACTGAAAATGCTGACCAGTTAACTCTTATAAAAATGAACGGCCTGGATTTTCCCTGACTTCTCTACTCCACCAGAGGAAAGCGGCTGAACATAATGGGACTTTAAATGTGGCTTTTATGGTGTATTGAATACACTGTATTCTCATGCACCACTTCCACCACAAAAAAGAGTATATGGTTCAAACTTCCTTTTCTCATCCTCCTCCTCCATCATATCAACATGCTTATTAGGCTCAGTGGTGTCGCCATGAGGGGGCAAGAGGGGGCCACGGCCCCCCTACATCACGCTGTGCCCCACCATGTGCCCCCCCAACTGAGCATCTCGGGGGGGGGGCAGGGGGGGGAGTGGCTGCATGTTCATGTTATACACATATAGCATACACTGTGCCACACAATATACAGTATACCTCTACACTGTGTAGTCTGTTCTATAACCACCATTGTTTTGTGGTGGCAGACAGAAAATAATCTGGACGTGCCTCTCCCGAGACCAGGCTCTGGATCCGCCACTGGACCGCTCACAGGAGTGCACATTTCTTCTAAACTGTAATCCGTATCCTCTGACCTGCAGAAATCAGCGCTCGCTCTGATTGACTGAGATTACAAATTTGCAAATATATGGCGAATATTCGTCCAAATATTTGCGAAATATCACAAATTCGAATATTGCCTCTGCCGCTTATCACTACAGTGTAGTGGAAATGCTCCAAACCCAGACACTGTGGCGTGTCTATAACCGGGTGAGCAATTCCTCCGCATGCGGTCCGCAGACAACGGCAATCCCCAGCAAAAAATGTGTACAATGGAGGATGCCGGGGCGGACCACATGCACCACAAGGACATCTTACATAAAATGATACATTGAGCAGATGAAAAAATATATATACATACAAAAACATATGTATATATAGACATGCCACAGTGTCTGGGTTTGGAGCATTTCCAACCATTTAGGCCACTTTTTTCAGTGAGTTTTTGTCTTTATGTGTATGGAATGTGCCACTTTATTTTGTTGGTAACATTCTTTTGCACCTGGTAGCTTCTATGTTACATGGTCTGTTGTTGGTGCGGCTAACAGCTTTATTCTACTTCACAATGCATTGGTGATACCACTATGGAGACATGTGAGAGTCTGGCTGTGAGTTGATTTCTAGCACTGATTCAGACCCTGTTCACACATCACGGGCATTTGAGTGGTAGGACCCCATGCGTGCTGAGACACCGTGATGTGGTGCATGAGGGGCTCTGATATGTTCCTGACTGGAAGATATTGGCAAAGTTCTCAGCTTTTAACATCGGCCTGAAGAATTAGCTAGTATTGTCAGTTGCGTATCATTTTGGTGCATTTTTTGCAGTGATTTTTGTATATATATTTTTTTAATCTGCACAATGTATAATTTTGTGTAAGATGTCCTTGTGGTGAATGCGGTCCGCCCCGTCATCCTCCATTGTACGCATTTTTTGCGGAGGAATTGCTCACCCGGTTATAGACACGCCACAGTGTCTGGGTTTGGAGCATTTCCACCTGTTTAGGCCATTTTTTTCAGTGAGTTTTTCCACTTTCCTTTAAAGTCATTTTGATATAGAGGATATATAGTTTGTGGGCATTGTTGGCGAGACTAGTTTTTTATGTTTTGTATATTTTTTTTTGTTTTAATTTTATAATTAGCGCAACCCATAGTGCAAGTTCATACATCTTTGGGGTGCATTTAACATTAGATTTTATTTGTATTGCTGATTTCTGCTGTAACTAAGGATTTAGTATTATTATTTTTATTATTTTTTGTTAAAGCGCCATTCATTCCATGGTGCTGTACATATGAAAAGGGGTATACATACATAATACAAACAATTGCAATAAGCACGAACAAGATAAGTTACAAACTGGTACAGAAGGAGAGAGGACCCTGCCCGCGAGGGCTTACAATCAACAAGGTATAGGGGAAGGACACTGTAGGTGAGGTTAAAGCTGGTCATGATGGTATAGCAGGGTCACTGTAGGTTGTAGGCTTGTCTAAAGTGGTGGGTTTTCAGCTTTCTCTTGAAGGTGACCACCATAGGTGAGAGTCTGATATGTTGGAGTAGAGAGTTCCAGAGTATAGGGATGTATGGGAGAAATCTTGGAGGTGATTGTGAAAAGAGGAGATTAGAGGAGAGGAAAAAAGGACATCTTATGTATGGGGATGTATCAGAAAAGTAGCTGTGGACGGCATTTTTGTCAGCATTTTAAACTGAATTCGCTGGACAATGGGATCCAGTGAAGGGATTGGCAAAGGGGAGAGGAAGAGGAGTGATGGGGTAAGAGGTGATTAGTCAGGGCAGCAGAGTTGAGGATAGGGGTGTGAGGGTGGTAGATGGAAATCCACATAGGAGAATGTTACAGTAGTCGGGCGGGAGATGATGATGGATTTTTACCTTTCCTTACACAAAGACATTGGGAGCAGATTACAAACTATTAATATTTCTATATCAATACAGTGATAGGGAAGGCAGGGATGGTTAAAAATGTCTCTGCCTTATCTCTGGGTAGTCCAACTTTTGCTAAGAACTGGCTCCCTGCTCATATAGCTGCATGATCTCCGTGGGGCTGTTACCTCTGCAAAGACCTTAAGAAATGTAATTGCAGAGTTAAATGTGGACGTCCAGGCATGTATAATCTATGGGCAGTCTGCAAGTGGTTAAGAAAAAAGAGGTGAAGCAAAAAACTTAATTTGTGATAACAAACAAGTAGTCAAATTCCAAGAAATAGAAATAAGCAGAATACCACTCTTACTAAATATTATGCATGAATCCTTTCTTTATAACAATTTGTTATAAATTGAAGTAATATGTGAAATGCATTGGGGAATAACGTGATATAAATACAGTTTCCACAACTTAACACTTAATTCAACCTCCTCAAAGAATCCCAGGAATATATAACTGGAATTCAATTAAAATCCTTTTTAATATGCTGCAGATATGGAAGGTGAACTGAAGCTTACATACTGTTCCTTTGATTATGACTCTGTTTGCTTAGAACAAGTTGAAATAGAACAAGGTACAGATTAATAATGCACACAGAAAATCAATAGGCTATATTATTAGTCACAGGGAAGATTGATTTAATGTCTAATATAGATATCAATTTGGACCTATTAATGATGGATTTGCCACTGTTATATATTAGTACCAATTACAACTGTCTGCAATTTTTTTCTGATTATTCTACCATATTAATTATCGTATAAGGGTCATCTGTATATAAAAAAATTAATTTGACCTTAGTGAGTTGTTGCCAGGAAAATATGAAAATCTTGACAACATATAGGTGATTATTAATTTCATGCTATGCGATTTCATGCGATGCTCTATTGGGCTCTCTCACTGAAAACATCTGGTTTAACATTACCTGCAGCCAGGGCCGGTTTTAGACAAAATGTGGCCCTGGGCGAAATTAAAAGCGGGGGCCCCAAATTCTGAAGTACTGTATCAACAGTCACATTTATTCACTTGACGCAAGGGGAGAAGTCACCGCCATGGCCCAAGATTGGTTGCAGGCAGCGTCCAAATGGATGATGACATCCAGGGACCTGAGCAGAGGTCGGAGAGCACTGCAGCAGAGAGCCAGTGTCAGGAAGCAAGCAAGGCTCAGTTCCCACTTCAGTTATTTGATCAGTTATTTCCATCAGTTATTGTGAGCCCAAACCAGTAGTGAAGGCTACTCAGAGATAAGGTATAATGTTCTGTTTTTGCTCGTCTGCAATATGTGGGCACCGACCGCGTGCCCCCATCACGGATACGGATCCATTCATATGAATGGGTCCACAATTAGAGTTGAGCGGACACCTGGATGTTCGGGTTCGACAGGTTTGGCCGAACTTAACAAAAAAGTTTGAGTTCGAACTTGACCCCAAACCCGAACCCCATTGAAGTCAATGGGGACCCGAACTTTTGAGCACTAAAATGGCTCTAAAAAAGTCATGGAAAGGGCTAGAGGGCTGCAAATGGTAGCAAAATGTGGTTAAGAGCATAGAAAGTGCTCTGTAAACAAATGTGGATAGTGAAATGACTTCAAATAACATAAAATACGTAAAAAATTATAATAATCTTGATCTAGAAGGAGGAGGTCCATATGGAGTAGGAGGTTGAGGAGGCAGCGGATGTGGAGGTGTGGGTGGAAGTGGAGGAGGAGGAGCCAACACAGTTTTTTTTGTTTTGTTTTTTATTATTATAATTTCTTTTTAATTTTATTTGGGTAGACCCCAAAACATTGGGAAATATAACCTGTGATAACCACCTCCAGCCATGCTAAACACACGTTCAGACAATACACTGGCTGCAGGGCAGGCCAGCACCTCCAAGGCGTAAAGGGCAATCTCAGGCCATGTGCCCAATTTGGAGACTTAGAAGTTGAAGTACGTATAGGCGTGTGCACAAATACTGCTCAACCATGTCGCATGCCCTGTGACGTCCACGATCCAATTGGATATCTTCTCTATCAACTTTCGATGTTCTTTTCTGCGCTTACCATGGTGACCACGGGTAGCGGGGAATCAGGGTTCCAGGCCGAAGAGGGAGCCTGAGAAAGGGATACCACATCCAAGGGAGGTCAATGGATGTAATTAAATGTGATTGAGTGTAAATGTGGGACAAATTATTGAAGCCAAAGCTTCCAAGTAAAGGAGGGGGCGCGCGGCAATTACCCACTACCGACTCGGGGATGTAGTGACGATAAATAACAATACAAGACTCTTAAGATGCCCTGTTATTGGGATGATTAATAATAAATTACAGGGAATGTCACCGGGGTATTTTGGATTTATGAACGTTAGACAGGAGAGGCCCTACTGCCGTTTTGTTGACTCTAGATAACTTCTGCCTGATCGCACGTCCACAATCCAATTGGATATCTTCTCTATCAACTTTCGATGTTCTTTTCTGCACCTACCATGTTGATCACGGTAAGCAGCGAATAAGGGTTCCACGCTGGAGAGGGAGCGTAAGAAAGGGATACCACATCCAAGGGAGGTCAATGGCTGAAATGTGATTGAGCGGAAAAGTTATTAAAGGATCGAATGAAAAGAGGGGGCAAGCGTCAATTAAAGATGAATTTTCTAAATTTAAGTCCCTGTCACCTATGCACAGCAGGTGTTTTTCAATCGCCAAAAATGGGTTAATCTCACCAACCAATGGAACAGAACATCTTTACAAAAATTAGGTCCCTGTCACCTATGCAGTGCAGGGGTTTGTATACGGCAAAATTGGTAAAATGTCACCTGACAATATAACAGACGATTTTTAGAAATTTAGGTCCATGTCACCTATGCAGAGCAGGGGTTTATTCACTGCAAAAATGGTAAAATGTCACCCAAGAATGTAACAGACGCTTTTGCTGTGTTGGTGCCCCTGTGCGACCACTGCCTCTTCCTCCGATCTAGACAGGTCACTCGCATGACCTTGATTCCATGTGGGGTCTAGTATCTTATCATCCACCACATCATCCTCCACCCAGTCTTCACCCCTGCCCTCCTTGTCGATCTGCACACTGCAGAAAGCCACAGCAGTTGGCACCTGCGTTTCGGACTCATCATCCAAGAAGTGCTGCAGTGGTCCTCCCATGTACTCATCCTGAAACATAAGTGGTTGGCATCAGTGCACTCAATCTCTTCCACTTCTGGGGCAGGTCTATGTGGATTTCCCTGGGAAACCCTGCTAGCAGATTCATCAAAAAGCAGAAGAGACTGCTGCATGACTTGGGGTTCAGACTGCTTGGCTGATTTGCAAGGGGGTGAGGTGAAAGACTGATGGCCATGGGCTGCAGGTGCCAACTTTGATCTTTCAGCAGGAGACTGGGTGGGAGACAATGTGAAGGAACTGGAGGCACTGTCAACCACCCAATCTACTATCGCCTGTACTTGTTCTGGCCTCACCATTTGTAGAGCCGCATTCGGCACCTACCAAATAAGCTGAAGGTTCTGTTGCCTACTCGCACCTGTGGAAGGTGTTTCACTTGTGCGTGTAGTGGGCACAGATTGACCACGTCCTCTCCCTTGCAAAAGGAGCTCCACCAGCAGCACCACGACCGGGGCCACATCCCTTATTTGAAGCTCTCCTCATTCTTTGCGTTCACCCACCAAACTAACAGATGGTTTATGTCAGGCGACAATGTAACCGCCAAAAGTCAACTATTAAGTTCACTGAGGGTAAGGCAGTGTCGGTGTCATAAAGATGAAAAATTTCTTAAGGTCACACAATAGTGTAACAGGCAAATTTTATACAATTACTTCACGAAAAATGTTAATTTGTCAACCAACAATGTAACTGCAGTATTCACTGGTTGTATTTGACTGTGACAAAATGTTTATATATTTTTTTAAACCAGTAATAACAGCAGTAATCCTAACGCTCGTATTGGACTGGCAGAAATGCAACAAAGGCCGCAAATGTATTATCTTGCCTAAAATGGGTGTTTTTTTAAACCCAGAATATAATTGCAGTATTTAAAGCTTGTATTTCACTGTCACAAATGCAACAAAGGCTGCAAATGTATTATCCTGCCCAAAATGGTCATTTTTTTTTAAACCAGTATAAAACAGCAGTATCTAGCACTTGTATTGGACTGCCAGAAATGCAGCAAAGGCCGCAAATTTATTATCTTGCCCAAAATGGGTGTTTTTTTAAACCCAGAATATAATTGCAGTATTTAAAGCTTGTATTTCACTGTGACAAATGCAGCAAAGGCTCCGGATGTAGGGTATTGCAGAAAATGGGTGTTTTTTTTTAAACCCAGAATATAACTACAGTATTTAAAGTTTGTATTTGGCTGTGAAAAAATGTTTATATATTTTTTTAAACCCAGTATATAACAGCAGTATCTAACGCTTGTATTGGACAGAAATGCAGCAATGGCCGCAAATATATTATCTTGCCCAAAATTGGTGATTTTTAAAAACCAGAATATAACAGCAGTATCTAAGGCTGAGTTCACACGAGCGTGTCCGGATAAGGTCCGGATACGTTGCAGAAAACCCGCGCGAGTAGGTACCCAATTGCAGTCAGTTTTGACTGTGATTGCCACGGTGATGGATCATGTGATTGGACCATGTGATCTGACGTCACCACAGGTCCTTTAGCCGGCAGCTCATGATTATAGAAGTAAGAAGAGACTGGCAGCTACGCGATCAAGAGGAGAAGGTGAGTTAATTTTTTTTTTTTTTTTAACCCTCAATTGACCACCTACTAAGCATTCTGTATTAAAGAAAGCTATTATTTTCCCTTATAACCATGTTATAAGGGAAAATAGTACAGTGAATAGACTGTCATCTTAGCAACCTTGCGTGAAAATCGCACCGCATCCGCACTCGATTGCGGATGCTTGCAATTTTCACTCAGCCCCATTCACTTCTATGGGGCCTGCGTTGCGTGATAAACGCACAATATAGAGCATGCTGCAATTTTCACGCAACGCATAAGTGATGCGTGAAAATCACAGCTCATGTGCACAGCCCCATAGAAATTAATGGGTCCAGATTCAGTGCGGGTGCAATGCGTTCACCTCCCGCATTGCACCTGCGCGGAAATCTCGCCCGTGTGAACTCAGCCTAAGGCCTCCTGCACACGGCCGTTTTTTTTTCCCCGTTTACTGGCCGTTTTTTGAGTTCCGTATACGGTACCATTCATTTCATCAAGGATCTAGGCGAATTTAGAGACAATAGAGCTTACACCACTCTGAGCACTAAAATCTCGGTGACTGATTCAGAGATATCATCCTCTGATCAGGAATTCCCCGATTCAGAGACTACCGGTGTATCCTATACACGAGGAACTATTAGAGGAGGTCGTTATTCAAAAGGGAGAGGGTCAGGTCAAAGATGGAGAGGACCAAGGGGGCAGAGAGGCAATTACTGGGGGGGGGGGGGGATCCAGAAACAAAGTATCTGGACCACCAGGACCACAGTATCGTACGCAAATGGACAATCCTTCCCAATATATTTCCTATCAAGGCCTGCCTCCAAACAATACTGCAACTGCTGTCGCCCCTATAGTGGATCTCAACCCTCCTTCATCTTCCTCTGCTTCTTTTTTAGCCAAGGGCCAGGCCGCTTACCAACTAAGGGACCGCAGTCGAAACAACTAACAGATCAGCTGCAGCTAATTAATCTGTCAGAGTACAACCTGACCCCCACTGAGACCAATTTACTCCAGAAGGGCCTGTCCTTTGTGCCGACAACCAAACATGACACCTTTACCTGGGTAAAGGACTTGAATCTATTTGCCAGAAAATTGAAATGGCACAAATTCTTTAAAAATTATAATAAAAAAACATGTTTGGACCTGGGAATCAGCCCAGATGATTTCCCAGACCTCCAAAATCTGATAGATCTCTGTGAAGAGGGAACCAGGGTCCCAGGAAAAGGTCCTTTTACTGATTTACGGCGACGAAGCTTCAAGTTGCCACCCCCTGTTAGTACCGAACATATTGATATCTTTTTACGTCTCGTCATTGCCGACATTGAGAGAATACAGGGTATGTCCCTTCACTCAAATCTCTCAGGCACCCAGAGGTTCAGGCTCTGAGGAATCCTATGACAATAACAAGGACTATATTGATATATCAAACAATCAGGACAAGGGTTGGTAATTTGGTGCTTCATGACACCCACAAATATCAAATAATGTGTTTGACATTACTGAATGACAAAAACAACTATAAAATAATCCCTGTAGATCCCTACTGAGGTATTCCTTATTGACCCTAGCGGGGGGAATCCTCAATTAGGGTTGTCACGAGAACCATGAACCAGACGTACAACAAGAGTAAGTGGAAAATAAGAGGCTTTATTGAAAATAAAGCTGTAAAGCAAAAGTCCACACGGATGGTGAAACCGAGCAGCGTCTTTGCGAAGCCAGAGGTCAGGAACCAGAAGGGTAGTCAGACGAAGCCAGGATTCAGGAAACCAGCAGGGTAGACAGACGAAGCCAGGATCAGGAACCAGCAGGGTAGTCAGACTAAGCCAGGATCAGGAACCAGAAGCAGCAGCAGTCTTAGAAGCATGTGAACACAAGAGGACCAAGCAAGGAACTGAAGCCACAGACCTCCTATATATATGAGCTAGGCATCCAGCTCCTCCCAGGGGAAGGAGGAGCCGCAGGGTGGAAGGCTACAAGAAACCCAGAAACCAAGATGGCCGCCAGCACATGTCAAACGAAGGAGAGCAGCAAGCAGGTAAGACCATGACAGTACCTCCCCCTCAAGGGCCCCTCCTCCGCGGAGCACAAAACGGTTTCTGATGGAAGCGTGCGTGGAAGGCTCGGAGCAAGGCAGGAGCATGGACATCTGCGGAGGGAACCCAGGAACGCTCCTCTGGACCATAACCACGCCAATGGACCAAAAACTGCAACCGACCGCGGACCAGGCGTGAGTCCAGGATAATGCTCACCTCATATTCCTCACGATTGCCCACTTGGACCGGACGAGGCCGAGGAACCGAGGAAGTGAAACGATTACACACCAGTGGCTCCAACAGGGAGACATGAAACACGTTGGAGATCCGCATGCCAGGAGGAAGCGCAAGGGCATAGGCTACCGGGTTTACCCTGCGAAGCACTCGGAAGGGACCAACAAAGCGAGGCGCCAGCTTGGGAGTGGGCACTCGAAGGTTGAGGTTGCGGGTGGACAACCATACACGGTCTCCGACCTGGTAGGAAGGAGCAGGCGCTCGTCTGCGATCAGCCTGGAGTCTCTGGCGCTGCGCAGAGACCTCAAGGGACTTCTGGATCTGTACCCAAGAAGCACGTAGGACGGAAAGGTGATCCTCCACAGCCGGAATATCCTGGGGAGAGAATACCTCCGGTAACACGGCAGGTTGGAACCCATAATTGGCCATGAAGGGAGACGTCCCAGAGGAAGAGTTCACCGCCGTGTTCCTGGCAAACTCAGCCCAAGGCAGGAGGTCAACCCAATTGTCTTGGTGATCGGAGACATAGCAACGAAGGAATTGCTCCAAGGCCTGATTGGATCGTTCTGCGGCCCCATTGGACTGAGGGTGGTAGGCCGAGGAGAGGAGAGATGAATCCCCAACTGGGAGCAAAAGGCGCGCCAGAACCTGGACACAAACTGACTCCCCCGATCCGACACAATCCTCCTAGGCAAACCGTGCAACCGGAAGACCTCCCTGGCAAAAATCGTGGCAACTCTTGAGCAGAGGGTAACTTCTTGAGAGGAACACAGTGGCACATTTTGGAAAACCGATCCACAATCATCGAGAATGACCGTAATGGCCTCGGGATGCAGGGAGGTCCACAATGAAATCCATCCCCAGGTGTGACCATGGGCGCTCCCCGGTGGCTATGGGTTGCAGAAGGCCCAACGGAAGGTGCCGAGGGGACTTACTCTGGGCACAAACGGAGCATGCCGCTACATATGCGGCGATGTCGGAACGTAGGGAAGGCCACCAGAACAGACGTGAAACAGCCCAGGGTCAGCTGATTCTTTCCAGGATGCCCCGCGGTTCTTGGAGTTATGGTAGGTTCGCAACAACCGAGTGCGCAACTCCTCAGGCACAAAACATCTGCCGTTGGGTCTCCCAGAGGGAGCACCAGATTGAGCCGCCAAAATCTGCTCACCCAGGGGAGAGGTCAGGCTGGTGCGAATGGCGGCCAGGATCTGATTCGGAGGTATGACCGAAGTCGGAATCGACTCCTCCCTGGACAGCTCGGAGTACTGCCGTGATAAGGCATCCGCCCTGATGTTCTTGGAACCGGGTAGGTAGGAGACCACGTAATTAAAACGTGACAAGAACAGAGCCCATCTGGCCTGACGTGGTGTCAATCTCTTGGCCTCAGAAAGGTAGGTCAGATTCTTGTGGTCCGTCAGGATGAGGACCGGAACCACCGAACCCTCGAGCAAGTGCCTCCATTCTTTAAGGGCCTGCACGATGGCCAATAACTCCCTGTCACCAATCTGATAGTTGCACTCCGCGGAAGACAGTTTCCGGGAGTAAAACCCACAAGGAAGCAGAGGACCCTCTGGTGTTCTACGCTGAGACAGAAGGGCGCCTACTCCGTCTCAGACGCGTCCACCTCGAGGACAAAGGGCAACCCAGGGTTGGGATGCGACAGAATCGGAGCCGACACAAAGGCGGACTTTAGGGCCTCAAAAGCTCGGATGGCCTCGAGCGGCCAGACCTGGGAATTACTGCCCTTCCTGGTCAGATCCGTGAGAGGCTTGGCCAGCATGGAAAAGTCCCTGATGAACTTCCGATAATAATTGGCGAAGCCCAAAAAGCGCTGCAGGGAACGAAGACCACTGGGCTGGGGCCACTGTAAGACAGCCGAAACCTTCTCAGGATCCATGGAGAACCCCTCAGCGGAAATGATGTAACCTAAGAAGGTTACCTGGGATCGGTGAAATTCGCATTTCTCAAGCTTACCGAACAGCTTGTTCTCTCGTAACCGTTGCAACACTCGTCTGACATCCAGAATGTGGGCCTCCATGGATTCAGAATATACCAAGATGTCATCCAAATAGACTACCACACACTGCTGCAACAGGTCACGGAAAACATCGTTGATGAATTCCTGAAAGACTGCGGGCGCATTGCACAACCCAAAGGGCATAACCAAGGATTCGTAATGACCGGTCCTGGTGTTAAACGCGGTCTTCCACTCATCGCCCGCCTTGATCCTTACCAGGTTATATGCCGCCCTCAGGTCGAGTTTGGTAAAGACCGTGGCCCCTTTAAGGCGATCGAACAGCTCGGAAATCAAGGGTATCGGGTAAGCGTTCTTGATCGTGATGCGATTGAGACCCCTGTAATCGATGCAAGGCCTCAACTCACCGCCCTTCTTTTTCACAAAGAAAAATCCAGACCCTGCCGGGGACGAAGATTTGCGAATGTGTCCGCGTGAAAGCGCCTCCCTCACGTACTCCTCCATGGCCTCATTCTCCGCTACCGACAGTGGATAGACTTTGCCACGAGGAGGAACGGCACCAGATTGTAACTCTATGGCACAATCGTATGGGCGGTGCGGAGGTAGGGCAACCGCGCGCACCTTATCGAATACATCCCGGTACTCCTCGTATTCAGGAGGCAACAGAGAGTCCGAGGAAGTACACAGCAACTTGACAGACCTATGGATGCAACTAGCCCCACACTGCGGTGACCACGAGAGGATCTCGACCGATCTCCAATCGAAAGTCGGATTATGCTTCTGGAGCCAGGGGTACCCCAAGACCACCGAGTAGTGTGGAGACGAAATAACCTGGAGGCAGACCGACTCTCTGTGAACGGCACCAATGGCTATCCCCACTGGAAGGGTCTCATGAGTCACGTGTGGCGGCAGAAGGGGTCTGCCGTCTATCGCCTCAAGAGCCAGTGGGGAACCTCGAGCCTGCAGAGGAATGGAATTGGCGGCAGCGAACACACTATCAATGAACAAACCACCAGCACCAGAGTCCACCAACGCCTGGGTCGTCACCGAGCCCCCGACCCAGGAGAGGACAACAGTGATCAGTGGTTTGTCAACACGGGAAACCGGGGACGAGGAGACTCCACCCAAGATCTGCCCCCGACAGGATCTCAGGGTACGAGCGTTTCCCGGACGGTTCGGACATGCCAACCGAAAATGCCCACCGAGACCACAGTACATGCATCGCCCTCGCGTCTCCGGAGTGCCCCTCTCCATCGACAGGCGAGCAAACCCAGCTGCATGGGTTCACCCCCAGACAAGTCATCCCCAGGAGGCGTGGGAGGAGAGGGAGGCACGGGGTGGGACAGCAAACGTAGGCACCAATCTGTTAGAAGACCTCCGCAGGTTCTCCTTAAAGGAAGGTCTCCTCCCTGAGTCTGGGTCAATCAAAATCAGGAAAGAAAAAGAGACTCGAGCTCAACTGGTAGGTCCATTAGCTGCAACCTCATCCTTCAAGGCATCCGAGAGACATGAGAGAAAGCAGCGACCAGAGCCTCATTATTCCAGCCCACCTCTGCTGCCAGGGTACGAAACTCAATGGCGTATTCAGCTACGGATCGTGAACCCTGTCTGAGGACATAAGGAGCTTCGCAGCAGAGGCAGCACGAGCCGGCACAATCGATACCTTCCGAAGAGAAGCAACAAAACCGGAAAACTCGGCAACCACCGAGATTGTTGTTCTCCCATAAAGGGCTGGCCAGGCCAAGGCCTTGTCCGAGAGCAGCGAGATCAAGAAGCCCACCTTTGATCTCTCAGTAGAAAGGCATGTGGCAGCAACTCGAAATAAATGCCCACCTGGTTAAGGAAACCTCGGCACTGAGTTGGCTCTCCCCCAAAGCGCTGTGGACAGAGGGGCAGACCGGTTTCATACCCGAAACACCGCAGGCGCAAACAACAGGTGTCGGGGTAGACTCTGGCGCACAAAACCGGAGCGGCAGTAGGAGCGAGCCCAGGAGCGACAACCGACCCATCGGCAACGGGAGGAGCGAAATGAGCCGTGCGTTCAAGCAGGGTTTGCAACGCCACAGCGAACCGACCCAACAGGTGATCCTGCTGATCAAGTCTGGCAACCAGCGTGGGTAGCGAGGATGGCCCTGTACCGTCAGAATCATGGCTTGGTCCTCATGTCACGGAAACCATGAACCAGACGTACAACAAGAGATAAGTGAAAATAAGAAGGCTTTATTGAAAATAAAGCTGTAAAGCAAAAGTCCAAACGGATGGTGAAACCGAGCAGAGTCTTTGCGAAGCCA
Organism: Bufo bufo; assembly: GCF_905171765.1. NCBI lineage: Eukaryota > Metazoa > Chordata > Amphibia > Anura > Bufonidae > Bufo > Bufo bufo. The sequence continues at coordinate 184,643,533 of NC_053390.1, forward strand.
GAGGTCAGGAACCAGAAGGGTAGTCAGACGAAGCCAGGATCAGGAACCAGCAGGGTAGTCAGACGAAGCCAGGATCAGGAACCAGCAGGGTAGTCAGACGAAGCCAGGATCAGGAACCAGCAGGGTAGTCAGACGAAGCCAGGATCAGGAACCAGAAGCAGCAGCAGTCTTAGAAGCATGTGAACACAAGAGGACCAAGCAAGGAACTGAAGCCACAGACCTCCTATATATATGAGCTAGGCATCCAGCTCCTCCCAGGGGAAGGAGGAGCCGCAGGGTGGAAGGCTACAAGAAACCCAGAAACCAAGATGGCCGCCAGCACATGTCAAACGAAGGAGAGCAGCAAGCAGGTAAGACCATGACACAGGGCCTTCAACAGGGTGTCATCAGTAAGACTGAATTTGATTTCCTCCTTCCAAAAACCCCCCAAACGGCCACTTTCTATTGCCTTCCCAAAATTCATAAGGGGATACATCCCCTGAAAGGGCGCCCCATCGTTTCGGGCATCAATCGTTGACACATCACGGTGGAATCTACCTTGAAAAGGTACATCCGCGATTTTGTCTTTAGTTTACCATCGTCACACACCCGTGATACAATGGATTTTCTCCGTAAAATTGAAACCCTCACGATAAATCCGAAAAGTATCTTGGCAAGCATCGATGTGGAATCGCTTTATACCTCGATTCCACACGATAAAGGAATCATAGCTGTGAATAATTTTCTAAATACGAGAGGAACCCAGTTTATTGCACATAATGGTTTTATCTTGCAATTACTGGAATATATCCTTACTTATAATTTCTTTTTGTTTAACGGCTCCTTCTACCACCAGCTCAGGGGGACCACAATGGGGAATTCCTGTGCCCCCACCTATCGAATCTCCTCCTGGGGCTGGTGGGAGGAATACCGTCGTTTTCCCAGATCATCCACCCCTGGTGGAGTGAAAACATCTCTTTTTGGACTCGTTTATATCGACGATGTCTTTTTGATCTGGGAAGGGAAGCATTCCAGCTTTTCACAGTTTCATCGATACCCTCAATCATATTGACATCGGCCTGAGTTTTACCTATGAAACCCAACTAAACAGATCACCTTGTCTGGACGTGGTGGTAACTAAAGTAGAGGGTACCTTAAACACTTCGGTTTTTCCGGAAACCCACGGCAACCAATAGTATCCTTCACTGGGAGAGCCACCACCCTACCGCGGTCCAAAAAGGGATCCCGAGGGACAATACCTGCGGGGTCCGTAGGAATTGTTCCTCGGGAGGTAACTTTTATTCAAGAGTCAGGAAAACTCAGGAGAGATTGAGTGAAAGGGGTTACTCCCTCAAAGATCCTTAGGGACTCCTTTCAGTTCGCAGAGTCCAAAGAAAAGAGAAGAACTTCTAATACCAAGAATAAGAGACACGGATGATAACTTGTACGTCTCATCTCCACCTTTGACTCTGGGAACGGGGAAGTGGTATCCATACTTAGAAGCACTGGGCAATTTTAACTATGGACCCTGACCTTACACAGGTAATTAGGAGTTATCCTCAGGTAACTTACCGTAAAGGGAGAAGCCTACGAGACCGGCTAGTCCATAGTCATTATGAGGGCCCAAAGAGAGAAGGCACTTGGTTAGACCGTAGGCCCCTCGGTGTTTTCAAATGTGGTTCCTGCAAAGCTTGCAATTTCATCAACACATCCAAATCAATAATTTGCTCGGTGACTCAACGATCCTTTGCGATCCGTGACTTCGCCAATTGCAAAACCAAAGGCGTAGTCTATATTTGCCAGTGTAGTTGCCCATTGGACTACATTGGCAAGACTAAGAGGGAATTACGGAGAAGAATCTGTGAACATCTAAAGATATTAAAAAATCCAAAGATACTCCAGTGGCCCATCACTTTAATATTTGCCATCAAGGTGATGTGAGGTTGCTCGTTTTTTCGGTTTTGGAGGTGGTCCCCTTTCCTGAGAGGAGGGGCGACTGGGACAGAAGGATTCTTCAAAAAGAGTCCTCCTGGATTTATCGTTTCAATCCCAGTCCCCCTTGGTCTCATGAAAGACTCAATTTCGCCAATGTTTTATTTAATATCCTTCTTGTCTGTAGTTAATATTGACGTTCCTGAGTATTTTTTTCAGTATTACTGGTATGTGACCCAGGGCTTCTGCGCCTATCAGAGTGCGAAAGCACCATGTTATTAATGAGGTAAAGAAACTGATTCCCCATATCTTCAAATACTAGCTGGTACCTCTTAATCCTATTAATATTATCATAGAGGCAGGTTTCTATGAATTCTGTATCATGATTGACATCTGCTAATATTATGTATCGTTCGTTGTGTGATACATATTTGTCTCAAATGGGGGGCTGCTCCTGAGGGTCTCCTGTGCCCCCAGGTTACATCTTTTATCTGATGGCACTTTTTTATTCTGGACATGGTAATTCACAGCTCTTAATAACAATATACTGGCCTTTTTACCCATTAAACCCCCTGTGCTCCAATTTGCCTGAACAGCACGGCCCCTGCTGTCTTCCGGCGCCGGCATCGAGCCATATGCGGCTCACGATGCGTTCCACGGCACCGGAAGTGACGAAAGCCGGAAGCCCCATTGCGTTCCACCATGCGTTCCAGGAGACCGGAAGTGCCTTTCCGGCGCCCGGACGCATCAATCTGACCCTATAAATGGGTTGAATTTCTTTTGGCACTGCACCTGGGCCCAAAACAGGCTACTGGGGGAGCTAATGGCCAGCATCAATATCATGTAAGTCTTTATAGGCCTCTGAGATTTTTGTTTTCTGTGATTGTTATCCCCAGAGCTGTGATGAGTCTTTCTCCATATCTAAGTGTCCTCCTTATACATATATCTTTTTAGATATCTCCCTTGTGGATATAATCATCATGCCTTCTGGTAATGCTGTATCTACGCCTTCCCTACTGAACATCTGTAGCTAAGTATCGCTCCATTTACACTATCGCCCTTGTATCATTGATCACATCTATATCTTAGCTGGACCTAGTCCAAATTTCTACCTACCTCCTGATGAGCCTGATTGTATACAGGTGAAACGTGTTGAGGTGGATGTAATAAGATGTGCATATTTTAAAACGTGCGTATTGTATTTTTGAGTGGAAGAGTGATCTCCTCAGTATCTGGACCCCCTTCCACCCGTATACTGTCTGTGTAACATGTGTTTTTAATTTTCGGAAAGGGGCAGGTGGCGACCCCATTTATTTGAACCACCTCCCATTTCCGATTTATCCTCATTACTGTTTTTGTATATCATTTATTTTTTTCCCTGGCTAGGGTCATCTAGGGATTTGATAGTCTTAGGTTCGGGGACAGGGAACCCCCAACATCAGGAGGTTACCCTGGGCTGAGCAGTCTTTTAGGGCTCTTTAGGGTAAGCATTGTGTCTGCCCTGCCCTTTCCTCAGACCCGGTCTTATTTTTGATATGATCCTCGAACTGTCTAAGCCTACTGACATTTTGTATTACTAGTATATTTTCTGTTTAGGGGTCACTACTCCCCTGTCAAAAGAAATTTATACATAATCCTTTTGAAATTGTAGCACACTCTGTTGGTATATACATACCTATACCCACATTATCACTAATAAAGGTATTTTTAAAAGTCACTAATTCTAAATAGCCATTTATATAAAACCCACGTGATAATAAAATCCAACAAAAATCTAATTATAAGGCAATTGTCATTCATTTCAATGGTTCTGCAAAAAAACTGAATGTACTCCGTATGCATTCCGTTTCCGTATTTCCGTTTTTCCGTTCCGTTTTAACATAGAACATGTCCTATTATTGCCCGCAAATCACGGTCCGTGGCTCCATTCAAGTCAATGGGTCCGCAAAAAAAACAGAACACATACGGAAATGCATCCGTATGTCTTCCGTTTCCGTTCCGTTTTTTGCTGAACCATCTATTAAAAATGTTATGCCCAGCCCAATTTTATCTATGTAATTACTGTATACTGTATATGCCATACGGAAAAACGGAACGGAAAAACGGAACAGAAACGGAAACACAACGGAAACAAAAAACGGAACGGATCCGTTAAAAACGGACCGCAAAACACTGAAAAAGCCATACGGTCGTGTGCAATAGACCTAACACTTGTATTGGACTGCCAAAAATGCAGCAAAGGCCGCAAATGTTTTATCCTGCCCAAAATGGGTGTTTTTTTAAAACCAGAATATAATTGCATTATTTAAAGCTTGTATTTCACTGTCACAAATGCAACAAAGGTCGCAAATGTATTATCTTGCCCAAAATGGGTGTTTTTTTTAAACCCAGAATATAATTGCAGTATTTAAAGCTTGTATTTCACTGTGACAAATGCAACAAAGGTCGCAAATGTATCATCTTGCCCTAAATGGGTGTTTTTTAAATACCAGAATATAAAAGCAGTATCTAGCACTTGTATTGGACTGCCAGAAATGCAGCAAAGGCCGCAAATGTATTATCTTGCCCAAAATGGGTGTTTTTTTAAACCCAGAATATAATTGCAGTATTTAAAGCTTGTATTTCACTGTCACAAATGCAACAAAGGTCGCAAATGTATTATCTTGCCCAAAATGGGTGTTTTTTAAATACCAGAATATAAAAGCAGTATCTAACACTTGTATTGGACTGCCAGAAATGCAGCAAAGGCCGCAAATTTATTATCTTGCCCAAAATGGGTGTTTTTTTAAACCTAGTATATAATTGCAGTATTTAAAGCTTGTATTTCACTGTAACAAATGCAGCAAAGGCCCCAGATGTAGGGTATTGCAGAAAATGGGTGTTTTTTTAAACCCAGAATATAACTGCAGTATTTAAAGTTTGTATTTGAATGTCTCAAATGCACATATGCTGTGCTGGTGCACTGAACTTGCACAAAATGGCCGCTGACGCCCACCTAACTAACAGACGTATAAAAGTTCTTTTTCTGTCTCACTGGGCTCAGGGCAGGGTAAAAAGATTGTGCACTGCACCCACAAAACTAAATCTAGGTAGATCGCTGAGTTAACAATCACTTCTGATTAAAGATTCTTTCCTATTCTCTCCCTCACAGCAGCAGCATCTTCTCCCTACACTAGTAACAGAAGAGTGACGTGCAGTGCTACGTGACTCCAGCTTATATAGAGGCTGGGTCACATGCTGCACTGGCCAATCACAGCCATGCCATTAGTAGGCAGGGCTGTAATGGCTTCTAAGGGCACAGAGTTAAACGCTTGTTGATTGGCTGCTTTGCAGCCTTTCAAAAACGCCATAAAATAGCCGAACACCAAACCCGAACCCAAACTATTACTGAAATGTTCGGGTTCGGGGTCCAAAAATCCTAAAGTTCGGTATGAAGGGTTTCTCTCCGTGGACAGATCGCGGACCCATTCAAGTTGAATGTGTTTGTCATGAACACCATTGAAAGTCAATGGTGGACGTATCCATTTTCTATTGTGTCAGATTGTTTCAGAGAAAACTGATCTGTCCTTACTGATTTACATTTTGAGTCATGACTGATCCGTCTTGCTCCTCACCACTTCGCGGACAGAAAAACGCTGCTTGCAGCGTTATTCTGTCTTTGATGGGGACGCAACCAAACGGAAAGGAATGCATTCTGGTGCACTCCGTTTCGTTCAGTTCAGTTTTATCCCCATTGACAATGAATAGGGACAAAACTGAAGCGTTTTCCCACGCTATTGAGATCCTATGACGGATAGTGTGAAAACGCTAGTGTAAAAGTAGCATTAAATAATCAGAAAATACCAGTGCTCTATATATAGAGACAGCAGGGACATGTAGATAATGTTTTCTCTGCATTCAAAGTTAAAAAGTAAATAACGAATAGAAAGAAATATGAAAAAAACATGTAAAATGCAAGTAAAATTGTTTTAAAGTGGATTTCTTTATTTACCCAAATGCTCAATGGCATTGAGTGTTGGGTGAATAAAGAAATCCACTTGTTTCACTGTATGCTGCCTTTCTTCCATAATTTTAGATAGATAAACAGATAGATAGGAGATAGATATGGGATAGATAGATAGATAGATAGATAGATAGATAGATAGATAGATAGATAGATAGATAGATAGATAGATAGATAGATAGATAGATAGATAGATAATAGACATATAGATAGATTGATAGATAATATACATATAGATATGAGATAGATAATAGATAAATAGATAGATAGATATGAGATAGATAGATAGATATGAGATAGATCACATTATACACTGAACAAAAATATAAACGCAACACTTTCAGTTTTGCTCCCATTTTTCATGAGCTGAACTCAAAGATCTGAAACATTTTCTACATACACAAAAGACCCATTACTCTCAAATGTTGTTCACAAATCTGTCTAAATCTGTGTTAGTGAGCACTTCTCCTTTGCCGAGATAATCCATCCCACCTCATAGGTGTGGCATATCAAGGTGCTAATCAGACAGCATGAATATTGCACAGGTGTGCCTAATACTGCTCACAATAAAAGACCACTCTGAAATGTGCAGCTTGATCACACAGCACAATGCCACAGATGTTGCAACGTTTGAGGGAGCATGCAATTGGCATGCTGACTGCAGGAATGTCTACCAGAGCTGTTGCCCGTGCAATGAATGTTCATTTCTCTACCATAAGCCATCTCCAAAGGCATTTCAGAAAATTTGGCAGTACATCCAACTGACCTTAAAACCGCAGACCACTTGTAACCACACAAGCCCAGGACCTCCACATCCTGCATGTTCACCTCCATGATCGTCTGAGACCAGCCACCTGGACAGCTACAGCAACAATCCGTTTTCCATAACCAAATAATTTCTGCACAAACTGTCAGAAACCGTATCAGGTAAGCTCATCTGCATTCTCGTCGTCCTCATTGGGGTCAGTTCGTCGTCGTAACCGACTTGAGTGGGCAAATGTTCACATTCGATGGCGTCTAGCACGTTAGAGAGGCGTTCTATTCACGGATGAGTCCCGTTTTTCACTGTTCAGGGCAGATGGCAGTCATGCGGGGGAGCGGTTTGCTGACGTCAACGCTGTGGATCGAGTGGCCCATGGTGGCGGTGGGGTTATGGTATGGACAGGCGTATGTTAAGGACAACGAACACAGGTGCATTTCATTGACAGCATTTTGAATGCACAGAGATACTGTGACGAGATTCTGAGGCCCATTGTTGTGCCATTTATCCACGACCATCACCTCATGTTGCAGCATGATAATGCATGGCACCATATTGCAAGTATCTGTACACAATTCCTGGAAGCTGAAAACATCCTAGTTCTTGCATGGCCAGCATACTCACCGGACATCTTACCCATCGAGCATGTTTGGGATGCTCTGGATTGGCATATACAAAAGCGTGTTCCAGTTCCTGCCAAGATTCTGAAACTTCGCACAGCTATGGAAGAGTGGACCAACATTCCACAGGCCACAATCAACAAGCTGATCAACTCTATGCGACGGAGATGTGTTGCACTGCGTGAGGCAAATGATGGCCACACAAGATACTGACTGGTTTTCTGCCCCCCCCCCCCCGCCCCCCAGTAAGGCAAAACTGTGCACATTTCAGAGTGCCATTTATTGTGGGCAGTCTAAGGCACACCTGTGCAATATTCATGCTGTCTACTCAGCACCTTGATATGCCACACCTGTGAGGTGAGATGGATTATTTTGGTAAAGGAGAAGTGCTCACTAACACAGATTTAGACAGATTTGTGAACAATAATTGAGAGCAATGTTTTTTTTGTGTATGTAGAAAATGTTTCAGATCTTTGAGTTCAGGTCATGCAAAATGGGAGCAAAACTGAAAGTGTTGCGTTTATATTTTTGTTCAGTGTTTTTAGACTACTGTGTTCCAGGCAGCAAATAGCTAAAAACAGATACAGTGGGGGGGAAGGCGGGTGCAGAGGACAGGTCCTGTATATTCTCTGCAGGCTGCCTCCCCTCTTGTTAGTCCACGGTCTGGACTGTCCAGCTGCACCTATAGGTTATGTCTGCCAACAAGCAGTCCTTGTCATTTATTGCTGCACAGAGAGCAGAGAGGGGCCAGCAGCAAATATGTCAGGTCATAAGAGGGTGACATTATGAACTCCACCAGTAAACCCTGGGAGAAGGCTAGAGGAGGCCATTACATTCACAGTGCACAAGGTCTGCCTGACTTCTGTGGAGCTGGGAGACCAGGGACCAGCGCTCCTTGCTGTGCTGTATGTGCTCTTCTCAGGTGCAGCCACCAGCTCTCTTCCATATCTGTCTGGGCAGCTCAGCAGGGGCCCCATTTAGGGATGGGGGTCCTGGCTAATTGCCCTGTTTGCCCCCCTTACCCGGCCCTGCCTGCAGCCATTCACTGATAGCGCCTCCCCTTATATCATGACAATTGGTCACATGATCACGGTGACGTCAAAGCAGATGTCGTCAAAGCAGGTTGCAGGTGACGTCAAAGCAGATGTTTTCAGCAAGGGAGTGCAGCATATTTCTGGCACAGATTGCAGAGCAAAGGTTATTTGCGTCACAATCTTCAACTTTCCCCTGCTCACGCAAGGTCTACAAAAGTGGGCATGTCGTGGGCGAGGAAAGGGATGGGCTGGTAGCCAGGTCTCATTCATCATTTTCTATGCCTAGGTGTAGAAAATGGTCTATATGTAAGACAGCAAGGAAACTTGTCTTACATTTACACTGGTTCTATATACGCTGAAGTTATATATAGACCGGCACCTCTTCATAACTTCGGCGGATCCACCGGCCAGCTAACGGCGTCTAAAACACTAGTCTTAATAAATGTCCCCTTTTGTACGTCCATGCAGCCTATTTTATATATTCATGAGGCCTTAGTCTTCCAGTCCAAAATGCTAAAGCATTTCAAATGAAGTATAATTGCAATATAGATATTGTTAACACCCCCTGCTTTTTCTCTTGTGGTTGAAATTTTCCTGCACCTTCCTCTGTGGTAGACCCGGCATACTCAACAGGCTAGGTAAGCGAGTTTAGTACTTGCTGTAATTGCTTACATAGACTGATTTGTTAAATCTGACAAGAACAGCTCATCTTCTCCCTGGCTGTGAAGCAGTCCGCAGCAATTGGAGATCGTCACTAGAAATGGCCTTCTGGTGGTCGTTTTGCGGCGAACTTTGCTAGTTCGCAATTCGCCGAACATGTGAACATATGGCAATGTTCACATGCGCCATATTCTTTTGCATTGTGCCGAACTTTGACCCATGACACATCCATCAGGTGGGACAGGACAGCCAATTGAGACGTTTCAGCACATGGACACACCCCCACCCTATAACAGAACCCGATCTGTCAGTCTTTGTTTCGCCAGTGTAGGGAGAGGTTGCTTTGCGGACCAGGAGCAGACTGTTAGGGACACCAAACGCTAGCTAATAGAGCCAAAAAAGTACTTTTAAGGACTGGTATAGGTATGCTATCGAGGGGTGTGATATACTTATAATATACTTTCTAACATAGAACAGCTATATAGAGGGACAAGCGCTATTGGAATAACTAATTGCAACTGGTGTGATATACCTGTTGCCCCCAAAAAAACTGATTGAGGAGTGTGATATACCTATAATATACTTTCTAACATAGAAAGTATGTTAAAATGCATTTGCATTGCGCAGCAGTTGTGTGCGGTTCTGCTGCAATACTGCAGGAATATAGAGGGACAAGCGTTATTGGAACAACTATTTGCAATGGGTGTGATATACTTGTTGCCACAAAAAAAACTGATTGAGGGGTGCGATATACCTGCTTCCACCAAATACTGATTACGGGTTTTGATATACCTGCTTCCACAAAATACTGATTGAGGGGTGTGATATACCTGCTTCCACCAAATATTGATTCAGGGGTTCTATATATCTGTTTTCACAAAATACTGATTGAGGGGTGCGATATACCTGCTTCCACCAAATACTAATTGAGGCCTACGATACACCAGCTTCCACAAAGTACTTATTGAGAGGTGCGATATACCTGGTTCCACCAAATATTGATTCAGGGGTTCGATATGCCTGTCTCCACAAAATACCGATTGAGGGGAACGATATACCTGCTTCTACAAAATGCTCATTAAGGTGGTCTATATACCTGCTTCCACAAAATAATGATTAAGGGGTGCGATATACCTACTTCCACAAAATACTGATTAAGGGGTTTGATATACCTGCTTTTACAAAATACTGATTAAGGGGTGCGATATACCTGCTTCCACAAAATACTGATTCCACAGATACTGCTCTTTTCTAAGGACTTTGGCACAGGGTCATGTTGAAAATTACAGGCAGAGGAAGAGGCAGGCCGGGGTGGTAGGGGTCGGGCAAGTGCACCAGGCTGGAGCCTAAGTGGGAAGTTGGAGAAGGTAAGCGCGATTACGTCAAAGAACGCACCAGAGTTGGTTGAGTGGCTCACTCAGCCTTCCGCTTCTGCACCCTCCTCATCCTCTGTATCTCACTCTCTGCTGTGCGAACCACCAAAGACACCACCACCACCACCACCACCATAGACCCTCCACTCGTGTCAGAGGAATTATTTTCCCATCTATTTCCAGACATTACAGATGAGCAGCCATTCTTGGGATTGGATGAGGAAGAGGAGGTAGCAATGGCTGCCTCCCAGCGGTCTGACGACAGTACCCAGATCAGCCCAAGGAGGGTGGTCCCCACTGTTGCTGCCTACTCCGAGATCTCTGGTAAAGGTGACGATAATGACGTGTCGATGGACGTCACATGGCTGTCCACAAGAGAGGAAGAGGAGGGGAACTCAGAGGGAGAGATGGAGCAGCAGAAAGGGAGGAGAAGGAGGAGAAGCAGGCAGAACTCGCAGTGCACAGGAGGCAAAAAGCAGACTGCAAATCCACCATGCACGGTCATATCTTGCGCTCCCAGGACGCCGGCACATGGCTCCGCAGTGTGGGCTTTCTTTAAAGTGTCAGCTGCTGACAATAGTGTTGCCATCTGCAGCCTCTGCTGTCAACGCATAAGTCGTGGTAAGCCCAACACTCACCTAGAGAGGACCACCTTAAGAAGACACCTGGCCTCACATCACTAAGCCGAGTGGGAGCAACGCCGTCAGCCCTCCGGATCAAGCCTTTAGGGAACGCCGAGACTGACAGGTGAAGTGGACGCTCTGAGAAGCGAGAAACCCCTGGACTACTGAGTGTGCAGGCTTGACCTGTGGCCAGAGCTGGCACAATTTGGCATGGAAATGACCGCCTAATATACCTCCAGCCACATAATCACTTGTTCTTTTCTGTCCGGTGAATGCCTAATGGTTGGGGCCTGTACTCCACTGGCCTGCAGTAAAATTGTTATCCACTGACCGTCTAATATACTTCCAGCCACATAATCACTTGTTCTTTTCTGTCCAGCGAATGCATAATTTTTGGGGCCTGTACTCCACTGGCCTACAGTAAAACTGTTATGCACTGACCGTCTAATTTACCTATAGTCACATAATCACTTGTTCTTTTCTGTCCTGTGAATGCCTTAATTTTCCCTTTAAGACACATAAAAATGGCTCCTGAATAAAATACTTATTTTTTGCGAGAATTTTTGGCATTGATCCCCCTCTGCTATTTCACTGTCCATGTTGTGGGACTATTTGTGCACTTCTAGTAAGTATTTGGTGGCTTCAAATATTACCTGAAGGTTTTTCAGGTTCGTCTGCCATTAAAGTGAATGGGGCCCGTTCGCAAAACGTCCCGGCCTATGTTCGTCTATCACTAATCGTCACAGCCAGGGAGAAGGAGATGCCCACTGAGGAGAACAGAGGTCTCCTCCTTCCTGTATACAGATGATGCAGATATGATAAATTATGTTGGTAAACATTATAATATGGAGAATTCAATTGGAGGAAAGTCCTCAGAACTGTGATTCATCTTTTGTCTCAATTATTAGACATGGCTTCCAGCACACAGTTCATTTATGTTTATTTGCTCTAAAAAAAACCTTTGTAATGAACTGCATTCGATTGTATGTAGCGGGCGCAATGACAGGGGAATGGCGATCCCACTGCTCCTCGTCATGTAACCCGTCAGTTGCTGTACTCAATGCTGATCGCGCCATCTTAGAGTCACATTCAGTCTAAAACAAAAAAATCCATACTCACACCATCTATTGCCAAATCGTACACGCGCTGACGTGATTACATCAGCAGGTCATCAATCTGGGCAGGCGCGGTGAAGTCATCACTGATGACATCACCACACCTGTCCAGAATGATGACGTGGTAATGCACACATCAATGCACATGAGAATTGGCGCATTTTCTTCAATCAAGATGTTCGCGGTGGGTTCTCTGCGATCAAATGAATGAGGTGAGTGTGGTGTTTTTTTTACTGCCATTTCAGGAAAAATTTACTTGTTGCCACAAAGCGCCAAGCCATTCAGATTTGTGGATGAATCCATGCATAATGTTACCTCTGCCCACTACAAATCATGACTTAAAGAGCATCTGGTAGACTAAAACTAGGCATACTGGTAGACTACTTGGCTTCCTGGTGAAGTTTAGCTTCATTGGTGCATGTCTGGATATGTGCTACATGGAAGCAGTAGCAGATTCATTGCACAAGCACTGAGTCACTGAACAGAACAGAGAGGCGTTAACAAAAGTGGTGCTCCTAGGGCTCCAGCCAGCCCCTTGCTGTTCAAACCAGCTAATTTACATATTACAAAAAAAGCTGATATTTCGGAGACCATTCCACCTACAGAGTTGCCAAACAAATCATTTTAATTAGCATGGTCAACCTTACCAGGCAACATAACTGTATTATATACCTTCTTATTAGCATGCAGAAAAGTCCTTAAACATACAGCTATATTACAGATCTGTGTTGTACATGAGAAAAACGTTTTGGCATCTCCCATTGGAATCTTTTAGAAGCATTAAAGCAGTGCTGTGATACTATACACATTATCACATTTTGATTTATTTTTACAGAGGCATTTTTAGCAAATCCTCCAACAGAAAGCTGCATCATTTTACTACATTTATACCGGTTTTGCATTTTATTTCTTACCAATTGAAGCCAATGAGATAAGAACAACATAAAAATACAATAGCAGGGCTTGTTGCCATTTCCATTAAAACCCAGCAAGTCACGAAGAGCTTGCATTGTCTAAAAACATAGGGAAAGCAATCAGATTGATCTAATAGGCCAGTTACCTGTTTAAAGAGGTTTTCTCTGAATGAACATTTATCACCTTGAAACCGGATAGGTGTTAAATGTCTCATCCATGGGGAACCCCCAAAAGTCCCCAATCTCTTCCTCCCCTGCCGTTACTTGTCACTGCCTGAACACATTGAGAAGAAGGAGTCTGAATGCACACAAGCATGCAAAAATCTGCTCAATTCATGGTTTATGGAACTGATACAGACAGATGTTCTCATTTAAAGGATCTTTATATATGACTGTTAGAAACATCTGGACACATTTTTACTAAAATGATATCACCAGTGCAGTGGTGTACATAGAGAAGTAAGGGCCCCATAGCAAGTATCAAACTAGGCCCCCACACAGGACAGAAACGTTTCAGCCTAAACCCCTTTCAATGATCCTTGGGCCATTTTTTCCACTGCCTCGTTTGCTAAACGTTGATTTTTTAGAGTGTGGAGTCCTGGCCACGTTTTCACCCTCAGTAGAAGAGGAGATTATCCCAACTGGGCCCACTGTTGCCCTAGGTCCCATAGCAGTCGCATTGTCTGCCACTATGGTAGTTACGCCCTTGCATCGGTGTAAGTATACTGTATATCTATCCTTTGCACCTTGTCAAATGAAGGGGCATACATTCCACAATGCCCATGTGATCTTTGTTTTATATCTACATACTGTATGCATGCTTCTTGCTGAGACTAGTAATAGAAAACCTCTAAGGTATGAACTTACCTATAATAAAGGATTTCATTTTCACAATAAAATACTAGGGTAATGACTATGATAAGTTTCTGTCTCAGTCCAAGTCCCTCATGAGTATACGTGATATTCATGACTGAGAATAAAGTCATTAATACGTACTAATGGACCCTGACAGCAGAAACATGTTATTGACTGATATCTGTCGGCAGCTGAATGTGTCCTTGTTGATACGGTCTACTTAGCAATAATGCCCCCCCCCACCCCCAATTCCAATGTATACTATGTTAACCCATGTATCAGCTTGGGGGCCTTATTGAGTCTATTACTACAGCACCCCTTACACATATATTATAGATTTATTTATTTTAGAAAAATTGCATACTACAAACCTAAAATAAGAAATGGGCTTGGGGTACCAATTGCTGTGCATCTCTTTTGCTTTTGGTATCAAGTCGATCCAATTTTTATTTATATCTGACAGTCTGATTGCTATGGATACCCCCATAACTACAGTCTTTTGAACAAGGTTGCCAGGCAGTATATCTATCAAAGTATGAGCAGCTTTCAAATGTTTGAAGAGATTGAAGAGGAGAGCAAGAGGTCAGGGATTCTGTATTTTGCATTGCAAGGGTATGCTGAGAGTTGTCAGCGGATGAGGAGGGATTACCTAGGTTATGTGGCATAGTAGCATGCATCACATGGCTGGTGGTGCATCACACGAGCAGCTGTGTGATGAGGGGCCTGAGAGAAGCAGTCTGTGTTGACACCTGAACCAGGAACTAGACTATCACATAGCCAAAGCCTACCTCCCTGAAAACCTGCAACGGTCAAGGTTAGTATCATCAGGCCTGAAGAGGAGCAGATGTTCTCACCTGTGAACCAGCCCATAGAAGCCACTTGACTCATATGAGCAGGTAGAGGAAAACATCCCCCTAGCGAATGATCATTTCCAGTTAGGAGACCCCTGATTAACCAGGTCAATCTGCTGTCCAAAAACTATGATTTAGGGTGCCTCATCAATAATGCTTTCACCCAATGAACGAACATGTGATGCTTTACATAAGGCAACTTTTGAGAATCAAATATATTTATGTTCCCAATGTTCCCACACACACAGTTGCGTTGTGTACAGTGTGTAAAGTATATTGAGCTGGCTCCATACGCAGCAGGTGCCCGCTCTCTAATAATGATCACAGTCATTTAACCTCAGATACTGTGGTCAATAATGATCTCAGCATTTGTGGGGTTTAGGGATGAGCGAACCCGAACTGTATAGTTCGGGTTCGTACTGAATTTTGGGGTGTCCGTGACACGGACCCGAACCCGAACATTTTCGTAAAAGTCTGGGTTCGGGTTCGGTGTTCAGCGCTTTCTTGGCGCTTTTTGAAAGGCTGCAAAGCAGCCAATCAACAAGCGTCATACTACTTGCCCCAAGAGGCCATCACAGCCTTGCCTACTATTGGCATGGCTGTGATTGGCCAGTGCAGCATGTGACCCAGCCTCTATATAAGCTTGGGTCACGTAGCGCTGCACGTCACTCTGCTGATTCAAGCATAGGGAGAGGTTGCAGCTGCGACGTTAGGGCGAGATTAGGCAGATTAACTCCTCCAAAAGACTTCATTCTGTGATCGATCTGCAGCTGTGGATCATTGAAGTGCTAATATCGACTTGTTCACTTTTTTGAGGCTGTTCACTTTTTTTCTGGGGTGATCAGCGGCCATTTTGTGACTTGTGGTGCGCCAGCACAAGCTATCACCAAGTGTATTTAACCATCAATAGTGTGGTTATTTTGTGCTATATCCTACATCAGCTGCAGGCTGAGCCTGTGTCACCGAAGTGCATTTAACCATCAACAGTCTGGTTATTTTTTGGCCATATACTACATCTGGTGCAGGCTGAGCCTGTGTCACCCAAGTGCATTTAACCATCAATAGTGTGGTTATTTTTTGGCCATATACTACATCATGGGCAAGTTGAGCCTGTCACCCAGCGCCTAAAAAATAGACCTGACATTTCTATTCAACCAAATCTGTACTGTTTTAGCTGGTCAAGTTATTTGTAGTGACCGTAAAAGCACACTTTTTGTTAAGGGTTGAAAAACTATTCCCAAATTTGCCATTCTCAAAATAACTAGTTTCTGCTATATGAGGCCTACTTGAAATCTATCCCAAAAAGGATATCTTACATTGAAGGTGCTGATAGTGTCATTCAGAAAAACCTAAGACACACGCTACCGTGCAGATAGAAGTCTGATTCTGTGATTAAACCTATACCTGTCACACAGCGCAAAAAAAAAACAGGCCTGACATTTCTATTCAACCAAATCTGTACTGTTTTAGCTGGTCAAGTTATTTGTAGTGACCGTAAAAGCACACTTTTTGTTCTGGGTTGAAAAACTATTCCCAAATTTGCCATTCTCAAAATAACTAGTTTCTGGTATATGGGGCCTACTTGAAATCTATCCCAAAAAGGATATCTTAGATTAAAGGTGCTGATAGTGTCATTCAGAAAAACCTAAGACACACGCTACCGTGCAGATAGAAGTCTGATTCTGTGATTAAACCTATACATGTCACACAGCGCAAAAAAAAAACAGGCCTGACATTTCTATTCAACCAAATCTGTACTGTTTTAGCTGGTCAAGTTATTTGTAGTGACCGTAAATGCAGACTTTTTGTTCTGGGTTGAAAAACTATTCCCAAATTTGCCATTCTCAAAATAACTAGTTTCTGGTATATGAGGCCTACTTGAAATCTATCCCAAAAAGGATATCTTACATTGAAGGTGCTGATAGTGTCATTCAGAAAAACCTAAGACACAGGCTACCGTGCAGATAGAAGTCTGATTCTGTGATTAAACCTATACCTGTCACACAGCGCAAAAAAAAAACAGGCCTGACATTTCTATTCAACCAAATCTGTACTGTTTTAGCTGGTCAAGTTATTTGTAGTGACCGTAAAAGCCCACTTTTTGTTCTGGGTTGAAAAACTATTCCCAAATTTGCCATTCTCAAAATAACTAGTTTCTGGTATATGAGGCCTACTTGAAATCTATCCCAAAAAGGATATCTTACATTGAAGGTGCTTAAAGTGTCATTCAGAAAAACCTAAGACATACGCTACCGTGCAGATAGAAGTCTGATTCTGTGATTAAACCTATACCTGTCACACAGCGCAAAAAAAAACCAGGCCTGACATTTCTATTCAACCAAATCTGTAGTGTTTTAGCTGGTCAAGTTATTTGTAGTGACCGTAAAAGCACACTTTTTGTTAAGGGTTGAAAAACTATTCCCAAATTTGCCATTCTCAAAATAACTAGTTTCTGGTATATGAGGCCTACTTGAAATCTATCCCAAAAAGGATATCTTACATTGAAGGTGCTGATAGTGTCATTCAGAAAAACCTAAGACACACGCTACCGTGCAGATAGAAGTCTGATTCTGTGATTAAACCTATACCTGTCACACAGCGCAAAAAAAAAACAGGCCTCACATTTCTATTCAACCAAATCTGTACTGTTTTAGCTGGTCAAGTTATTTGTAGTGACCGTAAAAGCACACTTTTTGTTCTGGGTTGAAAAACTATTCCCAAATTTGCCATTCTCAAAATAACTAGTTTCTGCTATATGAGGCCTACTTGAAATCTATCCCAAAAAGGATATCTTACATTGAAGGTGCTGATAGTGTCATTCAGAAAAACCTAAGACACACGCTACCGTGCAGATAGAAGTCTGATTCTGTGATTAAACCTATACCTGTCACACAGAGCAAAAAAAAAAACAGGCCTGACATTTCTATTCAACCAAATCTGTACTGTTTTAGCTGGTCAAGTTATTTGTAGTGACCGTAAAAGCAGACTTTTTGTTCTGGGTTGAAAAACTATTCCCAAATTTGCCATTCTCAAAATAACTAGTTTCTGCTATATGAGGCCTACTTGAAATCTATTTCAAAAAGGATATCTTACATTGAAGGTGCTGATAGTGTCATTCAGAAAAACCTAAGACACACGCTACCGTGCAGATAGAAGTCTGATTCTGTGATTAAACCTATACCTGTCACACAGCGCAAAAAAAAAACAGGCCTGACATTTCTATTCAACCAAATCTGTACTGTTTTAGCTGGTCAAGTTATTTGTAGTGACCGTAAAAGCCCACTTTTTGTTCTGGGTTGAAAAACTATTCCCAAATTTGCCATTCTCAAAATAACTAGTTTCTGGTATATGAGGCCTACTTGAAATCTATCCCAAAAAGGATATCTTACATTGAAGGTGCTGATAGTGTCATTGAGAAAAACCTAAGACACACGCTACCGTGCAGATAGAAGTCTGATTCTGTGATTAAACCTATACCTGTCACACAGCGCAAAAAAAAAACAGGCCTCACATTTCTATTCAACCAAATCTGTACTGTTTTAGCTGGTCAAGTTATTTGTAGTGACCGTAAAAGCACACTTTTTGTTCTGGGTTGAAAAACTATTCCCAAATTTGCCATTCTCAAAATAACTAGTTTCTGCTATATGAGGCCTACTTGAAATCTATCCCAAAAAGGATATCTTACATTGAAGGTGCTGATAGTGTCATTCAGAAAAACCTAAGACACACGCTACCGTGCAGATAGAAGTCTGATTCTGTGATTAAACCTATACCTGTCACACAGAGCAAAAAAAAAAAACAGGCCTGACATTTCTATTCAACCAAATCTGTACTGTTTTAGCTGGTCAAGTTATTTGTAGTGACCTTAAAAGCAGACTTTTTGTTCTGGGTTGAAAAACTATTCCCAAATTTGCCATTCTCAAAATAACTAGTTTCTGGTATATGAGGCCTACTTGAAATCTATCCCAAAAAGGATATCTTACATTGAAGGTGCTGATAGTGTCATTCAGAAAAACCTAAGACACACGCTACCGTGCAGATAGAAGTCTGATTCTGTGATTAAACCTATACCTGTCACACAGCGCAAAAAAAAAACAGGCCTCACATTTCTATTCAACCAAATCTGTGCTGTTTTAGCTGGTCAAGTTATTTGTAGTGACCGTAAAAGCACACTTTTTGTTCTGGGTTGAAAAACAAATTTGCCATTCTCAAAATTGTGGTGAACGGGAACAATGAGGAAAACATCTAATAAGGGACGCAGACTCGGACGTGGACATGGTCGTGGTGGTGTTAGTGGACCCTCTGGTGCTTGGAGAGGACGTGGCTGTTTTGCCACAGCCACACGTCCTAGTGAACCAACTACCTCAGGTCCCAGTAGCCAGCAGAATTTACAGCGATATTTGGTGGGGCCCAATGCCGTTCTAAGGATGGTAAGGCCTGAGCAGGTACAAGCATTAGTCAATTGGGTGGCCGACAGTAGATCCAGCACGTTCACATTATCTCCCACCCAGTCTTCTGCAGAAAGCGCACAGATGGCGCATGAAAACCAAGCCCATCAGTCTGTCACATCACCCCCATGCATATCAGGGAAACTGTCTGAGCCTCAAGTTATGCAGCAGTCTCTTATGCTGTTTGAAGACTCTGCTGCCAGGGTTTCCCAAGGGCATCCACCTAGCCCTTCCTAGGGGTGGAAGAGATAGAATGCACTAACGCACAACCACTTATGTTTCCTGATGATGAGGACATGGGAATACCACCTCAGCACGTCTCTAATGATGACGAAACACAGGTGCCAACTGCTGCGTCTTTCTGCAGTGTGCAGACTGAACAGGAAGTCAGGGATCAAGACTGGATGGAAGACGATGCAGGGGACGATGAGGTCCAAGACCCCACATGGAATGAAGGTCGTGCCACTGACTTTCAGAGTTCGGAGGAAGAGGCAGTGGTGAGACCGAGCCAACAGCGTAGCAAAAGAGGGAGCAGTGGGCAAAATCAGAACACCCGCCGCCAAGAGAATCCGCCTGCTACTGACCGCTGCCATCTGGGACCGAGCACCCCAAAGGCAGCTTCAAGGAGTTCCCTGGCATGGCACTTCTTCAAACAATGTGCTGACGACAAGACCCGAGTGGTTTGAACGCTGTGCCATCAGAGCCTGAAGCAAGGCATTAACGTTCTGAACCTTAGCACAACCTGCATGACCAGGCACCTGCATGCAAAGCATGAACTGCAGTGGAGTAAACACCTTAAAAACAAGGAAATCACTCAGGCTCCCCCTGCTACCTCTTCTGCTGCTGCCGCCTCGGCCTCTTCTGCTGCTGCCGCCGCCTCGGCCTCTTCTGCTGCTGCTGCCGCCGCCTCGGCCTCTTCCTCTGCCTCTGGAGGAACGTTGGCACCTGCCGCCCAGCAAACATGGGATGTACCACCAACACCACCACCTGCGTCACCAAGCATCTCAACCATGTCACACGGCAGCGTTCAGCTCTCCATCTCACAAACATTGAGAGAAAGCGTAAATTCCCACCTAGCCACCCTCGATCCCTGGCCCTGAATGCCAGCATTTCTAAACTACTGGCCTATGAAATGCTGTCATTTAGGCTGGTGGACACACACAGCTTCAAACAGCTCATGACACTTGCTGTCCCACAGTATGTTGTTCACAGCCGCCACTACTTCTCCAAGAGAGCCGTGCCTTCCCTGCACAAACAAGTGTCCGATAATATCAAAGTGTGCACTGCGCAACGCCATCTGTGGCAAGGTCCACCTAACCACAGATACGTGGACCAGTAAGCACGGCCAGGGACGCTATATCTCCCTAACTGCACACTGGGTAAATGTAGTAGCGGCTGGGCCCCAGGCGGAGAGCTGTCTGGCGCACGTCCTTCCGCCGCCAAGGATCGCAGGGCAACATTCTTTGCCTCCTGTCTCCTCCTCCTCCTACTCAGCTTCCTCCTCCTCTTCTTCCACCTGCTCATCCAGTCAGCCACACACCTTCACCACCAACTTCAGCACAGCCCGGGGTAAACGTCAACAGGCCATTCTGAAACTCATATGTTTGGGGGACAGGCCCCACACCGCACAGGAGTTGTGGCGGGGTATAGAACAACAGACCGATGAGTGGTTGCTGCCGGTGAGCCTCAAGCCCGGCCTGTTGGTGTGCGATAATGGGCGAAATCTCGTTGCAGCTCTGGGACTAGCCGGTTTGACGCACATCCCTTGCCTGGCGCATGTGCTGAATTTGGTGGTGCAGAAGTTCATTCGCAACTACCCGACATGTCAGAGCTGCTGCATAAAGTGCGGGCCGTCTGTTCGTGCTTCCGGCGTTCACACCCTGCCGCTGCTCGCCTGTCTGCGCTACAGCGTAACTTCGGCCTTCCCGCTCACCGCCTCATATGCGACGTACCCACCAGGTGGAACTCCACCTTGCATATGCTGGACAGACTGTGCGAGCAGCAGCAGGCCATAGTGGAGTTTCAGCTGCAGCACGCACGGGTCAGTCGCAATGCGGATCAGACACACTTCACCACCAATGACTGGGCCTCCATGCGAGACCTGTGTGCCTTGTTGCGTTGTTTCGAGTACTCCACCAACATGGCCAGTGGCGATGACGCCGTTATCAGCGTTACAATACCACTTCTATGTCTCCTTGAGAAAACACTTAGGGCGATGATGGAAGAGGAGGTGGCCCAGGAGGAAGAGGAGGAAGAGAGGTCATTTTTAGCACTTTCAGGCCAGTCTCTTCAAAGTGACTCAGAGGGAGGTTTTTTGCAACACCAGAGGCCAGGTACAAATGTGGCCAGACAGGGCCCACTACTGGAGGACGAGGAGGACGAGGATGAGGAGGAGGTGGAGGAGGATGAGGATGAAGCATGTTCACAAAAGCGGGGTGGCACCCAAAGCAGCTCGGGCCCATCACTGGTGCGTGGCTGGGGGGAAACACAGGACGATGACGATACGCCTCCCACAGAGGACAGCTTGTCCTTACCTCTGGGCAGCCTGGCACACATGAGCGACTACATGCTGCAGTGCCTGCGCAATGACAGCAGAGTTGCCCACATTTTAACGTGTGCGGACTACTGGGTTGCCACCCTGCTGGATCCCCGGTACAAAGACAATGTGCCCACCTTACTTCCTACACTGGAGCGTGATAGGAAGATGCGCGAGTACAAGCGCACGTTGGTAGACGCGCTACTGAGAGCATTCCCAAATGTCACAGGGAAACCAGTGGAAGCCCAAGGCGAAGGCAGATGAGGAGCAAGAGGTCGCCAACGCAGCTGTGTCACGGCCAGCTCCTCTGAGGGCAGGGTTAGCATGGCAGAGATGTGGAAAAGTTTTGTCAACACGCCACAGCTAACTGCACCACCACCTGAAACGGAACGTGTTAGCAGGAGGCAACATTTCACTAACATGGTGGAACAGTACCTGTGCACACCCCTCCACGTACTGACTGATGGTTCGGCCCCATTCAATTTCAGGGTCTCCAAATTTTCCACGTGGCCAGAGCTAGCCTTTTATGCCTTGGAGGTGCTGGCCTGCCCGGCGGCCAGCGTTTTGTCTGAACGTGTATTCAGCACGGCAGGGGGGCGTCATTACAGACAAACGCAGCCGCCTGTCTACAGCCAATGTGGACAAGCTGACGTTCATAAAAATGAACCAGGCATGGATCTCACAGGACCTGTCCATCCCTTGTGCAGATTAGATATTAACTACCTCCCCTTAACAATATATTATTCTACTCCAGGGCACTTCCTCATTCAATACTATTTTTAAATTCATGTTACCATTATATTGCGGGGCAACCCAAAGTTGAATGAACCTCTCCTCTGTCTGGGTGCCTGGGCCTAAATGTGTGACAGTGGCCTGTTCCAGTGGTGGGTGACGTGAAGCCTGATTCTCTGCTATGACATGAAGACTTATTCTGTGCTGACATAAGGCCAGATTCTCTGTTACGCGACCTCTCTCCTCTGCCTGGGTGCCTGGGCCTAAACATGTGACAGTGGCCTGTTCCAGTGGTGGGTGACGTGAAGCCTGATTCTCAGCTATGACTTGAAGATTGATTCTGCGCTGACATAAGGCCAGATTATCTGTTACGGGACCTCTCTCCTCTGCCTGGGTGCCTCGGCCTAAATGTGTGACAGCGGCCTGTTCCAGTGGTGGGTGACGTGAAGCCTGATTCTCTGCTATGACATGAAGACTGATTCTGCGCTGACATAAGGCCAGATTCTCTGTTACGGGACCTCTCTCCTCTGCCTGGGTGCCTGGGCCTAAATGTGTGACAGTGGCCTGTTCCAGTGGTGGGTGACGTAAAGCCTGATTCTCTGCTATGACATGAAGACTTGTTCTGTGCTGACATGAAGCCAGATTCTCTGTTACGCGACCTCTCTCCTCTGCCTGGGTGCCTGGGCCTAAATGTGTGACAGTGGCCTGTTCCAGTGGTGGGTGACGTGAAGCCTGATTCTCTGCTATGACATGAAGACTGATTCTGCACTGACATAGGGCCAGATTCTCTGTTATGGGACCTCTCTCCTCTGCC
The DNA here is from genome assembly GCF_905171765.1 of Bufo bufo. NCBI lineage: Eukaryota > Metazoa > Chordata > Amphibia > Anura > Bufonidae > Bufo > Bufo bufo. The sequence goes on from NC_053390.1 coordinate 184,666,782, forward strand.
TGGGTGCCTGGGCCTAAATGTGTGACAGTGGCCTGTTCCAGTGGTGGGTGACGTGAAGCCTGATTCTCTGCTATGACATGAATACTTATTCTGTGCTGACATGAAGCCAGATTCTCTGTTACGCGACCTCTCTCCTCTGCCTGCGTGCCTTAGCCTAAATATGCGACAGTGGCCTGTTCCAGTGGTGGGTGACGTGAAGCCTGATTCTCTGCTATGACATGAAGACTTATTCTGTGCTGATATGAAGCCAGATTCTCTGTTACGCGACCTCTCTCCTCTGCCTGGGTGCCTGGGCCTAAATATGTGACAGTGGCCTGTTCCAGTGGTGGGTGACGTAAAGCCTGATTCTCTGCTATGACATGAAGACTTATTCTGTGCTGATATGAAGCCAGATTCTCTGTTACGCGACCTCTCTCCTCTGCCTGGGTGCCTGGGCCTAAATATGTGACAGTGGCCTGTTCCAGTGGTGGGTGACGTAAAGCCTGATTCTCTGCTATGACATGAAGACAGATTTTGTGCTGACATATGGCCAGATTCTCTGTTACGGGACCTCTCTCCTCTGCCTGGGTGCCTGGGCCTAAATGTGTGACAGTGGCCTGTTCCAGTGGTGGGTGACGTGAAGCCTGATTCTCTGCTATGACATGAAGACAGATTCTGCGCTGACATAAAACCAGATTCTCTGTTACGGGACCTCTCTCCTCTGCCTGGGTGCCTGGGCCTAAATGTGTGACAGTGGCCTGTTCCAGTGGTGGGTGACGTGAAGCCTGATTCTCTGCTATGACATTAAGACAGATTCTGCGCTGACATAAGGCCAGATTCTCTGTTACGGGACCTCTCTTCTCTGCCTAGGTGCCTGGGCCTAAATGTGTGACAGTGGCCTGTTCCAGTGGTGGGTGACGTGAAGCCTGATTTTCTGCTATGACATGAAGACTGATTCTGCGCTGACATAAGGCCAGATTCTCTGTTACGGGACTTCTCTCCTCTGCCTGGGTGGCTGGGCCTAAATGTGTGACAGTGGCCTGTTCCAGTGGTGGGTGACGTGAAGCCTGATTCTCTGCTATGACATGAAGACTTATTCTGTGCTGACATGAAGCCAGATTCTCTGTTACGCGACCTCTCTCCTCTGCCTGGGTGCCTGGGCCTAAATATGTGACAGTGGCCTGTTCCAGTGGTGGGTGACGTGAAGCCTGATTCTCTGCTATGACATGAAGACACATTCTGTGCTGACATAAGGCCAGATTCTCTGTTACGGGACCTCTCTCCTCTGCCTGGGTGCCTGGGCCTAAATGTGTGACAGTGGCCTGTTCCAGTGGTGGGTGACGTGAAGCCTGATTCTCTGCTATGACATGAAGACAGATTCTGCGCTGACATAAGGCCAGATTCTCTGTTACGGGACCTCTCTCCTCTGCCTGGGTGCCTGGGCCTAAATGTGTGACAGTGGCCTGTTCCAGTGGTGGGTGACGTGAAGCCTGATTCTCTGCTATGACATGAAGACACATTCTGTGCTGACATAAGGCCAGATTCTCTGTTACGGGACCTCTCTCCCCTGCCTGGGTGCCTGGGCCTAAATGTGACAGTGGCCTGTTCCAGTGGCCTGTTCCAGTGGTGGGTGACGTGAAGCCTGATTCTCTGCTATGACATGAAGACTGATTCTGCGCTGACATAAGGCCAGATTCTCTGTTACGGGACCTCTCTCCTCTGCCTGGGTGCCTGGGCCTAAATGTGTGACAGTGGCCTGTTCCAGTGGTGGGTGACGTGAAGCCTGATTCTCTGCTATGACATGAAGACTGATTCTGCGCTGACATGAGGACAGATTCTCTGTTACGGGACCTCTCTCCTCTGTCTGGGTGCCGGGGCCTAAATATGTGACACTGGCCTGTTCCAGTGCTGGGTGACGTGAAGCCTGATTCTCTGCTCTGACATTAAGACAGATTCTGTGCTGACATAAGGCCAGATTCTCTGTTACGGGACCTCTCTCCTCTGTCTGGGTGCCGGGGCCTAAATATGTGACAGTGGCCTGTTCCAGTGGTGGGTGACATGAAGCCAGATTCTCTGCTATGGCATGAAGAGACTGATTCTCTGCTGACATGAAGCCAGATTCTTTGCTATGGCATGAAGAGACTGACTCTCTGCTGACGTGAAGCCAGATTCTCTGCTATGGGACCTCTGTCCAATTGATATTGGGTCATTTTTATTTTTTTAATTTTTATTTTAATTCATTTCCCTATCCACATTTGTTTGCAGGGGATTTACCTACATGTTGCTGCCTTTTGCAGCCCTCTAGCTCTTTCCTGGGCTGTTTTACAGCCTTTTTAGTGCCCAAAAGTTCGGGTCCCCATTGACTTCAATGGGGTTCGGGACGAAGTTCGGTTCGGGTTCGGATCCCGAACCCGAACATTTCCGGGAAGTTCGGCCGAACTTCTCGAACCCGAACATCCAGGTGTTCGCTCAACTCTAGTGGGGTTAGGCATAGGGAAGGAGTTCCCTCTGCTTTCCGATCAGCTGCCATAACAGCCTTGGTAAAGTTCCCAGGGATGTCATGGCCAACTACCTGAAAAGCCGTGCATGAGGCACTCATACAATCTGTATTTATGCCATTTTGTGGTGTGTATGACTTTTTGATAACTTTTTATTCAATTTTTTTTTATGGAGGTGAAGAGACTAAAAAAGAGTAAATAAGCCGTCATTTGATTTTTTTCCTTTATGCCGTTCCATATACTAAAGTCTCATTTTTTTACATCAGTGTGAAGGTTTAGTCAGGTGTTACTGTTTGCATCCACCACAGTAGTGCGCCTATTCTTGTAACTATTTATTTTATATATCATTCCACATCCACACATTTTACTATCTTGTTTAGGATGTCTCTGTGGCATCCTCCACTGTATGCATTTTTTGCTGGGGATCACTCTTAGCAACAGACTACAAGTGCTCCTATCTGCTCCCCCGAGCATAAATGCACTACTGCATTTGGGGTTGAGCATTTCCTGCCTTTTGAGACCACGTATTTTTGTCATTTAAAACATTATGCCGTTCACCATATGAAATGAATACTTTATATTTTAACAGTACAGGCATTTTGGGACATAGTGAGACCAATGATTTTTTATTTTGTTGTTTATTTTTAAAAAAGGAGAAAGGGGGTGATTTGAATTTTTATATCTTTATTTTTCTATATTTTTAATAACTTTTTTCACTTTTTTACACTTAAAGTTCCCCTTGGGGGCTTTAATATGCAATTGTCTGATTGTTTCTCCCATAGACTGCAATGATTTAACATCGCAGCCTATCGAAAATTCTGTGTATTTCTTTCAAATCCTGATTACCTGATACTTCACTATAGAAGGCCTTAGGCTGTCATAGCAACCAAACTGCTACAGTGATCTTGGCACGGAAAAGCTGTTCAGGCCCCAGGAGTGCAGCAATACTGGGAATAGACCACTCAGAAGGTGTGCTCACAATTGACTACAGCATCAGAGAGGTTAAAAGTCCATGATCGACTTTATTGCCAATCAGGGACTCTGCCTTTGGGAGTCTGATGTAAAAAACAGCAAGCAACTGGTGGCTATTTTTAAAGATCAAACTTCATCAGTAGCAATGGACGAACATCGGCTGGGACGATTCGCGAACACAATCAAATGTTCACGAACCGCAACCGAAATACTTACTAGAATTGCACAAATGGTCCCACAACATGGACAGTGACATACTATAGGGAGATCAATGACAAAAATTCCCACAAAAAATATATATTTTAATCATGGGCCATTTTAATGCATTTTAAAGGGAAATTCTCAAAAATGGGCCCTGCTGGAGCCTAGAATTTTTTTATTTTATGCCACAGGAGTACGGCCCCTAAAAATTAGGCATTCACCTGACATAAATGAAATTGCGATTATGTGGCTTGAGGTACAATATGCGGTCACTGAATAACAATTTTACTGTAGCCCAATGGAGTACAGGCACCAAACATTAGGCATTCACCGTTCAGAAAAGATCAAGTGATTATGTGGCTGGAGGTATATTAGACGGTCATTTAATATAAACTTTACTGCAGGCCAGTAAAGTACAGGCCCCAAACATTAGGCATTCACGGTACAGAAAAGAACAAGTGATTATGTGGCTGGAGGAATATTAGACGGTCATTGGAAATAGAGTTGAGCGAACACCTGGATGTTCGAGAAGTTCGGCCGAACTTCCCGGAAATGTTCGGGTTCGGGATCCGAACCCGAACCGAACTTCGTCCCGAACCCCATTGAAGTCAATGGGGACCCGAACTTTTGGGCACTAAAAAGGCTGTAAAACAGCCCAGGAAAGAGCTAGATGGCTGCAAAAGGCAGCAACATGTAGGTAAATCCCCTGCAAACAAATGTGGATAGAGAAATGAATAAAAAAAAAAATGAAAAAAAAATGACCCAATATCAATTGGACAGAGGTCCCATAGCAGAGAATCTGGCTTCACGTCAGCAGAGAATCAGTCTCTTCATGCCATAGCAAAGAATCTGGCTTCATGTCAGCACAGAATCAGTCTCTTCATGCCATAGCAGAGATCTGGCTTCATGTCAGCAAGAATCTGTCTTCATGTCATAGCAGAGAATCAGGCTTCACGTCACCCACCACTGGAACAGGCCACTGTCACACATTTAGGCCCCGGCACCCAGACAGAGGAGAGCGGTCTTGTAACAGAGAATCTGGCCTTATGTCAGCGCAGAATCTGTGTTCATGTCATAGCAGAGAATCAAGCTTCACGTCACCCACCACTGGAACAGGCCACTGTCACACATTTAGGCCCAGGCACCCAGTCAGAGGAGAGAGGTCCCGTAACAGAGAATCTGGCTTGATGTCAGCACAGAATCTGTCTTCATGTCATAGCAGAGAATCAGGCTTCATGTCACCCACCACTGGAACAGGCCACTGTCACACATTTAGGCCCAGGCACCCAGGCAGAGGAGAGAGGTCCCGTAACAGAGAATCTGGCCTTATGTCAGCGCAGAATCAGTCTTCATGTCATAGCATAGAATCAGGCTTCAACGTCACCCACCACTGGAACAGGCCACTGTTACACATTTAGGCCCCGGCACCCCAGACAGAGGAGAGCGGTCCCGTAACAGAGAATCTGGCCTTATGTCAGCACAGAATCTGTATTCATGTCATAGCAGAGAATCAGGCTTCACGTCACCCCCACTGGAACAGGCCACTGTCACACATTTAGGCCCAGGCACCCAGGCAGAGGAGAGAGGTCCCGTAACAGAGAATCTGGCCTGATGTCAGCACAGAATCTGTCTTCATGTCATAGCAGAGAATCAGGCTTCACGTCACCCACCACTGGAACAGGCCACTGTCACACATTTAGGCCCAGGCACCCAGGCAGAGGAGAGAGGTCCCGTAACAGAGAATCTGGCCTTATGTCAGCACAGAATCTGTCTTCATATCATAGCAGAGAATCAGGCTTCACATCACCCACCACTGGAACAAGCCACTGTCACATATTTAGGCCCCGGCACCCAGACAGAGGAGAAAGGTCCCGTAACAGAGAATCTGGCCTTATGTCAGTGCAGAATCTGTATTCATGTCATAGCAGAGAATCAGGCTTCACGTCACCCACCACTGGAACAGGCCACTGTCACATATTTAGGCCCAGGCACCCAGGCAGAGGAGAAAGGTCCCGTAACAGAGAATCTGGCCTTATGTCAGCGCAGAATCTGTATTCATGTCATAGCAGAGAATCAGGCTTCACGTCACCCACCACTGGAACAGGCCACTGTCACACATTTAGGCCCAGGTACCCAGGCAGAGGAGAGAGGTCCCGTAACAGAGAATCTGGCCTTATGTCAGCGCAGAATCTGTCTTCATGTCATAGCAGAGAATCAGGCTTCACGTTACCCACCACTGGAACAGGCCACTGTCACACATTTAGGCCCAGGTACCCAGGCAGAGGAGAGAGGTCCCGTAACAGAGAATCTGGCCTTATGTCAGCGCAGAATCTGTCTTCATGTCATAGCAGAGAATCAGGCTTCACGTCACCCACCACTGGAACAAGCCACTGTCACATATTTAGGCCCCGGCACCCAGACAGAGGAGAGAGGTCCCGTAACAGAGAATCTGGCCTTATGTCAGCGCAGAATCTGTATTCATGTCATAGCAGAGAATCAGGCTTCACGTCACCCACCACTGGAACAGGCCACTGTCACATATTTAGGCCCAGGCACCCAGGCAGAGGAGAGAGGTCCCGTAACAGAGAATCTGGCCTTATGTCAGCGCAGAATCTGTATTCATGTCATAGCAGAGAATCAGGCTTCACGTCACCCACCACTGGAACAGGCCACTGTCACACATTTAGGCCCAGGTACCCAGGCAGAGGAGAGAGGTCCCGTAACAGAGAATCTGGCCTTATGTCAGCGCAGAATCTGTCTTCATGTCATAGCAGAGAATCAGGCTTCACGTCACCCACCACTGGAACAGGCCACTGTCACACATTTAGGCCCCGGCACCCAGACAGAGGAGAGCGGTCCCGTAGCAGAGAATCTGGCCTTATGTCAGCGCAGAATCTGTATTCATGTCATAGCAGAGAATCAGGCTTCACGTCACCCACCACTGGAACAGGCCACTGTCACACATTTAGGCCCAGGTACCCAGGCAGAGGAGAGAGGTCCCGTAACAGAGAATCTGGCCTGATGTCAGCGCAGAATCTGTCTTCATGTCATAGCAGAGAATCAGGCTTCACGTCACCCACCACTGGAACAGGCTACCGTCACACATTTAGGCCCAGGCACCCAGGCAGAGGAGAGAGGTCCCGTAACAGAGAATCTGGCCTGATGTCAGCACAGAATCTGTCTTCATGTCATAGCAGAGAATCAGGCTTCACGTCACCCACCACTGGAACAGGCCACTGTCACATATCTAGGCCCAGGCACCCAGGCAGAGGAGAGAGGTCGCGTAACAGAGAATCTGGCTTCATGTCAGCACAGAATAAGTCTTCATGTCATAGCAGAGAATCAGGCTTCACGTCACCCACCACTGGAACAGGCCACTGTCACACATTTAGGCCCCGGCACCCAGACCAGAGGAGAGGTTCATTTAACTTTGGGTTGCCCCCGCAATATAATGGTAAAATGAAATTAAAAATAGTATTGAATGAGGAAGTGCCCTGGAGTAGAATAATATATTGTTTAAGGGAGGTAGTTAATATCTAATCTGCACAAGGGATGGACAGGTCCTGTGGGATCCATGCCTGGTTCATTTTTATGAACGTCAGCTTGTCCACATTGGCTGTAGACAGGCGGGCTGCGTTTGTCTGTAATGACGCCCCCTGCCGTGCTGAATACACGTCAGACAAAACGCTGGCCGCCGGGCAGGCCAGCACCTCCAAGGCATAAAATGCTAGCTCTGGCCACGTGGACAATTTGGAGACCCAGAAGTTGAATGGGGCCGAACCATCAGTCAGTACGTGGAGGGGTGTGCACAGGTACTGTTCCACCATGTTAGTGAAATGTTGCCTCCTGCTAACACGTTCCGTATCAGGTGGTGGTGCACTTAGCGGTGGCGTGATGACAAAACTTTTCCACATCTCTGGAGGGAAACGCCAAATGGAAAAGGATTTAGGAAAACTAGAAGAATGGTCAGAACTCTGGAAACTGAAATTTAATGTGGATAAGTGCAAGATAATGCACCTGGGGCGTAAAAACCCAAGGGCAGAATATAGAATATTTGACACAGGTCCTGACCTCAGTATCTGAGGAAAGGGATTTAGGAGTAATTATTTCAGAAGACCTTAAAAGGTGGAAGACAATGTAATAGAGCAGCACGAAATGCCAGCAGAATGCTTGGATGTATAGGGAGAGGTATAAGCAGTAGAAAGAGTGAAGTGCTTATGCCGCTGTACAGAACACTGGTGAGACCTCACTTGAGTATTGTGCGCAGTACAGGAGGCCATATCTCCAGAAGGATATAGATACTCTAGAGAGAGTTCAGAGAAGAGCTACTAACTAGTACATGGATTGCAGGATAAAACTTACCAGGAAAGGTTAAAGGACCTTAATATGTATAGCTTGGAAGAAAGAGACAGAGGGGATATGACAGAAACTTTTAAATACATAAAGGGAATCAACTCGGTAAAGGAAGAGAGCATATTTAAAAGAAGAAAAACTACCACAAGAGGACACAGTTTTAAAATTAGAGGGGCAAAGGTTTTAAAAGTAATATAAGGAAGTATTACTTTACTGAGAGAGTAGTGGATACATGGAATAGCCTTCCTGCAGAAGTGGTAGCTGCAAATACAGTGAAGGGGTTTAAGCATGCATGGGATAGGCATAAGGCCATCCTTTATATAAGATAGGGCCGGGGGCTATCCATAGTATTCAGTATATTGGGCAGACTAGATGGGCCAAATGGTTCTTATCTGACGACACATTCTATGTTTCTATGTTTCTATGTTTCTAACCCTGCCCTCAGAGGAGCTGGCCGTGACACAGCTGCGTTGGCGACCTCTTGCTCCTCCTCTGCCTTCGCCTTGGGCTTCCACTTGTTCCCCTGTGACATTTGGGAATGCTCTCAGTAGCGCGTCTACCAACGTGCGTTTGTACTCGCGCATCTTCCTATCACGTTCCAGTGTAGGAAGTAAGGTGGGCACATTGTCTTTGTACCGGGATCCAGCAAGGTGCAAACCCAGTAGTCCCGCACACGTTAAAATGTGGGCAACTCTGCTGTCGTTGCGCAGGCACTGCAGCATGTAGTCGCTCATGTGTGCCAGGCTGCCCAGAGGTAAGGACAAGCCTGTCCTATGAGGGGAGGCGTATCGTCATCGTCCTGTGTTTCCCCCCAGCCACGCACCAGTGATGGGCCCGAGCTGCTTTGGGTGCCACCCCGCTGTGAACATGCTTCATCCTCATCCTCCTCCACCTCCTCCTCATCCTCGTCCTCCTCGTCCTCCAGTAGAGGGCCCTGTCTGGCCACATTTGTACCTGGCCTCTGTGTTGCAAAAAACCTCCCTCTGAGTCACTTTGAAGAGACTGGCCTGAAAGTGCTAAAAATGACCCCTCTTCCTCCTCTTCCTCCTGGGCCACCTCCTCTTCCATCATCGCCCTAAGTGTTAGTCTCAAGGAGACAAAGATTGGTATTGTAACGCTGATAACGGCGTCATCGCCACTGGCCATGTTGGTGGAGTACTCGAAACAAGCGCAACAGGGCACACAGGTCTCGCATGGTGGCCCAGTCATTGGTGGTGAAGTGTGTCTGATCCGCAGTGCGACTGACCCGTGCGTTCTGCAGCTGAAACTCCACTATGGCCTGCTGCTGCTCGCACATTCTGTCCAGCATATGCAAGGTGGAGTTCCACCTGGTGGGTACGTCGCATATGAGGCGGTGAGCGGGAAGGCCGAAGTTACGCTGTAGCGCAGACAGGCGAGCAGCGGCAGGGTGTGAAACGCCGGAAGCGCGAACAGACGGCCCGCACTTTATGCAGCAGCTCTGACATGTCGGGGTAGTTGCGAATAAACTTCTGCACCACCAAATTCAGCACATGCGCCAGGCAAGGGATGTGCGTCAAACCGACTAGTCCCAGAGCTGCAACGAGATTTCGCCCATTATTGCACACCACCAGGCCGGGCTTGAGGCTCACCGGCAGCAACCACTCATCGGTCTGTTGTTCTATACCCCGCCACAACTCCTGTGCGGTGTGGGGCCTGTCCCCCAAACATATAGAGTTTCAGAACGGCCTGCTGACGTTTACCCCGGGCTGTGCTGAAGTTGGTGGTGAAGGTGTGTGGCTGACTGGATGAGCAGGTGGAAGAAGAGGAGGAGGAAGCTGAGTAGGAGGGAGAGGAGAGAGGAGGCAAAGAATGTTGCCCTGCGATCCTTGGCGGCGGAAGGACTGCGCCAAACAGCTCTCCCCCTGGGGCCCAGCCGCCACTACATTCACCCCAGTGTGCAGTTAGGGAGATATAGCGTCCCTGGCCGTGCTTACTGGTCCACGTATCTGTGGTTAGGTGGACCTTGCCATCAGAAGGCATTGCGCAAGAGCACACTTGATTTTATCGGACACTTGGTTGTGCAGGGAAGGCACGGCTCTCTTGGAGAAGTAGTGGCGGCTGGGAACAACATACTGTGGGACAGCAAGTGACATGAGCTGTTTGAAGCTGTGTGTGTTCCACCAGCCTAAATGACAGCATTTCATAGGCCAGTAGTTAGAAATGCTGGCATTCAGGCCAGGATCGAGGGTGGCTAGGTGGGAATTTTACGCTTTCTCTCAAATGTTTGTGAGATGAGAGCTGAACGCTGCCGTGTGACATGGGTTGAGATGCTTGGTGACGCAGGTGGTGGTGTTGGTGGTACATCCCATGTTTGCTGGGCGGCAGTGCCAACGTCCTCCAGAGGCAGAGGAAGAAGCCGAGGGTGGGCGGCAGCAGCAGCAGAAGAGGCCGAGGCAGCAGCAGAAGAGGCCGAGGAGGGCGGCAGGCAGCAGAAGGGGCAGCAGGGGGAGCCTGAGTGACTTCCTTGTTTTTAAGGTGTTTACTCCACTGCAGTTCATGCTTTGCATGCAGGTGCCTGGCATGCAGGTTGTGCTAAGGTTCAGAACGTTAATGCCTCGCTTCAGGCTCTGATGGCACAGCGTGCAAACCACTCGGATCTTGTCGTCAGCACATTGTTTGAAGAATGTGCCATGCCAGGGAACTCCTTGAAGCTGCCTTTGGGGTGCTCGGGTCCCAGATGGCGGCGGTCAGTAGCAGGCGAAGTCTCTTGGTGGCGGGTGTTCTGATTTTGCCCACTGCTCCCTCTTTTGCTACGCTGTTGGCTCGGGTCTCACCACTGCCTCTTCCTCCGAACTGTAAAAGTCAGTGCACGACCTTCATATCCATGTGGGGTCTAGGACCTCATCGTCCCCTGCATCGTCTTCCACCCAGTCTTGACCCCTGACCTCCTGTTTCAGTCTGCACACTGCAGAAAGACGCAGCAGTTGGCACCTGTGTTTCGTCATCATCAGAGACGTGCTGAGGTGGTAGTTCTCCATGTCCTCATCATCAGGAAAAATAAGTGGTTGTGCGTTAGTGCATTCTATCTCTTCCACCCCTGGGAAAGGGCTAGGTGGATGCCCTTGGGAAACCCTGGCAGCAGAGTCTTCAAACAGCATAAGAGACTGCTGCATAACTTGAGGCTCAGACAGTTTCCCTGATATGCATGGGGGTGATGTGACAGACCGATGGGCTTGGTTTTCATGCGCCATCTGTGCGCTTTCTGCAGAAGACTGGGTGGGAGATAATGTGAACGTGCTGGATCCACTGTCGGCCACCCAATTGACTAATGCCTGCACCTGCTCGGGCCTTACCATCCTTAGAACGGCATTGGGCCCCACCAAATATCGCTGTAAATTCTGCTGGCTACTGGGACCTGAGGTAGTTGGTTCACTAGGACGTGTGGCTGTGGCAGAACGGCCACGTCCTCTCCCAGCACCAGTGGGTACACTAACACCACCACGACCATGTCCACGTCCGCGTCCCTTATTAGATGTTTTCCTCATTGTTCCCGTTCACAACAATTTTGAGAATGGCAAATTTGGGAATGCTTTTTCAACCCAGAACAAAAAGTCTGCTTTTACGGTCACTACAAATAACTTGACCAGCTGAAACTGTGCAGATTTGGTTGAATAGAGATGTGAGACCTGTTTTTTTTTTGCGCTGTGTGACAGTTATAGGTTTAATCACAGAATGACACTTCTATCAGCACGCTAGCGTGTGTCTTAGGTTTTTCTGAATCACACTATCAATACCTTCAATGTAAGATTTTCTTTTTGGGATAGATTTCAAGTAGGCCTCAAATACCACAAACTAGTTATTTTCAGAATGGCAAATTTGGGAATGCTTTTTCAACCCAGAACAAAAAGTCTGCTTTTACGGTCACTACAAATAACTTGACCAGCTAAAACTGTGCAGATTTGGTTGAATAGAAATGTCAGGTCTATTTTTTAGTCGCTGGGTGACAGGCTCAACTTGCCCCTGATGTAATATATGGCCAAAAAATAACCACACTGTTGATGGTTAAATGCACTTGGGTGACACAGGCTCAGCCTGCACCAGATGTAGTATACGGCCAAAAAATAACCAGACTGTTGATGGTTAAATGCACTTCTTTGACACAGGCTCAGCCTGCAGCTAATGTAGTATATGGCCAAAAAATAACCAGACTGTTGATGGTTAAATGCACTTCGGTGACACAGGCTCAGCCTGCAGCTGATGTAGGATATAGCACAAAATAACCACACTATCGATGGTTAAATACACTTGGTGATAGCTCGTGCTGGCGCACCACAAGTCACAAAATGGCCGCCGATCACCCCAGAAAAAAGTGATCTAAAAACGCTCTGGGCAGCTTCAAAAAAGTGAGCAAGTCGATATTAGCACTTCAATGATCCACAGCTGCAGATCGATCACAGAATGAAGTCTTTTGGAGGAGTTAATCTGCCTAATCTCGCCCTAACGTCGCAGCTGCAACCTCTCCCTATGCTTGAATCAGCAGAGTGACGTGCAGCGCTACGTGACCCAAGCTTATATAGAGGCTGGGTCACATGCTGCACTGACCAATCACAGCCATGCCAATAGTAGGCAAGGCTGTGATGGCCTCTTGGGCCAAGTAGTATGACGCTTGTTGATCGGCTGCTTTGCAGCCTTTCAAAAAGCGCCAAGAAAGCGCCGAACACCGAACCCGGACTTTTACGAAAATGTTCGGGTTCGGGTCCGTGTCACGGACACCCCAAAATTCGGTACGAACCCGAACTATACAGTTCGGGTTCGCTCATCCCTAATTGGAAATCAATTTTACTGCAGCCCAGTACAAATACATGTCAAATGCATGTTGAATACAACTAAAAATATAAAATTGGATTAAAGACATGGCTAAATCCCCCCCCCCTTGAATAAACCCCAAATGATAATAGGTGAAATTCGATAACACGTGGTCGTCACAGGTGTTGAATTCCTTCGAGACCCCAACAATTAGGCATTCACCGTACAGAAAAGATCAAGTGATTATGTGGCTGAATGTATATTAGATGGTCATTGGATATCATTTTTATTGCAGGCCAGTGGAGTACAGGCTTCAAACATTAGGCATTCACCGGCTAGAAAAGATCTAGTGATTATGTGGCTGAAGGTATATTAGACGGTGAGACAGAACCGTCTGTCTATGGATTGCTTGTATTCTCCCTCTATTCGTCTGTTTGTTTGGCTGTTTCCTTGCCCGTACAGGCCCTATGTTTTCCCTTGTTTTCTACCGAAGGACTACCGAACGGCCGGCCACCCATCATGGAGGTGTGCTGCTTGTTAACCTCTTGGCCCCATTAGAACATAAACTGGGTGGTCGTCGTTCGCATTGCAACCACGAGGCGGTGGCCATCTTGGACACACAAATGCCCAGCGGTGTTCGACGACGATTCTATGGAACGCAAAACGGATACTATTTTACCCGAATACCGCTGAAAGCCGCTAGCCTCGTTTCTTGGTTCGTTCCTGCATACGAACGCCGGCCCGTCCGGTACGTATCACACGAAAGACTTTACCCTCAGATAGCTGTGCCATGGAGCCATGCATACCGAAAGACTATGTGAAAGACTTTGGCTCCCTGGCGATTGGACTATGTGTATAGGATCTGAGCGCCATTAGGTCATAATGTGCGCTCAGATCCAAGCTATCTGGAGATGTAATGTGTCACTATTCGGTTCGGTACTTTGTGTTTTATGTATTTTTATTCTCTTTTTCACCCACTATAAAAATGGAGTTTTATCTTTATCCTGGGAGATAATTGGATTACTTCCCAATTGTCTCCGGGAAAGAGGGGAGGGCTTGTGTAACTAAAGGGGAAGGGTTTATCCCTGTGCCACTGTGATTTGCTATTGTATCTCCTGTGTCCCAGTCTTCCTTCTGGTCCCCTAGGGGAGTGTCCACCAGGTGAGAGACCTGCATAAATACCGGGCAGGTAGGCCTCAATAAACCAGATTCATGTTTAACCATCAATACGGAGCCTCGTCTCGTACTTGGGGGGAAAAATTGCTACTTTGGAATATTCTTTTGCCTGTTCCCGGAAAGGTGGATTTCGCCTTGGTTCCAATTCGGTGGATTCGAGTGTTCGTGGGTTGCTGCTCTCTTCGCCAGGTGAATCGCCCGAACGGTATTAACCCTCACTATACCAGGTTATACCGTAACAGACGGTCATTGGATAACAATTTTACTGCATGCCTTTGGAGTACAGGCCCCAAACATTATGCACTCACCACACAGAAAAGAACAAGTGATTATGTGGCTAGAGGTACAGTAGGTGGTCACCGTATAACAATTTTATTTTTGACCAGTTAGATTACAGGCCCCAAAAATTATGCATTCATCGTACAAAAAAGATCAAGTGATTATGTGGCTGGAGGTATATTAGACGGTCAATGGATATCAATTTTACTGCAGGCCAGTGGAGAATAGGCCCCAAACATTATGCATTCACCGCACAGAAAAGAACAAGTGATTATGTGGCTAGAGGTACAGTATGGGGTAACCGTATAACAATTTTACTGTTGGCCAGTTAGATTACAGGCCTCAAAAATTATGTATTCACTGTACAGAAAAGATCAAGTGATTATATGGCTGAAGGTATATTAGACGGTCATTGAATGACATTGTCAGCAGCTGACATGTTAAAAAAAGCCCACACTGCGGAGACATATGTCGGCATCCTGGGTTGCGCCATATGTGACCGTGCGTGGTGGATGGCTCGCTCCAGATCCACTTGCAGTCTGCTTTTTGCCTCCTGTGCACTGCGAATTCTGCCTGCTTATCCTCCCTCTACCCCCTATCATCTGCTCTGTCTCTCCCTCTGAACTTTCCTCCTCTTCCTCTCTTGTGGGCACCCACGTGACATCCATTGAAACGTCATCATCGTCACCTTCACCACCACTGACATTAGAGATCTCGGAGTAGGCAGCAACAGCGAAGACCTCCGTCCTTGGGCTGATCTGGGTACTGTCTTCAGACCACTGGGTGGCGGCCGTTGCTACCTCATCTTCCTCATTCGATGCCAAGAATGGCTGCACATCGGTAAGGTCTGGGAATGGATGGGAAAATAATTCCTCTGACACAAGTGGAGGGGCTATGGTGGTTGTGGTGGTGGTGTCTTTGGGGTGCACACAGCAGAGAGTGAGGAGGGTGCAGATACAGAGGATGAGGAGGGTGCAGAAGCGGAAGGCTGAGTGAGCCACTCAACCAACTCTGGTGCGTCCTTTGACGTAATCGTACGCACATTCTCCAACTTCCTACTTAGGCTCCGGCCTGGTGCACCTGCGGAATGTCCTGCCTCTTCCTCTGCCTGTCATTTTCAAAATGACCCTGTGACAAAGTCTTTATAGAAGAGCAGTATTTGTGGAAGCAGGTATATTGCAGGCTTCAATCAATATTTGGTGGAAGCTGGTATATCAATCCCCTCTATCAGTATTTTGTGGAAACAGGTACAGTCAGGTCCAAAAATATTGGTACATCGACTCAATTGTAACATTTTTGGCTCTATACACCACCACAATGGATTTGAAATGAAACAAACAAGGGACGGAATAATAATCATAAATCAAACTTTCACTTTTTAATACTTGGTTGCAATCCAAGTCTGGAACGCATAGACATCACCAGATGCTGGATTTCACCCCTGGTGATGCTCTGCCAGGCCTCTACTGCAACTGTGTTCAGTTCCTGCTTGTTCTTTGGGCATTTTCCCTTCAGTTTTGTCTTCAGTAAGTGAAATGCATGCTCAATCGGATTCAGGTCAGGTTATTGACCTGGCCATTGCATAACATTTCACTTCTTTCCCTTAAAAAACTCTTTGGTTGCTTTTGCAGTATGCTTTGGGTCATTGTCCATCTGCACTGTGAAGCGCCATCCAATGAGTTCTGAAGCATTTGGCTGAATATGAGCAGATAATATTGCGCGAAACACTACAGAATTCATCCTGCTGCTTTTGTTAGCAGTCACATCATCAATAAATACAAGAGAACCAGTTCCATTGGCAGCCATACATGCCCACGCCATGACTTTACCACCACCATGCTTCACAGATGAGGTGGTATGCTGAGGATCATGAGCAGTTCCTTTCCTTCTCCATACTCTTCTTTTTGCATCACTCTGGTACAAGTTGATCTTGGTCTCATCGGTCCATAGGATGTTGTTCCAGAACTGTGAAGGCTTTTTTAGATGTTGTTTGGAAACTCTAATCTGGCCTTCCTGTTTTTGAGGCTCACCAATGGTTTACATGTTGTGGTGAACCCTCCATATTCACTCTTGATTGTTGACTTTGACACACATACACCTACCTACTGGAGAGTGTTCTTGATCTGGCCAACTGTTGTGAAGGGTGTTTTTTTCACCAGGGAAAAAATTCTTTGGTCACTTACCACAGTTGTTTTCAGTGGTCTTCCGGGTCTTTTGGTGTTGTTGAGCTCACCGGTGCGCTCCTTCTTTTTAAGAGTGTTCCAAACAGTTGTTTTGGCCACACCTAATGTTTTTGCTATCTCTCTGATGGGTTTGTTGTGTTTTTTCAGCCTAATGATGGCTTGCTTCACTGATAGTGACAGCTCTTTGGATCTCATCTTGAGAGTTGACAGCAACAGATTCCAAATGCAAATAGCACACTTGAAATGAACTCTGGACCTTTTATCTGCTCATTGTAATTGGGATAATGAGGAAATAACACACACCTGGCCATGGAACAGCTGAGAAGCCAATTGGCCCATTACTTTTGGTTCCTTAACAAGTGGGAAGAAC
Source organism: Bufo bufo (assembly GCF_905171765.1). Taxonomy (NCBI): domain Eukaryota; kingdom Metazoa; phylum Chordata; class Amphibia; order Anura; family Bufonidae; genus Bufo; species Bufo bufo. Next base: position 184,683,560 of record NC_053390.1, read on the forward strand.
ATATGAAAACTGTTGTAATTTGTACACCGTTCACCTGATTTAGATGTAAACACCCTCAAATTAAAGCTGACAGTCTGCAGTTAAAGCACATCTTGTTTGTTTCATTTCAAATCCATTGTGGTGGTGTATAGAGCCAAAAATTTTACAATTGTGTCGATGTCCCAATATTTATGGACCTGACTGTATATAGAACCCCTCAATCAATATTTTTTGGAAGCTGGTATATCAAACCCTTAAATCAGTATTTGGTGAAAGCTGGTGTATCACAGGCCTCAATCAATATTTGGTGGAAGCCAGTATATCAAACCCTTTAATCAGTATTTTGTGGAAGCAGGTATATTGCACCCCTTAACCACTTTTTTGGGGGGCAACAGGTATATTACACCAGTTGCAATTAGTTATTCCAATAGCATTTGTCCCTCTATCTAGCTGTGGTATCTCAGCAGAACCGCACACAACTGCTGTACAATACAAATGCACTATAATATACTTTCTATGTTAGAAGTATCTTGTCCAGAAAGCGATTTTATCCTGCCACCATATGGCGTGGCCGGGGAAGACAATATTGTCCCCCCACCAGCCCAGGAAGAGATTGGCGTACGTGGGGGGACATGCGCACCCCATCGCCGCCCCCCTGAGCTGGTGATAAAATCGCCCCCTGAACAAGAAATAATTGTGCTTCAAGACATATTCCAATAAGCAGAGGATAAATTGGTTGTGATTTTTAAGATTTACTGGATTGAAAGTAGTCCTTTGTCATGAGGGATGCTGCTATATAAAGACTCAACGTCTATACTTGCAAGCAATACAGATGGTTCAATGACTAGAGACTCTATTTTGTTCAAAAAGTCCATTGTATCTCTTGTGTACGATGCCAGTGAGAGAACAAAGTCCCTCATCACTTGATCTATATACAGTACAGACCAAAAGTTTGGACACACCTTCCCATTCAAAGAATTTTCTTTATTTTCATGACTATGAAAATTGTAGATTCACACTGAAGGCATCAAAACTATGAATTAACACATGTGGAATTATATACATAACAAACAAGTGTGAAACAACTGAAAATATGTCATATTCTAGGTTCTTCAAAGTAGCCACCTTTTGCTTTGATTACTGCCTTGCACACTCTTGGCATTCTCTTGATGAGCTTCAAGAGGTAGTCCCCTGAAATGGTTTTCACTTCACAGGTGTGCCCTGTCAGGTTTAATAAGTGGGATTTCTTACCTTATAAAATGGGGTTGGGACCATCAGTTGCGTTGAGGAGAAGTCAGGTGGATACACAGCTGATAGTCCTACTGAATAGACTGTTAGAATTTGTATTATGGCAAGAAAAAAGCAGCTAAGTAAAGAAAAACGAGTGGCCATCATTACTTTAAGAAATTAAGGTCAGTCATTCAGCCGAAAAATAGTGAAAACTTTGAAAATAAGGGCTATTTGATCATGTAGGAGATTGATGGGGTGCTGCGCCAGATGACCTGGCCTCCACTGTCACCGGACCTGAACCCAATCGAGATGGTTTGGGGTGAGCTGGACCGCAGAGTGAAGGCAAAAGGGCCAACAAGTGCTAAGCATCTCTGGGAACTCCTTCAAGACTGCTGGAAGACCATTTCAGGGGACTATCTCTTGAAGCTCATCAAGAGAATGCCAAGAGTGTGCAAAGCAGTAATCAAAGCAAAAGGTGGCTACTTTAAAGAACCTAGAATATGACATATTTTCAGTTGTTTCACACTTGTTTGTTATGTATATAATTCCACATGTGTTAATTCATAGTTTTGATGCCTTCATAGTCATGAAAATAAAGAAAACTCTTTGAATGAGAAGGTGTGTCCAAACTTTTGGTCTGTATTGTATATACCACTGTTTTTGGAGAGGGAATTGATACCAGACACTATCGGGCAGCCCTTAAGGGGATTTGTCCCCTTATGGACCTTTAGGAGGCTATAGAAAGTAGCTATTTGAGGAGCTGTAGGTAACAATAATTCATATTCAGCCTGGCCAATGGTCTTATTGCCCAGGCCGAATTGAAGAATAACCCTCAATTTTTCCCTAAACACATCAGTCGGGTCTCCCGACAGGATCCGGAACCCCCCTCCATCTTTCAGAAGGTCCAGACACATCCCAGTATAGGATTCGTGATCCATGATCACAAAGTTTCCACTCTTGTCGGACTGCTTGATGACCATGGATCTATCCGACTCCAATATCTTCAATGCCTCTGCTTCCAGTTGTGACAAATTTCCATGCCTACAATAGGGTACTTTAAGATTTTCAAGTTCATTTGTCACAAGTTGTTGGAATATGTCAATAGGTTCGCAATTTGAGAATGATGGTGCTTTTTAGGCTAAGTTTAGTAAAGGGGCCCTCTTCAGGTCCCCTCGAGCCTTCTTCCCATAATTCCATGAGCCGTTCCATATCTGCCCGATCACTGTCCTGTATTCCTAGTTTCTCATATGACTGCCTATTGGAGCTCTTAAAGAATTTCCTCCATCTCAGTTTCCTGCAGAATAGCTCCACATCCTTTACCCAGGTGAACGCCCTGTAGTTTGTCGTGGGGACAAAGGATAGAGCCTTCCGCAGTACTGAAATCTTGGTCTCAGTCAGGGACCGTAGGGATAAGATGAAATGCCTGGGATCTCACTGTCAGAGAATATGTCCAACGCCTCCTTAATCAGAGCTTCTGTAAAGACAGTTCCACTAAGAAAACTGGCCATATTCTAATATACATTTGTCAGCACGTTCTTTTCTTATGTTTTGAGATATTATGGCTCCTCTCATCAATATTTTTCTCTCTAAAGTAAGTTTACAGACCCTTTTAAAATATACTTTTTATTATTTATACTTAAAATAAATGCCCCTTAGTGGTGGCTTGATGTCATACATAAAGTACAGGCCTCTCGCCTGCTACTCTTATTGTATGATAGCATTCGCCACAATTATAACATACAGACAATACAGACTTACACAGTGTATAATGTGAATTGGAAGATAGATGGTTAGTGTAGGAAATCTTTCCCTAATACACACTCTTTCTAACCTTTGCCCAGGGGTCGCCACTGATGGTGGGGTTCCCTGTCCACGTACCTTCCCTCCTTTCCCTATAACACCCTACCAGTGATGATGTAGTGTAAACAAATAACATATATACGATACTGCCACAACATAGATAATTGTTGTACAAAGCAATGCCCCAATGCGTTTCGCCCATTCAAGGGCTCCTCAGGGGGTCTCCGTTCCAGTGATACAGATAGTATGATGACACCTGTTAAAGTGTTTATCCCAAGATATAAACAATAACACTTTTTACAGTGTCTAGGTAGATGGTACAATCACCATTTATACATTATCCCATTCGTCGTCTCAAATAGGTATTGCAGACGTCATAATCAAAAATGGTACAACAGACATTATCAGATGAGGGCTGGGTATCGCGCTAGCTCCTATTTTGATGATAGTTGCTGCTACCTGTAATCCAACATATATTGTAAAAAACAAGTACTAGATGTAGGTAGAGATGTATGCAGAGAGACCCTTAGTCGAGGTCTTACTCTTTACTTCGACATCCAGAGACATTCAAGTACAGTTACAGTTTAGCTCCCAGCTCCTGACGTGACTGCCTCCTCCCAGGGTCGATATGGCAGTGGCATACATGGGAAATTCAGTTCTTTTAAAATCAGCGCTCCTCAGGCACTTCCGGCCCGTGGAACGCACGCCACGGCCTTACTTCCGGTCTAGTGGAACGCAAACGTCACTTCCGATTCTGCGATTCACCAGAACACCGGCCTCTAGTGATTGTTACAGGTAGGAGGACATGATAGCACTCCTTTCAAGCCAAACAGTGAACAGTTTAACCCTTGATACGCCTCCTACATGGGGGGGAGCGGTCCCCCAGTGACTTATGATGCTATAATTCAATTTATTCATCCAATGATTTAGGACATAGGGGAATCTCGGATCCTTGGATACAGATCCAGATTCATAACAGATCACAATCATGACTCTGTTGACGTCATCTTGTATTTATTTGAGTACTTCCCGCACTCATGAACAATTTTTGAACTATCATTAACACCTTAAACAGAAGCTTAGGGGGCTTAATCCTCTTTTCAGGGTGATCTTTTGGTTACGAAATTTTTCTCTATTTTTTATATTTTTTACTAGCCATACCTATATTATAGGTATATCACACCCCTCAATCATTTTTATTTGGGGGGGGGGCAAAAGGTATATCATACCAGTTGCAATTAGTTATTCCAATAGCATTTGTCCCTCTATCTAGCTGCAGTATCACAGCAGAACCGCACACAACTGCTGCACAATACAAATGCACTATAATATACTTTATATGTTAGAAAGTATATTATTAGTATATCACACCCCTCAGTATGTCAAACCTACCAATAGCACACCTATACCAGTCCTTAAAAGGACTTTTGGGGCCCTATTAGCTAGCGTTTGGTGTTTCTGCTCACACAGCAACCTCTCCCTACACTGGCAAAAAAAACTGAATGTAAAATGGCTGCCAGATCAGGTTTATTTATAGGGTAGGAGTTGTGTCCATGTGCTGAAACTTCTCAATTGGCTGTCCTGTCCCACCTGATGGATGTGTCATGGATCAAAGTTCGGCACAATGCAAAAGAATATGGCAGCGGCGGACATCGCCATATGTTCGCTTGTTAGGCGAACCGCGAACTAGCAAAATTCGCTGCAAAACGACCGCCGGGCGAACCGCAAGGCCATGTCTATTCCTCAGTACATATAGCAGATGTCGGGAAGGGTTTAAAACTTATATAAACTTTCAGTGGACTTGTTCTAATGGGAAGGGGGGTCATTTAGTTATTTTTGTAGCATATAGGTGAAACTCGAAAAATTTGAATATCGTGCAAAGTTCATTTGTTTCAGTAATGCAACTTAAAAGGTGAAACTAATATATGAGATAGACTCATTACATGCAAAGCGAGATATTTCATGCCATTTGTTATAATTTCACAAAGTCACAATCTCAGGTACCCTTTGCTCCTTTTAAGTTGCATTACTGAAATAAATGAACTTTTGCACGATATTCTAATTTTTCGAGTTTCACCTGTATTTTGGTTTTGATATCTTTCATAATTGTTAAACGTATGATAGTTACATTATTAAAAATAATCAGATTTATTTATTTATTTATTGATATATGACAGAAAAAGATTTTCTTTCTAAAAAACCTTTTCATTTATTTGGTCAGATCCAAACATAACAAGTAAAACCTATAAAGTAAAACATGATTTACTCATAGACATATATGTCCTAAATTCAAAAAGCAATGCAATAAAAAGGCATTAAATCTTTATATAAACAGAGAGCTAGTATATGAGTCACAATGGCCTTTATCACTTATTCATATTTGCTTTTCTTAAACTTTAATACCAGCTTCACTATTTAAAATTCAGAAAATTAACACTCTAGGTTTCCAATATTAATATTTAAAAGGGAAGTTAAAAATTAAGAAAATATAGAGCATAGCAGCAGTGCAACATGAAGAAAGGGAAGCTTCAGTGCTTGTTTAAATGTGAAAGTAGTTTGGCAGCGCTGAGATGTAGTTGACAACTGTCCAGAACTGCATATGTTAGGTAGTATTGGGCACGAATATTCGAATCACGAATTTCAATTGCGAATATCGCCGCATCAAGAATTCGCAAATATTTAGAATATAGTGCTATATATTCGTATTCTCGAACATTCTAGATTTTTATTTCATCAGAAACCTCCTTTCTTGCTTGTGGGCCAATGGGAAGGCTGCAATGTCTTTGTCTGAGCTTAGCAACATCCCTAGCAACCAATAGGAAAGTTGTTTACCTCTTATTATATACAGTCATGTCCATAAATATTGGGACACCAACACAATTCAAACATTTTTGGCTCTATACACCACCACAATGTATTTGAAATGACAAAATTAAGATGAGCTTTAACTGCAGACTGTCAGCTTTAATTTGAGGGTATTTACATCCAAATCAGGTGAAGGATCTAGGAATTACAACAGTTTGCATATGTGCCTCCCACTTGTTAAGGGACCAAAAGTAATGGGACATAATAATCACAAATCAAACTTTGACTTTTTAATACTTGGTTGCAAATCCTTTGCAGTCAATTAAAGCCTGAAGTCTGGAATGCATAGACATCACCAGATGCTGGGTTTCATCCCTGGTGATGCTCTGCCAGGCCTCTACTGCAACTGTCTTCCTGCTTGTTCTTGGGGCATTTTCCCTTCAGTTTTGTCTTCAGCAAGTGAAATGCATGCTCAATCGGATTCAGGTCAGGTGATTAACTTAGACATTGTATCACATTCCACTTCTTTCCCTTAAAAAACTCTTTGGTTGCTTTTGCAGTATGCTTTGGGTCATTGTCCATCTGCACTGTGAAGCACCGTCCAATGAATTCTGAAGGATTTGGCTGAATATGAGCAGATAATATTGCCCGAAACACTTCAGAATTCATTCTGCTGCTTTTGTCAGCAGTCACATAATCAATAAATACAAGCAAACCAGTTCCATTGGCAGCCATACATGCCCACATCATGACACTACCACCACCATGCTTCACTGATGAGGTGGTATGCTTAGGATCATGAGCAGTTCCTTTCCTTCTCCATACTCTTCTCTTCCCATCAATCTGGTACAAGTTGATCTTGGTCTCATCTGTCCATAGGATTTTGTTCAAGAACTGTAAAGGCTTTTTTAGATATTGTTTGGCAAACTCTAATCTGGCCTTCCTGTTTTTGAGGCTCACCAATGGTTTAGTGTCACGGCTGAGGATGGGGAAAACCCTCAGCCGTGCGATGCAAGAAGATGTAGTCGCTGCTCGGCCAGGACCACAGAATTAGGGAGCAGATCACCTCCTATCACGTCCCTAATTCTGACCCTGACTCCTAGCTGTATGAGCCAACCCTGATGGTAGGATGGCTCATACTCCGTAACCTTGGGGTCCCTACTAGCCCTCAGGGTGGCCCTGAACTAGGAGCAGGGTAAGACGACCTGTTCCTCCTAGGCACGGACGAACAGGAGTCTTACTGGCCAAGCTGCAAGGAGAAGGGGAACATAAACAGACATATGGATATGACAGGTGAACCAAGCAGTTCCAAACTAAACTGCCACAGCCTTGCTGACTGGAACCCGTGCTCAAATACGCTGTCCACACAAACACAAGGGAGACAGCACACACATCGAAACACACAGGTAACCAGGACATCCATAGCTGCAATAAATATCAAGAGCATAAAAACATCAACTTAACATCATACATTGGTTTTATGACCGCAAGGGTGGCCCTTACTGGAAAGATCGTATATGAACCAGGAGGATGACTCCAGCAAAACGCATGGATGAAGTACCCCTCAGCAACTGCCTTCCAGCAGGAAGCTAAATAGCCCAAGCGGCCACACCCACACACACACACTATTAAAGGGGTTAAACCCTTCCATCACCAAACAAGGTAAGTGTCACTTAAAGGGGAAGTGTACAATTAAACAATTACACTGCAGCTGTTACCGCAGGCCAACGACATGCGTGTACTGTGAGTCAGCCAGAAAGCCGAGACACTGCCACCACATGTACACAATACCACACGGTGCCACGGGCAGCCACAAGTGAAGGGAAGTGTCACAGTGCACACCCTTAAATAACCTCGTGCTCACCAGACATAGAAAAAGAACACTACAAAGCACACTTTACCAGAGGCAACCGCATGCCGTGACAGCGAGCGCCTAGCAAGTGCTCAGGCCGCTCCACTGCCAACAACCTTATGTTGCCAACGGAAAATCACATGTGAGGCAAGATCACGGAGCTCACACCTGTGGTTGAGAACATAAAACAAACCGATGACAACTGCATGCGAACCAAGGAGTCACGACCCACAACACATGGTCGTGACATTTACATCTTGTGGTGAACCCTCTGTATTCACTCTGGTGAAGTCTTCTCTTGATTGTTGACTTTGACACACATACACCTACCTCCTGGAGAGTGTTCTTGGTTGGCCAACTGTTGTGAAGGGTGTTTTCTTCACCAGGGAAAGAATTCTTCGTCATCCACCACAGTTATTTTCTGTGGTCTTCGGGGTCTTATTGGTGTTGCTGAGCTCACCCGTGTGTTCCTTCTTTTTAAGAATGTTCCCAACAGTTGTTTGGCCACGCCTAATGTTTTTATTATCACTTTGATGGGTTTGTTGTGTTTTTTAAGCCTAATGATGGCTTGCTTCACTGATAGTGACAGCTCTTTGGATCTCATCTTGAGAGTTGACAGCAACAGATTCCAAATGCAAATAGCACATTAGCACATTTGAAATGAACTCTGGACCTGCTCATTGTAATTGGGATAATGAGGGAATAACACAGGCCTGGCCATGGAACAGCTGAGAAGCCAATTGTCCCATTACTTTTGGTCCCTTAACAAGTGGGAGTCATATATGCAAACTGTTGTAATTCCTACACCGTTCACATGATTTGGATGTAAATACCCTCAAATTAAAGCTAACAGTCTGCAGTTAAAGGACATCTTGTTCGTTTCATTTCAAATCCATTGTGGTGGTGTATAGAGTAAAAAATGTTAAAATTGTGTCGATGTTCCAATATTTATGGACCTGACTGTAAGAACCTCCCCAGCAGCCATTTTCTGTAGTTTTCATGCAGTTCTGAGAGAGACAGCCGTGTCATTGCTGTGCTGTGTGCTTTACTGTTTAATTACATTAGATAGCTAGTTAGTTAGTTAGCTTATATATATATATATATATATATATATATATAGATCCAGAAAATGGACGGCACTCCAGATAGATGAAAAAATGTGTTTCCTTTATTCAACCATACTGGGCAACGTTTCGGCTCCAAAAATGAGCCTTTTTCAAGCAGAGATACAATGCAAGTGAAGGCAAATATATAGGTGAATCAATCAGTGTTCGAATCATGTGACGACACCCCGCCCAGTGGGTGTGTTTACAAAAGTGACAGTAACAAAATAGTAAATAAAAAGAAATAATAACAATGAAAATACATGTGAAACAAGTGATAAGGCAAAGGACATGATAATACATGTCACATGTTTGCATACATCATATAAATAAGTAAAAGGACGGACCCGATCGATCGGGCACAAAAGACTAATCGATGGATGCGTCCAGTGAAACATATGGCATACAGGGGGGCGGAGCAGGGAGACGACCATGTGGACATACCAAGCGGAGAGGGGCACATTCCATGCGGCCATTCAGCGTTGTATACACGCCACTGCACAGGGCGTGGCGCTTACACCAATCCAGGACCAGTGGCAGCAGAAAGACGCCGAGCATCATCAAAACTGGCCAGTGTTCATGCGTCATCATAACGCCGCTCATTGCATTGCCTAGGTGTATTACAGCGCATGCCCAGTATTCATCTGGTCTCAAAGCGCCATCTTAGAAACTGGAGAAATGCCCATACCCCATGTATCCCTGTGTGTGAGCATCAGACCTGTTACAATCCAGAGCATAGCGATCTAGACCAGTAGGGGCAACCTGAAAACCAGAGTGCCCACATACTATGCCCAAGCAACAACCCACAACCCCCACGGTTAACCGCGTTGTGGGAAGGGGTGTAATCAAGGGTGTCTTACCGCAACCATACTCAAGAGGGTTCTCCTTCTACAGGTACACAGATGCCACAGGGGGCAGTTCTATACCAGGTAGAGTAAAAAGTCTGGGTAACACTATCAAGGCTACTATGGCAAAATATATACAGGTCCCAAGGTGATCGCCGGGTCCGGCAGTGCAAAATGCATAAAGCAGACAAAAAATAAATACATCATGATGATGATAAAAAGATAAAAAATACGCATAGCTTATAGGAATGACCCCCTCCCGGTATGACTACTGCGTCCACTTCATCCACATGCACCATCCCTCCGGATGCTGAATATAAGTGATCTGTGGGTAAAGATTTTTTTTTACTGTTGAGACAAGAATTCTTTAAATATATACACTCTCCTAGTATGTACACAAAGTTACTGTGAAACAACCTGCCAGACAAAGGAGGCAAGCACACTTCATACAACATCCCCAAAATTGAATTCTATGTTTAACCCATTTGGTCTTAAGCTGTTCAGTCTAAGCATCCAGCTTAGTTCTTGCGCTTACGTAACCTCGACCTACATCAGTGCTGTCCGACGGGGCTGTCTGAGCTCAGGTGTTCCGTTCAGGGAGATCTGGACTTTAGGCGCCCCCAATCTGACCTAGCACTGAGATTGAGGCTCTTGAAGCACTTAGATCTGATCCCACCCTTACTCTGAAACCAGCAGATAAGGGTGGTGCAGTCGTGGTAATGGATACCAATAAATATGTTTATGAGATCATGCGACAATTAGGGGACCCACAAGTATACAGAGTTTTAGACTCTGACCCCAGATTTAAGATAGCTGGCATCATTCGCAATTGCCTGAGGGACGCTATGGCTGCTGGCACTATCGATGGGGGTCTGTGTAAATTTCTTGAGGTGGCACATCCAGTCACTTCGGTGATTTATGTGCTGCCCAAGATTCACAAGACCCTCATCGATCCCCCGGGACGCCCCATTGTCTCGGGGTCTGATTCTATCTTCAGCAACATAGCTATCTTTCTCGACAAAGTACTGTGGGAGTTTTCTATCGGGGGGTCTTCCTACATAAAGGACACATCAGATTTTCTTGTTAAATTACGGGACACTGATGTGTCGCATGTGTCTTCAATAATGCTTGCATCATTTGATGTGACCTCATTGTACACGTCCATAGTACATGAGAGTGGTATCCAGGCAGTTAAGAAAATGTTAATGATGTCATCCTACACCCCTTATGCTTCTGAGTTCATAATTGATTTGCTTAATATTGTTCTTCATTACAATTACTTTCTCTTCAAAGATGTGTTTTATTTGCAGCAGCGTGGCGTGGCCATGGGGTCTCACGTGGCCCCCACGTACGCAAATATGTTTTATGCGGTGCTATGAGGAAGATGTCGTCTATCTATCCCACCACTTCAGACATGTGCTGACGTGGTGGAGGTATATCGACGACATCTTCCTCATATGGACAGGGAGCGAGGGTGAGTTGATTGACTTCCATGGCTTTTTAAACAGCCATGATTCCAATCTACAATTCACTCTCGTTTATTCTAATACAGATATCCAGTTCTTGGACACCAAAGTTGTGCTAAGTGGTAGTATGCTGCACACAGAGTTATATATTAAACCCACTGATACTAATACCTTCTTGTGTTACAACAGCTCTCACCCCAGGAGAATGATTCAGTCACTTCCGTTCTCCCAGTTCCTCAGGGTAAAACGTGTTGTGTCTGATGAGCAGAAATCAAATGCGACCCTGGTGCCCATGGCTATCAGATTTCGAGATAGGGGATACCCGAAACGACTGTTAGATGAACACATGGACAGGGTTCGCGGTCTTGATAGGGGTGAATTACTGTTGCAGCGGAAAACTGTCCAGAAATCTGACAGGATTCCGTTTGTGTCAATATATAGTGAACTCAGCCCCTTGATCAACAAGGTTCTTAGGAAACATTGGGATCTCCTGGGCTCTTGCTTTAAGGAGATTCCTGAGTTTCAATGTCCACCATTGTTCTCTTATCGGCACTCAAGGAATCTACGGGACCAGTTGGTGAAAGCCGACATTGGCTTCAAGGGGTCCTCTAGACCAGTGGTCGGCAAGCCGCGGCTCGCGAGCCACATGCGGCTCTTTTGATCCTTCACTGCGGCTCTTTGGTTCGGGCTGGCGCAGGGGCGTAGCGTGGGGGGGGGGGGGACCCGTTGCCCCGGGCGCAAAATTGCAGGGGGGCGCCAGGCGGCAAACACTTTAATGAGGGTCATGGGAGCCTATGGCTCCAGTCCCCTCCGTTCTTCCTCATAGGTTTCAGCCTAAAGCCTATGAGGCAGTAGAGCGAGCGTAGTGTAAGAGAATGTAGTTGATCCTGGGAGGTATGATGATGTCAAGGGAAGAGGCGGAGTCTCGTCATCCAAGGGGCGTGGCCTAACGATGTGCGGGAGATTCTACAGAGCAGGAGCAGAGTGTGAAGGTAAGTATGTGGAGGAGAATAGTGACTGTTATTTTTACTTGGGGGGGCTTTTTGCAGGGGCTGAAGGGAGAAGGAATCGGGGGGGGGGGGATATTATTTACATGGGACTGTATGCTGGAGAGGCTGAAGGCAGGGGGGGGTGATATTTTACATGGGACTGTATGCTGGAGGGGCTAAGGCAGGGAAGTGATGTGTTTTACATGGGACTGTATGCTGGAGGGGCTGAAGGCAGAGGGGGGGTTGTATCTTACATGGGGACTGTATGCTGGAGGGGCTAAGGCAGGGAAGTGATGTGTTTTACATGGGACTGTATGCTGGAGAGGCTGAAGGCAGGGGGGGTGATATTTTACATGGGACTGTATGCTGGAGGGGCTAAGGCAGGGAAGTGATGTGTTTTACATGGGACTGTACGCTGGAGGGGCTGAAGGCAGAGGGGGGGTTGTATCTTACATGGGACTGTATGCTGGAGGGGCTAAGGCAGGGAAGTGATGTGTTTTACATGGGACTGTATGCTGGAGAGGCTGAAGGCAGGGGGGGTGATATTTTACATGGGACTGTATGCTGGAGGGGCTAAGGCAGGGAAGTGATGTGTTTTACATGGGACTGTATGCTGGAGGGGCTGAAGGCAGAGGTGGGGTTGTATCTTACATGGGACTATATGCTGGAGGGGCTGAAGGCAGGGGGAGTGATGCATTTTATTAGGCTACTTTCACACTTGCGTTCAGAGCGGGTCCGTCTGATGTCTGCCCAGACGGATCCGCTCCTATAATGCAGACTTGGGATCCGTTCAGAACGGATCCGTCTGCATTATATTGTAGAAAAAATTGTAAGTGTGAAAGTAGCTTCAGACGGATCCGTCCAGACTTTACATTGAAAGTCAATGGGGGACGGATCCGTTTGAAAATTGAGCCATATAGTCTCATCTTCAAGCGGATCCGTCCCCATTGACTTACATTGTAAGTCTGGACGGATCCGTTTGCCTCCGCACGGCCAGGCGGACACCCGAACGCTGCAAGCAGCGTTCAGGGGTCCGCCTGCTGAGCGGAGCGGAGGCTGAACGCTGGCAGACTGATGCATTCTCAGCGGATCCGCGTCCACTCAGAATGCATTGGGGCTGGACGGATGCGTTCGGGGCCGCTTGTGAGCCCCTTCAAGCGGAATTAACAAGCGGAGCCCCGAACGCAAGTGTGAAAGTAGCTGGGACTGTGCAAGGAGGGCTGGAAGGCAGGGGTGTGATATTATTTACATAGGACTGTATGTTGGAGGGGCTGAAGGCGGGGAGTGATGTATTTTACATGAGACTGTATGCTGGAGGGGCTGAAGGCAGGAGAGTGATGTGTCTTACATGGGACTGTATGCTGGAGAGGCTGAAGGCAGGAGAGTTATGTGTCTTACATGGGACTGTATGCTGGAGAGGCTGAAGGCAGGGGGAAGGTTGTATCTTACATGGGACTGTATGCTGAAGGGGGGCATAATTATTATTATAATACTACAGAGGGGGCCATTTTAATATTAATAATATTAATACAGAGGAGGAAATAATAATAATAATATAGAGGGGCCAGTATATATTATAATTATACAGAGGGCATAGTATATATTATAATTATACAGAGGGCATTATAGTTATGGGCACTACGGGGGAGGGGAGGTCTGTTATCTGAGGATGATAGTAAAGTGAGAAATCCCAAACATTTTCTGTGAAACTCTACAGAGACGAGAGGCGGCTGAAAGAAGGTGTCATGGCGGTCCTATCTCCGAATGAAGATGCTGAGGAAAGTCTACATCACAGGAGAGGTCACTGGATGTAAGAGGTATGGTGCGGTCTTCTCCTGTATTTTTCATAGCAATGTATGTTATGTCCATACAAATATCTGTTTGGGAAGGGGGGGGGTGGATATAGAATTTGGGCCACACTGTCGACGCCTGGCCCCAGACTTCAGGTCACACTGTGCGTGTCCTGAATTCTGGGGCTCACACCCATCTACTACATCATCTGTACTCAGAGTTATCCCTGTGTTACCTGTGGTGTTACATAAGACTGCAGATGACATCTACTACATTATTTGTAAAAAGGGGTGTGGTCACAGCTTGGGGGTGCAATACTTGGCTTGCCCCGGGTGCTGGCAACCTACGCTACGCCACTGGGCTGGCGGGTGGGCGGCCGCGCAGCCATATCGCGCCGCTCAAGCTGCTTGTAAATTGTCCATCATGCGCCTGCTGCCCCGTCTGTCTGCTCCTTCCACTTTATGAATGAAGCAGGCAGGCGGGGCAGGAGGCATGACGGAGGGAGAGATGTCACGCTGCGCACAGCAGCAGAAGAGCGGGCAGCGCGGCTCTAGTTCGGTTGCCCACTGTGAGGAGGGGTGGAGTGGTGAAGAGTCCGCCGCTCAGGAGGAACGAAATGTCCTGCAGCAGAAAGGTAGGAGCTGCCCCCGGTGTGTGCACTGCACCGGCCCCGCCGCAAGTGTCCCTGCCCCCTTCCTTCCCCCCACTAATACATTACTTACTGGAAGGCACTTATGGGGGATATCTGTGGATGGCTCTTATGGGGGATATCTGTGGAGGGCACTTGTGGGGGATATCTGTGGAGGGCACTTGTGGGGGATATCTGTGGAGGGCACTTGTGGGGGATATCTGTGGAGGGCACTTGTGGGGGATATCTGTGGAGGGCACTTGTGGGGGATATCTGTGGATGACACATATATAGCATCTCATGCTATATATGTGTCATCCACAGATATCCCCCATAAGTGCGTCATCCACAGATATCCCCCATAAGTGCGTCATCCACAGATATCCCCCATAAGTGCGTCATCCACAGATATCCCCCATAAGTGCGTCATCCACAGATATCCCCCATAAGTGCGTCATCCACAGATATCCCCCATAAGTGCGTCATCCACAGATATCCCCCATAAGTGCGTCATCCACAGATATCCCCCATAAGTGCGTCATCCACAGATATCCCCCATAAGTGCGTCATCCACAGATATCCCCCATAAGTGCGTCATCCACAGATATCCCCCATAAGTGCGTCATCCACAGATATCCCCCATAAGTGCGTCATCCACAGATATCCCCCATAAGTGCGTCATCCACAGATATCCCCCATAAGTGCGTCATCCACAGATATCCCCCATAAGTGCGTCATCCACAGATATCCCCCATAAGTGCGTCATCCACAGATATCCCCCATAAGTGCGTCATCCACAGATATCCCCCATAAGTGCGTCATCCACAGATATCCCCCATAAGTGCGTCATCCACAGATATCCCCCATAAGTGCGTCATCCACAGATATCCCCCATAAGTGCGTCATCCACAGATATCCCCCATAAGTGCGTCATCCACAGATATCCCCCATAAGTGCGTCATCCACAGATATCCCCCAGACAAGTTTAAGAAAAGTAAAAAATGATAAAGATAAAATGAAATAATAATCAAGATCCAAATAAAAGAAAGTACATATAAAAGTATTCAAAAACACACTCTGGGCTCATGCCCACGAATGTAAGGGCGCCGTGCCTGTGCTGCGGACCGCAAATAGCGGTCCGTGATGCACGGACACAGACCATGGGGCAGCTGCATGAGGATCGCGGACCCATTCACTTGATCCGACTGCCCGCATCCGACTGCCCGCACCGCGAAAAAGTAGCACATGCAGAAGTGAATGGGTCCATGATGCGGGCTGCACACGGCCGTGTGCAGCCCGCATCATGGACCCATTCACTCCAATGGGTCCAGGATCGGGGATATGAGTGCTGCAGTGTGCTTCCGTGGTGCTTCTGGCTGTGCCTCCGCACCGCAAAAAAGTAGTGCATGCGCCCGGATCCTGGACCCATTGAAGTGAATTGGTCCTTGATGCTGGCTGCACACGGCCGTGTGCAGCACTCATCATGGACCCATTCACTTGAGCATGTGCTACTTTTTTGCGAGCACATGGTCGTGTGCATGAGCATAATAGTCCTCACTGGTACTGTTGATGCAATATTTTAGGTTTTAAAAATGTGGCTCTCGAAAGAAATTCCAATCGGGGTTTTGGCGATATTTGGCTCAGTTGACAAAAAAGGTTGCCCACCACTGCTCTAGACAAACGACATTAACGCAGCCCGGCTGGGGTTGTTTTCCCTGCTTGGGGTGCGTCAATTATAGATATATCCGTAAAGGGAAAACATTTGTGCACCCCAGCACAGGTGAGCCTTATAACATTTTGTTTCATCTCACCTGTGACTCAAGTTACGTTATCTATGTGTTATCTTGCCTGTGTAACTTGCTTTAAGTGGGCGAAACGATGACCGACCTTAAAACCCGCTTGAACAATCATCGTCTAAGCATCCGGAAGAAACGTCTTGATTTACCGGTATCTAAGCATTTCTCTGAGGCTAGGCACAAGGAGGGTGATCTGAGGTGTTGTATCCTCAATCATATACCTCAGCCCAGACGTGATAGGTCGAGGTTACTTAAGCGCAAGGAACTAAGCTGGATTCATAGACTGAACAGCTTAAGACCAAATGGGTTAAACATAGAATTCAATTTTGGGGATGTTGTATGAAGTGTGGCTTGCCTCCTTTGTCTGGCAGGTTGTTTCACAGTGACTTGTGTACATACTAGGAGAGTGTATATATTTCAAGAATTCTTGTCTCAACAGTAAAAAAAAAAAATTCAGTTTTTTACCCACAGAGCACTTGTATTCAGCATCCAGAGGGATGGTGCATGTGGATGAAGTGAACGCAGTATCATACCCAGGAGGGGGTCATTCCTATAAGCTATGCATATTTTTTATCTTTTTATCATCATGATGTATTTATTTTTTGTCTGCTTTATGCATTTTGCACTGCCGGACCCGGCAATCACCTTGGGACCTGTATATATTTTGCCATAGTAGCCTTGATGGTGTTACCCAGACTTTTTACTCTACCTGGTATAGAACTGCCCCCTGTGGCATCTGTGTACCTGTAGGAGGAGAACCCTCTTGAGTATGGTTGCTGTAAGACACCCTTGATTACACCCCTTCCTACACCGCGGTTAACCGTGGGGGTTGTGGGTTGTTGCTTGGGCATAGTATGTGGGCACTCTGGTTTTCAGGTTGTCCCTACTGGTCTAGATCGCTATGCTCTGGATTGTAACAGGTCTGATGCTCACACACAGGGATACATGGGGTATGGGCATTTTTCCAGTTTCTAAGATGGCGCTTTGAGACCAGATGAATACTGGGCATGCGCTGTAATACACCTAGGCTGCAATGAGCGGTGTTATGATGACGCATGAACACTGGCCAGCTTTGATGATGCACGGCGTCTTTCTGCTGCCACTGGTCCTGGATTGGTGTAGCGCCGTGCCTGTGCAGTGGCGTGTATACAACGCTGAATGGCCTCTCCGGCTTGGTATGTCCACATGGTCGTCTCCCTGCTCCGCCCCCCTGTATGCCATATGTTCACTGGACGCATCCATCGATTAGTCTTTTGTGCCCGATCGATGGGTCCGTCCTTTTACTTATTTATATGATGTATGCAAACATGTAACAATTATTATCATGTCCTTTGCCTTATCACTTGTTTCACATGTATTTTCATTGTTATTATTTCTTTTTATTTGCTATTTTGTTACTGTCACTTTTGTAAACACACCCACTGGGTGGCGTGTCGTCACATGATTCGAACACTGATTGATTCACCTATATATTTGCCTTCACTTGCATTGTATCTCTGCTTGAAAAAGGCTCATTTTTGGAGCCGAAACGTTGCACCGTATGGTTGAATAAAGGAAACACATTTTTTCATCTACCTGGAGTGCCGTCCATTTCCTGGATCCATTGGTTGGGGTAAGAAGTCGATTCCCCTGGAACGTATACCCAATTTTTTCACAATGTAGCCAGTGCCGCCATTTTTCTTGAATATATATATATATATATATATATATATATATATATAAATAAAATACAGATAGTTAGTGGGAGATAGTCAGTGTAGGTTAGATCATGATATAGTGTAGCTGATAGGTTCCAGTGCAGGGTGTTAGTTAGTGTGATTGAAAAACTGCCTGAGAGGAATGTTAAAATAAAATAACAAAACTTTATTATGTAATCTATAAAAGGGAATCAAAAACCAACACTCAATTGGCGAGTGTATCAGGCTAGAGTGTCACCCCTCAAATTGGGCGAAGAAAATACGTATTGTGAATAAAGTTCCCCACCCCCCCAAATAATGATGGGGTGTGTGGAAGCGTATTAACCGGCACTCTATAACTATACTGGCACTGATGATGCTATTATCAACACCAGTGATACTATCTAATGTGGATAGGGTTAATTTTTGTAGTAGCAGGTGCACAACTTGAAATGATAGCACTGAAAGTATAAACACCAGTGCTATTCAAGGCCTATGGATACAGGTGCCTCCTGTAGTGTCAGGTACACACCTATTGTATTATCCACCTCACCCTACCCACATATTGCCAAAACAGGCTCCATACAGGGCAGCCAGGGAGTGTGACAGTCCAATGTATGCGCAGCTTACCTTGAACTGAGCTAATGAGCTAGCAGAAGCACACTCCCTAGATGGTAATCTGCCTGCCTATGCACCCTCTCTTTTTATTGCCCCCACTCAATGTGTTTCTGTGCTGTAGTGGATCTGCACTTCAGGAGTAGAGCAGTACATCAGGTGAGTATTTTTTACCTAAAATCACCGCACAGAGTGGCATGCAGCATGGCAGCATCCGGCCGCCCGCTCACCGGCTATTAAATGGCCATGACTCCTCCCATCAGTAGGAGCGGTCCCCAGCGGTATCCAATCGCAGTGGAGGTGTGTCAAGTATCACATCCCACTGCGTGGCTCCGCCCTCAATAGGATATTGCGCCAGTGAATAATGTTGCCTTCTCAGTACTGGCAACTAGGTATATGGGGGACCTTAATGCGGTTATTGCCCCAGCGATTATATACCACAGCACGACATCCTGGGCGACAGCCAGCTAAGGGCATCCAGTCCATTCAAATGTATACATGGCAGGTATAGCAACATAGTGAGAGGGGACCCATAACAATTAACATTGGTCCCACATGAAACAAGACCTATAGAATGTAAGTATAGGTGATAAGTTAGGCAAGATACATGTGTCCACCAGTATTAATTCACATGCAGGTGGAGAATCATGAACGGTTACATATGGCACATGGGGATAAATATCTCACCCTGTGGATTATATTTGTCCAGGGATCTCTATAGTCTAATCCATCAACTAGATGAGGCTCAGTGTGCGATATGCAGATAATCAGATAAAGCACGCAAAGGAGATGGCATCATTTAAATCATGTGGTCTTACAGTCTGCATCCTAAAAATCCACTGAGCCTCTTTACGTAGCAAAATAGTATCCACATCGCCAACCCGTATGGGTCATGTGACATGTTCCATACCCTGGAATCTGACAACCTCAGTTTGCCCATGGCATTCACTGACATGGCGTGTGATTGGTGTATCAGCCTCATTCCTGATGTCAGAGAGATGTTCACCCATCCTTTTTCTGAATTCTCGCTTTGTCTTGCCAATTTACTGTTTTCCACACTCAAAGGTCAGGAGACAGATAACTCCTACCGTTTTGCAATTAACAAAAGACCTCAGACCGTATGTGATCCCTCTGCTCGTGCTCCTAAAGTATTTTCCTTTCTTGATACATTTACAAAAGGTACACGTTCCACAGGGAAATGTCCCCATGGCCTCATTCTTTAACCAGGAGCCAGTTGATTTAGGGGCAACATACAGGCTGTTTACTAACCGGTCTCTGAGATTGAGATTTTGTAAATAGGTGATGGAGGGGTAGTTTGTCAAGAGGGATCCAATGTCTGGATCTGATTTCAAGATCACCCAGTATGATGACACAATTTATTTTATTTCATGATTAGAACTGTCAAAGGTACCAATCAACCTGCAAATGTTATCATCATCCTTTCTATAGTGTAGTGTGACAATACTTAGTGCACCAATCAGTAATATGTAGTCAGACCTGCTAAAATGTGAAGTTGCACGTATTGTGCAAAAATATGCGCATAATTATATTTGCGATTTGCGCAATCGCGAATATATTGGAGCACTTTATTTGCATATAAATCTATTGTAATGTTCTGCCATGCCAACCATTTTCTCCAGTCTCAGGAAACTTCTAGCAGCTTAAAAAATTTAGCAATAGTGACCCACGCCTGTATTGTTAGCGCAATATGCGCACAATACATTGGCAATTTTTGCAATCAAGAAAAGAATATATGATGAATATTCGCGCAAATATTTGCGAAATATCACAAATTAAAATATTGCCCCTGCCACTCATCACTAATCTTAGGGAGAAAATAAAATACAACATAAAGCAACTAATGTGTAACAATGTATTTCTCAGTATGGATAGAAATGAAAATTTTGGAGTATACTTAGATTAAAGATGAGCAAATTGAAAGAATTTCAAAAAAATTTGTCCGACCAACGAATCCAAAGCTTTTCTGATTTGCTTCAGATGAATCGCATAAAACAGTGTGCAGCACCATTTTACTGTCTATGTCACATAGTAAAATAGTAACATAGGGGATTTTTTTTTTTTTTAACTTTCTTTATTAAAGTTCAAATATTAACAATCAATTTTATAAACACATATCAATATTAACATCTTTTTTTTTCCCACCCAAAAAAAACCCCAATCCCTCCTCCTACCCACCTATGATGCGTCTTACCCTTCACCACCACCCCTCCGTAATACCAAGGAGAGGTGAAGAAGGATGGAGGAAGGAGGAAGTCTAGGGACTCCAATCTCCCAAAATTCTAAGCCATTTTATCTCAATATTTCTTTGCTTATATAAGATATATTCATATCTCTTATTAGTATCCACCAAATTTAGCCATGTATTAATGCGGGGAGCATCTCGCGCAAACCAAGAACGTGCTATTAGGAGTCTTGCCAAGAACATTATCTTAAACAAAAGATTTTTCTTATATTGTTGACAACCCACCTTAGCAAGATCGCCCAATACCCAGCATTCAGCAGTAAAAGGAATCCGCACGTTCAGTTTTCCCTCCAAGTATCTGTGAATAGTCCCCCAATATTGTTTCAGCTCTACACAGAACCAAAACACATGGAGATAATCCGCATCCGAGGCATCACATCTGGGACAATTCGAATCGGTCCTAATACCACATCTCTTAAGCCAAAGGGGTGTAACATAAAGTCTGTGTAAAATATTAAACTGCACCACAATGTGATTAAAGTTATGTGAAACCAATTTTAGATCCTGAACTAGCTCCTCTTGATCATCTGAGCATTCACTTTGCCAGGCCCTCTGTCCAGGAGAGAAGGTATCTCCAAATCGTGCTATAAGTAAATATCTTTTTTGTAAATTCTTTATTTATGAAGAATTTTCAATATAAAGAGAAAGTAACATGACATGTACTTAGAGGCATTTACAAGTAAGGCACAAAAATAGCCAGCAGACTACCTGTATGGACAATCCCCACACAAGTAGACATAAGCATAAATCAGAAGATGTAAGACCGTACAAGTGTTATAGGCATAGGATCGGAACATAACATCAAGGCCATTTATAAATAAACGCAATTTAGTCCGAGTCCAAACCCTGGAATTTATGTTGTGTAAATAAAGTATCTCCCTAGTTCCTGAGAATCAAAAGTACTGTCAAAACAATAAAGGACAAGATTAACAAAAAACATACTAGACGGGTGGATCCGAAGTAAGGCCTAATAATCTGGGAGCGCAATTATAATGCAGATTTCAAAGTGGATAAGGTATGTAAGCAACCTATTGGGAGTTAGGGTAACACTAGAAAGAACATACATGTTCTAGTAAATGGACCTCAGACGTGTTGTATGTGGGAGGAAAGTAGGTGTTCTATTCTATACCTGAGTAGGACAGACCAGAGGAATGCATGAGTAAGAGTATATATATCACTCTTTTCCCAACTCACCATTTCTTCCATAAGACATATCTGATGAGTTTTCTCCACCCATTCTTTAATGGTAGGAGGTTCTGAGCTTCTCCATTTGATGGGGATAATATATTTAGCTGCAGCTATCATGTGTGTGGCCAAACTATTAAAGGAGGGCCTAAACTCACTCTGGGGCAGCCATAATAAGACAAGAGCCAGAGTAAGTGAGACATTGGACCTACACACTTTGTTAATGGTTCGTTCAACTTCAGACCAGAAGTCTGATACTTTCCTACAAGACCACCAAATGTGGGAGATGGAACCCCTTTCTTCTTGGCATCTCCAGCACTTGTCTGAAGGAGAGAGGTGAGCTCTATAAAGAAAGTCAGGGGTTTTGTACCACCTTGATAATATTTTGAAAGAGTTTTCCTGAATGCGTATGCATCTCGAGAAACCATGAGAGTGTTTTAATATTACTTTAACCTCGTCATCTGAAAGGGAAGTCTGTAGTTCTCTTTCCCATGCTCTTAAGTAGATGGGTTTCCCAGATGAGGAGTCTAGGATTAGTTGAGAGTATAATTTTGAGAGAGTTTTAGGGGGGGAATTCGGCAATAAAGAGTAGTTTTCAAGCCAAGTGGGATCCTTATGGGGCTTTACATATACCTTCTTGTATTTTTTGTAGCATAGTTCAAGATCTAACTCTACTAGTCTGGACCATAGATAACTGGGTACATGGGTTTGGGACGCTTTTAGGAATTCCGGAAGATCTGTGGTCTTAATCAGGTCAGAGATCCTAAGTACAGTTAGATGCATCCAAGCTCTATGAAAGTCACCTCTGCCTTTATTAAGGTAGAACGGGAGAGCAGACAAGGGAGCAATAGGGGAGAGTTTATTAGTGGACATTGATAGAGCCTCGGCCTTACCGCAAACCTGGAACATACACCGTGTTAGGGCATTGAGGGAGATTTTTTCCTTTTTGGCGGGTGCGTGTACCAAAAGTCGGTGAAGGGCATTGTCACCTAGTAGAGCTTTCTCCAGGTCAACATGTAGGGCTTTATTATGGGGCCTAGCCAATTCAATCCACCTCTCTAACTGTATGGCGTGGAGGTATGTTTTTAAGTCCGGGAGGGATAGTCCTCCTCTGCTATGTTTTCTAATGAGAAGAGAGTAAGCCAGGCGCGTTTTTTTGTTGTTCCATAAAAAGCTACAAAATAAAACACGGAATTCAGAAATGTATCTGTTCGATAACGGTATGGGTAGACATCTCAGAGTATAGAGGATCTGTGGTAGGACATATGTGGACAGTAAATTTTTCTTGCCCAACCACGAAAGGAAGGGGAGTTTAATGGATGCCAAGTAGGACTTAATTTTGCTAAATAAAGGGACATAATTAAGTCTAAACAGGTTTGAGGGGTTTGCTGGGATCATGATCCCCAGGTGCTTAATGGCCTCTCTCGGCCATTGGAAGGAAGTACTTGTTTTGATATCTGCCATGTGTTTCTCCGAAGCTGTGATGTTGAGTATTTCGGATTTGTCATAATTGACCTTGAAATTGGAGATTTCTCCAAAATCCGAGAATATTTTGATCACCTCAGGGATTGCAACTTTAGGATTTGTTATAAAGAGAAGCAGGTCATCCGCAAAGGCTGCCAGCGAGTGAGTTCTCCCATTCACCTGCAACCCTTTAATAGCCTCAGATGTTCTTAATTTGCACAGTAGAAATTCCAGGGATAAAATGAATAATGCTGGAGAGAGAGGGCAGCCCTGCCTTGTTCCGTTGGAAATGTGGAAAGGAGGGGATAGAGAGCCATTAACCACTTCACGCAACTGTAACGCCGAAAGGCGTCATTGCGGCGGCTCCCCCAGGCTACGCTAACGCCAATAGGCGTCATCTCGCGTGAGCCGAGATTTCCTGTGAACGCGCGCACACAGGCGCGCGCGCTCACAGGAACGGAAGGTAAGAGAGTTGATCTCCAGCCTGCCAGCGGCGATCGTTCGCTGGCAGGCTGGAGATGTGTTTTTTTTAACCCCTAACAGGTATATTAGACGCTGTTTTGATAACAGCGTCTAATATACCTGCTACCTGGTCCTCTGGTGGTCCCCTTTGTTTGGATCGACCACCAGAGGACACAGGTAGCTCAGTAAAGTAGCACCAAGCACCACTACACTACACTACACCCCCCCCGTCACTTATTAACCCCTTATTAGCCCTGATCACCCCATATAGACTCCCTGATCACCCCCCTGTCATTGATCACCCCCCTGTCATTGATTACCCCCCTGTAAAGCTCCATTCAGACGTCCGCAGTATTTTTACGGATGCACTGATAGATGGATCGGATCCGCAAAACGCATCCGGACGTCTGAATGAAGCCTTACAGGGGCATGATCAATGATTGTGGTGATCACCCCATATAGACTCCCTGATCACCCCCCTGTAAAGCTCCATACAGATGTCCGCATGATTTTTACGGATGCACTGATAGATGGATCGGATCCGCAAAACGCATCCGGACGTCTGAATGAAGCCTTACAGGGGCATGATCAATGATTGTGGTGATCACCCCATATAGACTCCCTGATCACCCCCCTGTCATTGATTACACCCCTGTCATTGATCGCCCCCCTGTAAAGCTCCATTCAGATGTCCGCATGATTTTTACGGATGCACTGATAGATGGATCGAATCCGCAAAACGCATCCGGACGTCTGAATGAAGCCTTACAGGGGCATGATCAATGACTGTGGTGATCACCCCCCTGTCATTGATTACCCCCCTGTAAAGCTCCATTCAGATGTCCGCATGATTTTTACGGATGCACTGATAGATGGATCGGATCCGCAAAACGCATCCGGACGTCTGAATGAAGCCTTACAGGGGCGTGATCAATGACTGTGGTTATCACCCCATATAGACTCCCTGATCACCCCCCTGTCATTGATTACACCCCTGTCATTGATCACCCCCCTGTAAAGCTCCATTCAGATGTCCGCATGATTTTTACGGATCCACTGATAGATGGATCGGATCCGCAAAACGCATCCGGACGTCTGAATGAAGCCTTACAGGGGCGTGATCAATGACTGTGGTGATCACCCCATATAGACTCCCTGATCACCCCCCTGTCATTGATTACCCTCCTGTCATTGATTACCCCCCTGTAAAGCTCCATTCAGACGTCCGCATGATTTTTACGGATCCACTGATAGATGGATCGGATCCGCAAAACGCATCCGGACGTCTGAATGAAGCCTTACAGGGGCATGATCAATGACTGTGGTGATCACCCCATATAGACTCCCTGATCACCCCCCTGTCATTGATTACCCCCCTGTAAAGCTCCATTCAGATGTCCGCATGATTTTTACGGATGCACTGATAGATGGATCGGATCCGCAAAACGCATACGGACGTCTGAATGAAGCCTTACACGGGCGTGATCAATGACTGTGGTTATCACCCCATATAGACTCCCTGATCACCCCCCTGTCATTGATCACCCCCCCTGTCATTGATCACCCCCCCTGTCATTGATCACCCCTCTGTAAGGCTCCATTCAGACATTTTTTTGGCCCAAGTTAGCGGAATTATTATTTTTTTTTTCTTACAAAGTCTCATATTCCACTAACTTGTGTCAAAAAATAAAATCTCACATGAACTCACCATACCCCTCACGGAAACCAAATGCGTAAAAATTTTTAGACATTTATATTCCAGACTTCTTCTCACGCTTTAGGGCCCCTAGAATGCCAGGGCAGTATAAATACCCCACATGTGACCCCATTTCGGAAAGAAGACACCCCCAGGTATTCCGTGAGGGGCATATTGAGTCCATGAAAGATTGAAATTTTTGTCCCAAGTTAGCGGAACGGGAGACTTTGTGAGAAAAAAATTTAAAATATCAATTTCCGCTAACTTGTGCCAAAAAAAAATAATTTCTATGAACTCGCCATGCCCCTCATTGAATACCTTGGGGTGTCTTCTTTCCAAAATGGGGTCACATGTGGGGTATTTATACTGCCCTGGCATTCTAGGGGCCCCAAAGCGTGAGAAGAAGTCTGGTATCCAAATGTCTAAAAATGCCCTCCTAAAAGGAATTTGGGCACCTTTGCGCATCTAGGCTGCAATAAAGTGTCACACATCTGGTATCGCCGTACTCAGGAGAAGTTGGGGAATGTGTTTTGGGGTGTCATTTTACATATACCCATGCTGGGTGAGAGAAATATCTTGGTCAAATGCCAACTTTGTATAAAAAAATGGGAAAAGTTGTCTTTTGCCAAGATATTTCTCTCACCCAGCAAGGGTATATGTAAAATGACACCCCAAAACACATTCCCCAACTTCTCCTGAATACGGCGATACCACATGTGTGACACTTTTTTGCAGCCTAGGTGGGCAAAGGGGCCCATATTCCAAAGAGCACCTTTAGGATTTCACAGGTCATTTACCTACTTACCACACATTAGGGCCCCTGGAAAATGCCAGGGCAGTATAACTACCCCACAAGTGACCCCATTTTGGAAAGAAGACACCCCAAGGTATTCCGTGAGGGGCATGGCAAGTTCCTAGAATTTTTTATTTTTTGTCACAAGTTAGTGGAAAATGCAGATTTTTTTTTTTTTTTTTTTTCATACAAAGTCTCATATTCCACTAACTTGTGACAAAAAATAAAAACTTCCATGAACTCACTATGCCCATCAGCGAATACCTTGGGGTCTCTTCTTTCCAAAATGGGGTCACTTGTGGGGTAGTTATACTGCCCTGGCATTCTAGGGGCCCAAATGTGTGGTAAGGAGTTTGAAATCAAATTCTGTAAAAAATGACCTGTGAAATCCGAAAGGTGCTCTTTGGAATATGGGCCCCTTTGCCCACCTAGGCTGCAAAAAAGTGTCACACATCTGGTATCCCCGTACTCAGGAGAAGGTGGGGAATGTGTTTTGGGGTGTCATTTTACATATACCCCTGCTGGGTGAGAGAAATATCTTGGCAAAAGACAACTTTTCCCATTTTTTTATACAAAGTTGGCATTTGACCAAGATATTTATCTCACCCAGCATGGGTATATGTAAAAAGACACCCCAAAACACATTCCTCAACTTCTCCTGAATACAGAGATACCAGATGTGTGACACTTTTTTGCAGCCTAGGTGGGCAAAGGGGCCCATATTCCAAAGAGCACCTTTCGGATTTCACTCGTCATTTTTTACAGAATTTGATTTCAAACTTCTTACCACACATTCGGGCCCCTAGAATGCCAGGGCAGTATAACTACCCCACAAGTGACCCCATTTTGGAAAGAAGAGACCCCAAGGTATTCGCTGATGGGCATAGTGAGTTCATGGAAGTTTTTATTTTTTGTCACAAGTTAGTGGAATATGAGACTTTGTATGAAAAAAATAAAATAAAAAAAAATCATCATTTTCCACTAACTTGTGACAAAAAATAAAAAATTCTAGGAACTTGCCATGCCCCTCACGGAATACCTTGGGGTGTCTTCTTTCCAAAATGGGGTCACTTGTGGGGTAGTTATACTGCCCTGGCATTCTAGGGGCCCGAATGTGTGGTAAGGAGTTGGAAATCAAATTCTGTAAAAAATGACCTGTGAAATCCGAAAGGTGCTCTTTGGAATATGGGCCCCTTTGCCCACCTAGGCTGCAAAAAAGTGTCACACATCTGGTATTGCCGTACTCAGGAGAAGGTGGGGAATGTGTTTTGGGGTGTCATTTTACATATACCCATGCTGGGTGAGAGAAATATCTTGGCAAAAGACAACTTTTCCCATTTTTTTATACAAAGTTGGCATTTGACCAAGATATTTATCTCACCCAGCATGGGTATATGTAAAATGACACCCCAAAACACATTCCTCAACTTCTCCTGAGTACGTAGATACCAGATGTGTGACACTTTTTTGCAGCCTAGGTGGGCAAAGGGGCCCACATTCCAAAGAGCACCTTTCGGATTTCACTGGTCATTTTTTACAGAATTTGATTTCAAACTCCTTACCACACATTTGGGCCCCTAGAATGCCAGGGCAGTATAACTACCCCACAAGTGACCCCATTTTGGAAAGAACAGACCCCAAGGTATTTCGTGATGGGCATAGTGAGTTCATAGAAGTTTTTATTTTTTGTCACAAGTTAGTGGAATATGAGACTTTGTAGGAAAAAAAAAAAAATAAAAAAAAATCATCATTTTCCGCTAACTTGTGACAAAAAATAAAAAGTTCTATGAACTCACTATGCCCATCAGCGAATACCTTAGGGTGTGTACTTTCCGAAATGGGGTCATTTGTGGGGTGTTTGTACTGTCTGGGCATTGTAGAACCTCAGGAAACATGACAGGTGCTCAGAAAGTCAGAGCTGCTTCAAAAAGCGGAAATTCACATTTTTGTACCATAGTTTGTAAACGCTATAACTTTTACCCAAACCATTTTTTTTTTACCCAAACATTTTTTTTTTATCAAAGACATGTAGAACTATAAATTTAGAGCAAAATTTCTATATGGATCTCGTTTTTTTTGCAAAATTTTACAACTGAAAGTGAAAAATGTCATTTTTTTGCAAAAAAATCGTTAAATTTCGATTAATAACAAAAAAAGTAAAAATGTCAGCAGCAATGAAATACCACCAAATGAAAGCTCTATTAGTGAGAAGAAAAGGAGGTAAAATTCATTTGGGTGGTAAGTTGCATGACCGAGCAATAAACGGTGAAAGTAGTGTAGTGCCGATTTGTAAAAAAGGGCCTGGTCTTTAGGGGGGTATAAACCTGTGGTCCTTAAGTGGTTAACAAGGACTCTGGCTGAGGGACTTGTATATAGAGAAAAAAATGGCTGAGATGAACAAGGGCGGGAAGCCGAAATGACGTAAAGCATTTTCTATGAAAACCCAGTTGACCCTATCAAATGCTTTTTCAGCATGTGTACCCAGAAGTGTCAGTGGGATTTTGTGTTGTTTTGCGTAATATATGGCATGTAAAACTCTGCTAACGTTGTGTTTACCCTCGCGACCCTTCACAAAGCCTACCTGCTCCTCACCTATGAGCTTAGGGAGTAACTTTGCAATCCTATGGCTTAGAAGCTTGGCCCATAATTTAACATCAACGTTGAGCAGGGAGATTGGTCTATAGCTGCTACATTTGGTGGGGTCTTTTCCTTCTTTAGGAATAACTGTTATGTGAGCGATTAGCGATTGTGGCGGGAGGTATTTTCCATTTAGTAGGGAGTTGCATAAATTTACTAGTTGTGGGGCAAGGATATTTTTTTATTTTGTATAGTAAACTATGGGTAGCCCATCAGGCCCGGGGCATTTCCCTGAAGAAATACTCGCCAATACATCTAATATTTCTTCTACTGTCACTGGGGAAAGCAACATGTCTTTTTCATCATTTGCTAAGGTTGGGACTTTAACCGCTTCTAGGAAGGTGTTAATTTTAGCAAGCGTATGCTTCGGGTCATCAGATTTTGGGTTGTAGATAGGGATGAGCGAACCCGAACTGTATAGTTTGGGTTCGTACCGAATTTTGGGGTGTCCATGACACGGACCCGAACCCGAACATTTTCATAAAAGTCCGGGTTCGAGTTCGGTGTTCGGCGCTTTCTTGCCGCTTTTTGAAAGGCTGCAAAGCAGCCAATCAACAAGCATCATACTACTTGCCCCAAGAGGCCATCACAGCCATGACTACTATTGTCATGGCTGTGATTGGCCAGTGCAGCATGTGACCCAGCCTCTATATAAGCTTGTGTCACGTAGCGCTGCACGTCACTCTGCTGATACAAGTGTAGGGAGAGGTTGCAGCTGCGACGTTAGGGCGAAATTAGGCACTGATTAACTCCTCCAAAAGACTTCATTCAGTGATCGATCTACAGCTGTGGATCATTGAACTGCTGCTATTCAATTGCTCAGTGTTTTTAGGCTGCCGAGAGCGTTTTTCAGTCACTTTTTTCTGAGGTGATCGTCGGCCATTTTGTGGCTTGTGGTGCGCCAGCACAAGCTGCCACCAAGTACATTTAACCATCAATAGTGTGGTTATTTTTTGCTATATCCTACATCAGGGTCAAGCTTTCATCAAGTGAATTTAATTATCAATAGTGTGGTTATTTTTTGGCCATATACTACATCAGGGGCAAGCTGAGCCTGTCACCCAAGTACATTTAACCATCAATAGTGTGGTTATTTTTTGCTATATCCTACATCAGGGTCAAGCTTTCATCAAGTGCATTTAACCATCAATAGTGTGGTTATTTTTTGGCCATATACTACATCAGGGGCAAGTTGAGCATGTCACAAAGAGCATTTAACCATCAATAGTGTGGTTATTTTTTGGCCATATACTACATCAGGGGCAAGTTGAGCCTGTCACCCAGCGCCTAAAAAATAGGCCTCACATTTATGTTCATCCAAATCTGTCATTACTACTTTAGCTGGTCAAGTTATTTAGTGTCCGTCAAAGCACAGTTTTTGTTCTGGGTTGAAATACAATTCCCAATTTTGCAATTCTCAAAATTAGTGGTTTCTGCTGTATCAGGCCTACTTTAAATCTATCCCTAAAAGGGTATATTAGATTCAAGGTGCTGATAGGGTAATTCTCAAGAACTTCACACACACGCTACAGTGCAGATCCAAGTCTAATTCTGTCCGTAAACGTATACCTGTCACCCAGCGCCTAAATAATAGGCCTCAAATTTATATTCAGCTAAATCTGTCATTACTGGTGTGCCTGTATTAGTGTAATACGGTACCTAAATAGATAGCCAGATAGTGTTAGGTGTCTGTAAAAAAAAGGCCTGAATTTAAATTCAATACATTGGCCCGAATAATATTTTTCTTATTGTGGTGAACGGTAACAATGAGGAAAACATCTAGTAAGGGACGCGGACGCGGACATGGTCGTGGTGGTGTTAGTGGACCCTCTGGTGCTGGGAGAGGACGTGGCCGTTCTGCCACAGCCACACGTCCTAGTGTACCAACTACCTCAGGTCCCAGTAGCCGCCAGAATTTACAGCCATATTTGGTGGGGCCCAATGCCGTTCTAAAGATGGTAAGGCCTGAGCAGGTACAGGCATTAGTCAATTGGGTGGCCGACAGTGCATCCAGCACGTTCACATTATCTCCCACCCAGTCTTCTGCAGAAAGCGCACAGATGGCGCATGAAAACCAAGCCCATCAGTCTGTCACATCACCCCCATGCATATCAGGAAAACTGTCTGAGCCTAAAGTTATGCAGCAGTCTCTTATGCTGTTTGAAGACTCTGCTGGCAGGGTTTCCCAAGGGCATCCACCTAGCCCTTCCCCAGGGGTGGAAGAGATAGAATGCACTAACGCACAACCACTTATTTTTCCTGATGATGAGGACATGGGAATACCACCTCAGCACGTCTCTGATGATGACGAAACACAGGTGCCAACTGCTGCGTCTTTCTGCAGTGTGCAGACTGAACAGGAGGTCAGGGATGAAGACGATGCAGGGGACGATGAGGTCCTAGACCCCACATGGAATAAAGGTCGTGCCACTGACTTTCACAGTTCGGAGGAAGAGGCAGTGGTGAGACCGAGCCAACAGCGTAGCAAAAGACAAAGAGGGAGCAGTGGGCAAAAGCAGAACACCCGCTGACAAGAGATTCCGCCTGCTACTGACCGCCGCCATCTGGGACCGAGCACCCCAAAGGCAGCTTCAAGGAGTTCCCTGGCATGGCATGTGCTGAGGACAAGATCCGAGTGGTTTGCACGCTGTGACATCAGAGCCTGAAGCGAGGCATTAACGTTCTGAACCTTAGCACAACCTGCATGACCAGGCACCTGCATGCAAAGCATGAACTGCAGTGGAGTAAACACCTTAAAAACAAGGAAGTCACTCAGGCTCCCCCTGCTACCTCTTATGCTGCTGCCGCCTCGGCCTCTTCTGCTGCTGCCGCCTCGGCCTCTTCCTCCGCCTCTGGAGGAACGTTGGCACCTGCCGCCCAGCAAACATGGGATGTACCACCAACACCACCACCTGCGTCACCAAGCATCTCAATCATGTCACACGGTAGCGTTCAGCTCTCCATCTCACAAACATTTGAGAGAAAGCGTAAATTCCCACCTAGCCACCCTCGATCCCTGGCCCTGAATGCCCGCATTTCTAAACTACTGGCCTATAAAATGCTGTCATTTAGGCTGGTGGACACAGACAGCTTCAAACAGCTCATGTCGCTTGCTGTCCCACAGTATGTTGTTCCCAGCTGGCACTACTTCTCCAAGAGAGCCGTGCCTTCCCTGCACAACCAAATATCCGATAAAATCAAGTGTGCACTGCGGAACGCCATCTGTGGCAAGGTCCACCTAACCACAGATACGTGGACCAGTAAGCACGGCCAGGGACGCTATATCTCCCTAACTGCACACTGGGTAAATGTAGTGGCGGCTGGGCCCCAGGCGGAGAGCTGTTTGGCGCACGTCCTTCCGCCGCCAAGGATCGCAGGGCAACATTCTTTGCCTCCTGTCTCCTCCTACTCAGCTTCCTCCTCCTCTTCTTCCACCTGCTCATCCAGTCAGCCACACACCTTCACCACCAACTTCAGCACCGCCCGGGGTAAAGGTCAGCAGGCCGTTCTGAAACTCATATGTTTGGGGGACAGGCCCCACACCGCGCAGGAGTTGTGGCGGGGTATAGAACAACAGACCGACAAGTGGTTGCTGCCGGTGAGCCTCAAGCCCGGCCTGGCGGTGTGCGAAAATGGGCGAAATCTCGTTGCAGCTCTGGGACTAGCCGGTTTGACGCACATCCCTTGCCTGGCGCATGTGCTGAATTTGGTGGTACAGAAGTTCATTCGCAACTACCCAGACATGTCAGAGCTGCTGCATAAAGTGCGGGCCGTCTGTTCGCGCTTCCGGCGTTCACACCCTGCCTCTGTTCGCCTGTCTGCGCTACAGCGTAACTTCGGCCTTCCCGCTCACCGCCTCATATGCGACGTGCCCACCAGGTGGAACTCCACCTTGCACATGCTGGACAGACTGTGCGAGCAGCAGCAGGCCATAGTGGAGTTTCAGCTGCAGCACGCACGGGTCAGTCGCACTGCGGAACAGCACCACTTCACCACCAATGACTGGGCCTCCATGCGAGACCTGTGTGCCCTGTTGCGCTGTTTCGAGTACTCCACCAACATGACCAGTAGCGATGACGCCATTATCAGCGTTACAATACCACTTCTATGTCTCCTTGAGAAAACACTTAGGGCGATGATGGAAGAGGAGGTGGCCCAGGAGGAGGAGGAGGAAGAGGGGTCATTTTTAGCACTTTCAGGCCAGTCTCTTCGAAGTGACTCAGAGGGAGGTTTTTTGCAACAGCAGAGGCCAGGTACAAATGTGGCCAGACAGGGCCCACTACTGGAGGACGAGGAGGACGAGGATGAGGAGGAGGTGGAGGAGGATGAGGATGAAGCATGTTCACAGCGGGCTGGCACCCAACGCAGCTCGGGCCCATCACTGGTGCGTGGCTGGGGGGAAACGCAGGACGATGACAATACGCCTTCCACAGAGGACAGCTTGTCCTTACCTCTGGGCAGCCTGGCACACATGAGCGACTACATGCTGCAGTGTCTGCGCAACGACAGCAGAGTTGCCCACATTTTAACGTGTGCGGACTACTGGGTTGCCACTCTGCTGGATCCACGGTACAAAGACAATGTGCCCACCTTACTTCATGCACTGGAGCGTGATAGTAAGATGCGCGAGTACAAGCGCACGTTGGTAGACGCGCTACTGAGAGCATTCCCAAATGTCACAGGGGAACAAGTGGAAGCCCAAGGCGAAGGCAGAGGAGGAGCAAGAGGTCGCCAACGCAGCTGTGTCACGGCCAGCTCCTCTGAGGGCAGGGTTAGCATGGCAGAGATGTGGAAAAGTTTTGTCACCACGCCACAGCTAACTGCACCACCACCTGATACGGAACGTGTTAGCAGGAGGCAACATTTCACTAACATGGTGGAACAAAACCTGTGCACACCCCTCCACGTACTGACTGATGGTTCGGCCCCATTCAACTTCTGGGTCTCCAAATTGTCCACGTGGCCAGAGCTAGCCTTTTATGCCTTGGAGGTGCTGGCCTGCCCGGCGGCCAGCGTTTTGTCTGAACGTGTATTCAGCACGGCAGGCGGCGTCATTACAGACAAATGCAGCCGCCTGTCTACAGCCAATGTGGACAAGCTGACGTTCATAAAAATAAACCAGGCATGGATCCCACAGGACCTGTCCATCTCTTGTGCAGATTAGACATTAACTACCTCCCCTTAACAATATATTATTGTACTCCAGGGCACTTCCTCATTCAATCCTATTTTTATTTTCATTTTACCATTATATTGCGGGGCAACCCAAAGTTGAATGAACCTCTCCTCTGTCTGGGTGTCGGGGCCTGTTCCAGTGGTGGGTGACATGAAGCCTGATTCTCTGCTATGGTATTGAAGACTGATTCTCTGCTGACATGAAGCCTGAATCTCTGTTATGGGACCTCTCTCCTCTGCCTGGGTGCCTGGGCCTAAATATGTGACAATGGACTGTTCCAGTGGTGGGTGACGTGAAGCCTGATTCTCTGCTATGACATGAAGACTGATTCTCTGCTGACATGAAGCCTGAATCTCTGTTATGGGACCTCTCTCCTCTGTCTGGGTGCCGGGGCCTAAAAATATCTGACAGTGGCCTGTTCCAGTGGTGGGTGACATGAAGCCTGATTCTCTGCTATGACATGAAGACTGATTCTCTGCTGAATCTCTGTTATGGGACCTCTCTCATCTGTCTGGGTGACGGGGCCTAAAAATATCTGACAGTGGCTTGTTCCAGTGGTGGGTGACATGGAGTCTGATTCTCTGCTATGACATGAAGACTGATTCTCTGCTGACATGAAGCCTGAATCTCTGTTATGGGACCTCTCTCCTCTGCCTGGGTGCCTGGGCCTAAATATGTGACAATGGACTGTTCCAGTGGTGGGTGACGTGAAGCCTGATTCTCTGCTATGACATGAAGACTGATTCTCTGCTGACATGAAGCCTGAATCTCTGTTATGGGACCTCTCTCCTCTGCCTGGGTGCCGGGGCCTAAAAATATCTGATAGTGGCCTGTTCCAGTAGTGGGTGACATGAAGCCTGATTCTCTGCTATGACATGAAGACTGATTCTCTGCTGACATGAAGCCTGAATCTCTGTTATGGGACCTCTCTCCTCTGCCTGGGTGCCTGGGCCTAAATATGTGACAATGGACTGTTCCAGTGGTGGGTGACGTAAAGCCTGATTCTCTGCTATGACATGAAGACTGATTCTCTGCTGACATGAAGCCTGAATCTCTGTTATGGGACCTCTTTCCCCTGTCTGGGTGCCGGGGCCTAAAAATATCTGACAGTGGCCTGTTCCAGTGGTGGGTGACATGAAGCCTGAATCTCTGCTATGACATGAAGACTGATTCTCTGCTGACATGAAGTCTCAATCTCTGTTATGGGACCTCTCTCCTCTGTCTGGGTGCCGGGGCCTAAATATATGACAATGGCCTGTTCCAGTTTTGGGTGACGTGATGCCTGATTCTCTGCTATGACATGAAGACTGATTCTCTGCTGACATGAAGCCTGATTCTCTGCTATGGGACCTCTCTCCAATTGATATTGGTTAATTTTTATTTATTTTATTTTTATTTTTATTCATTTCCCTATCCACATTTGTTTGCAGTGGATTTAACTACATTTTTCTGCCTTTTGCAGCCCTCTAGCCCTTTACTTGGCTATTTTACAGCCTTTTTAGTGCCGAAAAGTTTGTGTCCCAATTGACTTCAATGGGGTTCGGGTTCGGGACGAAGTTCGGGTCGGGTTCGGATCCCGAACCCGAACATTTCCGGGAATTTCGGCTGAACTTCTCGAACCCGAACATCCAGGTGTTCGCTCAACTCTAGTTGGAGAGAGCTGAATAAAATCCAGCAAATTCTTCTGCTATGGCAGGTGTATTAGTAAGCTGGAGACCTTTATCAGATTTAATGCTTGCGATGAAGGCTTTCTCTCTTTGACCCTTAATCATTTGTGAGAGTAGTCTGGATCCCCTATCACCATGGATATAGAACTTGTATTTAGCTGACCTAAGGGCTTTGGCTGATTTAATATTTAACAAATCCTTCAATTGGCATCTCAGCTTAAGAATATCGTTATAGTGAGTTTCTGAGGGGTTACTTTTGTTGATGTTTTCTAGGGCAGAGATTTGAGCTAAAATTGAGTCTATCCTAAGTGACCTTTGCTTACGTACCCAGGATCCTAGGGATATGAGCTCACCTCTAATGAACGCTAAATGGGCTTCCCATATCATGGCCTTATCTATAAGTGGGGTGTTATTTAATTAAAAAAGGCTACAAGCTCTCCTCCAACTTACATCTGTCCTTATCATTTTCTAAAAGGGTCTCATTTAGTCTCCATGACCACTCTTTAGGGGGAAGACCTTTCAGCTGAATCACCAGAGAGACAGGGGCATGATCAGAGATAGTGATCTGTCCAATGGTAGAGGACACAAGCTTATCCAAAACGTGATTGGAAATAAATAGATAGTCTAAACGCTGGTAGGATCTATGGACAGCTGAGAAAAAAGTCCCTGTCCCTAGGGTGAGATAGCCTCCAGGTGTTCGTTATTTGGTGTGCAGCTAATGCTTTGCGTATCTTTCGAAGTTGTGCAACGGAATATTTAGGGGTACTAGACGTAGAGTCCATGGGATGATCAAGTATTAAATTCAGATCTTCACCTAGGATCAACACTCCCTCTTTAAAGTCTTGTAGCGAGTTTAACATCTTAATTAGCCAAGTTATTTGCCTAGAGCCTAAAGCGTACCTTTTAGGAACAAGTACCTGCTCTCGGAGTCAATATATTGTGCCTGTAATTGAAAGGGGACATTAGCCTTTATCCGAATGGAAACACCTCTAGGGGCTGAAGAGTGAGTGCTGTGGAACCATTTTGTGTAGTATTTAGTGAAGAGGGCCGGAATACGGTTATGCCTGAAGTGCGTCTCCTGCAGGAACAGTAGGTCTGCCCCCTCTCTCCTTAGCATGTGGAAGACCTGACTTCTCTTTTGGGGGACATTAAGTCCATTTACATTTAGTGATGTTACCTTTAGAGGATCCATAAGTTATAGAAGGTTGCAGGGCAGAATAAGTAGTTGCATCCCAGTAAGACAAATGTTTTCGGACCCAGAACCCATCTAGACGAACTATATACAGGGTATATAAGAACACATTCGAGCATGTTAATACTCAGTTTAGAAGCAACAGAGTAGGAGCCTCCTGCAAGGGAGGAAAAACAGAGAAAGTAAGAGGGCGGGGGACAAGGCGAGAAGGAGAGGGGTGGAGGGGGGGTTAGAGTATTGAATGGAAGGAAAAGAATAGAGATAAGAATGAGAGTGGGAGAGAGGGAGGAGAAACTGTGAGATACACAAAGCCTGAGCGAACTCCCACAGCACAGCTTTGAGGACAGACCGGGAGGGGGGGGAAAGACAAGACATGTTTAAATCTCAGGAAATTGCTCCCCCCCTCCTCCCAGCGCCAAAAACTGTGGGTTCCCACATAAATGACAGTTGGGGTGTCCCATTACTCTCATGGGACTCCCCTCTGGAACCATATAGTGGGTAGAAAGACCCAAGGAATAAGCTATTGAAAACAAAGTGACCTAGTAAATAATGACACACATATAATCCTCTATACGAAAAGAGAATAAGAGGGAACTGCACCTCATCATCGCCACCTTGCTCAGGGCAAAGCAGCCTCTGAGAATAATGTATACTTGGATGGGTTAACAAGGTAGTGACAGTGATGAGGTTAACAGACAATAACAGGGTATGCAGTCAGGACATACAGAGTGGATTGAAATGAGAAACAGTAGAACTGGCACATTGGCACCGGCTTATTACCGGTATAGTGCCGCAATTAAGAAGTAAATAAGCAAAGCAGAGTTACAGACTAGCTTCAAGTGTCCTGGAGTTCTGCCTGGCGCTTCTTCGCTTGGGATGACTTGAACTTCTTAGCGACAATCCAGTCCTCAATATCAGGCAAAGGAGGCATCTTCATGTCACCAGACATCGGCAACCACGAGGGAATGTCGAGGGGTTCCACTTGCAAGGCAACCCACATTTTGGCGAGGTCGTCTGGATGACGGATAATAATCTGCTTTCCATTTATAGTAGCGCAGTGGCCAAAAGGAAAAAGCCAGCGCAAGGGGTGACGTCTCTCTCTTAGAAGGTCAGTTAGTGGCTTGAATTGTCTCCACTTAGCTAGGGTGCTTGCTGCTAGGTCTTGGAACAACTGGATTTTGCTGCCCTCAAACAGAATGTCACCTTTGTGCCTGGCGGCAGTTAAAATGGCAGCCGTATCCACATAGTTAAGTAAGCCACAGACAATGTCACGTGGCGCTGACTTTGCCTGTTCTTGGCCAAGAAGGGAGGAAAAGATTTGACCAACCGTATCGAGGATGTCATCTCTCTGCACGCTTTCAGGGACTCCTCTTATGCGGATATTTTTTCTTCGGCTCCTGTTCTCCTGGTCTTCCAGTTGTAGGAAAGCTGTGTTCATTTGTTCGCGGACCTCCTCCACTTTGGATTGTAGCGCACGGCTGTGTTTGGTCAGAACAGTTTGAGAGTCCTCCAGGGCTGCCACTCTGTGCCCTGTTTGCTTGATCTCCATTTTAATAGCAGAGAGTTCTTTCATAACGGGCTCAAAAGCGAGGGCTAGGGACTCTTTGAGGAAGGCTCTGGTGATGGGAATCGAGCCTAGTTCGCTCTGTGTCTCAGACATGGCATAGGACCCCTCATCATCGGAATCCTCTGTATAGGTCAGAGTGGCGGCAGCGTCCTGCTCTATCTTGGATCTTGCGGCCGGTGAGGACAGCTTCTTTTTTAAGTATTTATCCAGGTCGGATTGTCCCCTGGCATGTCTAGGAGTCATCTGGGTCTCCTTAGACTTGTCCTTGTTAAGTTTCCCCATAATAGAGCGGTGTGGGAACCTGTAAGATAGCTATTTGCTAGTGCTGCTGTGAGAAGCTCTCGGGTCAAGCGGCCATTTCCTGATGCGGCTGGCTCCAGCTATAAGTACATTTTTAAAAAGTTGAGAAATCTTAATCCTTTGCCCCAAATTCCCTATCAAATCATTAAATTGTGTAGAAATGTGTATATTAAGCTTATCTTTTTTAATACTTAAAAGTGCCGACCTTAACTGCAAATACCGAAACCATAGTAGTTTCTGTGAGTTTTCTCTTTGTGACAATATCGTGAATGGAACTATATCCCCATTAATTACTACCTGTGCCACATACAAAATATTACCTTTTTGCCAGTAGGAATCTCTACTTAGTTCAAGTAGAGTTTCAAAGTGCTTATTATGCCACAGAGTCGTTCAATTGATCAGACTCCAATAACGTAAAAAAATGATCGTATGGAGATCTATTCACCAAATACCTACAGAGTGAACTATCTTTCCACTCCCGAAAAAAGCAAAACTGTATAGCCAAAAAATAGCCATTGGAGGAAGGAAGATTCACTCCCCCCCTCTCCAACGGCTTATACCAATGCGCTAATTTAAGTCTTACACGTTTCCTCCCCCAAAGTAAGTCATTAATAATTCTTTCTATTAATTTAAAAAACCTATCCCCAATCCAAACTGGAGAATTCCTAAAGACATAAAGCAGCTGGGGGAGAATCACGATCTTAACTAGAGATATTCTATCCGCCTTAGATAAAGATAAACAAAGCCATGTTGTTATTTTTGACCTTAGCTTATTTATCAATGGCATCAGATTAAGAGGAATAAAATCTTCCACCCTAGGAGAGATTGTAATACCTAAATACTCAAAGGACTCATAAATTCTCAAAGTGTTCAAAATGTTCAACGAGGCATCATTGGGGAATACAGATTTATCTAAGGGCGTAGTCTTATTATCCTGCAACATAGACGCTATTAAAGGGAGCGCACAGGTAGCGTGATTAGGTCATAGGCCAGAGGAAGCGCAAGTGCGCGAAACGGCCGTTGCCAGCTGATCACTCAGTAGAGACACGCTTATGTCTGCCCCAGCCCGCTGAATCTTGTATTGTAACGAATACGAATAAAGACACATCTTTCAACATTTGGGTGAGTGCCGCTTCCGTTATTCATTCTACTATACCGCATAATATTTTGTGGCACTCACCAGGGATGTCCACTTTCTCCTCTGTTATTTGACATCTATATTGAACCTTTGGCCACTAGAGTTAGACAAGACCCTAGGATTCTAGGGTTTGGGGTATTGGGAACGGAAGATCGAATCTCTCTATACGCAGATGATATCTTATTTTATATCCAACAGACACATTTTATTTTACCGAATATTATCCAAAGGATAAACCATTTTGGTGAAGTTTCAGGTTTGGACGTAAACTGGGAAAAAAATACTCTCATGCCATTGGATAATAAGACTACTTTATATATAGAGTTGTGAGGCGGCACTGCTGGTATGTCCAGTAAGTTAAGATGGGGAAGTATGCAGCTCAGTCAGGTAGTTACATTCAATCAGCGGTGCTCTGCTATCCACAGGAGGTCCACAAAATATCATGCGGTATAGTAGAATACAAAAACTTCTTGTAAGTTGGCCATTTATATTTAGTCTTGCAATAGGAGATCTATAAAGAAGTTTAATCATATTACTGAACCTCGGGCTAAAGCCCATCTTATGAAGCACTCTCCAAAGGAACCCCCACTCAACTCTATCAAAAGCCTTAGAGGCATCTATAGACAAAATGGATCGTGAGGCCACTCCAGCTGTCTGTAAATTAGCAAAGAGACAATATAGATTATAATGGGTCCCTTTATTAGGCATAAATCCACTTTGAAAACAATTTAAAATAGTAGGGCACACCACCACTTGATGTCACACGGATTATTAATATAAGGATATTTATTATAACATATAATACTTATGACATATGCAGTTACAATTACTAAAACACATAAATTATTGCTGTAAAATTCTT
The DNA here is from genome assembly GCF_905171765.1 of Bufo bufo. Taxonomy (NCBI): domain Eukaryota; kingdom Metazoa; phylum Chordata; class Amphibia; order Anura; family Bufonidae; genus Bufo; species Bufo bufo. The sequence goes on from NC_053390.1 coordinate 184,724,537, forward strand.
AAAATATAGTCATCAATAATATAATCAGCTGGGCTATGAACAAAAATTAGTATACTCGACTGGACTATAATAAAAGTTGCAGTCTTTCTTAAGGGTTAATAACCCTGAAGTAATGTCCCAGGAGAAAGTTCAATCCAAGAGTTAGATTTAATACTTATATGAGAGTCACTTGTATTTGTGTAAATTACCACTGAATCGCGGTAATGCCGCAGGTAAAACGCTGCCTAATTGCAAGACTATGCCGGAGTGGTTTTACTCACTATTTTTAGATGATGCCGGTTTCCATATCACTCGTGGCGTCCCACGTATAGTGAAAGTCTTTTATAGGCTGCTGTATAGTGCGGTTTTCAGTTGCGGCAGGAATAAATGGAAGAAAACTTGCGGGATCCTCGGGATCATAAGCAACTGTATAGAGAAAACAACAGCAGGTGTTCGTTCTAGTTATGCTGTTGTTTTCTCTATACAGTTGCTTATGATCCCGAGAATCCAGCAAGTTTTCTTCCATTTATTCCTGCCGCAACTGAAAACCGCACTATACAGCAGCCTATAAAAGACTTTCACTATACGTGGGACGCCACGAGTGATATGGAAACCGGCATCATCTAAAAATAGTGAGTAAAACCACTCCGGCATAGTCTTGCAATTAGGCAGCGTTTTACCTGCGGCATTACCGCGATTCAGTGGTAATTTACTCAAATACAAGTGACTCTCATATAAGTATTAAATCTAACTCTTGGATTGAACTTTCTTCTGGGACATTACTTCGGGGTTATTAACCCTTAAGAAAGACTGCAACTTTTATTATAGTCCAGTCGAGTATACTAATTTTTGTTCATAGCCCAGCTGATTATATTATTGATGACTATATTTTAAGAATTTTACAGCAATAATTTATGTGTTTTAGTAATTGTAACTGCATATGTCATAAGTATTATATGTTATAATAAATATCCTTATATTAATAATCCGTGTGACATCAAGTGGTGGTGTGGCCTACTATTTTAAATTGTTTTCTTAATCTCTTTTAAAGGATTGGGTGAATCCTTTTGTAGGTGCACCCACACCTTTCTTGAGCAGTAGGTGAGCCCTCTCTAAAATATTTGAATTAACCATAAATCCACTTTGATCTGGATGTATAATTGATATCATAACACTAGATGGCCTCATAGCTAAAATTTTAGACATAAGTTTAACATCTGTATTAAGAAGAGAAATAGGTCTATACGACCCCAAATCATTCGGATCTTTACCCTTCTTTAATATAACTGTAATTACGGCCTCTGTCATTGTTTCTGGAAGGGTTCCCTCCTTTATTGAATCAGAGAGTGTTCTCCACAGATGCGGAAGAATAACCTCCCTATATTTACAATAAAACTGATATGGAAATCCATCCAATCCAGGGGAGGAGTTACCTGAACAAGCTTTAATTGCATCCTCTACCTCTTGAAAACATAAATCCATCTCCAACAGTTCTTTTTGATTATCTGTCAGAGCTGGAAGGGAAATAGATTCCAAATATGAGTCAATCTTTTCCTCTGGGAGAACACTCTCTGATTTATATAATTCACTAAAGTAGTTTATAAATATATTCCATTATTTCCTCCTGGTCTTCCACAATAGTCCCATCAGGGGCACGAATGCTACTAATCTCTTTCTTTAGATCCTGGTTAGCTAATACCCTGGCCAGCATTTTCCCAGGGCGTCCTGCCTCAGAAAAGTATTTTTGTCCTTTAAAGAATAACCTCTGTTGAGCTTTATCCAGAAGAAAGTCAGAAATAGCCTGACTTGTCCTCTGCACATTCTATCTTCTTCTGTTTTTGAGTTAACATACAGTCAGGTCCATAAATATTGGGACATCAACACAATTCTAAATTTTTTTACTCTATACACCACCACAATGGATTTGAAATGAAACGAACAAGACGTGCTTTAACTGCAGACTGTCAGCTTTAATTTGAGGGTATTTACATCCAAATCATGTGAACAGTGTAGGAATTACAATAGTTTGCATATATGACTCCCACTTGTTAAGGGACCAAAAGTAATGGGACAATTGGCTTCTCAGCTGTTCCATGTCCGGGTCTGTGTTATTCCCTCATTATCCCAATTACAATGAGCAGATAAAAGGTCCAGAGTTCATTTCAAGTGTGCTATTTGCATTTGGAATCTGTTGCTGTCAACTCTCAAGATGAGATCCAAAGAGCTGTCATTATCAGTGAACCAAGTCATCATTAGGCTGAAAAAACACAACAAACCCATCAAAGTGATAGTAAAAACATTAGGCGTGGCCAAAACAACTGTTTGGAACACTAAAAAGAAGGAACACACGGGTGAGCTCAGCAACACCAAAAGACCCGGAAGACCACGGAAAACAACTGTGGTGTATGACCGAAGAATTCTTTCCCTGGTGAAGAAAACACCCTTCACAACAGTTGGCCAGACCAAGAACACTCTCCAGGAGGTAGGTGTATGTGTGTCAAAGTCAACAATCAAGAGAAGACTTCACCAGAGTGAATACTGAGAGTTCACCACAAGATGTAGACCATTGGTGAGCCTCAAAAACAGGAAGGCCAGATTAGAGTTTGTCAAACAATATCTAAAAAAGCCTTCACAGTTCTGGAACAACATCCTATGGACAGATGAGACCAAGATCAACTTGTACAAGAGTGATGGGAAGAGAAGAGTTTGGAGAAGGAAAGTAACTGCTTATGATCCTAAGCATACCACCTCATCAGTGAAGCATGGTGGTGGTAGTGTCATGGCGTGGGCATGTATGGCTGCCAATGGAACTGGTTCTCTTATATTTATTGATGATGTGACTGCTGACAAAAGCAGTAGGATGAATTCTGAAGTGTTTCAAGCAATATTGTCTGCTCATATTCAGCCAAATGCTTCAGAATTCATTGAACGGCGCTTCACAGTGCAGATGGACAATGACTCAAAGCATACTGCAAAAGCAATCAAAGAGGCTGTAATTGACTGCAAAGGATTTGGATATAAATACCCTCAAATTAAAGCTGACCGTCTGCAGTTAAAGCACATCTTATTTGTTTCATTTCAAATCCATTGTGGTGGTGTATAGAGCCAAAAATGTTAGAATTGTGTTGGTGTCCCAAGATCATGTCTCTATCGCAGGCCGCTAGCATCTTGATAATTACAGTCCTTGGCGGCTTCCCCGGAATAGATTTACCACCAGGAATTCGATGGGCCCTTTCAATTAAAAACAGTAATGAAAAATGTTCCTTCCCAAAATTATCAAATATTATAGATTGTATCGTTCCCGCTAAGTTTTTATCATCAGATGATTCTGTTAAGCCAATAATTCGTACATTGCATCTTCTTGACCGATCTTCTAGGTCCACCGTTTTCTTTTTCAGGTGGTTATAATCTATTTTTATTATAGTGTTCTCCGCTTTTAATACATTCACTTCTTGCTCCAAATCATTCACTGTATTTTCTAATTCTTTAAAGGGTTTCTATCACTTCGTTTCACCTATTTAGCTTTCAGACACTAGCGATCCGCTAGTGTCTGCTTTATCTAACCATCCTAATATAAGAGCTAATTGTCCTGCCGTTTAGCTAAAAAAATAACTTATATAGATATGCAAATGAGCCTCTAGGTGCTATGGGGGCGTGATTAGCACCTAGAGGCTCCGTCTACCTTAACAAACTGCCGCCGCCCAGCGCGTCCCTCCAGCCCGCCCATCTCCTCCGGAATGCGATGCTCCTCGTATTCGGCGCAGGCGCAGTGAATGTCTGATCGCTTCCCTGCTCAGACATCTCCACTGCGCCTGCGCCGATGACGTCATAGTGCTCCGAGGAACAGGCGCAGTGGAGATGTCTGAGCAGGGAAGCGATCAGACATTCACTGCGCATGCGCAGAACAGAGACGCGCACGGAGAGGATCGCTTCAGCTGGAGATGGGCGGGCTGGAGGGACGCGCTGGGCGGCGGCAGTTTGTTAAGGTAGACGGAGCCTCTAGGTGCTAATCACGCCCCCATAGCACCTAGAGGCTCATTTGCATATCTATATAAGTTATTTTTTTAGCTAAACGGCAGGACAATAAGCTCTTATATTAGGATGGTTAGATAAAGCAGACACTAGCGGATCGCTAGTGTCTGAAAGCTAAATAGGTGAAACAAAGTGATAGAAACCCTTTAATTCTGTTACGAATCGTTGATAAATCCTCTTTATTAATAAGAACATCTGTCTGTACTGATCCCAGTTGAACCGAAATATTTTGTATCGCCTTCCCATTATTTTTAACAATGGATAGAATCTCCTCTAATGGGGCAGGGTTATCCATAGGAATCTTTCCATCTTCCATAAGGGGGTCCCCTCCGGTGCCTCCTCCGATCTAAATTCAGATGTAATTTTTCTTATATTAGTGTTCTGCCTCCCTTCTTGTCCAGACCTGGTATTCAAGTTTGGTGATCTAAAAAATGTATCAATTCTAGAAGGCTCTGTTTGTTTCTGTCCTGACTTAACCGAGGTCAAGTCCGTTGAACATCTATTCTGTTTTGGAGCCATCTTTTCTTTGTAGTCTCTTTCCTGTCTGTCTTCCCCCTTTTTTTTTTCTTTTTTCACTCCTTTTATTAGTTTCGTTCTTATTCTCCCCCCTTTTCTTTCTTTTTTCCACTCTTTTATTTTCCGCTCCTCTCCTTAAATTCTCCTTTTATTCTATTCCCTCTCTCTCCTCTCCATCCTCTTTTTTTTTTTTCCTATCCCAGTATTGACTTAATACACAGTTTTTTTTTTTTCTTCAGGTTTCCATAGAAGAAGTTAGTAGTTAGTTGAAACAACTGGGGAATAGGGGAATAGGAGTCAAAAAAATATTAGTATCAAAACGGGGTTAGGAGGTGATTAGGAGAATTAGGAGAGGTTTAAATGGAGCTAAACGAGGCTGCGAGACAAACACGAGGCCCGGGGAACCAGATAGAAACAACCAAAATGAAAAAAGGTCCAAGTTATGGGAGAATAACATAGGATAGGGTAGATCTCACCAATCCATGGTCTTCCCAAGGTCCTCCGATACAGTTCAGCCCGCAATCCATACCTGGAGAGCCCCTCAGAAACAGCAGAGAAACCGAGCAGCAAGACCAAGGCAGCAGAGGAACGATCCACTAATAAAGCGGTCCGAAAAGACAGAGAGCTGGCATCCAATCAGGGGCAGCACGGCTGGGAAGGGGGCAGAGGAAGGAGCCCGGGAGGCGTCCAAGTCACAGCGAGGAAACAGCTCGACACACGGAGAAGGGACCACCACAAACAGACAACCACACCTCACCCCACAAACAAAAGGGCGGACAGGCGGTCCTCCAGACCGGGTAAGCTCATAGCGCAGGGGAGACAGTAACGGGGTCAGTGCATTCTCCAAAGCGAAATCCAGCACGGCGTCCACTGCATGCTACGGAGGTTCCGACGTTGGAGGGGGAGGGAGAGCGCAACGCTCACGTTCACAACATCACATCCTCCACGTCAATCACAGGGGATCATTTAGGAAACAGTAATACACCTATATTAGGCGTATTTCTGGCGCAGATTGCGGTGCAAAGGTCCTTAATTGTTGGGGGTTCTATCTCCTTCCATCTTGCCGGGATCAAAATATTTGCTGCTGCTATGAGGTGTGTGGGTAAATTATCGACAGGTGGCGTCAAATCCGTCTGAGGTCTCCATAGCAGTATACACTGCGTGCAGAATTATTAGGCAAATGAGTATTTTGACCACATCATCCTCTTTATGCATGTTGTCTTACTCCAAGCTGTATAGGCTCGAAAGCCTACTACCAATTAAGCATATTAGGTGATGTGCATCTCTGTAATGAGAAGGGGTGTGGTCTAATGACATCAACACCCTATATTAGGTGTGCATAATTATTAGGCAACTTCCTTTCCTTTGGCAAAATGGGTCAAAAGAAGGACTTGACAGGCTCAAAAAAGTCAAAAATAGTGAGATATCTTGCAGAGGGATGCAGCACTCTTAAAATTGCAAAGCTTCTGAAGCGTGATCATCGAACAATCAAGTGTTTCATTCAAAATAGTCAACAGGGTCGCAAGAAGCGTGTGGAAAAACCAAGGCGCAAAATAACTGCCCATGAACTGAGAAAAGTCAAGCGTGCAGCTGCCAAGATGCCACTTGCCACCAGTTTGGCCATATTTCAGAGCTGCAACATCACTGGAGTGCCCAAAAGCACAAGGTGTGCAATACTCAGAGACATGGCCAAGGTAAGAAAGGCTGAAAGACGACCACCACTGAACAAGACACACAAGCTGAAACGTCAAGACTGGGCCAAGAAATATCTCAAGACTGATTTTTCTAAGGTTTTATGGACTGATGAAATGAGAGTGAGTGAGTCTTGATGGGCCAGATGGATGGGCCCGTGGCTGGATTGGTAAAGGGCAGAGAGCTCCAGTCCGACTCAGACGCCAGCAAGGTGGAGGTGGAGTACTGGTTTGGGCTGGTATCATCAAAGATGAGCTTGTGGGGCCTTTTCGGGTTGAGGATGGAGTCAAGCTCAACTCCCAGTCCTACTGCCAGTTTCTGGAAGACACCTTCTTCAAGCAGTGGTACAGGAAGAAGTCTGCATCCTTCAAGAAAAACATGATTTTCATGCAGGACAATGCTCCATCACACGCGTCCAAGTACTCCACAGCGTGGCTGGCAAGAAAGGGTATAAAAGAAGAAAATCTAATGACATGGCCTCCTTGTTCACCTGATCTGAACCCCATTGAGAACCTGTGGTCCATCATCAAATGTGAGATTTACAAGGAGGGAAAACAGTACACCTCTCTGAACAGTGTCTGGGAGGCTGTGGTTGCTGCTGCACGCAATGTTGATGGTGAACCGATCAAAACACTGACAGAATCCATGGATGGCAGGCTTTTGAGTGTCCTTGCAAAGAAAGGTGGCTATATTGGTCACTGATTTGTTTTTGTTTTGTTTTTGAATGTCAGAAATGTATATTTGTGAATGTTGAGATGTTATATTGGTTTCACTGGTAAAAATAAATAATTGAAATGGGTATATATTTGTTTTTTGTTAAGTTGCCTAATAATTATGCACAGTAATAGTCACCTGCACACACAGATATCCCCCTAAAATAGCTAAAACTAAAAACAAACTAAAAACTACTTCCAAAAATATTCAGCTTTGATATTAATGAGTTTTTTGAGTTCATTGAGAACATGGTTGTTGTTCAATAATAAAATTAATCCTCAAAAATACAACTTGCCTAATAATTCTGCACTCCCTGTAAGCTCTTGGGTGAGTATTACTCTAGTCTTGCAAATTTTGTTAATGTGGTCCTCAACCTCTTTTCAGAAACGTCTCAAAGACGGACCAAACCACCAGATGTGCGAGAGCGAGCCCTTTCCGTCAAGACATCTCCAGCACGTGTCGTCAGACGGCAAGTGTGCCCTACATAAAAAGTCACAGGTCCTGTACCAGCGCGTGAGGATTTTAAACGAGTTTTCCTGTAGGCGTATGTTTCTAGAGAAGCCCTGGGAGTGTGATAAAATAGTTTTGGCCTCTGAGTCCAATATGTTTATTCGAAGTTCCCGCTTCCAGTCTTTTAAATAGGTTGGCTTATCAGAGGAGGGGTCCAAGAGTAATTGAGAGTACAAATAAGAGAGGAATTTTGGGGGTGGTCTAGAAGAGGTCAGCGATTGGTTTTCCAACCATGTGGGATCTAGAAGGGGTAGACTATGCTTTTTCTTATATTCCTTGCAAGTGATTTCTATATCCTTATCTAATAATGGATTTAGTAAGGGTTCAGGTATTTTTGATTTAACAGTTTTAATAAAAGATTCAAGATCTGTTGTCTTACGCAAGGCAGATATTCTTATATCAGTGAAAGTGTGCCAAAACTGATGATAATTAGTGTTGAGCGAACAGTTCGAGCATAGTTCGGGTCCGTACCGAATTTTGGGTGTTCGTGACACGGACCCGAACCCGAACTTTTTCGTAAAAGTTCGGGTTCGGGTTCGTCGTTCGGCATGTATTTTGGCGCATTTTGAAAGGCTGCAAAGCAGCCAATCAACATGCATCATACTACTTGCCCTAAGATGCCATCGCAGTCATGCCTACTATTGGCAAGGCTGTGATTGGCCAAGTGCAGCATGTGACTCAGCCTCTTTATAAGCTTGTGCGCACGTCGGGACGTGCTCACTCCCGATGTGAATAGAACAGGGATAGACGCAGCTGATGCTAGGGCGAGAATAGGCAGGGATAATTGAATAACTGGAAGCAAATTTCTCTCCTCCACCTGTGATTCATCTGAACAACTGCAGCTGAGCTGCTTTTTTGATAGGGATTGGCTATTTTTAGTGGCCAGAGTGATTTTTCCATCCACATGTACCTGGGCTGACCGCCGGCCGCCATTTTGCGACTTGTAGTGCTGCAGCAGAAGCTGCCACAGTGTGCATTCCAAAGCTCCAAACAAGTCAGACATCTACACCTGGGATTCAGACCAATAGCGATTTAGCAGCACAGTCCAAGGCTATTTTTTTTAAAGGTTGTGCAGACCATTTTGTGGCACATGTTACTGGGCTGATAGGCGGCGGCCATCTTGGGACTAGTGCTGCAGCACAATCTCTCCCAACGTCCATTAATCACTTGTAATAGTGGTCTGTGCCATAGAAATCCTACATCAGGGACTTGGGTGTGCTTGTGTCACCCCTACTAATACCATTCCACCTGTAATCCATACAGTGAAAAGCCATAAAGTATTCCAGTGAGGGAATTTTTTTTTTATTTAAAAAAGGCCAAGTTAGTTTATCTGGCGTTCAATATACTAGATACAGTTAGGCCTGCGTTTCATACATCTGGAATTAGCAAACTAATGTGCTGGGGTTGGGAAAACATATATGTACCCATACTAGAATCTGTCAAAGAAAGCGGTACTCACATATAACAGTCATTCCATCTGTAATCCATACAGTCAAAAGACTGAAAGTATTCCAGTGAGGGAATTTTTTTTATTTAAAAAAGGCCAAGTTAGTTTATCTGGCGTTCAATATACTAGATACAGTTAGGCCTGCGTTTCATACATCTGGAATTAGCAAACTAATGTGCTGGGGTTGGGAAAACATATATGTACCCATACTAGAATCTGTCAAAGAAAGCGGTACTCACATATAACAGTCATTCCATCTGTAATCCATACAGTCAAAAGACTGAAAGTATTCCAGTGAGGGAATTTTTTTTATTTAAAAAAGGCCAAGTTAGTTTATCTGGCGTTCAATATACTAGATACAGTTAGGCCTGCGTTTCATACATCTGGAATTAGCAAACTAATGTGCTGGGGTTGGGAAAACATATATGTACCCATACTAGAATCTGTCAAAGAAAGCGGTACTCACATATAACAGTCATTCCATCTGTAATCCATACAGTCAAAAGCCATAAAGTATTCCAGTGAGGGAATTTTTTTTTTATTTAAAAAAGGCCAAGTTAGTTTATCTGGCGTTCAATATACTAGATACAGTTAGGCCTGCGTTTCATACATCTGGAATTAGCAAACTAATGTGCTGGGGTTGGGAAAACATATATGTACCCATACTAGAATCTGTCAAAGAAAGCGGTACTCACATATAACAGTCATTCCATCTGTAATCCATACAGTCAAAAGACTGAAAGTATTCCAGTGAGGGAATTTTTTTTATTTAAAAAAGGCCAAGTTAGTTTATCTGGCGTTCAATATACTAGATACAGTTAGGCCTGCGTTTCATACATCTGGAATTAGCAAACTAATGTGCTGGGGTTGGGAAAACATATATGTACCCATATTAGAATCTGTCAAAGAAAGCGGTACTCACATATAACAGTCATTCCATCTGTAATCCATACAGTCAAAAGACTGAAAGTATTCCAGTGAGGGAATTTTTTTTATTTAAAAAAGGCCAAGTTAGTTTATCTGGCGTTCAATATACTAGATACAGTTAGGCCTGCGTTTCATACATCTGGAATTAGCAAACTAATGTGCTGGGGTTGGGAAAACATATATGTACCCATACTAGAATCTGTCAAAGAAAGCGGTACTCACATATAACAGTCATTCCATCTGTAATCCATACAGTCAAAAGACTGAAAGTATTCCAGTGAGGGAATTTTTTTTATTTAAAAAAGGCCAAGTTAGTTTATCTGGCGTTCAATATACTAGATACAGTTAGGCCTGCGTTTCATACATCTGGAATTAGCAAACTAATGTGCTGGGGTTGGGAAAACATATATGTACCCATACTAGAATCTGTCAAAGAAAGCGGTACTCACATATAACAGTCATTCCATCTGTAATCCATACAGTCAAAAGACTGAAAGTATTCCAGTGAGGGAATTTTTTTTATTTAAAAAAGGCCAAGTTAGTTTATCTGGCGTTCAATATACTAGATACAGTTAGGCCTGCGTTTCATACATCTGGAATTAGCAAACTAATGTGCTGGGGTTGGGAAAACATATATGTACCCATATTAGAATCTGTCAAAGAAAGCGGTACTCACATATAACAGTCATTCCATCTGTAATCCATACAGTCAAAAGACTGAAAGTATTCCAGTGAGGGAATTTTTTTTATTTAAAAAAGGCCAAGTTAGTTTATCTGGCGTTCAATATACTAGATACAGTTAGGCCTGCGTTTCATACATCTGGAATTAGCAAACTAATGTGCTGGGGTTGGGAAAACATATATGTACCCATACTAGAATCTGTCAAAGAAAGCGGTACTCACATATAACAGTCATTCCATCTGTAATCCATACAGTCAAAAGACTGAAAGTATTCCAGTGAGGGAATTTTTTTTATTTAAAAAAGGCCAAGTTAGTTTATCTGGCGTTCAATATACTAGATACAGTTAGGCCTGCGTTTCATACATCTGGAATTAGCAAACTAATGTGCTGGGGTTGGGAAAACATATATGTACCCATACTAGAATCTGTCAAAGAAAGCGGTACTCACATATAACAGTCATTCCATCTGTAATCCATACAGTCAAAAGACTGAAAGTATTCCAGTGAGGGAATTTTTTTTATTTAAAAAAGGCCAAGTTAGTTTATCTGGCGTTCAATATACTAGATACAGTTAGGCCTGCGTTTCATACATCTGGAATTAGCAAACTAATGTGCTGGGGTTGGGAAAACATATATGTACCCATACTAGAATCTGTCAAAGAAAGCGGTACTCACATATAACAATCATTTCATCTGTAATCCATACAGTCAAAAGACTGAAAGTATTCCAGTGAGGGAATTTTTTTTATTTAAAAAAGGCCAAGTTAGTTTATCTGGCGTTCAATATACTAGATACAGTTAGGCCTGCGTTTCATACATCTGGAATTAGCAAACTAATGTGCTGGGGTTGGGAAAACATATATGTACCCATACTAGAATCTGTCAAAGAAAGCGGTACTCACATATAACAGTCATTCCATCTGTAATCCATACAGTCAAAAGACTGAAAGTATTCCAGTGAGGGAATTTTTTTTATTTAAAAAAGGCCAAGTTAGTTTATCTGGCGTTCAATATACTAGATACAGTTAGGCCTGCGTTTCATACATCTGGAATTAGCAAACTAATGTGCTGGGGTTGGGAAAACATATATGTACCCATACTAGAATCTGTCAAAGAAAGCGGTACTCACATATAACAGTCATTCCATCTGTAATCCATACAGTCAAAAGACTGAAAGTATTCCAGTGAGGGGATTTTGCTTATAAAAAATAATATATTTCATTGTGGTGCCAGTTGAATCGCAACAATGAAGAAAAATACTATTAAGGGACGAGGACGCGGTCGTGGTGGTGTCCGTGGAGCCTCTGTTGCTGGTAGAGGACGTGGCCGTTCGGCCCCAGGCGCACACAGTAGGGAACGAACTCCCTCAACTAGCCGGCAGAATGTACCGCAATATCTCGTGGGGCCCAATGACGCTCTTAGGATGGTAAGGCCTGAGCAGGTACAGGCATTAATCGATTGGGTGGCCGACAGTGCTTCCAGCACGTTCACCACATGGTCTTCCACCCAGTCTTCTGCGGAAAGCGCACAGGTGGCACCTGAAAACCAAGCCCATCAGTCTGTCACATCACCCCCAAGCATATCAGGGAAACGGTCTGAGCCACAAGTTATGCAGCAGTCTCTTCTTCTGTTTGAAGACTCTGCTTCCAGGGTTTCCCAGGGCGTCCACCTAGCCCTTCCCCAGTGGAGGAAGACATACCATGCACTGACGCACAACCACTTATGTCTCCAGATGAAGAGGACATGGGAATACCACCACAGCAGAGTCACCGACTCTCTGATGATGACGAAACACAGGTGCCCACTGCCGCGTCTTTTTGCAGTGTGCAGACTGAACAGGAGGAGGTCAGGGAGGGAGACTGGGTGGAAGACGATGCAGAGGACGATGAGGTCTTAGACCCCACATGGACTGAAGGTCGTGGCGATGACTTTCACAGTTCAGAGGAAGAGGTAGTGGTGAGACCGAGACAACAGCGAAGCCAAAGAGGGAGCAGGGGGCCAAAGCAGACGAGCCGCCGCCCCCAGAGTTCGCCTGCTACTGGACATCGCCAACAGGGACCCAGCCCCACAAAGGCAGCTTCAAAGAGTTCCCTGGCATGGCACTTCTTTAAACAATGTCCTACCGACAAGACCCGAGTGACTTGCACGCTCTGCCATCAGAGCCTGAGGCGAGGCATTAACGTTCTGAACCTCAGCACAACCTGCATGACCAGGCATCTACATGCAAAGCATGAACTGCAGTGGGGTACACACCTTAAAAACCAGGCACTCGCTGAGGCTCCCCCTGCTCCCTCTACCGGCTCCCCCTGCTCCCTCGGCTTCCGCCTCGAGAGGAATGTTGCCACCTGCCGAGCAGCAAACAGAGGATGTGCCACCGACACCACCACCACCGCCACCGTCAACTAGCGTCTCCACTATATCACACAGCAGCGTTCAGCTCTCAATATCTCAAACCTTAGAGAGGAAGCGCAAATTCCCCCCGAGTCACCCTCGAGCCCTTGGCCTGAACGCCAGCATTTCTAAACTGCTGGCCTTTGAAATGCTGTCATTCCGGCTGGTGGACACAGACAGCTTCAAACAGCTGATGGCCATGGCTGTCCCGCAGTATGTGGTTCCCAGCCGCCACTACTTCTCCAAGACAGCCTTGCCTTCCCTGCACATGCAAGTGTCCGATAAAATCAAGTGTGCACTGCGCAACGCCATTTGTGGCAAGGTCCACCTAACCACAGATACGTGGACCAGTAAGCACGGCCAGGGACGCTATATCTCACTAACTGCACACTGGATGAATGTAGTGGCGGCTGGGCCCCCGGCGGACAGTTCCTTGGCGCACGTCCTTCCGCCCCCTAGGATCGCAGGGCATCATTCTCTGCCTCCTGTAGCCTCCTCCTCCTACTCGGCTTCCTCCTCCACTGCTTCCACCAGCTCATCCGGTCAGCCACACACCTTCACCACCAACTTCAGCACAGCCCGGGGTAAACGTCAGCAGGCCATTCTGAAACTCATATGTTTGGGGGACAGGCCCCACACCGCACAGGAGTTGTGGCGGGGTATTGAACAACAGACCGACGAGTGGTTTCTGCCGGTGGGCCTCAAGCCAGGCCTGGTGGTATGCGATAATGGGCGAAATCTCGTGGCAGCTCTGGGACTAGCCGGTTTGACGCACATCCCTTGCCTGGCGCATGTGCTGAACTTGGTGGTGCAGAGGTTCATTCACCACTACCCCAACATGTCAGAGCTGCTGCATAAAGTGCGGGCCGTCTGTGCGCGCTTCCGCCGTTCACATCCTGCCGCTGCTCGCCTGTCTGCGCTACAGCGGAACTTCGGCCTTCCCGCTCACCGCCTCATATGCGACGTGCCCACCCGGTGGAACTCCACCTTGCACATGCTGGAGAGACTGTGCGAGCAGCAGCAGGCCATAGTGGAGTTTCAGCTGCAGCACGCTCGCGTCAGTCGTACTGCCGAACAGCACCACTTCACCACCAATGATTGGGCCTCCATGCGAGACCTGTGTGCCCTGCTGCGCTGTTTCGAGTACTCCACCAACATGGCCAGTGGCGATGACACTGTTATCAGCGTTACAATACCACTTCTATGTCTCCTTGAGAAAACACTTAGGGCAATGATGTTAGAGGAGGTGGCCCAGGTGGAGGAGGAGGAGGAGGATGAGGGCTCGTTTCTAACACTTTCGGGCCAGTCTGTTCGAAGTGGCTCAGAGGGAGGTTTGTTTAAGCAGCAGAGGACAGGTTCACAAGTCGCCAGCCAAGGCACTGTACTGGAGGACGAGGAGGAGGAGGAGGTGGAGGGGGACGAGGATGACGCAAGTTCACAGCGGGGTGGCAGCCCAGGCCCATCACTGGTGCGTGGCTGGGGGGATACGGTGGACGATGACGATACGCCTCCCACAGAGGACAGCTTGTCCTTACCCATGGGTAGCCTGGCCCACATGAGCGAATATATGCTCCAATGCCTGCGCAACGACAGCAGAGTTGCCCACGTTTTAACGTGTGCAGACTACTGGGTGGCCACCCTGCTGGATCCCCGGTATAAAGACAATGTGCCCACTTTAATTCCTGAACTGGAGCGCGACCGTAAGATGCGCGAGTACAAGCGCACGCTGATAGAGGCGCTCTTGAGAGCATTCCCACATGTCACAGGGGAACAGGTGGAAGGTGAAGGCAGAGGAGTGGCAAGAGGTCGCCAACGCAGCTGTGTCACGGCCAGCTCATCTGAGGGCAGGGTTAGCATGGCAGAAATTTGGAAAAGTTTTGTCTCCACGCCACAGCTATCTGCACCGACACCTGATACGGAACGTGTTAGCAGGAGGCAGCATTTCACTAACATGGTTGAACAGTATGTCTGCACACCCCTCCACATCCTAACGGATGGTTCGGCCCCATTCAACTACTGGGTTTCGAAATTGTCCACGTGGCCAGAGTTAGCATGTTATGCCTTGGAGGTGCTTTCCTGCCCGGCGGCCAGCGTTTTATCTGAACGCGTATTCAGCACGGCAGGGGGCGTCATTACTGACAAGCGCAGCCGCCTGTCCACAGCCAACGTGGACAAGCTGACCTTCATAAAGATGAACCAGGCATGGATCCCACAGGATCTGTCCCTCCCTTGTGCAGAGTAGTCCTTATTAACTGCCTAAAACATGTCTTGTTGTGCTACGGGCCACTTCTTTATTTGATACAAATTTTATGAAACCCACAGTTGAATGAAACTCTTCTCTGTCTGGGCGCCGGGGCCTAACCAGATGAAAGTGGCCGGTTAAACTAACGGGTGACATGAAGCCATAACCTCTGCCATGCTACCTCTGTCTTCTGTCTGGGTGCTGAGGCCTAAGTCAAATAAAGCGGTCTTCTGCTGTGCTGGGGGATATGAAGCTAATCTCTGACCTCTCTCCTCTGTCTGGGTCCAAAGGCCTAAATCACTGAAAGAGGCCTTCTCCTGTGGTGTGTGATATGATGCCAGAATATGTGCTGTGGGGCCTCTCTCCTCTTCCTGGGTGCAGGGGTCAAATAAACTAAATTGTGGCCTACTCCTGTGGTGGTTGATATGATGCCTGATTCTCTGATGTGGAACCTCTCTCCTCTGTTTGGGTGAAGGGGTCAAAGTAACTAAATGGTGGCTTCTCCTGTGGTTGCTGATATGATGCCAGAATATGTGCTGTGGTGCCTCTCTCCTCTTCCTGGGTGCAGGGGTCAAAGTAACTAAATGGTGGCTTCTCCTGTGGTGGCTGATATGATGCCAGAATATGTGCTGTGGGGCCTCTCTCCTCTTCCTGGGTGCAGGGGTCAAAGTAACTCAATGGTGGCTTCTCCTGTGGTGGCTGATATGATGCCAGAATATGTGCTGTGGTGCCTCTCTCCTCTGTCTGGGTCCAAAGGCCTAAATCACTGAAAGAGGCCTTCTCCTGTGGTGTGTGATATGATGCCTGATTCTCTGCTGTGAAACCTCTCTCCTCCATCTGGGTGTAGGGGTCAAAGTCTTTCAAAGTCGCCTTCTCCTGTGCTGATTGATATAAAGCTGATGGTTGTGCCATCTGACATGGTTGCCAGGGTCTGATTCAATGGGGGCCTACTCCTGTGGTGGGTGATCTAAATGCCTGATTCTCTGCTGTGAAACCTCTCTCCTCCGTCTGGGTGTAGGGGTCAAAGTCTTTCAAAGTCGCCTTCTCCTGTGCTGATTGATATGAAGCTGATGGTTGTGCAATCTGACATGGTTGCCGGGGTCCCATTAAATTGGGGCCTACTCCTGTGGTGGGTGATCTAAATGCCTGATTCTCTGCTTTGAAACCTCTCTCCTCCGTCCGGGTGTAGGGGTCAAAGTCTGTCAAAGTCGCCTTCTCCTGTGCTGATTGATATAAAGCTTATGCTTGTGCCATCTGACATGGTTGCCGGGGTCTGATTCAATGGTGGCCTACTCCTGTGGTGGGTGATCTAAATGCCTGATTCTCTGCTGTGTAACCTCTCTCCTCCGTCTGGGTGTAGGGGTCAAAGTAACTAAATGGTGGCCTACTCCTGTGGTGGGTGATATGATGCCTGGTTCTCTGCCGTGGGACCTCTCTCCTTTGTCTGGGTGCTGTGGTCAAAATAATAGTAAGTGACCTTCTCCATTGGTGGGTGACTTGAAGCCTGATTCTGTGCTATGGGACCTCACTCCAATTAATATTGTTTAATTTTTATTTATTTTATGTTAACTCATCATTTCCCTATCTACATTTGTTTGCAGGGGATTTAACTACATTTTGCTGCCTTTTGCAGCCCTCTAGCCCTTTCCGGGTGTGTTTTACAGCCTTTTTAGTGCCCAAAAGTTCGGGTCCCCATTGACTTCTATGGGGTTCGGGTTCGGGATGAAGTTCGGGTCGAGTTCGGATCCCGAACCCGAACATTTTTCGAAAGTTCGGCCGAACTCGTCGAACCCGAACATCCAGGTGTTCGCTCAACTCTAATGATAATCCCTTGCCCCTCCTCTTAGAAAGTAGGGAAGGACGGATAGCGGCGCTAATGGGGAAAGTTTATTATGGTGCATAGAGAGTGCTGCTGTTCTCCTACATTAGGAGAGCATAGTGCGCGTAAGGTCACTAAGGTGGGGAGACTTGCCCTTATCTGGAGTAGCAACCCACAAGAGGTGAGCCTCGTTTTTACCTAAAAGTCCACGCTCTATGTCTACATACAATTTGTTATTAGAGAGATCAGCTAAGGCAGTCCATCTTTCTAATTATATGGCATGGTGGTATGCCTTAAGATCATTGAGGGAAAGGCCACCTCTTGCTTTTTTCCGAATAAGGAGAGGGTAGGAGAGGCGTGATTTTTTGTTAGACCACAGGAAATTGCTAAAGAGAGAGCGGAAATCCAAGAACAATTTGTCAGTAATATGTATGGGAAGGCTTCTCAACATATATAACATCTGGGGAAGGGCATATGTCGTGAGCAAATTCTTCCTTTCTAACCAGGATAGGTAAGGAATTTTAATGGATTTCAGAAAGTTTTTGATTTTGGTGAAGAGAGGGGGGTAGTTCAAATGATAAAACTGCGAGGGATCTGGGGGAACCTGAATCCCCAGGAACTTAATGGCGTTGTTCGGCCATCAAAAGGGGGAAAAGGGGACTAAGAGCTTTGTTCTACTTTTCGCTATCGAGACATTGAGTATCTCAGATTTTTCTAAATTTACTTTGAAATTGGAGACCTTACCATATTCCTCTAATAGCTGCATGACTTCAGGTAGTGCTTCTTCTGGATTTGTGATTAATAATAAGAAGTCATCAGCGAAGGCCGGTAAGGAATCAGTGGAATGTCCAACCGTCAATCCTCGTATACTGTCAGAGGCCCTGATCTTATTAAGGAATTTATCCAATGCCAAAACAAACAATGTTGGGGAGAGGGGGCATCCCTGCCGCGTCCCATTTGAAATGTTGAAAGGAGCAGAAAGGTAACCATTTGTCATGACCCTAGCAGAGGGGCTCCCATATAAAGAGAAGATTGCGGAGACGAACGCGGAAGGGAAGCCAAAGTGCAAAAGAAAATTTTTTATAAAAGCCCAGTTCACCCGTCAAAGGCCTTCTCCGCGTCCTTCCCCACAAGCATCAAGGGAATATTTCTCATGCTGGCATAGTGGATGGCATGAAACACTCTGCTAACATTATGTCTACTCTCTCTGCCCCTCACAAATCCTACATGTTCCTCTTGAATAAGTTGAGGGAGGTATTTAGCTATCTGCTGGCTAAGAATCTTTGCCCATAATTTCACGTCGGCGTTCAAGAGGGATATGGGTCGATAGCTGCTACATTTAATTGGATCCATTTCCTATTTTGGAAGGACTACTATAAGTGCCATCAGAGATTGTGGTCTGAGGGGGGCGCCTAACAACAGTGAGTTACATAGGCTGGTAAGCTGGGGGAGTATCGTCTTCTGAAATTTTTTTATAGTATGAAATGCGAAGTCCGTCAGGCCCTGGGCTCTTACCAGAAGGGGTGTTAGAAAGGCATTCCCGCACCTCCTCCTCTGATATGGGAGTTAATAAATCGGATTTCTTTGAGACCGAGAGTCAAGGGACAGATACCGTCGCCAGAAAGAAGTCAATTTTCTGTTGGAGATCTGAGGGGCTGTCCGTCTGTACATTATAAAGAGATGAGTAAAAGGAGGCTAATTCTTCGGCTATTGCTGGAGTTGTCGTGAGGGAGTCGCCCTTATCAGATTGGATACGTGCGATATGGGCTTTTATCCTCTGCCCCTTTATCAAGCGAGTGAGTACTTTTGAACCCCTATTACCATGAACATATGCCTGAAATTTTGCCATTTTAAACATTTTCGCTGTCCTAATGTTTAATGAGGTCTGTGAGTTGGGTGCGCAATTTAACTATGTCATCATATGCCGATTTAGTAGGCGCTCTTTTATGGAGGTTTTCTAAAGTGGAAAGTTGGGCTATTAAGGAATCTATCGCCTTCGTCCTTTGTTTGCGAACCCACGTACCTAAGGTAATAAGTTCACCTCTAATATAGGCCTTGTGAGCCTCCCACATGGGCATGCTTGTTTGTGAGTTGCTATTCAATTCAGTTTATTCTCGAGTTGACATCTATGTAGGTCGTTTTCCAGGAGGGTCTCATTTAGTCTCCAGGTCCAGGACCTGGGGGGGTTCCTTAAGAATGTAATCTCACTGAAATTGGTGCGTGATCTGAAATGGTGATTAGGCCAATGCTCGCAGGCTCCACTCTCTCCAGTAGGTAATTGGAGACAAACAGGTAGTCTAGCCATTGGTAGGTACCATTTACGGCAGAGTAAAAAGTGAAATCTTTCCCTTTTGGATTTAGTACCCTCCTTACATCAGAAACTTGATGCGTGGCCACAGCACTTCTCAACCTTCTGATCTGGGGGGCTGAATGTCTGGGAAGGGTAGAGGTGGAGTCTAACAGGTGGTCCAACACCAAATTAAAGTTGCCACCAAGAATTAGCATTCCTTCTCTAAAAGAGTGAAGGTTTTGTAAGGTCTCTACTAGCCAATTGATTTGGTTGACATTGGGTGCATAAATGTTGGCCAGGGTAACCTTGTTTTCATAGAGAGCCCCCTTTATGAACACAAAGCATCCACTAGGGTCAACGGATTGAGTGAATTTGGAAAGGTAGATTGGTTTTAATCCCAATGGAGAACCCCTTAGAAGCTGACGAGTGAGTGCTGTGAACCCAGGTCGTGAAATTTTAGTAAAAAGCACAGGGACCCTATTATGTCTAAAGTGGGACTCTTGCAAGAAGAGGATGTCCACTTTCTCTCTCCGCAGCATTTGAAGAACCCGACTCCTTTTTTGCGGCACATTCAGACCATTGACATTGATAGACAGTATACTTAAAGGATCCATACCCATTTAGATAGGGAGCTACATAGTAGTAACTGTCCCTGTAGGCAAAAGAAGGGGGAGTTACACACATTCCTCCAGGAGAAACTATTAACAAGATGAACATGTGCACCCAACTAAGGGAAGGGATATTTGATACATAGCAAATTGCCAACAGTGGGGGAGGGAGAGGCAAGTTGTTCCATTATGAGTGGTAAGATGGGAAATGGGGGGGGGGGGGTAGAAAATATGTGGGTTCCACCAAGCCACTATAAATCCCCCAAGCAGCACTCATGTGCGCATGGTATAACAGCCCTAAGGTCTCTAAGGCAAATCTAGGCTGACAAAGGGCTGATAAAGTGCTATGGTTACTTGAAGTTAGTGCAAGGAAAACACCATTAAACTATATCTTAACATCACATAGTAGTAATCCATAAGCATAACAGTAGATGAACATTTTAAGTCTTATACCATATCAAGGATAAGGAAAAGAAAAAAAAAGGGGGGAGATTTTTAATTCAGCTTAGGCTATTGAGGAGTGTGGGGGAGGGGGAAAGAGGTAGGAGGGGGGAAGAGGTAGAAGGGAGGGAGAGGGGGGGAAAAGAATGGGATTTGGTACAAGACACTAATAACGTGGGCAAAATGTATAACAAAGTAAAAACTAGGAGTTCAGCCAGAGACCGAACCTATCAACAACATAGTGAACGACAGGTCAATAATAGTAATCTAACATTTTGTAGACCTGAGCCAGAGAACAAAGAGCAGGTCCTCTGGAAGACATATAGCTACCAATTATTAGCGGAGCAAGTCTTTTCAAGCAGGTTTCTTTTCACCCTCTCGGCCTTTGGCTTCTGGAGACTTGAATCGCTTGACCAGGTGCCATTTGTCCTTTGCAGGTAGTGATGGCAACTTGTGGTCTTCTGGCAAAGGAAGCCAAGAGGGTAAGTCCAGCAGGGCGATATTCAAAAGGTACCATAAGGCTTTCAGGTCACCCGGATGGCGAATGGCGACTTGCTTGCCGTCAATGGACACATGTAATCCAAACGGGTATAGCCAGCGAAATGGGTGTCTTTTGGACCGCAGATATTCAGAGGGCCTTGCGCTTCACCAGGGTGCTTGCAGAGAGGTCTTGGAACAGTTGTATCTTGCTGTTCTCAAACATTATTTCTTCTTTACCCCTTGCCGAGGACAAAATGGCCGCCATATCGCAGTAGTCCAATAGGCCGCAAATGAATTTCGTGGCGGGGCGTTCGATTCCGGTGTGGGGCGCAGGGCCCTGTGCACCCTCTCCACAATAATTGCGCTAGCTCTCTCCGCACACACAATGGAGGCAAATATTTGCTGGACCGTGTGCAGGATCGCGTCCGGCAGGACGGACTCTGGAACCCCGCGGATGTGCACATTTTTCCTCCTACTCCGGTTCTCTTGATCTTCCAGGTGAAGTTACGTAGCGTTGATATGGTCCCGGAGTTCCTTTACATGCGGTTGTAAGGCATAGCTATGGTGTACTATCGCGACCTGCGAATCTTCAAGGGCCGCAACCCTGTGGCCAGTCTGTTTTATGTCCACTTTGATAGCGCTAAGTTCTTGCATCACCGGCTCAAGTGCAGCAGACAGCGAGTCTCTGATAAAGGACCTAGTAATGGGAGATGAGTCATGCTTGTTATGAGTTTCAGACGGAGCACAAGAGCTTTCCCCACCAGAGTCCTCTGAACCGGTTTGAGCTATAGCAGCGGTCGGCGCCATCTTGGATCTGGCGCCAAGCGGAGACATCTTATTTTTCAGGAATTTATCCAGCTCCGATTGTCTCCCAAGCTTACGAGGGGTATCTTGGTGGTCTCTGGGCTTATCTTTTGTAGTCTTGCCCATTTGGAGACAGGTAAGTAACCTCTCAGCCGCTGAATATAAGTGCTGCTTTCAGGAGCTCAGCAATCAGGCGTTCATCTCCCGCATGGCTAGCTCCGCCCCCTCAATTTTTCTGTTCTTATGACGGACCAGGTGAACGGAAAAATAAACAGTGATGGCAATATGGCCAAACAGGGAGACTAGTAGTGAGGTGAGGGTGGCAACAGCATAAAGAGTTACAATGGTGGCCCTGGAAAAGAGTGGGGAGGGTGGCAAAATCATGAAGAGTCACAATAGTGACCTCGTAACAGAGTAGTGAAGGTGGCAACAGCATGAAGAGTCACAATAGTGGCCCCGGAACAGACAGAGGGGGGGGGGGGGGGTTCAACACCAGTGGCAGATCACAATAGGGGCATATGGCAGTAGAGGAAGCAGACATGTGGCATCAGATGGGTGACAGCATCAGAACAGTGGCAGGAGCATGTGGGCATAAGTAACGGGCGATTTGTCACAATGTTCTTGTAACGAGCCCCTCCTCGCTCTATTCTGCTCTCACGGCACTCCCTGATGTGACCACAATATCTGCTGGCTCCGCCAATGATGATCCGGCCTCAAACGACCGCTCGTGTCGTTTTAATTCTCACAGAACTAACACCAGTCAGGCTGTATGTGAGTTCAAACTGACAAATTCTTTATTGAATGCATCACATATAATTATAATGTCAGTTGGAACACCTCTTTCAATTGGTAAATTGTAAAACCCCCTCTGACTAGCTATGCAAATGAGCTAAGCAGAGATTAGTTCAAGAGCTTGGCTGGGAGGCAGATGGGTGTGGCCATTGTCACAGAGAGAGTCAAACCATGACATTACCCCCCCCTCCTGGGAAACAATCCAACAGCCACAGTGGGACCCTCACGGGTCAACTCGAGGATGTTGGAAAAGTAGTCTTAATATTCCAGGTCCGTTTGCCGTGACAATCCATCCGCATTCCTGTTTTGAGGCCCTGGCCGATATTGTATGGTGCATATCCAACTTCACGGGGTAACAACTTGCGGCTGAGATATGCCACCGGGTGTCACTATAGTAACATAGAAACATAGAAACATAGAATGTGTCGGCAGATAAGAACCATTTGGCCCATCTAGTCTGCCCAATATACTGAATACTATGGATAGCCCCCGGCCCTATCTTATATGAAGGATGGCCTTATGCCTATCCCATGCATGCTTAAACCCCTTCACTGTATTTGCAGCTACCACTTCTGCAGGAAGGCTATTCCATGCATCCACTACTCTCTCAGTAAAGTAATACTTCCTTATATTACTTTTAAACCTTTGCCCCTCTAATTTAAAACTGTGTCCTCTTGTGGTAGTTTTTCTTCTTTTAAATATGCTCTCTTCCTTTACCGAGTTGATTCCCTTTATGTATTTAAAAGTTTCTATCATATCCCCTCTGTCTCTTCTTTCTTCCAAGCTATACATATTAAGGTCCTTTAACCTTTCCTGGTAAGTTTTATCCTGCAATCCATGTACTAGTTTAGTAGCTCTTCTCTGAACTCTCTCTAGAGTATCTATATCCTTCTGGAGATATGGCCTCCAGTACTACTCCAAGTGAGGTCTCACCAGTGTTCTGTACAGCGGCATAAGCACTTCACTCTTTCTACTGCTTATACCTCTCCCTATACATCCAAGCATTCTGCTGGCATTTCGTGCTGCTCTATTACATTGTCTTCCCACCTTTAAGTCTTCTGAAATAATTACTCCTAAATCCCTTTCCTCAGATACTGAGGTCAGGACTGTGTCAAATATTCTATATTCTGCCCTTGGGTTTTTACGCCCCAGGTGCATTATTTTGCACTTATCCACATTAAATTTCAGTTGCCAGAGTTCTGACCATTCTTCTAGTTTTCCTAAATCCTTTTCCATTTGGCGTTTCCCTCCAGGAACATCAACCCTGTTACCTATCTTTGTGTCATCAGCAAAAAGACAAACCTTACCAGCGAGGCCTTTTGCAATATCACTTATGAAGATATTAAACAAAATCGGTCCCAGTACAGATCCCTGTGGAACCCCACTGGTAACTTGACCTTGTTTTGAATGTTCTCCATTGACTACCACCCTCTGTTGTCTGTCACTTAGCCACTGCCTAATCCACTCAACAATATGGGAGTCCATGCTCAATGACTGCAGTTTATTGATAAGTCTTCTATGTGGGACAGTGTCAAAAGCCTTACTAAAATCTAGATATGCGATGTCTACTGCACCTCCACCGTCTATTATTTTATTCACCCAGTCAAAAAAATCTATAAGATTTGTTTGACATGATCTCCCTGAAGTAAACCCATGTTGTTTTTCATCTTGCAATCCATGGGATTTTAGATGTTCCACAATCCTATCCTTTAATAGGGTTTCCATTAATTTGCCTACTATTGATGTCAGACTCACTGGTCTATAGTTGCTCGATTCCTCCCTACTACCTTTCTTGTGAATGGGCACGACATTAGCCAATTTCCAATCTTCCGGGACGACTCCTGTTACTAATGATTGGTACAAACTTTCTGTAGTACCCGGCTGTCCCTAAAAATGCAAGTACCTGGGCCTTGGTTCTGGGAACCGGCCAGTTTAGGATGGCCTCGATTTTTGCAGGCTCCGGCCTCTGCTTCCCACATCCCACTCTATGTCCCAAATATTGTACCTCAGACATCCCGATATTACACTTGTCTGGCTTCAGGGTCAGGCCTGCAACTCTGATTCTGTCTAGCACTATGCTCAGGTGTCTGAGATGCTCCTCCCATGTCTGGCTATAGATTGCGATGTCATCAAGATATGCGCATGCAAAATCCTGCAGACCACCGAGGAGTTGATCTATCATTCGTTGGAAGGTAGCCGGAGCATTTTTCATCCCGAATGGCATTACCCAGAACTGGTAAAGGCCAAACGGGGTGATGAAGGCCGACTTTGGAATGACGGCCGCCTCCAGGGGAATCTGCCAGTAACCCTTACACAGGTCAATATTCGTCAGATAATGTCCCTGAGCTATTTTGTCCAACAATTCGTCCACTCGGGGCATGGGGTAGGCATCTGTCACAGTACAGTCATTCAGTCGCCTATAGTCCACACAAAATCGGGTCGTGCCATCCCGTTTTGGGACTAATACTACAGGGGAAGCCCGGGGGCTTGCTGATGGTTCGATCACCCCTAACTTAAGCATCTCCCTAATCTCTGCTCTCATCCCTTCTTGCACAGCTCCAGGAATCCTATAGGCTGATTGTCTCAGGGGCTTCTGCCCGAGGGTCTCCATCTTGTGCACTGCCAAGTGAGTGTATCCAGGGAGTGTTGAGAACATCTCTTTCCGGTCCTGGAGTATTTCCCTGACCTGTTCTTGTTCCTGGGGTCCTAACCCATCTCCTAACTGAACATCTTCCACCCCCCCAGAATGATTGCTGATTGCAGGAAGCTCCAGCATCGGCAGGTATTCAGAGTCCCCGGTGGCAGGAGCGCATATGGCGGCTACTGCCTCAGCCCTCTCGTGATAGGCCTTCATCATATTGATGTGGAATGTCCTCTTAATTCTTGTGTCTGCACAGCTGGCGACCACGTAGGTGTTAATACAGAATGCTAAGTAAATTAGGGATGGAGGGGTTAAAAAAATAAAAATTAAAAATTAAACTCACCTCATCCACTTGTTCACGCTGCCTGGCTCGTCTTCTTTCTTTTTCTTTGATGACATGGAAGGAAAAGGACCTTTGGTGACGTCACTGTGCTCATCACATGGTCCATCATTATGGTGATGGACCATGTGATGGACTATGTGACAGACCATTTGATGACGCAGGTGAGTTTAATTATTATTATTATTTTTAACCCCTCCATCCCTAATTTACTTGTTTCCCATGTTATAAGGGAAAATAATAAAATCTACACAACACCTAACCCAAACCCGAACTTCTGTGAAGAAGTCAGGGTTCGGGCCTAGGTACCAAACATGCCGATTTTTCTCACGCGCATGCAAAACGCATTAAAACACTTTACACTTGCGCGAAAAAATGGTGCATTTTCCCGCAACGCACCCGCATCCTATCCGGCCCTCACACGCGACGCCCTTGTGAAAGAGGCCAAAGGGTTGTGTCTGACGAACCCACTGACTCTTGGCTGGGGGTGTCTGATGTAAGTTGCGACGAAGTCTAAAATCGAGTCAACCATTCAAGAACCGCTTGGTTGCTGGCCTCGACACGACCGCTAGCTGACACTGGGAGCTCAGGTCTCGCGAAGTGACCCTTGCTGCTATGGCCCCTTACTCTGCTGCGACCTCTGCCTGCACAAGAAACATTTAGGCCTCTGCCACTCCCCTGTGCAGGGACTGGCACGTCTCTGCCTGACATACTGTTAGCTCAAATAACCAAATGTTAGATCAAATATTATTTATTTCGCTACTGATACACAGCAAACAGGGCTTTAGAATATATCACTACATTGCTAAAAGGCAAATAGGCCCAAATGTTTTCAGATTTTTACACAAAAGGCTTTTCAACAGATACGTGCAATGATGAAAGGCGAATATTTTTGTATTTCGTCAATAATATATTTGTGTAATTCCCCGGAGTGCCATTACTACTTCTTTTGGCACCTTGCTACCATTTCCATGTGCTAATTTATATCACCTAATGTATTTCCTATAATGTGCATATTTATTCCTGAAACTGTTATGTTCAAGTGTAATAACCTGGTCCACCATCAGATGGCAGCAACAACATTAGCAGTATTAGCTTTCCTGGAGAGGAATCTTCTGTTTCCTTCCAGCCCTCTGTAGCTAGGGGGAGGAGTTTAGTTAGTTAGTGAGTAGTTTTAGTCCACCCTCCTTAGGGAGAGGTTGTGTGCTGGCTAGAAGAGTAATGCCTGCTCTTTTAGGCCCAGAGGCCCTGCCTCTGAAGTCTACATGGTTGCTTGTCCCTTCCTGGGCTTGCATTGCCTCCTTCCAAGCTGAGCCGAAGCTTGAGGTACTCTAAAGCCAGGACAAGAAGTTCCTAGGATTATAAGTAAGAGACAGAATACAGACTAGCAGCTAACTTAAGTTCCAGCAGAAGAGGAAGAGTTTCCTATTTATCCAGCCAAGTATGCAGAGCTGAGATTATTGCAGAGAAGTATTTGCCTGCCAAAGTTAAGCCAATACCTGCTGATGACCAAGAAAGATATAATTTGGAAGCTGTTTGAATTACCAATTTATGCCAAGTAAAAGCAACTGTTCAACGTTACTACAAAGTCTGGACTCTGGACATTTATGCTGCTTGTTCATCATCCAAGTTCAACTACCCCTTTTGCACTGCTTCGGACCACATCACGTCTGGGATTCATGGATATCCAGGTAGAAACACCGAAACAGGTTTACAAAACATCTACAGAGACTGTAGGCCACCAGGCACGATTCTGGCAATCCTACCTCTGGGTACCAACATTACCATCTACAAAGGGAGCCTTGAGCTTCCACTGCTTAACCGTAGCTGGCGTCACGTTTACTTGCTCTATAAAGGGACATATTTTGTAGAAACCTCCTAAGGGGCAAGGGATACCCCAGACTGGCCCTTTAGTGGGACGTTACATCAATGTGGCATCACGAACAGGATTCTGACCAAACCATACTGTGTGTCGCATACTCTAAAGAACAGTATCAGAACTGTAACCAATTGTGTTCCAACTTTATTTACCTGTTGGATTTACAAATCTGCAGTTGAAAGTGAATTTAATGACTTTGTTAAGGAACGACTGGCGCAAAATGCTGTGTGTCGGCACCCAAAGAGTTAACAATATAACAAAACAATAACAAACACAGGTGCACTCTGCAGAATCACTAAATCCTCAAACTGATTTTAAAATTGAGAGATTAGTCAACATGTCCTACGGTGTAGAACATGTCTAAGCCCGGACACCACGACAAGGTTTCTCAAGTAGCCCGGGACCCTACACTCTCCTACCTGAGCCATATGGGCGATACCAGGAGCCAGTGGGCAAATTACAGGAGCATAAGGCCGACTCACAAACAACTCACCAGTTACCTCCAGCATGTGGCCATGCTTGCAATGGGAGGAGGGAGGGACATATCAGCAAGTCTTGAGTGGGACTCACAGACTCCTCCCTCCTCCCATTGCAAGCATGGCCACATGCTGGAGGTAACTGGTGAGTTGTTTGTGAGTCGGCCTTATGCTCCTGTAATTTGCCCACTGGCTCCTGGTATCGCCCATACGGCTCAGGTAGGAGAGTGTAGGGTCCCGGGCTACTTGAGAAACCTTGTCGTGGTGTCCGGGCTTAGACATGTTCTACACCGTAGGACATGTTGACTAATCTCTCAATTTTAAAATCAGTTTGAGGATTTAGTGATTCTGCAGAGTGCACCTGTGTTTGTTATTGTTTTGTTATATTGTTATATTAATTATTACATCCGCACTTGTTACCTTGTGTAGGATGTCTATTGTGGTACTTGTGGTTTCGCCGCGGGCATCCTCCATTGTATGCATTTTGCTGGGGATTGCCATTAGCAACGGGCCACAAGTGCAGGATTTGCTCCCCTGTATATATGCACAACTGCATGTGGGTTTGAAGCACCTCCTGCTAATGCCAACCTGTCTTCTTAGTTTGTATATATAGATTTCTGGAGGTGTATAAACTCCTATTTAAATGTGCCTGTTTTCCATCTACAGGCCACATTTAGGTGCACCTGTGAGGCCTGGGACATATCAGCAAGTCTTGAGTGGGACTCACAGACTCCTCCCTCCTCCCATTGCAAGCATGGCCACATGCTGGAGGTAACTGGTGAGTTGTTTGTGAGTCGGCCTTATGCTCCTGTAATTTGCCCACTGGCTCCTGGTATCGCCCATACGGCTCAGGTAGGAGAGTGTAGGGTCCCGGGCTACTTGAGAAACCTTGTCGTGGTGTCCGGGCTTAGACATGTTCTACACCGTAGGACATGTTGACTAATCTCTCAATTTTAAAATCAGTTTGAGGATTTAGTGATTCTGCAGAGTGCACCTGTGTTTGTAATTGTTTTGTTATATTGTTATATTAATTATTACATCCGCACTTGTTACCTTGTGTAGGATGTCTATTGTGGTACTTGTGGTTCGCCGCGGGCATCCTCCATTGTATGCATTTTGCTGGGGATTGCCATTAGCAACGGGCCACAAGTGCAGGATTTGCTCCCCTGTATATATGCACAACTGCATGTGGGTTTGAAGCACCTCCTGCTAATGCCAACCTGTCTTCTTAGTTTGTATATATAGATTTCTGGAGGTGTATAAACTCCTATTTAAATGTGCCTGTTTTCCATCTACAGGCCACATTTAGGTGCACCTGTGAGGCCTGGGACATATCAGCAAGTCTTGAGTGGGACTCACAGACTCCTCCCTCCTCCCATTGCAAGCATGGCCACATGCTGGAGGTAACTGGTGAGTTGTTTGTGAGTCGGCCTTATGCTCCTGTAATTTGCCCACTGGCTCCTGGTATCGCCCATACGGCTCAGGTAGGAGAGTGTAGGGTCCCGGGCTACTTGAGAAACCTTGTCGTGGTGTCCGGGCTTAGACATGTTCTACACCGTAGGACATGTTGACTAATCTCTCAATTTTAAAATCAGTTTGAGGATTTAGTGATTCTGCAGAGTGCACCTGTGTTTGTTATTGTTTTGTTATATTGTTATATTAATTATTACATCCGCACTTGTTACCTTGTGTAGGATGTCTATTGTGGTACTTGTGGTTCGCCGCGGGCATCCTCCATTGTATGCATTTTGCTGGGGATTGCCATTAGCAACGGGCCACAAGTGCAGGATTTGCTCCCCTGTATATACAGTGGGGGAAATAATTATTTGACCCCTCACTGATTTTGTAAGTTTGTCCAATGACAAAGAAATGAAAAGTCTCAGAACAGTATCATTTCAATGGTAGGTTTATTGTAACAGTGGCAGATAGCACATCAAAAGGAAAATCGAAAAAAAAACTTTAAATAAAAGATAGCAACTGATTTGCATTTCATTGAGTGAAATAAGTATTTGAACCCCTACCAACCATTAAGAGTTCTGGCTCCCACAGAGTGGTTAGACACTTCTACTCAATTAGTCACCCTCATTAAGGACACCTGTCTTAACTAGTCACCTGTATAAAAGACACCTGTCCACAGAATCAATCAATCAAGCAGACTCCAAACTCTCCAACATGGGAAAGACCAAAGAGCTGTCCAAGGATGTCAGAGACAAAATTGTAGACCTGCACAAGGCTGGAATGGGCTACAAAACCATTAGCAAGAAGCTGGGAGAGAAGGTGACAACTGTTGGTGCGATTGTTCGAAAATGGAAGGAGCACAAAATGACCATCAATCGACCTCGCTCTGGGGCTCCACGCAAGATCTCACCTCGTGGGGTGTCAATGGTTCTGAGAAAGGTGAAAAAGCATCCTAGAACTACACGGGAGGAGTTAGTTAATGACCTCAAATTAGCAGGGACCACAGTCACCAAGAAAACCATTGGAAACACATTACACCGCAATGGATTAAAATCCTGCAGGGCTCGCAAGGTCCCCCTGCTCAGGAAGGCACATGTGCAGGCCCGTCTGAAGTTTGCCAATGAACACCTGAATGATTCAGAGAGTGACTGGGAGAAGGTGCTGTGGTCTGATGAGACCAAAATAGAGCTCTTTGGCATTAACTCAACTCGCTGTGTTTGGAGGAAGAAAAATGCTGCCTATGACCCCCAAAACACCGTCCCCACCGTCAAGCATGGGGGTGGAAACATTTTGCTTTGGGGGTGTTTTTCTGCTAAGGGCACAGGACAACTTATTCGCATAAACGGGAAAATGGACGGAGCCATGTATCGTGAAATCCTGAGCGACAACCTCCTTCCCTCTGCCAGGAAACTGAAAATGGGTCGTGGATGGGTGTTCCAGCACGACAATGACCCAAAACATACAGCAAAGGCAACAAAGGAGTGGCTCAAGAAGAAGCACATTAAGGTCATGGAGTGGCCTAGTCAGTCTCCGGACCTTAATCCAATCGAAAACCTATGGAGGGAGCTCAAGCTCAGAGTTGCACAGAGACAGCCTCGAAACCTTAGGGATTTAGAGATGATCTGCAAAGAGGAGTGGACCAACATTCCTCCTAAAATGTGCGCAAACTTGGTCATCAATTACAAGAAACGTTTGACCTCTGTGCTTGCAAACAAGGGTTTTTCCACCAAGTATTAAGTCTTTTTTTGTTAGAAGGTTCAAATACTTATTTCACTCAATGAAATGCAAATCAGTTGCTATCTTTTATTTAAAGTTATTTTTTCGATTTTCCTTTTGATGTGCTATCTGCCACTGTTACAATAAACCTACCATTGAAATGATACTGTTCTGAGACTTTTCATTTCTTTGTCATTGGACAAACTTACAAAATCAGTGAGGGGTCAAATAATTATTTCCCCCACTGTATGCACAACTGCATGTGGGTTTGAAGCACCTCCTGCTAATGCCAACCTGTCTTCTTAGTTTGTATATATAGATTTCTGGAGGTGTATAAACTCCTATTTAAATGTGCCTGTTTTCCATCTACAGGCCACATTTAGGTGCACCTGTGAGGCCTGGGACATATCAGCAAGTCTTGAGTGGGACTCACAGACTCCTCCCTCCTCCCATTGCAAGCATGGCCACATGCTGGAGGTAACTGGTGAGTTGTTTGTGAGTCGGCCTTATGCTCCTGTAATTTGCCCACTGGCTCCTGGTATCGCCCATACGGCTCAGGTAGGAGAGTGTAGGGTCCCGGGCTACTTGAGAAACCTTGTCGTGGTGTCCGGGCTTAGACATGTTCTACACCGTAGGACATGTTGACTAATCTCTCAATTTTAAAATCAGTTTGAGGATTTAGTGATTCTGCAGAGTGCACCTGTGTTTGTTATTGTTTTGTTATATTGTTATATTAATTATTACATCCGCACTTGTTACCTTGTGTAGGATGTCTATTGTGGTACTTGTGGTTCGCCGCGGGCATCCTCCATTGTATGCATTTTGCTGGGGATTGCCATTAGCAACGGGCCACAAGTGCAGGATTTGCTCCCCTGTATATATGCACAACTGCATGTGGGTTTGAAGCACCTCCTGCTAATGCCAACCTGTCTTCTTAGTTTGTACCCAAAGAGTTAAATCACCATTTTTACAGTCTATGGCACAGTATCTTCTTCATGCCCAGAGGCGTGAAACTGAAGGAACGCCCCTTGCTGAAGCACGAAAACCTAGCCCAGCCTACAGCGAGCCAGACTGTTGTGTGATGAGGGGGAAGGGAGGCTTCACCCCTGAAGCCCCTCTTTCGCTTCGTGTCTGTACTCGCACCAGCAAAGACAAAATGTTGCGTCATCGCCAACCAGACTGGGGAGGCATGTTGTGGAGTGAAAGCTACCTTGATGCTGAACCTGAGCCCGAGGAAGTCTACCTGTCTCAGGTACAGCGACCCTCAAAGAGGTGCGGCGAGCATTCCCCGCGCCGCCTGGCGCGGCTGGAGTTACCACTCCGTCGTTCAGCAAGGGTGAGGACTGTGACAGGCTTAACCCGGTGGTGCCCCGAAGTGGTACGCCCTATGCAACCTCCACATGGGATTACCAGAAGGCTGTGGAGGACTGTGTCGTTGACCTGCTTGAACGCCCCAACCGAATGACCCCATTGTTCTCCATGGAACGCGGCTCTGGATTCGTCCGGGACGATGGGACTGGAATGGAGTACTTTGTAAATCGCCATTCAGTGAAGCGCCCACACCTGCCTCAGGCCTACCTATTGCGTACCTATTGTATGCATTCTTTTACAGGTGCCACAATATGTTTTATTATGCACTGTAGGAAGGCGCAAGGGTTCGTCATTGACGGAAGGTATGTGTCACCAAGATTCCTGGCCTCGGTGAGGTAAGAGACGGTAATTTCATGTGTCAGCTAGTGCTGGCTGACATGGTTTTTCTATTTAGTATGGCTGTAAAGCCGATCCGGGCCAGCTCTTACTAGGAGAAGCCAAAGTGCAGGGTGGGTGGCCTCTCCCCACGTTCCAGGCTGGGCTTGGTTTGGACTATAAAACACAGGCAGCACTGTAAGGTGGTAGGAATTTACTCCTCTCTAACAGTGAAGCTCTGTCAGTCTCTGTGTTGGGACCTGGGAGTTTTGGCCTGGGTAAAGGCCTGCTACCTTGTTGGCGTAATAGCAGGTGGTTTCTGCTACGTCCAAGGACTTCTGCATTGCTGCATGGTGTGAACAAACACCAGACTCAAGGTAACTGTTTTCCTTGAAACTGACTTTTTTTTTGCTTATCCTTATGTGTGAATAAACACCAAACTGTTTAAGTTAAAGACATTGTCTTTGCCTCTGTACTGCGTCCACAAGCCTGTCTACCAGAGCAAATCCCCACAGCACTTATTGTACAATTTATGCCTCTTACCATCTTTAGCCACATGGTTAGAACCTTACTTTGTTGCTCACAATGGACTGCCTTCTGAGTGCGTCTGGTATGTTCCATGCACGTCCTATATCTATTATTGTTCACTGATGTTCGCCTCTGAGTACAATTTGAACTAATGGTTCTAAACCAAGTGGCATTGTGCTAAGTTACGCTAGTACATGTAGAACTAATGGTTACAGACCAAGTGGTTATGTTCCAAGCAAAATTAACACCATGAAGTGTGATCAGCTGCTGTTATCTCTGGAGTTGTAGGAGAAAATGTTCCTCCTCCTAAAGTACAGAATTTTTGGAGTGTTTTAGGTTTAACCAATCCTCCATGTCCTAAGGCCTAGTGCACCAGGCTTAGTAAAAATAATATTTGCTACATGTGCTAATCATCAAGGTGACATAGCGTAAAGCATAATTAGACCGTGTTGCCAGAAGGGACCCTGGATAATGCCACCCTTCTATCTGCGGACTTTTTCATTGCATAGTGGTGGGTCGATGGAGTGAAGTCAGCCCTGTGCTTTCTTTGGTATTTGTGGCCAGAATGTTCCAAAGTTAGTCTGTAATGATCGCTTAGTGCACACCTATTTTGGTTCTCTGGTTATATCTGAGAGGGAAACTGTTGTAGAACACCCTACTTATTCGGGCAGAGAGACCTGTTGTAGCTGCTACTAAACTTTATGTCCTTTATGCAGCATGTTAGTATTGATATCCTTAGAGCATATCTATATTTACCTCTACCCGGAGCACAAGTCGAGGGCGACTTGCCTTTAAGTAAGGGGGAATGTAATGACCCAGGGTGCCATTACTACTTCCTTCGGCACCTTGCTACCATTTCCATGTGCTAATTTATATAACCTAATGTATTTCCTATAACGTGCATATTTATTCCCGAAACTGTTATGTTCAAGTGTAATAACCTGGTCCACCAGCAGTTGGTGGCAACAATATTGGCAGTATAAGCTTCCCTGGAGAGGAATGTTTTGTTTCCTTCCAGCCGTCTGTAGCTAGAGGGAGGAATTTAGTTAGTGAGTAGTTCTAGTCTACCCTCCTTAGGAAGATGTTGTGTGCTGGCTAGCAGAGAGATGCCTGCTCTTTTAGGCCCAGAGGCCCTGCCTCTGAGGTCTACATGGTTGCTTGTCCCCTCCTGGGCTTGCATTGCCTCCTTACAAGCTGAGCCGAAGCTTGAGGTACTCTAAAGCCAGGACAAGAAGTTCCTAGGATTATAAGTAAGAAGCATCCAAGTTCAACTACCCCTTTTGCACTGCTTTGGACCACATAACGTCTGGGATCCACGGATATCCAGGTAGGAACACCGCAACACATGTACAAAACATCTACAGAGACTGTAGGCCACCCTGCACCACTCTGGAAATCCCATCTCTGGGTACCATTGCCATCTACAAAGGGAGCCTTGAGCTTCCGCTGCTTAACCGCAGCTGGCATCACGTTTACTTGCTCTATAAGGGGCAAGGGATACCCCAGACGTGGTTCTAGACTGTGTGTGATCCCCCCTATACATACAGGGGTTTGAATTAGGCCTTTGAAATACAGCCATTTGAAATACAGCCAGTTTGTGCAAAGATATATTTACTTTAGGCCTACACTGATTCCGGGCGTGTGTTTTCCCCCCTATACATACAGCGGTTTGAATTAGGCATTTGAAATACAGCCATTTGAAATACAGCCTCTTTGTGCAAAGATATATTTACTGCAGGCCTACACTGATTCAGGGCGTGTGTGATCCCCCCTATACATACAGGGGTTTAAACTAGGCATTTGAAATACAGCCTTTTTGTGCAAAGATATATTTACTTCAGGCCTACACTGGTTCAGAGCGTGTGTGATCCCTCCTATACATACAGGGGTTTGAATTATGCATTTGAAATACAGCCATTTGAAATATAGCCTTTTTGTGCAAAGATATATTTACTGCAGGCCTAAAGAGGTTCAGGCCCTCTGAGATACTACCTCTACATACAGGGGTTTGAATTAGGCATTTGAAATACAGCCATATTGGGTAAAAAAATCTTTTATTGAGGCCTAGTCTGGTTCAGGCCGTGTGAGATACACCCTTTACATACTGTCGTTCTATTCTACTATTAATTAAACACCCATTTAGGGCAAGATCCTAAATTTAAAAAATATGAGGAGAGCGTCAAATAAGGGAAGTGGCCCAGGTCGTGGTGCTGCTGGTGGAGCTCCTGTTGCAGGGAGAGGATGTGGTCGATCTGTGCCAGCTACACGCACAAGTGAAACCCCTTCCTCAGGTGCGAGTAGGCGACAAAACCTGCATCGGTATTTGGTCGGGCCTAATGCTGCTCTACGAATGGTGAGGCCGGAACAAGTACAGGCGATAGTAGATTGGGTTGCTGACAGTGGATCCAGTTCCTTCACATTGTCTCCCACTCAGTCTCATGCTGAAAGACCACAGTTAGCACCTGCAGCCGATGTCCATCAGTCTTTCACCTCACCCCCTTGCAAATCAGCCAAGCAGTCTGAGCCCCAAGTCATGCAGCAGTCTCTTCTGCTTTTTGATGACTCTGTAAGCAGGGTTTCCCAGGGCCATCCACCTAGCCCTGCCCCAGAAGTGGAAGAGATTGAGTGCACCGATGCCCTACCACTTATTTTTCAAGATGAGTACATGGGAGGAACATCGCAGCATGTCTCGGATGATGACAAAACACAGGTGCCAACTGCTGGGGCTTTCAAAAGTGTGCAGACCGACAAGGAAGGCAGGGGTGAAGACTGGGTGGAAGATGATGTGGAGGACGATGAGGTCCTCGACCCCACAAGGAAACAAGGTCATGCGAGTGACCGATGGAGTTCGGAGGAAGAGGCGGTGGTCGCACAGAGCCACCAGCACAGCAGAAGAGGGAGCAGGGTGCAAATGCGGAGCGGCCATCCCCTAGACAGTACGCCTCCTACTGCCCACCGCAGCAAGGGACCAAGCACACCAAAGCCAGCTCCAAGGAGTTCCCTGGCATGGCAGTTAGTTAGACAATGTGCTGAGGACAAGACACGAGTGGTTTGCACGCTGTGCAATCAGAGTCTGAAGCGAGGCATAAACGTTCTCAACCTGAGCACAACCTGCATGACCAGGCATTTAAGTGCAAAGCACGAGCTGCAGTGGAGTAGACACCTCAAAAACTAAGAAAGGTCTGTGGCTCCTCCTGCTTCCTCTTCTGCTGCAGTCGCGGCCTCTTCATCCACCTCTGGAGTGACAGTGCCACCTGGCACCCCGCAAACAGAGGATCTGCCAGCAACACCAACACCTGGGTCACCAAGCATCTCCACAATGTCCCACAGAAGCGTTCAGCTCTCCATATCCCAAACTCTGGAGAGGAAGAGGAAGTCCTTTAAAACTATCCGTCTCCACCAGACGGAATGACAGCATTTCAAAGGCAAGTAATTTAGAAATGCTGGCATTCAGGGCTAGGGATCGCGCGATCCCTAGCCCTGAATGCCAGCATTTCTAAATTACTTGCCTTTGAAATGCTGTCATTCCGTCTGGTGGAGACGGATAGTTTTAAAGGCCTTGTGGCGGTGGGTGTCCCACAGTACGTCGTGCCCAGCTGCCACTACTTTTCAAGGCGAGCCATCCCTTCCCTTCACAACCAAGTAGGGGACAAAATCAGGTGTGCACTGCACAACGCCATCTGTGGCAAGGTGCACCTGACTACGGATACGTGGACCAGTAAGCACGGTCAGCGCCGTTATATCTCCATAACAGCACACTGGGTAAATGCAGTGGCGGCTGGATCTGAGGCGGATAGCAGTTTGGCGCATGTCCTTCCACCACCGAGGATTGCAGGGCGCTTCAGTTTGCTTCCTGTTGCTTCCTCCTCCTACTCTGCTTCCTCATCCTCTACCAGCTCCTCATCCGGTCAGCGTAACACCTTCACCACCAACTTTAGCACAGCCAGGGGTAAACGACAGCAGGCAGTTTTAAAACTTATCTGTTTGGGGGACAAACCACAGACCGCGCAGGAGCTGTGGACGGGCCTTGAACAACAGACCGATGAGTGTTTTGTGCCAGTCAGCCTCAAGCCCGGCCTGGTGGTGTGCGATAATGGGCGAAATCTCATAGCAGCTCTGGGACTAGCCGGTTTGACGCTCATCCCTTGCCTCTGTTCTATTGCTGGGTGACATGAACCCCCCTTTTGCCGTGAATGAACCACTGCTGTGCCTGACGACAGGGGCCAAAATCACTCAAAATCCTCTGTTCTATTGCTGGGTGACATGAACCCCCTTTTGCCGTGAATGAACCCCTGCTGTGTCTGTGTGACATGGGTCTCGTTCTCTCAAAATCCTCTGTTCTATTGCTGGGTGACAAGAACCCACTTTTGCCGTGAATGAACCCCTGCTGTGCGTGGGTGACAGGGGCCTAAATCTCTAAAAATCCTCTGTTCAATTGCTGGGTGACATGACCCACCTTTTGCCGTGAATGAAGCCCTGTTGTGTCTGGGTGACATGGGTCTCGTTCTCTCAAAATCCTCTGTTCTATTGCTGGGTGACAAGAACCCACTTTTGCCGTGAATGAACCCCTGCTGTGCCTGGGTGACAGGGGCCTAAATCTCTCAAAATCCTCTGTTCTATTGCTGGGTGACATGAACCCCCTTTTGCCGTGAATGAACCCCTGCTGTGCCTGGGTGACATGGGCCTAAATCTCTCAAAATCCTCTGTTCTATTGCTGGGTGACATCATGAACCCCCTTTTGCTGTGAATGAACCCCTGCTGTGCCTGGGTGACAGGGGCCTAAATCTCTCAAAATCCTCTGTTCTATTGCTGGGTGACATGAACCCCTTTTTGCAGTGAATGAACCCCTGCTGTGCCTGGGTGACATGGGCCTAAATATCTCAAAATCCTCTGTTCTATTGCTGGGTGACATGAACCCCCTTTTGCCATGCAAGATGAGCACTGGACTGCGTTGTCAATTGTGCAACACATACTAAATGGGGATTACAACAGTAAAAAAGTAAAACAGTAAATATGATTTAGAATTAGATCCTGTCTGCTGTAGTTGAAGGACTACCTAGAATTAAGCCAACAACACACAAGGAAATTATATCCAACCTTAGTTTCCAACTCCTCTTTTTAACTAAACTTATTAAGAAGCCCACTTAGTAGAGCAAGCCTCAGGAAGAGCTGATACATATTATTTTTCTAATCTATTTTATTATCCATGTTTATGTCTGTATATATATTTGGCTTAAGGAAAGGCTCATGTATGAGCCAAAACGTCGCTTTGTGCCACTTTATGGGTGGATAAAGTTTCTTCACTGACTATTTGGAAAGTCTACAGGAGTGCAGTCCAATTTTCCTTTTTATATTTTTTCTTGGATGGTGCTGCTGGTGTTTTTTTCTTATATATATATATATATATATATATATATATATATATATATATATATAGTAGAGATGTGCAAATTTCAAAAACAATTTGATTTGGACAATTCGCCAAATTTTCCAAAAAAATTCGCTCCGATCCAAAAATATGCATGACAAATCGTAAAAAAAACTGCTATTTCTGGGCTGCAGAGAGCCTTTGTAGGGGTGTAGAACACTATGCAGTAACACGCATAGTAAGTGTGCTGAGGTAGTGAAACAATACTGTCAGTCAGTTTGACATGCAGATGACAGGCGTCGCTATTAGAATCACTGCACACTTCACTTATTTGGGCAGTCACGGGACCTAAACTGACTAAATAATTCAAGTATTAACTCAAACTTACAGGTACATGTTAGCGTCAAGAAGAAGCGCACTCCTTTTACACCGTCGTCAGCTGATTCCACATAGATTTCTACAGAATCTGTTCTATTAAACGCTTATACAAGTAGAGCCCCCCCAACAGAGTGGAGAGGGTGTCAGCAGTAAGTTTGTGTTGAAGTCACTGATTATTTTGCCCTTCCTCTGATCCGTCAGAACAATAACCCACAAAATATTGATCCTGTCTGGGGAACATACACCTTCACTCGGTCAGCATTTGCTCAATAATCCATGAGTATTGCTAATGCCAAAAAACAGGAGTGGATCTAAAACAGAGATGACACGTGAAGGTAATATTTGCATATCTTCTGTGTTTTGTACCCACTCCTGCTTTTGGCTACCAAATCATAAGACAATTCTAATGCGACCATACAGGCCTCACAGCTGCTACACAGACAGGATCCATTGTGCATCTAATTTTTCCTTCCTACTGACCGATCAGAAGAAAGGTCAAATAAATGGTGATTTTAAGACGGCCAAACAAGGACAATAGCGACCCCGTCCGAGTGGGGAGGGTGGTAACAGCATGAGAAGTCCACAGAGTGGCCCTATGACATAGTGGTGAGGTGGAAGCAGCATGAGGAGACCACCAAGTGGCACAATGACAGGGTCTGGAGGTGGCGGCAGCATCAGGAGGCCACAGAGTGGCACGGTGACATAGTGTGGAGATGGCAGCATCAGGAGGCCACAGAGTGGCGAGGTGACATAGTGTGGAGATTGCAGCAATAGCAGCATGAAACCACAGAGTGGCAAGGTGACATAGTGTGGAGATGGCAGCAGCATGATACCATAAAGTGGCAAGGTGATATAGTGTGGACATAGCAGCATCAGGAGGCCACAAAGTGGCACGGTGACATAGTCTGGAGATGGCAGCAACAGTAGCAGCAGCAGCATGATACCACAGAGTGGCAAGGTGACATAGTGTGGACATGGCAGCAACAGCAGTAGCAGCAGCATGATACCACAGAGTGGCACAGTGACATAGTGTGGAGATGGATGATCTAATCTGATGCATCAGGCATTGGTGGGTGGAAATCCTGTCTGATCCACGCCCGATTCATTTTGACAAAAGTAAGTCTTTACACATTTTGGGTGGACAGGCAAGTTCTTCTTGGGGTAACTATGGCCCCTGCCGCACTAAATACCCGCTCTGATGCCACACTACTGGCCTGGCAGGACAGATTTTCCAGGGCAAACTCGGCCAGTTGCCGCCACAAATCCAGTTTGGCTGCCCAGTAGTCCAGCGGATCTTCTATGACGGCTGGCAGGGTGCTGTCAAAGTATGCCACCGCCTGCTGGTTCAGGTCCTGCTCCTGGTCTTCCTGCTGCTTCTGGTGAGTAGTTTCTTCACTATGCGGGTGAAGAAAGCTGCTCATTAGCAACTCTAGACCTAGGCTGCTGGTGCTCCTGTCACTTGCGACGAAGTCTAAGATCCAGTCAACCAATCAAGAACCTCTGGGTTGCTGGTCAAGACACGACCGCTAGCTGACATGTGTAGACATGAGGCCTCGGGAAAAAAAAACTGCTGCCACGTCCCCTTACTCTGCTGTGACCTGTTCCTGCGCCAAAATCCTCTGACACTCTCCTGTGCAGGGCCTGGCACTTCTCTGTCTGATATACTTTTAGCTGAACAAAATAAATTAAATTAAAACAACCCTAAAAGCGCCAAATATATTTTTCTTTTTATACATAGATAGGCAACTAAAGGATTTGAAATTGGCAACAAAACAATTTCAGAGTAAATAACAGCAAAAGTGAACTGCGTATATATTTCTAGTATTGGATTGAAATAGGCCACTAAACGATTTCTAAGTAAATAACAGAAAAAGTGAACTGCAATTTTTTTTCTCTTTTCCTCTAGAAATATGACAATAAACGCTTTTTGCGCAAATAACACCAAATGTGAACTGGGTCAATTTTTCTTGTATTGTAGTGAAATATGACAAGAAACGCTTTCAGCGCAAATAACACCAAATTTGAACTGCGTCTTCTTTTCTCGTATTGTTGTGAAATATGACAAGAAACGCTTTCAGCGCAAATAACACCAAATTTGAACTGCGTCTATTTTTCTCGTATTGTTGTGAAATATGACAATAAACGCTTTTAGGGCAAATAACAGCAAATATGAACTTACCGTATTTTTCGCCCCATAAGACACAAATCCTTCCCTGAGGCTGATGTCAGCACAGGGAAGGAACACTATGCCGGCACTGCTCATGCACGAGCTCGCGCATCGCGAGATTTCGGCGATCTGACTTCGTGAGCAAGGAGGAGATTCCTGGTTACAGGCGGTGCTGGGCTCCTTCACAGGGGGGCGTGGCTTGGCTAAAGAACGGTTAGTACAGCCCCTTTGGCTCCTTACCAGGCTGATTTACATATACAGCCAGGTCCATAAATATTGGGACATCAACACAATTCTAACATTTTTGGCTAGATGTCCTTTAACTGCAGACTGTCAGCTTTAATTTGAGGGTATTTACATCCAAATTAGGTGAATGGTGTAAGTATGACAACAGTTTGCATATGTGCCTCCCACTTGTTAAGGAACCAAAAGTAATGGGACAGAATAATAATCATAAATCAAACTTTCACTTTTTAATACTTGGTTACAAATCCTTTGCAGTCAATTACAACCTGAAGTCTGGGACACATAAACATCACCAGACGCTGGGTTTCATCCCTGGTGATGCTCTGCCAGGCCTCTACGGCAACTGTCTTCAGTTCCTGCTTGTTCTTGGGGCATTTTCCATTCAGTTTTGTCTTCAGCAAGTAAAATGCATGTTCAATCGGATTCAGGTCTGGTGATTGACTTAGCCATTGCATAACATTCCACTTCTTACCCTTCAAAAACTCTTTGGTTGCTTTTGCAGTATGCTTTGGGTCATTGTCCATCTGCACTGTGAAGCGCCATCCAATGAGTTCTGAAGCATTTGGCTGAATATAAGCAGATAATATTGCCCGAAACACTTCAGAATTCATCCTGCTGCTTTTGTCAGCAGTCACATCATCAATAAATACAATAGAACCAGTTCCATTGGCAGCCATACATGCCCATGCCATGACACTACCACCACCATGCTTCACTGATGAGGTGGTATGCTTAGGATCATGAGCAGTTGCTTTCCTTCTCCATACTTTTCTCTTCCCATCACTCTGGTACAAGTTGATCTTGGTCTCATCTGTCCATAGGATGTTGTTCCAGAATTGTGAAGGCTTTTTTAGATGTTTTTTGGCAAACTCTAATCTGGCCTTCCTGTTTTTGAGGCTCACCAATGGTTTACATCTTGTGGTGAACCCTCTGTATTCATTCTGGTTAAGTCTTCTCTTGATTGTTGACTTTGACACACATACACCTACCTCCTGGAGAGTGTTCTTGATCTGGCCAACTGTTGTGAAGGGTGTTTTCTTAACCAGGGAAAGACTTCTTCGATCATCCACCACACAGTTGTTTTCCATCGTCTTCCGGGTCTTTTGTTGTTGCTAAGCTCACCGGTGCATTTATTCTTTTTAAGAATGTTCCAAACAGTTGTTTTGGCCATGCCTAATGTTTTTGCTATCTCTCTGATGGGTATGTTGTGTTTTTTCAGCCTAACGATGGCTTGCTTCACTGGATTTGGATCTCATC
This sequence comes from Bufo bufo, assembly GCF_905171765.1. Classification (NCBI taxonomy): domain Eukaryota; kingdom Metazoa; phylum Chordata; class Amphibia; order Anura; family Bufonidae; genus Bufo; species Bufo bufo. The sequence goes on from NC_053390.1 coordinate 184,767,043, forward strand.
TTAAGAGTTGACAGCAACAGATTCCAAATGCAAATAGCACATTTGAAATGAACTCTGGACCTTTTATCTGCTCATTGTAGTTGGGAAAATGAGGGAATAACACACACCTGGCCATGGAACTGCTGAGAAGCCAATTGTCCCATTACTTTTGCACATATGCAAACTGTTGTCATTCCTACACCGTTCACCTGATTTGGATGTAAATACCCTCAAATTAAAGCTGACAGTCTGCAGTTAAAGCACATCTTGTTCGTTTAATTTCAAATCCATTGTGGTAGTGTATACAGACAAAAAATTTACAATTGTGTTGATGTCCCAATATTTATGGACCTGACTATATAAAATCATTTTTTACACTCAATAAAACCACATAGAGCTATGGGACAGGTATATTGAGAACATGCTAGCGGCAATCTAGCCGTGCATGTCCGCATCTCTATAGGGTAAAAATATTTGACAGAATAGCTTTAAGGACAGCCAGGTGCTGCCAAAACCCGGACCGTTACTTAAAATCCAGTCCGGTATTTGACCTCACCTGGCTATAAATCACCCCAGCAGCACATGCTGGGATGAAAATATCTGTTTTCCCAGACCAAACCTCTCACTGTGTCACAGTGCTGATATGCGGGCTTATTCAGGAAATACAGTGGGATGCGAAAGTTTGGGCAACCTTGTTAATCGTCATGATTTTCCTGTATAAATCATTGGTTGTTACGATAAAAAATGTCAGTTAAATATATCATATAGGAGACACACACAGTGATATTTGAGAAGTGAAATGAAGTTTATTGGATTTACAGAAAGTGTGCTATAATTGTTTAAACAAAATTAGGCAGGTGCATAAATTTGGGCACTGTTGTCATTTTATTGATTCCAAAACCTTTAGAACTCATTTTTGGAACTCAAATTGGCTTGGTAAGCTCAGTGACCCCTGACCTACATACACAGGTGAATACAATTATGAGAAAGAGTATTTAAGTGGGTCAATTGTAAGTTTCCCTCCTCTTTTAATTTTCTGTGAAGTGGAGCAACATGGGGGTCTCAAAACAACTCTCAAATGACCTGAAGACAAATATTGTTCACCATCATGGTTTAGGGGAAGGATACAGAAAGCTGCCTCAGAGATTTCAGCTGTCTGTTTCCACAGTTAGGTACATATTGAGGAAATGGAAGACCACAGGCTCAGTTCAAGTTAAGGCTCGAAGTGGAAGACCAAGAAAAATATCGGATAGACAGAAGCGACGAATGGAGAGAACAGTCAGAGTCAATCCACAGACCAGCACCAAAGACCTACAACATCATCTTGCTGCAGATGGAGTCACTGTGCATCGTTCAACCATTCGGTGCACTTTACACAAGGAGATGCTGTATGCAAGAGTGATGCAGAGGAAGCCTTTTCTCCGCCCACAGCACAAAAAGTGCCACTTGAGGTGGGCTAAAGCACATTTGGACAAGCCAGCTTCATTTTGGAATAAGGTGCTGTGGACTGATGAAACTAAAATTGAGTTATTTGGCGATAACAAAGGGCGTTATGCATGGAGGAAAAAGAACACAGCATTCCAAGAAAAACACCTGCTACCTACAGTAAAATATGCTGATGGTTCCATCATGCTGTGGGGCTGTGTGGCCAGTGCAGGGACTGGGAATCTTGTCAAAGTTGAGGGACGCATGGATTCCACTCAGTATCAGGAGATTCTGGACACCAATGTCCAGGAATCAGTGACAAAGCTGAAGCTGCGCCGGGGCTGGATCTTTCAACAAGACAACGACCCTAAATACTGCTCAAAATCCACTAAGGCATTTATGCAGAGGAACAAGTACAAAGTTCTGGAATGGCCATCTCAGTCCCCATACCTGAATATAATTGAAAATCTGTGGTGTGACTTAAAGAGAGCTGTCCATGCTCGGAAGCCATCAAACCTGAATGAACTAAAGAGGTTTTGTAAAGAGGAATGGTCCAAAATACCTTCAACCAGAATCCAGACTCTCATTGGAACCTACAGGAAGCGTTTAGAGGCTGTAATTTCTGCAAAAGGAGGATCTAATAAATATTGATTTCATTTCATTTTTGTGGTGCCCAAATTTATGCACCTGCCTAATTTTGTTTAAACAATTATAGCACACTTTCTGTAAATCCAATAAACTTAATTTTACTTCTCAAATATCACTGTGTGTGTCTCCTATATGATATATTTAACTGACATTTTTTATCGTAGCAACCAACGATTTATACAGGAAAATCATGACGATTAACAAGGTTGCCCAAACTGTCACATATTATTCACTTGAGCCCAAATAAATGGGGAGTGGGAGAAAAATAAAAAAGAAGAGTAGGGTAATATCAGAAGGGAAAATGCTCTAAGAAGCTAATGAGAGTCGTGTATTTTAGATTTTTTTGTTGATGAAAGGCCAATTTATAAATTCACAATGGTTTTATGTGTTATATCATCTTTTTGTGAAATGAAAGGTCCTGACTGAAGTTAGGTATCATCAGAAAACTGAAGGTGGATATTTTTGGGCAGCTGATGAGCGTAGGTATTAGCATACCCCCAAGGTTGTTCACGATAAATGGAAGGTATGCACCCTGGGGCATGCTCAAATAACAGGAGAGCCTAAGACAGCTTCCCCATCTCATCAATAGGAGTCATGGATTGATTTCTGACAAGTCAATATGGTAACATAGTTTTGTTGCCTAAAATGACAACCTTTACAGACCAACCATATGTGACAAATGTTTTAAAATATGTCCATTAAATGGAGAATCCCATAGACAGATACTGTATGGCTACACCTATATACAGTTTTACTCCCCCCTCCATTTTCTTTGAGAATTTTGCAAAAAATGCACCCTTTACAAAAATCGCAATACCACCACAATAGACAAGACTATACAAAAACAACTTCTTTTATTTTGATTGCCAAATTATTTAAGGCAGGTATAAAAAGAAAGCATTCATTATACATTTTACATAAAATAAACTAGATTACAGCATAAAACAAGTAACCAGGCAATGGCATTATATTCTCTCTTCTAAAACTGGATAATTGTAAACATTAAAAAAGACTGCAGGACTATTCAAGTAATAGAACAATCACAGATGTCTTGTGGTATGCAGGTTTTCAGGTTATTTGTCATTCAAGATTAAAAGAGACATTTTATTATTCACAGATGTTCATTATTTACTTATTTTAAATTATACATTATGTACAACCCTTTTATTTACTTTACCTGTGGTACTGGCAACCCCATGCCTTCCATATGTATATTTTCACAATACACAATTACAATAAAACAATTATTACAGTAACATTTTACACAGATGCATCTTAAAGGGAGCCACCAAATAGACATCTACATTGTACCAAAGTATCATAATTACAGCCTGCTTCTTATAGCCAATGGCCAATATGATTAGTTTCTGCAAATTTCAGGCACATGGAAACATAACATTATTTACATTTTAGGGAAAAATAATCAACAGCCAGTAAACACTATCCAACATGACAAATACATTTTACTGGTTGGTGTGCAGTTTAGCAGCAGACCCTACACATGTGCGAGCCTGGTTACCGATACAAAAAAAAGTAAAGAATATATATTTATATATATATATATATTTATATATTTGTGTGCATGTTAATATACAAAACAAGGTTATGTCCATGGTATATTTTTATATATATATATATATATATATATATATATGTATATATATATAACACCTGGCCACAATCATCCTAATTACAGAAACATGTTACTCTGTTATAAAAAGAAAATCTGAAATTTACAAAAAAGGAGAAATAAACCCAAAAATGAAATGTTTTTTTTTTTTGTTTGTTTTTTGCCTGCCACTTAGGCATTCTTATATAAACACCATGGAACTGATGTCTGTAATAAATTGCTCTTCCATGTGATCCAGTCACATGATCTAATGTACATTTTCAATGTATTCATTCCCTAAAAGAGAAAGAGAAGATACATTTATTATACATGTCAGACATTGAATGCATAAAATAATCATTTTACTGTGCAGATATCGTAATAATCACATTGGCAGCACGTTATTTTGCCTTACATCTAATTGAACAGACAATATCTTAAAGGTTCAAACATGCATTCCCTGCTGTCTCTTGGGTGCCCTATAAAGTTTCATTGTTGAAATAGGGCTCATCTTAGGTACAAATCTGTATAATGGTAACTACTGGCCATTGTAAATCCATGTGACAAAAATCTAAGACTGTATAAGATTAAACTGCAAAGAGAAGTTGCAGCTTGACATTTAACTAAAATGGTATAAAGTGGAAACGCTCCTCAGTTAAAAAGGTAGAATACTGTAACTGATTCCTTTAAGACTTCAAGAGTATCCTCTTTCTGCACTGTATGTGATAATCTGTCATTTTTTTAAATTATACTACCGTATTTTTACAATCATATATAATAATTTATTATTTTATGAATAGTTAAAAGAGAACACAAACTCCTTAATTATTTTAGGATATATATCTCTAAGAAGAACTATGAAGGTTTATTGATAGATCCAGCAGCAAGAATCAACAGTTCTCATGGACTTCAAACAGGCCGTGACTTGAGAATAGCCCAAAGAGAGAACATCTGTGGTAATTCCAAACAGCACTTCTACCACTGGTGCAATACTAAGTAAATACTGAAAACATGACCTATTGGGTATAATGGAGAGGATCTTGTTTTGAACTACATCCAAATATCTAGATATCACACCAGCTAACCGTGGCTAAACAACCAGCTACATTACAAACATACTATTACAATTTTTTGCTGGCCATGTGTTCAGTGGGCATAGATTGGTAGATTAGTTAAAGATAACCTGTCAATATGTTAATCTAAGGATATCAAGTACCATCTACCTAACATCGATAGCTCTGATCCAAAGTATTTTTATAAAACATTGTGTAGTTCCAAACTTGTCATAAGGGTAGCCATATACTGTACACTAGATAAATGAGCCAACAGCTTTCTCTCCCAAGCTTGTCATACTTATGTTTGCTCAGCAGAGCATGCATGTGTTCTGAATGGGGAGAGTTGGGAAAGTCATTGGCAGACTATGGCAGTGACTTGTCTCACCAGGAACAGAAGGATGGATTATGCTGTTGAGAGTTGGGAGGACCCCAATCATCTGATGTGCAATAAGGGGCCTCCATTACAGACTAGATAGTTGTCAACCCTGTTGGTCTTGGTAGGTTCAGCCAATATTTTTCTAATGTATATGACCTGTTTAATGTAAACACTTCTCAGAGCCAAATGGAAAATGTAGATCTCGAGAAGATGTATCTAATGAATATCAACTCTCTGCTCAGTCTTACCCTATTGCCTATAATGAAAATATTCTTTTTCTCCATCTCCCTAAGCCTGCCTAGAGTTATCGGCCCTGTAAGTTATGGACCCCATACACAGTAGTGTATCGCCGGCCGAACCGGCCAAGATTGGCAGGCTCAGCTGATGCTCTAATGTGTGTGGGAAGCTCCTGAATCTCAATCAAGAGATGGGAGGGAGAGAATGATTATGCAAAGTGAATGTTTTTGCCCAATGCCTAAGCTATCTGGCAGCAGCCTTTCCCCCTCTACCTATAAAATGCAAGTACATGTTTGACCAAACCAAATGTATATGGGGGACCTTAGAGGGAGTTGGGAGAGACACCTGTCAGCTGAATGATTGTTCAACCGACAGCTATTAAATGTGTATGCCAAGCTTAACTTGTGTTGCTCAAAATAAAGCAGTTATTGATAGTTTCAACTATTTTATCTAAAGATACCTGTTGATACTAACTTTATTTTTCCTATTTTGAATTTTAACTTTTGCCAACTTTAGGGCAAAATATGAGACAAACACATGTATGACAGATATGGGTAATCACCTTTAGATTGTAATGAACAAATCAACAACATTATGTACATATGCGTTACATCAAATGATTACAAACCACATATAGGGAACTTTTAAGCATTTCTTTTAACAGCAAAATTATTTCAGTTTCCAAGGAAACTCAAATTTTGTTATGTTGTGCTTATTAGGCAAGCTATGAACTAGAATAAAAAGATGTCCTTGACAGAGATCACTGGCTATATTTTACTTTACAAAGCTCACTGTGACTATATAAAGTTTACATTGACATTCATAAAAATAATTTTTCATAAAAAAAATCTAAATGTGCCTATTAGTATTTTCTCAGTGTGTGAATGTCTAAAATTGGCATTTGAAACATATAAAACATATAGTGAATAAGCAGACACACAAAAAAATGTGTTTTTATTCATTTATCTGCCATATTCCCAATACTGAAAAGTTCCACAACTCATAAGTTTGTAAGTGCATAAGTATGAATAAGCGAGTGTGTACATATATTACATATATGTTATATATATATTATACACACACAATGTTGTTTTCTAGGATATACTCAATTTACCTTCTTTGTGTAGGAAACATACCGGATGCAGATGCCTGAGCAGCCACCTGCTGAGTGGCAACAAGGGTAGCAGAGGTCAACCCTAGAGGAAAAGCCCCATGTGAGAACATTCACTTGAATGCAGTGCACATGCACACAAACTCTGTCCCTTTTTTACATATAGATAACATGATCAACGGGAATGAAACAAAGTGTCATGTATATTGGGGCTGGTGAGCTGTGGAAAAATTCGCACAACAACCATTTAAATAGGTTTTGACTTGTGACTAAATTTGAAAAATGTGGGCATATGCTTTCGATATCATGTATGTAGCATGCTATTGAACTAAAAAGAAAAGAGAAGACTGCAACTGAAAACAGTTTAAGAAAGCTACTTGCGTAACTTCCTTTGAAGATGACTTAATGAACTTTTTGAAATGTTCATGCATCTGGTGGACATTTTAATACTTTTGCTTTAATGTATGCAGAGTACTTATGGCATTTTGTAACAAGGCCTTTGCATAATTTGTAATGTACTTTTTGAACAGGGAAAAAAATCTATTCTAAAATAATCCAAACCAACTATGGATAATGTAATACAGAAGCCTTTATATCTTAAACTAATCCAAACTAACAATGGATAATATAATACAGAAGACTTTCTAGGTCAAAGGCAATGTCACTCTGCATTGTTTGACATACACATGACTTTCTTTGTTGATTATAGATCAAGAAAGCAAAAATATGAATTTGTTGTAGTAAGATTTATTTGGTTACACAAAACCAGAGAAAATTGGAAACTAACACCATGACAAAATTAGTTAGCCAACCATTAACTAGTCAAACTGATTTGTAAAAGAACACATTTAAAAACTGAAAGGTAACAAACCTTGAAAAGGGTCATACTGCCCAGGTATCAGGGGGTATCCCATGCCAACATGTGTGTGATGATGTGTATGGAGATGCCGTTGGCTAAAAGGAGAATGTCGGTCCCTTTCTCTCTCGTTTTCTCGCTCCCGTTCAGTTGAAGCTTTTTCTGCCAGCTATATAACCAAAAGACCACAACCTTAATATAATTTTACTAGAAGAAATCAATCCTAGATACATACATTATTTAAAAAGTTATTTTTGCCTTTGGTGAACATATAAAATAATAGGTCCATAAGATCGAACCACTTATCTAAGGGGATGCAACATACATGGCCCCAATAATATATTATGAATAAGTGGAGTCAGTACAGTTTATTGTAATGCACCTATATCTATAGTACCTATGCATCAATAACTTATATTATGCCTTCTAAGGAGAAAGTTGAGTTCATTCATTTTAATGTCTACTGTGTTTCAGTAAACTAGACTGGAGTATAGAACATTACAGAGGTTGCATTTTCTAGTTAAGAGGACAATGTATAGAGGACAATTTTTGTATTGTTACCAATGACCATATAAAAAACATGTGATGATCATACAAAGTCTAAATGAGAGACCGTAGCCCTTCCATTCTTGCATTAGCCTATTTGGACATCTAAAATAACACTGACTGAATACTTTGAACCATTGATGGAATTATAACAATCTAAGTTTTTGTTCATTCCCCAAATACACTCTACCAACACATAGCAGAGATTTCCATTTATTTTACAGTATAAAGAATATACCATTAAACTTGATTAATGTATTTAGGATCATATTGATACAAGACTACATATCAGTGCTATGAAAACAACATGGACATTATCAACACTAGAATATGACATAAAAAAACAACTTACAGCAGGTGACTTGGTGCGATATTGATTTGCATGTTGTTGCAGTAAATCTAGTGCTTTAGATTCAGAAGTTGATTTGGTATTAATGTTGGGGCTGGTGCTGACTTTCTCAGATTCATCTCTTCCTGATACCTTCCCATAAACATTGTAGTGGGGGTAGCCAGGTGAAAGGTATGCTCCTGTATGGCAAAAACATTTTTATTATTATGAACAGAAAGAAATTTATAATTTATTTATAATTTCACTATTCTATTATTTGCGTGTTGTAAATTTACCACAATTGGAATGTAACATAGTTTATAAAGGCATCTGTCCATCCAATTCAGCCTGAACTTTTTTTTAATTTTATTTGTGAATTTGAATTACATATTGGTAAATCTGAAGTTTTACTTAACTCCTCAGTAAACAAAATACAAGTATCAAACAAATAATATTCTAAATTTCTGTCCATTTTCACCCATTGTCTCTAGACTTACAATAGCCAAGAATGATTGGCTGACCAATAGATTTTTTTTATATTTCAATATATATTTTTTTAAATACAACAGTACAGTACAACACATTGGTCAATTGTCTAGTAAGCACAATTATTACAAGTGATCATGTCTCGTCGAGTGATTGTTTTAAGATATTGAACTACTAAACAAAATGGAACTTCCCTGAATATGACTCATTAAATAAAACCGCGGGACCTGGTTGAATTTTTAGCTGCTGGATAACAAGAATCCTATTTTTAATGTAGTTAATGTTTGGATATATGACTGTTTTCTATGAAAATATCTATGTATATATATTTGGTCAGGCATCATACTGGATATATTGTGAAACATGAAGCCTGGGTAGAAAAGTAAGGCATGAGGAAGTATCTCACTTTTTTACTTTAATGGTGATATTAACATGTGCTGAAAGGGTATTGTTAATCACAAAACAGAAAAAAAATAACTTAGAGTTCATTGAAATCATAAAAAGACCAACCTGGATAACTGTGCATTAAAACTGGAGACACTGCACGATATGCTGGATGATTTGGATCATACATCTGTGTATATGGATAGGCATGCAAGTATTGAATATATGATTGATGCTGCTGACTCATAGGGGATGAAACAGCAACTCTTGCATTTCTGGAATCCTTCCAATTTACGGGAGTTTTCCGCTCATCATTTTTATTCTTGTTATCTTCCACTAACTGCGTTTCTGGGCGCTTGATCTCTTTGACCTCCTCTTTTGCAACTTGTAATGGAACTGGTAATACAGTTTCTTTATTAGGAGTTTTTGAGTTTTCCTCCTTTAGTTTTTTCTCTCGATCTATTTCATCTGCTTTTTGCTGCTCAAGATACTTTGACTGGTACATATAATGATGCCATGATCGTGAATCAGCCTCCTTGAAAAACAGAAAATACATTTACAGGATGCTGAAGCATACTTGTTGTATATATATATATGAGCAAGCAATCCATTATTAACCATCCCGCAAAAAGAATACATGACACTTCCTTCCAAAATAGTTTTGGCCATGTTTAAACATTACAAGTCAGGATATAGTCTTATTGTGACGTCTGCTTAGGGTGTACAATGGGAAAAGCTCTTGTAGTATAAGTAAAGCATATCAATAGAGCTCTATTAGTCTGGCAGAGGCCAAAAGGACACTCTTTTGTCCTGTGTCAGACTAAAGCTACTTTCACACTTGCGTTTGGTGCAGATCTGTCATGGATCTGCACAGACGGATTCGTTCAGATAATACAAACGTCTGCATCCGTTCAGAACGGATTCGTTTGTATTATCTTTAACATAACCATGACGGATCCGTCTTGAACACCATTGAAAGTCAATGGAGAACAGATCCATTTTCTATTGTGTCATAGAAAACTGATTGGTCCCCATTGACTTACATTGTGTGTCAGAACGAATCCGTCAGACGGACACCAAAACGCTGCAAGCACGGAGGCAAACTGATGCATTCTGAGTGGATCCTTTGTCATTCAGAATTCATTAGGGCAAAACTGATCCGTTTTGGACCCCTTGTGAGAGCCCTGAAAGGATCTCAGAAACGGAAAGCCCAAACGCCATTGTAAAAGTAGACTAACGGAGTTCTGTCAGGCTGATATATATGTTGGCATGCAGCAAAAAATGAATGTAATTATATAGTGTTAAACACTATTCCATACAATGTTATCTACTAAAAAAAAATAGGCATACTGTCTAATATACTTTTTCTTTTCAAATTTGGAGCTTATGGGTGACTAATGCTACTTTATGGCAGCTGTCACAGGCCTTTGTTGGATATAAACAGGAGCTTTTCCTGGCATGGACAACAAAGGATAGACAATTATGTGATGTGACCTTAACTTAGAAATGACTGGATACATATACTGAATGAGTTTTAGAGATATTGAAAGTTATGCTTTAGGTCACTTATTTTTCAATATGTAGATGTCCATGTGACATTAAAGTGTAAGCTTTTTTATTTAATTTTTAAGACAATGAATAGTATAAGCAACCATAAAATATAAAATATGCATAATTGCTAAACCTATTGACTTTACTTTGATTTTACCTGTTTATATCTTACAGTTGGATCCACTCCAGTTTGTTTCATAGAGTCCATAACAGATTTCATTTCCACTGCCTCTTTTATGAGCTGGTGGTTCTCCATTTGTTTAGCCTTGAAGCTATCACACTGAACTTGCTGATGATTTGGTAGGATCTGGGTTTTGACAGTCTCTTCTGTTTTATTGAGAATGGACATTTTTGTATTTACCTTAGCTTGTTCTGGAGTTGAAGGTGCTTTTGAAATTGTAGCTGATGGTATATTCTTTAACTTTATATCCTCTTTAACTAGCTCCTTAGGGGAATTCTCAGGTTTCCTCTCACATTCCCTTCCTGTTTGTGCCATTTTTTGCTCAGCCATTCTCTGGTCTTCATAATATTTCTCATACTGTTGTCTATAGGCAGGATTTGATGCAATTAGAGACTTTTGGTCCATGTAGAGACCATATGCATACTGTCCATAATAAAGTGACTGGGCTAGTGCAGGATGACGTTGTGTGATAACAGATTGATGCTGAGGTGGCAAGTTATTTGAGTTTGTTTCAGCCTTTTTAGTATCTATGCTTTCATTCTTTTCTTTCTTCTCTACTTCTTCCTCTGACTCCTTTTTACTTTTTCCACCCTGTGTAGTGATCCCATTTCCATTTACTGGAGTGTTGGCCTGACTCGAGTGCACATAAGGTGGTGAATAATAAGAATCATAACCATGGTAATAAGGAGAGTGAGATTCGTTTACTTGAGATGATTGTGAAATGGGTGTAGTGTGACCCTTAACAATATTGTCCTTATTACATAAAATCTCTGTTGGAGAGCTAGTCTTTGACCTTATGCCTTCTGATCTACTGTCAGAGCCCCCATCATCAGCAGCATCTGAAATATCAGAGTATGCTGGACTGTTTGTCTTCGTAGTAGAACTATCTCCACCATTTTGTGTCAAGACGTGCAATGGTGCAATAGTAGATTGTCCGTTAATCACAGTGCTACACTCAACCCTAGAGGCACTTCCTATAGACGGGCTTGGTGCATTGTCTGTAAATGTATACACTTTATCTGCTTCAGCTTTAATACTAGCCATTCGGCTTTCTTGAGTTTCTGGCAGTCCATTAGTAAGAGAATCACTCTTATTAATATGCTCTTTTAAATAATGTCCAGATAAATCCTTGGCAGATCCTTTTAAATCCTCTGCTTTGCAAACTTTAGATTCTTCTTGAGGACTTAGTGCATCTTTACTTTCCTTCTCCTTTAATTTTCTCTTTTCCTTTTTCTTTTTGTCCTTGAGTGATGTAAGAGAGGGATTTACACTGCTTGGCTCTCCCATAATTGTCGGCTTTGGTTGAATAGGTTTTAATGGGGGGCTCTTTGGTGTTGCCTGGCCAACAGCAGTAGTTAAAGAAGGTAATCCTGGTATTGTGCCTGTAGTAGTGTTTGTAAATGCTGCACTAGGAATTGCGATTAATTGAGGAGGTGTGGGAGCTGGTGCTGGAGCAATTGGCCGAGTGGTTTTGAGTTTTGAAAGGTTTTTATCAACCTTGCAGTTGTTTGATTTTTTTGTCTTTTCATTTTTCTTGTCAATTATTCCTTCAGCTTCCAGTTTTGGCATTTCTACAGTAAGACTGCCATCTAATGCACAATTGTCCAGTGTAACTGACATGTTAGAAATGATAGGAAGGTTATTAAGTTCCACATTTAATCCTTTCTTTTTTCCAGAGTTTTTGACAGTTTTTGAATTGCTAATTTGATTGGTGCAATTGTTTGCCAACTCTCTTTTGCCCTTTGGTGTACCAGGAGCACTTTGTAAACCAGGAGACACGGGCGCTTTTAATTGATCCAAACTTGTGCTTGATTCATTGGATTCAAGTGCCACATTGCTCAATGCTTCCTCACAATCTGAAACCTTATCCTCACTGTCTTGCTCAAAATCCAGTTTGTTGTCTGAATCCAAATGTGCATGTGCCTGGTGATACCGAAGTCCATTTATGTGCTTGTATTTTTTGTTGCAATTTGGATGGGGACAGTCTATTAAAACTGGGGAAGAGCAGCCTTGGTCCAAAAAAGAATCATTTTTTCCCTGCGGGGTAGTTGGCATGCTACGTGAGTTAGTTCGAACCCGTTTCCCTGATTTATTGTCCTCTGAACTGGAATTCAGGTCTAGCTCGATCGCAGGCCTATTTTTTCTTTTACCAGCCGGCGAAGGACTTGCTTTAATATCCTCAATGGCACAATTTGGAGGTGTCCGGCGTCCACTTGTATTAATACTTCCACGTCTCCCTTTCCCATTTGCTCCACCTCTGTTCTTATTTTGAAGTCCTCTTGCTTCTGCAATATTTGTCTCATTGCCTGGGGCAGATGCTGTTGCTGTTGCTGTTGCTGCAGACCTTGCTCTTTTCCCTCTGCCACGACCTCCACGCATTTCAAGGTCACTTGTTGGTGAATCACAGAACCTACACATAAAAATCCATGTTTAGATATAGTTCGAATTATTTTAAACAAGTCTTTAGACAGCTTAAACACATAGTGCATAATAAAACAAATATGTAATATATATATATATATATATATATAGAGAGAGGGGTTTCACTCTGGTAGATAGGGTAAGCAGGTGCAGTACAGAGGCAAAATGCAAGTTCTTAACTCAAATCGTCAGTGTTTACTCATACTTGAGGCAATTGCACAAAACAGCACGTAACTTTGTAGTCTTGGTGTTAATTCACACACAATGGAAATTTCATATAACACAAGTCACCTTGCTGACAGTTCTGCCTCCAGTAGTCCACAGCAGGCTTTAGGTAGCCTGTTTCCCCAGCGTGTGGCTCTCAGCCCTCCAGCACGGCACAAAGCCTCAGATCCCAAAATCAGAGAGACCTCTCTGCTGAGCCCTGCTGCTTATTTAAGGACAGCCAGGTGCTGCCAAAACCCGGACCGGCACTTAAACTCCGGTCCGTATTTGACCTCACCTGGCTGGAAACCAGCCAGCCGCACATGGTGAAAGGAAAATACCTGCCTTGCCAGACAAAACCCCTCACTGTGTCACATACCCCCCCTTTGTTCAACCCTGAGGGGGTGGACACACGCCAGACAATGCACCCAGGACAGGTCATCCGCGTTTCCCTGCAACCGGCCTACTCTGTGTTCTATCGAGAACTTAAAATTCTGCAGAGACAAAAACCATCTGGTGACCCAGGCTTTGGCCTGGCTCATCCACTTGAGAGGGGAGTGGTCGGTCACCAGGCGGAACTTTCTCTCCAACAAATAGTAGCCGAGATTCGAGTGCCCACTTGATAGCCAGGCACTCTCTCTCCACTATTCTGTACCTGGTTTCGGCTGGGGTGAGCTTGCGACTTAGGAAGACAACGGGATGCTCCTCCCTGTTGACTTCCTGAAACAGTACAGCACCGAGGCCTACTTCGGAGGCATCCGTTTGTACCACAAACGGATCTGACAGCAGATCAGAAGGCATAAGGCCGACTTCAAAGTGGCAAAAGCCTCTTCCGCCCGATCATCCCAGCGAACCATCACTGATTTTCGTCCCTTCAAAAGCCCTGTTAAGGGCGCGGCTAGAGTGGCAAGTGGGAAACAAACCTCATGTAATAACCCACCATTCCCAGGATTTACTTTATTTGCCTAGTGGTGACAGGTCGGGGCCAATTCCGTATCTCCTCTATTTTATTCACTTGGGGTTTGATGACTCTGCGCCCAATGACATACCCCAGGTACTTAGTCTCATAACCCTATATCACTTTTTTTGGGTTAGCAGTTAGACCATCTTTCCGAAGGGAGTCCACTACAGCCGGCACTTTGGGTAGGTGACTTTCCCAGTTGGTACTGTGGATGACAATATTGTACCCACAATGTGGACGAAACACAATATTCATTAGTCGCTGAAAAGTAGCGGGGGTGCCATGCAGACCAAAGGGTAAGACCTTATATTGATACAGCCCTTCAGGCGTGATGAAGGCAGTTTTCTTTTTGGCAGCCTCTGTTAAGGGCATCTGCCAGTACAGTACCCTTTTATGAGGTACAATACCGGGCTTGTCCTAACCTCTCGATGAGCTCATCCAACCAGGGCATGGGATATGCATTGAATTTGGAAACCTCGTTAAGTTTTTGAAAGTCGTTACAAAACCGCAACGTCCCGTCCGGCTTGGGTATCAATACTATAGGACTAGCCCACTCACTTTTTTACTCCTCAATGACATCTAGCTGCAACATTAACTGCACCTCCTCCGATATGGCTTGTCGCCGAGCCCCGGGTACCCGGTATAGCTTTAATCAGACTTTTGCCTGAGGCTCAGTGACAATGTCATGCTGGATTATGGAAGTGCGTCCAGGAAGGTCCGAGAACACATCAGTGTTCTGACTAACAAACTCCCTGGCCTCCCGAGTCTGTTTAGAGGAGAGGCTGTCAGCAATTTTTACTGTGGCAGCCGCCTCTCTTGCATCAGAAAACCCGGCCATGGGCTGTCTTCTGTACAGGTTTCCCTATCTTTCCACGGTTTGAGTAAATTCACATGGTAAACCTGCTCCAGCTTTTGCCGCCCTGGCTGGTGTATCTTGTAGTTTATATCTCCAATTTTCTTGAGTACCTTGTAGGGCCCCTGCCACCTAGCCAGGAACTTACTGTCCACGGTCGGCACCAGAACCAAAACCCGATCACCCGGGTTAAAGATCCAGACCCGAGCCTGCCGATTATAGACCCGACTCCGGGCTCCATGTGCTGCCTCCATATGCTCCCTAACCAGAGGCAACACTGTCTCTATCCGATCTTGCATCTGAGTAAAGTACTCAATGACACTTTTATGTGGAGTGGGTTGTTGTTCCCACACCTCTTTGGCCATGTCCAAGAGACCGCGAGAGTGTCTGCCATATAGCAGTTCGAAGGGCGAGAACCCAGTAGAGGCCTGGGGTATCTCTCGCACTGCGAACATGAGATAGGGCAGAAGGAGGTCCCAGTCCTTCCCATCTTTAGACTCTACCTTTTTCAACATATTTTTTAATGTTTGGTTAAACCGTTCTACCAAACAGTCCGTTTGCAGATGGTAAACAGACATCCGTAGTTGTTTTATGTACAGCAACTAACAGAGTTCCCTCATCACCTTGGACATAAAAGGGGTCCCTTGGTTGGTCAGAACCTCTTTAGGTAGTCCTACTCGGGTAAACATCTCCATTAATTCCATAACTATGAGATTGGCCCAAGTATGTTGGAGTGGCAATGCCTCTGAGTACCGAGTGGCGTAGTCTAGAATGACTAAGATCTGTTTATGCCCTCTGGCGGACTTCGGTACTGGGCCAATGAGATCCATAGATATTCGTTCAAATGGTACTTCGAGAGGTACTAAGGGACTATGGAAATGTGGCTGGGGGCTAGTTATCTGGCAGGTCAGGCACGACTCACAAAACTCTTCCAGTACTTTGAATATGCTGGGACAGTAAAACCGCTGTAGAATACGATACTGAGATTTCTGCAGTGCCAGGTGACCCCCAAGAACGTGTTGGTGCGCAAGATTTAACACAAGCTTGACATAAGCCTTGGGGACCAGCAATTGTTCAGTAGGCTCACCCGTAGTTGGTTTACCCGATATAACATATCCTGATGAACCACAAAATGGGGAAACACTGACTCTGCCCCAGGTTGTTATGGTTCACCATCGACTTTCTGGCCAGTATACTCCGCTGACTGTACCAGGGGAGCCCTTACTAGGGACACCAGACTTCTTGAGTCCAGAAGACCTTGCGCTGGAGTGTCTTCTACCTCCACCTGGCACAGGTGGTTAGAGTTTTTGGGGTACCTGCTGCACATAGCTTCCTGGCATATAGCGACTGATGGTAGCCATAGTTAGTATCCATGGGATCCACTTTATGGGGACAGTTAGCTCTTACATGGCCCGGCTCCTGCTACCGCCAGCAGACTATCGGAGTCAGGTCCGTAGAGGGTACAGCCCGGGTGGGTTTGGTTGGTACAAGTCACCGGGTCTGTGATGGAGATTTACGGGGTTTTAGTGCCCCCTCCCAAAAGAACCCCCTGTAACAGTCTTATTAGCCTCGTAGCGCTCCACCAGGTTCACCATTTCTAGGGCGTTGCCAGGAGACTCCTGGCTGATCCAGTGCTGATCCAGTGTCATAATACTGGGTCCTCGCAGGCTCAGCTGACTTAAACCCCCACTGATGTACCCATTGGGCCCGGAGCAACACATTTACCCCTAGTCTTGCCAAAATCTCACCCTTTACTTTTTGGTAGTCGGCCGATTGATCATCCGGCAAGTCAAAATACACCTTCTGGGAATCGGATGCCAGGAATGGAGCGATGACCACAGCCCACTGGTCACGGGGTAGCTTTTCCCTGATAGCCACTTTCTCGTACATCACCAGGTAGGTTTCGATGTCATCTGTGGGGGTCATCTTAGGAATCGCGGCACGGACTGCTTTCTGGCCATTGTAGACACGCAGGGTTGCTCCTGCTGTCTGCAAAGCCATCACGTGTTGTAGCAGCAACTGGTTAGTCTCCTGCTGCTGCTTATTAGCCTAGTGTTGCTGCAGGTTTGTCTCTCGCTGCTGCAGATTAGACTCCATGAGGGCCTTCACAACAGCAACCATTTTGTCGTGGGGCACTGGTTGTAATACAGCTGGTTTAATGTATGACATACAACCGTGCCTGAAAAATGCAGAAACCAAAAATATCGGCGTTCACGCCAGCCTCACTGCTCTTGCACCCATCCTCCACCAATTGTGGGGTTTCGCTGTGGTAGATAAGGTAAGCGGGCGCAGTACAGAGGCAAAATACAAGTTCTTAACTCAAAACGTCAGTGTTTATTCACACTTGAGGCAATTGCACAAAACAGCACGTAACTTTGCAGACTTGGTGTTAATTCAAACTTTATACACTAAAAATGGTGTTAATTTTATCGTGCTAGACTTTTAGCTACAGTCCTAAAAGCAGAAAGATAGGTCCATACTTCCTATAGTTCAAACATGCAAAAAAGGAAAATAAAGTAGTAGGTCCGCGCTATACACTTAAGTAGAAACGTGCATACAAACTCCTGGTTTTTCAGGTGGCTCGTTCACTTAATCTTCAGTTTAGTTTTTATTTTATCACCACCTTTTCAATCTCTGTACCGACCAGAAACGAGCATATTCATTTCCTCCACAGTATACAGATTAACTAGCGACAAGTAGAGACGCCCCAGATGAAGCAGGAGAGAAACCCAGGTCGGGCAGCATTTTTATTGTATATCCGATGTTGAAAGAGAAATCTTTGTGAGTATAAAAAAAGTATATGCTTTTACCTACTGGTCTGCTCTATGTTGGTTTCCTCTTTAAAGGAGTGCATGAAAACGCCTGTCGCTGGTTAATCTATATACTGTGGAGGAAATGAATATGCTCGTTGCTGGTCGGTACAGAGATTGAAAAGGTGATGATAAAATAAAAAATAAACTGAAGATCGAGTGAAGGGGCCACCTGAAAAACCAGTAGTTTCTGTGCAAGTTTCTACTTAAGTGTATAGCGCAGACCTAATACTTTATATTCCTGTTTCCCCAGCGTGCGGCTCTCAGCCCTCCAGCACGGCACAAAGCCTAAGATCCCAAAAACAGAGAGACCTCTCTGCTGAGCCCAGCTGACTATTTAAGGACAGCCAGGTGCTGCCAAAACCCGGACCGGCACTTAACCTCCGGTCCGGTATTTGACCTCACCTGACTGGAAACCAGCCCAGACGCACATGCTGGGAGGAAAATACCTGCTTTGCCAGACACAACCCCTCACTGTGTCACTATATATATATATATATATATATATATATTATGTTTAGCACAAGAAGTTGCTCAATTTAAAGAATATTAAGCGTTATTCATAGATGGCTGCTTACCTTGGTGGAGCCCAGTCATGCTTTGTGCAATCCAGTAATGTACCAACGTATGTCTTATTCCGCCATGTGACATTCACAACCAATACACCTGCAGGTGGAAAGAAAATTTATAAAGTTTGTGTATTTTGTCAGTTTTAGAGCACATTTAGAGATTCGGCTAAATATGTTTTAAACGCTGTGGTTGGCTTGCTTCCTTTTTTTTGGTTTTAGCAACCTCAGTTTAAAACCCACAGGAAACTGTATATTTGTATGCACAATCAAGATAGAATTGACAGCAGGAAATATTTCTGCCATGTCCTGCTGTAAAACACTATTTTTCAGTGTTACTATTATTACACATAATTGCTTTCATGTAACAATAAAAAAAGCACAATCTAAATCCTGTTTTAACATGAAAAATCACAGAAATAATCTCCTGCTTTTAGCCCACATAAAAATGAATTCTAGGTGCATTATAGAGAGAAAAAGTAACTATAATATATGTATAACAATTGTTTGGTAGATTATAGGGAACAAATGCTACTACAAACACTCATTCTCGATAATTTGCCCATGTAAATATATTGCTGATCACCCAATGAATGAGCAGAACATGCATTCATCAGGTGAAATGATCTTTCAGACAGCACATTAAATCATTGTTTATGGAGAGCAGATTATGCAGTGTAAACAGTGATCTGCTGCCCGGAAACAATGAATTTGTATGAGGATGAACAATGGCAGTAGCCATCATTCCTCTCCATACAGTGAAGGTGATCACTGCATGTAAATGTAGCTCTTTACCTCCAGGCAATTATCTGGAAGGAATGGTCTCCTTCTTGATAATTGCCGTATTCCTTGGTTCGCCTAAATGCACCATGAGGCTTTGTTCACATTAATTTTGGACTCTTTGTCCAATGTATATGTTTGGAACTTCGCCTGAGATATATATCTGTGTTCATAGTGATTTTTACTGGACAGACATATGTCAAAAAGAAAAACAGAGCATTAAAACTTTGCATACAATTGAAGTAATAAATAACAACTGTAATTGCTGATAGACATTTTTGTATTGGTCGTTTATGTCATATAGCATGTCTCATTTGGGCTCATTTTATTTCAGCTTTCAGTACAAAAGCCTACATTACCTAATTAAATGAACTACATAATAATACAAGGAAATAATGATATTTGTATTAAAACTATATAGAACCATACATTTCTTTCTAAGGCAAATACGCCATATAAATAGCCTGCAGTAGTTCTATGTTTTGTGTTAAAATCACGCAAAACAGCACAAATATGAAACACCTTTATCGTGTCCTCTAATCTGTAATGTAACACCTATTTATATTGTGAAAGTATCAGTACATAGCCACTGTCCTTCCATTCTTTAGAGTTTTTGTAACTGCTGTGTGAAAATTGCAGCAAACCTTTAGAGGTGACTGAGAATAAATAGAACATTTTCAGCTCAAAGTGTAAAGTGGTTGTTCACTGTCTAGAACAGCTGCTTTCCAGATAAAATGGTTCAGGACCTAGAGTGTCTTTAAACCACCACCAACCCCTTTATGTTTATAGCCCAGGAACACGCCTTATGAATTTTGAACTCCATAGAGTAAACCGGATAGCTGTGTTACAAAGTCTCTGATCTAGCACATATGTATAGTGAAAATCGCTTGAAAGAAAACATAAAAGACACAACAAGCACAGCATTTAAGGCCTAATATAAAACAGAAAGCTTGCACAAATACTTAAACTAAATCCTTAGTAAAAGGCTTTTATTAGTTCCTTTTCCCTGAGGGGTTCAACATTCTCAGCATAAGCCATCCAGAGATTGGTCAGTGTTTGCTGCAACCAATTTTGTGTGACTTCTTGGACTGAGATCTGCAACTAAAGCCTCAGCAACAAAACAGACAAATGTTAGGTACATTTTTTGGACCTAAATTTTGTCATGTACTTTAATTCTTATAATCTTTACGATGTAAAAAGTATTGCCTCGACTAAAGATTAAGACTCACTGAAAGAATGGTAAATGTACAAAATTTCAAAAAGTTAATGCCAGTTCTATCTTTCAAAGACTACGTAATACTGTAGTTCTAAGATATTGTATAGAAGCATTTGGAATAAAGATAAAACAGTTCAGTCATATGCTGTATACCACGGCAACAAAGGAATACCAAAGTCAGCCTTATTCATACAATAGATTGACTCCATATAAATATTCACACTCAGAGGAGCATGCATATTGGGTGTGAGATAAATGACTACTAGTATTCAGAGGATCAGAGGAGTTGAAATTGATGCTTGTTTCCTTTGATAAGAGATGTGGTTGACCATAAGGTGGTTCCCATTGACAAAAGATGATTGACGGGATCTACAAAAAAATATCTCATGTTTATGTCCAGCAGAAGACTTTTATTAAACACTCAAATAACAAACATATCAGGTCATGTTTAGGGAGGAAAAGTTGACATTTGCCACTGTTCAGAAACATTTGATATTCTCAACATAATAGAAACCTAGGCATCTCAGTAAGCAGATTTCTCAGTGGATGTGAGCTGAATTTTGTAAAGGCCACCTTGATGATGGATGGATAGATAGATAGATAGATAGATAGATACTGCTGATAGTGCTCAAAATGTAATGTTGCATTCTAAGCTTGATGAACCTTAAATGATTTTGTTGGACATGAATGATAAGTGATAATTGCTTAACAAGAGGAATCCAGGTGTGAAAAACAGTAAAAATATTATCTATGTCACAGTTGTCCAGTCCAAGCAATGATCATAGCTTGTCAAATATCTTGATAACATTCTTGTGCTTCTAATACCAGAGCTTTCCTCCTGTAGCTGATACAGTTCCTTCCAGCAAATCTTTAGAACAGAGAGTGTCTAATCCATACACTTTTCTATAGAAACTAAAAATGTACTGAAGGCATATTGTATGGCTTTGACTCCCAATTACATTAGAGTTTAAGGCTAGTTTCACACTAGCGGCAGCCTTCTCCAGCAGCCTGACAGAAAAGGCTTCTGCTAGTGTGAAACTAGCCTTAAATGAGTTTAATTCATACACAGGAAAAAAAATCTCTAAAATAAATATCACTATTAGAAATTAGTGAATTAAAATTTGGAAAGTTCTGATTCTACCAAACCTGAAGTTTGTGTGATTGAGTTCAAGAGCATCAAGGAGAGTGAGAAATTTTTCAAGACAATCAGAGCACTTTCGATTTAGGTTAAAATGATTCTGATCGAAATCTAATTGTGCTTTCAATTTGGCCGAATCAGGCCAAAATCAGAGTTTAAGAAATTTGTTCCACTAATCTCAGTATCGGAAAAAGAATACAAGGCAATTAAAAGAACCATAAAGAACCATAACGTTATGAAAAAAAAATTATAGATTTCATTCAACTACCTATGATTTCATTTAATTTGTAATTTACTTTACCTCTTTACCAAAAAAATAAAAAAATCTGTGTTCCTTACACTATAGAAAACAGAGTAAAGGAAGGGTGATGTTTTGATCAATAGTAAATCTTGCAAGCAAATGCATCAAATTAACCTTTTCATCCCTCAAAGGCACTTTGTAAAACAATAAATCAAAACGGCAGCACTCACGCATAGCAAGGCAAATTTAGAAAATGTTGTAGACCTGAATGTTTTAAAGATAGGTCCAAAACCTAATACAATGCAAAATACAAAGGTAATATAAGAAGGCTGTACAAAATAAAACAAAAAAACAAAACATTAATATACAGGGAAAAAAATTAAAGCCATTTTCCAAGGTGTAAATGTATTGTTGAGAATGTCTACTATGTTTTGGAAGCGAAAGTTCTTTAATTTTACATCTTAAGGCTGGACCCCTGCTATCAATTAAAAAAGCAAAAGTCGAAATAAAAAAATATATATATACATATGTGTCAGGTGACTAGAAACAGTTTCAATGAGATTTTTAAGAGCCCAACTGCTGAGCCAAATGTTTGAAGAGTCATTTTAACCACATCCTGTAATCAAACCATCTGGAACACAGTGCTACGATTAGTCACCCTGAACATTGGGCTTTATCTGAACAAATAATGTACTGCAATGGAGCTCAGGAGATAGGGCAGAGCTGACAAAGAGAAACATAATGAAACACTTTATGCCCTAGTGAGCTGCTGCTACTATAGTCATAAACCTTTGAGACACATTGCTCTCGTGTTAATGTACTAAGCACAGATTAAAATCACTGAAAGGACTAGAAATTACTAGTTTAGATAGGCTTGCACTGTAGGAGGCTCAAGACAAAGGACTGTATTCGACATTTATTAATTACATCTCCTTAAGCAGTGAAGGGGCTAAACAGTATAATTCCCCATATTATTTGTAAATAGCCATTTATAACATGTACAATAAGGCAGTCAATGGGGTGTTTATGAATATCTATTGCCTAGATGATTGCGGTTTATTATATTAGTCTTTGCACAAGGAGATGGCTGAGCTTGTATGTAGCCAATGAAGTATGCTGCATTGCAAGGTTTTATACAAAGGAAGGGAGAGGGGGGTCTTCCTTGCCTTTATACATTCTTTGCACACACAAAAAACAAGATCTTTGAAGACCTCCTCTGAAAGAAACACACAGAGAAGGCAATGAAAAGCATAACACAGACTTAGCTTTCCCCTGTGTCTGCCTGCTCTTAAACACAAAAGAACCTATCACCACCTCAATCACTGTCGCATCCCCCGCAGCCTTTGTTCTGAAGCCTGATGAGCTGTATTGATTTGGGAAAATCGTTCAGCTTCTTGGAAAACTAGACTCAAGCTTATTCACTACCATCTATTTCTTCCTCATGAAAAGACAGTTGGTCAATATCCAGTTGACTGGTCAGCTAAAAGCATCTCTCGCTGCTTTCCTTTTCCTTGCTTCCATAGTAACGGTATCCCCTTCCATACATGTAATGAATTACATTGTGTCAATAGGCAATGTGACTTGGTGGTTAAAGAACAGGACTCTTTACATGTAGCTCAATATTAAGGGAAGTAGATGAAGCAAGAATTCAGTTTTTTTTTTACACTGAGAGATAATATTGTCAGTGGAAACATTGAACATAATTTACTTCTGGTTTTCATGCTGTCAGAATATATCGTAGCAGAGAAGCTGGTATATGGCAACAGATCAAATGTACATTGGAAGGGGTTGTGGAGCAAATCTTGTACTCCAATGGTTAAACTGCATTAGTGCATTTATTCATGAAATTGATATAATTAATGTCATATATTGTTATGCACACATGTCATCAGATGCTGAATACTTACACCTTGACATAAGTAACAAAACATAGCAAAAGAAAAGAAATATCATTTCTAGCAAACCAGATCTCTTGTATCTCTGCTGCAGTGCAGAGGAAGAACACATGGCTTTATGTTCCTTGTTGTAGAAGAAGTAAAAAAAAAAAAAAGCTCACATTGTTTCCTCTTGAGTCCAAGTCCCTTAAGTCCGTTAAGACAAGCAATATATTTCGGAGCCCTCAGCTTATCACTCAGACTAGCTGCTTGTAATTACTTGATTTTTCCATGTTTCAATATTTCTGTATCACCTAAGACTCTTTATACAAACATGGAATCTGACTTTCCATTTAATAACTCACATGCTAAGTGGAAAAATGTCCTACGTGTGATTCAGTAAATAAATCATCCAGCAAACATACTGAACCCAAAAAGAAACATGACGGGCATCCTTATAAGTCAATGGGATCCATTTGAAAAAAAAGGTCCATAGCAGTAATGTCCTTATTGTGAATGAAAGTCATGATGGTGTCTTCTACAATGGAATGATAATGAAGAGGACAGTGACAATATTTTTACCTTGACCATATGTTATAGAAAAACACTTGGCATCTTCTATTGGCATCACTACTAAAGTACATAGTTGTGGAATATTTTCTCAATTTTATTAGGTGTAAGATTTAAGGGTTGTCAGGTAAGTGCACCTATACTTTGACATGAAGATGAAGTTAGAAGTAAATCCTCTGCTAAGAACCTGTATATATTTTTACTTTTATATTGTTATATATTTTGTTTACTAAGAAAACATGGCCACAATATAGTCATTTTAAAGCAATTAAATATATAAGCATTGCCTTGTGCTCAAGTCAACCATGTAGTTTCTAGTAGAAGAACTAATAGCTTTCTGTAGAAATATACTTTTATAAATACTTTATGAGCTAGGACAAGGTTCCTTTTTCTCTCCAAGTTTTGTCTCTGGAAGAAAATAACTTCTATACTTATGAAGTGAATCATGTGTATACCATGATATTATGTAGTGCCTTTTTTTTTTTTATTCATCTGTAATGGACTTTTGAAAATTTGAAATATCTGGAAGTCAAAGTTACTGCCAAGAAACTGCTTTCACAATCTGATCCACTTGAAACATGAGCAAAGTGGTTTACACATCTGATGTGTATTCATAGCTGAGAGCCACTCCTGTGCACTTCTAATTCTTCAACAAAAGGACTGATCAAATACACATCACATTGTTATTCTCTCCTAAAAGCCTGAAAGCCATGGTGAAATACTCCAAGCTCTTTCACATAATATGCTGCAGGGACCTGCTTAATGGCAATGTTTTATTTGATTGTTTTCCAGCGTTGACAACACATTTCGAAGCAGTTTTATTAAGCTAACCCAATTTTTAGACAGTATAAATGTCACGGCCACGGTTTTGGCCGTGACTCCTTGGGAGCCGCATACTGTTGCCCGCGGTTTTGGGTTGTAGTGTCAAGCGCAGCTTGAGGCATAATGTAGTTGGCCTCAGGTGCGGTTGCCGCGGACAACAGCTATGTGTGCGGTTTCCTAGGAGTTGTGTGCGAGTATGTATGCACTTTTGTATGTCTGTGTGCACTCTGTTTTGTGTGTGGTGTGCACTGACAACTTCCCTTCACTGTGGTTGCCCGTGGCAACGTTTGGTTGTATGTGTACATGTGGTGGCAGTGTCCCGGCCTTCGGGCTGACTCCCAGGACACGCTTGCCACCCATGTCTTTGCCTGCGGCAACAGCCACAGTGTGTTTGTAGTTTTGACACTTCCCCTTTAAGTTATGTTTTCCCTTCTGTGGTATTGGAAGGGTTAACTCCCTTTCTGTGTGTCTGAGTCACGGGGTGTGTCTGATTGTTGGGTGTGGCCTCTTGGCCCTATAAAGCCTCAGTTGTAGGCAGTAGCCAGAGAGGGTGTTTCAGCCATGCTGGCTGTAGACATCCTCCTGGTTACTTACCAACTGCCAGTGGGGGCCAACCTTCTGGTCATAAGCTTATATATGTCCTTTGGTGTCTGAAGATGTGTTTGCTTTATGTTGTTTTATTGCACCTGTGGTCCTGGGTTCCCGTGTGTTGTATGTTTGTGTGCTAAGTCCTGCTGTCTGTGGGCAGTACACCCACATGGGTTCCAGGCTTGGTTGTCTGTGGCAGGTCAGTGTGATGTTTGTGGCAAGTACCTGCCACTGCCACAGGTTGCACTTGTTCTCCCTTCCTTGCAGCTTGGCCAGTTAGACTCCTGTTCCTCCGTAGCCAGAAGGAACAGGATGTCTTACTCTGACTCCTAGCCTAGGGACCGGCGGAGGGCGAGTAGGGATCCGAGGTTCCTGCGCATGGGTCCTCCTACCTTCAAGGTCGGCCCATGCAGGTAGGAGTTAGGGTCAGGTTAGGGACGCTGTTAGGAGGTGACCTGCTCCCTAATCCTGTTCGTCCTGGTCAAGCAGCGACCATCATCCTCCGGCACACGGCTGAGGGTTCCCCCCATCCTCAGCCGTGACAATAAATACGAGGGCCCACAAACATATAAGTATCAAGTAAACCCATTATTTTCAGCTGGGCCAAACAAAAATCTAACGTGTATTCAGAGCTTACAACTCTCTCTCAACAGCTGATGTTGTGGTAGAGAAGGATTGGACAAAGATAACCTGCCATCAAAGGAGTGTGGCAAAAGCTTCCCTGTCTCTTCCCATTGAGAAAACATGTAAACTTGGGCAAACTGACCATGTGTGTATGGCCTCATGCACACGACAGTATTTTTTCACGGTCCGCAAAACGGGGTTTCGTTGTTCCGTGATCCGTTTCCGTTTTTTTTTTCCGTGTGTCTTCCTTGATTTTTGGAGGATCAAGGTAATGCCTTGAAAATGATAGGAAAAAAACGTACACGGATCACGGATGCGGATAACAATCTTGTGTGCCTCCGTGTTTTTTTACGGACCCATTGACTTGAATGGGTCCGCGAACCGTTGTCCGTGAAAAAAATAGGACAGGTCATATTTTTTTCACGGACTGGAAACACGGATCACAGACGCGGATGACAAACGGTGCATTTTCCGAGTTTTCAACAGACCCATTGAAAGTCAATGGGTCAGCAGAAAATCACGGAAAACGGAACAACGGACACGGAACCCAACAACGGTCGTGTGAATGAGGCCTATGAGAAAGTCGGGAGACATAGCTGTCAGCCAAAAGGCTGACACATATTGAACGTGTATGGGCACCTTTAGGCTTGATAGTCTAAAAATGGGCTCCAAACCTTTCTTGTATAGGTTTATACTACATATTAGTTGGCTTACTTTATGACAGAATATTACGCCAAAGATTTTGGCCCTTTTTTGGTGCATATTGATGCATAATAGGCCATGTCACATTTCCACTAAGAAATAGCCTTTCCCTCTAGGCGACTCCCCCTTGCCATTAAAGTAAAACAAAATCTAAAGCACATAATAAATGTGGTTCAAAACATGTACAAAGGATAATATTGGTATAAACTACATCAGAATTCTTGTGCTTTTTTAGTAAATCTCCCCTACTGTACTGAAAGTTACACCAGCGCTAAACAACATGTTGAAAAGTAGTCGGAAGGCAACAGCTATTTGTATGTGGTCAGTAATGAGTGACTTTCCTAAGACAGTCATGTTACAGGACCTCATTTCACCATTTCTCTGTTTCCAGTAAACATGCATACAATAGAAAAGGTGTTCTTTAATGAAAGCATAGAGATGTATCTATATAGCTTAGCTCACCTCTACTCCATATACTAAGGCTGGCTATTATTTGTATAGATCTGCCTGATCTATAAGAAAGAAGAAATAGTCTTCTATATATTACCGACTAAATTATCTCCCCTCACCGGGTTGGCTGCTTTGCTGTGAAAAAGATCAGAGCTACAATCAGAATACTTATATTATTGCAACAATGAGACATTAAATGTTCATGTTTGAAAAGAAAGACATTTGGAGCTCAGCATAAAAGGGACACGTTGAAAAGCAGCAAATATTCTGTGCTAAAGCAAAAGCTGTTATCTATTCATGCTGTGCTGGAGAGTGTTAAAGCAGTCTCATAAATTATGATGTTTTAGTTAAAGTCAAAGCATTTTTTATTTGCTTTTTTGCCAGCTCTGGGTCCTTTTCATCTTTTGCTACCAGGCCCTAGAGAACACATTCCTAAACCTCTGTTGGCAGCCAGATGAGACCTTGCTAAATCATAAAGGCTTCTAATAAGTAATTCTGTAAAGAGCTTCAATTGCATTTACTAAAAATGATCATTCCCAGTTAGGTATTTAAGTGGAATTCAGTGCAACAGAACATGGGGGTGGCAACAAAAGCTTGCCTTGCGCCTTACAAAGGTTTAAAAGCATTGTGAAATATGAACAGAAAATGGAAACCTTAGAATTCAAAATATGTAGCTATTGGATGTCTTATAGATTTTAAAGAATTGCATTTTCTTTTATTTGGTCTCTTGGAGGGGAAATTTCAGATAAATGTAATTTGCAGCTAACATAAAATAACCACACTTGCATCACATGGAGAAGGTACATAAATATTTCCAACAGATTAAATATAGTTAATACGTTTTTAAAGTAAATGCATCAATAACATCATTTACCAACACTATTTCAACATACAATATTCACCCCCCGACCTATACTTTTACATAAATGTCATACTTTAGCAGCCACTCAAAGGTATCCTCTCTCAGAGATAGCCTAATGGAGGAAGTGAATGAGTATTCCAGATTGTAATCCCTGTAGGACAGAAAGTAAACCTTTTGTACATGAATTTCTTACTAGTCATGGGAGGAGGTTATCATTTCTTGTGAATCCTCAAAGGGATACAGCATATGGCCTCTCAAGGGAATTCTAAGCATTAGAAAGCCATTAAAAATTTCAAATTGTCTGGTTTTAGTAGCTCCACTAAAAGTGGTATAACATAATATGAAAATACAATTACTTTCCAAAAAATGTTTGCAATGAAGCCTTGTTACTAGATAATACGAGTGTAATTAAAAGGTAAAATTGATTACAATACAATGCAATTCAGCTGCTTAGATGGCTTTTTCTTTTCTTTTCATTGGGTGAGAAAAAAGTAAAATGAAATGTTCTTCATTTTTCTGGAGGTAAAGAAAAAGACAAGCTGGTTGAGCCAATTGATTCTTTTGTTCAAAGGGATTTACTGCTTCTGTCTAACAAACCCTGTGATTCATGGCTTGATCATTACTGCCTCACCTAGTTCCTAAAGGCAGCACTGCTAGCAAAATTTCCATCCATTATTTCTTTACTGTTTTGATTTGTCGTAATTCATAGGCCCTTAAGCAAGGCATTCATTGCCTATTTTGTTCTACGCTTTTAGCCTACTATTAACACATTAAGCAATGTTACTTCAATTTCATACTTAAGGTAATTCTGTATGTAACACGTTACTGAGAAATCGTAACCACTTAGGAATTGCGTGAGAATGTCCTTTACAGGCCTGTGTACTCAAATTCCTCCCAGCAAGCAGCTGGGCTCCTCTGTAGAAACAGATTTGTGGCAGGTTTAAATGCTAACAAAGCAGTATAAGACAAAATACAAGCGGAATAAAGCAAATAACACTGCACATTAAAAACGTGGGCTTGTCTCTCTATAGTTGTGCCTTCTTATCACATACAATCAATTTAGAAAAACTACAATAAAATCTTTGCAGTATATCTCCAATGTTTTCTTTCTTTCCACTTTGCTTTTGTTTTCTCACAATAGAATCCTGTAAAAGCTGCTATGTCAAGAAGCCCCTTTCCTACATTCCAGACCTCCTTATCTGGAAAGAAAAAAGCAGCAGCAAATATTTTACTGCCATGCTTAGGTACTAGTTCTATTCTGTAAACAATACTAATGGAGTGTGACTAACTGAGGTCTCCTGAAGCAAAGAAAATAAAAATTATATTATGAAGTAGTAACATGAGTTCGAGTTAATATCACTTAAAGTATATTCCCATCCCTTGTATATTGTAAGCCCTCATGGGCAGGGTCCTTTCTCCCTCTTTATCAATCTGTCGCTGTAAATTCACATTTATTGTACTAACTTATTTGTGTTTTGTACTTTTTCATTACTATAGCATCCTGTTATTTATGTAGCTTTAATAATAATAATAATAATAATAATAATAAATAAGCTAGCCAGCTATGGTAAAATTCAAAATCCACTTAATATACCTTAAAGGGGCATTTCCATCAGGAAGTTGTTGTTTTTTCAACTTAATATGCATATTAAGCTGCTAAGAGGAGAGTCCTCACTATGGAGTACCTCCTATTTATTAATTAAATCAATAGCAGAGAACAGAGATCAGTGCAGTTCTTGTCTTTGGAAGACTTTACCTTTGCCAATCTCCAAAGATATCACATGCATATCAAAAAGGCCTATGTATTATTCTGTAATTCTCCGCTGTAGGTTTCCACATTAATATTAGAAGGGTAATGGGTTAGTCTACATTTTTTTGTACTATAGTTTGAAAAGACATGATGTGTAGAGTGGTTTATGCCTTATTATAGTTCATGATAATCATATCTTCATTTGCTGCATACAGTGTGCCTATAAGCTTCTACCCTATTTCTACTGCTAACAGATATCCCTTGTCTTAGCCAGGTTCCTTGCACTGGTAAGGATGCTAGCCCAGCAGATTGAGTTGGTGAAAGATTATTATAGTCCCTGGTTGCAGATGAAACAGCACAGATATCTGACTGGATTATTAATAAGTCATGCACAACATACATCATGATAATTAACTTGGCATTTCATTAATCAGCACAATTTTATGAAGGAGTTTCAGCTGTATATATCTTATTTCTACACATTACCAACATGAAGCTTCCATTTTTGCCAGCATACCAGTTCACTCAAAAGCTGTCTCTATGCATTGATATGCATAGTGCAGTTATAAAACAGGCAAAAAAGTAATAATAATATATCTTTGTGGGTTTGACATAAGCAGTATCTACAAAAGCCTAAAATTATAGTATGTCTTCTTTAGAAATGGAAAAA
Source organism: Bufo bufo (assembly GCF_905171765.1). Classification (NCBI taxonomy): domain Eukaryota; kingdom Metazoa; phylum Chordata; class Amphibia; order Anura; family Bufonidae; genus Bufo; species Bufo bufo. Next base: position 184,797,917 of record NC_053390.1, read on the forward strand.
AATACTGTGTACTTCATTACGAGAGGAGTTAGAGGGGAGAAATGAAATGTGCTTGACCCAAAGAGATGTTAGATCTTATTATCTGAAGAACAGATTTTTCTGACACCAAAGTGCAAAAGTAATTTTTGTGGTCTTTTGAGTAGGAATGCAAGTAATGCTAACTCATCTGACAGATGCACTCCAAGCACTTATTTCAGTCTAAATTACTACCCATAATGCAATGTTATCTACAATATCGGCTTTTCCAGGAGATAATCTGTAACCCTGAGTGGCACATGAAATCCTCTCAGAAAGAAAACAAGAGCATTATTGCTTGGCTCTAGGGACTGATGTGTAGACGCCAATCAATCAAGCCATTTGACAGTTTTTAAAGCCTTGACCCATTAGGCCTAACTAAAACTATAGGATTCTATTCAGAAGTTATTCCCCTTTTCTTGGATGAAGTTAAGACAGCTCCAAAGATTTCTTGTGGAGAATAAATGTTATTAGACTTTTCCTACTCTGCTTTGAATGGAACAATAAGTTACCCTAAACTCATAAAAGTTACTATGTTCTAGATTTGTCAACATTGAAATATCCACTTAAAAAAAATGTAAACATGTATAATATACCTAGACCATTTCTTTAAGAACTAGTGTTTCTTTTAGGTGATAGAAGACAAGTCTAACAGATAGTGAAGAGTATGTGCAATATGCAAGCATATGGAAGAGTAAAACCTGACACAGGTTAGTAAAATCGGGTCTTACAAAGACAACCACAGTAACATTTCTATAGTAAAACTCATCATGCATACTACACATAGGTATGTTAAATGTAGCATCTACATCTACAATTTTGGAAGAAAGTGCAGCATTTACCAAGTGCATAGCCATTAAGTGCATAACATAAACCAAAAATAGAGATGGGATACATCCAAAAGCTATAACATAAATTGCGAAAATATACTCATGCTTCATGAATTAAGTATATTAAGCCTCATTTTAATACATATGTAATTACAGATATCTTCACATTTCTCCTTCTCTACCCTACAGATATGACATTTACTGAATACTTTCCAGTATAAAAATTGGCAGAATCTCAAAGGGTTTTCATATTGGAAAGTGCCAAGAGAGATAAAGTCTTCTTTAATGTTCCTGGAAATCAAAACGATTTCTTTCAGGCACTATTCATCATGTAATTCCTATAAATCTGAATCCAAAGGAGCCTTAGAGCAGTAAATATACACCAAAAATTAAAATATCATTTGAAAGCAACTCAAAGTTATACACCTACAAGCAGTGCCTATACGAGTGATATTATCCTACAGCATCAAAGCTTCTAAATATTCTTCCCACGGTAAATATTTTTCCATTACTTTGCTTTCTTTTCAAAATGGATAAAATAAGATGTGACTATAAGAACAATATCCTGCCTTATTCAATCAACTGCAGATTAGTGCAGCTGCATGCATGCCAGCATTCTTCTCATATAAATGGTTTTCTTTGTAAAACAAATGGCAAAAGAGCTTAAGACATAAGAAAGCTGCTGCTTTCCAAGCTAAATACATATTAACTAGATGCGCTGACAACATGTTGTTAAGATGTTTATGTTTCTTCATTGAAGCATTCTCAATAAGTTGTGAGGGTAACGTCACTGATATTTTTTAGTTAAGCTTATTTTTTAGTTTTAAGTAGCTCTTTAACAAAGGCACATCATTAATGTTGAGCGAAATGAAGCATCCGAAGTGGAATTCGGACCAAATTTTAGGAAACAATTGGTTCTAAACGAAGTCGAATTTCCTAGTGCTTTGTGGTAACAACTAATTTTCCCTAAAATAGCGGCTGAAGTTGTCTTATAAAGAACAGAAAAAAAACCCTCATCCAGTTGCTTGCAGATAGGCAGTCAGCTCTTTTCTTGATTGAAAAAGACCTGGTGAAGGACCTGCGCTGAGCGTCACCATGCACTCCCCATGTGATCACATGGTGATGATGACAAGAGGAGCGGACTGCCTCTGATCGAGCAAGTGAAGGTGAGTGATTTTTTTTTTTTTAAACCCAAAAGGCCATATTGCACTAGCGTATTGCAGTTTTACCGGCTGCTAGATGCGTGTAATCCTGTCTTAAGTGGCCGTTAAAAATGGTCCCATTGATTGATAGGCTGATTGAGGCATTAACATTGCAATTCATGACAAATGATGTCGTAATGAATTTCTTGTCAAACTTCCTACGAAGCTGCCAAATCACATTTTTCAACACTTCGCTCATCTCTATACATCACATTAAAGGTGCCAATAAATGTAATCATAAAGTTGGCTGAAACCTCAATTTTTTATTGGGATCAGCCCACTATCTCATATAGTATGACTACTTTTAGAAGAAGAATTGGCATATCATTTTATTCTCATGGGAGATATGCATCCAACAAATGCATGTAGAACTATTAGACTGGCCACAATTTTAACGTCCATATTGTGGCTGCAACAAGTCGTGGTTGGAGGTCGTTCAGTCACACATTAAAATCCCTTTTCTACCCCTCAGTGTCATTTTTAATCAACTCATAGATTGCCTGCAACCAGCTTTGGATTAGAGGGTCACCGCAAGAAACACACTTCCAAACAGATGTTTTAATCTGTTGGATGTCATCAGTGTCAAAGTATCTCTTGGGGCATCTACATTGCGAACATTTGCGAAAACATGTATATGAGGAAATGTATTACTAGACCAAAACACTTTATAATTCTATGGTTATGAAATCTGATGGGAAATAAAGTACAGCATGTTTGCATGTACTTAGAGAAATATTCTCAATGTAGACAGGCATCCATGCAATGCAAGTAAAGAAGCCAATATACTTATAAAAATATTAATACTATCTTTCTTGGCTGGCTTAGAAAAAATAAGCATCACTTCCACTCCATTACACACCAAAAAAAGCTTGAAAGAGAACAGGTTCTCAGAATTTGTTCTATCTCTTCCCCACAGTGTCATCTTATGTGTTTTCAATGCTTTCTACAAGCCTGGCATAATACACACGCATATCTGAAATATATATCTCATAGCAAACTATAATTTTGTCAGTTTGTAGATTTTAATCTCTATGCTTCACATGAGGAAGTGAAGTGGCAGTTTGCTAGGAAAAGCAGTTTGCTACTCACTTCATCAGGGATGCCTGACAGCACTAAAATACAACCACAAAGCTGTAACGGAAAAATATCAACATCATTTCTTACATACAATAAACATACTGACACAAAACCTTGCTAACTGACAAAAGCAATGAGACAAACTGATAAGGCAAAGGTTGGCCTTTTCAAGCCTTTTAAAACAACATTTTACCTTTGAGATAAAATTATTGTAATGCAGACAAATTGTGTACAATCAGCAGAAATGCCCAACAAATTGCAAAAAGGCAAAAACTATAGTGAATCAAAGAAAACAAAGAGCTGCTGCTCCTATCATTTACATAGATGTGTTATTGGATTCTCAGCACTGAAAGTATGGGAGCTAAAGTAGTGATCATGAGGGCAGGGATTTTTCTCAACTTGACTTAGTAACACTACAGTCTCCCCCCAGAAGAATAGGAGCCTTGATGGTAAAGGGATAATAAATCTGCCATATCATTGCAAGAAGACATAGCATCATTTAATAGGGCGTCTCTTGTTTCTCTAAAGTATTGAAAAATATAAAGATAAAATATGAAATTAATACATTTTACTGGTGATGTATAAATATTAGGATTCACAGACGGTGGTACCTTTAACAATGCTGCCAACTAAAGTTTGACTACCTTTGTAAATAATACTCATGTAGAATAGCTTATACACCACATGTTATTGTCCAAACATAGCATGGGCCAAATACTAATCAGTCCTTTAATATTGTCATACAGAAACCATCAGGATTTTCCTGTAGCTCTGATTATGTTCCTTGTAACACAAGAGCATCAGAGCACATCCCTGCCCCCAACACATTCTTCTATTTCCTTTCAAGGCAGGGGACACCTGTCCTTTTTATCCCAACATGTTTTTATGAAACTTATCAACATCTGTCAACATGCCATGCCAAAGGTAATTGCACTCAACAACATATCTTATGAGAAATAAGCCATTGTGTCATTTGCTAGTTTAAATGAATATTAATGTTATGTCTTATGAGTAAATGTAGTCATACTGGATAAATATGGTAGACATACAAGATAAGCATTGATGTGCAGGAACATTCTCTGGTGGATGGGCATATTTCAGACTGTTCTCTTCTATTGACACAGAGAAAAATGTCTTGGTCAATATTATGAAGAGCATTAATTCAACCTCATTAAAGGGTGTACTGTCTGTTAATGTTTGGATATCTTCGAAGTATAACCTATGCTTGGTTATATATCTTCCTGTTTTTAGAACCCTTCCGAGAAAAAGAAAGGATCAAATCCCTACAAAGATATTTCCTGACACATTGGAAAATCTATTTGTGCTTCCTCAGAAGCACTCAGTATATCTAACTGATCAGCTCAAATATTGCATTGGGCCAAAGACTTTGAACTTGCATGGCTATTTTAGTAATATTATGTGATGCCGGTGTCTAAGAGATGTTCAAAAATAGGCATTTCCAAAGAGATAAAACATTTTTATTGGTCTTTTTATTTCTATAGGATTTCTATTATAATGGATAGGTAACTATTGCACACTTAGCACTTGCAATTAGACCTGAGCTAGTTATAAATGAGAAATATTAAGAGGGGAGAAGAGGGCCATATTACACCCCTACTCTATAAACCATCTTTATAGCATTTACTTATAAAAAGTGTCATACAGGTTCAGTAGCAATGGTGCAGGAAACCTACATTTCAGCAATTTTCAGATACTATGAAAAGACCATTAACAATTGCTTTCTGCTCCCACAAGTCTAGTATTATAATAGGGCTAGCTACATTACAAGCATAGATATACTTAGATATACTTACACTCACCTAAAGAATTATTAGGAACACCTGTTCTATTTCTCATTAATGCAATTATCTAGTCAACCAATCACATGGCAGTTGCTTCAATGCATTTAGGGGTGTGGTCCTGGTCAAGACAATCTCCTGAACTCCAAACTGAATGTCAGAATGGGAAAGAAAGGTGATTTAAGCAATTTTGAGCGTGGCATGGTTGTTGGTGCCAGACGGGCCGGTCTGAGTATTTCACAATCTGCTCAGTTACTGGGTTTCTCACGCACAACCATTTCTAGGGTTTACAAAGAATGGTGTGAAAAGGGAAAAACATCCAGTATGCGGCAGTCCTGTGGGCGAAAATGCCTTGTGGATGCTAGAGGTCAGAGGAGAATGGGCCAACTGATTCAAGCTGATAGAAGAGCAACGTTAACTGAAATAACCACTCGTTACAAGCAAGGTATGCAGCAAAGTATTTGTGAAGCCACAACACGCACAACCTTGAGGCGGATCGGCTACAACAGCAGAAGACCGCACCGGGTACCACTCATCTCCACTACAAATAGGAAAAAGAGGCTACAATTTGCACGAGTTCACCAAAATTGGACTGTTGAAGACTGGAAAATGTTGCCTGGTCTGATGAGTCTCGATTTCTGTTGAGACATTCAAATGGTAGAGTCTGAATTTGGCGTAAACAGAATGAGAACATGTATCCATCCTCTGATGGCTACTTCCAGCAGGATAATGCACCATGTCACAAAGCTCGAATCATTTCAAATTGCTTTCTTGAACATGACAATGAGTTCACTGTACTAAAATGGCCCCCACAGTCACCAGATCTCAACCCAATAGAGCATCTTTGGGATGTGGTGGAACGGGAGCTTCGTGCCCTGGATGTGCATCCCTCAAATCTCCATCAACTGCAAGATGCTATCCTATCAATATGGGCCAACATTTCTAAAGAATGCTATCAGCACCTTGTTGAATCAATGCCACGTAGAATTAAGGCAGTTCTCAAGGCAAAATGGGGTCCAACACAGTATTAGCATGGTGTTCCTAATAATTCTTTAGGTGAGTGTATATTTGTTCTATACAGAAGCTGATGCCAATTTTACAGTAAGAAATCATACTTAGGGACATGGAAAATGTTTTTGAGTGTCAAAGACTAATGTCTAATAGATTTAAGTAATAGTTCAGATGCATAGTGGAGGCTTTTTAGAACAATTCTATTAATCCATCAAACCCTTATCAACTGTTAAGTCATTTGGACTCTATTTACAATTTTGCTTCAGCTACTTTTCTACTTAAACCTTCCTTCTCCTTTATCTGCCTGCAAAATGTGGTTACCATAGTTTCTGTGTCATGCTGAGACTTGATCTGTAGAGCTGTTATTAAGCTGCTGATAACAGTGTTTCTGTTGCAATTTATGAGAAATGTCAGTTGAAGGCACAGAGAATTGTACACACTATATTTTCCCAGCTGGAGGGTTCTGTGAATGGAAAAGGAAAACATGAAAACACAAACTCTGTAGGCTAGAAAAGGCAGCATCCTACCATTGTTCGCTCTTTGTACAACTAGTGTTGAATAGTCGAGAAAATAAAATTTGGTAGCAAATTAACACAATATAAAGTGATTCCCTGTGGTTCAGCTGAGTGAGACATTATTTCTTTTCCCTTTTGTATCAACAACATAAGAAATCCTCCCCCACAAGAAACCCTCTAATGAAAATAAATAAAATAACCATAAAACTTTGAAATTATAGTTAAGTACAACTAATATAGATTGCCTTAGGCTTTAGGTTCTAGCAATACTGGCCTTTGATGCCACCAAGAAAAACCACTCTTAGCAAACAACAAAAAGGTGCCCTTACACTTTCAATAGTTGTCAACCAAACATTTGTATGGCCAATAATTATTCTGCCTTACACATACATGCTTTAGAATTGGGAGAGAAGAGTAACCCACTGGCAGGCTCCTTTGGTGGCAGAAAAGAAAATAATTGGGTGTTGAAATATTGCATGCTGTGCCCTTCTTTCACCCAAAAATATATGTTAGGGAATAGTTGGCAAATCCACAAATACATGACAGCTGTCCATCTCCCCCCCAAAAATCAGCTGGTTATGGTCACTATACTCTGTATAGGTATCCCATGTTCATATTTGCCTGCATTGCTGAGAAAAATTATGTTTTAATATATGAAAATGAGCCTCTGAGAGCAATGGGGCTTGGCCTTTATGTATAGAGGCTCTGCTGTCACTGCAAATGCCATGCCCCCTCCACTTTGTCAGGGCCCGGCAGTGTAAACTTGGTTATGCCTGGCCATGTCAATCAAAGTGCAGAGGGCATGGCAGTTGCAGGGAGAGCAGGGTGTCTAGATGTAACATCAACCTCCCTGTTGCTCCTAGAGGCTTTTTTTAATATACTAAAACATAATTTTTCTCACCTTCCTTTCTCAGCAAGACAAACGTATAAATATGAGACCAACACAGGTGCCTTCAGCTGCCAAGTGCATATGCAACAGCAACCAGTTTCATAGATACAAATCTGCTGATAGATGCCCTTTAATACTAAAGGTGTGGATCAACAACATTATTGATTTAATTGTTCTGGCACCAGAGATATTGGTTCATTTTCAGGGAGCATTATGCCATGGCAGTCATCTTTCAGCCAACATAGACCCACAGTACATCTTTGTAGCTTAACCCCTTTAAGATACTAAACAGTGGGGGGGGGGAGTGGGATGGTAAATAGGGTTCATGAAGGTCTTTACTTTACCCAATTATTATCTTCCTCCTCCCATTGACTTATAAGAAACGTTGGTTACAAATCATATTTGCTTTAGATTTTCTGTTGTTATTCATACAATTATGTTCATTATCTTGCATATAGCAATCACTTATACCAGTAATCATATACATAATTGTCATAATTGTCACTTTCATAAATTCATATATTATGGAATTATATAGATGGAAAGTTTTTGTAAGAAAACAAATAACCTTTTCTAACATAAGGAAGACTTGTTTTCTGTGTGGGAGTTTGCTCTATGTAATTCTAGTAAATGTCAATCTGTACAAGCCAATAGAGCTTGCTTGATGTCATAAACTTCGACAATTCAGGGTCAGCTTGCATATTGCAGCAACATCTATTTAACAAGCACACACTTTACAGGAAACCAAGGATTAGCTTTCCTGCAAACCTTACAGGAAAACTCTTGCAAACAGGGAAAAGGAGAATGGTTACTTATCCGCACAAATCAAAACACACTAAACGGTGGCAGGCAGCCAACAAAACTATTTCTGATCTGTTATCCCATCTGGCTGGCTTGTAAGTCATTGAAATATACATGCTAATATCTACTTTAGAAACAAATGCTCAATGGGACTCATAAAAGTCTTGGTGTGCTGTTTATTATGACTGCATAGCTTGTGATCCATAGAGAACAGTCTTCCGGCACTTGCAGGGATCCTAAGAGTAAGCCAAAGCTCCACAGCAACAGAGTAAGAAAGAGATGCTTGACTATTTCACATGGCGACAAGCCAAAAAGCTCTCATACATCATAGCAACAAGTATTATATTTTCCACATTCTGTTAGCAAAAGCAAACCTCACTCTCAAATCCTGTGGCCTTGGTATATTGTAATTGAGTGCAGACTGCTCATTCAAATCACGTGAAAATAAGTAAATGCAAGTCAAACATAATTCTGGCAATCTTTCTATGCTACAATGTAAACTCAACAGCTGCTTAAAAGCCTATTATGTTGGCTTGAAGTCTGGATCTTAGGTTAGCGTCATTTAGTAGTCAAATTCGAGCTGAGAAAAGTCATTGAATAACAGCTAAAGGGTTACAGGCTCCAACTGAGTTAAGTATCGGGTATTTTTTATCTACATTATGTACAGTATAGTTAGTATTCAGCGAATCAAAGCCAAATTTTCAATCCGGATTTTAGAAAACATTTGATTTTCCGAAAAGCTGAATTTCCTAGAGCTTCGTGGTAACTAATCTATTTTTACTGAAATGGCGATTAAAAATAAAAACATACCTCACCCATTTCCTCGTGGAGTGGCCATTGCGGCCATCTTGGTTGTAGATACTGCGCAAAATATCAGGCAGGGTGACGTCTGATGACACCACACCAGGGTGATGATGAGATTTTGCATGGTGTCTTCAATCAAGATGGATGCAATGGCCACTCCACAAGGTATTGGATAAGTTATTCATCACAAGTTTTTCAGAAATTTCTTTGAGCAGCTGAATCAAATTTTTCATAACTTTACTTGACTAACTTTACTTGACTACCTAGATATAATCATGCAGCCTTAGTTTCTTTCGTTTTTTTCTTCATTTGTTAGACAAAAGTGAAGATAGATATGGTAATTGACCGATGCCAAGGTATTTGGCTAGAGTAAGAAAACTTTTTCAAGATATAAAAAAATGGGATACATAAAAGCAGGATAGCATCTCCAAAAATACCACACAAAGATGAGGAAAACCTGGGAACCTGACCAAGAACCTCCAAATATAAAATTAAAAAAACTGCAGCACTCTCAAAAAGTATATGAAGAAAGGAGATAGGAATTTACAGGTGAAACTCGAAAAATTTGAATTATCGTGCAAAAGTCCATTTATTTCAGTAATGCAAACTAAAAGGAATTACATTAATGCAGCTTAAATTGGAATTTTGTGAAAAGGTTTAATATTCTAGGCTCAAAGTGTCGCACTCTAGTCAGCTAATTAATCCATTCCCCCTGAAGCAAAGGGTACCTCAAAATTGTGACTTTGGGGCTTCATAAGCTGTAAGCCATAATCATCCAAATTATAACAAATAAAGGCTTGAAATATCTCGCGTTGCATGTAATGAGTCTATCTCATATGTTAGTTTCACCTTTTAAGTTGCATTACTGAAATAAATGAACTTTGCACGTATATTCTAATTTTTCGGAGTTTCACCTGTACACTAAAGTGTATTCTCATTTTGTAAAGTAATGTAATATCACTTGGATCTGTTGAACTCTGAGCTTTGGGGCCCCCCACTGATCCCAAGAACAAAGGGGCTGCAGCGCTGGTGTAGCTCTGTGTTTTTACTTACAGTTTTTCCCTGCAAGCAGCACTTATGGCACTCACTGTATAAGGAACTGCAGTATAGATCCATTCAAGTGAATAGGGTTGGCTGTAGTTCAGAGCTTGGACCGGTGGTCAGGAACGCTGCTGTACAGGGAAAACTTAGAAGGCAATGCAGCACTAAACCAGTGCTGCATCCCTTTCATTTCTCAGGATCGCTGAAGGTCCCAGAGACGGACCCTTCCCCCCAGTCATGAAAGCAAAAGCATATCTTTGACATTTGCCATCAGTTTATTCTGTGGGAAAGCCCATTTAATGATGTTTAATCAGTTCAGAATTTCCAGTGGTTTCAATAAGGATATACAATATACATCCAAAATATAATGTGTAGCAAAGACTAAAAAGTCTTTGTATATGTGTATAAATGTAAATGTCATATTCATACAATGTGAAACTGTGTTTATTCCTAAATAAAGAGAAATTTCCCAGTATACCTTGTTATTTTCACATGTCTAGTGCAGTTGCTTTGTAAATGGAAGCATCTTATGGAAACAAATTACACTCATCTAAAGCAGTCAAGTGTTGTGCAACGGCTCTGTGCTGCTGCTAAAATTGTCTTGTCTACAATATGGATACAATGAGGTAAAGTGATCTGGGCACTGAGGAACCTATGATGAAAACTAGATGACACGTTTATGGCATAGACCAGTGTGTGTAAAATAATGACTTTCTGCTCCAACAGTTTTGCAAGAGGGAGCAGTAAAAGCAGTCATCTCGCAAGTGTGATTTCGCCAACTGTTAGAAAATAGTTTATGTAATGCATTTGACAAACAGGAAAACCACACAAAATAATATTCTTCACTTTGCAAATAAACTCAAGTCGTATGTAGGAACAATTTAAATTATTGAGAAATTTAAAAGTGAATGCCAGACACTAATTTGCCCATTTGATTCTCATATAAACAGGGCCCATGTATACACATTGATGAAAAACATAATGCATCCAGATAGAAATGTCACGGCATAGCTTCAAACTAGCATTTTTTAGTAGGATAATATACACACACAGCAAGGATTTCTCACTTCCTTGGCCTGCTCACGCTCCAGATTTAGGGCCAATCAAACATTTATGGGACCAACTGGGATGCCAGCTTCAGCAACCTATAAGTATTCAGGATTTACAGGCCCAGCTGCAACATCTGTGGGCAAGTTTTTTCAAGTTTTTCCAGGGACAGACTGGGAATTTTAAGTGGACCTGAAAAAAATTAATTTTGAGCAGCCCCATGTTTTAGGTGGGTCCAAACTGATCAAAGGTTGAGCCAACAAAATTAGGTGGGGCCAACACACATAGATGGGACCAGCAATACCATTGAGGGGAAGTATATTGTTCTACACATTGGTATTTAGTTCTGTAGTAGAACCAAATACCACAGTGCAGCACAATATAATGCCCCAGCAGAACCTAACACCACATTGCAGCACAAAATACTGTCCCAAAAGAGTCCAACACCAAAGTTCAGCCAGTAAATGTATCCTTTTGCTCTAAAATTGTAATAACTTACATATATCATAATTACATTCACACATAGAAAGTTTCATTCCGTTTCAACAACTTTTTCTTAGTGAATTACTTGGGCATTATGGGGGCCATTTATTAAACAGAAATACTCCTATATTAGGCGTATTGCTGGCATAATTTGTGACTCAAAGGTCCTTTGCGCCCCAATCTCCACCTTTTTCAGGCTCACACCAGGTATAAAAAGTGGGCATGGAAGGGGATGGGCCAGCAGGCCCGTCTCATTTACCATTTTCTACCTCTGGCTTAGGTGTAGAAAATGGTCTAAATGTATGATAGCAAGGGAGTTGTCTTACATTTAGAAGCAGCGGTGGATCCAACGAAGTTATGTAGAAGCCGGCGCCTGTACATACCTGTGGCAGATCCACCGCCAGAGCAGGGCCTTATTAAATAAATGTGTCCCTATGTTTTTGTCAGTAAGTGTATGTGTCCCTAAGATATTTGTAGGAAGAGGCAACTGATCTCCAGAATAAAGAACACAATGTATTACCACTGTAAAATTATCTACAAGGAAATACATTTGAGTACATTATATCTGAACTAGTTATGGACATGGACTCCAGGCAGGTTCAACAGTTTCTGTACACATCTAATTGTATGCACAAACACCCCTTTATGTGTGGGTCTTTGTTCCCATATTCCATCTAAAGTTTAATATTTCAGAATATATTTTACATCATGACTGATCATAAGAATGTTCCTAAAACTGGAAACATTGAATTACATTGTAAATGTAATTTCTTCAAAACAGGGCGGTGGGTTTGAACAACAGAAGGTTTATTTCACTCAGCAGGATCAACCATACCAGGCAGTTTGCCTTTTTTAAAATGAAATAATGAGCAAATGTCTTGGAAGAAATGCATCACTATTCTAACAAATATTATGATAAACTTCTGTTGATCATAATGGTGGAGGGATATTTAATTGTAAGCATTCCCATTTGTTTTTCTTTGTCCTCAAGGTGCAATAATAGCTAATTTTCTATGTTTGCACCATTATGCCATACCAGCTCTTCAACTTATATGTAAAAACATTAGGAACCAGTGGTGCAAGTTCTGTTATTTTGCCCCTTTGACCTCAGATAATATAACATTGTCTTAGCTGGTTGCAAAATTGATGTGAAAACACAGTTGACACTTCACTTTTCTTTGCTCTTTTTCCTGCAACTCCAATAACAGAAACAGGGTGTGTTGAGAGAAGAGTATTGTCAATCTGTGGATGTGAGAAGTGTGTGGCATGCTGACAGCTTGTTCTGAACTCAAAGGCTGCAAAGTGAAAAATGGCTGCCTGCTGAACAGTTTTCAAATGCACAAATTATCAGACATGCTATAATTCAATCTGAGCCAGAGAACAGCTCTGACAATTGGCGGGGTAAGTAGTGGCAGTCGTTCTATGTTCTATTATTTGGCATTTAACAAAAAAGCATGGTTCAATCTTTTATGAGAGTTCTCAAAAAATCATTAAATAAACTGAAACATCTATCTTTTCTACTGCAAGATTTTAGAGAACATATTTTAGAATTTAAGAGTAGTTTTTGACATTTTCGGTAGTAAATGCAATTATGGAAATCTTAGTTAATCAAGGGCAGAAACTCATTTCAGAGTGTCACTTTCATTAGTGGAACTTGCATATCTAGGTATTACATGGACAGCTGAATGATTTCAATGGGCAGCTTGTAATACTTGGTCTCTTCTGTAGGGGAGCTGCAGGGAAACAGAAAAACAGGCCTGTTATAGGTGGGGCTTGCAGTCCTATCCTTTCTCCCACTGCATGAGTGATTTCACTATGGAGGTATGTGGGAGCTTGGCTGTGAGTTAGATCTTAGCACCATTCTGACCGTGTTCACACACCATAGGTAGTCTAGTGGTAGGACCCATGCCACACTGAGATACCTTGATGGTGGTGCAAAAGGGCTCCGTTTTGTTCCTGACTGAAATACATTGGCTAAAGTTTCAGTTTTTAACATCAGCCTGAGGGATTAGCCAATATTGTCAGTTGCATATCGTTGTGGTGCACCTTTTGCAGCGATTCATGTATTTGCATATTTTCATCCACACACTACTCCATCTTGTGTAGGATGCCTTTGTGGTGCATGTGGTCCGCTGCCGACATCCTCCATTGTATGCATTTTTTTGCTGGGGATTGCCGCTAGCAACGGATCACATGCGGAGGAATTGCTCCCCCGGTTATAAACACACTACAGTGTTTGGGGTTTTTGAGCATTTTCTCCCATTTAGGTTACTTAGTGATTTTTCTCTCTCTATATTCTCACAAAATATGACATTAAAGCTCCTAGAGATATAACCTATAAACAACATCTCAAAAGCAATTTCCGCAACGAGGATAGAGGGAACAAAGTTTAAGTTGGTTCACTTATATTGATTTTACAATATGCTGTATGATATTTCAAAGTAATATACTCATGTTCTAAGTACTCAAGCCTCTCTTAATGGTTTTCATATGTAATTTCATAAGCATTAAATCTAAACCACCAGTTGTAACAAAGCTCTGACTGCAGCAGTGAAAAATTATTTCCCAGCAACATATGGCCATATGATGGATCATTGTGGCAGAAAGGGAAAGTGGAAATGCTGCAAATAGCATGGCTTAAGCCACATAAAAATATAGTAGAATGCACAAATTATTTAAGTATATCTTGGTCAAAATGGCTTTATGGTGCAAACTACGACACAGTATTTTTATTAAATATGTAATAATAAAGATACATCACGGAAGGATGATAAATAGAGATGGGTGAGTTTGTTGATATTTGTTTCTGGTACAAATTGGTTGTTTAGATTTGATATGTATTTGACCAGAATCGACAGTGCCCCAATTGCCCTGAAAAATAATTTATGATACTCTGTGGTCTCCTAGGATTGTACCACGTTCACACTCTTTAATGCCCAGACATCATTAGTAATGTCAAACTGACAGCAAGATATATGGCTATGGGTAAACACCTATTTAAAAACACTTAATTTTTTAAATGAAAAAAATATCCAAAAATGAACCTTCTTCTCTGTTTTCTGACCTATAAAATGGCACCTGCCATTTTTCGAATGATTCATCCTAAACAAATCACACGAGATTCTGAAATTGTTTTAGAAATCTGTAACAAATTTTGTTTAGTTGAATTGATTTGCCCATCTCTAGTGATGAATTTGGACTGTGTTCTCTTTCTACTGAGATTTGTCCTCAATTGTGTTTAAGAACTCATCTAAAATATACACATTTAACTCTGCCATATGTGCATTTTGTTCCTGGAGAGGTTGGGGGGGGGGGGGAGAGGGTTGAACACCTGCCAGACACCTCTGGTGTTAGACACCTTGGGGGACACAATAGAATGAGTAGAAAAAAACAATTAAAAAAGGGTTCTATTTATTTTGCTCATGAGAGAAAATGCCTGAGGGTGTCTAATACAGTCCATCGACACTGGATTGTTGGCACATTTATATAGTCGAAAACAGCAAGGTCTCCCAAATTCAGTCTGTCTAGAGCATGCTTTTACAAACTTGTTTATTGAAATCTTTTGTCATAGTGGTCACTGACACCATGAAGTAGTGAAGATATCATGTCAATTTTTAAAGATAACTCTAAACACATGCTTAAAAAAAACTCACACATAATAGATCTCTATTTATAACATTGTCTATTGTGAAGAAATTCCTCTTAAAAATATATACTGATTTAGCTCTAAGCATATGCTTCTTTATCTCCCTGAAGGGAAATGAGAAACTACAGCAGTGTGTGACAAGTTGAGTAACAGGTCTCATTTAATAGGAAGTTCCTCCAGAGTATTAGATTCCCAGGCTCACGTTTCTGACAGAAGCAAGCTCTGGATTTAGTAGAGGTCAACAATACCTCAAAATGTGGTGTTTTATTTTAGTACATTGTTTTTGAAGCTGAACCATTTTGTGTTCCCAGTAACTGTAAACAGGCAATTGAAGCACAGCTCAGAGCAATCATATGGTTTAGGATCCCCTTGGCCCAAATACAGACGCATTTTAATTAGCAGTAAACAACTCATTTACATAACTTCAAACAGTGCAATTGGTTTTGCACAGATGAAGTGGAATAGGCACAACAGCAGTTAACATCTATGGTGATCAGAGCTCATATAACCAATTCAGTGCTCAAAGGATTACAGAACGAAGAAATAAAACAGAAGGGTTTGTTAATAACAGGGCTATTGCTGAATTGCATTGTGTTTGATTTTAGATTGGATAGCAATCCAATGAGCTAAAGCTATCAACAAAAACCAGGATAAGAATGTATTAGAGAATAATGAGCATAGCATGAAATGCCAGGTGGGAGTAAGCCAATCCCAGGAAATCTGACTACATGCATTTCTACCATGCCATGTGTGCCCCAAATGTTACAGCAAAAATGTTATGGAAATTCTTCTCGGCATCTGTGAGCAATTTTACACAATATTTTCTTGTAGCAGTGAACTTTTTAAACAGCGTAGATCAAAAAGCATGGAAACCAAAAACATCCTCTGACAATTCTTGTATGCGAAATAGAGAATATGTACTTCTTCCATTGTATTATTTTGCCTTCTAAGAATAAATGGGGTGTTACATTTCAAAAAGCCTTTACATGAAATAGCATGCCATCTGAATTGCAGAGACTTCAACAACTAGTTACATTTTGAGGCTGAAACAACTTATTTGCCATTTAACAACCACTTTTACGTCAATCCTATAATCATTCTTTGCAGTACAAAGCTATGAGCACTTAAAATAGATTGTGGTGGGATGGAGAGTAATTGAAGCTCTCCACTATATGGTAATGTGCAGCCCAGATGGAGCTCAAGATTGGCATAATTGATCTTTGAGCCAAATAGTCCTTTCTCCAGATGTTACAGAAAGTACATGAAAAAGCACCCACACAATGATATCTAACTTGGTATTTGCACCATACAAGTAATATCATTGTTTGGATGTATTTATTTAAAATTGCATTTGGACACTTAAATATTGCTAGGATCAGGCAGGATCTGACTTCTAGGATGACTGTGATTCTGAGAGTTAAAGGAGCACAACAGATTAGTGTGATAATATGGAAATACCCCTTTAATGAATCCAGAAATTATCCAAGACCCAAGCACCTTGGTATTGATATTGTTACATTTTCCATCTTTAGAATAACCCTGTTGTATCTGTGGAGCCACTGCATAAAAATGTTATCTTCCCCTTTAAAGAAGAATAGCATAAGCATTGCCTTTTTGAGTCAAGCATTTCTGGTGAGGTGGGGCTGAATATTTCTGCAAACTTCATACTATTCTTTCCCAAGTTATTGCATGTTATAACCAGTCCAAGTTGTCAAAGTTGTGCCTTTATTTATCCAGATAGCATAGTACATACATACTCTTTAACCCATTGGTAGACAAAAGAGACTGTATGTCCATAACCTATATGGCCTGGCATCTAAATGCTTACCCGTAGGTTAAGTGCTCCTGTTCTACCCTATTAAAATTATTATGTCCTCACCCCACTGGTAAGTGAAATGCTATAATAACAGAACATAGGAAATTCTGCTGATGCTTCAGATGTTTCACTATTATTAAATTGCAGATTAGAAAGCACAGTCAGTATTTGCCTCTGGCACATCTCTAAATAGAAATGGTCAAGCAAACAACAAGCACTTTTTAATTCAGTAAAAGTCCTAAGTCTAGTTTATTCAAAAGGAAAGATTCCTCCACAAAGGGAACCTGCTTCTTCATGCTGGAAAACACCTTATCACAGTCCTGCCTAGCCAGCATGAGACAACAGAAGAAGCAGAAAGGTCAGATCCCTATATTATTAGTTGGTATGCCGTGAAGATACATCAAAGTGATGAACAGAATGCGGCTGCAGTTGTCGCTTTTAAAATTAATTTGGGAAATTAAGAAGAATGGATAAATGCAAAACCATCCTACAAAGCCGTAAATTCTGGCCTAACATGAAAACATGCATCTGTGATGCCAAATACATTGGATATGAGTTAGACAGTGGTGAATGCATTACAATGCTAAAGGAGAATTTCTATTAAATTTGTTACCACCTCTCCCCCATTTAGCCCACTTTTATGTTAACTGTTTGTGAATTACCTTCATAATTTAACTTTTACACTGTTCTATTGAAATTTCATCAAATAAATTGTTGACTAAGTTGCAGTTTTAACAAGCGAGCATGGGGAATACCTACTCTATATTTGATTCTCCAAAAAGTTTCTGCAAATCTTGAACCTCCAAACTGGTTATACCATCTCTAAAGATTACCCATACATGGAGGAGTAAAGTCAGTCAAACTCTCAGATTTTGGCAGAAATAGCCAACTCTCCCATATAATGCTGAGGGAAAGAAGAATCGGGCATGTTGAATTTTAACATCTGATGCGATCCTTTTGTTCTTAAAGGATACACTACCAGAGGTGTGTGACAGTGACTTAGTCCCATCTCTGCCAAGCATGCATGTCTATAGGGGAATAGGAAATAATGGCTGTTGGCCGAAGAAGCATTCTTTGGACAGCTATTGATATTGCATGGGTACTTTAACAATGAAACATAATTTGCCTTCCACCGATCTACCAGTATGATGAAAAGCAATCTATACCAATGAAAATAACATCCAATAATGACCATAATAAATCAATGGCTTGGCTGTATTAGACAACCCAAGTCTGTCGGTAAGGGAGCATTCCTTCTCAGCAATCGCCTGCTCGCTAGTGGAGGAGACAGCTACTATTACATGCAGTGATCTCCTAATGAGTATAGGGAGGAGCAATCGTTATACCATCGCTCTTCCCTGTACTGAATGATTGTTTGTCGACAGCAGATCATGATTAGACACCATGATCTGCCACCGGAAGATGATAATTTTGAAACCTGACAAAATATTTGGATTGCCTGATGAATGAGCGTTTGCTCGTTCATCGGGTATTTGGCGGCAGCATCACTACGAGCACTTGTTACCAATCATCTTGCAGAAAATCTGCCTGTCTAACGCCTGTTTCACATTTGGTGTAAACAGATCCGGCAGGCTGTTTTGGCCGTGAATAGCTTGCTGAATCTGTGAATACCGGGCGTTACCCGGCAAATATTCAGAGAAGTGGCCAGACAAATACTGATGCATGCAGCAGTTTTGGTCCGGCCCTTCTGGCATATTTGCCGGGTAGCACCAGAAACTCTGCTGGTCCCCCTTATAGTTAATAGGGCCAGGCGGTATCTTGGCAGCGCACGGTAATGCCT
The DNA here is from genome assembly GCF_905171765.1 of Bufo bufo. NCBI lineage: Eukaryota > Metazoa > Chordata > Amphibia > Anura > Bufonidae > Bufo > Bufo bufo. The sequence continues at coordinate 184,816,694 of NC_053390.1, forward strand.
TGTATTCACAGATTCGGCAGGCTTTTCCCAGCAGGAAGATCCTGCCGGATCTGTTTACTGCTAATGTGAAACAGGCCTAATACAGGCTTAAGACAACCCAAGGTCTTGACACTGTATATACCCATTGTTCAAAGCCATTCTAACCACTGCTTAGTGGGATCAACCAACAATGCTAACAAAGCTACCTAATTATCTAACTCAGAACCAAATCTGAAGCCATCAAGAGCAATATTTATTATCCATTAGTTTTCAACCATATAAAGCATGTTTCTGCTATATATAGGTGACAGGTGCATTTTAATAACATCCATCTGTCACCTGTAAAAAAAAAAACTACTTGGAATATTAATTTTACACTTAGACATCAAGTCTTAACAAAGCTGCAAGCAGAAATCCAGTGTATGTATGTGCATAAAATGAAAGATTCAATATTAAGTGCTCTACGGGCATTATATTTTCTTATCTACATTACATTTTGGAAGCAAATTGCAGATTGTAAGCTCTCTTTTCACAAGATACTAAAAAATGCATATTGACATCATGGTATTGCTGACAAAACACACAGTTGGGCATTTTTTGAAGACTCGGTGAATTAAACACTAGAAAGATATTAAATCAGAGCCCAAAATCAATATTCCAAAGATTGCTTCATTCCATAAAATTTAAATTACATCTGAAAAGGTAGAGTCAGCAAACTCTCTGGGCATAAATTATTTTAACAGGGCCCCCAGTAGGAGAGGCTAAAACAAGGTAGCATGTTAACATTTTAATACAAATGCAATAGTAATTGCCATCTGTGCACGCTTGTCCTATAAAATACATAAATCCTGTTACATCTAAATAAATGCTTCTTTCATGATCCAACCACAACTCAAGCAGTACATTAAAGCAAGTTCCAGTAGTTCAGACCTACCTTCTTCAGTTTCATGCCAGACAATCCCTTCCAAATTCACACTGGTGCCAGGTTCACAAGGTCCAAGGCATTCTGGTTCTGTTACTATTCCAACTTCACATGTGTTTACACCAACTGACCGAGTCCTTACTAAAAGTTGCTCCACAGGTGCAGCAATAGTTGAAGATGGTGAAAAATACGATGGTAGAATTGGAGATGAAATATTGTTAGAAACTGGCGGTGGTGGAGGGGCAGGCACTGTAAACAGGGGATCAACCTGGGAAAAAAAAGATAATTCAATTTTATTGATTGAACATAATAACCTGTAAGGATTTAATACTATTTTCAATGTATTACAGCCTTTTTACTTCAGTCCAAATGGTGTTGTATTGTAAGTTGCTTTTGCCCAATATGACTGCCTTGGTAAAGCCATTGACTTGCGCTGCTGTGCTGACTATCCTCAGATTTGCCACATTTGGTTGGAAACTGTGGATGCTATCCATTTTGACCTTGATATAGCTTTGATAGTAAGGTAACAAAAGGGGCAGAGAAGTAGTATTCCCTGCAGAGAATAATTTAATGAGCAGTTACTGAAAAGTAGGGCAGAAAAACCTGCTGTTGAAAGTGTCAGACTGACAGGGAGGGCTGTAATCCCTCTTACCAGATAACTTTCCAGACAACAGCTCCATTATAGCAAACAGAATAACTAATATGTGAATGAAGAAAATGGATGCTCTTGAGTCATTATCAATTTTTTCCCCATATTTCTAATCGGATAAATGTCATCCCCTTTAAAGGGATTGTCTCACCCTCATTTTTTCAGCCAGTTAAAACTATAGAGTGACACAGATCCCTTTTTTCAAATCTGTTTTTATTTTTTTGTAGATTGTTTTTTAAATTCTATTTTCTGAACATGAATATGGGGGCAGCCATCTTTCCTGAGATGTTGTTAATGCCAATTAAAGATATTCTTCACAGCAGCCGCCATGGGCTATAGACACAATAGACTGGAGGAGACTCAACATCTATGTGAAAGTTTTCTAGGGCTGGGTCCACATCTGCGCTCTGAACTCCATCAGTCTGTTCCGGTGGAAGAACAGAGTGCCGGAGTTCACCGTATCCGGCATAGCCAGATACCACTGTGCACCGCCTGATCCCCATTCACTGTAATGGGATCCATCTGTAATCCAGCCGCTTTCTGGCATATATCTGCTGATTTTTGGCTGGACAAAAAATGTTACGTGTAGCATTTTTTGTCTGTTTGAAAGCCGACATTACGCTGGATACAGTAACCGGATTACAGTGTCGGAGTTCCCAACTCAGATGTGAACCCAGGCTAGGCAAGCTCTGTGATCTATGCAGAGGTCAGGAGGGAGTAGACAAGTTTAGACAATCACTTATTATGAATGGTGGATCCCGTGTTGCCTATATATGATTGATATCTATAATCATGCCTATGATGATAATGAGATGACTACTGAAAAGTAATCTGTATGGACCAAGAAGTGGTGCCTATTATTATGCTTAATGTCCAGTGCGAAAACTGCAGGATTTTTGAATTTTTAAGGATTTTTTTTGCAGGCTTTTATAATATAAATAGTGAAATGGAAAATTAAAAATAATTTTAAACAATAGATAATTTTCTGATAACAGACATAGAGGCTAGTAAATTGGCCAATATAGCAGATGACTAGCTCTCACACCATCAAAGTATAATAAATGGACCGGCACACCACAAAACTTTGTGGAGTGCCGGTCCATTTATTATACTTTGATGGGGATCCGACCTGCTGACCGTGCACCCTGACTTCTATACAAGCACAGTGCCGTCCAATTTCTCTGAATTAGCTCTCACACCAGTGATCTGTTTATTCATGGTGAAAATTATTATTCCTGCATTTCTGACAGACAGAAAATATGATGTCCGTGCATTAAAATTCTCATTTGTGTTATCTAAACAGTTAATGGAAAATTCTTTACCACAATAAATATTCCTATACAAATGTACTGATACATATCATATATACACAATATGAATCTATGTGTTCTAACATAACTGCAAGTAATAAAGAGGAATATAAGTTCATTATGTGTCTTGGTAGAGTCATAATATATAGACTTTTTTGTTAAATCTATCCAGCTGCAACAATGCTGGGAGGATAGGCAAAGGAAGGCAATTATCTACACTGGGAAATATACACTGGTCTAACAGCTGCTAGTGGCAATGTGACAAATCAAGCAAAGTAAGAAAAAGACTCTTTACAGTCTTGCAGTGTTATTTTTACTTGATGTCTGCCAGGTGTTCCTGCTTGCTGTAAAGTAGCAGCCTAGCAGGAGATATTAATCAGACGATTGTCTACATGTATATACATCTAAATGTTTATTGAATAGTTACTAGAGAATGGACTTGCAAATAGCTTGCTTTCAAAAGGAAGGAGAACAACTCTAAAATGCAAATTGAGGATACAATTCTGTTCCAACTTGTCAAACATAAAAGTACACCAAAACAGCTGAGAAAAGCAAATGTTCAGTAACAGTAAATTATCTTTAGGGTGGTTTCACACATAGCATTTTTTGTAAAAATTACCGTACATTTTTTATTTATTTTTTTGCCAGATCCAGAAGTGTATCCAGCATCAAGTAAAAGTGTAAATTCTATATTTCCAATTCTATGTTTTTCAGTTTCAACATTTGGCAAATGAACTGCATTGAAAAACTGCCACAAAAACATTTCCAAAAGCATTGTGAGTAAAAGAGTTCTGAATGTTTCATCTTTATATGCTGTACTATTTAATGATAAAATCTATCATTTCCTCATTTTCATTTCAACATCTAGGCATCCAATCATATTTATATGGGTTTTGGAGCATTTGATGCCTTGGAGATACACATACAGGTGAAACTCGAAAAATTAGAACATCGTGCAAAGTTCATTTATTTCAGTAATGCAACTTAAAAGGTGAAACTAACATATGAGATAGACTCATTACATGCAAAGCGAGATATTTCAAGCCTTTATTTGGTATAATTTGGATGATTATGGCTTCCAGCTTATGAAACCCCAAGTTCACAGTTTTGAGTTACCCTTTGCTCAGGGGATATGGATTAATTATCAGACTAGAGTGGGACGCTTTGAGCCTAGAATATTGAACCTTTTCACAAAATTCTAATTTTAAGCTGCATTAATGCAATTCCTTTTAAGTTGCATTACTGAAATAAATGGACTTTTGCAGTTTTTCAAAAATTGGTGGTTTTTGACCAAGTTTGATCTAATATTTGAGCCTTTACTAGTTCCACAGAATGTACAAACATACAGTTTGATGTCTCCTTCACTATCTTGCATCACTGTGTACATATTCTCAAACTTTCACAATATATTTTTGTTTTGGAGCAGGGTCAGCATTAGCACTAGCAAACCTAAGTGCTAGAGTCAACTTGCCTTTGGTGGCTTATTATGATCTGGATAAAAAAGCACACTCTTCACCTGTCAAGTATAATGTAATGTCAGGTTGATAGATAGGTTATCGGGGAAGAACATTCCTGTGAACGCTCGTTCCAGACAATCTGTCTGTCTAAATTTGTAGCCAATCACTTGTCGAATGAGCAAAATGTTGTCATTCAGGCAGGCGAGTAAATGATCATTTCTAAACAGCACTCTGCTGCACAGAAACAATGCAGATGTATGAGGATGAGCAATCACAATAGTGATCGTTCGTTCTCATACTGTGGAGGCGATCACTGCATGTAAATGCAGCGCTTCACTCCCACTGAACGAGCAGCCAGTTGTCAGGAATAAACACATCCTCCCTGATAATAGGCTGTTCCTCGGCACATGTAAATCCACTATAAGCCTATTGCCCAAGGATCTTGATTTAAAGGGTGTGTGTCTCAAATTTCACTCATCCATGCATCCATTGTTCTATGCATATTGTAATGTTATATACTTAGAGTCTGTCTAAGCATCAATTTGGTGACATCACCATTTACGTTGGCTTGCATTCGCAACATATTTTCATGCTACTAAATGATCTTGAGCTTGTAACGTTGAAGTGTTAATATATGTGAATATACAGATTTAGCAATCCTCCTCTTGATTCTTAATGAGCCAAGTGAACAATGCCCAAAAAAAATTTAACTGACTTTTTCAATGGTTTCAATGGCTTTTGTGATGTCACACTCAAGTTTAGAACTGCTCCGTCTGCATATTGGTTTCCATCTAGCACTACCATTGTAACAAATATCTAATGATGTGTTTTATGCATTCTGTAATTTAGTGGACTGTCATAGAATTTAACAAAAGTGAAGTAGTACTAGAATTTCAAGATATGTAGACATTAGATTGTCCTCTTCTTCCAAATGTGTCAGTGTATCATATAAAGAAGGTGCTGGATAAGGGGATGAAAGATTGGTAGGAATCACAATCATGTACCTGTTAATATTTTTGTTCAAGGAATACAACGTAAATTTCTTATTGAACTATACTAAATGAAACACATCCTGAAGGAGACATGTGAATACACTGCATTGCAGAGGGCAGATGGCATACATGGCTTTTAGATAGTAAAACACAAAAACAATGAAGGTTTTATTGTAGAACCAATATATATGACACTTGAAAGACCAAGTAATTAAAAGGCAGAAACATTACAAGCCATTGAAGAAGGTATTATGGTTTCAAAAGGCATGTGGAACAAACTGTTCCTAAGCCACATATTTGTCAGGGGATATGCTAATTATTTTATCACACAAGCTGCAAGGAGAGAAGGTATAACAAATCATATTGGTCTCCAGAAGATGATAAAATGTGGCTGATTCACAGTGACAGAATCATGAAATGCCTCTGGCTTTATTTTTTTTTCTTAAGATACACATTTTTTAAGGAACGAAAAAATAAGAACACGCACAGAAAAGTTGAGAAGTGATAACCCCCGAATGCACAACGCTACAGTTTATCAAGGATGATTTTATAAGCAGCCAGATTTAGCTGCAGGATAACATTGCTGTCTAATTATGAGTAGTCAGACAACAACTACATGAACACACATCAATTATGGACCACAGCCAAAAGCCCTTGAGATGTTGGAAATTCGCTTCCAATATTCTGTTTTATGAGATTACATCATAGAGAATATTTAGTAGAAGAGAGCTGGAGATGTGCCATGGCATTCCAATCATTGAAATAAGGCACCCACCCCCATGTAGCTGCAAGAAGCAACTACCAGTATTTGGCATTGAAGAGTCCAAAGGAAACATAAGAGATTTTTAGAAATGTGTAAAAACAAAAAGTAAAAAAACAGAACCCATTTTAATTCAGATAACATGAACAATAATGTAAAAAAATAATCAGTTATACCTGCCTACCCCACAAACACATGATCACTCCACCTAGCAATCATGTGTTCTCAATATTAATAGGCTAATCTCCACTGTGATCAAAAGGATCAGAAAAGTTGAAATCCAATTGCCAAATCCTTCTTTCCCATGATTTTCTCAAGGAGGTAGTTTCAGGACAATCCCCTACACATTAAATGGTTGGACAACCATAATGGCTGTTTTTTCCAAAATTCATCTAATGTGTCTGGCCATCCTTATAACCATAATCTGACATTCTGAGTGTGTTAAACCGGCCATTCACATAAGTTCTTTGTTGCTGAACCTTCTGATTTAAGAGGCTTTGGCCAACTAATATGTATGGGGCCTCCCGACTCTCACCAGACGGCTAATAGTGGGGGAGATAAGGATTTGGCATGCTGAATTTCAACTCTCCAAACTTTTTGTTCTCAGGAGATAAGCTACTGTGATAGGAGTCTGGCAGCAGCTTTCTTTCCTCTCCCCATCCACTATTCATGAATGCTCGGCTGAGCTGATCCAGCATACGTATAGGAGGATTGGGAGAGATATCTGTCAGCCAAATATCATTCAGCTGACAGTCATCTTATGTGCATTCCTAGCTTTACCCCAGTAAAAAATAAAAAAAACAAATGTCATTAACATGCATTGTCAACCTGTAGGTCAATAGAGGGTGGCTGTCATTTGTTTGTAGATGGGGACCTTACAATGGACATAAGTTATCTCACCTAGCATGTCTGTTTTGGTAGCTGCTTGCATTTCACATATAAGCAGGAAGCATGCATTCTTATGACTGTATGTTGTGCTATTCCTCTACTATTCCTGCTGGCATTAATGAATGAATTTCCAACAGTTTGCAATAAAGATACAAATGGGTCTTACCAGTTAGGGTGTGGGTGTGACACTGGTAATACTGATTAAATAATTTCAGACTATGCAGAGACAAACCCAAACTGGTAAAACCCATCTCGACTTTCTTTGCAAACTGCTATTAATTCATCCATACCTTCTAGCAGGAATAGTAAAAAAAGGCACATCATACAGTCATATCAATGGGTGATCCATATTTGTTATTATAAGGGGGGCTGTGCACTTGTAGGTGTATGTGTATGCTTGACGAATGCTTTGATTAGCCAAACAAATTGCATCTGGATAAAAGGTAAGTTCTCAACCTGTATTTAGGAGTGCTGTCTCCATTGTTCTTTTTCTGGTTTCTTTTATTATAGGGGGGGGGGGAGGTGTAAGAAGTTGCTAAAACAGACATGTCATAAGAGATTACTGCTCCCATTTAAATAAGCAGACATTACATATGTTACTTTAAGGAGATTTGGTCAAAATATATATTTTTTCTTTTTCAAAATCCAGCCAAAGCTGAAATATGACCATTTTGCTCAGCCATTTTTGCCCACACCTTTGGGAACAGACCAGACTACAATAGTCAGAGAGACCATTGTATTTGTTCAAACATTCCCTTTTCTCACTTCTTTTTTGTTTTAATTCAATTCAGACCATAAAACAAAAGAGGAAAGCCACCCTGCCAAAAACTAAAGTGCCATTGCTGGGAGCAACCAGGCTTATCTGGTTGCAGTCAGACAGCATAAACAAACCAACACATTTCCCTGTCTTCCACCCCTTTGTTATTTGAAGAGACACAGGCGGCTTAGAAGTAGTGTCCTCACAATTCATCCCTCTTACCTCCCTTGTGCTAAGGAGATTCAGTACCATAACAGTGACACAGTCTATAGCCAGACATTCATTTCCTCTACCTCAGCACTTATTCTTCACCTCTTTGTCCATAGCAGTTGGCTACCAACTAGGTCTTAATCTGTAAACAAATGATTTGCTCAACAATTAAACTACTCATTTCTTTTTTTTTTCTCTCTCTCTTTTTGGAGGTGGTTGGCGGCTCTCCAATCTGAAGGCTCATAGGTTTTTGTATTATTTAGTACTCATGATGGTTAAAAGGCAATAAGCTCATTTTGAGTTTATAAAACTGTAAGCCGTCAACAAAAGCGTTTAATGCTTCTCAGAAGCACCGTGGTTTTTGCCTACAGAATTAATAATAGAAAAAGAAAAGAAAAAAAAGAAATGCACTTTGCACCATTGAAGTGCTGAGAGTTGTTCTGTCAATTATTATAAATGGTAAACTAGATAATCTACTTGAACGGGAAAACATCTTTTTACTATTGTTCCCTGGCAGAAAGCTATGACACCTTGGAAGTAGGGAAATGGCAGCGAGGAAACCGAGTCATGTTGAATGACATTCATTTTACTATGCAAACCAAAGGCACAATACACAAATGTGTAATATATCACTGCACTTGCACATGTCCTGAACATGCAAAGAAGAAATAATGTTAGTTGCTAGTTGTATTTATAATCACGTATGAAGGTCTATTTACACTGAGCAGTTGTCACAATATTAACGAGTCACACGACTGACCTGGTCATGTCACTTACAAAGGTTGAATCACTTCATGAACTCGTCATTGTTTCTATTGGACTTGCTTTGTATTAATGAACTATTCTATATAAATATTTGTTTCCCCCAGAAACAACACCACTGTTGTCCATGGGCTTTGAATAGGGCTTTGCTACCATACCAGACACAGTCAATGGACAAGGGTGGTGCTGTCTCTGTAAAACTTTTTCCAATCTCAGATAACCTCTTTAATGACTGAAATCCCTCTACTCTTATAGGATGTGGCAAAAGTTAAAGGGTTTGTCTGCTATATGTGTATTGCTACACATGTGCTGGGAAAAGGCAGCTAGTGATAGATTGTTATTACACTATCGGTGCCAATGTGTGATGGTTTATTATGCCTAATTCTGGTGTACTGCATTGACTAATTAGCTGAAGGACAGCTCTTCGGTCCCAAAAATGCTCATTGGTGGAAGATCTTGTGACCAGTCCCATCCATCAGCAACTTCCATTGACTAACATTGCAGATGGACTCACATGAACCAATTCTCCTGTCTGACAGCAGTGTTAGCCAGTGGCGGCCGCTGATAGAAGGGATTGGCCGCATCACCCTCCATCAGAGACGATTTTTGAACGGCAGGACTGTGCTGTAATTATGTACTCAATGCAGTACACTAGGATTAGTGCTGTCCCTACTCATATACAGCAATACTCATATAGTACATATAGTAGCTAACCCTTTTAGGATCTACCCTACTACAAACTCAATGATGATATGATCTTAAATGTTATGTCTTATGACATATAACATCAACAAGATGAACTTATGCCATACTTAAAGGCTTTTGCTTTGCCTTTATATTTTTATGTTTTTGTTGTTGCATATTAGGGTGGAACTAGTGCTTTTTACATAATAGGCATCTTTACTGTTTTCTTAGATGTTTCTACTACTGGTACCCAGCTTGATATCATACTATGTCCTTAAACAAGAGCATACCACTTGCACATTAACATTGATAACCTCTGTTATCATTTAACTTTATTTGCTTAGGAGGACAACAGGTCTTATTTGGGCAACTCAGGGACAACTCCAGTAAACACAACACAGGGTGATTTACAGTTCTTGTCACAGTTAGTCAGCACAGTCACTAGATAGTAAAAGTAAACATTCAGGGTTTATCAGACAACAAAACATACCATAAGTAGCTAGAGACAAACAGGTATCAAAGCGGTTGACTAGTCCTTAATCTCTCAGAACAATAAAGGCCTCTTTATACATGCCGACATAGAAGGCAATTATTGGAAATGAACAGTTTGCTCACGATAATTGCCTGCTCAACAGAGAAGTTGTGAGCTCCATTTATATGCAGCAATCAACTCCTCTGTATGGGGACTAGCAATTACTAGAGCAATTGTTTGTCCCCATATAAAATCATGGTTTCTAATTTAATGCCCAGAAACAATGATTTAGGTGACCCAATCAGCAATGCTTTCATCAGGTGATTGGCGGCACCTTTACACATTGCAGTTATCAGGTTGGAGCATTCCTAGGAGCACTTGTTCCCCATATTTGTCCCAAATAAATATGAGCAACCCTGGACATGTTGCAGGTCATGTACAGTCACTGCCCTAGAAATGGAAGCAGCGCATCTGTGCTCGCACACACTACTTGGAACAGCGCCATAGGCACAATATTGTTAAGGTGGGGTGAGATTTCATCCCCTGTCAATTAGGCAGTGGGGTGTGGGGCTTTTTCAGCCCCAACCAGGTGAAGAATTATTGTTGATTAGATGAATCAATTAATACGAGGACTGAATCAATTCATATGAGGACTGTATAAAGGTTCTAGTAAAAACCTCTAGAAATGTGGAGGAATCTCCAACATTGCAAAATTAATTGCACACTACTGGCAAGGAAATAGAAAATTGCTGTCCTAGCCTTTGTTGCAAGAAACTAATTATATTTGCTACTAGCATACTAATGGCTGATAGCTTACATTTTTATATTGTTATGGTATAATAGAAAGAACAGTGTTACCATTTAGAGGACATCACCAACATGTCATTTATCATTAATTTTCTCTAGGTGTTCATTCTCTACATAAATCATTTAAGACTAGGCATATTATTCTTCAGCATAAAATTAAAACCCTTGAAATTTAGTTTACATCCACATGATATACTAAACACCATTGCCCTTGACTAACGTACGCATAACATTTGGTTGGCCAACGGAAACTAGTCCAATGTGGAATGGTTTAGGGAATTTGGTTAGAGGAATGATAAATCATAACAATACAAGTGTGTGTAACCATTTTATAAGTATTAACAGATATATTTTTGAATGGTTCATAAAATATCTCACAAGAGAATGTAACATATGTCATTTATTTCGAGGCTTCGCTTTAATGCCTCGAAAAAAATAAAATAAATTCCATAACATCCCATTAAATACATTGATATCAACAACTACTATTCATTGGAGAACTTTGAAAAGGTCAGCTAGCTGAAGGATAGACTTAGTAGATAATGTGACTTGCGAAGATCTACTCATTTCAGGACAATAACATAATCCTTGCTTCTGTTGGAATACTTTAGACTAAGTAATGCCATACCATGATATGTATTTGAATTATGCATGAATGATATGGTTTAATTATGCTACGGATTGGAAGGCTGGATCAGTACAAAATTATATTCTTGTCGGTGTGAGAGAGCTGATGCAACATCAGGGCTGAGGCCTTAGAAATAACATGAAAACTATTGTTTTCACTTTTCTATGGAAATCTGATTAAAAAAAAAAAATCTGAAAATCCATATCAATATTATTTCTTGCTAGATGTGTGCACACTACAGTCAGAATGTGGAGATTTCAGTCACATTTTGCAACTAATTGGAAGCAGATTAGGATTCAGCCTAGGGGGAATGTTGTCAAACTAGGAGCTGGAGCATATGAAGAAAGAGGTGAAAGTATTGTGAAGAGCTGACAGATTTACAGTGCTCAAGGCAATAAACGGGTACTAGATGAAAATGAATATGCTTTACTGTAATGCATGCAGTTCTGTCAGTCACATCTGAACAGTAACAGCATACAACTAGGAAACAATGACTTTTAATGTATTTTAAAAAAGGCTCTGACCCACATGTTAAGTAAAATAAATAGTAATTTAATAGTGTGTAAGCTTTAGACAAACCAGAGAACCAAAATATTACGTAGTGCAATGTGTGAGTTTAATGGGCAAAATTTCTAGTGTGAGGTGCAACGGAACTATGTGGGCATGATGGAAATTTACAGGAGTCATTAAAAAATGGAAATGTAGGAGGTGTTTGAAATGTACAGTATTCAGACTCTAAAAGACGACCTATCACCACAACATGTTTGATGTATGTGCTAAGTATATAGTGGCAGATATATCATAGCACTTGTGCCTAGAATCTGTTGGGTTTTTCTATACATTTTTTTCTAATGCACATTCCTTGTAGGGCATGTAGTAAAATTATGTGCCTAAAAGTGTTACATAGTGTGCCATACTACCATACTAGACATGTTTTTTTGGGGGTAATTTTTTTTTTATACTTTTTTTCCAAAACATTTGTGCCTTGCCTTGTCCTAGTCTAAATCATGTTATGTTGCATCTGCTTGTCTGAAAGTATATCAGCTCCAACTTGGTATTGAAAATGGTGCCAAATTCTGCTAGTAGGAACATTGTATTGTGTCACAAATAGGCATCCACGTTTCTGCCTTATATCACACAATCGTCATTTACACTATAAATAGTGCAGTTTGTCAAATCTTCCCCACAGACTTTCTGAGAAAGAAATATGACACCATCACATCCTTGGGCACATTTAACACCATAAACCCCTTCTATGCATCATTGACAATTTACGACACATTTAACAAACAGCGAAAATACTATTCATAATGGCACAAAATAAAAAAAGACTGAGGAAAAATATTCTGGGGCAATCTATAACACTATTAATAAATCTCCCTCCATGTCTGTGTACAGGGAATTATATAATAAGATCAACAACAAAAGCAATCACAAGAACAACGTCATTGTAAAAAAGTGCAAGAGCACTGATCCCCAAATAATGATCTTCAAGCTTGACTCCTCTGTCCCTTATTTGAGAGCAACCTTCCTTCCCTTTTTCTGAATGTGATTGTTCCAGCTGTGTTCAGAGACACTGAATAATACAGACTTGATGTATGCACTAAATGCTATTACCTAATTATCATTCAGGTTTCTGCCTGCTCTCAATATGATTGCTTCCAAGCAGGAAGTATCACAGCTCATTGGGTGGTCCATTACTACAACAAATTAGTCTAACTAACCCACACTTTTGTATGTTTGACTATGGCCAATAAGGTTAAGTTATAAAGTGGAGACGGAAGAATAAACTGTCAGCTTAGAACACAAGTCTAAAAGATCACAGGACGTTGCAATTAATGAGTACAAACATACAAAAGTTTTGAAATCCTTGGAATTGCCTCCACTAAACAAGAAACAGCCTTTTCTATGAAAACAGATGTTGGGAAATACACAGAAATGTATGTTTTAGAAGATCCAAATAATCATTCATAAACTATATTTGTAAGTGAAATCAAGTAAATCGATTTCTATTGATAGGATATGGAGGATGCAATAAAGAGTGAGTATGTAGATGAAAAGAAAGGGATTTGGGTAAACTTTTGAAATTTGTTTCCCCCTACTGATATAGAGGAAGGTACAAAAAAACTCATATGGCATGAACCAATCAGCACAAAAAAGGAAAAATGTTCCCTTCCCTACTGATCCCTGGTAGCAATCAGACTGAATCAACCTTCATAACTATAATTAATTAATGTTATTATGCTCTAAGAAATAATCTAAGCCTTTGTGAAGTCATCAACAGTTCCACAAGGTCATAGCTCTTATAGTAAAGAAGGCTTTTTCCTTTAGAGATTTTACCAGTTTTTTTTCTTGAAGAAAGGTCTGTCCTCTTTGTTTTTTAGGGGATTTTATATGCAGTATCTCTTCACCATATGTTTTGCATGGACCATTAATATACTAGTACACCTTAATCATGTTCTTTTAATCTTGCCTTATAACTTATATCCTTCATGCCATTTATCAGTTTTGTTGCTCTTCTTTGAACTTTTTCCAACTCCATGGCATCATTACTATGAACTGGGACCCAGAATTAAACATTTTGCTCTACTGTTATGGAAAGCTATTAGTGCCATACTACAAATGCCAAATAAGATATTGGTATCTTTCATAGCTTTTGTCAAAAAATTGCAGAAAAATAATGTCTTAACGTGTTTAGTTTGTAGCAGAGATGCAGCTTGTTATTCTAGTAAAGAATATGCTGTTTGGAGTAGAGCTTGAGGAGTCTGATTGTCCTGTCTGGGTCTTTGCATTTTTAATGAAGTTGATAGAGAATGGGACTGGAGTTACTTTTTCAGATATTAAGAAATCTACTAAGGCTGCCCAGATGTAGCTAAAACCAGGTATGGATTAAAAAAACTGATAGAATCTGCCCTTTATACTGTCTCTCCCTTTACAATCCACACCTGGTGTTAGCTTCGAATCTGCATTTGGAAATATGATCCAAACCTGACCTTGCATGGACAGCCTTAATAAACTATTGATCTTTGAAGGAACCACATTAGGTTCACTAATAAAAAATGAAGCACAATAGGCACGAACATTAAGCTGGGATGTGCCTCCCATTAAAACAAGGTTGAACAGTGGGCCATTGGATTTGTTTCTTTGTCTTTATGTAAATGTAGATAACTATCCAGTAATGTTATTGCTATTCTAGTTACAACATATATCTATACCTATATCTATCTATCTATCTTAGTGCTACTAACTGTGCAATTAAATGTTTGTTGAAAGAGTTAAAAATGTGGTCCTATCCCTTAAAAATACAAAAAGTGTTCATTTAGATTCCATTAGAGATACTGTTGGCATGAAAATGAATCCCAGGCTGAACACACAGCAAGAAAAGTGCAGTTATAAGGTTATAATAAAGCCCAGATTTGATAGCATTATCCATGTAGTGTGGTGAACCACACACAAACAAACAGCTCTGAATGAAGAATGAGAACCGTATGGTCAACCCTTCCAATTCAAACATCATTATTGCTTTTTAACATGAGCCATCCAAATTACTCAGCCAAAAAAATAGGTAAAAGGAAATCCAAAAATAATTTGGGCTGTATGTGTATTTTGTAAATTGAAACTACAGGTTGTTAAACACAACTTACTGCTTAGTTAACCCTTTTATAATGTCCCCTAAAAAAGTCATATAAAGCGATAAAAGTTCACGGTTCCTTTTACTAATGTTTTTCTGTGACTGAAGCATTATCAACCTATCGAAATGCCATAATGTTTACAGAAACCTAGCTTTGGAGACCAAAGAGTGAAATTTTCTTGCGCGCCTCACCCTTTTTGATAGTATAAATATTACATCTGTATTCTAAGTTTAGGCTTGAAGAGAAAGTGGTTTCAAAAGGTTTTGAAATTATTTTCTTTGATGGAAAGCTATTTGATGGTTGAAAGGACATTTTTCAGTAAGAAACCTGGAGAGCATTATGAAAGGTTAGTGTGATGAAATCATACACTGTATGATATTCATTAAAACATTTTTCAGTCTGTTCAATAAAAGGTTCAGCCGCAGTAATATACATTATGTCTGAGTTACTTTTCAGTCTTTTTATTGTTTGCCTAATTAGTTACCTCCTCTATATTTTATCAAAATTTGTACTTTGCTTAATAAGTAAATGAAAAAATTGTTGTCACAACATTGCAGGGGTTTTACACATCTGTCAACACCCGTCACCTGCTCTGTTAGAACGTTCTTAGCTAGCAGATTGGGTCCCAACTACAGACTACCATTCATTAATAGAGATGTGACAGCAACATAGTTCCTTACCCCTGGAGACTAAGACATGGGATTAAGTAATTAGTAGCCTTTGCATTTTAATGGTAGTTGTATTATGCTTTATTTAACCTAGATTGGTGCTGCAGAGAACGCTTCCCCCTGTAGTTAAGAGCTGATAGGGAATGTGTTACCTATCATTTTTCTGCCAGTTAATACCAGATAGTGACCCATATTCTTTTTTCGAATGTTTATATATTCTGATTGTAAATTTTTTATGCTATTTCCTGAACATGATTATAGAAAGTGCCATCTTGACTGAATTTTATTTAATAACATTTAGATAGCAGCCATCGTGGACCATAGACATAATAAACAGTACGAACTCATTGACTTCTATGGTTTTTTTTTCAAGGCATGCTCCTTATGACCTGTGGAGAGATACAAGGACAGAGTGGATAAGCTTTGACAATCAACTATTGTGGATGGTGGATCCTGTGTTATTTGAATATAGGTGACATTGGTCATTGTAAATTCTGCTTTTACTGATAATGAGATGCCTGCTGAATAGTGATCTTTACAGACTAAGAAGTGGCATCTATTATTTGTTCTATCCAGCTGTAGTATTTTTTTTTTCTTACAACTAATATAATTGCTAATCTTATAAGCTTTACTACCGCATCATGTGTTCAAGTATTTAAGACACTATTAGGCCTCCTGCACACGACCGTATGGCTTTTTTAATGTTTTGCGGTCCGTTTTTCTCTGATCCGTTGTTCCGTTTTTTGTTTCCGTTGTGTTTCCGTTTCTGTTCCGTTTTTCCGTATGGCATATGCAGTATACAGTAATTACATAGATAAAATTGGGCTGGGCATAACATTTTCAATAGATACGGACCGTATACGGAACGCAAAAAACGGCCAGTAAACGGGGGGAAAAAACGGTCGAGTGCAGGAGTCCTTAATCAGTATACTATTTACTATATTCCAATAAAAGTGATATTTATAGATGTAATGCATTTATAATTCAGAGATTCTATGCTTTTGATAGACTGACAATGGGCAAACATGTCCAGATTTTAACTCAACCCCTGGCCTTTGACAACTGAGGATCAATCAGCAGCCCAGATCTTCAATGGGTCATACACTTACATGGAACAATTATCTATAAACTAACCCTTAAAAGGGTTGTCTCACTTCAGCAAATTGTATTTATCATGTAGACAAAGTGAATACAAGGCACTTAATAATGCATTGTGATTGTGCATATTGTTTCCTTTGCTGGCTTGATTCATTTTTCAATTACATTATACACTCCCATTTTCAGGGATTACAATCACAACTGCAGCACAGATACAAGGTGGCAAGGATGGGAGCTGCACATGCATGTCTATGAGTGCTCCCATGGTCCCTGCCACTAGAACTAAAATAGTTCCCATCAATTAAAGTGTGTCCCATTTAGAGATGAGTGAATTGAACCTGACAAAGTGGAATTCGATCCAAATTTGAGGAATTATTTGATTTGCACCAAATCCGAATTTCCCCACGCTTCTTGGTAACAAATCAAATTTTTTCCTAAAAAGGCTGCTGTACATGTTAGGACATGGAGCAAGGAACTCTGGATACGAGGGATCACCAACAATGCCATGCATGGAGCCAATCAGCAGCCAGACAGCCCTGTGATGTCACAGCCCTATAAATAGCCTCAGCCATCTTGGATTCTGCCGTTTTCCAGATGCTGGTAAATATGGCTGGTCAGGGGATTGGAGACGTGTCACCTAGATCTCATGGCCACATGACCCCTGTGGGGGCTAAATTGGAGGAGGAGAAGGAGGACATTGTAGCACAAGCAATGTTTAATGGTTTTTCTACATTGGTAACAGGAGAGGAGGAACAGGAGCAGCCGGAGGAGCAAGATGGGAATGAGGAAGACAAGGCAGATGACCAAGACACACCGCGGCAGTATATAGTGGAGATGGAGGCAGGTAGTCCCTCCGAGTCACTTGGGCAAATGGCCCACTGCATGCTCACTTGCTTGGGTTGTGACAGCCAAATTGTCACTATTCGGCAGAGGGATGACTGCTGGAACTCCACCGTGTTAGACCCAAAATGGGGACCTTTTTTACACCCGCTGAGAGGGAGGAAAAATGAGACACACAACAGATCCTGTCTGTGTAGCATAGCAGCTGTAAGGCTCGTATTGTCCCATCAGAAATGGCTTATTATTTGGTAGCCAAAAGCAGTAGTGGGTACAAAACACAGAAGACATGCAAATATTCCAGAATATCTCTGTTCTGGATCCACTTCATTTATTTTTTTTTGGGCATTAGCGATACTAATGGATTACTAACCAAATGCTGACTGACTGAAGGCGGATACTCAACAGACAGGATCCGTTTTTTGGGGGGTTATTGTTCTTATGGATCAGAGGAAGGGCAAAATAATCAGTGATGTCAACACAAACTTACTGCTGACACCCTGTCCACTCTGTCGGGGGGCGGGGGGGGGCTCTGCTTGTATAAGCGTTTAATAGAACAGGTTCTGTAGACATCTATGTGGAATCAGCTGATGACAGTGTAAAATAAGTGCGTTCTTTCACGTTATAGTAGGATCTTGGCCCTCTGCACGGTTCTTTATATCTGATGCTAACCTCAACCTGTAAGGCTGAAATCTATTGTAGTAGATAATATAGGTGACGAAGGCTTAAAGTTTAGGATTAATGAAACGACTTTTGTGTTTGTCTATATTATCTACTACAATTACACTTGAGTTATTTGGTCATCTTTGGCCCTGTAACTGCCTAAAGAAGTGAAGAGTGCAGTGATTCTAAGAGTGACGCCTGTCATCTGTGTGTCATACTGACTCACAGTATTGTTTCACTACCACAGCCTCACTATGCATGTTGCTGCAAGGCACATTGTTGTACACTTCTATATAATCTCTCTGCAGGCAGGAAATAGGAGTTTTTTTTAACACAATTCGCCACAAATGAATTCAGATCGAATAAAATCTTTTCGGAAAATTCGGCGAACCAACCGAATTGAATTTTTGAAAAATTCTCTCATCTCTAGTTGCATCATTTTGTCATTTTGATTGTGTCATTTTGTGATTTTTTAAGTTGACCTTTCATGGTAAGCACTTGCATAATAGCATCCATTTTTCAGAGAAGTGTACATGTAGAGCACTGACACAATAATTCCAATTCCCATAGGCCAAGGACTGAATAGGCCAAGAAATTTGATTTGAGTACAAATCTATTCTACCTGAACTGAAATTGTTTTACATACCTGTAAAATCTACCCAACTGATTCTGAAGAAATTCTGATTTTACCTATTCAGAATTTCTAAAACAATTCAGATCGAATTTCAATTCTAATTAATTGATTTGTTCATCTCTAGTTTGTATATATGAAGATTCTATGGTAAATTATAAGAAAAGGTATATTCCAATGTTTTCAAAATGGATTGTAACCTAACCTAACTCAACTGAATGCATCCAGGTTGGAAAATTGTAGTTTAGGCTTAATGAAACGACTTTTGTGTTTGTCTATATTATCTACTACAATAATAAGCTAAAACAGCTGTATGTGTGTATGTATGTTTATATGTGTTATTCTCAATAAGATCATGCTATACTGTCATTTCTAACATCTGCCACCTCTTATAGCTCACAAGAAAGAAAAAAAGAAGGTCTGAGGAGAAAAGCAACTATATAAAATAATCTATTGACATCATTCATTCAACATCTCAAATCTAGTTTCAGTGAGAAATAAGACTCTCACGATTTCGCTATGCTGTTGTCTTCTCAGTGTAACATGAGTGTTTATGCCTGAATGGAAGTACAACGTGTATTCAAATGCAAAGCATACCATTCCAGTTTCAGTGAGAACCAAGGTGTAATCAGCCTCTTTATGCTCTAAGTCATTCACAAGAAGAATGTACATAACATTGCTGAAGGTAAAGGTTCCTTCATGTCAAGAGAAATATTCAACTCAAGAGTGGAATGTAAAGCTTTTCTATATGACCATAAGCCATGTGATTGAACAATAAATCATCACATCTACACCCACACTCATATCTCTATCTTGAGTATTGAAGAAAGCTATTTTTTCTAATAAAATGTAATGAATATATTTATTGAACTATTAATAAATGTGCACAATTTGAAGTCTTATTACTCAACAAATTGTACATTTAATTCTACGTATAGAATATAGTGATTACTCAATATTTGTCATATGGAGAAATTGGTATTCTGTGTCATTTTCAATAAACAGAAGCATATACTAACCTAATTTATGTACATTGAGTTTATAGGTGCCCATATACCTACTTTATATCTACAGACTAGACGTACATGCTTGGTTCCGTCAGGCGTTATGGCCCCTATACACTGCTCGATGGAGAAGACGATTGTGGGGATGGAAGTGTTCCTTCTCGACAATTGCCTACTGGTCAGTGGAGACAATCATTTACATGCAACAATCCCCTCCACAGTATGTGTAATAGCGATCACTAATGCCTTCGCTCATCTCAATACAGAATCATTGCTTGTGGGTAGCAGAGTGCTGTTTATCTTGTTACCGATAATATGCCCAAATATCAGGCAATATAAAAGGGCCTTGTGTATTTTCAATGGGGAAAGAGGGGAAAGTTGCTACCAAACTCTTCTGGCTGCAGTTTACCCTTGGGAGAACAAAAGTATTGGACGTTAAAATACACTAGAATGTCTAATGTACACAGGGCCTTCAGTTCTGCAAATCTGTTGCTGAAGATGTTTATATGCTCCATAGCCTACATAGGTGGTGATTTGCTAATCACCAACAGATCTCAAAAGAGACCTACAAAGCAAATGCTATAATTATATTCAAATAACCTTTACCAAATGATTAACAGACTGAGATTGCAACTACTATATGTTCAGAATGTGAAAAACAATAAGGTATCTTATTTTATCAATATTCAGAAAGTTTTATCATTTAGCCAAACATAAGTGTGATAAATAAAGTCCCGGGTACCCCAATTGGAACAGTTTTTATTACTGCAACATATTTTCCCCATTGAAGACAATGGCTGCTAAAATAATGATCCGTTTTAGCCTCCAGTGTTTTATACAGAGGAAATAGGATTCTTTCATGAGGATATTACCCGCTAGCAAATAGCAAGCTTGCAACTTACTTATATTTAGTCTCCATACATGAAGTATATAGGAACATTTAAACATATTAGTTCATTTATGGAATACTCAAAATAATTGGCCGAGGCAATGAAGACTGTCTCTAAACTAGGCTATAATTATTGCCTATAGAGGAGGGCAAGTAAGTGCGTTAAAATTGACAAATGCAGTAGCAATAACTTCACAACTCAAAAGGAAATAATGAGCAGCAAAAAAGCAGTGAACAAAAAATGCAATGTACAGGCTTGATCTGCTGCCCTAAGAAGAGGTTTCTTGATGTCTCCATGTATACAATTTTAGCATAAGCATATCTACACCTTGTATCAGCCCTATACACACTGTTTTACATTTTTAAAGACACTGCTTTCCTTTTATAACCATGTCAAAAGATCTGTTTTCTCTTTTGTTACAGCTATGACAAACCCTCCCTGCAGCTTCACCATTAACATGTCTGTTGCCTGTCAGACCACTCAAAGATAATGTCATTTATCTGAGGGTGGCACAAGACCAGTCATTAGCCTCAATAAAAGACCTCAAACAAAGGCCAGATGATGTTTTCCTTTTCAGTGCTTGTATGCTAGCAGGTCACAGTTGTAATGGACGAATGGCTAAAATCTAAGTCTAAATCTCCTCAACAAGGAAAAAGTGTGGAGACATAACATTTTAATTATGTGATTTGCCACTTACCAGACCACAAAGCTAAAAAAAAACATTAATTAGCCCACAGAAAAATTGACCTGATAAATATACCACATATATATGTTTTTTGGGATGGGAATAGAATTACAAACAGATGATACTATTACAAAATCAATGAAATGGATGTTGTCCAATTCCATGAAATTCACTTATTGATGTGGTACAGACTTTGTAATAGTAAAACTGAATGCAGCATCACAAAAGAACCTCTTATATAATAAAACCCTTGTGTGGTTCAATGCAGGGAGGTGGGAATTAAGAGCAGATGTGACTTTTTCTTCTATTGCATTCTGTGGAATAGTACCATTAGCTTTAAAGAAAGCTTGATACATTGTTCTACAAATGCATCCACACCATACTATATACCGAGTGTCAAACCATTGAACTCATCTTTACATTACAATGTGACCTCATACGAAATGTCACATATAGATTGGCAGATGCTATAAAATATTAAAGATTATAAATACTACATAAATATCATCCTCACATTTAGGTTACAGTTAAGGTGCATTTATTATCTGTCTAGACTCAAATCTAAAGGTGGCCATGCACATTAGTCTAATTCTGGTTAAAACTGACCATTTTAACCAAAATGATTATTTGTCTGCTGGAGTTAAACAGTGAACATTTCAGCGGATGGATGACAGCCTTCTATGGTCTGGAAAGAATATGTCAATCCATACTTAGAAAAAAAAAAACTATTTGGCACTGCCCTATGAGCAAACAAGATTTATACTTCTGGAGTAGCACCCCAGACTTGCTATTCTAGTTGATGCTCAGCCCATACAGTTCATTGAAACATCTGTGTCGATAGAAAAAATAAGCAGTACTCACTAATCTTAAAATACCCGGCACTTTACTGTTTCTTCCATTACAAACTGGTTTGGATGTGGGTGTGCATCAGGCCTGATATACACTTCTAAACCCATTTGTATTGGAAGAAGCAATAAAGTGGCAAGTATTTGATGATTGGTGAGTGACACTGATTTTCTCTATGGACACACAGGTTCTGAGAGGTCAACCATTTTTAAAATGTAGTGGCTATTCCATGAACTATCTTTCCATGAAAGAATGTTCCATGAACCTTCCCAGAAAGATATTTTCTTTCTTTCTCAGGTCACCATTGACCAATCCATACATGGGCAGTTTGAACAACAGTAATGTCTGAAAAGAACTAAGATGTATATGTCTGTGTCACCAGACCATCATTTGTTTAACGGTTGTTTAACCATCAACCTACTTGTGTCTAATGTGTATAGCCATCGTTAGCTGTGAAAACACATCAAGCTCTCCTATGCCCTTTTTCTTTGCTGACTAATCCTAGTATTAGCTTTTTAAAAGAACAAAACCACTCTGAGCGGATGTGGAACCCAGACCAAATGGAGTGTCAAGTTATTCCAATAGTCATAACCTAAGTAAAGTACCGCACAGTGCAATTTGTAGTTGTAGAGTAGATGACAAGTGGTACAATATGTTTAACATATCTTCATTAAGTTCAGTAGGACAAAGAACCCAATTTTTTTTTACTAATTAGGAAGACATACCAAAGATTTTGTTTAATATATTCACTATATTAATGGTTCCAATAAATGAAATACTTATTTTTCAACAGAGCTGGTCATTTTCTGATTTGCCAGAAGTCAGATGCTGCATTTTTAAATAGTATGATTAAGTAAAAAACCACTAAGATCTTGAACCAGGCTTATTTTCAGGCACCCATATTTAGCAGTGTATTTAATTGCTAAATCACTTATGTAGATTTAAGAAGTGGCTGCTGTGAAGCCTCAATAGACTTTGTATTTCAATTAGGGTCTGTGACCTTTTTGACCCAATGTTTTAGTCTGCCCATTATGTTCAAGACATTGAAGAGACACACCATAATCAGGGCCATCAATGCATTAATCAGATTGGACTCTATGTAAGCATAAAGTGATTTGGGGGTTGGGACAATCTAATACAAAGCCTGACAACATTTCTAAATATTGTCAAAATCTTACTACTAAAAGTACTTTGAAAAGGTAAAACAGCTTTAAAAGAAAGATAATATAGGACATATTGAACTAAGCACAACAGATTTATCTGAAGCTAGAATAGGGTACATTTAATATGACTGTATAATATACTCCATTCTATTGAACTTTGTAAACCTTCTTCTTAACAAACATTGCTTTGGTCAACTGGAAATATAGAAAAACAGGAAACCCTAATAAGCCCCATTGTTAATCCCTAAGATGAAGATCCGTGTTCACCTGATACAAGTATCAATTTTACAAAAGATTTTCTAAGCCTATGGTTTTAGTTACCTTTGAGCCATGGGAAATTACATTTTTGAAATTGGTTCAAAGCCCTAGTACATGCATCATTTGGTTTCTTTCCTTTACAGAGTCACGTACAAGCACATGAACCATTTATGTTGACATATTACCTTCTGACCCAATGAAAGAGTATATTAACTGTATTCTATAATGGGAAACATGTTAAATGGTAATGTGGAGAGTTCAGATATTCAGATATTTCTTACTCTACTTATCAGAATCATTCGATTGAAGAGCAGCTAGGAAACACCCATGAAGACAATATAACATAGTTTCATGTGATGCAAGTCCTAGACTACCAACCAATCAATTATCCTAGCCTTAATGAGAATCTTCATTTGTCACTTGGTTTGGAGCTGCATGTGTAGCTTGTCTTTTTATTGCCCAACCATTTGAACATAATTCATTGTGCTTGGTAAGCTTCCTTTCTTGCAAATATCCAGCCATTTTCAAGGTAGATCATCCATTTTAATGTTTCTACTGTCCTCCTTATAGAGATTGAGTGTATTGGCTTACATACAGTCATTGCAAGCAATACATTTTGATCATAAAGATCAGATTTTTTCATTCATAGTGAAAATAAAAATACAATAAAATCATTGTAAATTAAAAAAAAAAAAATCTCTCCCTCCTCCCTCATTTTAATAGCAGTTGGTTGAACATTTCCGAATATTTCTGTAGAGTCAAGGCAACAGCAATAAGATATCACAAGAATCTGACTGGTTTAAAAGGGAAATATTTGCTTGAGGCAGGCCAGGAGGGGAAGGTGACAAAGAATACAACATTGTGATGTAAAACATGACTTTACTCTTTCAATGCCAAAGAAAGCTTCAGAGATTGCCTGGTAATTGAATTCACTGCAGAGTTAATAACCGAAGCCATAAAAAACACAACAATGGCTAAAATATAATTCTCACACACATTTTATCTCTGAAGGAGCACTGTGAAAGGAATTATTAAGAGAAGCAGGGAAACCACAGCATGCTAATCTTTGTTGCCATGACAGCAGCCTTTGAGATTCTGAAATGTACAGATTGCCAGCTAAACAAAATTGTTGATTGTGAACATTTGGCTGGAAGATTAAAAGGCTAAAGGGGATATAAAAGGGCGGTACCTCCCACATTCCAGGAAGCCACTAAATCCAATCGAAAAGACCTGACTCCTTAACCAGTGCTATTATAATCACTGGATTAGGGCAATTTATCTGGACTGTTAAGGCTGATTAAGAAACTGCACATTACAGATTATTGACAGGCAAAATACCTACAGTATAAGAGCTAAAGCATAAACAAAGGCCTACAAATGTATGCCGAGCATAGCTCACTGCTGTAAAATGTGATTAGCTTTCTAGCCTCTTCACACCAACACTTATTGCGGCGTGCATACTGCGCGCTTGTAAAAAAAAAAAACTGCCACAAGAGTCAATTACATTTCTAACGTTGTATAGATAACAGACGCCATAAAATTCTAAAATCTGACTAATGGTTTTATAAAACGCGAGCACCCAGATGATTCACTTTATTTGATGCCATTTCTTAAATTCGCCTTTTTATTGTATCTTTACGCTTTAATTGTATCTATTAGGTTGATTTACTCCTATTTAAATGATGGCTGTTACGCTTTTTTAAAAACATTTTTTTAAAAATTAGATGCAAGGGTTAAACAAGACGGTCCTGACCATGACTATGGAATGCATAATATTCACAGTACTTAATTCATGAAGGGAAAAAAAAAAGCACACACCACACACACAAGGGTTCACAGCCTGTAGAATGCATTTGACCCTTAATTATCAATCAACAAAAGCACTAGTTCCCCAGAGAAACCTTACGCCCTCTGGATAACTGCTAGTAAATAACCTGCCTCAATGAGCAGCAAGAATAGCCATTCTCTATAACCAGTCCTAACATTTGATTTGCTCATGTGCTTTCAAGCTACTTAGCATTCACACAGTTCAAGACAGACTGTTCGAAATCAAAGGAGTGCCTGAAACAGTGCTGTCTTGCATTTCTCGAAATAGCTCTCTTGTTTCATCCTTAGAAAAAAAAAAAAAAACTTGATTTTTTTTCCTCTCTGTGCAATTCTATCTACTCCAGCTCTGCCAATGCAAGAGGATACATGAGACACCTCCCCCACCCCATGGGCAAACAGAGCAGATTATTGTAACCATGTCATCTCTCACTGGTTGTTTATACTCAAGCCTGTTGTGCAAATAGAGCTGGCTGCTACAGGCAATAAGAATTATGGGGGAGGGGTGGAATAGTAGCTGCATTAACACCAGATAAACACAGGAAACAAAACAAAGCCGAAAAAAAAACCCGTCCTGCTAAATAAAAGCCAATGAATATAAATAAGTTAGAGATAATTTGTAGGCAGAAGGAAAAGGTGGGAACCTGTTTGCGTAACATTCACATCGGCTCAGTGCTTTAAAGAAACCTACAAGATCGCAAATCTTTAAAACTAAAAAAAATTGCAAACATAGATTGTTTTTTTTTTGTCTTGAGCACTTGTTTTTAAGAGTGGGAAGGTAAAGAGGTCAAAGCTGGATTCTTTTAAGCACAAGTATATCAAACAATGAACATGAAAAAAAAGAGAGAATGCTGATATATTACATTCTAATGCAGTGAATGGCAAATAGTAGGGAAAATATGAATGGTTTTACTTTACCTTTTCTGTTTTTAACTTTTTATTTCGCCTGTGGCTTTCTTCTTCTTCCTCTTCTTTTTTGCCTAGTACAGAGCTACCCATTATCCCTGAATCAACTGTACTCTTAGCCAACTCCCCTGCAAGGCTATTGCCACAATGAAAAGGGCTGCCATTCCCAGGGGCCTTTCCACCTCCAAAACCATACAAATGCACAACTGCTTGGTTATTCACTCCAGTGTTGGAATGCCCAAGGTCATACAATTTATTAGTGTTGTCCTTTCTAGACTTTCCAGAATCCTTATCCCTTTTTGAGCCCCTGGTGCTTTGGCTTTTACTTCCAGTTCTCTCCTCTTTGACATTTTTCCCACAAGTAGTATTTGCAGTGAGGCCAACTCCATTAGTGCTATGGCCCAGTGCTGCATTCATACCAGCTGGAGATGCCACCTCCCCAAGGCGTCCTGCCTCCTGCTGTCTTTTGCCAGTGCCACTGCTAATCTCAGGAATCCCATACAAAGATGCAGAAGGCAATGACTTATTAACATCCTTCGAAGTTTTACTCCTTTTCACTTTTGATCTGCTAGTCTCTTTGTGGCTGTTCCCTTGAGAGCTGGATGGTTGCTGAACAGAAGCAAATTTGAGGCTCTCAGCTAATGTAGAGGAGGTAGAGTTAACTGGTCCACTTGATGCCAAGCAATGTCCACTGTCCTTGGTATTCGTTGAATTGCTCATTTCAAATTTCTGTCTGTCCTTCTCCAAATCTGCATCCAAATCAATAATCAAATTTCCCACACCAATTTCCCAGTCATCACCACTGTCATAGGCATCAACTGCAGTTGGATCCACACCTTTCCCTATAGTAGAAGTGCTCAATGACATCCTGAAGTTGAGACAAGTGGTATTACATTCCCATGAACTTGTTTTTGGAGAAAGGTGGACATTCGTCTGTTTTTGTGTGGTGTTGTCCAAATGTATTACTTGTTAAAAAAAAATGGAAACAAATCCAAGTTATTCCAAGAAAAAGTTAAGTATTTTGTCCAATATATTCCATTAACTGTCCAAATGTGAATTCGGTTGATTTACAGCTCCTGTGGGGTGGTAAAGACAGTCAGGGTTATACAACTGAACCTAAACATCTATTGCATTTTACAACATGAGTCATATCATAATGTTTTTATATGTAATGATTCCTAGTGTAACAATGTAATAAAACATATATCATGTCTATAATAATGATCTGGCCACATATGTATCATATGTGTGTTTTGTAAACTATACAGTGAGGGATATGGGGGGGGGGGGGGAAGCAAACAGCAATGTAATCAGCCAGCAGAGAATGGTAAGGTGCGTTAAATATAGTATTACTGACTGCACAGGAAACTGATTAAGACATACACTTTAAGTGTTCTGCACCATGGTGGCCTCTGTGACCGCCACTGAGGTTATGTTTGACAAAGACGAGCAAAAGGCAGTTTTTAAAAAGATTAACATTATGCACAATACTGATGTGATTATGAGAAGAGACAGGTAACTTACCTTTTGTCATTTTATTTGATTAATAAGGCCACCAAGATAGAATCCTATAACCCATAGAAATCGAACCAGGTAGATTCCACATCTTACTTAAAGCACTGCGAGTTATGAAGGAGAAAACAAGTCATGTATCCCGAGCAGAGGGTCACCATGTAATTCACAATATTCCTTGTTAGCCAAAACATCAGAATTTTCCACTTTATTTCCCTCTCTCTTTCTCTCTGCAGTCTTCCTTCCTTTCAGTTTTACATCTGGGATTCACACTGAAGAGAAAAGCACAAGGAGGAATTCTTTCACAATTTCATCCATGGAAAGGAAAAAAAAAAAAAATCCCCCAAAAAATGGATAGAGGGGGGGAAAAGTTGTAGGGTTTTATTCACTGACACCACTTGAATCACGTCTTTCCTTTAAACATAGATTTCACAGCCATCCTGATCAGTTAAGTAATGATCCCTATGAACAAACCTACAGGCGTCCGGTTGTAACAAGACAGAATGTGCTAACATCCAGATAAATTAGTGAAAGGGAGAGAGAGAGAGAGAGAGGGAGGGAGGGGGGGGTGAAGAAAGAGAGAGAGGGAGAGAAAATAGAGGGACTGAAACTCTGGTCTGGATTCAGCTCTGTGCTTTCTCAGGAAGTGGCATTTCCCACACCCTCCCCCAACCACTAGTTTTTCTGACAAATCTGCTTTCTTGAAAACACATGAAGAGAAGGGGAGGGGGGCTGCTGCTTGGAACAGTGATGGATCTGTGATCTGATAAACCTATTATCAAAACATTTTTAAGTGTGATGCTCAATCTTCAGAGAGATGTGAGCCTTCTCCTCTGCACACTGTAATTTGTTTGTGCTGCTTCAGCAAGTCATTGCAGCGTTTAACTGTTTAGGGTCAATATGTAAAGGCCAATGGCCGTGCTCTCGCATTTACAACCTTACAGCTGGCTGAAGAGATGCATACATCTTGATCCGATATTAGTCCACAGCATTTCATCGCTTTTATGTTAATATGGCTCTTTTTTTTTTTTTTTCGCTGTGCCACTGAAGTGATCCCTGTGCATGCTTAGTATTTTTAATTAGCTGACATTCCCAGTTAAAACGCTGTAATGAATTGTTGATAGATTGAAAGTCTAGAGTGGTTTATTAGAAGAGGAGAGAGAGAGAGAGAGAGAGAGGGTGGGGGAAGGGCAGTTAGCAACAAGCAGCCATCTGAAAGCAGCTATTTTGTTGCAGCTCAAGCTTTTACATCACGTGAGGATCAAGAGCTCAATTGCTTGTCGTGACGTGAAAACACAAAATGGGTGACAGACAATATCAGCAAAATGCTCATCTGGGTTTTTACACAAGCAACCCTCTTTAGGTTCTCCTGCTCTCCCTTCCTTCCCCTGCCACAACTAGTAATCATGAATGCGAAACAGTTCTTTCTGCAGCTGTACATCTGCGTCTCAGGGGGGGAAAAACAGACAACGTGCTAGGCATGCATGGGAAGGGCTCTTTTCCCCCTACTGATAGGGGTTACATGTGTCTGGGAGAAATAGAGACATATTACTGTATCCATTATCTTTTGTTTATAAATACAACCAATCTATTCTACAACACAGAATTCACTGACATCACTGCTGTCCTATGGGGCTCCATATCATGAGCTAAACATATACTATTAGGCAAATAAAAGATCGAAATGCTGAATTTAAGCTTGGTAAAAGGCATTAGTCTCTGAAAGGTTACTGAAACATAATCACACTCTAGGGATTACATGACAGCACAGCCAAAGCGCAAATTATATATATATATATATAAAAGTATCACACACCTTTTAGTTAGCGGATGATCTTGTGACTGGAGATATTGGCGATAAAGTAGTGATCATGGGGGCTAGAAGACTTTATTTTTTTTTTCCTGAATGAGCTGACCTCATGGCTGATTACACGGAAAATAAATTGCACTGATTGGTCGAGTTAAGGGTTAATGTCCTTAGAATGCGACTCAGCTTCCTAGGTTTCAATAGAAGAGAGGTGGAAGGAAAAGTTTTAATCTTGCTGTCAGTGCACTGAGCAGAAAGATACTGTCAAAAATCCACTCAAGGCTTTCTGTCTTGTGGATAGAATAATATTCTGTTTAGGTCTATATTAGTGGCGTTGGAGTTGGCTTCCAGGGAAATGTGTAGGAAATATCCTGAGTGGAGATGTATGAGGAGCTGCACACTCGCCCCTTCATTCCTCTGATCTAAGACAAACAGCTTCCCAGTTATTTTACTGGACAAGTTAGCAGTTCAGTATGACACAGCGTTTCACACATGTACTTACGATCTGAATAGGATCAAGATGACCTTTGCTTCTAATTGCATCAATGTTTTATGCTGCTGCCACCGAGAGCTTATTATACACCTATACTGTGCTCATGATCCCTCCTGTTTGTACATTACAGAAAGCTATTTCTTCTTAATGATCACTAGGCGAGCAGCAGGACTCAGGGAAAAAAAATAAAAAATCACAACTGGGAAAGAGAGAAGAAGAGAATTGAGCAGTGTCTCTACCTGAAAGGACTTTTCTTTGTTCCTAATGCCCTTTCTCCTACGGCCAATCAGAGTCGAGCATTTGTGGAACTCGGCCTGCCGATTGGCTGCTTTTTTCTTTAGCCTCAGTGGGGGAGGCGAACGAGAGCATAGTGCTGTGTATACACTTCTAACAAACACTCATGTAAGAGGAGAAGCCAGTTACACGACAGGCTGCAGAAAAAATTACCCTAGCAATAAACACATGTTCCTAACTGAATTATGAGCAGTGTGAAATGCAAACCTGCTCAGCACAAAGGGACTGTCTGTCACAATACAGCTCTGAGCACAGCCCCGGCTAGGGAAAGGGAATACGCCAAAAACACATGTAATTGCTAGGTGCTGTCGCCAGTCAAACAAAGCATGTAGCTCATGTCTATTTCAAAAATGAATTGACTGTACATAGAGACTGGAATATCTATGGAACCTCAAAATTATTATGGAAATCTCTGAATATAGGGAATTATATATTTATCTGTCAAATCTCTGTTTATTGACAGATGAAAATACATGCAAAGACTCTTGGGGCCCTTTTACCCTCCTGATGTTTGGGCAGTGCAAGCGACGATGGGTGATAACACATCCATCAGCGCTTGCTTACACTGGCCGATGGAAGCTAAATGTAGGATGAACGACTGCTACTGTGGTCCTTCCTCCCTCATTCTCTTCTAATGCATTATCAGTAGCATGTCCCTGATTATGCAGGATATCGGACATCTTTCATACTAATGACAGATTCAGCCAACAAACCTTCTGCCAATTTTAGCCAATTATCGGAAACCACCATTCCTGGGAAGGTTTTTTCCCACATAATTGGCCCAAAAATCATGCAGTCTAATAGGGAACTTAGTACATACTAAACAAAACAAAATAATGGCCACTAACCAACAAATAGTTAGAGAAGGTGCCTTAATCAAGAAGGCTTCGTAAACTGGACATACACATATAAAAGCTGTCAGACGAATGATCAGTTATGTCTCCTGACTCCATCCCTACTTCCCCATACAGATGCATGCTGTATGTGTATTCCATGCGAAAAGAGGAGAAATCCGCTACCAGACACTTCTGGTGGTGGCTTATCTCCTGGTAGAACAAAAGAATGAGTCAAAACAATTCATTTCCACCCGATACTTCTCTCATCTGACATCATCTGTTGGGAGAAAGTCAGAAGCACCCCATACTCAGAGGGTTCGGCCGACAATACACTAATGTGTATACACTATGAGGATACTTAAACCATTATGAGGTTAATGAGGTTAATGTCAAAGAACTTTAAATGTATAATATAACGAATAAGAGTATACATTTAAAAAGAGAACCAGCCAAGGTGGAAATTTGAAGGGGAGAACAGATTAAAATGTGATATCAGTGGTTCTTCAGCTGCCCAGCAATAACAAATCACATGTTCTGTGCTAAATTACAGTATATTCAAGGTTAAAATAAGAACTAGAGACTGCAATAATCCCTTTTTAACTAGTCTCTAATTTCCCTATTATATACACACTAGGGTAAATTTAGACATTTCCAATTTTGAAGAGTGAGGAGAAGTAATGAGATACTGACAGGAAACACGTGTAACACAGGGGAACATACTAGATCCATGGAGCTGTCGTTCCAGGTTGCTTTGAATCCAGAGCCCAAGTGCTAACCACTGAGGTATCATGCAAACCTGTGATATTTATTTCATACACTATCCATAGACATAGGGTATGGCCTTACATCGAAAATCTTCATCTGAAAATTCAGAGAGACCAGTTGTAGCTTGGGAGTTGCAGGGTGTTTCTGAAGTGGTGCAAATAACATGCAGATATACTGCTCAGCCAAGCAGTACTAATAGTAAATATGTCCTAATGTGCTTAGCTATAGGTCACCATATGTCAAGAGTGGAACCCCACTGAGAAGATGAAGCAGCTTAAAATTATATTCACACTACGTTTGACACTTAGGTTTCGGTCACACATAATTTTTTACTAACATTTTTGTGATTTTTGTTTTTGCTGCTTTTATTTTAGTTTGTGTGTACTTTAAACAACCATTTTTTCAGACATTTTCAAGGAGATTCCTGTCTGAAAAAACACCATTCTAAGCCTAGCTCCACATATGCAGCAGAGGACTCCTGCAAGCTGTTTCAGTATAGAACAGCCTATGGGAGTTGCAAGATACCACTGCCTTTCCACTGGACCCGATTGACTATGATAGGTCCACCCACTGCCCTGCAAATATAGAGAGAATCAGACGGACAAAATCCACTGCGCACAGCAGTTTTTGTCCCACTGATTCTGTCTGGAGGACGTCTTGGCCGGAAAAAAAAACATCTGCAGGTGTAAAAGTAGCCTTATAGTTCTATGTAGAGATGAGCGAATTGAAGCTGATGTAGTCGAATTCGTTACGAATTTCTGTAAAAATTTGATTCTGAACGAATTCAAATTTCCTCGCGCTTCGTGGTAACGAATCACAATTTTTCCTAAAATGGCGACTAGCCGGCTACAATGGCGGCTAAAATGGCGGCTACACATGTGAGGACATGGGGTAAGGAACTCTGGTAAGGCGGGATGACCCATAATGCCATGCATGCAGCCAATCAGCAGCCAGCCTGGTGATGTCACAGCCCTATAAATACGGCAGCCATCTTAGAGTTTGCCATTCACTATCGTACTTTGTTCAGTGACAGACGTGTATGCAGGCACTAGGGAGAGTGAAAGAAAAACTAATTGCTAATAAAAAAAGGAAAGAAGCGAATTACTAGTGCAGGGAAAGGATAGTGAGAGGAATCATCTCACAGGCAGGGAGAGACATGTGCAGATGCTAGGGGGAGTCATAGGAAAATCCTCATTGTGAAAAAAAGCGATTTACAAGTGCAGGGAAACATTGCTTAGGGATCCAGATAGTCTCATAATACAGCTCTGTCATTCCAGCAATTAGTTATTGGGGTGCAAGTGCTATGTTGAAAAGCCTTTAGTGGCTTTTATCTGTGGAAAATGATAAATATATACGCAGTTCACTTTTGCTATTAACTGCGCTGATATCATTTAGTGACCAATTTCAATACAATGCGAGAAATAATTACGCAGGTTACTTTTGTTGCTATTTGCTCTAAAAGCGTTTATTGGCATATTTCTATAGAAAAAGAGAAAAATAGACTAAGTTCCTATTTGTTGTCATTTGAGCTAAAAGCGTTTCTTGTAATATTTCACTACAATACGAGAAAAATAGACGCAGTTTACATTTGGTGTTATTTGCTCTAAAAGCATTTCTTGTCATATTTCACTACAATACGTGAAAAATAGACGCAGTTCACATTTGGTGTTATTTGCGCTAAAAGCGTTTCTTGTCATATTTCACTACAATACGTGAAAAATAGACGCAGCATCTGGTGTTATTTGCACTAAAAGTGTTTATTGCCATATTGCTAGAGAAAAAGAGAAAAATAGACAAAGTTCATATTTGGTGTTATTTATGCTGAAAGCGTTTCTTGTCATATTTCACTACAAAACGTGAAAAATAGACGTAGTTCACATTTGGTGTTATTTGTGCTAAAAGAGTTTATTGTGATATTTCACTACAATACAAGAAAAATAGACGCAGTTCACATTTGGTGTTATTTGCGCTAAGCATTTATTGCCATATATCTAGAGAAAAAGAGAAAAATATTCTCAGTTCACTTTTTCTGTTATTTACTTAGAAATGTGGCCTATTTTAGTCCAATACAAGAAATATATACTTAGTTCACTGTTGCTGGTATTTACTCTGAAATCGTTTCATTGCTAATTTCAAATCCTTTAGTTGCCTATCTCAGTAAAAATGAAAAATATGTTTGGTGCTTTTAGGGGTGTTTTAATTTGATTTTAATTTATTTAGTTCAGCTAAAAGTATGTCAGACAGAGAAGTGCCAGGCCCTGCACAGAAGAGTGTCAGAGGCGTAAATGATTCTGGCGCATGCACAGGTCGCAGCAGAGTAAGGGGGCGCGGCAGCAGGGGTTTCTTACCGAGGCATCAGGTCCACATGTCAGATAGCGGTCTTGTCTTGACCAGCAACCCAGCGGTTCTTGATTGGATCTTTGACTTTGTCGCAAGTGACAGCAGCACCAGAAGCCTGAGTCTAGAGTCGCTGATGAGCAGCTTTCTTCACCCACATAGTGAAGAAACTACTCACCAGCAGCAGGGAGACCAGGAGCAGGACCTAAACCAGCAGGTGGTGGCATACTTTGACAGCACCCTGCCAGCTGTCATAGAAGATCCGCTGGACTACTCGGCAGCCAAACTGGATTTGTGTCCGCAACTGGGCAAGTTTGCCCTGGAAAGGCTGTCGTGCCCGGCCAGTAGTGTGGCATCAGAGCGGGTGTTTAGTGCGGCGGGGGGCATAGTTACCCCAAGAAGAACTCGTCTGTCCATCCAAAATGTGTACAGACTTACTTTTGTCAAGATGAATCAGGCATGGATCAGCCAGGATTTCCACCCACCAATGCCAGATTAGATCATCCATCTCCACACTATGTCACCGTGCCACTCTGTGGTATCATGCTGCTGCTGCTGCTGCTGTTGCTGCCATGTCCACACTATGTCACCATGCCACACTGTGGCCTCCTGATGCTGCCATCTCCACACTATGTCACCATGCCACTTTGTGGCCTCCTGATGCTGCCATGTTCACACTATGTCATTGTTTGGCCTTCTTGAAATCACCATTTATTTGACCTTTCTTCTAATCGGTCAGAAAGAAGGAAAAATGAGACGAACAACAGATCCTGTCTGTGTAGCAGCTGTAAGGCCTGTATGGTCGCATCAAAATGTGTACAGAGTTACCTTTGTCAAGATCAATCAGGCTGTTCCTGCCATGTCCACACTATGTCACTATGCCACTCTGTGGCCTCCTGATTCTGCCATCTCCACACTATGTCACCATGCCACTTTGTAGCCTCCTGATGCTGCCATGTCCACACTATGTTACCTTGCCACGCTGTGGTATCATGCTGCGGCTGTTGCTGCCATCTCCACACTATGTCACCGTGCCACTCTGTGGCCTTCTGATACTGCCGCCACCTCCAGACCCTGTTATTGTGCCACTTGGTGGTCTCCTCATGCTGCTTCCACCTCACCACTATGTCATAGAGCCACTCTGTGGACTTCTCATGCTGTTACCACCCTCCCTAGTCTATGACGGGGTCACTATTGTCCTTGTTTGGCCTTCTTGAAATCACCATTTATTTGACCTTTCTTCTAATCGGTCAGAAAGAAGGAAAAATGAGACGAACAGCAGATCCTGTCTGTGTAGCAGCTGTAAGGCCTGTATGGTCGAATCAGAATTGGCTTATGATTTTGTAGCCAAAAGCAGGAGTGGGTACAAAACAAACAAGACATGCAAATATTACCTTCACTCCTTTTTTTGGCATTACTAATAGTGTTGGTCGAGCACCAAAGTGCTCGGGTGCTTTAGTACCCGAGCACAATGGAAGTCAATGGGAGAACCCGAGCATTAAACCAGGAACCCCCTGCTCTGAAGAGGGGAGGGTGTCTGGTTCACATGAAAAGTTCAGAAATTGATGGAAACACCACTGAAATGATTCGGGAACAGCATGGGGAGGATGTCTGGATGCAACTTGGACTCCCAGGTCGCTGCTGGGAATGATGTTGTCCGAGTAGTATGACACTTTTACAGACTGACAGTAATACGCACCAAACCGAAGATAAAATAAACTTTAGAGGAGAAATTGTTAGGAAACATTCTTTCCTGTATATGTACTTGTATATATAGTGCAACTGCTGCCAAAAATTACAAGGAAGAGGCACTCCGATGCAACCTGTATATCATATAAAGGAGGTCCTCATTCACATTGTGGTACAACTGTTCCTAAAAGCCTATGCACTATGCAAGGGAAAGGGCTGCCAAAAATTACAAGGAACCGGCACTCCAATACACCCTTTATTACACATAAAGGAGGGCATCATACACACCATTGAAAAATTATGATTGATATCCTGCTGGTGACCCTCAAAAACATTAGGAGAAAGGGACTGCTGCTGAGCTGACCATCTAAAAAATCTTTTGGGTGAGGGCCTGCTGCCGAGCTGACCATCTAAAAGATTTTGTGAGCAAGGGCCTGCTGCCGAGCTGACCATCTAAAACTTTTTTTGGGGGAGGGCCTGCTGCCGAGCTGACCATATAAAAAATTTGAGGGCCTGCTGGTGACCCTCGAAAACATTATGGGCAAGGGCCTGCTGGTGACCCTCTAAAACAATATGAGTTAGGGCCCGCTGCTGAGCTGACCCTCTAAAACCGGAGCGAGGGCAGCCTAATAAGCATGTTGATATGACGGAGGAGGACGAGGACGAGAAAAGGGAGATTGAACCATATACCCTTTTTAGTGGTGGAAGGGGTGCATGGGAATACAGTGTATTCAATACACCATAAAAGCCACATTTAGAGCAGCTTTCCTCTGGTGGAGTAGAGAAGTCAGGGGCAATTCAGGCCTTGTTAATTTTTATAAGAGTCAACCGGTCAGCATTCTAAGTTGACAGGCGGTTGCGCTTATCAGTAATTATGTCCCCAGCAGCACTAAATACATGTTCTGACAAAATGCTGGCGGCAAGGCAGAGCAGCACCTTCAAGGCATAGAGCCCCAGTTCGCGCCACGTGTCCAACTTGGACATCAAATAGTTGTAAGGAACACAGGGATCACTAAGGACGCTGACACGGTCTGCTAAGTACTCCTTCACCATCTTCCAAAATGTTGCCCTCCTTGTGACACTAGTCGTGCATCAGATTGAGGGTGCTGGCAGGGTGTCATAAAACTGTCTCAGGCCTTGGAGAGTGTTGCCCTGCCTCTGCTGGAACTGCTGTGTGTTCCCCTTGTCTCCCCTCCTCGGTTGTCCAAGGAACTACATACTCTGCAGCCAGTGTTGTCAGTTGTAAATTTTTGGAGCAATTTTTCCACAAGGACATTCTGGTACTGCACGATTTTGCTCGTCCTCTCCACCACAGGAATGAGAGATGAGAGGTTCACTTTGTAACGGGGGTCGAGAAGGGTGAACAACCAGCAATCGGTGTTGGCTAAAATGCATACAACGTGAGTGCCATGGGAAAGGCAGCCTAACATAAAGTCAGCCATGTGTTCCAGAGTCCCAACAGAGAAGACTTTGCTGTCCTCACCAGGAGGATGACTCTCAATCTCCTCATCCTCCTCTTATATCCATCCACGCTAAACAGATGTAATAAAACTTCCATGGGTACTACCCTCTGTAGCAGAGGCAACCATCTCCTGCTCCTCCTCCTCCCCATCATCCAATTTGCGCTGAGAAGACGAACTGAGGGTGGTCTGGCTATCATCCTGTGTACTTTCTACCCCAATTTCCACCTCTTCCACATACAAAGCTTTCGCCTTAATTGTGAGCAGCAAGCGTTTGAGTAGACACAGAAGTGGGACGGTTACGCTGATAATAGTGTTATCGCCGCTCACCATCTGTGTTGATTCCTCAAAGTTTCGTAAAACCTCACACATCAATGCCCACTTGTCACTTGTGAAGAGCGGAAGCTGACTGGAAAGGCGACGACCATGTTGCAGGTGGTATTCCACTACTGCCCTCTGCTAATCACAAAGCCTGGCCGACATGTGAAACGTCGAGTTCCAGTGTGTGCTCATGTCGCACAACAGTCAGTGAGCTATCAATTGCAAACCCTGATAAAGCATTGCCAGACCAGCAGAAGCTGTTGATAACTTTCGGAAATGGGCACACACTTGACGTACCTTCACCTGTAGCTCAGGCAAATTGGGGTAGGTTTTGAGAAACCACTGAACCACTAGGTTGATCACTTGGGCTAGGCATGGTATGTGTGTGAGCTTGCCGAGCTCCAAAGCCGCCACCATGTTATGGCCATTATCAGACACAGCCATGCCTGGTTGTAGTTTGAGTGGCGAGAGCCACAGCTCAGTCTGGTCCCTTATCCCCTGCCACAACTCCGCGGCGGTGTGCTATTCGTCACCTAAGCAGATCAGTTTAAGCACACCCTGTTGCCGCTTCCCCACTGCAGTGCTACACTGCTTCCAGCTACTGACTGATGGCTGACTGGTGCTGCAAGATGATAATTCAGAGGTGGAAGTGGAGGAGGAGGCAGAGGAGAACAGAGGGGGTTGCAGCCACCAACGTAGGTGGTGGCGGAAACCCTGATGTAAGTAGGGCTGCAACCCTTGGCGTCGGTAGCACCTGTGCCATCCCAGGGTACAAATCACTCCCAGCCTCCACAACGTTCACCCAGTGTGCCATCAGGGAAATGTAGCGTCCCTGGCCAAAAGCACTTGTCCATGTGTCAGTCATTAAGTGGACTTTGCTAATAACTGCATTGGTCAGGGCACGGGTGATGATACAGGACACATGCTGGTGTAAGGCTGGGACTGCACACCATGAAAAATATTGGCGGCTGGGGAAAGCCTCAGTATCCACAAGCCTAAATGGCAAAGGTGTGCATTTAGTGCTATGGTCTGTGGGTGGGTGGCTGGGTATTTGTGCTTTCGTTCAAAGGCCTGGGGTATAGACATCTGTACACTGCGCTCGGACACAGAAGTGGACGTGCTAGCTGATGGTGCTTGCAAAGGTTCAAGTGCATGGCGGGAGGAATCCGGGCGGGCATCTTGGACAGGGGATTGGCCAGCACGTAACACAAGGAAAGAGCAGGCAGCAGTGTTACCAGCAGACACTGGTTATGGACCCAGGCATTCGGCCCACCTATTAGGGTGCTTGAATGCCATGTGCCGGATCATGCTGGTGGTGGTGAGGCTTCTAGTGTTCACGCCCCTGCTCATTTTGGTACGGCACAGGTTGGAAATGACAATTCTTTTATCATCTACACTTTCCTCAAATAAGCGCCAGACTGGGAACAGTTGCGGCCTGTTTGGTTTGGCCAGCCTTCTCCCTTTTGCCACCCCACTGCCTCTTCTAGCCTGTTGCGGTGCTGCGGATCCCTCGCCCTCTGTACTGCTGTCCTCGCTCGGCTTGCCATCTTCCCAAGTTGGGTCAGTGACTTCATCGTCCAGCACCTCCTCTTCCACTTCCTCACTCTGGTCATCCTCCTGACTTGTTAATCTAACAACAACCTCAGTTATTGACAATTGTGTCTCATCCTCATCATGAACAACTTGAGACACTAATTGCGGTTGAAGTATTGGCAACTGTGTCTCATCATCACCCACCTCATGAAACACTATTTGCCGTTCCCCACCATTATCTTCTTCTGACTGTGGATGCTCCAGAGTTTGGGAATCAGGTCACAAGATCTCCTCATGTCCCTCATAAAGCAGGCTTGACTAGAGGCCCAAATTAAGGAATGGCGATAAAAACAGCTCCTCGGAATATATGAGTGTGGGATCACTTGTTTGCCAAGACTCTCCATGGTGGGTGGAAGGAGTATCATGGTGAGGATTCTGTTGAAAAGACTCTTGGCTACTGAGATTGGACTTTGTGGAAGACTTGGTGGTGCTTAACCGACTGGAAGCATTATCTGCTGCAATCCAACCGACCACCTGGTCGCACTGATCTGACTTCGAGAGTGGTGTCCTGCGACGCCCTGCAAACGGGACATGAAGCAAGGTGTGTGTGTTTCTTGTGCTGTGGCAGCAAGCACAATTTCGCCGCGCCCAGGACCACAGCCTCTGCACGCAGCATCAACAGCACGGCCACTTCCCCGTCCCTTACTGCTTGCCTTGCACATATTAAATGATATATATGCTTGCAAATTTGTCACATGTACAGTAGCACAGGTTTTGTAAGTGTATGTGCAAGTAAAGTACACAGAATGTTACAGATATTTTTAGGATGCGCACACGTTAAATGGGAAGTATAGTGCAAGTAATATCACTGTCATCACCGCCTAATAAAAAATTACACTGAATGAATGTCACTGATATTTAGGATGCGCACATGTTAAACAGCAGGTATAGCGCAAGTAATGTCGATGTCACCACCGCCTAATAAAAAATTACGCTAAATGAATGTCACTGATATTTAGGATGGACAAACGTTATACAGGAGGCATAGCGCAAGTAATGTCGCTGTCACCACCGCCTAATACAAAATTACACTGAATGAATGTCACTGATATTTAGGATGCACAAACGTTATACAGGAGGCATAGCGCAAGTAATGTCGCTGTCACCACTGCCTAATAAAAAATTACACTGAATTAATGTCACTGATATTTAGGATGCACAAACGTTATACAGGAGGTACAGCACAATTAATGTCGCTGTCACCAGCGGCTAATAAAAAATTACACTGAATTAATGTCACTGATATTTAGGGTGGGCAAACGTTATTCAGGAGATGTAGCGCAGGTAATGTCGTTGCCACTAGCAGTAAAAAATTTTGACTGAATGTCACTGATATTTTGGATACACAAACATTATACAGGGGATGTAGCGCAGGTAATGTAACTGTCCGCAGCGGACACCGTCTACAGAAAAAGTACCCTGGATGTCACAGATATTTTTAGGCTGCACACACGTTCCACAGGAGATGTAGCGCAGATAATGTCGCTGTCACCAGCGCAATTTTTTTTTACACAGAATGTCACTGATATTTAGGATGCGCTAACGTTATACTGGAGATGTAGCGCAGGTAATGTCGCTGCCACCAGCAGCAAAAAAATTTGACTGAATGTCACTGATATTTCGGATACGCAAATGTTATACAGGAGATGTAGCGCAAGTAGTGTAACTGTCCGCAGCGGACATCGTCTACGGAAAAAGTACACTGGATGTCACAGATATTTTTAGGCTGCACACATGTTACACAAGAGATGTAGCGCAGATATTGTCACTGTCACCAGCGGCGAAAAAAAATTCACTGAATGTCACTGATATTTCGGATATGCTAATGTTATACTGGAGATGTAGCACAGGTAATGTCACTGCCACCAGCAGAAAAAAAATATTTGACTGAATGTCATTGATATTTCGGATATGCAAGCATTATACACGAGATGTAGCGCAGGTAATGTAACTGTCCGCAGCGAACACCGTCTGCGGAAAAAGTACACTGGATGTCACAGATATTTTTGGGCTGCGCATACGTTAGGCTACTTTCACACTGGCATTTTGGCTTTCCATTTGTGAGATCCATTTCGGGGCTCTCACAATCGGTCCAAAACGGATCAGTTTTGCCCTAATGCATTCTGAATGGACACTGCTCAAAAAAATAAAGGGAACACTTAAACATCACAATGTAACTCCAAGTCAATCACACTTCTGTGAAATCAAACTGTCCACTTAGGAAGCAACACTGAGTGATAATCAATTTCACATGCTGTTGTGCAAATGGGATAGACAACAGGTGGAAATTATAGGCAATTAGCAAGACACCCCCAATAAAGGAGTGGTTCTGCAGGTGGTGACCACAGATCACTTCTCAGTTCCTATGCTTCCTGGCTGATGTTTTGGTCACTTTTGAATGCTGGCGGTGCTTTCACTCTAGTGGTAGCATGAGACGGAGTCTACAACCCACACAAGTGGCTCAGGTAGTGCAGCTTATCCAGAATGGCACATCAATGCGAGCTGTGGCAAGAAGGTTTGCTGTGTCTGTCAGGCCAGTACATCAGGAGATGTGGAGGAGGCCGTAGGATGGCAACAACCCAGCAGCAGGACCGCTACCTCCGCCTTTGTGCAAGGAGGAACAGGAGGAGCACTGCCAGAGCCCTGCAAAATGACCTCCAGCAGGCCACAAATGTGCATGTGTCTGCTCAAACGGTCAGAAACAGACTCCATGAGGGTGATATGAGGGCCCGACGTCCACAGGTGGGGGTTGTGCTTACAGCCCAACACCATGCAGGACGTTTGGCATTTTCCAGAGAACACCAATATTGGCA
Source organism: Bufo bufo (assembly GCF_905171765.1). Lineage (NCBI taxonomy): Eukaryota > Metazoa > Chordata > Amphibia > Anura > Bufonidae > Bufo > Bufo bufo. The sequence goes on from NC_053390.1 coordinate 184,858,996, forward strand.
AATTTGCCACTGGTGCCCTGTGTTCTTCACAGATGAAACAGGTTCACACTGAGCACATGTGACAGACGTGACAGAGTCTTGAGACGCCGTGAACGTTCTGCTGCCTGCAACATCCTCCAGCATGACCGGTTTGGCATTGGGTCAGTAATGGTGTGGGGTGGCATTTCTTTGGAGGGTCGCACAGCCCTCCATGTGCTCGCCAGAGGTAGCCTGACTGCCATTAGGTACCGAGATGAGATCCTCAGACCCCTTGTGAGACCATATGCTGGTGCGGTTGGCCCTGGGTTCCTCCTAATGCAAGCCAATGCTAGATATCATGTGGCTGGAGTGTGTCAGCAGTTCCTGCAAGACGAAGGCATTGATGCTATGGACTGGCCCGCCCGTTCCCCAGACCTGAATCCAATTGAGCACATCTGGGACATCATGTCTCGCTCTATCTACCAACGTCACGTTGCACCACAGACTGTCCAGGAGTTGGCAGATGCTTTAGTCCAGGTCTGGGAAGAGATCCCTCAGGAGACCGTCCGCCACCCTATCAGGAGCATGCACAGGCGTTGTAGGGAGGTCATACAGGCACGTGGAGGCCACACACACTACTGAGCCTCATTTTGACTTGTTTTAAGGACATTACATCAAAGTTGGATCAGCCTGTAGTGTGTTTTTCCACTTTAATTTTGAGGGTGACTCCAAATCCAGACCTCCATGGGTTGAAAAATTTGATTTCCATTTTTTAATTTTTGTGTGATTTTGTTGTCAGCACATTCAACTATGTAAAGAACAAAGTATTTCAGAAGAATATTAAATTAATTCAGATCTAGGATGTGTTATTTTTGTATTCCCTTTATTTTTTCGAGCAGTGGATAAGGATCTGTTCAGAATACATCAGTTTGCTCCGTTCCACCTCCTTTCTACTCTGGAGGCGGACACCAAAACGCTGCTTGGGGACGGATCTGTTTTCACTGACACAATATGGCACAATAGAAAACGGATCCGTCCCCCATTGACTTTCAATGGTGTTCAAGACGGTTCAGTTTTGGCAATGTTAATGATAATACAAACAGAATGCGTTCTGAACGGTTGCATGCGGTTGTATTTTCAGACGGATCCGCACCAAACGCGAGTGTGAAAGCAGCCTTAGACAGAAGATGTAGCGCAGATAATGTCGCTGTCTGCAGCAGCCAAACAATTGCAACCTATTTAGCGCAGGTTGCGCTAGAAATATATATTGCTGCCAGATACAACTATAGTTCTTAAAAGGACTTTTGGGTCTCTAACAAGTTTTAGCAATTTAGTGCAGGTTGCACTAAAATATATTGCTGCCACACACAATAATCCTTAAATTGACTTTTGGGTCTCTAACAAGTTTTAGCAATTTAGCGCAGGTTCCGGCAAGCCAATACCTGTAATGCCAGCAGCCAACATGGCTATGGCATTACAGTGAGTGGCAGTACTTACCTGCACGTTTATTGGCTGCGTATCAGCCAACAAATGTGCGGGGAGGAGACTCGGGCATCCCGCTCGAGCACACGCGGTATTCGGCCGAACACTGCGATGTGCCAAGCATCGCGATGCTCGAGCCGAACTAGTGTTTGGCCGAGCATGCTCACCCAACACTAATTACCAATACTGATGGATTACTGAGCAAATGCTGACCGAGTGAAGGTGTATGCTCCCCAGACAGGATCTTTTTTTTGTGGGTTATTGTCCTGACGGATCAGAGGAAGGGTAAAATAATTAGTGACTTCAACACAAACTTACTGCTGACACCCTCTCCACTCTGTCGGGGGACTCTACTTGTATAAGCGTTTAATAGAACAGGTTCTGTAGACAACTATGTGGAATCAGCTGACGACGGTGTAAAAGGAGTGCGCTTCTTCTTGACGTTAACATCGACCTGTAAGGCTGAGTTCATACTTGAGTTATTTGGTCAGTTTTGGCACAGTAACTGCCCAAATAAGTGAAGTGTGCAGTGATTCTAATAGCGACACCTGTCATCTGCATGTCATACTGACTCACAGTATTATTTCACTACCGCAGCCGACTCCCTATGCGTGTTACTGCAAGGCACAGTGTTCTAAATCCATATAAAGGCTCTATGCAGCCCGGAAATAGCCATTTTTTATTGCGACTCGTCGCAAATATATTCAGATCAAAGCAAATTTTCTCGGAAATTTCGGCGAATCGGCTGAATCGAAATTTTTATAGTTACATGTTCACAAAAATTGCTAAGCTATTAAAATGCGCATAATGCATAATGCCATGTAAAAAACACTTAGGGGGACATTTATCAACCCTTGTTCACCAGCAAACTGACATCAAAGTTTGGTGCATGCCATGGATACGCAAAATTTGTGACTTTTGGGGTTTTAGTGTGCCACTTATTGCTTTTACAAAAGGTAGGCAGAGTGATAACTATAGCTGACCCAGCACATCTTTTATAATCTAAGGACTCGTTCACACGAACGTTTTTTGCGTTCCGTATACGGTCCGTATACGGAACTATTCATTTCAATGGTTCCACAAAAGAATGGAATGTACTCCTTATGCATTCCGTTTCCGCATTTCCGTTTTTCCATTCCGTTGAAAGATAGAACATGTCCTATTATTGCCTGCAGATCATGTTCCGTGGCTCCATTCAAGTCAATGGGTCTGCAAAAAATGGAACACATACGGAATGTACTCCGTATGTCTTCCGTATCCGTTCCATTTTTGTGGAACCATCTATTGAAAATGTTATGCTTAGCCCAATTTTTTCTATGTAATTACTGTATACTGTATATAGTAACAGATCACAGCAGATTCTATGTACTCAGCAATAAAAGTACCCTGAATTGATGATAATCTGCTGTGATCTGTTATTATCTACAATTAGGGTGGGAACCCTATACACAGCAAACCTCAAACGGCGTGCGACAAAGCTATAAGAATTGTATACTGTATATACCATACGGAAAAACAGAATGGAAAAAACGGAACGGAATCGGAAACACTACTGAAAAAAAAAATGGAAAAACGGATCCGGGGAAAACGGCCCACAAAACACTGAAAAAGACATGCGGTCGTGTGAACGAGCCCTAAGGGTACTTTCACACTAGCTTTTTTGTTTTCCGGTATTGAGTTCTGTCACAGGAGCTCAATACCGGAAAAAAACTGATCAGTTTTATCCTAGTGCATTCCATTCAGGATGCATCAGTTCAGTCCCTCTTAAGTTTTTTGGACTGAGAAAATACCGCAGCATGCTGCAGTTTTCTCTCCAGCCAAAAATACTGAAAACGGATCTCGCAAGCGCAGACCTTTAAAAAGGCAAAAAATTAATTAATTCCGGATCCGATTTTGCAGAAGACACCGGAGAGACGGATCCGGTATTTCAATGCATTTGTCAGACGGATCCGGATCCGTCTGACAAATGCCATCAGTTTGCATCCAGTTTGCGTTCAGGCGACGGAACTGCCTGCCGGAATCCTCTGCTGCAAATGTGAAAGTACCCTAAGCCAGTGTAGATTCCTGCTTTGGCACCTTAATCTATACAACAGATGAGCCACAATTATTAAGAGGTGTGCTATGCACCTTTTAACAATTGTGGTGCATTTGATGCCAGTGGAGTATAGATTAAGTGTTTATTACTGCAGTCTTAATAAATGTCCCCCTATATCTGTAGTGAATTTTATAATTCATAATAGACTTTAAAGTAATATCTGGCTGCATGGAAAAAAATATGGAAAAACTGCTGTGACCAGTGGGAGTTGCAAATAAATATGTAAAAAGGCAAACAAGCAAAAAACCTATGTGTGAAACCAACATTAGGGTTGTGTTTATTCAAACTATATGGCCACTTGTCATCTACACACACACACACACATATATATATATATATATATATATATATATATATACAGTTGCAAGAAAAAGTATGTGAACCCTTTGGAATTATATGGATTTCTGCACAAATTGGTCATAAAATGTGATCTGATCTTCATCTAAGTCACAACAATAGACAATCACAGTCTGCTTAAACTAATAACACACAAAGAATTAAATGTTACCATGTTTTTCATTCCAAAGGGTTCACATACTTTTTCTTGCAACTGTATATAGGAACAGAAAGGCTGTTTGTAAATAACATAGTCATCCAGGACAGAAGACCTTCATTATAACATAAGAAGGTTTGAGCAAACCCGAACCGGAATGTTAAGGGTTTGTACTAAAGATTGCGAGGTCCTGGCACCTGAACCCGAAGAAGGACTTTGTCGCGGAAGTCCGTGTTTGGTGTTCGGATGATAAATAAAGCTTGTTTATAGGCTGCAGTGCAGCCAATCAACAAGCTTTCAAGCTCTGGGCACTTGGAAGCCATCACAGTCATGCAAAGTATTGGCATGTCTGTGATTGGCCGGCGCATCACGTGACCCGGCCTGTATAAATGCTGAATCACATGTTGCGCTGCCATTCTGCTCTAACTAGTATAGGGACAGGGCACAGCTGCAGTGAGGGACAGTGTTAGGCTTTTTTTCTGGCTGTTAACTTTGTGGGTGACCTATAGCCATTTTTTGTGGGAGCAATACACCTCCTTAGCACCAGTGACACAGAAATGCAATACTTAATCTTGCTGTTAATTCTGCCGGTGACCTATAGCCATTTTTTTGGAGGTTAAAAACATCTCCTTTGCATCCGTGACACTGAAATAGAATAGTTAATCAGTTTGTTAATTCTGTGGGTGACATTAACCTATTTTTTTGGGTGCAAAACCCCTCTTTTCCATCCATGACAGTGAAATAGAATAATCAGTCTGTTAATTCTGTGGGTGACATAAATCCATTTTCTGAGTTGCAAAACACCTCCTTTGCATTTGTGACACTGAAATAGAATACATAATCTGACTGTCAAAGTAGAACTCCCGCAAAATTGTTTATTCTCTGACCTGTTAGAAAGGTGCATGATGTAATCTGCAATGAATGATTTCTTCTCATCAGTGACTGTATTTGTGACCTATCCCCTCTCTTTTAATTGTAGCTGTGTCATGTGACCATCTCTCTGATCTCCAACTGACACAGGACAGGAAGCCAGTTACTTCCTATTCATCCCTATGAGACTGACATTGAGGCTTCCATAAGAATACATGAAGAAACAGACTTCCTGTCCACACATAAGATGCTGCTAGGTCAGTTGGTGAGTCTGATTGCTAGTCACATGACACAGATGAGAAACATAAGGGAGGCATAACTCACAAATACAACCACTGGTAAGAAAATTATATTCACTACAGATTACATCATGTACCTTTCTAGCAGGTCAGAGAATACATTTTTTATGGGAGTTCTTTAATTCTGTCAATGACATAAATCCTATTTTTGGAATGCAAAATACCTAATTTGCATCCAAGGTCCTACCTCCACCAAGGATTGCTGGACGTTTCTCAGTGTCTCCTGTTGCCTCCTCCTCCTACTCCGCTTCCTCTTCTACCGCCTGCTCATCCTCATCCGGCCAGTGCAACACCTGCACCACCAACCTCAGCACAGCCAGGGGGAAACGAAAGCAGGCTGTTCTGAAACTTCTATTTGGGGGGAAAACCACACACTGTGCAGGAGCTGTGGACGGGCATAGAAGAATAGACCAATGAGTGGTTGGTGCCGCTAAGCGTCAAGCCCGGCCTGGTGGTGTGTTATAATGGGCAAAATTTCATAGCAGCTCTGGGTGTAGCCAGTTTGACACACATTCCTTGCCTGGCACATGTGCTGAATTTGGTGGTGCACAGGTTCCTGAAAAATTACCCTGAGATGTCAGAGCTGCTGCAAAAAGTGTGGGCCAACTGTGTGCGCTTTTGCATTCTCACCTAGCTGCTACTCACCTGTCGGCACTGCAGCGTAACTTCTGCCTTCCTGTTCACTGCCTCATATGTGACGTACCCACAAGGTGGAACTTCACCTTGTACATGCTGGGGAGACTGTGCGAGCAGCAGCAGGCGATAGAGGAGTTTCAGCTACATCACGCACAGGTGAGTCGCTCCGCAGAACAGAACCACTTCACCACCAATGAGTGGGCCTCTATGTGGGATGTGTGCCATGTTGCGCTGTTTCGAGTACTCCACCAACATGGCCAGCGCTGATGATACCAACATCAGCATTATTATCCCACTACCCCACTTCTATGCCTCCTGGAAAAAACACTTCAAGCAATGATGGATAAGAGAGTGGCACAGGATTAAGAGGAGGCAGAAAAGAGATCATTCCCATGGTTATCATGCCAGTCATCCACACATGGCTCACAGGGTAATTTCCTGCATCAACAGCGGCCTGGTATGCAATTGCCAGGGCACAGTTTTGGAGGATGATCATGATGATGAGGAGGAACCGTGTACACAGCAGAGTGGCACCCAAAGCAGCTCATGGGCATCACTGGAGCGTGGCTGAGGGGATACAGAGGACACAGACAATACACCTCCCACTGAGGACAGCTTGTCATTGCCTCTGGGCTTCCTGGCACACATGAGAGAGTATATGCTGCAGTACCTGCGCAACGACCGCTGATTTGCCCACCTTCTTACCATGATTACTGGGTGGTCACCCTGCTGGATCACCGCTACAAGGACAACATACCTTCCTTACATCCATCACTAGAGTATGATCGGAAGATACGTGAATACAAGAACACGCTGGTGGACACACTATTGGCAGCGGGGGCTCAGTGGAAGAATGAGATGGAGGAGGAGGAAGTCGCCAACGTTGCTGGGGCATTGGCCCCACCTCAGAAGAGAAGTTTTGCATTGCGGAAATGTGGAAAGGCTTCGTCAGCTTGCTACAACATCCCGCACCACTATCTGATATGGACCGTCTTAGAAGGAGGCAGCATTTCAGTATGTGTGCAGTATGTGGAACAGTATGTGTGCACACGTCTGCACGTACTGACTCATGGGTCTGCCCCATTTAACTTCTGGGTCTCCAAACTGGACAAATGGCCTGAGCTTGCCCTTTACGCCTTGGAGGTGCAGGCCTGCCCTGTGGCAAGTGTATTGTCCGAACTTGTGTTTAGCACGGCAGGGTGTGTGATCATGGATCATAGACAGGCGCATCCGCCTGTAGACAGCCAACGTTGACAAGTTTACGTTCATTAAAATGAACCAGGTGTGGATTTGTCCGTACCTTGGGTAGAGTAGAGAAGTATACCAGCTGCACTCAGCTATTGTTATACTCCAGTGAAAAAACTGTGTTTTCTACCTCCTCTGCCTCTTCCACCTACACCGCCATGTCCACCTCCTCCTCCACTTGGACCTCCACCTCCTGGCTCAAGATTATTATTTGTTACATTTGCAGAGTAGAGAAGTATATCGGCCACACGCCAAAAAAAGGCTATAGGTCACACACAGAATTAATTGACAAATAAAGACCCCCCACAAAAACAGTGTTGGCTCAGTGTTGGCTACCTCCTCCTCCTCTTCTTCCACCTACAAAGCCACGTCCACCGCCTCCTCAACCTCCTACTCCACTTGAACCTCCGCCTCCTGGTTCAAGATGATTATTTTTTATTTTTGTTCTCTTCTATGTTATTTTAAGTCATTTCCCTATCCACATTTGATTGTACTGCTCTTACCCCCATTTTGCTTCCTTTTGCAGCTCTCTGGTTCTTACTATGACTATTTTACAGCCATTTTACTGCACCAAAGTTTGTGTCCCCATTGACTTCTATGGGGTTGGGGGTCAAGTTTAAGTCAAGCTTGTGTACCTGAACCGAACTTTGAAACAAAGTTCGGGCGAATCCGTTGAACCCGAACATCCACTGTCTCGCTCATCCCTAAACATAAGATATCTGTATTAATGCTTCAGAGGGGACATTATCCTATCCATCGATTGAGATCAATAGTTGGCCAATATTTCTTCAACTTTGGTAAAGCCAATCACATTGTTTTATGATTGTCCATAACAAGGATAATTCTACATTAGTTCATCTATATGATGCAATGCCATCTATCATAAACATGCCCTTGAATAGAATGAAGATATGGTTAACATGTTGTGAGCTATTAGAATTATACAGTGACAGATGAGGACTATCGTAAATTACAGCAATATTTGATAAGGAAAGCCATATATTTGATGCACTTTAGATACATAACACTCAATTAAAATAAATGTATGTATACTCTTTCAGAATGTTATGAGAGCTAACATTGGTTCAGCTAGTAAATTCTGAGCCAAACTCTGGTGGGAAACAATCTAGTCTATGACACCTTAATATCTCACAAGAAGGGCAAAAGTTTAGTAAAGTTCTCAGAGTGGTTTAAAATTGAATAAAACAATCAAAACTTCCTCAACTGACTTCCCATTGCTGTTGTTTCAGATGCTTACAGGCCATGTTGGCTCCTTTTCCGGGTCTAGGCTACACACACACAAAATTGCAGGAATTGATTGCACAGCCAATCACTGCCTGCATCGGTGAACCTCCTCATTCAGAAATTGGCATGCATTCCCTGCATGTCAAGACAAAACCAGGAAAAAGAGACCAGTTTGGATCCCTTATGTGCCATAACATGAATGGCAGGTGATCAGTGACGGTATTAATTTTTTAAAGAACTATAAGTAATTTACTAAAAATTTGGCCTGGGTGAGAACCCCCTTAAGTGAAACATGAGTATCCCTGGGTGTGAGTTATTCCATCTTATACTATGTTATAATCATGATGTGATTTTACAAAAATAAATATATTACTATATTATTATTATTATTATTATTATTATTATTATTATTAGTTATAGTAGTAGCAATATCAGTAGTAGTAGTAGTGACAGTAGTAGTATTGCTATTACAGCAAATTATGTGATTCCAATGAATTCTAATAATAAACATACTTATATGGATTTTCATGATTGTGGCAGATTGTCAGCAGTTTTCCATCATGCTGAATCAATAGTTTTATTTGCATAAAACATATTTTGAACATTTCCTGCAACACATAATAAATGCGTTAAATATCTTGCAATCCATGTTGTCACTGGGCATAAGTAGTCATCTTCCTCTCTTGGCCATCTTTTCCAGCACAGTGAGTTACACCATCTGGTCTCCATATGAGCATGGAAATATAACAAAGAGCCATAAAAAGATGCCACCATAAACCCACAGAAAAATACGGAAAAATTCAAAAGATAGCAGGAAAAAGCACTCACTTTATATACATATAGTTTATACAGTTAATCTGTTGATTAATTGATAGTATCATAAAATGCATGTTATGGTTGACTATTACTTGAAAAAAAAAAAATCTGTTTAAAATGTTAACTATGTGGGGGGCGGAGCTAGCCGCGTCAGGAAATGGCTGCTTGACCTGTGAGCTCCTCACAGCAGCACTTGTATACAGCTAATTTACGGGTTCCCACCCAGCTTTATCATGGGAAAACCGACCAAAGAGAAGTCCAAGGAGTCCCAGATGACCCCCAAACATGCCAAAGGACAATCGGACCTGGACAAGTACTTGAAAAAGAAATTGTCCTCGCCGGCTGCAAGATCCAAGATGGCGCAGGAAGCAGCCACCGCAATGAACTATACAGAGTACTCTGATGACGAGGGTTCCTACACCCTGTCGGAGACGCACAGCGAACTAGGTTCGATATCTATCACTAGAGCCTTCCTCAAGGAGTCCCTAGCTTTGGCTTTTGAACCCGTTCTGAAGGAACTCACAGCTATTAAAACAGAGTTCAAACAAACGGGGTACAGAGTGGCAGCCTTAGAAGAATCTCAGGCTGCTCTGACAAAGCACAGCCGGACGCTGCAAACTAAAGTTACGGAGATCCGTGAACAAATGAATTCAGCCTTCCTGCACCTGGAAGACCAGGAGAACAGGAGCCGAAGAAAGAACGTTCGCATTAGAGGCGTCCCGGAAAGTGTGCAAAGAGATGACATCCCTAATACGGTCAGTCAGATCTTTTCCGCATTACTTGGCCAAGAAAGGGCAGAGAGAATAATCGTAGAGAGAGCCCATAGGCCCCGCCGTGCGATATTATGTGCAGCTTACTTAGCTTTGTAGATAGAGCCCCCATCTTAACCGCCGCCAGACATAAAGGGGACACAATACTTGAAGGGTGTAAAATCCAGCTCTTCCAAGATCTCGTTGCGAGTACCCTAGCCAAGCGGAGGCAATTAAAGCCAATTACGGACCTCCTAAGGGAGAGAAGGCACCCCCTGCGCTGGCTCTTTCCGTTTGGTCTGTGTGCCACTATTAATGGGAAACAGATTATTATTCGGCATCCAGACGAACTCACCAAAATGTGGGACGCTCTGCAGAAAGAACCTCTAGATATCCCCTCATGGATGCCTCTGGCTGGTGATCTGAAAATGCCTCGCCTGCCTGCTACGGAAAAATGGCAAGTCGCCAAGAAGTTCAAATCCCCTCAGGCAAAGAAGTGCCAAGCAAAACTTCAGGACACTTGAAGACAGCTTACTATTTCACTCTGCTTTACTCCCCTCTTTATGGGGTAAAATGCCAGTAACGCTGTATTAGATTTGTCTCCTAGATTAATATGTTTGAGTTCATCTTACAGTTGCAAGAAAAAATATGTGAACCCTTTGGAATCATATGGATTTCTGCACAAATTGGTCATAAATTGTGATCTGATCTTCATCTAAGTCACAACCAACAGTAGACAATCACAGTCTGCTTAAACTAATAACACACAAATAATTAAATGTTACCATGTTTTTATTGAACACACCATGTAAACATTCACAGTGCAGGTGGAAAAAGTATGTGAACCCTTGGATTTAATAACTGGTTGAACCTCCTTTGGCAGCAATAACTTCAACCAAACGTTTCCTGTAGTTTCAGATCAGACGTGCACAACGGTCAGGCGTAATTCTTGACCATTCCTCTTTACAGAACTGTTTCAGTTCAGCAATATTCTTGGGATGTCTGGTGTGAATCGCTTTCTTGAGGTCATGCCACAGTATCTCAATCGGGTTGAGGTCAGGACTCTGACTGGGCCACTCCAGAAGGCGTATTTTCTTCTGTTTAAGCCATTCTGTTGTTGATTTACTTCTATGCTTTGGGTTGTTGTCCTGTTGCAACACCCATCTTCTGTTGAGCTTCAGCTGGTGGACAGATGGCCTTAAGTTCTCCTGAAAAATGTCTTGATAAACTTGGGAATTCATTTTTCCTTCGATTATAGCAATCCGTCCAGGCCCTGACGCAGCAAAGCAGCCCTAAACCATGATGCCCCCACCACCATACTTCACAGTTGGGATGAGGTTTTGATGTTGGTGTGCTGTGCCTCTTTTTCTCCACACATAGTGTAGTGTGTTTCTTCCAAACAACTCAACTTTGGTTTCATCTGTCCACAGAATATTTTGCCAGTACTGCTGTGGAACATGCAGGTGCTCTTGTGCAAACTGTAAACGTGCAGCATGTTTTTTTTTTTGGACAGCAGTGACTTCCTCTGTGGTATCTTGTGTAAAGCAAACCCAGAACTGGTGTGTGTTTTTTATAAGGCAGGGCAGCTGTAACCAACACCTCCAATCTCATCTCATTGATTGGACTCCAGTTGGCTGACACCTCACTCCAATTAGCTCTTGGAGATGTCATTAGTCCAGGGGTTCACATACTTTTCCTCCTGCACTGTGAATGTTTACATGGTGTGTTCAATAAAAACATGGTAACATTTAATTATTTGTGTGTTAATAGTTTAAGCAGACTGTGATTGTCTATTGTTGTAACTTAGATGAAGATCAGATCACATTTTATGACAAATTTGTTCAGAAATCCATATCATTTCAAAGGGTTCACATACTTTTTCTTGCAACTGTATATGAGTTGTGTTTTTGCTGCCATAATCTATGCTGTCATATGTGACTCTCACTGCTACCATCGCCTCCTTAACCCTTTCGCATTCTCCCCTTACCATGGGCCATTTAAAACGAGATGTGTTAAGGGAATGAGTTGTCACCTCCCTTGGTGTATAACAATTTAATGCTAAGTGATATCAGTCCCTATAAGATCTTATCTATCTTTTATTCTAAAGATCTGACTTGCTATATACAAGGGGCGATGGTAGAGATCTGAGTCCTTTTATTTTCTCCCTTAGTTAGAGGAATGTATATGTTATTAAGTATCTAGTTTTTCTTATTGCATTTTAATTTAATTTAACTTAATGGCTGTTCCCCTGGTCTTCTCCTCATCACACAGTATTGATTGGCATGCCCATGAAATCAATGGAATATCTCAACTCTCAAGTGTGTGGGAACCCACAGCTTTGACGCTGGCAGGAGGGAGGGGAACAACCCTCAGTATGCAAGCTCATGCTTTTGCTTTTTTCCCCCCTCTTCTTCCAGATTGTCCTTAAAGCTAGTGCTAAGGGGCTCACACAGGCTTTGTGTATCTCACAGTACTCCTCCCTCACTCTAACCCTTATACTTTCTCTTCTCCTTACCTTAGGAGGTTCCTTTCCTTTTACCTCTCTGTATTTTCCCCCTTACAGGAGGTTACTACTCTGCTATGTTTTATCTGACAGAAGAAAAGGGGAGAAAGACCCCGGATGTACCAGACACAAGTGAGGGACAGTGCCTACTCAGTATAGATGTACTGGGACATCCGAAAAGGAGATAACTCGGTACAAGCTCCGAGTGCAATGGTAGAAAACGAGAGAAAGGAAGCTCAGAGTACCAAGAATAATAATAGCAAAATTGATATTTTATTGAATCAAGAACATGATAAAAAAACACACATTTACAATTGATGCCAAAGACAGGGAAGGGGGAGCAGGGAAGGAGAGAACAAGCGCCACCCTGGATGACCACACAGGTCACAAAATACATAAATACATAAATAATAATAGTAGGATCATGAAAATGCATAGGGTACAGTGACCGGCTCATGAACCGTATACAGAAAATATATAAATGATGATATGAGGTAAGGTAAAGATCAATGAGGAAGCCAACCACGGCAATAGTGCATGTTGTGCTGACCAGAGTAAAGTATAAGAATATAAAATGAGTATTAACATGCTCGATTTTGTCCTTATTTGTCTTGTAAATAGTTCTCCAGATGGGGTCGGTGTCCAGAAACATTTATCTCACTGGGATGTTCCCTCCTTCAATGCTCTGCAACCACCCATTTCCTATGGATCCTCTGAAGGTACTATCACTTAATGTAAATGGGCTTAATATTCCCCAAAAGAGAAGTCAGGTCTTCCAGATGCTCAGGAGAGAGGGGGCAGACCTGCTGTTCTTGCAGGAGACGCATTTTAGACACAACCACATACCGATTCTCACTTCCAGACATTATACAAAATGGTTTCACAGCACTCACTCTTCGGCCTCTAGAGGAATATTCATTGGAATAAGAGCCAACGTCCCTTTTCAAACCCAGGTGCAGTACATAGACCCTGAGAGCATATACTTGTTTCTAAAAGGTACGCTTTTTGGTCATAAATTGACCTTGGTCAATGTTTACGCCCCTAATACCAATCAAATACCTTGGCTAATCAAGATGTTAGGTTCCCTACAAGATTTTAGAGAGGGAGTTTTGATACTGGGAGGAGATTTAAATTTAGTACTCGACCACCCTATGGATTCCACTTCCAGTGTCCCCAAATTTTCCGCTGCACAACTCCGCAGACTACGGAAAGCATTATCCACTCATCAAATATCGGATGCCTGGAGGCTGGCTCACCCTAGAGACAGGGACTACATTTTTCTCTGCTGTCCACAGATCCTATCAGCGTCTAGACTACTTGTTCATCTCCAACCATGTATTGGAGAGACTTAAATCCTCCACTATTGGACAGATCACAGTCTCTGACCATGCCCCTGTCTCTCTGGTGATTCAGCTAAAAGGTCTTCCCCCTAGGGAGTGGTCGTGGAGACTCAATGAAACCCTTTTGGAAAATGAAAAAGATAGAGGTAAATTAGAAAAGAAACTTAAAGGGCTTCTGTCACCCCACTAAAGTGATTTTTTTTTTTTGGGCTAGTTAAATTAGTTATATTGCGATCTATGAAAATATAATGGTGTTACTTACTTTGATCCAGCAGTTTCTTCCAAAAATGAAGTTTTATAATATGTAAATTCGGTCTCTACCAGCAAGTAGGGCGGCTACTTGCTGGTAGCTGCTGCAGAAAACCGCCCCCTCGTCGTGTTGATTGACAGGGCCAGCCGCGATCTCCTCCTCCGACTGGCCCTGTCGGCATTTCAAAAATCGCGCGCCTGTGTTCATTGGGCGCAGGCGCTCTGAGATGAGGAGGCTCATCTCCTCAGAAGTCCCTCAGTGCGCCTGCGCCGATGACGTCTTCTATTTCGGTGATGTCATCGGCGCAGGCGCACTGAGGGAGTTCTAAGGAGACGAGCCTCCTCATCTCAGAGCGCCTGCGCTGAATGAACACAGGCGCGCGATTTTGGAATGCCGACAGGGCTGGCCGGAGGAGGAGATCCCGGTTGGCCCTGTCAATCAACACGACGAGGGGGCGGTTTTCTGCAGCAGCTACCAGCAAGTAGCCGCCCTACTTGCTGGTAGAGACCGAATTTACATATTATAAAACTTCGTTTTTTGGAAGAAACTGCTGGATCAAAGTAAGTAACACCATTATATTCTCATAGATCGCAATATAACTAATTTAACTAGCCCAAAAAAAAAAAAAACACTTTAGTGGGGTGACAGAAGCCCCTTAAAACCTTTTTTGAACTAAATATTACCCCCTCTATAGATAAGACCATGATATGGGAGGCCCATAAGGCGTTTAGAGGGGAGCTTATATCTCTTGGATCCTGGGTGCGCAAGCAAAGATCAGCTATGATAGATTCTATCTTAGCCCAAATCTCTGCCTTGGAAAACATCAATAAATGCAATCCTTCAGATACTAACTACAATGATATTCTAAAGCTAAGAAGTCAGTGGAAGGACCTACTAAATATTAAATCGGCTAAAGGCCTTAGATCAGCTAAATACAAGTTTTATATCCATGGAGATAGGGGCTCTAAGCTCCTCTCCCAGATGATTAAAGGTCAGAGAGAGAAAGCTTTTATTTCCAATATCAAATCAGATAAGGGTCATCAACTCACCAATACTCCTGCAATAGCAGAAGAATTCGCCAGTTTTTACTCTTCTCTCTATAATTTGACACCTAAAGACCCACGCCAAACCATTGCCAAAATTAACACCTTGGGAAAAGAGGACAAAGACACACTACTCTCCCCAGTTACAGAAAAGGAAGTGCTTGATGTGTTGACAAGTATCCCCTCAGGAAAATGCCCAGGCCCAGATGGCCCATAGTGCACTATAAAAAATTTAAAAGCATTCTGGTCCCACAACTAGCAGACTTATGTAATTTCCTTTTAAAGGGGAACCCCCTCCCACCACAATGACTAACCGCCCACATAACTGTTATCCCTAAAGAGGGGAAAGACCCCACTAAATGTAGCAGCTATAGACCAATCTCCCTGCTTAACGTTGATGTCAAATTATGGGCCAAGCTCCTAAGCCATAGAATAGCAAAGTTGCTCCCCAAGTTGATTGGTGATGAACAAGCTGGCTTTGTTAAAGGCCGAAAAGGCAAAAACAACATTAGCAGGGTCTTACACGCTATATACTACGCAAAAAAACATAAAATCCCCCTAACACTCTTAGGTACTGATGCTGAAAAAGCATTCGATAGGGTTAATTGGGCTTTTATAGACAATGCGCTACGCCACTTCGGCTTTCCGCCCTCATTTAGCTCAGCCATATTCTCACTCTACACATGTCCCTCTGCTAGAGTTCTTATTAATGGCTCTCTGTCCCCTCCTTTCTCCATCTCTAATGGAACAAGGCAGGGCTGCCCTCTCTCTCCAGCATTGTTCATTCTATCTCTAGAGATGTTACTTTGCAAATTAAGAAATTCTGAGGATATTAAAGGCCTTAAAGTTAATGGCAAGACTCACTCATTGGCAGCCTTTGCGGATGACCTGCTTCTCTTTATAACAAACCCTAAAGTCGCCATTCCAGAGGTGATCAAAATATTCTCAGACTTTGGTGAAATTTCTAATTTCAAGGTCAATTACGACAAATCTGAAATACTTAATATAACAGCCTCGGAGAAACATATCTCAGAAATCAAAGTATGCACTTCCTTTCAATGGCCTAAGGAGGCTATTAAACATTTGGGAATTATGATACCAGCAAACCCCTTACACCTATTCAGACTTAATTACGCCCCTTTATTAAGCAAAATTAAAACCTTTCTAGCTTCGATTAAACTTCCTTTCCTTTCGTGGTTAGGTAAGAAAAACCTTTTGGCTACTTATGTCCTACCCCAGATCCTATATACTTTAAGGTGCCTACCCATCCCTCTATCAAACAGATATCTATCAGATATACATACCTTATTTAGTAACTTTCTCTGGTCCAACAAAAAACCGCGCTTAGCTTATTCTTTGCTAATTAGGAAAATGAATAATGGTGGATTATCTCTTCCCGACCTACAGTCTTATCTCCACGCTATTCAGCTGGAAAGGTGGATTTAATTGGCTAGGCCCCACAACAAGTCCCTACATATTGATCTGGAAAAAGCCCTACTAGGCGACAACGCCTGTCACCGTTTCTGGGTTCACACACACACCCAAAGTGGAAACCCCCCCCCCCTCAGTGCCCTAACACGCTGTATGTTTCAGTACTGTAAAAAAACCGAGGCCCTGTCGATGTCCACTTCCAAATTATCACCTATTGCCCCTCTAGCTGTTCTCCCCTACTTCCTAAATTCAGATAAAAGTGACTTCCATAGAGCATGGTTTTACCTGACCGAACTTAGAATTTCTGACCTGATCAACACCTCAGATCTCATGGAATTCCTAAAACTGGTCCAAAGTCATATACCCAGTCACCTAAGATCCGTGCTAGTAGAGTTAGATCTTGAGCTTTGTTGCAAAAAATACAAGAATCTATATGCAAAGACCCAGAAAGATCCCACCTGGCTTGAAAATTATACTCTATTTCCAAATCCTCCCCCTAAAATTCTCTCAAAACTATATTCCCAGCTGATATTGGATTCCTCATGTGAGAAACCAACTTACCTACGAGCATGGGAGGGAGAACTGCAGATTTCCTTGTCAAAAGAAGAAGTTAGAGTAATACTAAAACACTCTTGTGGATTCTCGAGGTGCATTCGCATTTAGGAAAACTCTTTCAAAATACTGTCGAGATGGTATAAAACTCCTGACTTCCTATACAGAGCCCACCTCTGCCCAACAGATAAGTGCTGGAGATGTCAGGATGAGCGTGGATCCATTTCCCATATCTGGTGGTCCTGTAGAAACATTTCAAAATTCTGGACAGAGGTAGAGCATACTATCAACAAAGTCTGCAGCTCTCATATCTCATTGTCCCCTGCACTAGTTCTCCTATGGTTGCCACAGAGCGATTTCAGACCTTCAGGTAGAAATCTGGCCACACATGATTTCTGCAGCTAAATACATCATTCCAACTAAATGGAAAAGTCCAGAATCCCCTTCCATTAAAGAATGGCTAGATAAAATTCATCAAATTTATCTGAATGGAAGAAATGGCGGGTTGGGAAAGAGGTAACAGGAGGGCCTTTCTAAAAATATGGCAACCATGGTTGAACTTTTATAGGGCCTAAGGGTGGCTTTGGGCTCTCCCTCTACCCTTCGAGTGTCTGTTCATTTGCTCTTGTGTATTCAGCTGGCGGATCTGTCCCCCCCCCCTACTCCCCTTTCAGGTCAATCAATAATGAAATGGCTAGACTTATCCCAACACCGTCTCAGTTGAAGCCCATGCACAAAATAAAGGATTCCTGGCTAATCTCACTCAAAGATATAGTGGTTTGCTTAACCTTTAATACAGCTATGATTATTTAATACATTTATACATCCAAGATATAAGGAGCTAGTTCGGACCCTGCCGTCTGTTATGTTTTGTGACAGTTTTCTTCTCATGTTATCTGACAGTTCAGCCGTATCTGGAGGTACAAGAATGACAGTCTCACTAACCCTCATTAGACTCAGTTTTACTGCTCCATATACTTAATATATCTTCATAACATACTATGTGTGATAATTGCACAGTTAATTGGAATTCCTTTTACTATATATTGCCATAATTTGAAACACTTCTTGTCTACTCGAATGGGGATTGTCCATTCGAACTCCTACAAATATACTGTTTACCTTGCTTGTACTTTAGGAACTGTACATGTTTGTTACTGCTTATGTCTTTATTGAAAAATCTCAAAAATAAAGAATATACAAAAAAAAAATGTTAACTATGTGTATCACTAAAAGTGAAAATATAGCTGACAGACTTTCAAGGGCTTCTGTCACCAGATGTATAGCAGTAAAACAGGCTGACCAGAGACATGTGTGCTGGTCAGCAGAAGCTATCTGTGTTTGTCCCATCCTAATCTGTGCCTGAATTTTGGAGAAAAATGAAGTTTTAGTATATGTAGATGAGCCTCTAGGAGCCATTTCACCTAGAGCCTCTGCTCTCTGAAACTCAAACAAAACTTGGGGAGACCAGCTACATAAAATACTGCAGATTTTCATTTAAGAGTCTCAACACAGCAATCCAAAGCACAAAGCTCCCTGGGAAACAATAATATGCAAAAAAAGAAAAAATATAGAGCCCCAGTTATGGGTGTTCAACACACTGAAAGTGAGATATCCCTCTAGGGAAGGAAAACCAAGCAAAGAGGTGTCCCAGTTTTACAGATCACCAGATCCACCATATTAAGTAGCCCCTATGTCAAGATCGAGCTTTATTACAAGCCTTAAGGATGTAATAAGGGAAATAAACCTGAAACAATAATTCATCCACAGACAGCTGTTTCGGGGTGTTGCCCCTCATCAGTGTGTAGTAGGATTCTGGCTAACCAGGAGCAATGCCTAAAAGACTATTCAAAAAGAACAATGGCTGATCTTAGGAAGACCAGCTACAAAAAATACTGTGGAGCCTCATTTAAGAGTCTCAACACAGCAATCCAAAGTGCAAAGCTCCCTCAGAAACAGTAATATGCAAAATAACCATGGAGCCCCAGTTTTGGGTCTTCAACACATTGAAAACCAGATATTCCTCCAGGTAAGGAAAAACAAGGAAAATCAAGCAAAGGGGTGGGGTGGCTGATTCAGTTGAATTGGACCACAAATTAATTTTGGGAACTTCATTCCTTTCTAAACATAACCAAGAATTATAAAAAAAATATGTTTAAAGCGTTTGTTCCATAAACTACTTTTTAGTACTGAGCGAGCATGCTCAGCTGAATACCAGTTCGTCTCGAGCATCGCTATGCTTGGCACATGGCGGTACTCGGCCGAGTACCGCATGTGCTCGAGCGCAATGCTCGAGTCTCCTCCTCGCACGTTTTGTGGCTGCTTAGCAGCCAATAAACATGCAGGTAAGTACTGCCCTCACTGTAATGGCAGTAGCCATGTTGGATACTGGCATTACAGTGATTGGCTGGCCGGAACATGTCATCGGGTGCTATATAGCACCCAATGACGCGTGTTTGGCTCATTGTAAGTCAGGGAGAGCTGAGGATAGGAAGAGACAGAGAGTTTAGGGAGTGTAATCGAATATTATAAGTGTCCAAAAACGTTTCAGAGACCCAAAAGTCCTTGGAATGACTATTGTGTGTGACAGCAGCAATACATTTTTGTAGCGCAACCAGCGCTAAATTGCTCAGTGTTAGGGAGAGCTGTGCATAGGAAGGGACAGACATTGTAGGGAGTGTAATAGGAAGATCTTCATACAAAAAACTTTTTAGAGACCCAAAAGTCCTTTTAACTCCTTACGGACCGGGTTCATTTTCACCTTACGGACCATGCCATTTTTTGCAAATCTGAACAGTGTCACTTTATGTGGTAATAACTTTAAAATGCTTTGACTTATCCAGGCCATTCTGAGATTTTTTTCGTCAGATATTGTACTTCATGACACTGGTAAAATGGAGTAAAAAATAAATCATTTTGATTTATAAAAAAATACAAAATTTGCCAAAAATTTGAAAACATTTGCAAATTTCCAAGTTTCAATTTCTTTACTTCTATAATACATAGTAATACCTACAAAAATAGTTATTACTTTACATTCCCCATATGTCTACTTCATGTTTGGATCATTTTGGGAATTACATTTTATTTTTGGGGGATGTTACAAGGCTTAGAAGTTTAGAAGCAAATCTTGAAATTTTTCTGAAATTTTCAAAAACCCACTTTTCAAGGACCAGTTCAAGTCTGAAGTCACTTTGTGAGGCTTACATAATAGAAACCACCCAAAAATGACCCCATTCTGTAAATTACACCCCTCAAGGTATTCAAAAATAATTTTACAAACTTTATTAACCCTTTAGCTGTTCCACAAGAATTAATGGAAAATAGAGATACAATTTCAAAATTTCACTTTTTTGGCAGATTTTTCCTTTTAATAATTTTTTTCCAGTTACAAAGAAAGGGTTAACAGCCAAAGAAAACTCAATATTTATGGCTCTGATTCTGTAGTTTACAGAAACACCCCATATGTGGTCGTAAACCGCTGTACGGGCACACGGCAGGGCACAGAAGGAAAGGAATGCCATACGGTTTTTGGAAGGCATATTTTGCTGGACTGGTTTTTTGACACCATGTCCCATTTGAAGCCCCCCTTATGCACCCCTAGACTAGAAACTCCAAAAAATTTACCCCATTTTAGAAACAATTGGATAGGGTGGCAGTTTTGTTGGTACTATTTTAGGGTACATAAGATTTTTGGTTGCTCTATATTACACTTTTTGTGAGGCAAGGTAACAAGAAATAACTGTTTTAGCACCGTTTTTATTTTTTGTTATTTACAACATTCATCTGACAGGTTAGATCATGAGGTAATTTTATAGACCAGGTTGTCACGGACGCGGCGATACCTAATATGTATACTTTTTTATGTAAGTTTTACACAATGATTTCATTTTTTAAACCCAAAAAATCATGTTTCCATAGTCTGAGAGCCATAGTCTTTTTAGTTTTTGGGCTATTATCTTGGGTAGGGTATAATTTTTGCGGGATGAGATGACGGTTTGATTGGCACTATTTTGGGGTGCGTGTGACTTTTTGATCGCTTGCTATTACACGTTTTGTGATGTAAGGGTACAAAATTATTATTTTTTTACGGTATTCACCTGAGGGGTTACGTCATGTGATATTTTTATAGAGCAGGTTATTATGGACACGGCAATACCTAATATGTATCCTTTTTTTATTTATGTAAGCTTCACACAATAACAGCTTTTTTAAAACAAAAAAAATGATGTTTTAGTGCAGGGGTGCCCCCAGAGCCAAGATTTGCAGCCCCCGTCCTCCTGGACAGAAACACAGCTGATCGTAAATCAGCTGTGTTTCTGCCCGCAGCGCCGCACGATGGATCATTACTGCTCCTGCCCCTGCACTGTAGCAGGAGCAGGACGGGTCGTCGGCTGTATCAGCGCTTCTGCCTTCTCCTCACACAGGTGAGCACTATGTAGGGTAGACCTGGCTTGGGGGCAGAGGAGCGCAGAGCTGCAGGGTTAGGAGACCTGATCAGCTCTGCCCCCACTGCAGGCAGGTTTCCCCTGTAACTGGGGCTCCTTTGGATGCTCCAATTACAGGGAGTGCAGAATTATTAGGCAAGTTGTATTTTTGAGGATTAATTTTATTATTGAACAACAACCATGTTCTCAATGAACCCAAAAAACTCATTAATATCAAAGCTGAATATTTTTGGAAGTAGTTTTTAGTTTGTTTTTAGTTTTAGCTATTTTAGGGGGATATCTGTGTGTGCAGGTGACTATTACTGTGCATAATTATTAGGCAACTTAACAAAAAACAAATATATACCCATTTCAATTATTTATTTTTACCAGTGAAACCAATATAACATCTCAACATTCACAAATATACATTTCTGACATTCAAAAACAAAACAAATCAGTGACCAATATAGCCACCTTTCTTTGCAAGGACACTCAAAAGCCTGCCATCCATGGATTCTGTCAGTGTTTTGATCTGTTCACCATCAACATTGCGTGCAGCAGCAACCACATCCTCCCAGACACTGTTCAGAGAGGTGTACTGTTTTCCCTCCTTGTAAATCTCACATTTGATGATGGACCACAGGTTCTCAATGGGGTTCAGATCAGGTGAACAAGGAGGCCATGTCA
The DNA here is from genome assembly GCF_905171765.1 of Bufo bufo. Lineage (NCBI taxonomy): Eukaryota > Metazoa > Chordata > Amphibia > Anura > Bufonidae > Bufo > Bufo bufo. The sequence continues at coordinate 184,881,120 of NC_053390.1, forward strand.
TTAGATTTTCTTCTTTTATACCCTTTCTTGCCAGCCACGCTGTGGAGTACTTGGACACGTGTGATGGAGCATTGTCCTGCATGAAAATCATGTTTTTCTTGAAGGATGCAGACTTCTTCCTGTACCACTGCTTGAAGAAGGTGTCTTCCAGAAACTGGCAGTAGGACTGGGAGTTGAGCTTGACTCCATCCTCAACCCGAAAAGGCCCCACAAGCTCATCTTTGATGATACCAGCCCAAACCAGTACCTCCACCTTGCTGGCGTCTGAGTCGGACTGGAGCTCTCTGCCCTTTACCAATCCAGCCACGGGCCCATCCATCTGGCCCATCAAGACTCACTCTCATTTCATCAGTCCATAAAACCTTAGAAAAATCAGTCTTGAGATATTTCTTGGCCCAGTCTTGACGTTTCAGCTTGTGTGTCTTGTTCAGTGGTGGTCGTCTTTCAGCCTTTCTTACCTTGGCCATGTCTCTGAGTATTGCACACCTTGTGCTTTTGGGCACTCCAGTGATGTTGCAGCTCTGAAATATGGCCAAACTGGTGGCAAGTGGCATCTTGGCAGCTGCACGCTTGACTTTTCTCAGTTCATGGGCAGTTATTTTGCGCCTTGGTTTTTCCACACGCTTCTTGCGACCCTGTTGACTATTTTGAATGAAACGCTTGATTGTTCGATGATCACGCTTTAGAAGCTTTGCAATTTTAAGAGTGCTGCATCCCTCTGCAAGATATCTCACTATTTTTGACTTTTCTGAGCCTGTCAAGTCCTTCTTTTGACCCATTTTGCCAAAGGAAAGGAAGTTGCCTAATAATTATGCACACCTAATATAGGGTGTTGATGTCATTAGACCACACCCCTTCTCATTACAGAGATGCACATCACCTAATATGCTTAATTGGTAGTAGGCTTTCGAGTCTATACAGCTTGGAGTAAGACAACATGCATAAAGAGGATGATGTGGTCAAAATACTCATTTGCCTAATAATTCTGCACGCAGTGTACAGTGGAAATAGTGCAAAAAAAAAGTCTGTGTCCCCAAAGGTCTTTCAGTGACCTTTGAAAGGAAAAGTTGCTAAGTAAAAGAGTGTTCACCTTCCCCTAACAGTCTTTTTATGATCCCTTGTCATTATGTGGCTAAAATATATATATATAAAAAAAAATAGAAAATAAAAAAAAATAATAATAAATAATAAAATACAAATAATTCATGTGAAACCGTTCGAACCACCAGGTGCCCAAAAACACAAAAAAAAGTGTCTTTTCAGGCCTGGTTATTAAAGTGTTAACCAATAAGCGCTTTTCCCACTAGAAAGAGAAAGTGCTTACTGGTTATTGCAGGGCGCCTGTAACTGGCAGGAGGTGGTAATAACCAGGGAGCAAGGCCTCTGCAGTGAGGGAAATCACTGATTTATGAACAAGTTCCTGCAGCGTGGCCCCTGAACCAGAAGATGCATACTTACCTGCTCCATGCCCCCGCTGCCTCCATCTTCCGGTTCCTGCACTTTTAAACCTGTCCGTGCATGACCATGGTCACATACACCGCTCCAGTCAATGACTGGCTGCAGCAGTGACACGCTGCTTGTGGCCACATCACTGCTGAAGCCAGTGATTGGCTGCAGAGGTACATGTGACCATGGCATGCACTGACAGGTGTAATCAGCGTTGGGAGCAGGTAAGTATAACTCTTCGGTTTCAGGGGCCATGCTGCAAGAACTTGTTAAAAATTATTTTTTACTGGGAAATCCCTTTAGGCCAGGGTGGATTAGCCATAGATCTCACAGGGAAATTTCCCGGGGGCCGTCTGGGCCCTCCTCACGGCCAGTGAGTGAGTGTTTTTGGGGATGTATTTTGTGCTCATGGGGGCAGTATTGTGTGATGAACTGTGGGGCGGTAGAATGTGCCACAATATGGTATTGCTGGCCCGGACTTCCATCAATTTGTACCCGACTACAAAACGGGGCCACTGTTAGTATTTTTCTAGGACCAGCAGGAAGATATTCAGGTCAATTACTGGAAATACGTCTTGATAGGGACACTCACTCATGATAACTTGCAGTATAATCGTGCCGCACATCTCTCTGTGTGATCAGGGATGTGCTACTCATATTCAATGTGACTAAATGAAGGAGGAATGACTGTGATAGCGATCATTCCCCCCCAGTCACTTTACATCGGCCTGTGTACATTGCGGCCCCTTGAAATAGAGCAATGTGGCCCTCAGACCAAAAAAGGTTGTGCACCCCTGTTTTAGTGTCTCCATATTCTGAGCCATAGTTTTTTTTATTTTTGGGGCGATTGTTTCAGGTAGGGGCTCATTTTTTGCAGAATAAGGTGACGGTTAGATTGGTACTATTTTGGTGGGCATACGCCTTTTTGATCATTTGCTGTTGTACTTTTTGTGATGTAAGGTGACAAAAAATGCTTTATTTAGCACAGTTTTTATTTTTTACGGTGTTCATCTGAGGGGTTAGGTCATGTGATATGTTTATAGAGCCGGTCTATACGGACGCGGCAATACCTAATATGTCTACTCCCCCCCCTATTTTTTACCAATTTTTTTAACTTTATTTGGGGAAAATGACGTTTTTGTTTATTTTTACTTTAAACTTTTAATTTTGGGGGGGGGGGGAAACTTTATTTTTTCAACTTTTTTTTACTTTTTTTTTTGTCCCACTTTGGGACTTCAACTTTTGGGAGTCTAATCCTTTACAATGCATTTCAATACTTCTGTTCCTACAGCCCCACGGGGACCCGATGGCACCGCCGCCCGCCGCCGCCGCACCATGTAAAAGTCGAAAACCGCAGGTCTGAATTGACACGGGACCCCCCCGCTCATTGACCCAAGGTGCCTGCTCAATTATTTGATCAGGCACCTTGTTCCGATCACCGCCATGTTTCCGGAACAGGTTAAGGACTATTGTGTGTAAAAGCAGCAATATATATTTTTAGCGCATCCTGTGCTAAATACCGTGTAATAGGCCGCTGCAGACAGTTAAATTATCTGTGCCACATTTTCTGTTTAATGTGTGCGCATCCCTAAAATATCAGTGACATCCAGTGAATTTTTTCCATAGATGGTGTCCCATGCGTACTGTTACATTATCTGCACCACATCTCCTGTTTAAAGTGTGCGTATCCCTAAAATATCAGTGACATCCAGTGCAGTTTTTCCATAGACAGTGTCCGTTGCGGACTGTTAAATTATCCGCGCCACATCTCCTGTTTCAAGTGTGTGCATCCCTTAAATATCAGTGACATCCAGTGCAGTATTTCCGTAGATGTTGTCCCTTGCATGCTGTTAAATTATCTGCGCCACATCTCCTGTTTAAAGTGTGCGCATCACTAAAATATAAGTGACATCCAGTGTAGTTTTTCCGTAGACGGTATCCGCTGCGGACTATTAAATTATCTGCACCACATCTCCTGTTTAAAGTGTGTGCATCCCTAAAATATCAGTGTCATCCAGTGCAGTTTTTCTGTAGATGGTGTCCCCTGTTTAAAGTGTGCGGATCCCTAAAATATCAGTGACATCCAGTGCAGTGACATCCAGTGCATGGCACCTGTGATAAATGTAGTCATGCAAATCTTCTTGAAATAGTACAGTGGCTCGCATTTCAGCCAGTCATATGTGGCAAGTAATACTCTACTGTACTTGCAGTGACAGAATGGTCTGCCATTGCACTTTTTGATCTGCAACGTTTCAACTCGCTTGAATTCCACCTTGCATATTCTAGAGCATCTGTACAAGTAGTATATAGAGGTGAATGATTTATTCCTGCACCAGACCATCTCAGCAGGGAGCATGTGTTGTTTTGAGGTCAGGTAGTGGCAGCGCATCAGTGATGACCAGATTTGTCAGTAGGGGCAGCTTGACATTTATCTTCCAGCAAATGCTCACACTGATTAAAGGGTTTCTACCACCTCATTTTGACCTAATTAGCTCTCAGACACTTGCGATCTGCTAGTGTCTGATCTACCTAACAATGCTATTCTCAGACCTGTGTGTGGATCCGATTCACAAAAAAAACCACTTTTATTAATATGCTAATGAGCCTCTAGGTGCTATGGGGGCTTCTTCAGCACCTAGAGGCTCCGTCTACTCACATTGTATGGCGCCCCGCTCGTCCGTTAAGCCCACCCATCTCCTCATGAATGCCATCCTCCATCTGAGCCAGCGGACGTATTTTCGCGCCTGCGCCTTGCTCGTCTGTATTCGGCGCAGGCGCAGTGAATGTCTGACCGCTCCCTGCACAGACATCTCCACTGCGCCTGCGCCGATGACCGAGATGTCTGTGCAGGCAGAGGTCAGACATTCACTGCCCCTGCGCCGAATACAGACGTGCACGGCGCAGGCGCGAGAATTCGTCCACTGGCTCAGATGGAGGATGGCATTCAAGAGGAGATGGGCGGGCTTAACGGACGAGCGGGGCGGCATACAATGTGAGTAGACGGAGCCTCTAGGTGCTGAAGACGCCCCCATAGCACCTAGAGGCTCATTAGCATATTAATAAAAGTTCGTTTTTTTGTGAAACGGATCCACACACAGGTCTGAGAATAGCATTGTTAAGTAGATCAGACACTAGCAGATCGCTAGTGTCTGAGAGCTAATTAGGTCAAATGAGGTGGTAGAAACCCTTTAAACAAGAGATGGCTACATCTTGCTGGCCACCCACACAGAGAAAGTCCCATGGAGGAGGTAGTGGAGGAGATGAGGATGAGGAGCTACCACTGGAGGGGAGGAGGAGGAGGAGTTGCTTATGCAGGAGGATGAGGTTGATGTTAACAGTGATACTGGCAATGATAACCAATCATCTCAGTGAGTGGTGGAGCTGAAAAGAACTGGGTCCTCGCACACACTGGTGAGCATTGTAAGCTTTGTGCTTGCTTGATTATGTGCTGACAGGCATATTGTTACCATCAAGCAATCTGATAATGGCTATATAGCCATGTTTTCACACCCTCACTATCAGATATCACCAATCAAGAAACTATGGCTCCAAAACAACAAAATGCCTGTGTATATTATAAATCACATATCTCTTGAACAAAGAAATTCATACACAGAATTTGAAAACATAAAAATGTAACACTTTATTAGTTCATAATTACACATAATCCAAATATAAAAAAGTATCAGCAGGAGGCAAATATAGAAATCCGGAGACAGAACTGTTGGTCGTAATAACATAGCATATACAATATACTTGCCCTATAACAACATAAATACACATCATTATACAAACCTCATATGCACTGTGTTATCAGCAAGCAGTGCACCCCCACTATAAATACATAATGGCAAAATATAGTACAAGTATATACCAGAGAAAGGGTAAGTATAGTAGTAAAAAATACCAGTAAGGCTCCACACCCCGACGCTTCACTTTTTGCTTCCTCACCTCACACCCTGACGCCCCTTTCATTTCTTGCTTCTTCAAGTAATACTTCGCTGAGGAAGCATGAAGCAAAACACGCGTCGGGGTGTGGGGCCTTACTGGTCGTTATTTTTTACTACTATACTTACCCTTTTTCTGGTATATACCTGTGGATGGTATATTTAGCCATTATGTATTTATAGTGGGGGTGTACTGCCTGCCGATAACACAGTGCATATGGCATTTGTTTATGGATGTGTATGTAAGGGTGGCACAACCAGTGTAGTATACAAGCACAGGAACCAGGCACGTGGAAGATTTTATACAACTCTACTTCAATAATGAAATATATAAGTCTGGGTTGTTAAGTGACACAATATCAGTCTGTGCAGATTTCCACAAACCACCGACACAGGTCTCCCCTTAGCTTCTAACTGCCCTTCTTAGTGGTAACAGTACCAGACACTCTAAGATGCTTTCCTGTAACTGTGTTTTCTCTAACCTTGGTCTCAGTTTTCTTATCTCTCTCTCTAGAAGATGCTTTTCTTGGCGACTCTCCTCTTGGGGATCTCTCTAAAATCTCTTCAAACTCTATTCTCATCACTTTTCATAATAGGTCCTCACAGCCCTACTTCCTGTCAGTAGCAAGCCACACCCATTCCTCTTTAGCCCTTTCTACAATGCTTTACTTAGGCTGCCCGAGCATGCTCAGTACACTCAGTCACATATAGTAATATATTCCCTCTGCGTAGATATCTTAAAACTAACCTCAGTTACATATAACAAAATAGAATACAAGTTATACAAATAATTGGACAGGCTGCAATATAAACAACATATTTATGTTGTTATAGGGAAAGGTTATTGATTATGCTATATTATTAACACTATCAGTTATGTCCCCAGATATCTACACTACTCACAAAAAGTAAGGGATATTTGGCTTTCGGGTGAAATTCCTCATCTCAATTTATTGAAACAAAAGCCAACAACAGTGGTTGGTATAACCCCACAAAAAATGTCAGCATCTCAATAACTTGTCTTGTGGTCTTGAGCATCAATTACAGCTTGACAACAATGTATCATACTGTTCAAAAGTCGACTTGTCTGCTGAGGCATGGCATCTCGCTCTTCTTGAAGGGCGGCCCTCAGGTCATTGAGGTTCCGGGATACGTAGTTACGAGCCTCTAGACATCAACTCAGCTGATCCCATAGGTTTTCAATGGGATTCAGGTCTGGAGAAAGTGCAAGCCACTGCATTTGAGGTAACCCAGTCTCCAGCAACCGTTCTCCAATGATGCAACGTCGATGAGCTGGTGCATTGTCGTCCATGAAGATAAAATTGTGTTGTACATGCAGAGGCACAATGACTGGATTAATGATGATATTCAAGTATTATGGGCTGTACCATTCACAAAGTGTAAGGCAGTTCTGAATTGACTAGACACACCTGCCTACGCTGTGACACCACCACCACCAAAGGCTCGTCTGGTGACAACAGTGGCTGATGCATAGTGTTCTCCTTGACATCTCCATCATTGTTGGCAGCCATCATTTATGCTCAGCAGGAATCAACTTTCATCAGTGAACAGCACTGAGACCCACTGGTCCCTCGTCCAGCATAGATGCTCCCTGTCTCACGCAAGACAATGACATCTGTGGTCAGGTACCCTTGCAGGTCATCTAGCATGCAGACCACGGTGATGTAAATGGTTTTGAATGGTCTTATATGACACTTGGGTGCCTATCGCCTCCCTTAGATGTGCCTTGAGTTGTGTGACATTCATCATCCGGTTTACAAGGCATTGTTCACAATGAAGTGATCATCAGTGTGGGATGTGGCCAAAGGACTTCCACCTATATACCTTTACTCTTACAGTGTTTGTGTAAATGCTGCATCCTTGTCAATGTTTACCTGCATGCTATCTGCCTTGTAGTGGTGGAGCAGGGTTATTATAGCTTTTAGTGCCATTCACTTGAATGGAAGAGTAAGCTATAATTACACCATACCTCTACAATGTAGACACAGTGCTTGTAAACATTGAAGAGGATGCAGAGCTAAAAAAACTGCAGCCCCATCAAACTGCTGCTTGGTAGGGATGCCAGGAGTCAAACCCCTACAGGCCTGATATTGACAGGTCATCAATTTTATGAAAAAAAAAATACCAGTTCAAGTCTGTTTGGGGAGTGGGCGGGGAGTGCTTAATCTAAAGGAGGTAGCTACCCTCTAAACACCCTGCAGTTTGTTTGCGCTCTCTCTCTCTCTCTCTCTCTCTCTCTCTCTCTATATATATATATATATATATATATATATACTCCATATACTGTACATAAATCAGTTCCTTTCACAAGATTCACGTTCACATGCTCTTAACTTTTGGTCTTGTAGCCCTTTAAACTGCCTTGTGATTAAATACCACAGTCATCAGACTCTAGTATCTACTCTGCTTCTGATAAGTAGCAAGAACACTGTTTTTCACACAAATGACCTACATGACAAAACCTGTCAGCTATATTTATGACAACCAGGAAAACTGGAATGCCATATTATGGTTTCCAACGATCTCTTTGTGTATTTCAATATAGGTAGACTAGTTTACAGCTTTGCGCATTTAAATTTCAGATATTCATCTGGAAGAAGTTCTTTGATATTTTTTCTATGCATTTGCTCGGCATCTAAAGATTTGTTGCTATTTGCAGCATTATGATGTAAATGCCTGTATTAAATATAATTCAAACCCTTTGTTATCAGATACATTTGTAAACAATGTCTCCATTTCGTTAGAGAAAATCTAAAAAGGTTACTTAAATAAATACATCAATAGAACATGAATGCATGACATATTTTTTTCATTTGCCTAGATCAAAAGCACATTGAAGTTCACCATATTACAGAGACCAGTTTCCACTGGCAACCAAAATGTTTGACTAAAACAGCATACTAATTAGGCCTGCTATTCAAATTCATTACAGGAGACATCTCATCGGTTAAGGATTTCTAATGCTAATAAAAAGCAGTAACAAGGACATCTTTTATTTTTCTACTGAACACTTGGTGTAACTAGGATGTATTTTAATTTAATCTACTTTCACACTCGCGTTTTGGCTCTCCATTTGTGAGATCCGTTCACGGCTCACACAAGCCTTCCAAAACGGATCAGTTTGCATTCTAATGCATTCTGAATGGAAAAGGATCCACTTAGAATGCATCAGTTTGCATCAGTTCAGTCTCCATTCCGCTTTGGAGACGGACACCAAAACAGCACAATACTGACACAATCTGGCACAATAGAAAACGGATCCGTCCTCTATTGACTTTCAATGGTGTTCAAGACGGATCCGTCTTGGCTATGTTAAAGATAATACAAACGGACCCGTTCTGAACGGATGCAGATGGTTGTATTATCTTAACGGATCCGTCCATGACGGATTCGCACAAAACGTGAGTGAGAAAGTAGTGTGTGTATTCTCTGCTATAAGCTTTTTTTTTATTTTTATAAAAGTACAGACATAAGTAAATTGATAGAGGTGTGTTGGAAGGTTTGGCCTTTAGGGTATGCACCATGACGCACCAATGTCATGGAGACCATAACCATTAATGTAAAACTTCAGTATAGAGCAGCAGTTAAAAACACAAATTAACTTAAAAAGGGAGCATTCACAGACGTGTACAGTACAGGTGAATAATAGGTGCAAAGTCTGTGTAAGGAACAATAAACATCTTTATTAAAACTCACACAATAGAATTCACCTTCATGATCTGACCTGCAGAAAAATGTTTCCAATCTGATGGCCGTCATTTCTTCCATAGTTTCATGTAAATTGTGATCAAAAGAAAAACCCTGAAGAACTCTATTCATGTACTAGCAACTCATGAAAGCAGAGCTAGTATTATAATAGGTAAATGTGTTGTTTGGTTTAGAAAATCTATTTTCATATACCCTTAATAAAAGGGTACATCCTCATCCTCATCTCACGGCCAGAAAAGAGAGTGCTTACAAAGAGTGTCTTTTGCTATGGAGGACCCGTCATGTCCTGGCTAAAAAAAGACAGCCTATTGATTTGTATGGGAATTGTGTAATGCTTAATTTACCCTGAGGTCAATGCGTCAAGGAAATTATACACTTGTTGACAGTTTTCCCCACAAATTGCAGCTAAATACTAGGGGTGGCAGCAAGGGACAATAAGCAATGGACTTTTATAATAAGTATGGATTGTCTAAAGTGAAAACCCTCTGTAAAGGGAATGTGTCATCAGAAAATTACCTTTTATTTAAATTATGTTTTTATGTTCAACATATTATTATATTATTATCACAGAATATTTGGTGATTATTTTTAATTTTCCATGTCAATATTTATTTAAACAAAAAACTAAAAATCCTTTTTCGCACTGACCATTAAGCTTAATAATAGGAGCCACTTCTTGGTCTAGAAATATCACCTCTGTGTATAGATAAATCTGGATCCACCATTCACAGTAGGTGATTGTCAAAGCTTATCTATTCTTTCCTTGTACAGTGACCTCTGCACAGATCACAGAGCATGCCTAGAAAACTGTCCTATAGAAGTCAATAAGGTCCTCTCCTGACCATTGTGTATGTGGTCCATGAGGCTTCCATAAAGTCATTTTTTTTATAAGCTTTGCAAATGCTGTTAAGGACAGCTTAATCATGTTCAGGAAATTGAATAGTAAAAATCTGTAATCTGAAAATAAAACCAGATTAGAAAAAAAGAATATGTATTACTATCTGGTTTTAACTGGCAGATAAAAGTTCTGGTGACACATTTCCTTAAACTCTTTCTAGTACTGCATTGTAATAATGCATCATGATTTTAAGAACCCTGCAGCTGACAGTCCTGTATAAGGACTAGGATTGGAGATAACTCAGATCCTGGTTGTTTAGCTCTTTAGGTAAATGCTGACTGTAGCATTTATGTGGTTAGAGACAGGACTCTCCCTTCACTACATTACAGTTACCCCCCTGTGATATTATTACGGGGTGCTTAAGAACCAGCTAGGTCTACCATGTCTAATAGGCATACAATGCAAGTCAATGGGGACGGATCCGTTTGACGTTGACACAATATGGTGCAATTGCAAACGGATCCGTCCCCATTGACTTTCAATGTAAAGTCAGGAGTCCCTATTACAGTCAGGTCCATAAATTTTGGGACATCAACACAATTCTAACATTTTTGGCTCTATACACCACCACAGTGGATTTGAAATGAAACGAACAAGACGTGCTTTACCTGCAGACTGTCAGCTTTAATTTGAGGGTATTTTAATCCAAATCAGGTGAACGGTGTAGGAATTACAACAGTTTGCATATGTGCCTCCCACTTGCTAAGGAACCAAAAGTAATGGGACAGAAAAATAATCATAAATCAAACTTTCACTTTTTAATACTTGGTTGCAAATCCTTTGCAGTCAATTACAGCCTGAAGTCTGGAACGCATAGACATCACCAGATGCTGGGTTTCATCCCTGGTGATGCTCTGCCAGGCCTCTACTGCAACTGTGTTCAGTTCCTGCTTGTTCTTGGGGCATTTTCCCTTCAGTTTTGTCATCAGCAAGTGAAATGCATGCTCAATCGGATTCAGGTCAGGTGATTGACTTGGCCATTGCATAACATTCCACTTCTTTCTCTTAAAAAACTCTTTGGTTGCTTTTGCAGTATGCTTTGGGTCATTGTCCATCTACACTGTGAAGCACCGTCCAATGAGTTCTGAAGCATTTGGCCGAATATGAGCAGATAATATTGCCCGAAACCCTTCAGAATTCATCCTGCTGCTTTTGTCAGCAGTCACATCATCAATAAATAAAAGAGTACCAGTTCTATTGGCAGCCATACATGCCCAAGCCATGACACTACCACCACCATGCTACACTGATCAGGTGGTATGCTTAGGATCATGAGCAGTTCCTTTCCTTCTCCATAATCTTCTCTTCCCATCACTCTGGTACAAGTTGATCTTGGTCTCATCTGTCCATAGGATGTTGTTCCAGAACTGTGAAGGCTTTTTTAGATGTCGTTTGGCAAACTCTAATCTGGCCTTCCTGTTTTTGAGGCTCACCAATGGTTTACATCTTGTGGTGAACCCTCTGTATTCACTCTGGTGAAGTCTTCTCTTGATTGTTGACTTTGACACACATACACCTACCTCCTGGAGAGTGTTCTTGATCTGGCCAACTGTTGTGAAGGGTGTTTTCTTCACCAGGGAAAGAATTCTTCGGTCATCCACCACAGTTGTTTTCCGTGGTCTTCCGGGTCTTTTGGTGTGGCTGAGCTCACAGGTGCGTTCCTTCTTTTTAAGAATGTTCCAAACAGTTGTTTTGGCCACGCCTAATGTTTTTGTTATCTCTCTGATGGTTTTGTTTTGTTTTTTTCAGCCTAATGATGGCTTGCTTCACTGATAGTGACAGCTCTTTGGATCTCATCTTGAGAGTTGACAGCGACAGATTCCAAATGCAAATAGCACACCTGAAATGAACTCTGGACCTTTTATCTGCTCATTGTAATTGGGATAATGAGGGAATAACACACACCCGGCCATGGAACAGCTGAGAAGCCAATTGTCCCATTACTTTTGGTTCCTTAACAAGTGGGAGGCACATATGCAAACTGTTGTAATTCCTACACCGTTCACCAGATTTGGATGTAAATACCCTCAAATTAAAGCTGACAGTCTGCAGTTAAAGCACATCTTGTTTGTTTCATTTCAAATCCACTGTGGTGGTGTATAGAGCCCAAAATGTTACAATTGTGTCGATGTCCCAATATTTATGGACCTGACTGTATACCATCGGATCAGAGTTTTCTCCAATCCGATGGTATATTTTAACTTGAAGCATCCCCATCACCATGGGAACGCCTCTATGTTAGAATATACCATCGGATTTGAGTTAGATCGTGAAACAGTTTATTCTAACACAGAGGCGTTCCAATGGTGATGGGGACGCTTCAGGTTAGAATATACTAAAAGAACTGTGTACATGACTGCCCCCTGCTGCCTGGCAGGTGCTGCCAGGCAGCAGGGGGCAGACCCCCCTCCCTCCCTGTATTTAACTCATTGGTGGCCAGTGCGGCCGCCCCCCCCCTCCCTCCCTCCCTTGTATTTAACACATTGGTGGCCAGTGTGGCCGGACCCCCCTCCCTCCCTTGTATTTAACACATTGGTGGCCAGTGCGGTCGGCCCCCCTCCCTCCCTTGTATTTAACACATTGGTGGCCAGTGCGGCCCCCCCCCCCCCCTCCCTTGTATTTCACACATTGGTGGCCAGTGCGGCCGGCCCCCCCTCCCTCCCTTGTAATTAACACATTGGTGGCCAGTGCGGCCGGCCCCCCCTCCCTCCCTCCCTCCCTCCTCCCTCCTCCCTTCTCCCTTGTAGTTAACACATTGGTCATATTTTTTGGACGGACAGGAAACACGGATCATGGATGCGGCTGCAAAACGGTGCATTTTCCAATTTTTCCACCGACCCATTGAAAGTCAATGGGTCCGCGAAAAAAAACTGAAAACGGAACAACGGCCGCGGATGCACACAACGGTCGTGTGCATGAGGCCTTAATCGAATCACTAAAAATTCAGATTCAGATCCAGCTACATTTTTACAAAATTTTGGTCAAATATAAAATTTGTTTAGAATTGATTTGCTCATCTCTAGTTATCAATCTTTTAATGCAGTAACATAAAAATAAATAATTTAAAAAATAAATCGTTTTTATTGTACAAAAGTAGAAAAAAACTAAGCATTATATAAATTTATCTCAATCATCTACAGAATAAAATGATCATGTTTTTTATCTGCATGGTGAACACCATAAGTACAAAACCAAAACTGCAATAGTTGAAATGTTATGTTCTTTTCAAGTAGTTTCTACCAAAATAATGAAGTTTACAAATATGTACCCCCAAAACAGTCCCATTTTAAAATTCAACTCTTTCCACACAAAAAAGAAGCCCTTATAAGTCTGTCAATGGAAAAATAAAAAGCTAGGCCTTTTGAAATGCAGAGATGATGAAACAAATCAGTCAACACCTCCTAAAGTCCTCCTGAATGACCTCTTTTTGGTTGAGGAATGAAGGAGGTTAACCTACTCCTAAACTGATAATATGTTAGAGATTTTAGAACATTTCTGAAAAATGTATCATTCACAGCTGTCATGTAAGATAACGTCAAATCTAAGATATATCACCAACAATTTATAGATCAATCTCTGTATTTAAATGTACTTAGCCATGCTGATCTGTTTGGCACAAATCACAATGAGGAATTGCAGAAATACGCATGCACTGAAAATGCTCATTTTCTATAAATGGAAATCATTACATTTGATAAGAAACATTGATTATGCCTATGAAATGAGTTGGTCACCAGCCATTAAGCTATTATTACAATGAGGTAAGGATCATGGAAATATATTGAAGGTGCTATCACCACCTCTTATAGAAAAATATATCCTTTCACAGTTACTGTTCAGTTGATATGGGTTACCATTGACCCTTTAATGGAAGTGATACACTCATGTTGAATTGTTGGAGTGTTACCTATTTCATGTAAAAACTTCATAAATGGGATTATTATGTGAAAGGCTTCCTCATATACACATCGTAAAATGCTATGTAGAACACACTATATGATAAGGCCATGAGATGCCAGAATGATACTTGAGTGATGGCCAAGGCGGCCTGTGAAATGGGGATATTAACATGTGAGCCATAGACCCTCATACAGGATGTTGATGACCACTGCCAATGTGCATGTGTGAAATGTCACTGTATTTGATGTTAACTATATTGTATTTATTGTAACACTATGCTGTAAATCAATAGCATGTAAGGAGTTAATTGCCATGCAGTTCTCAATGCTAGTCTGTGCCAGGGGTCAGTATAGCGATTACACCTAATATAGCCCCATACTATGTATGCAGCATGTTCCGCTGTTGAAAAATAGAGGTGTCCAAGATGACTTTGTAGTCAGAATCAGAGCATGCAGTACAGAGCATAGAGAACACCTCAGACACTGGTAAAGAGAGGAACAGAAGCACTGTGTGGTATCTAGCAGTGATGAGCGACAGGGACAGTATTCAAATTTGCAATATTTCACGAATATTTGGGTGAATATTCATCATATATTCGCAAATTTGTGATCTCCAGTTATTATTTTGTTGATTCCGAAAATTGGCAATAGGAAAATTTGCGATAAAAATTTGTAATCAACACTACTCCTAAAGTCAAAGATATTGCAGCCTTCTCATTGGCGCACAAGCAAGAAGCAGTGAGGGATCATGGGTACTGATGAAAAAAATCTAGAATATTCGCGATTACGAAGATATAGCACTATATTCTAGATATTCTTGATGGATCCTTGCAAGTTGATGCACTTTCTTAGGGACCTAGCTCAGAGCACCCTAGTGAGAGCACCAACATCCAGCCTAGAGAGGAATATTGAGCTGGGGTAGACAACCATAACACTTCCTAAGCCTTGCAGCTGAAAGAGTTTCAAGGATCTTTGGTATACCAGGTCAGGAGGAGCAAAGCAGCCAGCCAAAGTAAAATTGCTGTGTAGACAGTAGCATTTTGGGCTGTGCTAAATATATACCGTGATTGTGTGCAGAAAACTGTTGCTGCACCATACCTGCAGACTATGAGTGCACCTGTGGTCATGCCTATGTAGAGTGCATGCCATGTAATGAGTAGCCATGGCCTACACAAAACAGTTAGGAACCATCTTCATCACTGCCACCACAAGGAAACTTAACACAACAGTTGTTGAAGCCTATTGTATTGGGTGTAAATCCAGAAGAGCAAGAAATGGTGGGTTCATATGGCCCGAGGAGTAATAATAATAATAACAATAATAATATTAATAATAATAGTAATAATAATAGTAATATGTATTTATATAGCACCATCATATTCCGCAGCGCTCTACAAATTCATAGGGTTCATGTACAAAACAAAAGTAACTGGCTAATATAAAACTGAAACACTAGGAGTCAGGGCCCTGCTCGCAAGAGCTTACAATCTATGAGGAATTGCGGGTGACACATAAGGTAGTTGATTGTGATAAGTAGGATTCAAGCCATTATTGAACTGAAAGGAGTGGTGCCGGCCGATCTTCTTGTGGATTGGGACTGTTAGAGGATCGAGTTCAGGCTAGAGGAGTTGGTGGGGGGAGAGGTTTTCTCAGGGAATGGTCATTTTAGGTAGCTTGATAAGCCTGCCTGAAAAGATCTGTTTTTTAAGGCATTTTTGAAGGTGGAGAAGTTGTGAATTGACCTGATATTCTAGGGCAGTGTATTCCAGAGAGTAGGTGCAGCTCGAGAAAAGTCTTGAAGATGGGAGTGAGAGGTGCCAATTATGGAGGATGTTAATCTAAGGTCACTAACAGAACGGAGAATGTTCCTTCCCGACAACTGGCTGCTCATTCAGTGGGGGTGAAGTGCTACATTTACATACAGCAATCACCTCCACAGTATGAGAGCAAGTGGTCTCTATTGCGATTGCTCATCCTCATATATCTGCATTGTTTCTGGGCAGTAGACTGTTTCAACCGATGAATGAGTGTTCGCTCATTCATCGGGTGTTCACTGCACCTTCAGACAGGCAGATTATCGGGAATGGCCATTTATAGGAATATTCATCCCTGATTATCTGCCGGACAATTGGACTAAACCCGCCATAAATCTGTTGTCACCAATAAAGACTGTCAGAGAATAAGTCTAAGGAGACTTTAGGGCACATTTATTAAGCCTGGCATTTTAGACGGCAGTCTTAATAAAGCCCTTAGCTGGCGGTCGATCCACTGAAGTTATGGAGAGGGCTGTGCCTCTCCATAACTTTGGCGCATCCAGCGCCAGTTCTAAATGTAGGGCAGCTTCCTAGCTGTCTTACATTTAAACAATTTTCTACACCTAAAACAGGTGCAGAAAATGATTAAAGAGACGGGCGTGCCAGCTCGGCCCTTTTCCCCTTCATACCATGCCTACAATTTTAGACCTGGAGTGAGCGGGGTGAAATCGCAGATCCATCTGCACCTGAAATACGCCTAATTTAGGCGTATTTCAGTATAGTAAATGACCCCCTTTGTAACTATCAAGTCTGTTGCCTCTAAAGATACTTTTGTAAAGATAAAGCCAGTTGCCGGCTGTGAGATTTTGGAAATTACCTCTTGTGAGATTGCGCAACCGCTAAGCTTGTTGAACCCTGTGAATTAAGTAACAACATTGTTATTCACAATTGTGCCCAACTCATTGCTTTTTCCATCATATATCTCTCAGTAGCCAAAAAGATCCTAGGTAAGAACTGACCCCCTCACACATACATTTAGTGGTAATGATTTTGCCACTAAAATAATTATTTGAAGAAATAAAAGCAAATGTTCTAATGCTGCATTTTTTGTTTGAAAACTGCAATGAAACCTGAACGATCTGTTACCTACTACTACCACTTAAAAACTATAGGGGAGACAAAAACCTGAAAATCTCTCCTTTATATCCATCAGATGTATATGGCGATTCCTTTGCCATGTTACTGAATAAAACGGATAGACAGATACCTTAATACTCTCGAAATGTAGCAAGACAAAGGTTTATAAATCGGGACAAAAGCCATTTGTAATCAAAACATTGTAAGACAGGGGAATAATATAAGAACCTAAATAAACAGTGTAAATTGATCCTTTGCGACCAGTTTTGCTGACCCTGGCAATTACACAGTAGGATATATTTACTATAATTAACATATTGTACTTCTGAAGACAATTAACTATGGGAAAAAAAATGTAAATGTCACAGTCCAGAAACAATGTTGATGTGATACACCTAGGCCAATTATGTAAAAAGAAAGGGTAATAGCTGAGCTCACCTGTAAAATAGCAGAAGCACAGGTAGTGCCAGGAGTATGGCAAAAATCCAACAAAGAAGAGAACGATGCACCCAGCTTCCAAAAATATAAAAAACAGCCTTTATGGGTACATAAGTATAAAATCCATAAAGAGCGACAAGTCTATGCGTTTCAGGTTATACAAAGACCCTTGATCATGACACCTAGGCCAGTTGTATTGCTGCATACATATTACATGGGATAAAACTGGGGACAAGAGAACAAAAAAGGAATTGGGTTAGAGATGAGTGAATTAAAAAAAAAAATCGATTCGGCTGGTTCCCCGAATTTTTTAAAAAAAATTGCTTCAATCCAAATTTATTTGCGTGAATCGCATTAAAAAAACCTGCTATTTCCTGGCTGCAGAGAGCCTGTTGTGGTAGTGAAACAATACTGTGAGTCAGTATGACATGCAGATGACAGGCGTCGCTCTTAGAATCACTGCACACTTCACTTATTTGGGCAGTCACTGGGCCAAAACTGACCAAATAACTCAAGTATTAACTCAGCCTTACAGGTCGATGTTAGCGCCAAGAAGAAGCGCACTCCTTTTACACTGTCGTCAGCTGATTCCACATAGATGTCTACAGAACCTGTTCTATTAAACACTTATACAAGTAGAGCCTCCCGATAGAGTGAAGGGGGTGTCAGCAGTAAGTTTGTGTTGACTTCACTGATAATTTTGCCCTTCCTCTGATCCGTCAGAACAATAACCCCCAGAAATCGGATCCTGTCTGTGAAGCATACGCCTTCACTCGGTCAGCATTTGGTCAGTAATCCATCAGTATTGCTAATGCCCAAAATAAATAGGAGTGGATCCAAAACAGAGATGGCACGTGAATGGAATATTTACATGTCTTCTATGTTTTGCACCCACTCCTGCTTTTGGCTACCAAATCGCAAGCCAATTATTTTAATTTTTTTGAACGGGGGATAAAAAAAAACATGTATTTCACAAACAGGACATTAACACACATAAAATACAACACAAAAGAGACAAAACCACAAGATTTAAAAGACAAACTGAAAAAAAAGTGCTTCATCAACCAGAATGGATTGATAATCACTGTCAGGTGAATCCCGATGGTAATGCATATTGATCATGAAATGTATGGGGTTATGTCTGATAACTGGAGGACAGTAAACAAGCCAACTCCAGCTCATTCCTACAGTGCAGGCTACACAATCACAGCTGGAAGGTAACTGGTCGGTACAGGCAACACAGTAAAATCATCATAAATAAGCCTTTGTATGTGCAGGTCTCACAGATGCTGTAACAGAACGGTAAGAAGCTGTATAACATGTAGTAAGCACTGCAGGGATCATGTAAGGCATCCGGGGGGTCCCGAACATTGTGGACAAGGTCCGAGATGAGAGTTGTCCATGTGTTCAATCCTGGATGTTATTGATGGCCAGCTCCGTGATGAATCCCAGCACCCGGATTAGGTAGTCCTTTTCCTTTACAATGCACTGATGCCACAGATGCCGTCACCTTGACCAGCCGGATTGCTGATCAGTGGATTCTAAAGTGTCTGAAGAAATGCGAGGAAAGACATTGGAATAAATTGTCCACTTCCTTCACTGACCTTGTCCTTTGATTTATGAATATTATTCCATAAAGTTTTGAAGTCCTCTGCTGGGATGGCATAAGAAATGTCCATGCAAGGTTCGATGGGCACAGAAAACAAGCTCTGTGTCTGACACTGATCAAGACATGTCATACCCGGTCCACATCTCTGCTAGCCACGTAAGGTCCTGAGAACTGATCACCAACTTACCGAAACAACAGACAAAGTTTCTTTGGAACCACATCCCTACGATAGCTGTGAGCACCACAGAGCCGTTATACAGGAAGAGCTGAAGGCAAGTAAATGTCTCTGTTAACACCTCCAATAGATCGTCCTCTGTGTACGTCCCAAAGAACCAACCTGTCCACACAATCCGGTCCTCTGTGCTCGCCTTGGTGAGTGGAGGCTTGGATAAAATCTGTATGAGCTCAGCCAGTGAATCTCTATCCTTCTTTTGAGTTCAGGTAAACAGGAAAATTTGGCTTTTAGGTTCAGCTCTGAGCACACTTCAATGGCAATGTGGGAAGACAGGTGCTTGGAATACTCTTTTAGTCTGGTGTATGAGAAATTATATATCAGTGTCACGCAGTACAGAGTCCATTGTTTTTACAGGAGCAAAGCAGCCTCTGCCGGATCAAGAATATCCTACAAGGGGATGCACTGCAGGATTTTTCTTTTAGACAAGCTTTGCAATGCAGACCGTTGAAGTGCATAGTCAAGCTTCCGGGAGGATACCTCGAGTTTTGAAATCGACTGCTACTTTGTGCTGATGACCTACTTCTGGGGGTTAACACCCCATCGGTAGACGTTTGCATATCCTTACGATAAATGATGTTCCCGTTCACTGACTGTAAACAGAGATCTTGACATATAAATGTATCGAACTCTGCTGTCATCTTTCTAGGTGCCACATCTGCAGTCCCCTGACCAGCCAGATTTACCAGCATCTGGTTAAGGACATGAAGCAGTGGAATGACGTTGCTCATCCCGTAGTCCTAGCGACTGACAAATAAAGTGGCCTCCTCAAAGGGCCAGAGCAAACAGCAGGTGTCACGCATGAGCTGCCACTGGCTGACATCGAAGTTACACAGGGGAGAACTCCTGTCCGCTTGAATCATCTAGAAATCGTTTATGGCCTTTCTCTGTTCGTATAGTTGGTCCAACAAATGGAGGGTGGAATTCCAACGGGTGGAAACGTCTCATATCAGCCTATGTTGGGGGATGCCATTCTGTCGCTACAGCTCAAGCAGGGTGTGCTTTGTAGTGTACGAGTGGCTGACGTGCATGCAAAGTTTCCTGGCCATTTTTAGGATGTCTTGCAGATGGGTGGTAGACTTCAGGAACCGCTTGACAACCAGATTGAACACATGCGCCATGCAGGGCGCATGGCTCAGCACTCCTTGACGCAGCGCCGACACCATGTTCTTCCCGTTGTCGGTCACCATGGTTCTGATTTTGAGTTGTCACGGAGAAAGCCAGTATTCAATTTCTTGATGAAGGACACGGAGTGACTCCGTTCACCCAGGCAAACGAGGTGTAGAACAGCGTGACACTGCCATGCCCTGCACATGTGGTATGCTGGAGGAGCACTGTGAATCGTCCCTGAATCACAGTGAGGACACGTTAGAGGATGAGGAGGTAGAGGCGGACATTGTCGCAGGACCAACGGTGTGAGAACGTGGAGGCGGAAGTGGCGTCACCTGGTCAAGTTGCTGGTGTGGCTGGGCAGGAACCAGATTTAAGTAAAATTACAAGGGAAATAGCTCACCTCCTCACAATCACAGAAAGGTGCTCAGATCTATATTGATTCACCCTTCAAAAATGCATATAATATCTATTACTGGAAGACTGGCACATTCGACATATGGGACATAATGGACAGGTCCAAATCACAAAGATTTATTATACACACAAAAAAATACAATAATGATAAAATACTAATAAAGTAAAATGCATGGATATACAAGTATTATACAATATGGCAATGGGTATCCAATGGCTATCTCAGTAAAATTTGCATCATGAAATGTAATACATCATTAATATCCTATAGCCAGTAACTGACTCCTGTTAAGACTTGACATACTCCAAAAAGTCCACCATTAATTAGTAGCATAGATATAACATCATTGATTATGTCCTTGATAGCAACAAATGCAGGGAAGTTGTTATCTCACCACTGCAATGACGTCAGTGATATAGCCAAGATGAAAGTTGGTTAGTGTTGCATTAAATGTGGTTATGTCCTTTTATACAATATTATTCACTGGTCCTCTATATCTTAGAACCGGTACTGATAACCCACTGTTGTGGGCTTACCTTCCCTTGTCCTGGCTGATCGATAGTAACGTATTATTGAGCGTTGGATCAATGATCCGGATTAAGAAAAACCGAAAGTCCCAGTCCTGTCTGCCGGCTACGTCATTTCCGGAATTACCAACTACCTTCCGAACACACGTGGGACGCCGACTGAGAAACAGACGGGACGCTGGGGTCCAGCGAGTCCCGAAAAATAATACGTTACTATCGATCAGCCAGGACAAGGGAAGGTAAGCCCACAACAGTGGGTTATCATTACCGGTTCTAAGATATAGAGGACCAGTGAATAATATTGTATAAAAGGACATAACCACATTTAATGCAACACTAACCAACTTTCATCTTGGCTATATCACTGACGTCATTGCAGTGGTGAGATAACAACTTCCCTGCATTTGTTGCTATCAAAGGACATAATCAATGATGTTATATCTATGCTACTAATTAATGGTGGACTTTTTGGAGTATGTCAAGTCTTAACAGGAGTCAGTTACTGGCTATAGGATATTAATGATGTATTACATTTCATGATGCAAATTTTGTATATCCAGGCATTTTACTTATTTATTTTATTAGTATTTTATCATTATTGTATTTTTTGGTGTGTATAATAAATCTTTGTGATTTGGACCTGTCCATTATGTCCCATATGTCGAGTGTGCCAGTCTTCCAGCACTAGGAACCACATTTACCCAATGGACCATAAAGGACATATATTGTCCTTGACCATAGTTATAGCTACCGACCAATTTTTCCAAAAAAGGCTGTTTCACAAAAACATTTCACCAATGAATGGCTAATCGACGTCATACAGAAGGAAGTCTACTATCACCCATCAATTTTTCCGTATTCTTTTTCCTATTAATACACCCCAAAAAATAAATATAACAATCACAATTCACTGCAGTACGGGCTAATAGGAAGTACGTATCTATCCTATTAATACACCCTGTAAATGGCTGTCGTACAATGGAACTTCATCGCTGAACGGCAATAGTTTTTTTTGGCACTAATACACACCAAAAAGGGCTGCAATTTTCTCGGTTCAACAAACAATTGCTAATAAGCCCTTTTTCTTTTCCCCCACTAATACACACCAAAAATGGCTTTAGAACATATCTGTAGAAAGGCAAATATATATATTTTTTTGCCACTAATACATGCCAAAAAGGGCTTTAGAACATATAGCTGCACTGCAAACGGCAAATATATTTTTATTTTGCCACTAATGCACGACAAAAAGGGCTTTAGAACATATAACTGCACCGCTGAACGGCAAATAGGCCCTAATTTTCTCCACTTATACACTACACAGAAGGCTTTAGAACATATAACTGCACTGCTGAACGGCAAATATATTTTACTTTTGCCACTAATACACGCCAAAAAGGGGTTTAGAGCATATAACTGCACTGATAAATGGCAAATATATTTTACTTTTTCCACTAATACACGACAAAAAGGGCTTTAGAACATATAACTGCACAGCTGAACTGTAAATAGGCCCTTTTTTTTTCCACTTATACAGTCAGTGCAGCAAGGTGTTATAGGATTGTTCCTATTACCCAGGCTGTAACTTCCCCTACTGAACCCTGTTCTACATAAATGCTGTGGAATGATACCTCCCTATCCTTTTCCTACATGTTGAATATTCTTTCCCTCTACTTGTAAATCATTTTTTAGCACAATTACGTTTTTTCTAGCACTATCCCTAGCGCCTGCTGATGTCTCTCCCTGCACTAATTACACTGGAAAATGGCAGAATCCAAGATGGCTGAGGCTATTTATAGGGCTGTGACATCATAGGTCTGGCTGGCTGCTGATTGGCTGCATGCATAGCATTATGGGTGATCCCGCGTTCCCAGAGTTCCTTGCTGCACGCAAAAATGCGATTCATTACCACGAAGCCTGAGGAAATTTGGATTCGGTGCGAATCAAATTTTTCCTGAAATTCGGATCGAATTCCACTGCGTCAACTTCAATTCGCTCATCTCTAAATTGGGTATTCTTGATACAAGTCAGCTAAGCAGCAGTACTCAGGCAGAGGTTGCAAAAGTTAATAAGATTTAGAGTGTATAAAGAGAAATAAAAACATGTGATACCAATGTAATGTTACCCCTCTGTAAATCCCTCGTAAAGCCACATCTTGAATATAGGAATCAGTTTTGGACACCACTTGCCATAAAGTATATCAGAGAGGTAGAAAGAGTTCTGTTTAACCAGATTGTTGGATGGGATGAAAGGTCTCTTTTATAATAAGAGGTTAAAACAACTGGGCTTGTTCAGCTTGGAAAAAAATGTCCTAATGGGATTGTCTCAGATAACTTACTCACACCATATTCCTGCACCATTATCACTGGTGCTCCTCTGCTACTCCTACTGCTGTTTGTTTTCAAAAAGTAGCAGTCATGTGCCTATATACGGCATGTGACCACTGCAGCTAATCACTGTCTGCAGTTGAGGACAGTAATTGACTGCAGAAGTAAGGTGCCAAATCAAGACACACCACTGTACATATCCCAAAAATCATTCAGCTTATATGTTGCACTTTAAGCTCTCCTGGGAAGGATCCTCTCTTCTACTCCACCAGTCAGCCACTCAGTTGGTTTATGCTTATTGTTATTGTATTATATTATGTATGCAAACCCTTCTCATATGTGCAGCATCCTGGAATTAATGACGCTATAAAATAAATTATTATAATAAGGTGTTTTTAGTAATGGGTGGACTTATTTATTTTGACTTATAAGCCTACATACTATGCAAATTCATCTGATGAGAGTAATAGTGTGCTGTATGTAATACCAGTAGAAATTATAATTTTTTAGAATTATTCCCAAAGAAAATATGAAATCAGAATGACAATCTATAGTGTTCATGTGAAAAGAACAGTTTAACTCAGAGCTATTACCATGAATAAAAAAAGGATA
Organism: Bufo bufo; assembly: GCF_905171765.1. NCBI lineage: Eukaryota > Metazoa > Chordata > Amphibia > Anura > Bufonidae > Bufo > Bufo bufo. The sequence goes on from NC_053390.1 coordinate 184,905,203, forward strand.
AAAAAGATCTGTGGAAAGCCTTTGGCTGAGCTGAGAGTCACTGACAGGTCATTGCAATGGCCCTTATATAAATTGTATAACTGGGAACTAAAAATATCACAGACAAGAGAGTTTTTGAGAACAATAGGTGGAAACCCATCATGTGAAACATGCAAATTCTGAAATAATGCATGTGCAGACATGAATGTTGTATTTTAATGTCTTCTGAAAGCCAAAGCAGCTAATGGAAGGAAGGCAGTATTCAGAGGATATGATCACATTCCTTCAATTCCTTCCTTTGTTGCCATTCTTAAATGAGAACACATGGATTTGAAAGCGAACACAAGCAAAGGGATATTACTGCTGTTGTCATAAGACAAGTGAGTGGTGAGTCATACAGAAGTCATTAACTGCTGTTTAAGTATCATATTATCACGTTTTGTACAAGGCGTTAACCAACATGTCTAAGTCTGGTGCAATATTCAAACGGCCTAAACCCATGTGAAAAATAAAAGTAGTAAAAACAAAGTTCTGCTACTAGAGCTTCACAAAGGCCCCTTTATCTTTTTGTTTGCAGTGTGGAAAGTAACATAAAATAACAATGGATCCAATATTATCCCTACCCTTTTCAAACATGCAGCATTTACAAAGCACGCTTAGCGAGTTGAGGCATTTAAAAGATCAGTCTTTGGCTGCTGAATGAAAGACTGCTGTTTGCGTGACTCACATACCAAATAGAAATCTGCTTTCAAAGCTTAGTTTACTGTCTAATTATATATACACAAAACAGAGCTGACTATTACAAACACATCATATAAAAAGGAATAAAACTCCTCTTAAGATGCTATTTCCATGGTTTTGTCATAACCTTAGAATGTAGCCTATAAAGGCTGAGAAAAAAAAAGTACAGCTGCAAGGTCCAGATAAGACCCGTGTAATTGTTTTTCTTTTAATTATGACTTTATAAAGACATTATACCTCCTACTCAAAATGAGCAAAATTACCCTCTTTTCAATTTTTCAATTTTTTTTCTTTATAGAAGAGATAGCTCATTTGCATTTGTTGAAATCTGCATTAATTTATACCTTGTAGGATAGAATCTGTGTTAGGACTCAGACTGCTGTTCCAAAGGCGCTTTCAGCTAGCAACACATTATCAGGCTGTGGCGGAGATAAAAGAAAATGCAAAATATGTTAGAATCCATAGCAGCAAAATTCTAATCAGCTGGAATACAATGACTGTGGGTAAAGTTAATTTGCATCAGTGTTCAGAGCTGAATGCAAATGCAGAGTGGAAGAAGAGATACATTAAACATCATGATGATTGGTCCACAGGACTAAAATTGTGGTGTTTACCATCATTATGCGCTAATTGCAAAGAAGAAGCGTTAACATTTTCTTACCGAATGAGGAAAAACAGTTTAAAAAAATTAAAATCTATGTAACACTCAATTGATTTTATGAAAGCAGGAAAGTATCTGAAATGTTTTACTGATAGATGCATTAGCTAGAAATATACACTGTGGAGGAGGGGAACCATGTATTATTTTATTTATGGAGATATTGAACAGGATAACATAAAACAAGCAATGTTGCAAGGAGGTGAAGGTTATAAACATTACATGAGTGCTTTGTTCTGATTGTATGCTGGAGAATTCAAGCACAGCCATTTGAGCTAGCAAAGCTATTTAATTATTCAAACCTCATCCACTTATTATTTTGAGCAGGAGAATATGGAAATGAATGAGTTAAATGTTTAGCATAATGAGGACATTTACCCTGAAGACCTGCTTGGCTACTCTTTAGAATGTAATTTTCTCTACAGGTTTGTTAACATTGATAAACATTAACATTTGAAGACTGGTCAGCTTAGAAGAATTAGGGCTAAGGTTCATGACTACTTAAGATTTACAGTAGTTAAGATTAAGATTTAAGCAGTTGGCTTGTCTTATTGGGATCATGTGAAGACTATAGCTCATCGTCTTACCTGTCAATGATATGTGTTCATAAGTGCTCGAAGAGACAATCTTTGCCTGACAACTCAGTGGAGTTGGTGTTGGATTAGCCTAAAACATAGACAATATTTGAGTGTTTACAAGTGACCCAAATCCTTCTCTGATGTCTCTCCATTGTCAGAATACAAAAACCAAATAGTAACAGCAGCACAGTGCAAAAAAAAGTAGTTAGGGTGCAAAATTCATTTGAAAAGGTGGACAACCTTTCCTCCAATATAGTGTATCCAAAGAATAGGCAGCACTGTGAAGGCCCCAGTGTGTGGGCTGAAACGTTGCCTGGGAATAAACGGGTCATCACCTTTTACTACATTTGGAGTGCTGCCTATTCTTTGGATACACTCCATTGTCAGAATGTTATTCACAGAGGTAAAAGCTCTGGTTGTCTGTACATGAAGCTCCAATCCTCATTATGACAGATGTCATCCTCTGAACATGGGATAAACTTTTCATTCATAAATTATTTATCAACATCATTTATGAAAGGGCTTTTTTTTTTGCAAACAATAAATCCATAATAGACTCACAGCCTGATTTATCATTAGTTTTTATCACTTTTCTAGCATGAAATAGTTGCAAAGAGCGTGTTTGCGACTTTTTAAACACCACTTGTGCAAATGGCTTTTTTCCACCTCCTTTGCCACTTTTACGTAGATTGCAGTTCAGGCGCATGGACTGCCAAAGGCTGCACCTAATTTATGACAAAGTGTATGCCTCAACTTAAATTAGGCACAGTCTCAGTCTCTGGCAGTAAAATTTAGTAATCCTTAACTAGCAGTAGATTTTAGAATTTAGTCAGCTCATACAAAGGTGAACCTAAAAAATGTATAATGGAAAATATACACTCACCTAAAGAATTATTAGGAACACCATACTAATACGGTGTTGGACCCCCTTTTGCCTTCAGAACTGCCTTAATTCTACGTGGCATTGATTCCACAAGGTGCTGATAGCATTCTTTAGAAATGTTGGCCCATATTGATAGGATAGCATCTTGCAGTTGATGGAGATTTGAGGGATGCACATCCTGGGTACGAAGCTCCCGTTCCACCACATCCCAAAGATGCTCTATTGGGTTGAGATCTGGTGACTGTGGGGGCCATTTTAGTACAGTGAACTCATTGTCATGTTCAAGAAACCAATTTGAAATGATTCGAGCTTTGTGACATGGTGCATTATCCTGCTGGAAGTAGCCATCAGAGGATGGGTACATGGTGGTCATGAAGGGATGGACATGGTCAGAAACAATGCTCAGGTAGCCCGTGGCATTTTAACGATGCCCAATTGGCACTAAGGGGCCTAAAGTGTACCCAGAAAACATCCCCCACACCATTACACCACCACCACCAGCCTGCACAGTGGTAACAAGGCATGATGGATACATGTTCGCATTCTGTTTACGCCAAATTCGGACTCTACCATTTGAATGTCTCAACAGAAATCGAGACTCATCAGACCAGGCAACATTTTTCCAGTCTTCAACAGTCCAATTTTGGTGAGCTCGTGCAAATTGTAGCCTCTTTTTCCTATTTGTAGTGGAGATGAGTGGTACCCGGTGGGGTCTTCTGCTGTTGTAGCCCATCCGCCTCAAGGTTGTGCATGTTGTGGCTTCACAAATGCTTTGCTGCATACCTCGGTTGTAACGAGTGGTTATTTCAGTCAACGTTGCTCTTCTATCAGCTTGAATCAGTCGGCCCATTCTCCTCTGACCTCTAGCATCCACAATGCATTTTTGCCCACAGGACTGCCGCATACTGGATGTTTTTCCCTTTTCACACCATTCTTTGTAAACCCTAGAAATGGTTGTGCGTGAAAATCCCAGTAACTGAGCAGATTGTGAAATACTCAGACCGGGCCCGTCTGGCACCAACAACCATGCCACACTCAAAATTGCTTAAATCACCTTTCTTTCCCATTCTGACATTCAGTTTCGAGTTCAGGAGATTGTCTTGACCAGGACCACACTCCTAAATGCATTGAAGCAACTGCCATGTGATTGGTTGACTAGATAATTGCATTAATGAGAAATAGAACAGGTGTTCCTAATAATTCTTTAGGTGAGTGTATATCTGACCACTGATGATCAAATGTTTCATGAACATTGACTGTTGGTAAGGCTAGGATTACATCTGCAGTACGATATTCCAGAAGCCTATTTCGGCAGAGGAGCACTCCTCTGAACACCTGAGAAACAGCAAGTATTCTTTCTCTCAAAGACCTGTTACTGTGCCTTTAAAAATTCTACCTCTACTCCACTCATTAATCTAACTTAGTATCACCTGTCTGAGCTCTTTAAAGACACCTGTCCACCCCACAGTCAGTCAGACGCCAACTACTACCATGAGCAAGACCAAAGAGCTGTCAAAAGACACCAGAGACAAAATTGTGGACCTCCACAAGGCTGGAAATTGCTACGGGGCAATTTCCAAGCAGCTTGGTGAAAATAGATCAACTGTTGGAGCAATTGTTAGAAAATTAAAGAGGCTAAAGATGACTTTCAGTCTCCCTCGGACTGGGGCTTCATGCAAGATCTCACCTCGTGGGGTATCACTGATGATAAGAAAGGTGAGGAATCAGCCCAGAAGCACAAGGGAGGAGCTGGTCAATGACATGTAGAGAGCTGGGACCACAGTTTCAAGGGTCACTGTCGGTAGAACACTACCCCGTCATGGTTTCAAATCATGCATTGCACGGAAGGTTCCTCTGCTCAAGTCATCACATGTCCAGGCCCGTCTGAAGTTTGCCAATGACCATCTGGATGATCCAGAGGAGGCATGGGAGAAAGTCATGTGGTCAGATGACACCAAAGTAGAACTTTTTGGTCTAAACTTCACTCGTCGTGTTTGGAGGAAAAAGAAGGATGAGTTGCATCCCAAGAACACCATCCCTACTGTGAAGCATGGGGGTGGTAACATCATGCTTTTGCTTTTCTGCGAAAGGGACAGGACAACTGCACTGTATTAAGGAGAGGATAAATGGGGACATTCCTTGTGAGATTTTGAGCAACAACCTCCTTTCCTCAGTCAGAGCATTAAAGAGGGGTCATGACTGGGTCTTCCAACATGACAACGACCCGAAGCACACAGCCAGGATAACCAAGGAGTGGCTCCGTAAGAAGCATATCAAGGTTCTGGAGTGGCCTAGCCAGTCTCTAAACCTAAATCCAATAGAACATCTTTGGAGAGAGCTGAAACTCTGTGTTGCTCAGCGACAGCCCCAAAACCTGACAGATCTGGAGGAGATCTGTGTGGAGGAGTGGGCAAAAATCCCTATTGCAGTGTGTGCAAACCTGGTCAAGAACTACAGGAAGCGTTTGACCTCTGTAATTTCAAACAAAGGCCAAATATTAAAACTGATTTTCTCAGGTGTTCAAATACTTATGTTCAGCAGTGGCAAGAAAAATACATTCTTTAAAAATCATACAATGTGATTTCCTGATTATTATTTTTTTAAATCCTGTCTCTCATAGTGGGAATGCACCTACAATGTGAATTTCAGACCCCTCCATGATTTCTAAGTGGGAGAACTTGCAAAATCCCAGGGTGTTCAAATACCTCTGTTCCTCACTGTAAATATTAAGGATTGCAAAAGACTATTTTTAATGTATAATAATTAGTGTTGGTCGAGCACCAAAGTGCTCGTGTGCTCAAGTAGAACACTTCCCGATGCTCGGGTGCTCTACAGACCACCCGAGCACAATGGAAGTTAATAGGAGAACTCAAGCATTAAACCAGGCACCACATGCTCTGAAGAGGGGAGGGTGTCGGGACGTTAGTTCAGCTTAGGAGTCCCTGCTCTGACTCCATATATAGCTATGTCCATATGTGGAGTCAGTGCTTGGGGACACCCCAGTGTATTTAAATCTAATTTAGCCTCTATTTCTGTAAAGTTTCTGGTGGGATTCAAACTCACAACCTTCTACATTACAGCCAAGAATCTTAACCACTACACTATAGAGCTGAATTGCCAGTTACTAGTAGTATAAATATAGTAGAAGTCTAATTTTTTTTTTTTTTTTTAGTAACTGGCTATAGTGTAGTGGTTAACAAGTTGGGCTGTAATGTAGAAGGTTGTGAGTTTGAATCATGTCAGAAACGTTTCAGAAATAGAGGCCAAATTTAATTTAAACATATATATAAGTTTTTAGCCATAATATATTTACATATATTAAGCATTCATATATATCATAAGTATGATTATATATATATATATATATATATATATATATATTTAGTAATTACACATTTTTTACAATTACAAAAAAAAAATATATATATAAATTTAATTTAGCCTCTATTTCTGAAAAGTTTCTGGCGGGATTCAAACTTACAACCTTCTACATTATAGCCAAGAATGTTAACCAGTACACAGTAGTAGTAAGTATTCCTATACAGCAGAAGTTTCATATTTTTTTAATTATTATTATTTTTTTTGTAACTGGCCATGCAACTCTATAATGTACTGGTTAACATTGTTGCCTATAATGTAGAAGGTTGTGAGTTCGAATCTCGCCAGAAACTTTTCAGAAATAGTTTTAAATACACTGACTCAAGCATTGCGCTCGAGCACACACGATATTCGGCCGAGCATAGTGATGCTCGAGCCAAATTGGTGTTCAGCCTAGCATGCTCGCCCATCACTAGTAATAATATAATACAGTAGGTTTACCTGACACTGAAAACATTATAAAACAGTCTACAAAACTCTGTGACATTCTACGAACTAGTATGTTGTGATAACACATTGGATAAAGATGCTAAATGTAGGTTTAAGGAGGACCTTTCACCTGAAAATGAAAGTTAAACTAAAGATATAGCCTTAGGACGGGTTCACACGAACGTGTGTGACCAGTGCCTGTGAAGCGGCCCGCAAATAGCGGGCCGCAATGCTCGTTCGCCGGCCGTAGGTCAGCCGCATCGGATCGCGGAACCCATTGACGTTAATGGGTCCGCGATCCGGCCGTTCCGCTAAAAGATAGGACTTGTTCTATCTTTTTGCGGAACGGAAGAACGGGACGTAACCCCAGGAGGCACTCCGTATTGCTTCCGAGGGGTCCCGTCCCGTGCGGCCGTTCCGCGATTCTGGATTAGCGGACCCATTGAAGTGAATGGGTCCGCATCCGTGATGCGGAATTCACACGGAACTGTGGCCGTGTATTGCGGACCGCGATTTGCGGGCCGCTATACGGCCACAGATCACACACGTTCGTGTGAACTTAGCCTTACTTACATGCCCCCGGTATTGCTTATTCAGTCATTCATTTTTCAATCAGTGCCCCCGTTTGTCCATGCTGCCCCCTGGAAAATTTGCCGCCTTGTATGCTAATGCTAAACTGGGCGGGCCTTCAAAAGTTCTCCCGGGCGTGTCATTCTTCTCCCTGGCATGGAGCGCATCCAATCAGCGTGCTCCGCTCTTAGTCAGGGAGAAGACGCTCCAGTTCTCGCAAGATGGTGCCGGCTCCGGATGGATGAAATCGCACCAGTTCTCGCAAATCTCGCGAGAACTGGAGCGTCTTCTCCCTGGCTAAGAGCGGAGCGCGATGATTGGATGCGCTCCGTGCCAGGGAGAAGAATGACACGCCTGGGAGAACTTTTGAAGGCCCGCTAAGTTGAGTCAAATGGCTCATTAGCATAAAAGGCGGCAAATATTCTGGGTGGCAGCGCGGACAAACGGGGGCACTAATTGAAAAATGAATGACTGAATAAGCAATACCGGGGGCATGTAAGTAAGGCTATATCTTTAGTTTAACTTTCATTTTCAGGTGAAAGGTCCTCTTTAACCCCTTAGGGACTTAGGACGTACCGGTACGCCATGTTTGCCAAGTCCTTAAGGACCCAGGATGTACCGGTGCGTCCTGACTTTAAAACAGCATTGCGGCGCGGCAAGGGTTAATCGCAACAGGATGTCCGCTGAAATCATTCAGTGGGCATCCTGTCACAATGCCGGGGGGGTCATGTGACCCCCCGCATCGGCGATCGCCGCTAACCGCAGGTTAATTCAGACCTGCGGTTTGCGGTTTTACCTTATCCGGCATGCGGCGGGCGGCGGTGCCATCGGGTCCCCATGAGGCTGTAGGGGGGACCCGATGGCATGTAAGGCAGCACGATGCCTTCCTGAGGCTTCGCCGCTGCCTTCCTGTGATGTGCCTGTGAGATCCAGGGGGTTAGATCTCACAGGCCGGAAGCTGTATGAGTAATACACACAGTATTACTCATACAGCCAATGCATTCCAATACAGAAGTATTGGAATGCATTGAAAAGGGGATTAGACCCCCAAAAGTTCAAGTCCAAAAGTGGGACAAAAAATAAAGTAAAAAAAAAGTTGAAAAAAAAAGTTTCCCCCCCAAAAAAATTTAAAGTTTCAAGTAAAAATAAACAAAAACGTCATTTTCCCCAAATGGGGATAAAAAATAGGGGGATAAAAAAAAGTATACATATTAGGTATCGCCATGTCCGTATCGACAATCTCTATAAACATATCACATGACCTAACCCCTCAGATGAACACCGTAAAAAATAAAAAATAAAAACTGTGCTAAATAAAAAAAAAATTGGCACCTTACATCACAAAAAGTACAACAGCAAGCGATGAAAAAGGCGTTTGCCCACCAAAATAATACCAATCTAACCGTCACCTCATCCCGCAAAAAATGAGCCCCTACCTGAGACAATTGCCCAAAAAATAAAAAAACTATGGCTCAGAATATGGAGACACTAAAACATCATTTTTTTTGTTTTAAAAAAGCTGCTATTGTGTAAAACTTACATAAATAAAAAAAAAGTATACATATTAGGTATCGCCGCGTCCATATCGACTGGCTCTATAAAAATATCACATGACCTAAGCCCTGAGATGAACACCGTAAAAATCCAAAAATAAAAACTGTGCTAAATAAACCATTTTTTGTCACCTTACATCACAAAAAGTGTAATAGTAAGCGATCAAAAAGTCATATGCACCCCAAAATAGTGCCAATGAAACCGTCATCTCCTCCCGCAAAAAATAAAACCCTACCTAAGATAATCGCCCAAAAACTGAAAAAACTATGGCTCTCAGAAAATGGAGACATTAAAATATGATTTTATTTTTGTTTCAAAATTTATATTATTGTGTAAAACTTACATAAATAAGAAAAAGTATACATATTAGGTATCGCCGCATCCGTATAGACTGGCTATATAAAAATATCACATGACCTAACCCCTCAGATGAACACCGTAAAAAATTTAAAATAAAAACTGTGCTAAATAAACAATTTTTTGACACCTTACATCACAAAAAGTGTAATAGCAAGCGATGAAAAAGTCACACGCACCCCACAATAGTGGCAATAAAACCGTCATCCCATCCCGCAAAAATTATACCCTACCCAAGGTAATCGCCCAAAAACTGAAAAAATTATGGCTCTCAGACTATGGAAACACTAAAACATGATTTTTTTTGCTTCAAAAATGAAATCATTGAGTAAAACTTACATAAATAAATAAAAAAGTATACATATTAGGTATCGCAGCGTCCGTGACAACCTGGTCTATAAAAATATCACATGATCTAACCTGTAAGACGAATGTTGTAAATAACAAAAAATAAAAACGGTGCCAAAACAGCTATTTCTTGTTACCTTGCCTCACAAAAAGTGTAATATAGAGCAACCAAAAATCATATGTACCCTAAACTGTACCCTAAACTAGTACCAGCAATACTGCCATCCTATCCAGTAGTTTCTAAAATGGGGTCACTTTTATGGAGTTTCTACTCTAGGGGTGCATCAGGGGGGCTTCAAATGGGACATGGTGTCAATAAAACCAGTCCAGCAAAACCTGCCTTCCAAAAACCGTATGGCATTCCTTTCCTTCTGCGCCATGCCGTGTGCCCTTACAGTGGTTTACGACCACATATGGGGTGTTTCTGTAAACTACAGAATCAGGGCCATAGATATTGAGTTTGGTTTGGCTGTTAACCCTTGCTTTGTAACTGGAAAAAAATTATTAAAATGGAAAATCTGCCAAAAATTTGAAATTTTGAAATTGTATCTCTATTTTCAATTAATTCTTGTGGAACAGCTAAAGGGTTAACAACGTTTGTAAAATCAGTTTTAAATACCTTGAGGGGTGTAGTTTCTTATATGAGGGTCACTTTTATGGAATTTCTACTCTAGGGGTGCATCAGGGGGGCTTCAAATGGGACAGGGTGTCAAAAAAAACAGTCAAGCAAAACCTGCCTTCCAAAAACCGTATGGCATTCCTTTCCTTCTGCGCCCTGCCGTGTGCCCGTACAGCGGTTTACGACCACATATGGGGTGTTTCTGTAAACTACAGAATCAGGGCCATAAATATTGAGTTTGGTTTGGTTGTTAACCCTTCCTTTGTAACTGGAAAAAAAAAATATGGAAAATCTGCCAAAAATGTGAAATTTTGAAATTGTATCTCTATTTTCCATTAATTCTTGTGGAACACCTAAAGGGTTAACATAGTTTGTAAAATCTGTTTTGAATACCTTGAGCGGTGTAGTTTATAGAATGGGGTCATTTTTGGGTGGTTTCTATTATGTAAGCCTCGCAAAGTGACTTCAGACCTGAACTGGTCCCTAAAAATTGTTTTCTGAAAAATTTCAAGATTTAAAATATCATTCCCAAAATTATCCAAACATGAAGTAGACATATGGGGAATGTAAAGTAAGAACTATTTTTGGAGGTATTACTATGTATTATAGAAGTAGAGAAATTGAAACTTGGAAATTTGCAATTTTTTACAAATTTTTGGTACATTTGATATTTTTTTATAAATAAAAATTAATTTTTTGGACTTCATTTTACCAGTGTCATAAAGTACAATATGTGATGAAAAAACTATCTCAGAATGGCCTGGATAAGTCAAAGCGTTTTAAAGTTATCAGCACTTTTTAGAAGCCAAAACCAGCAATGAATTCAAAAAAGAGGAGAAGCTGTATATGTCCTTTATATTTTCTCTCATTTTAAGACCCACTCCTGATTTTTGCTTTCAAAACTACATGCAGAAACCTGACTGTATGGCCATGCCTAGTATAGTTATGGTGTTGTCAAACCATTTTCTTCAATCTGTTCAGTTCTATTGCTTCCCTGAATAATGTCACCAGAGGTTTGTTTGTTTTTTGTCTGCTTATCCTACTCTTAACATATCAATAATATGCCCATGTAGCTGATCAGAATGGACATAATTATGATGAGATGATGGAAATAGCTGTCTAATGATCTGTGGCCATAAGCTAATTATTAGCTGCTTCAGTATAGGAAGTCTAAAAGATCAACTCTGAAACATTTTAATGAAGATTCCCTTTAACCACTCTGGCATATTAATGGTTTGCTATGTAGACAGTCGGATCGTTTGTACAAATGATCTGATGAACAATTAATCAGCCCCATTCAGGCCGATCATAGTATTATGTGTATGACTATGTTTATCCAATTACTACACTTACAAACATTCTTGGATCAGAACAGTGACAAGTGTATTGAGTAGGAGTAGGAAGCTAAAAGCCCCGTTACATGGGCTAACTCAGTAAACGAGCCATTTGTTCCTGATATTTGCATGCTCTTTAGGGGAGGTGAGAGCTGCATTTATGTGCGGCAATCATCTACTCTGGTGGGTTCAGCATGCATGTTGGTACTTGCATCCCTGGATCCGATGAAAGCTGTAATGGCACCGGACGGGGTTACAAGCAAAGTGTACTTGGCTTGCATGCTGACCTGCATTCCCTGGATTTTATGTGGCTGTCATGGCCCATGAACAGGTAGGAACAAGAGTTAGGGACCACTCATGAGACGACCTTGACGCGGTGAGTGGCTTACTATGCTTTGGCCAAAATATAAACCAATGTCTCATCCAGCATGGAGGGCAGAGTGCTGGATGTAGTGTGCGATCACATTTGCATTTTCCGTTTGTATATGTATTTCGCCATAGTGATCTGCACCTACAGGCAGGTTGTGCTGACCCAACCCCTTATTTTTTTCTTTGTAGTATATATTGGAGGCGTGGCGATCTCCTTGGAGTCATTGCACACCTGACCAGTTAATCTGTCCTTGAGGCTGGTTTTAAAGTCAGTATAAAACTGAGTCTGCTTGTATAGAACCTACCATTAGCCATCTGGCTCCAGGAGAAGTATATGGTGGGTTCAGCATGCATGTTGGTACTTGCATCCCTGGATCCGATGAAAGCTGTAATGGCACCGGACGGGGTTACAAGCAAAGTGTACTTGGCTTGCATGCTGACCTGCATTCCCTGGATTTTATGTGGCTGTCATGGCCCATGAACAGGTAGGAACAAGAGTTAGGGACCACTCATGAGACGACCTTGACGCGGTGAGTGGCTTACTATGCTTTGGCCAAAATATAAACCAATGTCTCATCCAGCATGGAGGGCAGAGTGCTGGATGTAGTGTGCGATCACATTTGCATTTTCCGTTTGTATATGTATTTCGCCATAGTGATCTGCACCTACAGGCAGGTTGTGCTGACCCAACCCCTTATTTTTTTCTTTGTAGTATATATTGGAGGCGTGGCGATCTCCTTGGAGTCATTGCACACCTGACCAGTTAATCTGTCCTTGAGGCTGGTTTTAAAGTCAGTATAAAACTGAGTCTGCTTGTATAGAACCTACCATTAGCCATCTGGCTCCAGGAGAAGTATATGGTGGGTTCAGCATGCATGTTGGTACTTGCATCCCTGGATCCGATGAAAGCTGTAATGGCACCGGACGGGGTTACAAGCAAAGTGTACTTGGCTTGCATGCTGACCTGCATTCCCTGGATTTTATGTGGCTGTCATGGCCCATGAACAGGTAGGAACAAGAGTTAGGGACCACTCATGAGACGACCTTGACGCGGTGAGTGGCTTACTATGCTTTGGCCAAAATATAAACCAATGTCTCATCCAGCATGGAGGGCAGAGTGCTGGATGTAGTGTGCGATCACATTTGCATTTTCCGTTTGTATATGTATGTCGCCATAGTGATCTGCACCTACAGGCAGGTTGTGCTGACCAAACCCCTTATTTTTTTCTTTGTAGTATATATTGGAGGCGTGGCGATCTCCTTGGAGTCATTGCACACCTGACCAGTTAATCTGTCCTTGAGGCTGGTTTTAAAGTCAGTATAAAACTGAGTCTGCTTGTATAGAACCTACCATTAGCCATCTGGCTCCAGGAGAAGTATATGGTGGGTTCAGCATGCATGTTGGTACTTGCATCCCTGGATCCGATGAAAGCTGTAATGGCACCGGACGGGGTTACAAGCAAAGTGTACTTGGCTTGCATGCTGACCTGCATTCCCTGGATTTTATGTGGCTGTCATGGCCCATGAACAGGTAGGAACAAGAGTTAGGGACCACTCATGAGACGACCTTGACGCGGTGAGTGGCTTACTATGCTTTGGCCAAAATATAAACCAATGTCTCATCCAGCATGGAGGGCAGAGTGCTGGATGTAGTGTGCGATCACATTTGAATTTTCCGTTTGTATATGTATTTCGCCATAGTGATCTGCACCTACAGGCAGGTTGTGCTGACCCAACCCCTTATTTTTTTCTTTGTAGTATATATTGGAGGCGTGGCGATCTCCTTGGAGTCATTGCACACCTGACCAGTTAATCTGTCCTTGAGGCTGGTTTTAAAGTCAGTATAAAACTGAGTCTGCTTGTATAGAACCTACCATTAGCCATCTGGCTCCAGGAGAAGTATATGGTGGGTTCAGCATGCATGTTGGTACTTGCATCCCTGGATCCGATGAAAGCTGTAATGGCACCGGACGGGGTTACAAGCAAAGTGTACTTGGCTTGCATGCTGACCTGCATTCCCTGGATTTTATGTGGCTGTCATAGCCCATGAACAGGTAGGAACAAGAGTTAGGGACCACTCATGAGACGACCTTGACGCGGTGAGTGGCTTACTATGCTTTGGCCAAAATATAAACCAATGTCTCATCCAGCATGGAGGGCAGAGTGCTGGATGTAGTGTGCGATCACATTTGCATTTTCCGTTTGTATATGTATTTCGCCATAGTGATCTGCACCTACAGGCAGGTTGTGCTGACCCAACCCCTTATTTTTTTCTTTGTAGTATATATTGGAGGCGTGGCGATCTCCTTGGAGTCATTGCACACCTGACCAGATAATCTGTCCTTGAGGCTGGTTTTAAAGTCAGTATAAAACTGAGTCTGCTTGTATAGAACCTACCATTAGCCATCTGGCTCCAGGAGAAGTATATGGTGGGTTCAGCATGCATGTTGGTACTTGCATCCCTGGATCCGATGAAAGCTGTAATGGCACCGGACGGGGTTACAAGCAAAGTGTACTTGGCTTGCATGCTGACCTGCATTCCCTGGATTTTATGTGGCTGTCATGGCCCATGAACAGGTAGAAACAAGAGTTAGGGACCACTCATGAGACGACCTTGACGCGGTGAGTGGCTTACTATGCTTTGGCCAAAATATAAACCAATGTCTCATCCAGCATGGATGGCAGAGTGCTGGATGTAGTGTGCGATCACATTTGCATTTTCCGTCTGTATAGGAACTACTGATATTGCCTTGCGATTCGCCTGGCTGTCGTTTCGCGGCGAACTTTGCTAGTTCGCGATTTGTCGAACATGCGAACATATGGCTATATTCGCACATGTAATTTTTTTTTGCATAGCGCCAAACTTTGACCCATGATACATCCATCAGGTGGGACAGGACAGCCAATTGAGACGTTTCAGCACATGGACACACCCCCAACCCTATAACAGAACCCGATCTAGCAGCCACTTTACATTATGTTTTGCCAGTGTAGGGAGAGGTTGCATTTTGGAGTAGGGATAGTTAGGGACACCAAACGCTAGCTAATAGGGCCACAAAAGTCATTTTAAGGACTGGTATAGGTGTGCTATCGATAGGTGTGATATAGAGGAGTGTGATATACTTATAATATACTTTTGTAACATAGAAATTATATTATAGTGTATTTGTATTGTGCAACAGTTGTGCGCGGTTCTGCTGCGATACTGCACCTATATAGAGGGACAAACACTATTGGAGTAACTAATTGTAACGGATGTGATATACCTGTTGCCCCCAAAAAACTGCTTGAGGGCTGCAATATACCTTCTTCAACAAAATCCTGATTGAGGGCTGCTATATACCTGTTTCCGTCAAATACTGATTGAGTGGTGCTATATACCAGTTTCCGCCAAATACTGATTGAGAGTTGCTACATACCTGTTTCCGCCAAATATTGATTGAGGATTGCCATATACCTTCTGCCACAAAATATTGTTTGAGGGGTGCTATTGCTATATACCTTCTTCCACCAAATACTGATTGAGGGCTGCGATACACCTGCTTCCACAAAATACTGATTGAGAGGTGCCATATACCTGTTTCTGCCAAATAGTGATTGAGGGGTGCCATATACCTGTTTCTGCCATATAGTGATTGAGGGGTGCTATATACCTGTTTCTATCAAATACTGATTGAGGGTTGCTATATACCTGTTTCCGCTAAATACAGATTGAGGGGTGCCATATACCTTCTTCCACAAAATACTGATTGAGGGTGCTATTGATATATACCTTTTTCCACCAAATACTGATTGAGGGCTGCGATACACCTGCTTCCACATAATACTGATTGAGGGGTGCCATATATTTGTTTCTGCCAAATAATGATTGAGGGGTGCTATATACCTGTTTCTGCTAAATACTGATTGAAGGGTGCCATATACCTTCTTCCACAAAATACTGATTGAGGGGTGCTATTTCAACATACCTTCTTCCACCAAATAATGATTAAAGGCTGCGATACACCTGCTTCCACAAAATACTGATTGAGGGGTGCCATATACCTGTTTCCGCCAAATACTGATTGAGAGGTGCTATATACCTGTTTCCACCAAATACTGATTGAGGGGTGCCATATACCTGATTCCGCCAAATACTGATTGAGAGGTGCTATATATCTGTTTCCGCCAAATACTAATTGAGGGGTGCCATATACCTGTTTCCGCCAAATAGTGATTGAGGGGGGCCATATATCTCATTTCATTAAATACTGATTGAGGGGTGCCATATACCTGTTTCCGACAAATACTGATTGAGGAGTGCCATATACCTTCTTCAACAAAATACTGATTGAGGGGTGCTATTGCTATATACCTTTGTCCACCAAATACTGATTGACGGCTGCTATACACCTGCTTCCACAAAAAACTGATCGAAGGGTGCCATATACCTGTTTCTGCCAAATACTGATTGAGGAGTGCTATATACCTGTTTCCGCCAAATACTGATCGAGGGGTTCCATATAGCTTCTTCCGCCAAATACTGATTGAGGGGTGCTATATAACTGTTTCTGCAAAATACTGATTGAGAGGTGCTATATAACTTTTTCTGCCAAATACTGATCGAGGTTCTCTAAGAGATGTTATCTTAGAGCATCTCAACGGAAATAAGAAAATAACGCCATATCAGCATGGCTTCATGAGGGATCAGTCATGCCAAACTAATTTAATCAGTTTCTATGAGGAGGTAAGTTCTAGACTTGACAGCGGCGAATCAATGGATGTCGTATATATCTGGACTTCTCCAAAGCATTTGACACTGAACCACACAAAAGGTTAGTATATAAAATGAGAATGCTTGGACTGGGAGAAAACGTTTGTATGTGGGTAAGTAACAAGCTCAATGATAGAAAACAGAGGGTGGTTATTAACGGTACACACTCAGATTGGGTCACTGTCACTAGTGGGGTACCTCAGGGGTCAGTATTTGGCCCTATTCTCTTCAATATATTTATTAGTGATCTTGTAGAAGGCTTGCATAGTAAAGTATCCATTTTTGCAGATAACACTAAACTGTGTAAAGTAATTAACACTGAAGAGGACAGTATACTACTACAGAGGGATCTGGATAGATTGGAGGCTAGGGCAGATAAGTGGCAGATGAGGTTTAGCACTGACAAATGTAAGGTTATGCATATGGGAAGGAATAATGCAAGTCACCCGTACATACTAAATGGTAAAACACTGGGTAACACTGACATTGAAAAGGATCTAGGAATTTTAATAAACAGCAAACTAAGCTGCAAAAAACAGTGTCAGGCAGCTGCTGCCAAGGACAATAAGATTATGGGTTGCATCAAAAGGGGCATAGATGCCCGTGATAAGAACATAGTCCTACCACTTTACAAATCGCTAGTCAGACCACACATGGAGTACTGTGTACAGTTCTGGGCTCCTGTGAACAAGGCAGACATAGCGGAGCTGGAGAGGGTCCAGAGGAGGGCAACTAAAGTAATAACTGGAATGGGGCAACTACAGTACCCTGAAAGATTATCAAAATTAGGGTTATTCACTTTAGAAAAAAGACGACTGAGGGGAGATCTAATTACTATGTATAAATATATCAGGGGTCAGTACAGAGATCTATCCCATCATCTATTTATACCCAGGTCTGTGACGAGGGGACATCCTCTGCGTCTGGAGGAAAGAAGGTTTGTACACAAACATAGAAGAGGATTTTTTACGGTAAGAGTAGTGAGACTATGGAACTCTCTGCCTGAGGAGGTGGTGATGGTGAGTACAATAAAGGAATTCAAGATGGGCCTGGATGTATTTCTGGAGCGTAATAATATTACAGGCTATAGCCACTAGAGAGGGGTCGTTGATCCAGGGAGTTATTCTGATTGCCTGATTGGAGTCGGGAAGGAATTTTTTATTCCCCTAAACTGGGGATAATTGGCTTCTACCTCACAGTTTTTTTTTTGCCTTCTTCTGGATCAACTTGCAGGATGACAGTCCGAACTGGATGGACAAATGTCTTTTTTTGGCCTTAGGTACTATGTTACTATGTTATGTACTATGAGGGTTTCTATATACCTGTTTCCGCTATATACTTATTGAGAAGTGCCATATACCTTCTTCCACAAAATACTGATTGAGGGGTGCTATATACCTGTTTCCGCCAAATACTGATTGAGGGGTGCTATATAACTGTTTCCACCAAATACTGATTGAGGGGTGCCATATACCTGTTTCCGCCAAATACTGATTGAGGGGGCCATATATCATATTCCATTAAATACTGATTGAGGGGTGCCATATACCTGTTTCTGCCAAATAGTGATTGAGGGGTGCTATATGCCTGTTTCCGCCAAATATTGATTGAGGAGTGCCATAAACCTTCTTCCACAAAATACTTATTGAGGGGTGCCATATACCTTCTTCCACAAAATACTGATTGAGGGGTGCCATATACCTGTTTCCGCCAAATACTGATTTAGGGGTGTTATATATCTGTTTCCGCCAAATACTGATTGAGGGGTGCCATATACCTGTTTGTGCCAAATACTGATTAAAGGGTGCTATATAACTGATTCCACAAAATACTGATTTAGGGGTTCCATATACCTGTTTTCGCCAAATACTGATTGAGGGGTGCTATATAACTGATTCCACAAAATACTGATTGAGGGGTTCCATATACCTTCTTTCGCCAAATATTGATTGAGGGCGGCCTATACAACTGTTTCTGAAAAATACTGATTGAGGGTTGCTATATACCTGTTTCCACCAAATACTGATTGAGGGGTGCCATATACCTTCTTCCACAAAATACTGATTGAGGGGAGCTATCGCTATATACCTTCTTCCACCAAATACTGATTGAGGGCTGCGATACACTTGCTTCCACAAAATACTGATTGAGGGGTGCCATATACCTATTTTCTACAAATACTGATTGAGGGGTGCTATATACCTGATTCTGCCAAGAACTGATTGAGAGGTTCCATATACCTTCTTCCACAAAATTATGATTGAGGGGTGCTATTGCTATATTCCTTCTTCCAACAAATACTGATTGAGGGGTGCCATATACCTGTTTCTGCCAAATACTGATTGAGGGGTGCTATATACCTGTTTCTGCCAAAAACTGATTGAGGGGTGCCATATACCTTCTTCCACAAAATACTGATTGAGGGGTGCTTTTGTTATATATCTTCTTCCACCAAATACTGATTGAGGGCTGCGATACACCTGCTTCCACAAAATACTGATTGAGGGGTGCCGTATACCTCTTTCTGCCAAATACTGATTGAGAGGTGCTATATATCTGTTTCCGTCAAATACTGATTGAGGGGTGCCACATACTTTCTTCCACAAAATACTGATTAAGGGGTGCTATTGCTATATACTTTTTTCCACCAAATATTGATTGAGGGCTGCAATATACCTTCTTCCACAAATACTGCTCTTCTCTACCGACTTAGGCAGAGGGTCATTTAGAGAATGACATGCAGAGGAAGAGGCAGACTGTTCCCAGGGATGGTAGGGGTTGGGCAGGTGCACCAGGCCGGAGCCTAAGTGGGAAGTTATAGAAGGTGTATGCAATAACTTCAAAGGGCGCACCAGAGTTGGCTAAGTGACTCACTCAGCCTTCCGTTTCTGCACCCTCCTCATCCTCTGTATCTGCACCCACCTCACTCTCTGCTGAGGAATTATTTTCCCATCCATCCCCAGACCTTACCGATGCGCAGCCATTCTTGGCATCGGATGAGGAAGAGGAGGTAGCAACGGCCGCCACCCAGCGATCAGACGACATTTTCCAGATCAGCCCAAGGATAGTGGTCCCTGCTGTTGCTGTCTACTCCGAGATCTCTAATGTCACTGGTGGTAAAGGTGACAATGATGACGTGTCGATGGACGTCACGTGGGTGGCTACAAGATTTGAAGAGGAGGGGAGTTGAGAGGGAGAGATGGAGCGCCAGATAGGGAGGAGAAGCAGGAGAAGCAGGCAGAACTCGAGGTGCACAGGAGGCAAAAAGCAGACTGGAAATGTATCTGGAGCGAGCCATCCACCATCACATTTTGGCTTCCAGGACAGCGGCACATGGCTCTGAAGTGTAGGCTTTTTTTAAAGTGTCAGCTGCTCATAATAGTGTTGCCATCTGTAGCCTGTGCTGTCAACACATAAGTCGCGGTAAGCCCAACACTCACTTAGGGACGACCGCCTTAAGAAGGCATCTGGCCTCCCATCACTGAGCCCAGTGGGAGCAACGCCGTCAGAACCCACAAAGCCACACTCCCGGCGCTCCACGTCTTGCCTCTTCTCCATCTCCTTCTCCTCTCTCCTCCGATTTGTCCTCCACTCCACCTTCCACCGTGCCATCGTCGCGTTCATCTGGCACAAGGCAGGCTTCTGTGGCCAAAATGTTTGAGCGTAAAAAAATGATGACGCTGGATAATCCTCTTGCCCAACAGCTGACCGCTGGCTTGTCGAAACTGCTAGCCCACCAACTACTGCCATATAAATTGGTGGACTTGGAGGCCTTTAGAAAATGTGTGACCATTGGCACACACCGCAATGGAAGGTCCCCGGAAATAAATATTTCTCTCACAAGGGCATCCCTGAACTATATGGCCATGTTTAGCGGCAAGTTAATATATCTCTGAAAAAAAGAAACTAAAGGGGCAGTAGACTAATATAAAACTTCGCTTTAATTTAAATAGGAGATAAAAAGGCCCCTACTACACAAACAACAAATAAGACGTGCCCTTTTGGTAGGTTGGGCAAAAACGACACAACATACAAAAAATATATATTATAAGGGAGAAGGTCAAGGAGAGGGTAGGTAAATATAGGGGCTAGGGCTGTAATGTGTACCATCCACTGGCCCTAATACCTCCCTACTTGTCCTGTAACACCCTATATGATATCCAAAGGACGGGGTCCAAAATGCCCCGCAAGGGGTGGCCCAGACAGGAACTCTGATCCTAGTAAAAAGCCCTGTTAAGGCCCTAATCAAATGATTGATGTAGGAAAGGAGTACACACTTTGGAACACAATGAAAAAATGATAAGCACAAGAAAATGGGTATACCACCAACCAGACACAGAGAGTGGATCAGTGTGGGGGCATACTCAGGTGTCCCGACGCGTTTCTTCGGTTAAAGCCCCAGGAATCTTCAGGGGACACGGGGCTAGGTGTTTGCTGTAGTCAGTCTTTGACTAAGCTCATTTGTGGCTGCGGTCACGGTGGCTGTTGGCGCACTGAACAGCAGGACCCAGTGTGGTGGTGTCCGCAAGGTTGATGACCGGCCCCTTGCGGGGCATTTTGGACCCCGTCCTTTGGATATCATATAGGGTGTTACAGGACAAGTAGGGAGGTATTAGGGCCAGTGGATGGTACACATTACAGCCCTAGCCCCTATATTTACCTACCCTCTCCTTGACCTTCTCCCTTATAATATATATTTTTTGTATGTTGTGTCGTTTTTGCCCAACCTACCAAAAGGGCACGTCTTATTTGTTGTTTGTGTAGTAGGGGCCTTTTTATCTCCTATTTAAATTAAAGCGAAGTTTTATATTAGTCTACTGCCCCTTTAGTTTCTTTTTGGCATCTCTTGAGCAGTATATCAGGGTGGCTCTGACTGCCCCTCCTGAACGACCACTTATTGTGTATTTAATATATCTCTGGCACACAGTGTCGGTGCCAAGATACATCTGACCACAGACACGTGGTCTAGCAAACACGGGCATGGAAGGTACATAACTTTTTCTGTCCACTGGATGAACCTTCTGCAAGCATGTAACCCGTGGCACCCGTGTGGATTTGGTGTTACTGCCACGGATTGCATGCAGTCCTGCCTCTACTTCTCCTCTCCTACTCCATCCTTAGTCTCCTTCTCGGCTGCCTCCTCCTTTTCCACTGCTTCCGCCTCTTCCACTGCACCCCCCAAGCTCCATAGAACCTATTCGACGTGCCAGGTGAGATGTTGCCATGCTGTGCTGCGGCTGTTGTGCCTGGAAGTCAACAGCTACACCGGTCCTGCACTCCTTTCAGCTTTGCATTCACAGGCCTGATCAGTGGCTAACCCCGCTCAATTTGACAGTTGGTAAAATGATGTGTGACAACGGTGTCAATCTTCTGAGCACGCTGAAACAGGGCAAAATGACACACGTGCCGTGCATTGCACACATCCTGAACTTAGTTGTTCAACGGTTCGTTGCCAAATACCAAGGGGTCCAGGACGTCTTGCGGCATGCCAGGAAAATCTCTGGCCATTTTAGAAGATCTTATACGACCATGGCTCGCTTTACTGACGTTCAGAGGCGACACCAATTGCCCGTCAGACGTCTGATTTGTGACTGCCCGACGCGCCGGAAATCCAGCTTGTATATACTTGATAGGCTGCTCCACCAGAAACATGCGGTTAACGACTACCTATACGAACTCTGCGGCAGGACATGTTCTGGGGAGCTTACATAGAAACATAGAAACATAGAATGTGTCGGCAGAAAGGATCCATTTGGCCCATCTAGTCTGCCCAATATACTGAATACTATGAATAGCCCCTGGCCCTATCTTATATGAAGGATGGCCTTATGCCTATCCCATGCATGCTTAAACTCCTTCACTGCATTTGCAGCTACCACTTCTGCAGGAAGGCTATTCCATGCATCCACTACTCTCTCAGTAAAGTAATACTTCCTGATATTACTGTTAAACTTTGTTTTTTTTCACCGCGCCATTGGCTGCTCATGAGTCGCAGCCAGGGTGCCATCAATGACATCGTACCTTACGCCTTCTATCTGGAGCTTGCATTGCGTTGTGTCATTGATCAAGCCGTCGAGGAGCAGGAGCTGGAAGATGAGGAAGTCTCAATGCTGAATGAATTCCAAGGGTCTGCTACTCCATCTGAGACAAGTCAGCAGGAGTCTGAAGAGGAGTAAAAGGAGGATGGTGGCTTGGGGGAGGAGAAGGAGGAGGAGGAGCAAGAAGAGCTGGCTTTAAACTTTTCGGGGATCCCTGGTGTTGTCCGTGGCTGGGGGGAGGAGACTGAGAACGACATATGAACCGCATTCACCATAAGGACCTTCTAATGTCACAGGGTCATGTGACTGTGCCCCCCACCCCGTACTGTGCCCCTCACCCCTTACTGTGTACCCTTATACCCTGCATTATGTCCTCTTATCACACCCTGTGCAGTGCCCCTAGTCATTCCCTGTACTGTGCCCTTTTATACCCTTTTATTCGGTCACGGTATGGCGGTGTTATCCGGTCACTGTACAGAGGTGTTATCCGGTCAATGTATGGTGGTCGTATCCAATAACTGGATGGCCATAACTGTATCCCTTTCCCTGCCCACGCCATCCATTTTTCAGGCCTGGAATAAGCGGGAAAAATATGCAGATTGCCGTGCTAAGGACCTTTGCACCACAATCTGTGTCAGAAATACATCTAACATAGACGTATTTCTCTATAATAAATGACCACCTAATTGCATTATTATTCGGTGGTAGGGCTAATATCTCTATATTATATAGATTCTAGTGTATTATACTGTGCCCTATATTCCCCAGTAGAAAATGATTCTTGGGAAACACAGTCCTCATACCTGAACACCAGGACCAGGTAGCGCTCTGTCAGTACATGGCGGCCTCCCCTCTCCGCCACGCCGCTCCGCTGCGTATTGGTGATTATTCTGACATTAGGGCTGGGTTCACATCCTATTTTAGCCATTAATTTAATGCATACCAAAAATGTATAACTATTTCTGTACTCCTACTAAGTGTTTGCTGGCTGCAAATATGAACTGAAGGTTTTTCAGGTTCACCTGCCATTAAAGTGAATGGGGCCCTCCGCAACGCGCGGTTTGTGAACATTTGACGCGCGTTCGCGAATGTCCCGGCCAATGTTCGTCCATCACTACTGATAGCTACTGCGATCATTCTTCCACATAGAATTTTTTTTTTTTTCCTGGACACTGGATTCCTGTTTAAAAAGAATAATCTGCTATAGGAAATGTTGATTTAAGTGACCACAGCACTGTTGCTTTCTCCCGATTTGTTCATTCATCAAGTGGTCGGCTGCACCTTTACACAAGGCAATTATCACAAATAAATGTTCCTAGGAACACTCCTATCTGAAAATTACCATGATTGACAGCCCATTTAAAGAGGTCTTAAAGTATAGGTTGGGGTCGGACAACCGGAAGCCTTGCCGATCAGCTGTGTCAGAGCCTTGCTGATCAGATGTTGATTACCTAACCTGAGGACAGGTCATAAATATATACTGTTTAGATAACTCCTTTAAGTGGCTGCCAGGCACTTTTAGCTTTCCTTAGGTCTTGGGAGAATTAAATATTGGAGAGGTTAAAAATCCAACAAATGTAATCCTTTTCCCTAATGTCAGTTATTGGGAGGTCATCAGAGAGAAGCTATTGACAATATAGAGTCCTCCAACAAACCTCACATCTGCTGGCAGCTATAGATATGGAAAAGTAAAGCAAAAATATATTTTTTCATTAGCAGAACAAATACAGTAATCCACTGTAGTATAGAGTTTCCTAAATGCTGATTTCCTCTTGATTCAGAATCCAGGCACGTAGGACATGATTAATACTATTGTTATAGTAGTAATAATAATGAGAAAAAAGCCACATGCGCGCACACACAGCGAGCTGGATTTGATTACATTCATTTAAACTCTTCCCAAGACTTAACATGTATTTATTTTTTAAATATACAAACTAGATAAGCAGCAATAGAAGGTCAACATTGTTATTATGAGAGTATGAGTGATTACATGCTTAATCTACAAAAAAATCTGAAACATTTTGTGCATAGTCTAAAATGTTATGACTAGCAAACCACACAAATATTTAGAGAAACCTTTGGAAACTCTTCCAGTCTATTAAACACAATCCACCATGTTTTCCTAGCTGTGCAACTGCACTGTTCTCCTAGACAGTAGTACAGCTTTAGCTAAATAAATATACAGATAGGATCAGACATTCTTCTGATGAAGAAAAAGTTTACATGGAACATTATTCATGTTTTCTTGATAGAATCTGCGTTCTATTGTTTAAACTATACATTCTCACACAATTTATAGCCTTGGAAGATCCATATGTCTAAACTTGTCTAGCTGAAGATCAGCATTAAGCTCTCTACAAAGAGATTTGGTGACTATGCCAGTTGAAAAAAAAAGCCTGCAAAGAATAAAAATCTATCAGCACATTTTTAGGATCTAGCCTCTATGCAGTATTCCCACAAGCACAATAGAGCTTAATTGTAAGGACCATTTAACCTGTTTTGCAAACCTATAAAGGTTGTGTGAAATTGTTAATTATGAGGTGTCTAAGGGCCTAATGCAGGGATCAGACGAAACCCTAACAACACATGAATGCACTCTTTTGTTCCCACATGTTCAGCTCTTCATCCACCAGTCAGTATTGTGTCAGGATTTGCATATAAACTGTGATTAAACAAACTGTTCTTGCACATGATTTTGTAGTGACTACCTTTAGTCAGAATGCTTTCCACCTAAATAAGGTAACTGCTTAGCACTTGCAAATAGACAGTTCATGATTGTAATTACAGTAAAGAAGCAAGCTGGTAAAGGTATGACATGATTTTAAGAAATCGAGATCAAATATACTGCAAAGTGTTAAAAGCTCTTAAATATTTACTAAAAATGTTTTAGAATTGCTGTTTAGTCTCAAAAACAGTTTTGTTATTGCTATCAATCATTATAAATCAGTTTGAAGGATTATGCAGTAATTTGAGCGCTTTTAGAGCAACAAACATGTCTAGTATACAAACAGGAACACAAAAAATGACAAGGACTGCACATCCAACTGTTAGACATTGCTCTACTGCTACTAAGCAAAAAGTATAAACATGAAACAGGAGGTTCTTAGTATAAATAATGATCAAACTGTATAAGCCCACTTGCCAACTTCATAGCGACCTCAAGTAAGTCCCAGTACTGCAACATATCACCTGCAGGAGGCTGACCCATCTACCCAACAGCATACCTGCCACCAGGCTAAATGTCCTTGGCTGTGCATCATGTGGATGTGCAGTCCATTTTCCCCCATCATGCCTAGAAATGCAGCATATTTGGGACTTATTGGACTTTGTAATGGAATCCCAAAATCCCTTCTCTTTATCCAAGTTCTCTATGTTCAACAGAATTGAGGCTAAAGAACTCAGGATGGCCGGAATACATGTCGAAGACAAGCTTAAAGGAAATGTGTCACCAAAAGTGTTTTCTGCCAGTTAAAACCATACAGGAACACATATCATTTTTATCTAATCTGTTTTTATTTGTTGATTGCAGGTTTCTTTATTTTATTTCCTGAACACGATTATGGGGCTGGCCATCTTGCCTGAGCGGAGGTTCGGCAACAACCTGGCAAATATGCCGAGGAGCAGCAGGACAAATTACTTTTCTTCCAAGTATGAGGATAAAACAAATCTGCAGACAAAATAAAAATAAGAAAAATGGGATGTCTATAAGCCCTCACTCTCACGGAGCCACATAAAGTAGGCGAGACAAGTTCCTTACATTGTATTGTCCTGCAGTGACATCCATTTGTAGATGTCCCTTGAGTCTTATTGACCTATTGGAAGAAACAGCAGTCTATGAATATGGTAATGTATAATTATGTTAACTTTTTTTTTTTTTTTTACTGGAGATAGTTACATCTAAATCTGTATATAGGGATTTTACTCTGGACTATCTACTTTGTTATAATGCTCTCCTTAAACTAAGGTGCACCACTTTTTTCAGATGTACACTGCCATGGAATGAATGATGCTTTAAAATAAGCTATAATCTCTTGGGAAAGTGGCAAGTATTCATTATTTCTATGACGTTGCTAAAGGGGAAACAAAACATTGCATGAGCAGTTCATTAAAAACAATGGGCTGTCAATGAAATGCACAGACTTGGCAGATGCCCCATATAGAGATGCTCTTTGTAATTGCTTTCCATTTTAACTAATATAATAATGGGTTATGAATGGATGAGCTTCCCAATGTCATTCTTGACAGTTGATTTTCTAAACATCTTCAATGAATCTATAGATCCATTCATAAGGCAAATCAGTGGCGTTCATAATACATATATTACCAATGTAATTGCTTTACATGTATCTATGAGATTATTACATCTGTACATATTTTCACACTGTTATAATTTTTAATATAACTCTGCTTTAATATTATGTTTAACTATCTTGGAGTATGGTGGGTCTGGAACTGATGACCCACCATTCTCCGAGCCTAAGCTCTCACATAAATAAACCTCCAATAATTTCCAAATAATAAATAATTATCACAATTGGTTCATATTAAATAGGATTTGGCCCTATGAATGTCTGAGAAATACCCAGATGAGGGGCGCGAGCCGCCTACCGCCCCTCGTGGCGGCCGTACCAGGCCAGGTACGTTGGGTGGGGGGATGGGGGGGTGCGGCTTTTGGTGGGGAGGGTGTTTTGCTTTGATATGAGTGACAGAGAATTGACACCAATCTAGGGCGTCTTTGATTTAGATGTCTTTGTATTTATATACGTGGCCCGGCATCAAAGGGATATATTGTATAAATGTACCTGTCGTATGTGTCTATTCTTTGTGACCAGATATCTTTTTACATTGTTTTGACTTAAGAAAATCAATAAAGATATCCAAAAAAAAAATATATATATCTTGGAGTATTATATACAAAGTATAAATGATCAACCTCACCAACTGAGGTCTAATAAAAATCATCTATTAAGTCTGGACAAAAAGGTAAACAATTGTCTGGAATTGTTGCTGTATCCAAGATACAGAAATGTATTTTGTTTAGCTCAGTCGTTCTCAGTTCAAAGAGGATGTCATATGGACTTTTATTATATATATTATGTATATGTTTATTAGAGAAATGAAGCATCAAAGAGATAATTGGTGCATCTTTGGAGATAAAATAAAAAAATAATTAATGCTTTGACCAATGGTTCCATATATAGATTTTTATTGGACTATCTTAAATTCTAAGTCCCAAATTTGAAGTTATTCCCTGAAGTCCTAAAAAACTTTGGTGATAACAAATTTGTCTCACTGGAGCCATACATTTGAATGCATTTTAACAGTTTTGAGTTAAGGGACTTAGAATCTAGGATACAAAGCTCGTTTGCTCATCTCTATATGATATTGCACATTGTGATATACAGAAATAAATAAGATCACAGCACAGAAATAATGAAAAGAACTGTTCAATCTTCCATTGTCCATACGCAGTTTATCACTAACTGCACTTATATCTGACTGCAGATAGCCCCCCTTAGATTTTGGGTCCCTTAGCAATTGCCATGCCTGCTAACATGGTTGTTATGCCCATGAGCTTGTTTAAAACATAAGCAGACGACAATGCCCAATCCACTTGCAAAAGGATTCATAGATTCTGTTTCCATTTCCAAATTCTATGTTCTGACCTTTAGTTTATGAGACAAGACAATTTACCGAAGTATTTGAAAAACATGAATAATGAATGCTAAATATAAGCACTGGCCTTTAGAAGTCTAGTGTGCATGTAAACCACAGAGTAGAACATTATTTTCTTATGGTAATCTTAATATTTTTATTGTGCCTCATATAAAGCACCTACTCCCTTGACTCAAAGCTCACTGAATTGCTGTTGTAAATTGGTCTTATTTTCTTTCACTGCTTTACCTATTACAGGCTGTGTTGCCCTATTTGTATCCCAGGGCAAACTGCCCCAAAGTGAGTTCATGACCACTATCTATTAGCATAATTGGAAGGGACACTGCAATGAAAACATAGGCAGATCTAATATGACAAGGTTATTTGTTACATCTCAGTATTCTTTGCAGTATTTCATCATCAACCGAAATTGAAAACCCAAAGTCAATTTTATATATTGATAATATACTTGTATGGCTTGTCTCCCCTCATTCAAACCTAATAAAATAAAAATTTTCATTAACATTGATTAATATGGGTTTGACAAGAAAGGCTGTCAATTTGTATTAACTAGAATGTCTTCTCAATGGTAATTATGCCTCCAAGATAAGAAAGTGACAAAGTAACATAGTTTATAAGGCTGAAAAAAAGACATATGTCCACCCAGTTAAGCCTGTTAACCTGCAAGTTGTTCCCGAAGGAAGTCATATAAATTGGTTATAGGACAAGCAGAGCTTAAAAGGTTTTCTTAAGGTGCCCACAGGTAAAGATTCAACATCAACTGGGCAACTAGTCCAGTGTCAAAAAATGTTTACATCTAAAATGAAGGAACAGAGCACTTCATGGAACAGGACCCAATGTAAAAGAGTTATTAGATGCAGGGCCGTCTTTAATATTGATTGGACCCTGGGCAAAAATTTACTTGGGCCCCCTGGATCCCGCCTTCCCACACCTTAGCAGGCAATCACGCCCTCCACCACAACACACACAAAAAATCCACACATCTGGTAGAGTCCAGTGAATGACTGTAAATACTTCCAGTTCTGAAGACTCCAGCGGCTCAGGATCAGTGCTCTGGGCTCAGGCTGGAAGTGGGCACCGCTCTGCAGGAAGGAGACTAGGGCTCGGGTCACCCTAGTGTTACAGTGCACCCCAGCACCCCACAGTATGCAGTATAGCACCCTATAGTATATAGCAACCCACAGTATGCAGTATAGCACCCCACACTATACAGTACCCCACAGTATATAGTAGAGCAGTATAGCACCCCACACTATTCAGTACCCCACAGTATATAGTAGAGCAGTATAGCACCCCACACTATACAGTACCCCACAGTATATAGTAGAGCAGTATAGCAGCCTACAGTATACAACACCTCACAGTATACAACACCTCACTGTATACAGCACCCCAAACTATACACAATACAGCCCCCCACACTATACAGTACAGCAGTATAGCACTTTACACTATACCGCACCCACAGTATACAGACCCCCACAGTATACAGTACAGCAGTATAGCCCCCCACACAGTATACAGGCCCCCCCCACACAGTATACAGGCCCCCCCACACACAGTATACAGGCCCCCCCCACACAGTATACAGGCCCCCCCCCCACACAGTATACAGCCCCCCCCCACACAGTATACAGGCCCCCCCACACAGTATACAGGCCCCCCCCACACAGTATACAGGCCCCCCCCACACAGTATACAGGCCCCCCCCACACAGTATACAGGCCCCACCCACACAGTATACAGGCCCCACCCATACAGTATACAGCCCACCACACAGTATACAGCCCACCACACAGTATACAGCCCACCACACAGTATACAGCACCCCACTATACAGTAGTTTAAGGTATATTAACATAACAGCCCCTGTCACCTTTTTCTGATGTAATCTTCACATAAAAAAGCTCCACAGTTAACTTCTGCAACACTCCACAGGACCTGTGATGACCTCATAGCCATGTGACCAGTAATTGCTAGGTTACTGGTCACATGGTAATGATGTCATTAAGGTCCTAGATCAAAACTTTAACACAGTACCATCGTGATGCCTGGACTCAGTGCCAGCTTGACACCCGGGGCAGTGGCTAGCAGCTCTAGAGGCAGCTGCCTTGGGCCCCCCAGGAGCAACTGGGCCCTGGGCAGCTGCCCCTTTTGCCCCTTGGTAAAGACGGCCCTGATTAGATGTAGGCAGCTTACAAGATATAGTGCACAACTCTCAGAAACGACTATAGCAGATGGTCTCTGCCACTGTATAAAAGCTGCTCAATCCTGCAACTGGGTATCCAAGACAGGCGCCGTCATATATTGTAGTAGATGAAGAAAATGCAGGTGGCGAGTCACTAATTTCTATAGAGTATTTATTAAAACACATCAAAACTTACATAAAAGAGTAACAAGTGTCTGATGAAGGAAGTGGTCCGCTTCTGAAATGCATTGCATGGCCTTGATTTATATAATTTATTAAGTTTAATGAAATACTGTTGACATTATCATCCTGCCACCTGCATTTTCTTCATCTTTTAAAGAATTGTTTTAGAAATATATTTTACTGCGATTGGAATGATTTTCTCATCTGTTAAAATTTCAATTATTATAAAAATTATAATAAAATGCCCATACTGGATGAGTTGCTGCAATATGCTACACTAATTACTGTATAAGGGTTGTTCAGAATAAAAATAAATAAATTTTAAAAAAACATGGCTGCTTTATTCAAGAAACCCACATGTCTGGAATTTCTGTTCAGCTGCGTCAAGTAAACGGGGCCTAAGGTGTCCATTGTCCTCTAATAGCTGTCCACCAAACAAGCTTTGTCTCTTGACTCCCACATACAAATATGGCTGAGCATATATGTATTTTTAATAGTAAGAGAGGAGAAAACTGCTGTCAGACACTAATTATCTTCTGGGAGAAGAAAAGGCTCAGGCATTAAAATTCAACATACATGACCCTTCTCTCGTTTGATATAATCTGTCATCGGAGAGTCAGAACTCCTGCCAATAATAGCGTAATGTGTTTGAAGACCTTAAAGAGGACCTTTCACTGCACCTGACATTCCTGTGTTTACCATGTAATAACGATTCTGGAGCATCTATTCTTATGGCTCTATGTTGTGCCATTCCTTTATTATTTCAACTAGAAGTTATAAATGAATTTCTAGCAGTCTGCAGTAAGCATACAGAGTGGTGGTAACCAGTTGGGGATGTGCACCTGCACAGTCTGACAATGGCAGCAGTGACTGGATAAAGTGAGACTGTGCAGGGACACCCCCCAACTGGTTACCGCCCCACTGTACCCTTACTGCAGACTGCTAGCAATTCATTCATAACTTCTAGTAGAAATAATAAAGGAATGGCACAACATAGAACCATAAGAATAGATGCTCTGGAATTGTTGTTGCATGGGGAATGTATGTAGCTATATAAATAGGCACGTCAGGAGTGGTGACAGGTCCTCCAGGAGTCGTTCTCCAGGATTTAACAATTGATGGTATGATAGATCATCAATATCAGATTGACGTAGGCCCAACATCCGGAACCACACCCAATAAAGTGTAAGGAAGCAGCACCAACACTAAAAATAGTTCTGTCCATTGTGTAGTAGATGAACCTGGTGATTGCGGTATTGCTCCCATTGAAGTGAGTAAAAGCAGTGCTGCAGTACCAACACCAGAACAGTTAATTGATGCGCATTGTCGGAACCCCCTGATCTGATATTGATGTCTTATTCTAGTAAAAGTTCATCAATTGTTATATTCTTGATAGGGATGAGCAAATAAGTTCATTTTCAGGTTTATTTTAGACAAACCCAGTAAAATGTCATGCAGTTCAATTTTACTGCATATGTCGGCAAAAAAAGCAGTACAGAGGAAGAAGAAGTTTGCTCACATGACCCTGAGAGTAAGTGGGGTGGGGGCTGGGAGTGCTTGCCCTGATTAGCTGACAGCCTTGATGACCCAATCAGTGCTGCAGCAGGCAGGGAGGTGCCCTAGCAGAATGAGCAGAACATCATTCTGTGTTGGCATGTGAATGAGGGTGGATGGGTCATGCAGTGTGTGACAGAAAAACGATCTTAGAGACAGTCAAAAGCCAGACTAAGGGCTCAATCACACAAGCTTTTTTTTTTTGCAGACTGTATGCAGAATTATTCATTTCAATGGGTCTGCAAAAAAACCACGGAAGTTACTCTGTGTGCACTTTGTTTCTGTATGTCCCTATGTCCGTTCTGCCAAAAATTACAAACAAGGCTAGGACTGTTCTATTAGGGGTCAGCTGTTCTGTTCCACAAAATACGGAATGCACACGGACGTCATCTGTATTTTTTATAGATCTGTGTTTTGCGGACTGCAAAATAAATACGGTCATGTGCATGAGCCCTTAAGCTTCAAGCTTCTATTATACTGCCAGGGACATTGAAGGGAAAGGCTAGAATTACAAAGTGGAATAAGTGAATAGAATTGGGACAGGTTGGGAAAGCTGTCAGCCGGGGAGTAACTAGTGAGCTGAGGCTGGGTGTGCTGCCTAGCACAATTGCAGCTGCTGAAGAACGTGAAAAGCAGCTACTGTACCTGCAAGGAAATGTCTTTAATTTTTTTCACATTTTAACAGAAATACATTTTTGGGGGAAAGGATGGCGAGGTGAAATTAGTGCAAAACTGTACAACATGTGTTTTACCATCCGGATGATAGATATAGCACCTGTCCAAACCCCGTGTCAGGGCATCTCCACATAGTTAATTAATTTTTTTGGTTTAAGTTTTGAAAACCAAGATATAAATGTCTTACAATACATAGGGTAGCAGAGGATAACATCTGTGAGTGATAACAAGACATATCAGGTAAAAATCTGTGTTCTTTCATCTCAACACAATTCAAATATAATTTTTGGGAGTTAAAAAAATCTGCATATTCATGTTTTACAATATGCAGGGTAGCGGATAACGTCTGTGAGTGACAACGCGACATAGTAGGCACAAATCCATTTTGTTTTATCTTCACACAGTTAAAAAAAAAATTAAACCAGCATATATGTGTCTTACAATATGCAGGGTAGCAGAGGATAATATCTCTGAATGATAACATGACATACTAGGCCAAAATCTTTGTTGTCTCAAAGTTTAAGTTTTGAAAACCAGCAAATACTTCTTGCAATATGCAGTGTAGTGAATGTTTAACATCAATGAGTGGTAACGTGGAAAACTGGGTTAAAATCCTAGTTGGTGTATCTACAGGCACTTCAAGTGTTGTTGTGGTGATGGAGGGGGTGGAAATGATTGCATAGTAGTTTGTCAATTTGTGTTTTACACAGAATAATATTTTTGGGGGGAATCTTCATATTTTAACGAGCAAAAGACATTGGATGAAAATCTGTTAGTGGCACCAATACTGCAGTATTTCCAAAGACAACCATTGGTAGCTGTGTCTACAGTGTGGTTGCAGAAAGGGCATCGTATTGCACCTCCCTGTCTTTAAAGAGGACCTGTTACCATTCCTGATATGCCTATTTTAATAGCTACATGCATTCCCCATGTAATAACAATTCTGGAAGATCTATTTTTATGGCTCTATGATGTGCTATTTCTTTTATTATTTGCCCTATAAGTTATGAATTAATTACTATTAGCCTTCAGTAAGGGTACAGAGGTGAGGAAACCAAATGGTGGGGTGTCCCTGCACAGTCTGAAAATGGCAGCACTGATTCGACAGAGTCAGTCTGTGCAGGTACACACCCCCAACTTGTTACAAGTGATGGACGAACATCGGCCGGGACGATTTGCGTTCGCGATCAAATATTCACGAACTGCACATTCGCGGCGGACCCCATTGACTTTAATGGCAGACGAACCTGAAAAACCTTCTGGTCATATTTGCAGCCACCAAATACTTACTAGAAGTGCACAAATAGTCCCACAACATGGACAGTGACATACCAGAGGGGGACCAATGGCAAAAATTCCCACATAAAATATGTATTTTATTCAGGGGCCATGGAAACACTTAAAAATTGTTATTTTAGGCCACGGGAGTACAGGCCCCAAAAATTAAGCATTCACCTGACAGAAAAGAACAAGTGATTATGTTGCTGGAGGTACATTAGGTGGTCACTGGATAACAATTTTACTGCCCCAAAAATTAGGCATTTACCTGACAGTAGTGTTGATCGAGCATGCTCGGCCGAACACCAGTTCGGCTCGAGCATCTCGATGCTCGGCACATGGCAGTGTTTGGCCGAATACCGCATGTGCTCGAGCACAGCCAATAAACGTATAGGTAAGTACTGCCCTTCACTGTAATGCCGTAGCCATTGTTGGTTACTGGCATTACAGTGATTGGCTGGCCGAAATGCGTCATCGGGTGCTATATAGCACCCAATGACACGTGTTCGGCTCAGAGTTAGTCAGGGAGAGGTGTGTGGAAGAAGGGAAAGATAGTGTAGGGAGTGAAATTTTCTTTTTTTCATTAGAAAAACTTGTCAGAGACCCAAAAGTCCTTTTAAGGACTATTGTTGTGTGTGGCAGCAGCAATATATAATTTTAGAGCAACTTGCGCTAAATTTCAAAAACTTTACAGACCCTTTTAAGGACTGTTGTGTGTGGCAGCAATATCTATTATTAGCGCATTCTAAATAGCGTGCAATACTTAGGCCGCTGCAGACAGCGACATTATCTGCGCTACATCTCCTGTGTAACGCATCCCAAAAATATCTGTGCCCCTGGCCCTATCTTATATGAAGGATGGCCTTATACCTATCCCATGCATGCTTAAACTCCTTCACTGTATTTGCAGCTACCACCTCTGCAGGAAGGCTATCCCATGCATCCACTACTCTCTCAGTAAAGTAATACTTCCTGATATTACTTTTAAACCTTTGCCCCTCTATTTTAAAACTATGTCCTCTTGTAGCAGTTTTTCTTCTTTTAAATATTCTCTCCTCTTTTACCTTGTTGATTCCCTTTATGTATTTAAGAATTTCTATCATATCCCATCTGTCTTGTCTTTCTTCCAAGCTATACATGTTAAGGTCCTTTAATCTTTCCTGGTAAGTTTTATCCTGGAATCCATGTACTAGTTTAGTAGCTCTTCTCTGAACTCTCTCCAAAGTATCAATATCCTTCTGGAGATATGGTCTCCAGTACTGCGCACCATACTCCAAATGAGGTCTCACTAGTGCTCTGTAGAGCGGCATGAGCACCTCCCTCTTTCTACTAGTAATGCCTCTCTCTATACACCTAAGCATTCTGTTAGAATTTCCTGCTGCTCTATGACATTGTCTGCCTACCTTTAAGTCTTCTGAAATAATGACCCCTAAATCCATTTCCTCAGATACTAAGGTTAGGACTGTATCACTGATTTTATATTCAGCTCTTGTATTTTTTTGCCCCAGGTGCATTATCTTGCACTTATCAACATTACATTTTAGTTGCCAGATTTCTGACCATTCCTCAAGTTTTCCTAAATCCTTTTCCATTTGGTGTATCCCTCCAGGAACATCAACCCTGTTACAAATCTTTGTGTCATCAGCAAAAAGATACACCTTACCATCGAGGCCTTCTGCAATTTCGCTGATAAAGATATTAAACAATATGGGTCCCAGAACAGATCCCTGAGGTACCCCACTGATAACAAGACCATTGTCTGAATATACTCCATTGTTGTCAACCCTCTGTTGTCTGTCCCTCAGCCACTGCCTAATCCATTCAACAATATGGGAGTCCAAGCTCAAAGACTGCAATTATCAGTGACATCCAGTGTACTTTTTCCATAGACGGTGTCCACTGCGGACAGTGACATTACATGGGGTACATCTCCTATGTAACTTTTCCACATCCAAAATACCTGTGACATTCCCTGTAATTTTATATTAGCCACTGCTGATATCAGCGACATTATCTACGCTACATCTCCTGTGTAACGTGTGCACATCCCAAAAATATCAGTGACATCCAGTGTACATTTTCCGTACACTGTGTCCGCTGCATACAGTGATATTACCTGGGGTACATCTCCTGTGTAACGTTTCCACATCCAAAATACCTATGAAATTCCTTGTTATATTATATTAGCCGCTGCTGACATCAGCAATAGTTAGGCTGCTGCAGACAGCGACATTATTTGCACTACATCTCCTGTATAATGTTTGCACATCCCAAAAATATCTGT
The DNA here is from genome assembly GCF_905171765.1 of Bufo bufo. Taxonomy (NCBI): domain Eukaryota; kingdom Metazoa; phylum Chordata; class Amphibia; order Anura; family Bufonidae; genus Bufo; species Bufo bufo. The sequence continues at coordinate 184,941,632 of NC_053390.1, forward strand.
GACATCCAGTGTACATTTTCCATATACACTGGATGTCACAGTGACATTAGCTGCGCTACATATCCTGTGTAACGTGTGCGCATCCAAAAAATATCAGTGACATCCAGTGTACTTTTTCTGCAGACGGTGTCAGCTGCGGACAGTGACATTACCTGGGGTATTTCTCCTGTGTAACGTTTCCATATCCAAAATACCTGTGACATTCCCTGTAATTTTACATTAGCCGCTGCTGACATCAGCGACAATATCTGCAGTATTTCTCCTGTGTAACGTGTGCGCATCCCAAAAATATCTGTGACATCCAGTGTACTTTTTCCGTAGACACTGTCCGCTGCGGACAGTGACATTAGCTGCCCTACATCTCCTGTGTAACGTGTGCACATCCAAAAAAATATAAGTGACATCCAGTGTACTTTTTCCATAGACGGTGTCTGCTGCGGTCAGTGACATTAGCGCGGCTACATCTCCTGTGTAAAGTGCGCACATCCAAAAAATATCAGTGACATCCAGTGTACTTTTTCCGTACACTGTGTCCTCTGCATACAGTGATATTACCTTGGGTACATCTCCTGTGTAATGTTTCCACATCCAAAATACCTGTGACATTCCCTGCAATTTTATAATAGCCGCTGCTGACATCAGCGACAATATCTGCGGTATTTCTCCTGTGTAACGTGTACACATCCTAAAAAATCTGTGACATCCAGTGTAGTTTTTCCATAGACGGTGTCCGCTGCGGACAGTGACATTAGCTGCCCTACATCTCCTGTGTAACGTGTGCACATCCAAAAAAATATCAGTGACATCCAGTGTACTTTTTCTGCAGATGATATCCTCTGCGGACAGTGACATTACCTGGGGTATATCTCCTGTGTAACGTTTTCACATCCAAAATACCTGTGACATTCCCTGTAATTTTATAATAGCCGCTGCTGACATCAGCGACAATATCTGCGGTATTTCTCCTGTGTAACGTGTGCACATCCTAAAAAGATCTGTGACATCTAGTGTACTTTTTCCGTAGACGGTGTCCGCTGCGGACAGTGATATTAGCTGCCCTACATCTCCTGTGTAACGTGTGCAGATCCAAAAAATATCAGTGACATTTCCTGTAATTTTATATTAGCCGCTGCTGACATCAGCAATAGTTAGGCCGCTGTAGACAGCGACATTATCTGCGCTACATCTCCTGTGTAACGTGTGCGCATCCCAAAAATATCTGTGCCATCCAGTGTACTTTTCCGGAGACGGTGTCCGCTGTGGACAGTGACATTACCTGGGGTGCATCTCCTGTGTAACATTTCCACATCCAAAATACCTGTGACATTCCCTGTAATTTTATATTAGCCACTGCTGACATCAGCGACATCTACGGTATATCTTCTGTGTGACGTTTCCACATCCCAAATACCTCTTTAAATTTTTTGGCGCATGCACTTACAAAATCTACGCTACTGTACGTGTGACATACTTTAAAGCATATATAACATTTAATATGAAGAAGGCGAGCAGTAAGGGACAGGGAAGTGATTGTGATGCTGATGGTGCACGCAGGGGCCGTGGCCCTAGGTGCGTTGAAACTGTACCTGCTGCTAGAGCACAAGAAAAACAATCATCCACGATACCTAGCTTCATGTCCCAGTTTGCAGGGTGGCGCAGGACAATGCTCTCGAAGTCAGACCAGTGCGACCAAGTGGTCGGTTGGATTGCAGAAGATAATGCTTCCAGTCGGTTAGGCCAGGAGGATGAGCAGAGTGAGGAAGTGGAAGAGGAGGTGGTGGACGATGAAGTCACTGACCCAACCTGGGAAGATGGCATGCCGAGCGAGGAGGGGGAGGGATCCGCAGCACCTTAACAAGCTGGAAAGGCAGTGGGGTGGCAAAAGGGAGAAGGCGGGCCACACCGAACAGGCCTGCAACTGTTTTCCCGAGCACCCCCTTGTGGCAATCTCCCTTGCCAAGGGGTAGGTGTTCCGCAGTCTGGCGCTTTTTTGAGGAAAGTGCGGATGATAAAAGAATTGAAATTTGCAACCTCTGCCATACAAAAAATGAGCAGGGGCGTGAACACTAGCAACCTCACTACCACCAGCATGATCCACCACATGGCATCAAAGCACCGGTGGGCCGAATGCCTGGGTCCATAATCTGTGTCTGCGGGTCACACCACTGCCTCCTCTTCCATTTGTGTTACGTGCTGGCCAATCCCCTGTCGAAGGCCAGGCGTGGATGCCTCCCGCCCTGCACCTGGACCTTTGCAAGCACCATCAGTGACCACATCCACTTCCGTGTCCTAGCGCAGCATTTAAATGTCCTTATCCCAGGCATTTGAACGCAAGCGCAAATACCCAGCCATGCACCCACAGGCCATGGCACTAAATGCGTAACTTTCCAAATTACTGACCCCGGAAATGTTGCCATTTAAGCTTGTGGACACTGAGGCCTTCTGCAGCCTGATGTCCGCAGCCGTCCCTCGTTACGCAGTCCCCAGCCACTATTTTTCTCGGTGTGCCATACTCGACTTAAACTAGCATGTGTCCCGTAACATCACCCGTGCCCTGAGAAACGCAGTTACTGGGAAGGTCCACTTAACTATTGACACATGGACAAGTGATTTCGGACAGGAACGCTACATTTCCCTGACGGAAAACTGGGTGAACATTGTGGAAGCCGGGAGCGAGTAGTACCCTGGGATGGCACAGGTTCTACCCACGCCAAGGATTGCAGGCCCTACTTCCATCAGGGTTTCTGCCACCACCTACGTTAGTGGCCCCAACCCCCACTTTTCCTCCTCCACCTACTCCTCCACTTCCACCTCAGAATTATCCTTTTGCAGCACCAGTCAGCCATCAGTCGGTAGCTGGAAGCAGTGTAGTACTGCAGTGGGGAAGCGTCAACAGGCCGTGCTTAACCTGATCTGCTTAGGTGACAAACAGTGCACCGCCACAGAGCTGTGGCAGGGGATAAGAGACCAGACTAAGCTGTGCCACTCAACATAGAACCAGGCACAGTTGTGTCTGATAATGGCCGTAACTTGGTGGCGGCTTTGGAGCTCGATAAGCTCACACACAGCCCATGCCTAGCCCACGTCTTAAACTTAGTGGTTAAGCGGTTTCTCAAAACCTACCAAAATTTGCCTAAGCTACTGGTGAAGGTGCACCTCGTGTGTGCACTTTTCCGCAAGTCATCGACAGCTTCAGCCAGTCTGTCAACGCTGCAGCAGCGCTGGAAATTGCCAGCTCACCGACTGTTGTGCGACGTGAGCATGCGCTGGAACTTGCCGTTCCACATGTTGGCCAAGGTGATAGTCAGACGACCCTCAGTTCGTCTTCTCAGCACAAATTGGATGATGATGATGAAGAGGAGCAGGAGACGGTTGCCTCTGCTACAAAGGGTAGTACCCATGGAAGTTTAATTCCATCTGTTCAGCGTGGATGGGCAGAAGAGGAGGAAGAGGATGAGGAGATTGAGAGTCATTCTCCTGATGATGACAGCGAAGTCTTGCCTGTTGGGACTCTGGTACACATGGCTGACCTTATGTTAGGCTTCCTTTCCCGTGACTCACGCGTTTTACGCATTTTGGACAACACCGATTACTGGTTGTTTACCGTTCTCGACCCCCGCTTGAAAGAGAACTTCTAATTTCTCATTCCTATGGTGGAGAGGATGAGCAAAATGGTGCAACACACAGCAGTTCCAACAGAGGCTGGGCAACACTCTCCAAAGCCTGGGGCAGTTTCATGACACCCCGCCAGTACCCTCACCCTGATGCGCGGCCTGGTGTCACAAGGAGGGAAACATTTTGGAATATGGTGAAGGAGTACGTAGCAGACCGTGTCAGCGTCCTCAATGATCCCTCTGTGTCTTACAACTACTGGATGTCCAAGCTAGACACGTGGCACGAACTGGTGTTGTACGCCAAGGAGGTGCTGGCCTGCCCTGCAACGCCGCCAGCGTTTTTTTTGTCAGAGTGGGTATTTAGTGTTGCTGGGGGCATAATAACTAATAAGCGCATCCATTTGTCAACTGAAAAGGCTGACAGGTTGACTTTTATAATAATGAACAAGGCCTGGATTGCCCCTGACTTCTCTACTCTACCAGAGGAAAGTGGCTGAACATAAAGGCACTTTAAATGTTTTTTTTATAATGTACTGAATACACTGTATTCCCATGCCCCCTTTTCAACACAAAAAAGGGTAAATGGTTCAATCTTCCTTTTCTTGTCGTCCTCCTCTTCCATCATATCAGCATGCTTATTAGTCTGCCCTCGCTCCTAATGTTGTAGAGGGCCAGCTCACCTGCAGGCCCTTGCATATAATGTTTTAGAGAGTCAGCTCACCAGCAGGCACTCACCTACAATATTTTAAAGGACCAGGTCACCTGCAGGCCCTCGCATGTAATATTTTAGAGGGTCAGCTCACCAGCAGGCCCTCAACCATAATGTTTTACATGGTCAGCTTACCAGCAGGCCCTCACCTACAATCTTTTAGAGGGTCAGCTCACCTGCAGGCCCTCACCTAAAATCTTTTAGAGCGTCAGCTCACCTGAAGACCCTCGCATGTAATGTTTTAGAGGGTCAGCTCAGGAGCAGGCCCTCACTTACAATGTTTTAGAGGGTAAGATCACCTGCAGGCCCTCACATGTAATGTTTTAGAGGGTCAGCTCACCAGCAGGCCCTCACCTACAATCTTTTAGAGGCTCAGCTCACCTGCAGGCCCTTGCATGTAATGTTTTAGATAGTCAGCTCACCAGCAGGCCCTCACTTACAATCTTTTAGAGGGTCAATTCACCTTCAGGCCCTCGGATATAATGTTTTAGAGGGTCAGCTCACCAGCAGGCCCTCACCTACAGTCTTTTAGAGGGCCAGCTCACCAGCAGGCCATCACCTACAATATTTTAGAGCTTCAGCTCACCTGTAGGCCCTTGCATATAATGTTTTAGAGGATCAGCTCACCAGTAGACACTCACCTACAATCTTTTAGAGGGTCAGCTCACCTGCAGGCCCTCGCATAAAATGTTTTAGAGGGTCAGCTCACCAGCAGGCACTCACCTACTATCTTTTAGAGGGTCAGCTCATCTGTAGGCCCTCGCATATAATGTTTTAGAGGGTAATCTCACCAGCAGGCCCTAACCTACAATCTTTTAGAGGGTCAGCTCACCAGCAGGCCCTCACCCACAATCTTCTAGAGGGTTAGCTCACCTGCAAGCCCTCACGTGTAATGTTTTAGAGGGTCAGCTCACCAGCAGGCTCTCACCTACAATCTTTTAGATGGTCAGCTCACCTGCAGGCCCTGGAAATATAATGTTTTTGAGGGTCAGCTGACCAGCAGGCCCTCCCCCATAATATTTTACAGGTTCAGTTCACCAGCAGGCCCATAATTTTTTCAATGTTCAGCTCAGCAGCAGGCACTCTCCCATAATTTTTTCGATGCTCAGATCAGCAGCAGGCACTTGCCCCTAATGTGTAGAAGACCCTCATCCCTAATGTTTTAGTTGGTCAGCTCAGCAGCAGGACCTTGAACGTAATGTTTTAGAGGGTCACCAACAGGCCCTTGCTCCTAATGTTTTTGAGGGTCACCATCAGGCCATCAATCATAATTTTTCAAGGGCGTGTATGATGCCCTCCTTTATGTGTAATAAAGGGTGTATTGGAGTGCTGGTTTCTTGTAATTTTTGAAAGCCCTTTCACTTAGTGCATAGGCTTTATGAGTGTAGGAGTCCCACTACCTGAACAATTGTACAGTGTGAATGAGGCCCTCCATTATGTGATATACAGGTTGTATTGGAGTGCCTCTTCTGCGTAATTTTTGGCAGCACTTGCACTTTATATACAAGTAAATATATAGGAAAAAATGTTTCCTAACAATTTTTCCTCTAAAATCGATGTTATCTTATTATTGTTAGTCTGTAAAAGTGGCGTACTACTCGGACAACATCGTGCCCAGCAGTGACCTGGGAGTCCAAGATGCATCCAAACATCCTCCCCATGCTGTTTCCGAACCATTTCAGTGGTGTTTCCATCAATTTCTGACCTTTTCTTAGGAACCATACACTCTCCCCTCTTCAGATCAGGGGGTGCCTGGTTTAATGCTCTGGTTCACCCATTGACTTCCATTGTGCACTCGATAACCTGAGCACTTTGCTCGATCAATACTACCTGACAGAAAAAAACAAGTGATAATGTGGCTGGAGGTATATTAGATGGTCACTGAATAACAATTTTACTGTAGGCCAGTACAGGCCGCAAAAATTAGGCATTCACCTGACAGAAAAGAACAAGTGATTTTGTGGCTGGAGGTACTTTAGGCGGTCACTAAATAACAATTTTACTGTAGGCCAGTGGAGTACAGGCCCCAAAAATTAGGCATTCACCTGACAGAAAAGAACAAGCTATTATGTGGCTGGAGGTATATTAGACAGTCAGTGCATAACAATTTTACTGTAGGCCAGTGGAGTACAGGTCCCAAATATTTGGCATTCACCGGACAGAAAAGAACAAGTGATTTTGCGGCTGGAGGTATATTAGGCGGTCAGTGGATTACAATTTTACTGTAGGCCAGTGAAGTACAGGCCCCAAAAATTATGCACTCACTGGACAGAAAAGAACAAGTGATTATGTGGCTGGAGGTATATTAGGCGGTCAGTGAAAAACAATTTAATGCTGTTCAGTGGAGTACAGGCCCCAAACATTAGGTATTCACCGGACTGAAAAGAACAAGTGATTATGTGGCTGGAGGTATATTAGGCGGTCAGTGGATAAAAATTTTACTGCATGCCAGTGGAGTACATGCCCCAAACATTAGGCATTCACCGGACAGAAAAGTACAAGTGATTATGTGGCTGGAGGTTAATTTGGCAGTCAGTGGATAACAATTTTACTGTAGACCAGTGGAGTATAGGCCCCAAAAACTATGCATTCACCTGACAGAAAAGAACAAGTGATTATGTGGCTGGAGGAATATTAGACGGTCAGTGGATAACAATTTTACTGTAGGCCAGTGGAGTACAGGCCTCAAAAATTACGCTTTCACCTGAAATAAAAGAACAAATGATTATGTGGCTGGAGGTATGTTAGGCGGCCAGTGGATAACAATTTTACTGTATGCCAGTGGAGTAGAGGCCCCAAAAATTATGCATTCACTGGACAGAAAAGAACAAGTGATTATTTGGCTGGAGGTATATTAGGCGGTCAGTGGATAACAATTTTATTGTAGGCCAGTGGAGTATAGGCCCCAAAAATTAGGCATTTAACTGACTAAAAATAACAAGTGATTTAGTGGCTAAAGGTACATTACGCAGTCATTGATTAACAATTTTACTGTAGGCCAGTGGAGTACAGGCCCCAAAAATTATTCATTCACCTGAAAGAAAAGAACAAGTGATTATGTGTCTGAAGGTATATTAGACAGTCACTGAATGATAATTTTTGTATAGGCCAGTACAGGTCCCAAAAATTAGGCATTCATCTGACTGAAAAGAACAAGTGATTTTGCGGCTGTAGGTACATTAGGCGGTCACTGAATAACAATTTTACTGTAGGCCAGTGGAATACAGACCCTAAAAATTAAGCATTAACCTGACAGAAAAGAACAAGTGACTATGTGGCTGGAGGTACATTAGCAAGTCGCTGAATAACAATTTTACTGTAGGCCAGAGTATTAAAGGCCCCAAAAATTATGCATTCACCTGAAAGAAAAGAACAAGTGACTATGTGACTGGAGGTACTTTATGCGGTCACTGAATGACAATTTTACTGTAGGCCAGTGGAGTATAGCCCCCCAAAAATTAGGCATTCACCTGACAGAAAAGAACAAGTGATTGTGTGGCTTGAGGTATATTAGACAGTCAGTGGATAACAATTTTACTGTAGGCCAGTACAGGCCCTAAAAATTAGGCATTATCCTGACAGAAAAGAACAAGTGATTATGTGGATGGAGGTATATTAGACATTCAGCGGATAACAATTTTACTGTAGGCCAGTATTGGCACCCCGACCAGGTACCTCCGTTGATAAATGCTCCCAGTGCCTCCCGAGGACTCCAAGCACTCCGCTCGACACCGATACCACCACAGGAACCAGGAAAAGGAACAGCTCTTACAAGAGCTAGGAGTAATAGCCAGGGGAGTATACAAGTATAGCAATCCCCACACACATGAGACGATGCTCTATGTGGAGTGTAAAACAGGAACACTTTATTGAGGGCTACCCGCCCGTATTAATGCAGGTCCCCATCTGGTGTACACGCCCCTAGGGGACCAGAAGGAAGACTGTGACACAGGACAGATACGTAGCACTCAGGATACACAGACACAACACATCCCCACAATGCATCATGGTTTCCTCCTCTCTGCCCTGGAGACACCCGAGGAGCAATTCAATTATCTCTCAGGACAAAGGGAAATCACCAATACACATGTGGGAACAACAGGACAGGAATCACCACCCAAACACACAATGTCACACCCTTACAGCAAACACAGACATTTAACATATTCCCAGATAGCTCAAGTCTGAGTGCATATCATTAGCTGAATAGCACTCAGAATACACAAATACAATAAAATTAGCTATCTGGGTACCATCACATAACATACAATACAATTACACAGACAGATGGTTCTGTCACACACCTCAAAACCCCACATGTCCCCATATGGTTGGATCTGAGCGCTCAGATGCCACAAACACAGTCAAATCGCCATGGGGTTTAAGTTTTGCATGGGCTGATGAGAGGGCCCATAATCCTGGGGCAAGAGGCTGGCAACCAGGCCCCTCCAAAACCCAGTGGCGAGGTTGGTTTTGCCACAAGTATAGTCACCAAAAATTAGGCATTTACCTGACAGAAAAGAACAAGTGATTATGTGGCTGGAGGTACATTAGGCGGTCATTGGATAACAATTTTACGGTGGGCTATGACATGCTCCAAAAATTTGGCATTTACCTGACAGAAAAGGACTTTTATGCCACTGTATATGTATAAGACAAGGACCATTCTTTGTTCTGGGTGGTGGTGGATATGTGTGGGCTGGCATTAGGAAATTCAATTACACGTGGTCATCACAGGTGTTAAATTTCTCAGAGATGAATGCCTCATTAATTTTTAGAAATGGGAGGTAGTCCACATTGTCGTGAGCTAGGCGAATGCGCTTATCGGTCACTATCTCCCCGCTGCGCTGAACGTCCTTTTGGACAGGACACTCGACGAGGGGCAAGACAATAGTTCCATGGCAGATTGTGGCAGCTCTGGCCAGAGGTCAAGCCTGCACACCCAGTAGTCCAGAGGTTCCTTGCTTCTCAGAGCGTCCACATCGGCAGTTAACCTGATGTAGTCGGACACCTATCGGTCTAGACGTTCCCTGGGGATAGATCTGGGGGGCGGCTTTTGATGGGTTGGCTGCAAGAATGATCTCATATCCGAAGTGACCAACACATCTTCAAACCGCCCTCTTCTTGCAGGCACAGTAGGATTGGTTCCCGCACCTGTTTTGCTGTGGGTGAAAATTCCTCTGCCAGCGCCCACAACAGCAGAATGCAGCATCTCTCGCAGAAAGGCCTGGAAATGCTGCATTCTGACAGCCCTCTGTGATGCTGGTAACATGTAAGCCATTTTGTATTTGTATCGGGGCTCTAAGTACGTTGACACCCAGTACTGGTCCTTTCCCTTTATGCTTTTTATACGGGGGTCCCTCTTCAAATACTGGAGCATGAAGGCCCCCATTTGCACTAAATTGTAAGCGGTGGGGCGCCCTTGCTACTGCTCATCGCTCAGGAGAATGTCGTCCTTGGTCTCCTCCCCCCAGCCACGGACAACACCAGGGATCCCCAAAAAGTTTATAATCCCTCTCAAAGCCTGCTCTTCTTGCTCCTCCTCCTCCCTCCAGCCACCATCCTCCTCTGATTCCTCTTCAGACTCCTGCTGACTTGTCTCAGATGGAGTAGCCCCCCCAGGGAATTTATTCAGCATTGCGACTTCCTCATCTTCCAACTCCTGCTCCTTGACAGCTTGGTCCATGACATGACGCAATGCACACTACAGAAAGAACGTGTAAGGTACGATGTCACTGATGGTGCCCTGGCTGAAGCTGACCAGTTTGGTGATCTCATCAAATGACCGCAGAAGTCTACATGCATCGCGCATGAGAAGCCACTGGCGTGGTGAAAAAAAAAACAAGCTCTCCAGAACCTGTCCTGCTTCAGAGTCAGTATAGGTATTCGTTAACGGCACGTTGCTGCTGGAGCAGCCTATCAAGCAAATACAAGGTGGAGTTCCAGCGCATGGGCCTGTTACAAATCAGACGTCTGACGGGCAGGTGGTGTCACCGCTGAACTTCAGCAAGGAGAGCCATGGCTGTGTAAGATCTTCTAAAATGGCCATAGATTTTCCTGGCCTGCCGCAAGACATTCTGGATCCCGGGGTATTTGGCAACGAATCGCTGCACGACTAAGTGCAGGACGTGTGCCATGCACGGCATGTGTGTCATTATGCCCTGTTTCAGCATGCTCAGCAGATTGGAACTGTTATCGAACACGAACTGTTACCAACTGTCAAATTGACCGGGGTTAGCGTCTGATATACCTTTCTGATGCGATTATTTTAACATCTACAGCCTGCCAGCGAATGATCATCGCTGGCAGGCTGTAGTATAACTTCCGAACAGCGCGCCGCTGTGAAAGCTCGCGCATGCGCGCGCGCGTTCACAGCAAATCTCGGGTCTCACGAGATGACGCCGATCGGCGTTAGTGTGACCTGAGGGAGCCGCCGCACTGACACCGATCGACGTTAGTGTGACAGAAAGAGGTTAAATATTTATGTTCAATACTTATGCAGTGCAAGACAAATAAATTCTTGAAAAATCATACAATGTGATTTCCTGATTTTTTTTATTTATTCTGTCTCTCACCCCTATAATGTAAATTTCAGACCCCTCCATGATTTCTAAATGGGAGAACTTACAAAATTGCAGGGTGTTCAAATACTTCTGTTTCTCACTGTATATCAATCCCCTCAATCAGTATTTGGTGGAAGCAGGTATATCAAACCCCTTAATCAGTATTTTGTGGAAGCAAATATATAGAACCCCTAATCAATATTCGTTGGAAGCAGGCATATCACACCCCTCAATCAGTATTTTGTGGAAGCAGGTATATAGAACCCCTTAATCAATATTTGGTGTAAGCAGGTATATCGCACCCCTCAATCTGTATTTTGTGGAAGCAGGTATATCAAACCCCTTAATCAGTATTTTGCGAAAGCAGGTATATCGCAGGCGTCAATCATTATTTGTTGGAACCAGGTATATCAATGCCCTTAATCAGTATTTTGTTGAAGCAGGTGTATCATAGGCCTCAATCAAAATTTGGTGGAAGCAGGTATATTAATCCCCTTAATCAGTATTTTGTGGAAGAAGATACAGTGGATATAAAAAGTCTACACAGCCCTGTTAAAATGTCAGGTTTCTGTGATGTAAAAAGACAAAGATAAATCATTTCATAACTTTTTCCACCTTTAATGTAACCTATAAACTGTTCAACTCAATTGAAAAACAAAATGAAATCTTTTAGGTAGAGGGAAAAAAATATAAAAATAAAATAATATGGTTGAATAAGTGTGCGCACTCAGTCTTTTTGAGTATGAGTCTATCAGCATGACACATTTTGACTTTGCAAGATTTGCCTACTCTTCTTTGCAAAAACACTCCAAATCTGTCAGATTGCGAGGACAGCACCTGTGCACAGCCCTCTTCAGATCACCACACAGATTTTCAATCTGATTCAGGTCTGGGCTCTGGCTGCGCCATTCCAAAACTTTAATCTTCTTCTGGTGAAGCCATTCCTTTGTTGATTTGAATGTATACAGGGTGGGCCATTTATATGGATACACCTTAATAAAATGGGAATGGTTGGTGATATTAACTTCCTGTTTGCGGCACATTAGTATATGTGAGGGGGGAAACTTTTCAAGATGGGTGGTGACCATGGTGGCCATTTTGAAGTTGGCCATTTTGAATCCAACTTTTGTTTTTTCAATAGGAAGAGGGTCATGTGACACATCAAACTTATTGGGAATTTCACACGAAAAACAATGGAGTGCTTGGTTTTAACGTAACTTTATTCTTTCATGAGTTATTTACAAGTTTCTATTTGTTTACAGCCATTGACATGTCGCCGAGGTTAACACGTGAGGAGCGGATAGAAATTGTGTTGATGTCTGGTGAACGCAGTGACCGGGTCATTGCAGCAGATTTCAATGCAAGACACCCTACGAGACCACCCATCTCCCAGGCTACAGTTAGCAAACTGCTTGCTACGTTTCGTGAAACCGGTTCAGTGTTGGATTTGCCAAAATGTGGACGCATGAAATCTGTCTCTAATGAAGAAACATCAGTGGCTGTCCTAGCTTCATTCAGCAAGAGCCCACAGCATAGCACTCGCCGCATGTCACTGGAGAGTGGCATTAGTCGAACATCCCTTCGGCGGATATTAGCTACTCACAAATGGCACCCTTACAAACTCCAGCTACTGCAGCATCTCAACGAGGATGACCCAGATCGGCGCAGTGAATTTGCAGAATGGGCAAAACAAAAATTGGAACAGGACCCTCAGTTTATGCAGAAGATTTTGTTCAGTGATGAGGCAAACTTTTATGTGAATGGTAAAGTTTTTTTTTTCTTATTAAATATATCTTTATTGCTTTTCTTAAATAAGAACAATGTAAAAAAGGATGTCTGGTCACAGAGAGTAAGCACGAATGATAGGTACATTTAAACAGTGTATCACTTCGGTGCTAAACAACATACAAATATATAAAGGCATCTAAATCCAAAGATACCCTAAATTAATATCAATTCTCTGTCCCACATAACAAAACCAAAACCCATCCCTCCCCCCAAGGTTCCAGAGACCATCCCCCCCTCTCCATCCCCCCACCCAGCATACCTGGCCTGGTGCGGCCGCCACGGGGGGCGACAGGGCGCTCATGCCCCTCTCTTGGGTATTTCTCAAACCTTCATGATATCGGATCCTATTTGATGTGAACTGTTATAGTAGTACTTATTACTTAAAAATGCTTAACAGTTTATTTGTTTATATTAGGACATATCCGCAGAGAGTGGGGTGGTCATCAGTTCCAGTCAGGATATTTCTTCTCGCCATTACCCCTCTCTATACGCCCATTTCTGTGGCATAGCTCACCCCGCGCCGTTTCATGCCCTCAAAGTCTGTTATTCTCGCCATTAAACTTTGCCATTCATTTATTGTTGGCGATTTATCTTTCACCCATTGTCTCAAGATTATTGCCTTGGCCAATAGAAATCCCTTCAACCAATAAACCTGTTCGTTTTTGGTAGTTCTTTTTTTGTACTCGGAGGGGAGGAGTCCAAGCACAACTACTTGGATAGTTAAGGGGGGGCTATTCCCACTTTGTACCGCCAACGCCTGAAATATGCTGCCCCAGAAGATCCTAATAACTGGACAATCCCACAGCATGTGTACAAACCCTGCGGCTACAAGGGAGCATTTCAAGCAGCTAAATTCTTGTCCCTTGTTACTATACATTTTGGATAGGAGACTCAAGGTAACATATAAACGGTGTATTGTTTTGAATTGTGTCAACCAGTGTTGTCGTGAAGGGGAAGCCTTCTTGATGTTTTGATATATTTCCCGCCATTGTGAAGGGTTACATTCCCCTATATCCGCCTTCCATTTATCTACACTTTTAAATTTAGTGACCGTGCTTAATTCCTCAATGAATTTCCTATATATTAGTGAGATCTTAACTTTATTCCCTACTATATTATAGCAAAATAATAAAAACCTCTGAGTGACTGTTATCAAAGGTATTTTTTTAAGCGAGCATGCTAATGCGTGTTGTACTTGAAAATATCTATAGTGTTCTAATGCAGTTATTGGTGTCTGTTGAAACAGTTCCCCCATTAGTTTAATTTTCCCTTTCGTGTATATATGTGAGAATAGCGTGATACCTCTTCGAGTCCAATAATCATTTTCGTTAAGTGTCAAGAATTATGTTAGCGCAGGGTTATCCCATAACGGGGAGAAGTCCAGAACTTGAGGGGCCCGAATAAGTACCTTGATTTTATTCCAGGTCTTCTGTAGCGCGGCCCCGATGGGGCAGAAAATTTCCGCACGCTCCAGAAGCCCGGATTCCAGTATACTGAATATATTATATGTATGCTGTTGACGTTGCCCTAAAATATGGGATAATAATACTCCATCCCCAGTATTGACGTACCACTGTAGTTGTGAACACAAGTAGTAGATTTGAAAGTGGGGCAGGCCTAAGCCGCCATTACTTGCCGTCATTCGCAAATATTGTAGCTTAATGCGGACCCTTTTTCTGCCCCATATCAGATCATTTATCAATCGATCAATCAGATTAAAGACACTATCCTCAATCCAGGCAGGGCAAGAGCTAACCGTGTACAATATCCAAGGCAACAGAACCATTTTAATCAACGCGAGCCTATTAGTCTGTGAAAGCGGAAGTTTCTTCCAGACCCTTATTTTTTCCCTTATTTTCCCAACTAGAGGGGTGATATTTAATATATTATAGTCCCTGATGGTGTTGCTAATTTTTATCCCTAAATAGTCTAAATGGTCTGTTGGAGCAATAATTCTGACCCTAAGATTGTTCAAGGGAGGCATCCGATTCAGGGGGAAGAGTACAGACTTTGCCCAGTTTATCTCATATCCGGCAATTCTACCAAATTCATCTGTTATCCGCATAACCTCTGGGACGCTTCTCCATCCGTCATTCAGATACAGCAATACATCGTCCGCATATAGACAGATCTTATTGTCCGTCCCTCTCCCCCCAAACCCCACTATACAAGGTTCAGCCCGTATCCTGCAGGCGAAGGGTTCCATAAAAATTGAAAAGAGGAGTGGAGAGAGGGGGCATCCCTGTCGTGTCCCCCGTTTTAGGGAGACGGCAGGGGTGAGCACCCCATTAACCTTAATTCTGGCCGTTGCTTCACTATATAGCAATTTGACCCATCCAATAAATTCCTGACCCAGATTCATCTTGTGCATGACGCGCCAGAGGAAGGACCACTCCACCCGATCGAACGCCTTGGCGGCGTCCAGAGACAGGATGGAGCGGTCCTCTCCCCCTCCGATCTGAATGTTAAGAATGGTCCGGCGTATATTGGTCTGGATCTGTCGTCCGGGGATAAACCCTGTCTGGTCTGTATGGACTAGGCCAGTTATTACTTTTTTTAACCTGTTGGAGAGAACTTTTGCAATTACTTTATAGTCTGCATTAAGCAGCGATATAGGGCGATAGTCTTCGACTTTGTTACCATTTTTCCCTTTCTTAAGGATCAGCATAGCCGTTGCCTCCGTCAAAGACGGAGGCAGCTTTCTACATTTGCTAGATTCATTCAGGACCTGCAGCAACCCGGGCAGAAGCACCCCCGCATGGCTCTTATATATGCCAAACGGAAGTCCGTCCGATCCGCGCGCCGAGGAGCCCCGGGTCTCATGCAAAGCCGCCTGTAGTTCATCCAAAGAAATGGGGGCACTCAAGGGGGCCGAGACCGAGTCTGACAGCACTGGGATCTTAACCTGTTCTAGGAAGTCATCTATCTTGGTCTCTGTATCATCCACACCGGAGCGATATAAGTTGCCAAAATATTTTAAAAACTCTCCCTCCATCTCCACTCCTCTTTTCAATCTGCGCCCATCACCTGTCAGTATTTGTCTAATTTTTTGGGGGGTCTTTTGATTCGCTATGATAGATGCCAGTAGCTTACCCGGGGTGCCATCCTCGCAGAAGTCTTTATAGCCCCTAAAGAATAGTTGATTCTGAGCTTTTTTCCTCATAAAGGTTATATAGAGGGCTTTAGCGGATTTTAACTTAGTGCGTGTGCTCGCGTTGTTCTGTATTCGAATACAACCCTCCAGATATGCAATATTTACTTCCAACTTTTTTTGCTCTTCGAAGAATTCATTTTTTTTCTGTTTTATTCTGGAAAAATATAGCCCACGAATGTACGCCTTCATGGCATCCCAAACATAATGAACATGTGTTGTGCCAATATTCTCTTGCCAAAATTGTATGAGTTCTTTGTCAATCCCTGGGGAGTCATTTAATATAGTTAACCAGTGCTTGTTCAATCTGAACGGTCTAGTAATACCAGCTTGTTGCCCGGTCTTCATCACCAGTAAAATCGGTGAGTGATCGGAGATGCCATGGATCTCATATGTCATTTTTAAGATGGAATCGAGCATCTCACCATTGGCCAAGGCAATATCAATCCTGGACATAGCACTATATGCTTTACTGAAGCAAGAGAACACCTGTTTGTTACCATAAAGCCATCGCCAGACATCTATTAGTCCCATCTCCTCACAAAACTTTGAAGTAGGGCGTGCTTTCCCTGCGCACTTTTCCCCGTAGCTGATATTCTATCCAGCGCCGGGTCCAGCACGCAGTTAAAGTCGCCGCATATTAATACCGGAGACCGCTCTTTATTATGCATAAAAAGCGTCAGCTGCTTTAGGATTGTCATTGCGAATGGTGGCGGGATGTACAAAAAAGCAAGGACGCACTTTCTGCCATTCCATTGGGCATAGAGGAAGATAAATCTCCCATCTCTATCAATCAACTGGTCCAGTAGGGTAAAGTCAATGCTTTGATGTACATACACACTGATCCCTCGGGAATATGACGAGAAGCCGGAGTGGAACTGATGCCCTGCCCATCTCTTTGTTAGATACTCTGGGATATCAGGTGTAGCGTGCGTTTCCAATAGGGCCACTATTGCGGGGAGGTGCCGAATAATCAGATCAAAAACCACCACCCTTTTCGTTCTGTCACCCAGTCCACGCACATTCCATATCATTACTCTGTTATTAGTCATGCTGTAAACTATAGAAGAGACGTCTGTCGCCCCCCAAAGGCAGCCGCAACCAGGCCAGGACCCACCCCCACCCACCCCCCCCCTTCTCCCCCACCCCATCGTATCCCCCTTACTGGTTCACTGATGCAGAGCATCATTGTAAACCTCTTGCATTTCGCCCATCCGTCCATGGGCCGCCCCCACTATACCCCCACTCCCTACATTGGGTCAATTGCCTACCGCATCAGCCAAAGTCCAATATCTAATCCCGGACAGTATCTAACCATTCTAAGATTTCTCTGGGTGAATGAAAAAACATTACAGTGTCCCTATAAACCACTCTTAGCTTAGCGGGGTATAACATAGAGTATTTGATATTTCCATCCCGTAATCTTTTCTTAATATCAAAATACTCCCTTCGCTTATTTTGGGTGTCCTTGGAGAAATCGGGGTATATCTGTATCGAATGACCATTAAGGGCAATCTCTGCTAATTCCCTCTTGCGTCGAAGCACCCAGTCTCTGTCACTAGAGGATAATATCCTAATTAAAAGGGATCGAGGGGGGCCACCCGGCGGAGGTTTTTTGACGGGAATTCTGTGCGCTCTCTCCACACAGAGTGCAGGAGTGTCCCCACCGGATCCCAACATTTCAATCAGCCATTATTGCATAAACGCCACAGGGTTCCCCCCCTCTACACCCTCTGGCAGACCCACTATTCTAAGGTTGTTGCGGCGTGCTCTATCCTCCATATCTGTTAATCTCGCATTAATCCGTTTATTTTCTTTGTCCAATTCATCCATTTTTATAGTCATCTGTCGCTGTTCTGTTTGGACCTTTGATAACCCGGTTTCTACAAGTGAGATGCCGGCCCTAATTTTGTTCATATCATCTCTAATAAGAATAAGCTCAGTCTGCAGTGTCTGTACAGTAGTGGAGATATCTAAAACTGATTGATTGGTGGTCTGCACAACCGACAGTATACCCGCCAACTTATTCTCAATCGTAGCAAATCTCATACACTGTTCTGCCTGTACGGGTGGGTCTGCCTGCACTTCCACCGGCTCAGGTATTTCCCCCCCCCCCTCTGTTTAGGTGGAGGCGATTTCAAATATTTATCCATTTTCGCCTGTGGGCTATTACCATCCCCCGCCTTAGGAGATCCCATACCCCCAGATCTCCTGTTATATTTAGGAGGCATATTTAGGACCTATCAAACGGGGTTGCGCCGTATAGAGCAAATGGGGGAGAGATAAAAAGGGTAGGATATCCCAGAGGCGAACGCTATCAGCGTACTGCCCCCTATCATAAATATCCTAACACCGGGATGACAACTGGTTTTCTAGCATTATATATACTCAATAACAGAATGGAATTATGTGCATACCCAGCATTGATTTTCCCAAACCCTTCTAGGAGGGATATATCTATATCAACCTATTTAAGACACACACATACAGGGAGTGCAGAATTATTAGGCAAGTTGTATTTTTGAGGATTAATTTTATTATTGAACAACAACCATGTTCTCAATGAACCCAAAAAACTCATTAATATCAAAGCTGAATATTTTTGGAAGTAGTTTTTAGTTTGTTTTTAGTTTTAGCTATTTTAGGGGGATATCTGTGTGTGCAGGTGACTATTACTGTGCATAATTATTAGGCAACTTAACAAAAAACAAATATATACCCATTTCAATTATTTATTTTTACCAGTGAAACCAATATAACATCTCAACATTCACAAATATACATTTCTGACATTCAAAAACAAAACAAAAACAAATCAGTGACCAATATAGCCACCTTTCTTTGCAAGGACACTCAAAAGCCTGCCATCCATGGATTCTGTCAGTGTTTTGATCTGTTCACCATCAACATTGCGTGAAGCAGCAACCACAGCCTCCCAGACACTGTTCAGAGAGGTGTACTGTTTTCCCTCCTTGTAAATCTCACATTTGATGATGGACCACAGGTTCTCAATGGGGTTCAGATCAGGTGAACAAGGAGGCCATGTCATTAGATTTTCTTCTTTTATACCCTTTCTTGCCAGCCACGCTGTGGAGTACTTGGACGCGTGTGATGGAGCATTGTCCTGCATGAAAATCATGTTTTTCTTGAAGGATGCAGACTTCTTCCTGTACCACTGCTTGAAGAAGGTGTCTTCCAGAAACTGGCAGTAGGACTGGGAGTTGAGCTTGACTCCATCCTCAACCCGAAAAGGCCCCACAAGCTCATCTTTGATGATACCAGCCCAAACCAGTACTCCACCTCCACCTTGCTGGCGTCTGAGTCGGACTGGAGCTCTCTGCCCTTTACCAATCCAGCCACGGGCCCATGCATCTGGCCCATCAAGACTCACTCTCATTTCATCAGTCCATAAAACCTTAGAAAAATCAGTCTTGAGATATTTCTTGGCCCAGTCTTGACGTTTCAGCTTGTGTGTCTTGTTCAGTGGTGGTCGTCTTTCAGCCTTTCTTACCTTGGCCATGTCTCTGAGTATTGCACACCTTGTGCTTTTGGGCACTCCAGTGATGTTGCAGCTCTGAAATATGGCCAAACTGGTGGCAAGTGGCATCTTGGCAGCTGCACGCTTGACTTTTCTCAGTTCATGGGCAGTTATTTTGCGCCTTGGTTTTTCCACACGCTTCTTGCGACCCTGTTGACTATTTTGAATGAAACGCTTTATTGTTCGATGATCACGCTTCAGAAGCTTTGCAATTTTAAGAGTGCTGCATCCCTCTGCAAGATATCTCACTATTTTTGACTTTTCTGAGCCTGTCAAGTCCTTCTTTTGACCCATTTTGCCAAAGGAAAGGAAGTTGCCTAATAATTATGCACACCTAATATAGGGTGTTGATGTCATTAGACCACACCCCTTCTCATTACAGAGATGCACATCACCTAATATGCTTAATTGCTAGTAGGCTTTCGAGCCTATACAGCTTGGAGTAAGACAACATGCATAAAGAGGATGATGTGGTCAAAATACTCATTTGCCTAATAATTCTGCACGCAGTGTATACAAGAGCAAAAGCGATTATACATATAGCATAAAATCAATAAGTATCAAAGTCCTGCCCAACAGCAACGTGCGGAAGAAAGTGCAGACAGAAGCTAAGCACTTATTCACATCAATGCTGCAGATGGAGTCGGTAATAAAAAATGGGTCGCGGACCCCTTCACCGCTCGCCACGTAAACCGCTATTTATAGCAATTTGAGTCCCAGATTTAGCCTTTTGACAATGTGAGCCCCGAATTGAGGTCAACGAATAATGTCCTCCCCTAAGGTTCCAAAATAATAGAATATAGTCCCCAATAAGGATTGTCGCAGGGGCGGTCCAGCCAGTCCAGCCAATCCAGTCAATCTTGACACTACTGCTTAAAGGAGCCCCTGTTCGCTTATTATAGGGGGAAATAACAAGCGGAGGTCCCCTGTAGTCCCCTGTAGCTCCACGCTCCTACAGCCACATAGTCAATGTGCATCGCCGTTGGGGGATATATGTAGCCTTCAGCCGTTAAGGGATTAGGTCATCAAAAAAAATAAGGGAATCGCATAGGATCACATAGAAACCGAACACCCAGCAAGCTCATGCCCCTGTGTCAGGGCTGTATCAGGGGTTCCAACCCTCGCTCACCGGCCATATACTTCGTGGAGCGTGATACAGGACCGTCCTGCATTGCCATTTTAACAGGGTACACCGGGGTCGTGCCCCCCAACAGATGTAGCAACCAGCGGTCAAAGCCGGCTCAGGCGGGTGGCCACCCTCCTTACACACAGGGTTAGTATATGAGACGTTGGTTAATAGGAAGGGGTAACGGTGGGTAGTTTAACACAGGAGCGATCTCACCAGTTTTCAGCCAGCCGGCCAGGTGTATCATCGCCAGAATACATTTCCGGTATATAGCGATCCGCCAACGGTCATCTTATAGTCTGCGATACCAGCTTTCAGCGGACAGCTTTCAGTGGTCCTTTATGTTCACCCGGTTATGAGCAGGCGTCAGGCGGGCATCGGGCGTTTTTCCCAGGGGCCACCTCTGTCCATAGCGAATCCTTTCAGGGGCATAGCAGGGCTGCCACCCGGCAGCTTGACAAGTGCACACCTGGGTCTCTACTCGGTCGCTCGGTCTCTCACGCCATGCACAGCCGATGTCGTGGCGGTGATGATGGTTCACAGCTTCGGTAGTTCCCAGCTCCGGTCTAGTGCCAATAGACCGCGCTGGAGAGAGCAAGGCAGGTGAGAGGGCCGGGACGCCGAGACGCTGAGCCGAGGCGGGTGGGTGAGGGGGCGGTACCCATGCGGACGTGCGGTACGCCCATGCAGCTGCTCCGCTACGTCATACCGCTACGCTACGCGATTTGGTTGGATGTGAATGGTAAAGTTAACAAACAAAACCACCACTATTGGTCTAACACTAACCCACATTGGATAGATCCCTCCAAGACTGTTGGAACAAAAAAATTGATGGTATGGTGTGGTATATGGGGTACAAAGATAGTGGGGCCATTCTTCATCAATGAAAACCTCAAGGCCACTGGATATGCGAAATTGCTACATAATGATGTGTTTAC
This sequence comes from Bufo bufo, assembly GCF_905171765.1. Classification (NCBI taxonomy): domain Eukaryota; kingdom Metazoa; phylum Chordata; class Amphibia; order Anura; family Bufonidae; genus Bufo; species Bufo bufo. Next base: position 184,963,059 of record NC_053390.1, read on the forward strand.
CTCTTTATGCACTGAAGCTGGCACATTCCCTGAGTTTTTCCAGCAAGAGGGTGCACCACCACATTATGGGTGTCAGGTCCGAGCATTCCTAGATGAACAGTTTCCTGGAAAGTGTATTGGTCGTCGTGGGCCAGTTGAATGGCCCCCAAGGTTACCCGATCTGAATCCCTTAGAATTTTATCTTTGGGGTCATCTGAAGGCAATTGTCTATGCTGTGAAGATACGAGATGTGCAGCACCTGAAACTACGGATACTGGAAGCCTGTGCTAGCATTTCTCCTGCGGTGTTGCTATCAGTGTGTGAAGAGTGGGAGAAGAGGGTTGCATTGACAATCCAACACAATGGGCAGCACATTGAACACATTTTAAGTGGTCAGAAACTTGTAAATAACTCATGAAAGAATAAAGTTACGTTAAAACCAAGCACACCATTGTTTTTCTTGTGAAATTCCCAATAAGTTCGATGTGTCACATGACCCTCTTCCTATTGAAAAAACAAAAGTTGGATTCAAAATGGCCAACTTCAAAATGGCCGCCATGGTCACCACCCATCTTGAAAAGTTTCCCCCCTTACATATACTAATGTGCCACAAACAGGAAGTTAATATCACCAACCATTCCCATTTTATTAAGGTGTATCCATATCAATGGCCCACCCTGTACTTTGGGTCGTTGTCATGCTGAAAGATGAAGTTCCTCTTCATGTTCAGCTTTCTAGCAGAAGCCTGAAGGTTTTGTGCCAATCTTGACTGGTATTTAAAAACTGTTCATTATTCGCTCTAGCTTAACTAAGGCCCCAGTTCCAGCTGAAGAAAAACAACCCCAAAGCATGAGGCTGCCACCACCATGCTTCACTGTGGGTATGGTGTTCTTTTGGTGATGTGCAGTGTTTTTGCGCCAAACAAATCTTTTGGAATTATGGCCAAAAATTTCAACCTTGGTTTCATCTGACCATAACACCTTTTCCCACATGCTTTTGGGAGACTTCAGATGTGTTTTTGCAAAATGTAGCCTGGCTTGGATGTTTTTATTTGTAAGAAAAGGCTTTTGTCTTGCCACTCTGCTCTATAGCCAAGACATATGAAGAATACGGGAGATTGTTGTCACATGTACCACACAGCCAGTACTTTCCAGATATTCCTGCAGCTCCTTTAATGTTGCTGCTAGACTCTTGGTTGCCTCCCAGACCAGTTTTATTCTCGTCTTTTCATCAATTTTGGAGGGACGTCCAGTTCTTGGTAATGTCACTGTTGTGCCATATTTTCTCCACTTGATGATGACTGTATTCACTGTGTTCCATGGTATATCTACTGACTGATAACTTTTAACAATGAGATCCCTCTGATGCTTTGGAAGCTCTCTGTGGACCATGGCTTTAGCTGTGGGATGCGACTAAGAAAATTTCAGGAAAGACCAACTAGAGCAGCTGAACTTTATTTGGGGTTAATTAGAGGCACTTTAAATGATGGCAGGTGTATTCTGACTCCTATTTAACATGATTTTAAGGTGATTGCTTAATTATGAACACAGCTACATCCCCAGTTTTCCCACATTATTTAACTTTTTTTTTTTTTGTCTTCCCTCCACCTAAAAGATTTCAGTTTTTTTTTTTTCAATTGAGTGCCAGAGTTTGTAGGTCACATTAAAGGTGGAAAAAGTTCTGAAATGATTTATCTTTGTCTCATTTTTTTACATCACAGAAACCTGACATTTTAACAGGGGTGTGTAGACTTTTCATATCCACTGTATTTACAGTCAGATCCATAAATATTGGGACATCGACACAATTCTAACATTTTTGGCTCCAATGGATTTGAAATGAAACAAACAAGATGTGTTTTAACTACAGACTGTCAACTTTAATTTGTGTGTACTTACATCCAAATCAGGTGAACGGTGTAGGAATTACAACAATTTGCATATGTGCCCCCACTTGTTAAGGACCCAAAAGTAATAGGACAGAATAATAATCATAAATCAAACTTTCACTTTTTAATACTTGGTTGCAAATCCTTTGCAGTCAATTACAGCCAGTTTCTGCTTGTTTTTGGGGCATTTTCCCTTCAGTTTTGTCTTCAGCAAGTGAAATACAAATGCATGCTCAATCGGATTCAGGTCAGGTGATTGACTTGGCCATTGCAAACCATTCCACTTCTTTCCCTTGAAAAACTCTTTGGTTGCTTTTGCAGTATCATCTGCACTGTGAAGCGCCGTCCAATGAGTTCTGAAGCATTTGGCTGAATATGAGCAGATAATATTGGCCGAAACACTTCAGAACTCATCCTGCTGCTTTTGTCAGCAGTCAGATCATCAATAAATACAAGAGAACCAGTTCCTTTGGCAGCCATACATGCCCACGCCATGACACTACCACCACCATGCTTCACTGATAAGGTGGTATGCCTAGGATCATGAGCAGTTCCTTTCCTTCTCCATACTCTTCTCATCACTCTGGTACAAGTTGATCTTGGTCTCATCTTTCCATAGGATGTTGTTACAGAACTGTGAAGGCTTTTTTAGATGTCGTTTGACAAACTCTAATCTGGCCTTCCTGTTTTTGAGGCTCACCAATGGTTTACATCTTGTGGTGAACCCTCTGTATTCACTCTGGTGAAGTCTTCTCTTGATTGTTGACTTTGACACACATACACCTACCTCCTGGAGAGTGTTCTCAATCTGGCCAACTGTTGTGAAGGGTGTTTTCTTCACCAGGGAAAAAATTCTTCAGTCATCCACCACAGTTGTTTTCCGTCGTCTTTTGGGTCTTTTGCTGAGCTCACCATTGTGTTCCTTCTTTTTAAGAATCTTCCAAACAGTTGTTTTGGCCACGCCTAATGTTTTTGCTATCTCTATGATGAGTTTGTTTTGTTTTTTCAGCCTAATGATGGCTTGCTTCACTGAAAGTGGCAGCTCTTTGGATCTTGACAGCAACAGATTCCAAATGCAAATAGCACACTTGAAATGAACTCTGGACCTTTTATCTTTTCTTTATAATTGGGATAATGAGGGAATAACACATATCTGGCCATGGAACAGCTGAGAAGCCAATTGTCCCATTACTTTTGGTCCCTTAACAAGTCAGAGAGACACATATGCAAACTGTTGTAATTCCTACACCATTCACCTGATTTGAATGTAAATACCCTCAAATCAAAGCTGACAGTCTGCAGTTAAACCACATCTTGTTAGTTTCATTTCAAATCCATTGTGGTGGTGTATAGAGCCAAAAATTTTAGAATTGTGTTAAAGTCCCAATATTTATGGACCTGACTGTAGAACCCCTTAATCAATATTTTGTGGAAGCAGGAATATCAAACCCCTAAATCAGTATTTTGTGGAAGCAGGCATATCGAACCCCTCAATCAGTATTTTGTGGAAGCAGTTATATAGAACCCCTTAATAAATATTTGGTGGAAGCAGGTATATTTCACCCCTGAATTTGTATTTTGTGGAACCACGTACTTTATATTAAACACCTTAATCAGTATTTTGTGGAAGCAGGTATATTGCACCCCTCAATTAGTTTTTTTGGGGGCAACAGGTATATCACACCCGTTGCAAATAGTTATTCCAATAGCGTTTTTTCCTCTATATAGCTGCGGTATCTCAGCAGAACAGCACACAACTGCTGCACAATACAAATGCACTATAGTATACTTTCTATGTTAGAAAATATATTATAAGTATTTCACACCCCTCAGTATATCACACCTATCGATAGCACACCTATACTAGTCCTTAAAAGGACTTTTGTGGCCCTATTAGCTAGCGTTTGGTGTCCCTAACAGTCTGTCCCTGCTCCATAAAGCAACCTCTCCCTACACTGGCAAAACACAGAATGTAAAATGGCTGCCAGATTGGGTTCTGTTATAGGGTGGGGGTGTGTCTATGTGCTGAAATGTCTCAATTGGCTGTCCTGTCCTACCTGATGGATGTGCCATGGGTCAAAGTTTGTCGCAATGCAAAGAAAATCGCCATAGGTTCACATGTTCGGCGAATCGCGAATGCGCAAAGTGCGCTGCGAAACTACCGCTGGGGCGAACCGCCAGGCCATCTCTACTTTTTACCACCCATCTGTACCCTTACTAAAGGCTGATGTCAATTCATTCATAACTATCAGGAATAATAAAAGAACGGCATAACACAGAGCCATAAGAATAGATGCTCCAGAATTGTTATTACATGGGGAATGCATGTAGCTATTAAAATAGGCATATCAGGAGTGGTGAAAGGTCCTCTTTAAGTTCATTTAAATCAGATTTGCAAACCGTTCCATACTGTGTAGATTTAGGCCCAAAAGTGTCAGGGATATGGAAGGGTTTGAAACAAAAGACCCAGAGCCGGAATGTGGGTATTAGCAGCACCAGCTATCCAGTCAGATATAGTAGTAGAAGGTCACAGTTGTTCCTGGCTTCAGAAAGGTGCAATGTTATCATTGAGGAGAAAGAGTATGTGATTGTGGATTGGATGGCTCACTTCTCCTCTCACTAGCAGCAGGATGGCATGGAGGTGACTTTGGAGCCTGACTGTATGTTGTGGAGTCAGGAGTCACAACGTTCCTCCTGCTCCTCCCCCTTGCAGCTTCATAAAAAAGGCTTCAGTGGAGTCCTTTCAGTCTTCACTGCCCCTTCATAGTGGGGTGCCTTCCTTTTCCCTAAGAAGTGGCAAGTAAACCCCACCACGCCCTGCAGCAGATAGTCAAGAGTCTCAGTGTTAGAGCAGTTAGCGTTTGTACTACCCTAAGGAGGAGGTTCATTAGGAGATCGCAGACCTCATGCATAGCTGTGTTGGTGGTAGTAGTGGCACCCATAGCCACAATGTTGGCATTGGTGGCAGTCAGGGCAAATAGAGAGCAAGGGAGAGGTCCAAAGAAGCTACAATGATATCTAACAGTCTGATAAAAGTGGCAGGATGGGTATTGACGACAATTGTTTGCTGGACAGTACCTGGGAGTTAGATTGGCATGCTGACGAGGAAGCAACATCAGAGGAGGAAGGTGATGGCGACAGCAATAAAGAGCAGAGGCGGTGTACCTCCCAAAGAACACCCAGGGCCATGTCTGCTTTTGGATCTGGTGATGCCGCTAACACTGTAGGTGGATTAGGCCCAAAACATGCCAGAGCTAAGCCAAGCTCGGTTGTCTCTAGCTCTGTGCGAGTATCTCCTGTCTGGCAGTTTGTCTCCACGCTGCCGGAAGACAAAAGTATTGCCCTGTGCAAGCTCTGCAAGAAGAAATAAGATGTGGGCAGGCAAATACAAACGTAGGCACAGCAGCTCTATTGACCCACAGGTGGCTGCCAGCTATCGCAATAGGAGTTCCCTCCCGATCCCCCTTGCAGCAGCCAGGCCGCATACACTGGCAGTACAGTGTCTTTCACATCATCATCATCCCTTTCCCCCTCTCTCGCTCCATCTTCAGCCATCGATTACGGAATGCATTGTCAAGAAGCAACTGTACATGCCCAGCAGTGACAGAAATGCTGATTTCAGCAGTGTGTCATTTATGAGCTAAAAGTAAGTGGTTGCCGAGAACCAGAATCATAATCATTGCAGCCCAGGCCTTGAAAAGAGTCAAATCTACCTGAGAAGAGTCATGGTTATTCCTAATCTCCTGCTCTCCCGCCCATCTGCTGATGATTGGCAGTTCTCTCCTAGAGAGAAAGGGAGACAACTAGGTAGAAGTTATTCATGAATAACCATGACTCTTCTCAGGTGGCCAGGACTCTTTTCCAGGCTCAGTCTGCAATGATTGTGATGTTGGTTCTCGGCAACCACTTACTTTTAACTTATAAATGAAAGACCGCTAAAATCAACTCATCTGTCACTACTTTATTCTGCCGTTAGTATGGGCAGCATAAAGTTGATGACCGGTTCCCTTTAATTCCCACATGGCCAAGTTGCTGGAAGATCAGACACTGCTGTACCATTTAGTCCAATCTGCTGCCTTTAAGGCAGGGTTGCACCACCAATGAGGCGAGGTGAGGCCAGGTAGGAGTAAGAGGAAGCAGCGGAAGGGGGATTATCTGTTTCTGCAGTATAGTATTGGGAAGCACAGTGAGCACAGTATGTGGAACTGTATTACCCTATATGTTTTGTAGCTCTGTATGTAATGTCTTCCAAGTATGTCTTTAACAGTAGGGCTGGAGGGAGGGGGTTAGGTTAATAAATTGGAATTAGGGGGTTGGGTCGCCATTTCAGTTTTTGCCTCAGGCAGCAGAAAGGCTAGGTGCACCCCTGCTATAGGGAACTGATGGCATGCACTAAGCCTCACTGGAAGATACCTAACCACAATTATTTCTCCCAAAAAGCCATCCCTGCCTTGTACCATCATATGGCAGAGAACATTGGTGGCTCCCTTCAATTTTCACTGTGCAGCAAGGTTCATGCCATGGTGGACAACTAGAACATCTCTTATGGGCAGAGACAGTACATGTCTTTCATGGCCAAGTGAGTCAATGTTTTTGTGGCAGCAGTGAGGCAGCATCCTGGCAATGAAGGCAGGTCCTTTTGACTCCCCACAATTGTGTCACCCTGGCTCCCACAGCAGGCACTTATGCATCTCCTCTGCCTCCTCCTCTATGGACGCTTGCCCGTCTACAACAGCAGTAGGGCACAGCGTCACTCCCACTCCCCTCCTTCCTATCACATGTGTCAAGTCTAGTGTTGCCATGCCATGTTGCAGCTGCTTGCCCTGGGTAAGAGTAGCCACACAACAGAGCAGTTGCTAAAGTACATGAAGTAGCAAAAATCCCGCTGGCTGTCACCCCATTAACTCCAAGTGGGCAAGGTGGTCATTGACAATGAATGCAATATCGCCCTGAATCTGGGAGAAATAACATATGTTCCCTGCATGGTGCGCCTCATAAACCTAGCCATGCAGCACTTTTTAAATAAGTACACTGGCTTGCATGAGATGCTGGCAACGTCCAGGAGATTGTCCCTACATTAAAGGCTACATTTGCACTCACGTTTTGTGTGGATCCGTCATGGACGGATCCGTTCAGATAATACAACTATCTGCATCCATTCAGAACGGATCAGTTTGTATTATTTTTAACATAGCCAAGACGGATCTGTCTTGAACACCATTGAAAGTCAATGGAGGACGGATTAGTTTTCTATTCTGCCAGATTATGTCAGTGAAAACGGATCCATCCCTATTAACTTACATTGTGTGCCACGACGGATCCGTTTGGCTCAGTTTCATAAGATGGAGACCGAAACACTGCAAGTAGCGGAATGGAGACTGAACTAATGCAAACTGATGCATTCTGAGCGGATTCTTTTCCATTCAGAAATCTCACAAACGGAAAGCCAAAACGCGAGTGTGAAAGTAGACTAAGCTATTCTTATGTGACGAGGAACATTATTCTGGCCTTGCAGCGACAGAATGGCCTGCCACTACACCATTTAATCTGCAATCTTTTGCCTCAGCAGCGGGGAGCATGTGTAGCTTCAAGGTCAGGCAGTGGCAGCTCATCCAAGATACCTGTCACATGCTGAACACCTTTGAAGAGGACACAGAGTTTTTCAGCAGGGACAACTACGGCATGAAGAATGTTATCCCCCTCATATTTATCTTAGAACAGACACTGATGCTCATGCATCAGGGGATGACCGCGGAGGAACAACTTATGTATTTTGCTGTCCACCCTGTAACTGTTGGGGACCCACAAAGAGAAACTGTCATGGAGGAGGAGGAAGATGAGGAGCTGCCACTGCAACTGGAGGAGTTGGAGGTGGAGGAGCAAGAAAATGATGATGATGATGATGATGATGATGGCATCATTCAGGACACCCAAACGTCTCAGTGGGTGGCAGAGTCGGAAAGAACTGGCTACTCGGCACACTTGCCAGAATGGGGGTCTGTTTACTTGTTTCTTACACACCGACAGGCATATCATTGATATCAAGCAGTCTGATGATTACTGGATAGCCATGCTTTTAGACCTTCACTATCAAGCAAAATGGGGGAATGTTTTCCTCTTCCAAAAAAGGGAGGACAAATTATGTTACTACAAGAAAAAAAACTCTGTACACAGCTTGCCTTAGCTTTCTGCATACAGATGCCTGCTGCCAGTGTGTCTAAAAGGAAGACCTCCTGAAGAGTCTACAGTTGCTAATGGTGCCCCATCTTGCCACTGTTGCTGTCTGCCTGCCTGCCCTCCTGCCTGCCATCATGTGCTGTAAGGCTGCTGCTGCCTCCATCATGTTACTATTGTTGCATGCCACTGCTTCAGGCTGCCTTCCATCATGTTATGTAAGGCTGCTGCTGCCACCATTATGCCACCGCTACCTTTATTCCACTGCTGCTGTCTGCCTACCATCATCTTCCGTAAGGCTGCTTCTTCCTCCATCATGCTGCTGACTACCAACTTGTACCATATTGCTGCTGCTGCCATCACCTCAGCTTCTGCTCCTCGCTGGTAATCCTCTACTGCCACCACTATTAACGCTATGCATCTGCCACTGCTACCACAACTACTAATATTACTACTACTACTCATATACTGCCTTGTATGTTCCATGCTGTGCTACTTCTGCTACTATTGTGGGCACATGTCTCTTATTACCCTACCACATTTTCTTCTGACAATTAACACGTGTGCATGTCGTATGGGCAGGCATTCGGACCCTGTCTAGGCATAATTTTTGGACACTTGGTTCCCCAACAAACAACTAATTAAAATGCTTTTATCCCATAGCACTGTGTGTGTTTAACCCATTAGTGCTATTTGACGAGTATACCCGTCATGGAGCAGTGTTACTTTGCACTCCATGACGAGAATACACGTCATGGCTGGAAACTGTCACCATGTTTTACTACAGATACTGTATGCACTGTTACTGGCAGATACTGTATGTGATGATAGCTGCCACGGACAGCTTATTATCACAGTTAGCCGGCTAGGGACCTGTGAGCGCACACTCAGGTCGGCGATCACTGTGATTGGTCCATGAAGTCTCATGGACCAATCAGCACTAGTTTTATTAGCCAGCGCATGTCTTGAGGGATGTGCGCTGTAACGGAGACTGCAGCAGCGCTCCGACAGTCACCTACTGTTATAGGCTGTATGGTCCATACTGTTAGAGGCTTTGATCGTCTCTCCAATGGACCGATCAGAGCTGGAGGGCATCAGGGATCGCTGCTGTCATTGCGCTGTGACAGCCATCCCAGATGCGAACCTGTCAGCATGTAGGTGGTGACAGAGCTGTGATTGGTAGCTGTCACAGACAGCTACCAATCACAGTTTGCCAACCCAGGGCCAATCAAGATGGTCCTAGGTTGGCCAATCAGGGGACAGGAGTCTGGGTAGGGGACTTTACCCCCTCTGATCACCTCAGTTCCGTCAGAGAGGAGATCAGAGAGGGTTATTGTTGCTCAGAGCTCCTGTCAGAGTTGCAGCAATCGCTAAAATCGCTATACACACCCCATCCACCTCCCATTACTTTCCAGTAATTTTAAAACTAAACGGCACTAAATATATATATATATATATATTTAAAATGGCGGAAAAAATATTTGCTCTGAAAAAAATATATATATGGGAGCATATATATATATTTTTTTTTTTTCAGAGCAAATATTTTTCCCACCATTTTAAATATATATATATATATATATATGCACATGGGAAGGAAAATATATATATATATATATATATGCACATGGGAAGGAAAAATGCAAGTCACCCGTACATACTAAATGGTAAAACACTCGGTAACACTGACATGGAAAAGGATCTAGGAATTTTAATAAACAGCAAACTAAGCTGTAAAAAACAGTGTCAGGCAGCTGCTGCCAAGGCCAACAAGATAATGGGTTGCATCAAAAGGGGCATAGATTCCCGTGATATGAACATAGTCCTACCACTTTACAAATCGCTAGTCAGACCACACATGGAGTACTGTGTACAGTTCTGGGCTCCTGTAAACAAGGCAGACATAGCAGAGCTAGAGAGGGTTCAGAGGAGGGCAACTAAAGTAATAACTGGAATGGGGCAACTACAGTACCCTGAAAGATTATCAAAATTAGGGTTATTCACTTTAGAAAAAAGACGACTGAGGGGAGATCTAATTACTATGTATAAATATATCAGGGGTCAGTACAGAGATCTATCCCATCATCTATTTATCCCCAGGACTGTGACTGTGACGAGGGGACATCCTCTGCGTCTGGAGGAAAGAAGGTTTGTACGCAAACATAGAAGAGGATTCTTTACGGTAAGAGCAGTGAGACTATGGAACTCTCTGCCTGAGGAGGTGGTGATGGTGAGTACAATAAAGGAATTCAAGAGGGGCCTGGATGTGTTTCTAGAGCGTAATAATATTACAGGCTATAGCTACTAGAGAGGGGTCGTTGATCCAGGGAGTTATTCTGATTGGAGTCGTGAAGAAATTTTTTATTCCCCTAAAGTGGAGAAAATTGGCTTCTACCTCACAGGGTTTTTTGCCTTCCTCTGGATCAACTTGCAGGATAACAGGCCGAACTGGATGGACAAATGTCTTTTTTCGGCCTTATGTACTATGTTACTATGTTACTATGTTACTATATATTTAGTGCCGTTTAGTTTTAAAATTTTGTTAGCAGCCCTTTATTCCCCCCATCATCATCCTCACTGGCTATAGTATACCCAGTGCTCCTGCCAGTTGCACAAAGCACTACATATCCCCCCCCCTCCCAATCGATATCCGCACAGGCCAACGGCCGCCAGTCATTTACACAGTTTTACTGTTATTTCAGTAGTTACGCCCAGCACCCCTATCAAAGTCGCATCAAGAACTACATATTCTATTCCCCTACTGTATTGTTTTCTAAACAATTTTTTTTCTGTACAGAAAAACTATTTTGGTTAGTACTGTTTTACTGTTATTTTATTAGGTACCCCTATCAGAGTCGTATCAAGAAATATATATTTTCTGGAGGGTCTCTCCCCTCACCCCCCTTCCCATTGACTAACGGCCATCAGTCACTGACCCAGTGAACCCTAACCCACTCGTATATAAAATCCTTTTTAGGTTCAGTTTTTCAGTTATTTTCTTGGGTACACACAGACCTATTGCCATAGTTACACCAAGCAATACATATTCTTAGTGGGATTTTTTCTGCCATCGACACCAACCACCGCCACTGTGAGCTCAATCCCGATCCTATTTTTATTTTGGAGCAAATTTGCTTTATATATTAAAAAAATTTCAGTTAGTACCTTTTTAAAAAAAATATATATATATATATATTTCATCTTCTACAGTTACTGGACTGTTATAGAGTTTACTAAAATTCAAATATGGCGCATCAAAGGCGGGGTACTGCAGAGCAGGTGTACGCCATGATTTGTTCAGACACTGAGTCTGCAAGTGAAGGTGAAATGAATTTTATTGTATCATCATCATCATCTTCGAATGAATCCTAAGAAACCCTAAGAAGGCGCCAAAGGGTTGATGATCAGTCAATAATCCAATCAAAATGCACCTATTTGGGCACCCCCAGATAATTATGTGGCCCAGGTACCTGACTTTACTGCTGATGTGGGTATACATGTTACACGACTGGGTTTAGAGAAGTTGATTTTTTTCAAGCTTTTCTTTACTGATAATTAAATTTTATTGATGGTTGTACAAACCAATTTGTACGCAAACCAATTCATTGCCATGAATCCTGCAACATTTCATGCCCAGAAATGGACCCCTATCAATGCTGTGGAGATGCGTAAGTTTTGGGGCATTGTATTAAGTATGGGCCTGGTAAAAAAAACATCTATAAGAGCATACTGAAGGAACAGATGTACTTTACTACACCCCAATGTACCATGCAGTCATGTCTAGAATGAGGTTTGAAGCCATCATGAAATTTATACACTACAATGATAATACCAGATGCCCACCCCAAGATGATCACAATTTTGATAGATTGTATAAATTAAGGCCCATAATCGCCCATTTCAATTCTATGTTTGCAGAAATATATACCCCTAAAAAACATATTGTTGTTGACAAGTCACTAATGAACTTCAAAGGAAGGCTGCATTTTCGACAGTACTTGCCTAACAAGAGGGCAAGATACGGCATCAAAATGTATAAATTGTGTGAAAGTGAAACTGGCTACACACATCACTTTCAAGTATATGAGGGGAAGGATTCTAAAATAGAACCCCCAGAATGTCCCCCCACCCTTGGAATAGGCGGAAAAATTGTATGGGATTTGGTTCACCCACTGCTGGATCAAGGATACCACCTGTACCTTGACAACTTTTATTCCAATATATCACTTTTTAAGTGCCTTGCTAACAGAAGTATGGTGGCATGTGGCACAATTAGAAAGAACCAAAAAGGCCTCCCAAAAACACGGCTGGGGCAAATGCTTAGGGTGGCAGAGAGCAAAGCACTTTGTAGTGAAAATGTATTGTGAGTTAAATATAAAGACAAAAGAGATGTACTTATGTTAACTACAATACACTGTGACATCAGCACCCTTGTACCTGTTAGAGGTACTGACACTGAAACTCCTAAACCAGTGTGCATTCAAGAATACAATTAATTTATGGGTGGGGTAGACCTGTCAGACCAGGTACACAAACCCTAACGTGCCATGCAAAAATCCAGGATATGGTATAAAAAACTTGTGATGCACCTTACACAGGTTGCATTATATAATGCATTTGTACTTTACAGAAATGCAGGCCAAGAGGGAACTTTTCTTGAATTTCAAGAAAATGTAATAAAGGCCCTCATATATGGGGACCGGGTGGAGGCTGGACCCAGTACCACTTCTACATGTGAGGCAACAAGGATAGTGCCAGGACAGCAATTCCCCAGTAATATTTCTTCCACTGCAAAAAAGAGCAAGCCACTAAAATGCTGCCGTGTGTGTTACAAAATTGGTATAAGAAAGGAAACCAGCTATCAAAGTGAAACATGTCCATCAAAACCTGGCCTTTGTATGAAAAGATGCTTCAAAATTTACTATACTACTTTTGATGTATCATTTTATACTTTTACTTTCATGAAACCCTTTTTATCCTTTCCTGTTGCCCAGTAAGAATTTATATTTTCAAAAAATCTTGATTAAAAAAGATCTTGAAAAAATCAAAATTATTCCAACTAAATTTAATATACAAATTATAATGAAACTAAAAATCCACTATACCTCTAGATGAATAAACCCCATGTGTGCTCAAAAACTGATGTATGGGTGCACAGCAGGCATATAATTTTATACTTTTACTTTCATGAAACCCTCTTTATCCTTTCCTGTTGCCCAGTGAGAATTTTTTTTTTTGAAAAATCTTAGTCCACCTTGTCTAAATTATTCCTACTAAACTAAATTGAAAGAGGACCTTTCATGGGTTTGCATTAATGGAGATACATATCTGGACTTGCAGGGTACCCCTTGCTGATGCTGCCACCCTGCCTGATTTTTTAAAATATCGCTGCAGCGTACTCAAGTTGTGTGTAGAAATGTGTTCCTGGGTGTAGTAGTGCAATAGACACTAACCTGAGACGGCTGACTCTCTGCATAGGCAGATGATGGTAGGAAAATGTTTGTGACGCCAGTGCCAAGTAAACGGTGGCACGCCGTTTGCTGATAGCAGGAATAAATGAGGAACACCGTGATGTTAAAACAGAACTCCAACTTTAGTAGTTTTAAATATAGAGACATTCACGGAAGCGCAGTTCCTTTGCATACAGTCGATTTTTCAATACGGTTGATGCAGGCAATACAGATTGAGCAAGGTGACTACAGAGTGTTAAACACACAGGACTTGCAGTACAGGAGCTTGCACTCTATCTCTGACTGATCCTGGAACATAGCAAATCTTCTCCAAGGCCCAATACCTTAACTCTGGCGTATATCCTTGGTTTTAGCTTTATAAAGTACCTCCTCTGTTATCTTGAGTACCTCTTGCTTTTCTGCACATTTTGCCTCTGTCTCCCTCTCAGCTTCCTCAGGCTCTAGAAACTTCTGAGCTCCAAACTAGACTGACTTTTGCTTCCCTGTCTGGGCCTTATATAAACTAGGGCTCTCTAGCTCCCTCTAGTGACTAGAAGCTGGAATGACACCCCTAGCAGGCCTGTACATGCAAGTGTCACAGTAACAGGGAAATACATAACATTACATTACATGACAATTTATAAAGATGACATATACCAACTTCCCCATAATTAAGGGGGGACGACAGCACACCAAGTGACACTTTTGTAGTGACGGGCATTACAGTCCCCGTACACTACATACCCCACTGCTTTAAGCTGAGTACGACCTCGTACTCCATCAGGGCTCGCCCAACTGGAATCTCTACCTGAAACAGAAAAAAGAGACATGCAGGCATACATACATGTAATTCATCTGCATTTACATTCACATCAGGTCCAATTGGCAAAGGTGAAGGGTAGTGACAAGGGGCGTCGTTCTCTTCTCTTCAGGATAGTGAATGGAACTGGGGCGCTGACCTGGCACAGCGTAACATTATAACCAGGATAGTCCATGACAATGAATAAGTCCATAATAGAACAGCAAAATAGATAAAACAGTATAAAAACGGAACTACCCAGGAGTTTCCTGTGGGTGTATCACAGGCAAGGGCTCACGTGGAGGAGTCCATTCTTGCGCACAAATGTCAAGTAAGGTATTGCCAGTGGCAACTGTTTGGGAGGAGACACCACCAGAATAATCAAAGTCTCCTAAACGGACTGGCGGGCGTCCCCTGGTCATCCGGGTAGACCTTCTCAAAACAGGGGTCTCCTCTTCCCTTAGCAACGAGGTAGAAGAGAGAGGAGCAACAGGAGGGTCTCCATCAGGGAGATCTTGGTCAGGAACAACTGGAACAACTGGAACAATTAGATCCACTAGAGGGGGAACTGGATCCGGGGCATCTTGAACCAGCTCTTCTGGAGGTGAAGCTACAGTAGGTGCCGGAGCAGGCACCAGCCTGCATAGGATCCTCGGGCTGTATTGCTGACTCTGACACAGGATATTCAGATCCAGAACTCTCGGCACTAGGTTCTGGTGTCAGGCAGAGCTTTAACCGGTTTCGGTGTACAATTTGGGATCCCTTGTATTCCCGGGTGATCTCATAAGTGTGAGTTCCAACATTTGGGATTGCCGTGACAACATAGGGACTTCGCTCCCATTTACTGTCCAATTTACTGGTACGGCGGTTATTCTTTAACCATACCACAGCCCCTATTGTCAAGGGTTCTGCATGGGCTGCTTGATCATAGTCTCTCTGCTGTCGGTCCCTAGCATAGTCCATACGCTCCTGAACAATGGCTTTGGCTGTATTCAATCGCCTTTGATGTTCAGCAACCCAGTCGGTGTTAGGTAATGGGTTAATGCAATCAGGTACGTGTATGTCCAATGAATGATCAGCAGGCAATGTCCCTTGGCGCCCAAACATCAAGTAAAAAGGGGTATACCCGGTGGAACAATGTATGGTATGATTGTATGTGAACATGAGCTGTGGCAACAGACTGGGCCAATCTCCTCTGTTCTCAGGAGGCACGGCCCTCAGCATCTCTATCAAGGTCTGATTCATTTTTTCACATAATCCGTTACCTTGAGGATGGTAGGCCGTTGTCCGGATCTTCTTACAGTTGTGTAAGCAGCACAGTTCATGGAACAGATGGGACTCAAAAGCAGGTCCTTGATCGGTGAGGATCTTTTCCGGACATCCATAGGGCAGGAGGAAGTGCTTCCAGAACATTTCGGCTGTAGTCTTGGCTGTCTGGTCTCTCACAGGCACTGCTACAACAAACTTTGTGAAATGGTCAATAATAGTCATGGCATAAGCATACCCTGAGCGACTAGGCTCCAGTTTCACATGGTCGATGGCGACAAGTTCAAGAGGACGGGTACTTACAATGGGTCTCAGTGGTGCCCTCTGATCATGGTGCTAACTTCGTTTTAAGGCACAGGCTACACACTCTCGACACCACTTCTCCATGTCTTCTCTCATGCCCACCCAGTAAAACCGCTGGCGGATAGTAGCCTCAGTCTTTTGGACCCCAAAGTGACCGGATTGATTGTGGTACATCTCCAACACCATACCTGCATCTCGTCGGGGTATGAGAATCTGGTGCACTCTCTCGTTGGACACTGGGTCTAGGCTTCTCCGTAGCAATAGGCCCTTTTGTATGAAGAGTTGATGGCGCTGTCTCCACAGTTTGATGAGCTCAGGATCTGCACTCTTACGCCGAATCCTCTCAGGGGCTCTGCCACTAGTAATGAAGTCCAACAACTCACCCAGCACTCTACTTTCAGACTGTAGTTTCACCCACCTTTCTTCTTTAGGATCAGGCCTACTGGAGGGTGAAGGAACTGCAGCTCTGTTATTGGTAGCTCGAGCCTGATCTTGTTGAGCAAATTTGTTATAGAAAGCCGGCATCTCTACATCTTCCCAAGCATCTCGCACATCATTAGGAGCTGTCTCTGTGGGAAGCCTGGATAAAGCATCAGCATTATCATTAGTACGTCCAGCACGATACTTTACAGAGAAATTATAGTTGGCAAGGCGAGAGGCCCATCTCTGCTCCAAGGCCCCCAATTTAGCTGTATTTAGATGTGCCAGAGGGTTATTGTCAGTGAATGCAATGAACGGGGTGGCGGCTAGATAATCCTTGAATTTTTCTGTCACCGCCCACACTAATGCCAGGAACTCTAGTTTGAAGGAACTATAATTCTGGTCATTTTTCTCAGCTCCTTTCAGGGAGCGGCTTGCATATGCTATCACTCTCTCTTTTCCCTCTTGGATCTGGGCTAACACAGCTCCCAGGCCTCGCTTGCTAGCATCAGTATAGAGATGGAAGGGCTTGCTATAATCTGGATAACCTAACACTGGAGGCTCGGTCAGTTTCTTTTTTAGCAATTGGAACGCTATCTCTCTTTCCTCATTCCACTCAATGGGCACAGGAGTTCTAGGACTTTTCTTGGGTTGCCCCCTCAAGAGTTCCTGGATAGGATCAGCTATTTGAGCAAAATGGGGGATAAAACGTCTATAGTAGCCGGCAAAACCAAGGAAACTCCTCACCTCTTTGACGGTAGTAGGAACCGGCCAATTACGGACAGCTGCTAATTTATCAGGGTCAGGTTGCACTCCCTCTCCGCTTACTACATGCCCCAGGTATCTTACTGCAGGTTTGAGCAGGTGACACTTGGATGGCTTTACCTTCAAGCCATATTTGATAAGGATTTCAAATACTTCTGCCAAATGTTTCAGATGGTCTTCATATGTTTTTGAGTACACAATGACGTCATCTAGATACAGCAGCACTGTTTCGAAGTTTTTGTGACCCAAACACCGTTCCATTAGTCTCTGGAAAGTTCCTGGGGCGTTACATAGCCCAAACGGCATACAATTGAACTCAAACAGGCCCATGGGAGTAGTGAAAGCAGTCTTTTCCCTATCCTCGGGGGCCATGGGTACTTGCCAGTAGCCGCTGGTCAAGTCCAATGTGGAGAAATAGGCAGAAGAGCCCAGAGCAGTTAGTGACTCCTCAATGCGGGGTAGTGGGTATGCATCTTTGTGGGTTATTTGATTAATTTTCCTATAATCCACACAGAAACGGATACTACCGTCCTTCTTCTTTACAAGAACCAGGGGTGCAGCCCACGGACTACGGCTGTCCCGGATCACATTAGAGTCTTTCATCTCTTGGATCATCTCCATTACAGTCTGATATGAAGTAGGTGGTAAGGGTCTGTATCTCTCCTTGATAGGAGGATGAGAGCCAGTAGGTATGGTGTGTTGTATGGCACTCACCTCTCCATAGTCAGTAGCATGCTTACTGAAGGCCTGGTGGTGCTCCTTGACAAGCTGTAGAATCCCTTCTTGTTGATGTTGGGGGGTAGTCTCGTCCCCTACATGGAGCTCTTCCCACCAGGGCACTTGTGGCTGGGTCACCGGCGAACATCCGCTGACTGCAGCTGGCGGCTTCTCTGTCGCTGGAAGACGAATGATGTCTTGGAAGGACACCTGGGACAGCTGGGCAACACGGCAATGCTTAGTAAGCGCAACAGGATGATCACTCAGGTTAATCAGACGGACAGGTACTTTACCTTGGGAGACGTTCACCAGGCACTTGGCAGCTCTCACATAAGGGTAATCCTCCATCTGGATTGGTTCTACCAGGGCTGGATAATCTCGGCCTTGGACTCCCAGGACAGCACGACACCATAAAAGAGTTTGAGAATTAGGAGGCAAAGTCACAGGCTTAATATCACTAATCCTGGCAGTACAAATTTCTCCTTTCCCATTAGCAAACCTCTGTTGGGCACTTAACACAGTAATAGTCTTTTGAATCACCCTCCTGGATGCAGAGGAAGCAGTGGGCAAAGTCTGATGTAATACAGCAAGTATTTCTGAATAACAGTTTTTGAAGACATTGGTGCCTAGAATGACAGGATGTCCTCCTCTGTCACCGGCCTGTACTACGATCACTCCCTGTTGAGGCTGGGTTACTTCTCCCACCTGCAGGGTGGGTTCCCAGTATCCATGAATCTTTACTGGTTTGCCATTGCTGGCGATAATTTCCACCCAGGATTCAGGCGGTTGGGTCAACTGGTTGGTGTCCCAGAACTTTTCAAATGCAGGCAGCTGAATAGTAGTGACCTGAGACCCAGTATCTAATAGGGCTTCAAAGGGGACCCCGTTGATCTCTATATTGATTTTAGGATGGGATCCCACATAACGTGGCATCCAATTTGGATCCTCTGGACCTAGTGTTCTACCTCCCGAGGGGTGGTCCTCAGCCTCAGGGGTTGCCCGTTTAACTGCCAGCACGTGGATTCTGTGTGTCCCAGCTTTTTGCAGTATGTACACACGGGCCGCTTGCGATCTCTATTACGCCTCCCAGGATCCCTGGGGTGAGTCTCTTGGTAAGGAGGTGGGAACGGCCTAGGAGGTGACAGGAATTCTTCTTCTGTCATTATGGGTTTTTCCCATTCCTCTATTTTTCTGCACACTTTCTCTAGACTTTTAGTGAGGTGATTTACTTGCTCTGTCAACATGGCAATAGTATCGGTAGCTGACACTTGAACAGCTTGACCGGCCTGAGCTTGGTTAGAGATAAGCGGTTTCACCCTGCAGGCTGATGACTCAGGTGGGGTGCTCAACTCAGGAGATACTGCGGACCCCAGAATTTTTATAGCCAGTTCTTTAAAGTCCAGAAAGGTACTGTTAGGGTGCTGGGCGGACAGCATCTTTAATTGGGTCCTTATTTGCTCACTAGACACCCCGGGGATAAATTGTTCCCTCAGGGTCTGGTCCTGATTATCAGCCTCCTTGGGATCTATCTGGATTACAGCCCCTAAAGCCTCCTGAAGTGATAGGGCATAGTCACGGAGGGACTCACCGGACTTCTGTTTCTTGCCAAAGAAATGCATCTTTATCTCTGAGGCAGTCCTAGTTTCAAAAGTGGCCCTGAGGCGGGTGAATATCTGTTCTAGAGTACTCCGCTCAGTAGCAGGCCAGGATAATACCTCCCTGCGGGCAGCTCCCTCCAGCTGCGCTAGCAGGATTTCCATTTGCTGGTCGGCATTTATGGGGTACAGTTTGAATAATGCCAGCAACTTTTCTTTAAAGTCCCTTAGGGTATGGGTCTCTCCTCCGTAGCGGGGGAACCATGGGGCCCCGAAATAGTAAGGCATGGTAAAGGGCATCATGCTGGGGGCTGTAGGATGATTAGGAGCCGCAAGCTCTGACATGGTAGTCTATTGAGATATGGCCGCTGGCGACTAAAGGGGCCGGAACAATCCCCTTCCCTCCGGTTACAAGTTCTTACCAGTATCGCCGGGTTGGCGCAGTCCAAGTCTCGAGAGATTCCGGACGTCCTGAGTACGCGGTGACGTAGAAGAAGCAGGGCCGCGGCGGTGCGATGATGACGAGGGGCGGGATTCTCTGTGTTTTTGCAGGGATCCGCCCACGAAGGTCCTCAGCAGCGCGGGAAACTTTACTCCAGGCGGCCGGTGGCCATCTTTAGCAAAACGCTGTCCATTCACTGACAGCAAGCAGGATTGTAAAAAGTCCACAAAACCACACTCCAATGTGGCGATTTTCTTCCTCTTGGTAGCGCAACACTGCACAGCGCTTTTTAGAGTTTTTAGGAACACTTTTGATATGATTTTCAGTTCACAAAGTCCACTTTAAATAAACAGGCAATTTGTCACTTTGGTCACAGGGCAACTGTATAAGGCACAAAGTTCACGCTTCTTGCACTAGAAAGCGTGCGTATCCTGTTCGTGACGCCAAAAGAGAGGTGCAGCGTACTCAAGTTGTGTGTAGAAATGTGTTCCTGGGTGTAGTAGTGCAATAGACACTAACCTGAGACGGCTGACTCTCTGCATAGGCAGGTGATGGTAGGAAAATGTTCGTGACGCCAGTGCCAAGTAAACGGTGGCACGCCGTTTGCTGATAGCAGGAATAAATGAGGAACACCGTGATGTTAAAACAGAACTCCAACTTTAGTAGTTTTAAATATAGAGACATTCACGGAAGCGCAGTTCCTTTGCATACAGTCGATTTTTCAATACGGTTGATGCAGGCAATACAGATTGAGCAAGATGACTACAGAGTGTTAAACACACAGGACTTGCAGTACAGGAGCTTGCACTCTATCTCTGACTGATCCTGGAACATAGCAAATCTTCTCCAAGGCCCAATACCTTAACTCTGGCGTATATCCTTGGTTTTAGCTTTATAAAGTACCTCCTCTGTTATCTTGAGTACCTCTTGCTTTTCTGCACATTTTGCCTCTGTCTCCCTCTCAGCTTCCTCAGGCTCTAGAAACTTCTGAGCTCCAAACTAGACTGACTTTTGCTTCCCTGTCTGGGCCTTATATAAACTAGGGCTCTCTAGCTCCCTCTAGTGACTAGAAGCTGGAATGACACCCCTAGCAGGCCTGTACATGCAAGTGTCACAGTAACAGGGAAATACATAACATTACATTACATGACAATTTATAAAGATGACATATACCAACTTCCCCATAATTAAGGGGGGACGACAGCACACCAAGTGACACTTTTGTAGTGACGGGCATTACAGTCCCCGTACACTACATCGCTCCTTCACCCCACTGTGGCCCCACACAGATTTTGCACTCAGTATGCTAACACTGAGCATTGGAACAGGGAGAAGGAGATGCCAGGGTTTCTCAATGGGCGTCTCCTTCTCCCTGCTGTAGCGCTGTCCAATCGCAGCGCAGAGCATCACAGCCAGGGATGTTTCTTCCTCCTTGATCCAATGCTCAGTATTAGCATACTGAGCATGAAATCTGCGGTGGGTAAAGCGTGGCGCAGGAGCGATATTTTAAAAAAATCATGCAGGGTGGTAGCATCAGTACCCCACAAGTCCAGGTATCTATCTCTATTAACCACCTCCGGACCGCCTAACGCAGGATCGCGTTCCGGAGGTGGCAGCCCTGCGCAGAGTCACGCATATATGCGTCATCTCGCGATGGCCGAGATTTCCTGTGAACGCGCGCACACAGGCGCGCGCGCTCACAGGAACGGAAGGTAAGAGAGTTGATCTCCAGCCTGCCAGCGGCGATCGTTCGCTGGCAGGCTGGAGATGTGTTTTTTTTTAACCCCTAACAGGTATATTAGACGCTGTTTTGATAACAGCGTCTAATATACCTGCTACCTGGTCCTCTGGTGGTCCCCTTTGTTTGGATCGACCACCAGAGGACACAGGTAGCTCAGTAAAGTAGCACCAAGCACCACTACACTACACTACACCCCCCCCCGTCACTTATTAACCCCTTATTAGCCCCTGATCACCCCATATAGACTCCCTGATCACCCCCCTGTCATTGATTACCCCCCTGTCATTGATCAACCCCCTGTAAAGCTCCATTCAGACGTCCGCATGATTTTTACGGATCCACTGATAGATGGATCGGATCCGCAAAACGCATCCGGACGTCTGAATGAAGCCTTACAGGGGCGTGATCAATGACTGTGGTGATCACCCCATATAGACTCCCTGATCACCCCCCTGTCATTGATTACCCCCCTGTCATTGATTACCCCCCTGTAAAGCTCCATTCAGATGTCCGCATGATTTTTACGGATGCACTGATAGATGGATCGGATCCGCAAAACGCATCCGGACGTCTGAATGAAGCCTTACAGGGGCATGATCAATGACTGTGGTGATCACCCCATATAGACTCCCTGATCACCCCCCTGTCATTGATTACCCCCCTGTAAAGCTCCATTCAGATGTCCGCATGATTTTTACGGATGCACTGATAGATGGATCCGATCCGCAAAACGCATCCGGACGTCTGAATGAAGCCTTACAGGGGCATGATCAATGACTGTGGTGATCACCCCATATAGACTCCCTGATCACCCCCCTGTAAAGCTCCATTCAGATGTCCGCATGATTTTTACGGATGCACTGATAGATGGATCCGCAAAACGCATCCGGACGTCTGAATGAAGCCTTACAGGGGCATGATCAATGACTGTGGTGATCACCCCATATAGACTCCCTGATCACCCCCCTGTAAAGCTCCATTCAGATGTCCGCATGATTTTTACGGATGCACTGATAGATGGATCCGATCCGCAAAACGCATCCGGACGTCTGAATGAAGCCTTACAGGGGCATGATCAATGACTGTGGTGATCACCCCCCTGTCATTGATTACCCCCCTGTAAAGCTCCATTCAGATGTCCGCATGATTTTTACGGATGCACTGATAGATGGATCCGATCCGCAAAACGCATCCGGACGTCTGAATAAAGCCTTACAGGGGCATGATCAATGACTGTGGTGATCACCCCATATAGACTCCCTGATCACCCCCCTGTCATTGATCACCCCCCCTGTCATTGATCACCACCCCTGTCATTGATCACCCCCCTGTCATTGATCACCCCTCTGTAAGGCTCCATTCAGACATTTTTTTGGCCCAAGTTAGCGGAATTTTTTATTTTTTTTCTTACAAAGTCTCATATTCCACTAACTTGTGTCAAAAAATAAAATCTCACATGAACTCACCATACCCCTCACGGAATCCAAATGCGTAAAATTTTTTAGACATTTATATTCCAGACTTCTTCTCACGCTTTAGGGCCCCTAGAATGCCAGGGCAGTATAAATACCCCACATGTGACCCCATTTTGGAAAGAAGACACCCCCAGGTATTCCGTGAGGGGCATATTGAGTCCATGAAAGATTGAAATTTTTGTCCCAAGTTAGCGGAACGGGAGACTTTGTGAGAAAAAAATTAAAAAAATCAATTTCCGCTAACTTGTGCCAAAAAAAAAAAAATTCTATGAACTCGCCATGCCCCTCATTGAATACCTTGGGGTGTCTTATTTCCAAAATGGGGTCACATGTGGGGTATTTATACTGCCCTGGCATTCTAGGGGCCCCAAAGCGTGAGAAGAAGTCTGGTATCCAAATGTCTAAAAATGCCCTCCTAAAAGGAATTTGGGCACCTTTGCGCATCTAGGCTGCAAAAAAGTGTCACACATCTGGTATCGCCGTACTCAGGAGAAGTTGGGGAATGTGTTTTGGGGTGTCATTTTACATATACCCATGCTGGGTGAGAGAAATATCTTGGTCAAATGCCAACTTTGTATAAAAAAATGGTAAAAGTTGTCTTTTGCCAAGATATTTCTCTCAGCCAGCAAGGGTATATGTAAAATGACACCCCAAAACACATTCCCCAACTTCTCCTGAATACGGCGATACCACATGTGTGACACTTTTTTGCAGCCTAGGTGGGCAAAGGGGCCCATATTCCAAAGAGCACCTTTAGGATTTCACAGGTCATTTACCTACTTACCACACATTAGGGCCCCTGGAAAATGTCAGGGCAGTATAACTACCCCACAAGTGACCCCATTTTGGAAAGAAGACACCCCAAGGTATTCCGTGAGGGGCATGGCGAGTTCCTAGAATTTTTTATTTTTTGTCACAAGTTAGTGGAAAATGATGATTTTTTTTTTTTCATACAAAGTCTTATATTCCACTAACTTGTGACAAAAAATAAAAACTTCCATGAACTCACTATGCCCATCAGCGAATACCTTGGGGTCTCTTCTTTCCAAAATGGGGTCACTTGTGGGGTAGTTATACTGCCCTGGCATTCTAGGGGCCCAAATGTGTGGTAAGGAGTTTGAAATCAAATTCTGTAAAAAATGACCTGTGAAATCCGAAAGGTGCTCTTTGGAATATGGGCCCCTTTGCCCACCTAGGCTGCAAAAAAGTGTCACACATCTGGTATCGCCGTACTCAGGAGAAGGTGGGGAATGTGTTTTGGGGTGTCATTTTACATATACCCATGCTGGGTGAGAGAAATATCTTGGCAAAAGACAACTTTTCCCATTTTTTTATACAAAGTTGGCATTTGACCAAGATATTTATCTCACCCAGCATGGGTATATGTAAAAAGACACCCCAAAACACATTCCCCACCTTCTCCTGAGTACGGAGATACCAGATGTATGACACTTTTTTGCAGCCTAGGTGGGCAAATGGGCCCATTTTCCAAAGAGCACCTTTCGGATTTCACAGGTCATTTTTTACAGAATTTGATTTCAAACTCCTTACCACACATTTGGGCCCCTAGAATGCCAGGGCAGTATAACTACCCCACAAGTGACCCCATTTTGGAAAGAAGAGACCCCAAGGTATTTCGTGATGGGCATAGTGAGTTCATAGAATTTTTTATTTTTTGTCACAAGTTAGTGGAATATGAGACTTTGTAAAAAAAAAAAAAAAAATCATCATTTTCCCATAACTTGTGACAAAAAATAAAAAGTTCTATGAACTCACTATGCCCATCAGCGAATACTTTAGGGTGTGTACTTTCCGAAATGGGGTCATTTGTGGGGTGTTTGTACTGTCTGGCCATTGTAGAACCTCAGGAAACATGACAGGTGCTCAGAAAGTCAAAGCTGCTTCAAAAAGCGGAAATTCACATTTTTGTACCATAGTTTGTAAACGCTATAACTTTTACCCAAACCATTTTTTTTTTACCCAAACATTTTTTGTTTATCAAAGACATGTAGAACTATAAATCTCGAGCAAAATTTCTATATGGATCTCGTTTTTTTTGCAAAATTTTACAACTGAAAGTGAAAAATGTCATTTTTTTGCAAAAAAATCGTTAAATTTCGATTAATAACAAAAAAAGTAAAAATGTCAGCAGCAATGAAATACCACCAAATGAAAGCTCTATTAGTGACAAGAAAAGGAGGTAAAATTCATTTGGGTGGTAAGTTGCATGACCGAGCAATAAACGGTGAAAGTAGTGTAGGTCAGAAGTGTAAAAAGTGGCCTGGTCTTTCAGGGTGTTTAAGCACTGGGGGCTGAAGTGGTTAATCCAAACCCATGAAAGGTCCTCTTTAATGTACTAATTATAATGAAACAAAAAATCCACTATACCTCTAGATGAATAACTTAGTGGGAGTAGTTTCGAAAATGTGGTCACTTATTAGGGGTTTCCACTGTGGGGGTACCTCAGGATCTTTTGAAGGGAAACATTGTGCTTGAAAACAATTCCAGCAACATCTGTCCTCTAAAAACCATATGGCGCTCTTTCCCGTCTGAACCTTGCTTTGTGCCAATATATTGTTTAAGAACAAGCACGGGGTGTTGTCATATTCAAGAGTAAATGGTTAATAAATGGTGGGGTACATTTTCTCCTTTTGCCCCTTGGGAAATGGAAAAATTAAGGCCTAAAGTGACATTTTCATGGAAAAAAATGCAAATTTTAATTTTCATGGCCAATTGTTTCTAAATTCTATAAACGCCGGTTGGGCCAAAGAGTTCACTACTACAGAAATTAGGTCCCCTTAGGGTGTCTTAAAATGCGACATGGCACCTGAAAATTAATCTACTGAAATCTGCCATCTAAAACCCATTTGGTGCTCCTTCCCTTTTTAGCCCTGCTGTGTGCCCATACATCAGGCATGGCCAACCTGCGGCTCTCCAGCTGTTGTAAAACTACAACTCCCACCATGCCCTGCTGTAGGCTGATAGCTGTAGACTGTCCGGGCATGATGGGAGTTGTAGTTTTGCAACAGCTGGAGAGCCTCAGGTTGGCCATCCCTGCCATACATAATTTTTTTTTAGCACATATGGGGTGTTGGCGTATTCAGGTGAAAATGGGGAACAAAATGTGGGGTGCATTTTGTCCTGTTACCCATTGTGTAAGTGAAAAATGTGGGTGTAAAGCAACTTTTTCTGGAATTTTTTATTTGTTTTTCCTTTTCACTGCCAAGTGTTTCCTAATTCTATGCCTGATGGATCAAATTGCTCACTACACATCTTGAAATATTCCTTGAGGGGTGTAGTTTCCGGAATGGGGTGAATTTTTTGGGGTTTTATACTGTAGGGCCACCTCAGGGTGTCCTCATATGCGACATAGCTGCCAATTACCTTTCCAGCTAAATCCGCTCTCCAAAAGCAATATGGTGCTTCTTCCACTCTGAAGCCTCCTGTGCGCCCATACACCAGTTTTTGAGCACACATGGGGTGTTGCCGTATTCGGGGGGAAATGGGAACAAAATATGGGGTGCATTTTGTCTTGTTACCCTTTGGGAAAATGAAAAATGTATGTGTAAATGAACTTTTTTGTGAAAAAAATTTAATTTTTAATTTTCACTGCCAAGTGTTTCCTAATTTTGTGAAAGGCCTGATTGGTCAAAGTGCTCACGACACACCTTGCAATATTCTTTGAGGGGTGTAGTTTTCGGAATGGGGTGACTTTTTGGGGGGTTTCCACTGTAGGGTGACCTCACGGTGTCTTCATATGAGACATAGCTCCCAATTAACATTCCAGCTAAATCCGCTCTCCAAAAGCCATATGTGCTCCTTCCACTCTAATGCCTGCTGTGCACCCATACATCAGTTATTGAGCATACATCTGGTGTTGCCATATTCAGGGGGGAAATGGTGAACAAAATGTGGGGTGCATTTTGTCTTGTTACCCTTTGGGAAAGTGAAAAAATGTAGGTGTAAAGCAACTTTTTTGTAAAAAAAATTTGCAACTTTCCATTTTCACTGCTAAGTGTTTCCTAATTCTGTGAAACGCCTGATTGGTCAAAGTGTTCACTACACACCTTGAAATATTCCTTGATGGGTGTAGTTTCCGGAATAGGGTGACTTTTTGGGGGTTTCCACTGTAGGGCCATCTCAGAGTGTCTTCATTTGCGACATAGCTCCCAATTACCATTCCAGCTAAATCCGCTCTCCAAAAGCCATATGGTAATGCTTCCACTCTGAAGCCTGCTGTGCGCCCATACATCAGTTTTTGAGCACATATGGGGTGTTTATGTAAACTCCAGATTCAGGGTAATAGATTTTGAGTTTTGCTTGGCTGTTAACCCTTGATGTGTTTCATAAAAAAATAGAGAAAAAAAAAATCTGCTAAAAAAGTGAAATTTTTACATTTCATTCCCATTTTCCTTTCATTCTCGTGGGGCACCTAAAGGGTTAACAAAGTTTGTAAAATCAGTTTTGAGTAGCTTAAGGGGTGTAGTTTCTAAAATGGGGTGATTTATGGGTGATTTGTAATATGTAAGCCCCAGAAAGCGACTTCATAACTGAACTGGTCCTGAAAAATTTGGTTTCGGAAATTTTCATAAAAATTTCAAGATTTGCTTCTAAACTTCTAAGCCTTCTAACGTCCCAAAAAAAGTAAATGTCACTTTCAAAATGATCCAAACATGAAGTAGACATATGGGTTTTTTATCACATTGGTCTGCATATAGTGGTCATTGACCTGTAGCTTCTGATAGTAATGGACATGTTGTGTTAGACAACTGTTCACATGGTGCAGTACTGCGTGGTGGCCTTTGTTTTTGTGGCACTGCGCTGGTGGGTTGGTGGGACCCAGTGCCATGAGTGGAATAATCAGACAGCAGAGGTGCTGTTTGACCCCTGGGTCCCGCCACCTACTAGGGCAGTGCCGCCTCGTCACCGCATGGTTGCTGCACCTTTTTCAGAGTAGGTCCCACTCAAAGAGGCGACCTTGGCGTGGTGAGTGGGCTTATGCCTTTTGATCAAAATGTACACTAATGCCTCTTGTACAGCATGCAGTATGGGGGGCTGTACACTTTAATATAGCGCTGAGCAGCGAGTTAGATCAAAGCATAGCATTGTGGATGTGCGATCCAGTTCTGTTCTTTACCCCCAGACATTTACTATATTTAGTGGTTGGGCTTTTGTGCCCTTGGGTTTTCTTGTTCTGCACCTCTGCAACGTAACGCATACTGACTCCTAAGATATCGGCAACCTGCATCACTGCGACCGGTGAGCTACTCCAGAACCCTATCTCTTCATACCAGGGGGTGAGATGAAAACCTACCGGGAGCAAGATCGTAGTAAGATTGACTGCTTCATTATATCAGGAGGATTATGTGTATTTGCTGGTGTCGCGCCATTTTCATTTAGCACTACACGTGTTTGTTGCAGGGTTTGAGAATCCTAGGCGTCTATTTACTCTGGGGCCTGTATCAAGAGGGGAATGTAGTATGGGTTCTCCCACTTTTAATGGATATATAGTGAAAGTTAAGTTTTATTAACACTACTGCCCTTCTTTGATTTAAGTTTTAGACATAGCGGTAGTTTGTGTAGATCACACCTGGTCTCACAGATGAGACCAAAATATTTTTTTTTGTTTTCTACAAATTTAACTTAGTCAGACACACTAAATATAAGTTTGCCAAATCCAATGATATCGATGAGACCAGCCAACCAGCTGTGTATGGGGAATCTTGAGGAGAAAGCTTCTTGGAGAGAAGTCTACCCCTCCCCCCCTCTTCCTACTGAGAGCAAATGCTGGCTCAGTTGAACAGAGGAGACAAATATGAGGGATCAGGAGTTATAGCGACTGTAGAACAAGCATTTAGCCAGCAGCTATATTATGCATGTTCATTCACATGACAGTGATAAACAGCTGTGTGACGTCCGATTTTGTAACAGCCTTCACATGGACATTTTGAGTCTATGGAGCTATTTTCATGGCCATTTTTTTTAACATTATTATTACTTCGCTGATTGCGGCATCTGAGGCTACAATTTAGGCCTTTTAGCGGTAAATCAGGGTAAAAAAGAAAACCTCACCTTATCCATTTGCTCGTGTAGAGGCTGTCGCAGCCATCTTAATTGAATACACTGCATGAAATCACGTTAGCTAGGCGCGGAGACATCATCACTAATGATGTCATCGTGCCAGGCCAGCGTGCCATACGTCACCACGCGCTAGATTTCTTGCAGTTTCTGCAATCAAGATGATCGTGACGACCTCTTCAAATGGATGAGACGAGTATGTTTTTTGGTTTTTTTTTTACTACCAATTTAGGGAAAATTAGTTCGTTACCATGAAGCGTGAGGAAATTTGGCTTTGTAGCAAATCTAATTTTTCCTGAAATTCGGATCAAAGTCAATTAGATTTGTTTAACATTACTTGGGATTTTTGAAAAAAGGCTATAAAATTCATTTAATTTTCATGGCCATATTATCAACTCAAAATAGCCAATAAAATGGATAAATGGAAATACTTTTATAATGCCCATTCTTTCCACTGTTGTGTGATTGTACCCTTAGACTAAACAACCTAAAGATGCACCAAATTTATCATAGTGGCTAATGCTGGATAATAAATTTGGTGCATCTTTAGTTTGTATGTTTCACTCTAAGTATCTACCAACTATTAGTTGACTTACTTTGTGCCTGAATTCTGTGCCAAAATTTTGGCACTGTGTTGAGCGAACCCGTACTGTAAAGTTTGGGTCCGTACCGAACTTTACAATTTTGGCTTTTCCGGCAAAGTTCGGATTCGATTCCGGTATTCAGGCATTTAATAAAGCTTGTTGAAAGGCTGCAGGGCAGCCAATCAGCAAGCTTTTAAGCTGTGGGCACTTAGAAGCCATCACAGCTGTGCCTAGTAATGGCATGGCTGTGATTGGACGGTGCATCATGTGACCCAGTCTCTATAAAAGCTAGATCACGTGTAGCATCGCATATCAGTTCTGAGTAGTGCAGGGACTGGAAGCAGGCAGCTGAAGTGAGGGACAGTGTTAGGAATGGCTATTTGTTCTGGTGGTGACCTACACTCACCTAAAGAATTATTAGGAACACCTGTTCTATTTCTCATTAATGCAATTATCTAGTCAACCAATCACATGGCAGTTGCTTCAATGCATTTAGGGATGTGGTCCTGGTCAAGACAATCTCCTGAACTCCAAACTGAATGTCAGAATGGGAAAGAAAGGTGATTTAAGCAATTTTGAGCGTGGCATGGTTGTTGGTGCCAGACGGGCCAGTCTGAGTATTTCACAATCTGCTCAGTTACTGGGATTTTCCCGCACAACCATTTCTAGGGTTTACAAAGAATGGTGTGAAAAGGGAAAAACATCCAGTATGCGGCAGTCCTGTGGGCAAAAATGCCTTGTGGATGCTAGAGGTCAGAGGAGAATTGGCCGACTGATTCAAGCTGATAGAAGAGCAACGTTGACTGAAATAACCGCTCGTTACAACTGAGGTATGCAGCAAAGCATTTGTGAAGCCACAACACGCACAACCTTGAGGCGGATGGGCTACAACAGCAGAAGACCCCACCGGGTACCACTCATCTCCACTACAAATAGGAAAAAGAGGCTACAATTTGCACGAGCTCACCAAAATTGGACTGTTGAAGACTGGAAAAATGTTGCCTGGTCTGATGAGTCTCGATTTCTGTTGAGACATTCAAATGGTAGAGTCCGAATTTGGCGTAAACAGAATGAGAATTTGTATCCATCCTCTGATGGCTACTTCCAGCAGGATAGCGCACCATATCACAAAGCTTGAATCATTTGAAATTGGTTTCTTGAACATGACAATGAGTTCACTGTACTAAAATGGCGCCCACAGTCACCAGATCTCAACCCAATAGAGCATCTTTGGGATGTGGTGGAACGGGAGCTTCGTGCCCTGGATGTGCATCCCTCAAATCTCCATCAACTGCAAGATGCTATCCTATCAATATGGGCCAACATTTCTAAAGAATGCTATCAGCACCTTGTTGAATCAATGCCACGTAGAATTAAGGCAGTTCTGAAGGCAAAAGGGGGTCCAACACCGTATTAGTATGGTATTCCTAATAATTCTTTAGGTGAGTGTATAGTGAATTTTTTGTGGGTGCTATACACTGGCTTTGAACCCCTGACAAAGAAATATAATAATTAATTTGGCTGTTAATTCTGTGGGTGACCTATAGTGATCTTTTGTGGGTGCAATGCACCATGTTTGCACCCCTGACACAGAAATATATGTGGGTGACCTATAACAATTTTTTTGTGGGTGCAATGCACCATCTTTGCAGCCCTGACACAAAAATATAATAGTTTATCTGTCTGTTAGTTCAGTGGGTGATATATTTTGTGTGAGGTACACCTGCACTGCATACGTGACAGGGAAATTAATATAGTTAATCCATCTGTTAGATTGGTGGGTGACATATACCCATTTTTTGTGTGAGGTACACCTGCACTGCATACATGACAGTGAAATTAATATAATTAATCCGTCTGTTAGATTAGTGGGTGACATATTCCCATTCTTGTTGTGAGGTACACCTACACTGCATACCTGACAGAGAAATAAATATAGTTAATCCGTCTGTTAGTTCGGTGGGTGAAATATACTTAATTTTTGTGAGGTACACCTGCATTGCATACGTGACAGGGAATTAATATAGTTAATCCGTCTCTTAGTTCGGTGGGTGACCTCAAAGAATGAGGAGAGCATCAAATAAGGGACATGGCCCTAGTCATGATGCTGCTGGTGTTGGTGGAGCTCCTGTTGCAGGGAGAGGACTTGGTCGATCTGTACCAGCTACACGCCCAAAATAAACGCCTTCCTCAGGTGCACGTAGGCGACAGAACATTCAGTGTTATTTTGTAGGCCCAAATACCGGTGTAAGAATGGTGAGGCCAGAACAAGTAGAGGTGGTAGCAGATTGGGTGGCTGACAGTGCCTCTAATTCCTTTACATTGTCTCCCACCCGGTCCCCTGCTAAAATTGCAGAGTTGGCACCTGCAGCCCATGTGCATCTGTCTTTCAACTAACTCACCCCCTTGCAACTCAGCCAAGCATTCTGAGCCCTAAGTCATGCAGCAGTCTCTTATGCTTTTTCATGACTCTGCTGGCAGGGTTTCCGTGGGCCGTCCACCTAACCCTGCCCCAGAAGTGGAAGAGATTGAGTGCACCGATGCCCAACCACTTATGTTTCAGGATGTGGACATGGGAAGACCACCGCAGCACGTCTCTGATGATGATGAAACACAGGTGCCAACTGCAAACTGCTGCGGCTTTCTGCAGTGTGCAGACCGGCAAGGAGGGCAGGGTGAAGAATGGGTGGAAGATGATGTGGGGGATGATGAGGTCCTAGACCTCACAAGGTCATGCTAGTGACGTGTGCAGTTCGGAGGAAGAGGTGGTGGTTACACAGCACCAGCCGCACAGCAAAAAAGGGAGCAGGGTACAAAAGCAGAGTGGCCGTTCCCTAGCCAGTACGCCTGCTACTGCCCACCGCACCAAGGGACTGAGCACACCAAAGCCAGCTCCAAGGAGTTCCCTGGCGTGGCAGTTCTTCATACAATGTGCTGATGACTAGATTCAAGTGGGTTGCAAGCTGTGCAATCAGAGCCTGAAGTGAGGCATAAATGTTTTAAACCTGATAACAACCTGCATGACCAGGCATCTAAATGCAAAGCACGAGCTGCAGTGGAGTAAGCACCTCAAAAACCACAAAAGATCTCAGGCTCCTCCTGCGCCCTCTTCTGCTGCAGTCTCGGCCTATTCCTCCCCCTCTGGAGTGACAGTGGCACCTGCCAACCCGCAAATAGAGGATGTGGTAGCAACGCCACAACCTCCATTACCAAGCATCTACACACTGTCCATCTCCCAAACACTGGAGAGAAAGAGAAAGTACCCCCCTACCCACCCGCGATCACTACCCTGAATGCCAGCATTTCAAAATATCTGGCCTTTGAAATGCTGTCATTCCGTCTGGTGCAGACAGAGACTTTTAAAAACCTTATGGCGGTGGCTGTCACACCCGCCACTACTTTTCCAGGTGAGCCATCCCTGCCCTGCACAAACAAGTGGCGGCCAAAATTAGGTGTGCACTGCGCAATGCCATCTGTGGCAAGGTTCACATAACCACCGATACGTGGACCAGTAAGCATGGGCAGGGACGTTATATCTCCCTAACTGCACACTGGGTAAATGCAGTCGGCTTGGCCTGAGGCGGATAGCAGTTTGGCGCATGTCCTTCCGCCACCGAGGATTGCAGGACGTTTCTCCTGTTGCCTCCTCCTCCTACTCTGCTTCCTCCTCTACCGCCTACTCATCCGGTCAGCGTAACACCTTCACCACCAACTTCAGCACAGCCAGGGGGAAACGACAGCAGGCTGTTTTGAAACTCATCTGTTTGGGGGAAAAATCCCACACCGCGCAGGAGCTGTGGACAGGAATGGAACAACAGACCGATGAGTGGTTGGTGTCACTGAGCCTCAACCCAGCCTAGTGGTGTGCGATAAAGGGCAAAATCTCATAGCAGCTCTGGGCCTATCCGGTTTGACGCACATCCCTTGCCTGGCGCATTTGCTGAAATTGGTGGTGCAGAGGTTCCTGAAAAGTTACCTCAATATGTCAGAGCTGCTGCAGAACGTGCGGGCCATCTCTGTGCGCTTTTGGCGTTCTCACCCTGCTGCTGCTCGCCTGTCTGCGCTGCAGCGTAACTTCGGCCTTACCGCTCACCGCCTCATATGCGACGTACCCACAAATACCTTGCACATGCTGAAAAGACTGTGCAAGCAGCAGCAGGTGATAGTGGAATTTCATCTGCAGCATGCACGGGTGAGTCGCTCTGTGGAACAGCACCACTTCACCACCAATGAGCTGGCCTCCATGTGGGACGTGTTTGCCATGTTGTGCGGTTTCGAGTACTTCACCAACATGGCCAGTGCGGATGACACCATCCTCAGCGTTACTATCCCACTTGTATGTCTCCTTAAAAAAGCACTTTGGGCAATGATGGAAGAGGATGTGGCACAGGAGGAAAATGGGAGAGGAGGAGGGATCATTTCCACGGTTATCAGGCCAGTCATTCACAAGTGGCTCCAAGGGTGGGTTCCTGCACCAACAGAGGCCAGGCACAGAACTGTCCAGCCAGGGCACAGTTTTGGATTATGAGGAGGAGAAACCATGTTCACAGCAGGGTGGCACCCAAAGCAGGTCATGGTCATTACTGGAACGTGGCTGGACGGATACAGAGGACACAGACGATACACCTCCCACAGAGGACAGCTTGTCCCTGCCTCTGGGCAGCCTGGCACACATGAGCGACTACATGCTGCAGTGCCTGGGAAACAACCGTCGAGTTTCCCACATTCTAACCAGTGCTGATTACTGGGTGGCCACCCTGCTGGATCCCCACTACAAGGACAATGTGTCATCCTTAATTCCGTCACTGGAGCGTGATTGGAAGATGCACGAGTACAAGCGCACGCTGGTAGATGCGCTGCTGATGGCATTCCCACCTGACAGCGGTGGCTCAGTGGAAGCACAAGATGAAGGCAGAAAAGGAGGAAGAAGTCTCCAACGCAGCTGGGAAACCACCAGCACATCAGAAGGGAGAGTTAGCATGGCCGAAATGTGGAAAGCTTTTTTCAGCACGCCCCACAACCAGCACCACAAGCTGATACAGAACGTCTTAGCAGGAGGAAGCATTTCAGCAACATGGTGGAACAGTACGTGCGCACACGCCTACACGTACTGACTGATGGGTCTCCAAATTGGGCACATGGCCTGAGCTTGCCCTTTACGCCTTGTAGGTGCTGGCTTGCCCTGCGGCCAATGTATTGTCCAAATGTGTGTTTAGAACTGCTGGGGGGTGATTATAGACATTATTAGACATAGATTAATCTATAGACATAGATTAAAATGAACGAGGCATGGATCTCACAGGACTTGTTCGTACCTTGTGCTAAACAAACAAGTTTACAGGCCGCACCCAGCCATTGTTATAGTCCAGCGCACTTTCTCTTTGCATTCTCTTTTCTATTTTCCAACATTTTGGGGTCTTCCCAAATTTATAAAAATAGAGGCCCAAAAACAAAAACAAAAAAAAAACACAACAAAAACAGTGTTGGCTACCTCCTCCTCCTTTACCACCAGTTCTACCTACACCGCCACATCCACAGCCTCCTCAACCTTACTCCACTCTGACCTCCAACTCCTAGTTCAAGATTATTATTATTATTTTTTTCTATTCTATGTTATGTTATGTCATTCCCCTATCCACATTTGTTTGCTGGGCAATTGTCCTGCTCTTACCCACATTTTGCTTCCTTTTGCAGCCCTCTAGCCCTTACCATGACTATTTTACAGGCATTTTAGTGCCCCAAAGTTCGGGTTCAATGGGGTTCGGGGTCAAATTTCGGTAAAGTTTGGGTTCCCGAACCCGAACTTTGAGGCGAAGTTCGGCCGTACCCGAACTTCCAGGTGTTCGCTCATCCCTAGTCTTAAACCATTCCCTTTTTCCAGTTAAGCCATGCACACTTGCTGAGTGCAGCTCAAAAATTATTTAAAACACTTAGTAAATACAGTGCATGGCATGTGCATCAGACTTCTGGTCCATTTTTATTCGTAAATCAGCTCTACTGTATCATAAAACAGAAAGCAACATAGAATTTACAGCTACAATTATTCTTTTACCATCAGTTTTGTGACAATAAAAATACAGATATTTATAATATAAATCACATGAGGTTATCAAACTTTTGCAACTAAAACCGAAGTTAAATAGTTTTTAAATATTTGCAGTACCTGAAGATTAGTGAATATCTGAGGTTGTGCTTGTTCTTCTTGTATAAGTGTAGTGTTTCATAAATTTATACACTTTACGGAGTTCAATGAATACATTAAAGTCAATCAGTGCATTAATATAAATGTATCCTTGGGCATAGATAGGATTGCAGTAAAATCGGCATAAGATTTAAGAGATTGTAGACGTAGCCATTGGCACATTCCTTTAATTTTACTTTATAATGAAATATGTAAGGTTTCATTCTACGAAGATGTTGCTATGCTTAGTTAGTTTACTTCTTATCTAGTTCCATCAGATGTGTAATCTCTGGACTTCATAAATATGATGGCTTTTCATCTACTTATGATTTTTTTCCACTGATAATTCATGATGGGAATTACTCAATCTCTTAAGGTTTAGCAAGTTATTTCCATGCATGGTGAAAACCCTGGAGATAACATATGTTTAATAATTGCTCTAAATGCCAAGCAGCTAAAGATTGCTTACATTTGATATGGTGCCTGAATGTATTAAAGTTTAACAACATAAGGGCAATGCAATTTATAAGTAGAAACTTTTTCCTTAGATTCAGAGTACTACACAACCTTTGATACATAAATTGAATGTTCCTTTTCTAATGAATATCACCACCGACTTGAATTTTACAATTAAATTTTACATTATTATACACAAATTGCTTAAATAGTCAGGGTTCTTGCCCTAAACGGAATCACAACATGCTCAGATAGAGGGAACAGGTGTGGGGAATATTTTGTGTTGGAGCTAATATCCCTCCCAATACCCCCCCCCCCCCCCACACACATACACACTTTTAATATCTGTGAAGATCCTCACCGCCACCTGTCTGGATAAGTTCAATTAACTCAAAAGGCAGTATTCTAAGTCCCCTGTGGCGACAGGGAAACCTCACAGAGCAGTGCATGGTCTCTCTCTACCACTAACACAAAGCTCCTACATACGTGCCGTACGTCTTTCAGTGCTCTTTGTCTCTGCACCTCATCAGAATCATGAGACAAAGCTATATATTTTAGCACAGTAGCATTGTAACAGACACTAACTGCCTCTGATGACGTGAGGTTACGATAGAGCCTCCATGGATAGTATGAACATGGTAGCCATGCAGTTGTCAGGGCCTTGAAATATGCAAAAAAAATGTACTGATCCCCTAGGGGACAAAGGGGTAAAACTTTGCATTTATTCCTATGTCTAAAAGAATTGAGCACTAACATAAAGCATCGGCCTGGAGGGCCTCTAAACAGACTAACATGAAGACAGCCCATTGGGGCCCGGACATACAAAAACAAATAGGTAACACTGATGGAAAGCAAGCAAAAAAGGACCGTTCTCACCCATCAGGTGCTGTAGACATTGGTAGTGGAGTCACTTGAATGCGTACGGCCTCCCATGCGATGGATTGCGTATATGTGTTACCAGCAGAGATGATTCCAATCATAAAGATTGTGGAACGCTGATGGAACACACTTCCTGCCTGTGGAAAGCTAATGGAACGCATCACATACATCAGCGTCACTTCCTGTTTATGAACCGCAGTTGGAACGCACCACTTCTGGTTTTGCGATACCGGACGTGCCGTCCTCGCCCAGCTATTTGGCCTACATATACACCACCTCAGCTGCATTATGGCGCGCTTCTGTCTACTGCATGCATCGGCACTCCACCCGTATCCACAGCGCAGCATTTACTGGCTCCTTCCTCCAGAGCGGCTGATGGTAAGTCCCGCCCCTAGGTCTCATTGTACTGCATTGATTGTCCTCCTTTTTTTCTGTGGCTCCATTTGCATCTCTTGCTTATTGTCTCCTTATATGATGATACCCCTGATCCCCATATTTAGGGACATATATATGGGTGTCGCCCCTGGTCTTTTCTTTACTATTTGGACCCTTATTTCACCATTCCCTATCCGGCTTCATTGTATGATAATTAGTGAGATATGACAAATTTTCTTAACTACGCTTCATAAGATGTGATTCTTCAGCCTGCACCTGGACTTTTTATCAATACATTTAGAGACCCTTTGTCTCTATGTGAATTGATGCCCACCTTATTTGTATTTATGTATATTTGATGTCTATTACCATGTCATTTTGTTGATTTGACTTTACATCCATTGATTGTATTTTTCTGTACTTACACAGTTTGAAAAAGGCTATTTCAGCCGAAACGTCACACAAAGTGTAACTTTGCCGCACTATAATAAATACCAAGAATACCAACGCAATCTTGCTGGAGTTTTTTTTGATTAATCATACGTATGGGGTGGGATCCCGACTCCACGCAGCACCATCTAGTGTGCCACACTGGTTTATTACACCATCCAATCATAAAGACCTCAGCAAGGCAGGCAGGTCCCTAGTCAGCCCTGGTGATAGGATGGGGGCTAATTCACCCTACCTACCTATACGAGGTACTTGCCCCGCAAGGAGCGTCCCCGTCCGGATACCTTTCCCTAGAATGGGCAGAATCCCTAGTACACCCTATAGCGGTAGACTCCCGACGTGTCACGTTTCATTCAATGCGAACTCATCAGGGGAGATGTACAAAAACAATGTCAGGCTGATGATAGAGCCTGCATTGGAAAGAACCAAAAAAGTGGGGGGAAAAAGGAATAAGCATACGGTGGTTGGAGCTGGTATACGGTTATTCCAGCAAATATCAAGCGGGTGAGGCCAGTGGAGCCAAGCCCACCACAAACCACAGGTAGCTAAAGTACAGGCTCACCAGTGGGTGACGCCCGTAGAGGTCCAGATATCCAAAGAGCGGCTGTCAGCAAAGGACGCTTACCTGTCAGCGCTTTTAAAACACAGACCAACGTGCCAGTATCCCAGATCCGCCCCACTTCCGCCCACGTGACTCCAAGTAAAGGAAGTCACATGGCCGGTGGAACGCAGGGAGAGGCAGGCCGGTGCGGCGATGTGTCCCAGGAGACACGACGCCATAAAATCACGTGACCGCCCTGCGATCAGGCGCCCTACAATGACGCTACAGACCACATGACAAGGTCACGTGATCGGACTGCTCCGACCCAAGGGAAACAACTCCGGACTGCGGCCTCACCACCCAAGGCGCATGATTGCCAAAGTGGAGGCAATTTAATGTCTAGTCCGGGGGCGGGCTGTGTTTGTAGCAACCCAGATGCCAAAGGCTAGTGAGCCAGGCATCAAGGGTGGCAGTTGGAGCCTGTGGTATTACAAAGCCCCTGGTAACACATTTTATAAAAAAATGTAATCAAAGTACAGAGCTGTGAATGGCTGGCTAAAATGACACCAGCCCCAGCCAAGACACTAGTCAGCTAGAGTACAGTATGAGAACCAGAGCGACAGAGAAAACCCAGAGAAATACATATGTTGAACTATGATATATGGCTACTGAAGTTAGATGGAATATCATATGTAGCAGCTGAAGTTGAGTTGTTCATTCATTCCTAATGGGGCCATAGTTTTCAGGTAATAAATCCAACGAAGCTCACGTTGGAGAATGGCGCGATCGCAGTCCCCCCCACGCCGTGGAGGGAAGACACGATCTATGCCCATTACTGTTATACGGGCCTTCCCATTGTGATGGCTATGAATGTGATTGGCCACATGTGTATCTTTGGCCTTTGAAATATCATTTAAGTGTTCGCCGACCCTTCTACGGAGCTCACGGATAGTTTTACCTACATATCCCCTGCCGCATTCGCATGTCAGGAGATATATCAACCCACGGGTACGGCAATTGATAAAATGGTGAATGGAGTATTCCTTGCCAGTAACAGTACTGCCAAACGTCTTCCCAGTATGTAAATGACTGCAAGCAATACAACCACTACACCTGTAACAGCCCTTGACATGAGATTTTAACCATGCAGAGTCAGTGGAAGAAGGTGGAATAAATTCACTGGATACTAACCTGTCTCGGAGACTACGCCCCCGGCGATACGTGAGGTGTGGGTGGTCACCCACCACCTCTCTCAGATCAGGATCCAGCAAAAGAATTCCCCACTTGCAGCCCTATCAAATGTGGTGATTGGACGAATCACTTTAGTGGTCTCCACTTGTTTGGATTTAGGGGTCAGGAGAGTCGTTCTATTCTCCAAGAGCGCTGATCTAAAAGCTCTCCTCAAGACTTTATCTGGAAAACCCCGTTGTTGAAACCTCACCCGCAAGTCCTTCGCCTGCCTCATAAATTCACACCTGGTAGAACAGTTCCTCCTAAGCCGGAGGTACTGTCCCTTGGGGATGCCACGCTTAAGTGGGAGAGGATGACTGCTCTCCCACCTAAGTAAAGTGTTGGGGAGTTTGTGTGCCCCTTCGAATGCCAATCTGTTTCTGGGCTGGTTGGAAGAGACCCTGGTTTTTAGAGATGAGCGATCTACTCTCATGGACCAGGTGGGGCTGTGGGCGCTGTACATTGATGATATCTTCATTATATGGAACGGTAGCGTGGATTCGTTCCGTTCCTTGGTGGACTTGCTCAACAATAACAATATTGGCCTGCACTTCACCTGTGAGTCAGACTATAAACGGTTGCCGTTTCTGGATGTTCTCATTTCAAAGACGGATGACGGTGAACTTGAAACGTCTGTTTATAGAAAACCCACATCCACCAACACTTTACTTAGGTGGGAGAGCAGTCATCCTCTCCCGCTTAAGCGTGGCATCCCCAAGGGACAGTACCTCCGGCTTAGGAGGAACTGTTCTACCAGGTGTGAATTTCTGAGGCAGGCGAAGGACTTGCGGGTGAGGTTTCAACAACGGGGTTATCCAGATAAAGTCTTGAGGAGAGCTTTTAGATCGGCGCTCTTGGTTACATTTTTTTTATAAAATGTGTTACCAGGGGCTTTGTAATACCACAGGCTCCAACTGCCACCCTTGATGCCTGGCTCACTAGCCTGTGGCATCTGGGTTCCTACAGATACAGCCCACCCATGGACTAGACATGGCACACATGCGCCTTGGGGTGTGAGGCCGTAGCGCGGAGTTGTTTCCCTTGGGTCTGAGCAGTTCGATCACGTGACCTTGTCATGTAGTCTGTAGCGTCATTGTAGGGCGCCTGATCGCAGGGCGGTCACGTGATTCGCAACGTCATTTTACGGCGTCGCGTCTCCTGGGATGCATCGCCGCGCCGGCCCGCCTCTCCCTGCATTCCGCCGGCCATGTGACTTCCTTTACTTGGAGCCACGTGGGCGTAAGTGGGGCGGATCCGGGATACTGGCGCATTGGTCTGTGTTTTAAAAGCGCTGAGTCATATCTGGACCTCTACGGGCGTCACCCACTGGTGAGCCTGTACTTTAGCTACCTGTGGTTTGTGGTGGGCCTCGCCCGCTTGATATTTGCTGGAATAACCGTATACTAGCTCCAACCACCGTATGCTTATTCCTTTTTCCCCCCACTTTTTTGGTTCTTTCCAATGCAGGCTCTATCATCAGCCTGACATTGTTTTTGTACATCTCCCCTGATAAGTTTGCATTGAATGAAACGTGACACGTCGGGAGTCTACCGCTATAGGGTGTACTAGGGATTCCGCCCGTTCTAGGGAAAGGTATCCGGACGGGGATGCTCCTTGCGGGGCAAGTACCTCGTATAGGTAGGTAGGGTGAATTAGCCCCCATCCCATCACCAGGGCTGACTAGGGACCTTTTGCTCCCATTGCCTGCCTTGCTGAGGTCTTTATGATTGGAATCATCTCTGCAATCCATCGCATAGGAGGCCGTACGCATTCAAGTGACTCCTCCACCAACGTCTACAGCACCTGATGGGTGAGAACGTTCCTTTTTTGCTTGCTTTCCATCAGTGTTACCTATTTGTTTTTGTATGTCCGGGCCCCAATGGGCTGTCTTCATGTTAGTCTGTTTAGAGGCCCTCCAGGCCGATGTTTTATGTTAGTGCTCAATTCTTTTAGACATAGGAATAAATGCAAAGTTTTACTAGGGGATCAGTAATTTTTTTCACTTATTATTGGGAGTAACCCGCCAAGTGCATTTTTTGACGTTATAGATTTGTTGCCTTAAAATATGCAGCCACACCTCCTCATGGAATCCCACATTGGCAACATCCAACTGGAGCATTTGGCCAGGAACATCAACAAGCCCCCCCAGTTGGGCACCACCTTCACCACTGTGTCGATACCTGAAAAGGCCAAAGATCACTATAGAAGTTCCAGGGTCACCTTAAAACGGGTCCCAATAAAGAGTAGCAATCGACAGATTGTGGGGTACAAACCAAAGAGGTCTAGGACAGGCAAATCCAATCCACCATATGCTAGCCCACTACAGTACCCACAGGGGACATTTAAGGCCTCTTTCACACAAGAGATACAGATTGTGTCAGGATCTGTCCCGGGAAAAACTGATGGTTTTGCAAGCAAAGTCAATCAGTTTTTTCTGCAGTTTCCCTCAGTGTGTGCGTTTATTTTCCGTCCGGATTGCATTCAGATTGGATGTGTTTTTCACGTGCGTGAAGAAAAACTGAGGAATATCAGTCTACTAGCGACCATCAGTGAAAAACGCATTGCATCCAGATTGCAAAAATGCACAATATAGAACACTCTTCAAGTTTTTCTGAACAGAAAGATGATGCATAAAAAAAATGCTCATATATATAGACCTATTGAAATTAATGGATCAGGAATCTCTCTGCATGCTATGTGCTAAACGCATTGAATTTGGACAGAAAACTCGCTGGTGTGAAAGCGGCCTTAGGTACATAGCATATGTAAAGTGTTTTCCTAAAATGATAGAGAGGGAGAGAATAGCATATGTAAAGTATTTGCCCTGATGGATAGAGAGCGGTAGAAGGACATATGTCAAAAGGCATCAAAGGTGTGTAGCAACATAATGGTTAACAAATAGGAATATTAGTGTTAAACATTAAGATGTTAGATGGTAACAAAACAAAACATATAAGCCTCCCAGAGAGAGAATAATGTAAATCTGATAATTTATCCCCTCCTTAGGTCTAGTCTGCAAATGAAAAATCCACTGGTCCTCAATTTGTAGTTGTTTCCTATCTCCCCCTCTATGTGATCAGGATAACTGTTCCACTCTCTGAAATCTCAAAACCGCTGCCTGTCCCTGTAATTTCCTCACCTGACAGCAACTGGGGTTTCTTCCTGCCTTCTAATGTTCCCAAAGTGTTTACCAATCCTTCTCCTAGGTTGTCTCCTAATTTTACCCACTTTTTTGGCACCCACATATACATGTGATCAGGTATACGACTCCAGTGGCTCAACAGTTAATAAGCTAAATGTTTTTTGTAAATAGCACCCATTGTTGTGCTCCTAGACTCTCTACTCATCATAATGGAGTACACCTGCCACATTGCTGGGTGCCCACAATCCTGTGGGTTAACCAGGTTGTGCCTGTTGAGGTTTGATAAAAGCTATGTATGTGTTGATCCTTTAAATTCCCACCCCCTCTGTGTGTTATAGTGGGATATTAATTGACCAGATGTCCAGCACCAGGATCCATTTCAGAATCCCACAGTATGTCTCAAGGATCTCTCTGACTTCTTTGTGTGCAGTGTAAAATGTTTCTATGATCTGTAGTGTATCATCCCCCTCAGATTTTTTTTCTGTTTGAGATTTAGGAGATTCTCCATCTTACAGCAAAGCACATGTTGATATGCTGCTTTAATTATATCACCCTGGTGTCCCCGTCTTTTAAGCCGGTAAAGTAAATAATCAGTGGTGACTTTTTCAGCACAATTGCATTTGGTTCTAAATATTGCCCTTTGGGGATCCTCTTTTAAGAACCATGGGGTGCCAACTCTCCCAGCATAGCACAGGTGGTTAATTGCAGTCATCTTATAAAATAGTCAGGTCACGATCGTTCCTGTGTCACGTTGGTTAATTGGCAGGTCCAGAAATATAATATGGGTTCTGTGGATTTACAATGTAGTCTTGAAGGATAACTGTCATATTTTTATTTTATTTGTTAGTTCATTAGAGCTAGGCGTGTATACCTGAGTTAGTCTGTCAATGATTGCCAAAATATCTGTAATTACCTTATAATTACAGCTTTCATTAATGTCTCCTGTCCCTTTCCACTGCTCCCTTAAAAGACTGTTGCTATGGCTCATCTGTCTCCAGCTAGGAAGACAGAGGGGTGGCCCCTCCACACTGCATGCCTGCATTAGGCTTCAGAGTGAGGAGGCGTGCATGTCACTCAGTAATCCAATCTGATTGGCTGGCAGGAAGCTGCTGGCTACAGCAAGTTTGTATGTGACCTGAGGGAATGCAGTTTTGGCCTCAGAGAACTGGCAGAGAAGCCATCTTGAGAAGATCCACATAATGTAGGATTCAAAACAGCCGTAACTAAGAGGAAAATTCAAGGAAAATAGTGGTAAGTGAAGAAACTAAAGATTGCTTTATGCATAATGCTGCTGCAGCAGTAACATATGCTAAAATGTATTTTTTGATGAAAATATGAAGGGTTATCCTTTAATGTATTCACAATCAGAGTTGCCAAAAACTCATAGAATTCCACCTCCTCCTACTCCACAACACAAGAATAAATCATTGCCGCGGTATTATTGATGATGTCCACTTTTCCATTGCTAAATACCACCTTTCTCTCCCAACAGCCCAGGTATGGTGATTAAGTATGGTGCCTGAATGTATTAAAGTCTAACAACATAAAGAGAATACAATTTATAAGTAGAAACTTTTTCCTTTCCTTCT
Organism: Bufo bufo; assembly: GCF_905171765.1. Classification (NCBI taxonomy): domain Eukaryota; kingdom Metazoa; phylum Chordata; class Amphibia; order Anura; family Bufonidae; genus Bufo; species Bufo bufo. The sequence continues at coordinate 185,007,578 of NC_053390.1, forward strand.
GGTCACTATCCATACCATCATCCAAATGATGTCAGTAATATACAGCATCTTTAAAGCTTTTGTTTGAGATTGTGTTTGGCAAATTTTGTCACATAGTAAACATATTGTGCAGTGCCAAAAATAAAACCAATATTCAATGTGGAAAAATAGCCCCAACTGTGAAAATAAAAAGGGATGTGCAGAGTAAAGCAAATTGGTTGGCGGTTAATGGTTTCTTTGGGTGTGGTAGATGTGCTAATTGTAGAATTACTACTTTCCCTAAGAAAACCATTAAGGCGGAGTCAATGGTCAATTCCTTTAGTCTGGACATACAAGAATGTTTGACATGTGATTCCACGGATGTTATCTACTTGCTGGAATGCAGCTGCAGAAAGCAGTATATAGGGAGAACAAAAAGAACCCTCAAAAAGAGGGTAGCGGAACACATCTCAAACATCAAGAAAGGGCTGGACACACATTCACTATCAAGACACTTTAAGTTAATACATAATTGTGACCCCACCGGTTTAAGATTCATGGCGATTGAGAAGGTTAAAAAGCTCTGGAGAGGGGGGAACCATATAGCGCACATGTCTAGACAGGAATCACGAAGGATCTTTGAATATGACACGATTGTTCCGAGGGGCTTGAACGCTGAAATGGAGGTCTTTGGTTTCCTGTGAGGAGTGGGGGGGTTGCCCGGTGGTGATGGGACATCGGAGTCTGGTCGTCTATCGACACTCCGATCTCCCCTCCCTGTCGGACAGCTCTCCCTTTTACATCATCCCTTTTACATCATCCTCATTTTCTGGGGACCGGGGATCTCCATGTTCAGAGGGTCCCTGGCAAACAACGTATAGTTGGGATCATAGTTCATTTTGGGGTCCTTATACTGACATGTTGGCTGAATATTGAGGTGTCTTTTTAGTATCTACAGGATATCCACCTTTATGGGGAAGCGTGAATCTATTCACACATGGCACCCCGTTTGATAAAGGAATAAATCGCACAAGAAACGCAGGTTCATACCTATGCGTTTTTGGTGCATTTTTTTGGTAGATCACTGTGTGACCTTGCGTATTTCTCCAGATCATATTTTAGTGGATGCAAATAGCATCGTATGTATTATATTAAATTTTACACATGATTTTATATATGTGTGATTATTCATGTTTTATATATATATATATATATATATATATATATATATATGTTTTACTCATGGAGGCATTGTGACTTTTTGTATAAGATGATGGCTATACTAGGCGGTTAGGGAGTATGATAGGAAGAAGAAACATGACCCCGGTCCACTCGGGAGATTAATAAATGCATGATAATGTGAAGCATCATGGGAGTAGTTGTCCCATATATAAGAGTGAGGATACGCTCACTCAGTTGGCCACTGAGGAAGAGGTACAGCACCTCAAAACGCGTCTGGCGTGAGGAGTGAGCGTTGCACTGAATATCTGAAATAAGAAAATAAAGGAGAATCATCTTTGTCCGGATTCTGATTAAGCCGTCGCCTATCAGTGACGTCATCTCAGCTTTACCCAGTCTCCTAAGTAACCAGGTCACGTGGGATGCCACGTTGAGGTCTAGCGGCTGCCTGGAATCAGCGCTGCAAAAGAGGCAGTGAAGACGGGTAAGACCCAGCTCCTGGGGAGCATCCATTATGGCATTTTGAATGTACCAGGTGACTTTTGGTTGTGGCACCAACTGTTAATAGTGCCGCATATACCAATTGGACTCTAACTGTGAACGATCAGAAGTCATTGGCACTAAGTCCTACACAGCTTTGACCATTACATCTGCACAAATCTGGCTGCGGCATACTGATATATGTGCCATATTCCCAGTGCTATACAATCGGAGTATATGGACCATCTTGTCTATTGATTAACACGGCATATTGCCGTCATACATGCTATAGGTATTACCTTGGGACGGGTGCATTGATATACGGGATTCATTCCTATCTGTATAGAGGTCATCCATTTATTTATAGCCTGCATTTTATGTACATTTCATTTTAGGGGATATGTTTTTAGGTTGAATAAATTGTGCATCATTGTTCTTTCAAGTGTGCCCTTTTGAGTGTGCCCCTTCTTTGCTTTTGGTATCTACGTATTCACTTTGGTCCTTAGGGTGGGACTTGTAGGTGAGCACCTTTATTCATACGGTGAGAGGTTGAGCCGCTGAGCTTTCTGGTTATATAAATTCAAGAAATAGGTCACAACTATTATGTGATTAAGTTTTCTTCACATTCTATAATCTCCGTTCCCTGTTTGTTTTCTTCCCAAGGTACTTTCCTTCTCATGATACTTGACCTCTACTACCACCTGGGCAAGTTAGTAGTATATGTCTGACTGCAAAACCTGCATAACTAAGTCTGCATGCTGTGGTCCTGCAGCAAGATCTGGGGAGGGGTGGGAAGACGTATCCTCTGTTCAGGTCCTTCAATGCCACAGAGGAGAATGATTAAAAAGAGTGTCTCTTTCTCTGACGGTCTTGTTCTGTCTTGAATTACACAGACAAGCCAGTGACTTTAATGGTCATTGCGTAATGCCTTATTTTCCCTATGGTAGCACTGCTGAGGATTTACACACTTACTGCCAGGTGTTGTCTCAACTTACAGCTGACTGTTGTGTCCCCACTGGGGTGTTCTTATGTTTTGCTTATTTCTCAGAACACAAATAGACAAAGGGAGGGTTTTATCATAGTCCAGAATTTTACACCAGTCTGTGATAACCCCAGCACAAAGGCCTTGACATAAAATAGGCGCATCCTCCGCAGCCCTTCCGCCTAAACAGAATTCTATGGCAGGTCAGAGCTGCCATAGATTGCTGTCTTCATTTGCCCAAGAAAACTGGGGTAAATGAAGATAAATTTGCCGGGTCACTGACCCTGCCACCTCCCCACTCTTGCCATGCCTCTGTTTTTTTAAAGTGGCAAGGGTAGATAAGACGCACCCCTTGTGTCTAAATTTAGGTGCAATGTTCTTAAAAAGTTTCAAACATGAGGTTTAGGACTTTTTTACACTAAAGAACTGGTGTGAGGGAATGATAAATGGCAACTCCTTTGAGCCCCAGATGATGCCAACATTTTTCCACCTGTTTATGACCTAATGTTTCAAATTGGTGACCTCCATATTCAAAGAAAGTTAATCTTGTAGTTAATTCAGAAAATGATTCTTTTAAGCAAATTGAAGTTTTACGTTTTGTATGTAGCACAGGGCAAACAATTACTTTTTGTAAGTCCCCCAAGTGTAGAAATAGAAACATACAGCATAGTCTATATCAAATATCTTCAGTTCTGCCAGTATGCAGTATACTACTAGAAGGCTGAACATTTTTCTTTAGGATTCATAAAGACATCCCTGTTAGAGGGAAAAATAAGTGGTCACCATCACCATATAACTAAGCAGCAAGGATAAGAAATCCTGGCCGTTTATATCACTTCACATGTACTGTGCAACTAAATGAATTATGAATGTGCCACTTTAGTTTACTGTCAAAGGTTATTTCTGGTAATGCATCTGCTTGAAGTCAGCTAAAGAGCACTGTGTAAACACACCTTAATCACTAAACCAGTTTCTAGGACTCCTTTGGTATTTATTAAATGTCACATTCTGGATACAGCACTTATCACTTCATGAATCACATAATGCCTGAACAATTATATAAAACATTTCTACCTTATATGTTTTTCTACACCTATTGAATACAGATGTGCACATGTTTTTAATTGCCTCTGAGTACTGAAGGAACATCTGAGAAGACTTGAGTTTTTGAAGTTTCCCCAACTATTTAGAGGCTATAGTTTTTCCTTTTCTATGCTGGTGGCCAGAATAATGTCATAATTTATTTAGAATTTCAGATGTAAAATCTGCTCAAGGCAAACGTAGCTGTTACTTGACACAGGTGAGAAATAGTTCACATCTACAAATAATGGTTGTCCTTGCTGTCCTCGCTCTGTAAATCATAAATTAAAGATTTGATATTCCATATTCCTGCCCCCTAAAGAACTTCCAATAACACACACACACACATTAGGAACAATTCCATAGAAAACAGAACAACCAAAGTATGTTTTTGGAGAGTTGAAGTAAACTAGAGAACCTGGAGGAAACCCTTAAAGGGCTTAAAGGGGTTTTCTAGGATTTAGCACCCCTCAATCAGTATTTGTCAGAAACAAGCATATGGCACCCCTCAATCAGTATTTTGTGGAAGCAGGTGTATCGCAGCCCTCAATCAGTATTTGGTGGAAGAAGGTATATACACTGCCTGTCCAAAAAAAAAAGCCGCCACCTGGATTTAACTAAGCAAATAATTATGAGCCTCCTATTGGATAATTACTGCATGGGAAATTATCTTTCAGCTGGCAATAAGTTATTTAAACCCAACTGGTGCAATGAGTTGCTTCTCATTTCTTAAACAACCATGTTGAAAGACACATCTTGTGGTCATGGAAAAGATGTTAGTCTGTTTGAAAAGGGTCAAATCATTGGCATGCATCAAGCAGAGGAAACATCTAAGGAGATTGCAGAAACTACTAAAATTGGGTTAAGAACTGTCCAACGCATTAATAAAAACTGGAAGGATAGGTGGGACCCATCGCATTCGAGGAAGAAATGTGTCGGGAAAAAAATCCTGAATGATCGTGATCAGCAAAAACTCAGGGCTATGTTTAATAGAGAAAGTAAGAGCATTTCCAAATGCACAATGCAAAGGGAACTCAAGGGATTGGGACTGAACAGCTGTGTAGCCGTAAGAAAACCACTAATCAGTGAGGCAAACCAACAAAAAAAAGGCTTCAATTTGGTAGGGAGCATAAAGATTGGATTCTGGAGCAATGGAAGAAGGTCATGTGGTCTGATGTAGTGTTGATCACGAATATTCGAATTTCAAAATTTTTAGCGCGAATATAGGTACTTCGAAAATTCGCGAAAATTTGGAATATAGTTCTATATATTCGAAATTTCGAATATTCGAATTTTTTCCGAATTAATTTTTTTCTTTTTTTTTCCGAATTAATTTTTTTCTTTTTTTTTTTTCACTGCTTCTAGCTTGTGGGCCAATAAGAAGGCTGCAATATACTTGACCTTAAGAGTAGTAGTGTTTGCGAATTTTGCTCTATATTCGTTTTTTTTGAATATTCGCTATATTGCTATATATTCTTGTTTTAGAATATTACGAATATTCGAAAAAATGAAGTTATAGCAATATAGAGAATATTCTAAAAAAAATCGAATAGAGCAATTTAGCTAATATAGTGATATAATCTTCTTTGTCTAATAGTTGTAAGTTGAAAAATTCGCAATCGAAAATTCGAATCCGAAAATTCAAATTCCGAAAATTCGCATATTACACAATCATTACTTTCCGATTTTTTGAGTAAAAAAAAAATCGTGAATTTTTGAATTTTCGAATTTGCGAATTTTCGACGAATATTCTACAAAATATTCGCGAAATATCGCGAATTCGAATTTGACCCCTGCCGCTCATCACTACTGATGAGTCAAGATTTACCCTGTTCCAGAGTGATGGGCACATCAGGGTAAGAAGAGAGGCAGATGAAGTGATACACCCATCATGCCTATCGCCTACTGTTCAAGCCTGTGGGGGAAGTGCTATGATCTGGGGTTGCTGCAGTTGGTAAGGTCTAGGTTCAGCAAGAGTATGTGCTCCAAGAATGAGGTCAGCTGACTACCTGAACATACTGAATGACCAGGTTATTCCATCAATGGATTTTTTATTCCCTGATGGTACGGGCATATTCCAAGATGACAATTCCAGGATTCATCGGGCTCAAATTGTGAAAGAGTGTTTCATGGAGCATGAAACATCATTTTCACACATGGATTGGCCACCACCGAGTCCAGACCTTAACCCATTGAGAATCTTTGGGATGTGCTGGAGAAGGCTTTGCGCAACAGTCAGACAATGCAAGATGCAAGATGTTGGTGAAAAATTAATGCAACACTGGATGGAAATAAATCTTGTGACATTGCAGAAGCTTATCAAAACAATGCCACAGCGAATGCTTTCCATAATCAAAGCTAAAGGCTTTTTTTATGGTGGCGACTTATTTTTTTTGGACAGGCAGTGTAGCAATAGCACCCCTCAATCAGTATTTAGTGGAAGAAGGTGTATTGCAGCCCTTAATCAGTATTTGGTGGAAGAAGGTATATAGCACCCCTCAATCTGTATTTGGCGGAAACAGGTATATAGCACCCCTCAATGAGTATTTGGTGGAAACGTATATGGCACCCCTCAGTTAGTATTTTGCGGAAGCAGGTGTATCACAGCCCTCAATCAGTATTTGGTGGAAGAGGGTATATAGCAATAGCACCTCTCAATCAGTATTTTGTGGAAGAAGGTATATGGCACCACTCAATCAATATTTGGCGGAAACAGGTATATAGCACCCATCAATCAGTATTTGGCGGAAACTGGTATATATCACCCCTCAATCAGAATTTGGCGTAAACAGGTATATAGCACCCCTCAATCAAGATTTTGTGGAAGAAGGTATATCGCATCCCTCAAGCAGTTTTTTTTGGGGGGATCAGGTATATTACACCCATTGCAATTAGTTACTCCAATAGCGTTTGTCCCTCTATCTAGCTGTGGTATTGCAGCAGAACCGCACACAACTGCTGCACAATACAAATGCACTATAATTTAATTTCTATGTTAGAAAGTATATTTTAAGTATATCTAATATATATACCCCTCTATATCACACCTATCGATAGCACACCTATACCAGTCCTTAAAAGGACTTTTGTGTCTCTATTAGGTAGCGTTTCATGTTCCTAACTGTCCCTGCTCCAAATTGCACTCTCTCCCTACACTGGCAAAACACATAATGTAAAATGGCTGCCAGATCGGGTTCTGTTATAAAGTTGGGGTGTGTCCATGTGCTGAAATGTCTCAATTGGCTGTCCTGTCCCACCTTATGGATGTGTCATGGCTCAAATATGGCCATAAGTTTGCATGTTCGGCGAATCGTAAATGAGCAAAGTTCGCTGCAAAACGACTGCCGGGCGAAACGCAAGGCCATCTCTATCCGCCTATGTTGGGAGATGCAAGCGTCCTCCATCTCCTAGACAACGAGAAGCAGAGGATCTGAGCGCCGATGTTAATGAATCGGCGCTCAGGTGTGTTATGAGCAATCAGAGCCACGTCACGTGACTCACCTGTAGGGGTTATTTAAACAGGCAGCCTGCTGGCCACAGGTTGCCTGTAATTGGTCTTGCTACCCTCACCAGGAGTTTCCTATTGTGCATTTCTGTGTTCTTGGACCTCGGCTCTGTTTTTGACCTCGACCTTGTGACCTCCCTGGTTTTGACGTGACCTCTTGGCTTCTCACTCCGGATTGTGTTTTGACCTCATTATTGTATTGCTCCCGGTGTACCTGCTTGACTACCTGGTTTTGACTTTGGCTTGCCTGACTCTGTTGTCGGTTAGGACGGGCCATGCAAGTAGGCTGGGACAGAGGTGGGGTGAAGTTTAGAGCAGCACTTATCCCTCCCCTCTGTCATGACAGTCATTCAGTCCATACAGCAAAAGGAAGTCTACAATCACCCATTAATTTTCCCAAAAAAGGCTGTATCACAAACAAATTTCACCACTGAATGGCTAATCGACGTAATTCGGTCCTTACAGCAAAAGGAAGTCTAAAATAACCTATCAATTTTACCGTATTCTTTTTCCCATTAATACACCCCAAAAAATTTTATAGCGCAATTATAATTCACCACATAACGGCTAATAGGACATACGTATCTATCCTATTAATACACCCTGTAAATGGCTGTAATTAGAGTTGAGCGAACACCTGGATGTTCGGGTTCGAGAAGTTCGGCCGAACTTCCCGTAAATGTTCGGGTTCGGGATCCGAACCCGAACCGAACTTCGTCCCGAACCCAAACCCCATTGAAGTCAATGGGGACCCGAACTTTTGGGCACTAAAAAGGCTGTAAAACAGCCCAGGAAAGAGCTAGAGGGCTGCAAAAGGCAGCAACATGTAGGTAAATCCCCTGCAAACAAATGTGGATAGGGAAATGAATTAAAATAAAAAAAAAAAAAAAAAAAAAAATGAACCAATATCAATTGGACAGAGGTCCCATAGCAGAGAATCTGGCTTCACGTCAGCAGAGAATCAGTCTCTTCATGCCATAGCAAAGAATCTGGCTTCATGTCAGCACAGAATCAGTCTCTTCATGCCATAGCAGAGAATCTGGCTTCATATCAGCACAGAATCAGTCTTCATGTCATAGCAGAGAATCAGGCTTCACGTCACCCACCACTGGAACAGGCCACTGTCACACATTTAGGCCCCGGCACCTAGACAGAGGAGAGCGGTCCCGTAACAGAGAATCTGGCCTTATGTCATCACAGAATCTGTCTTCATGTCATAGCAGAGAATCAGGCTTCACGTCACCCACCACTGGAACAGGCCATTGTCACACATTTAGGCCCCGGCACCCAGACAGAGGAGAGCGGTCCCGTAACAGAGAATCTGGCCTTATGTCAGCGCAGAATCTGTCTTCATGTCATAGCAGAGAATCAGGCTTCACGTCACCCACCACTGTAACAGGCCACTGTCACACATTTAGGCCCAGGCACCCAGGCAGAGGAGAGAGGTCCCGTAACAGAGAATCTGGCCTTATGTCAGCGCAGAATCTGTACTCATGTCATAGCAGAGAATCAGGCTTCACGTCACCCACCACTGGAACAGGCCACTGTCACACATTTAGGCCCCGGCACCCAGACAGAGGAGAGCGGTCCCGTAACAGAGAATCTGGCCTTATGTCAGCGCAGAATCTGTCTTCATGTCATAGCAGAGAATCAGGCTTCACGTCACCCACCACTTGAACAGGCCACTGTCACACATTTAGGCCCCGGCACCCAGACAGAGGAGAGCGGTCCCGTAACAGAGAATCTGGCCTTATGTCAGCGCAGAATCTGTCTTCATGTCATAGCAGAGAATCAGGTTTCACGTCACCCACCACTGGAACAGGCCACTGTCGCACATTTAGGCCCAGGCACCCAGGCAGAGGAGAGAGGTCCCGTAACAGAGAATCTGGCCTTATGTCAGCGCAGAATCTGTCTTCATGTCATAGCAGAGAATCAGGCTTCACAACACCCACCACTGGAACAGGCCACTGTCACACATTTAGGCCCCGGCACCCAGACAGAGGAGAGCGGTCCCGTAACAGAAAATCTGGCCTTATGTCAGCGCAGAATCTGTCTTCATGTCATAGCAGAGAATCAGGCTTCACGTCACCCACCACTGGAACAGGCCACTGTCACACATTTAGGCCCAGGCACCCAGACAGAGGAGAGCGGTCCCGTAACAGAGAATCTGGCCTTATGTCAGCGCAGAATCTGTCTTCATGTCATAGCAGAGAATCAGGCTTCACGTCACCCACCACTGGAACAGGCCACTGTCACACATTTAGGCCCCGGCACCCAGACAGAGGAGAGCGGTCCTGTAACAGAGAATCTGGCCTTATGTCAGCGCAGAATCTGTCTTCATGTCATAGCAGAGAATCAGGCTTCACGTCACCCACCACTTGAACAGGCCACTGTCACACATTTAGGCCCCGGCACCCAGACAGAGGAGAGCGGTCCCGTAACAGAGAATCTGGCCTTATGTCAGCGCAGAATCTGTCTTCATGTCATAGCAGAGAATCATGTTTCACGTCACCCACCACTGGAACAGGCCACTGTCGCACATTTAGGCCCAGGCACCCAGGCAGAGGAGAGAGGTCCCGTAACAGAGAATCTGGCCTTATGTCAGCGCAGAATCTGTATTCATGTCATAGCAGAGAATCAGGCTTCACGTCACCCACCACTGGAACAGGCCACTGTCACACATTTAGGCCCCGGCACCCAGACAGAGGAGAGCGGTCCCGTGACAGAGAATCTGGCCTTATGTCAGCGCAGAATCTGTCTTCATGTCATAGCAGAGAATCAGGCTTCACGTCACCCACCACTGGAACAGGCCACTGTCACACATTTAGGCCCAGGCACCCAGACAGAGGAGAGCGGTCCCGTAACAGAGAATCTGGCCTTATGTCAGCGCAGAATCTGTCTTCATGTCATAGCAGAGAATCAGGCTTCACGTCACCCACCACTGGAACAGGCCACTGTCACACATTTAGGCCCAGGCACCCAGGCAGAGGAGAGAGGTCCCGTAACAGAGAATCTGGCCTTATGTCAGCGCAGAATCTGTACTCATGTCATAGCAGAGAATCAGGCTTCACGTCACCCACCACTGGAACAGGCCACTGTCACACATTTAGGCCCCGGCACCCAGACAGAGGAGAGCGGTCCCGTAACAGAGAATCTGGCCTTATGTCAGCGCAGAATCTGTCTTCATGTCATAGCAGAGAATCAGGCTTCACGTCACCCACCACTGGAACAGGCCACTGTCACACATTTAGGCCCCGGCACCCAGACAGAGGAGAGCGGTCCCGTAACAGAGAATCTGGCCTTATGTCAGCGCAGAATCTGTCTTCATGTCATAGCAGAGAATCAGGTTTCACGTCACCCACCACTAGAACAGGCCACTGTCGCACATTTAGGCCCAGGCACCCAGGCAGAGGAGAGAGGTCCCGTAACAGAGAATCTGGCCTTATGTCAGCGCAGAATCTGTATTCATGTCATAGCAGATAATCAGGCTTCACGTCACCCACCACTGGAACAGGCCACTGTCACACATTTAGGCCCCAGCACCCAGACAGAGGAGAGCGGTCCCGAAACAGAGAATCTGGCCTTATGTCAGCGCAGAATCTGTCTTCATGTCATAGCAGAGAATCAGGCTTCACGTCACCCACCACTGGAACAGGCCACTGTCACACATTTAGGCCCCGGCACCCAGACAGAGGAGAGCGGTCCCGTAACAGAGAATCTGGCCTTATGTCAGCGCAGAATCTGTCTTCATGTCATAGCAGAGAATCAGGCTTCACGTCACCCACCACTGCAACAGGCCACTGTCACACATTTAGGCCCCGGCACCCAGACAGAGGAGAGCGGTCCCGTAACAGAGAATCTGGCCTTATGTCAGCGCAGAATCTGTCTTCATGTCATAGCAGAGAATCAGGCTTCACGTCACCCACCACTGGAACAGGCCACTGTCACACATTTAGGCCCCGGCACCCAGACAGAGGAGAGCGGTCCCGTAACAGAGAATCTGGCCTTATGTCAGCGCAGAATCTGTCTTCATGTCATAGCAGAGAATCAGGCTTCACGTCACCCACCACTGGAACAGGCCACTGTCACACATTTAGGCCCAGGCACCCAGGCAGAGGAGAGAGGTCCCGTAACAGAGAATCTGGCCTTATGTTAGCGCGGAATCTGTATTCATGTTAAAGCAGAGAATCAGGCTTCACATCACCCACCACTGGAACAGGCCACTGTCACACATTTAGGCCCAGGCACCCAGGCAGAGGAGAGAGGTCCCGTAACAGAGAATCTGGCCTTATGTCAGCGCAGAATCTGTATTCATGTCATAGCAGAGAATCAGGCTTCACGTCACCCACCACTGGAACAGGTCACTGTCACACATTTAGGCCCCGGCACCCAGACAGAGGAGAGCGGTCCCGTAACAGAGAATCTGGCCTTATGTCAGCGCAGAATCTGTCTTCATGTCATAGCAGAGAATCAGGCTTCACGTCACCCACCACTGGAACAGGCCACTGTCACACATTTAGGCCCCGGCACCTAGACAGAGGAGAGCGGTCCCGTAACAGAGAATCTGGCCTTATGTCAGCGCAGAATCTGTCTACATGTCATAGCAGAGAATCAGGCTTCACGTCACCCACCACTGGAACGGGCCACTGTCACACATTTATGCCTAGGCACCCAGGCAGAGGAGAGAGGTCCCGTAACAGAGAATCTGGCCTTATGTCAGCGCAGAATCTGTATTCATGTCATAGCAGAGAATAAGGCTTCACGTCACCCACCACTGGAGCAGGCCACTGTCACACATTTAGGCCCCGGCACCCAGACAGAGGAGAGCGGTCCCGTAACAGAGAATCTGGCCTTATGTCAGCGCAGAATCTGTCTTCATGTCATAGCAGAGAATCAGGCTTCACGTCACCCACCACTGGAACAGGCCACTGTCACACATTTAGGCCCAGGCACCCAGGCAGAGGAGAGAGGTCCCGTAACAGAGAATCTGGCCTTATGTCAGCGCAGAATCTGTCTTCATGTCATAGCAGAGAATCAGGCTTCACGTCACCCACCACTGGAAATGCCACTGTCACACATTTAGGCCCCGGCACCCAGACAGAGGAGAGCGGTCCCGTAACAGAGAATCTGGCCTTATGTCAGCGCAGAATCTGTCTTCATGTCATAGCAGAGAATCAGGCTTCACGTCACCCACCACTGGAACAGGCCACTGTCACACATTTAGGCCCAGGCACCCAGGCAGAGGAGAGAGGTCCCGTAACAGAGAATCTGGCCTTATGTCAGCGCAGAATCTGTCTTCATGTCATAGCAGAGAATCAGGCTTCACGTCACCTACCACTGGAACAGGTCACTGTCACACATTTAGGCCCCGGCACCCAGACAGAGGAGAGCGGTCCCGTAACAGAGAATCTGGCCTTATGTCAGCGCAGAATCTGTCTTCATGTCATAGCAGAGAATCAGGCTTCACGTCACCCACCACTGGAACAGGCCACTGTCACACATTTAGGCCCCGGCACCTAGACAGAGGAGAGCGGTCCCGTAACAGAGAATCTGGCCTTATGTCAGCGCAGAATCTGTCTACATGTCATAGCAGAGAATCAGGCTTCACGTCACCCACCACTGGAACAGGCCACTGTCACACATTTATGCCCAGGCACCCAGGCAGAGGAGAGAGGTCCCGTAACAGAGAATCTGGCCTTATGTCAGCGCAGAATCTGTATTCATGTCATAGCAGAGAATCAGGCTTCACGTCACCCACCACTGGAGCAGGCCACTGTCACACATTTAGGCCCCGGCACCCAGACAGAGGAGAGCGGTCCCGTAACAGAGAATCTGGCCTTATGTCAGTGCAGAATCTGTCTTCATGTCATAGCAGAGAATCAGGCTTCACGTCACCCACCACTGGAACAGGCCACTGTCACACATTTAGGCCCGGGCACCCAGGCAGAGGATAGAGGTCCCGTAACAGAGAATCTGGCCTTATGTCAGCGCAGAATCTGTCTTCATGTCATAGCAGAGAATCAGGCTTCACGTCACCCACCACTGGAAATGCCACTGTCACACATTTAGGCCCCGCACCCAGACAGAGGAGAGCGGTCCCGTAACAGAGAATCTGGCCTTATGTCAGCGCAGAATCTGTCTTCATGTCATAGCAGAGAATCAGGCTTCACGTCACCCACCACTGGAACAGGCCACTGTCACACATTTAGGCCCAGGCACCCAGGCAGAGGAGAGAGGTCCCGTAACAGAGAATCTGGCCTTATGTCAGCGCAGAATCTGTACTCATGTCATAGCAGAGAATCAGGCTTCACGTCACCCACCACTGGAACAGGCCACTGTCACACATTTAGGCCCCGGCACTCAGACAGAGGAGAGCGGTCCCGTAACAGAGAATCTGGCCTTATGTCAGCGCAGAATCTGTCTTCATGTCATAGCAGAGAATCAGGCTTCACGTCACCCACCACTGGAACAGGCCACTGTCACACATTTAGGCCCAGGCACCCAGGCAGAGGAGAGCGGTCCTGTAACAGAGAATCTGGCCTTATGTCAGCGCAGAATCTGTCTTCATGTCATAGCAGAGAATCAGGCTTCACGTCACCCACCACTGGAACAGGCCACTGTCACACATTTAGGCCCCGGCACCCAGACAGAGGAGAGCGGTCCCGTAACAGAGAATCTGGCCTTATGTCAGCGCAGAATCTGTCTTCATGTCATAGCAGAGAATCAGGTTTCACGTCACCCACCACTAGAACAGGCCACTGTCGCACATTTAGGCCCAGGCACCCAGGCAGAGGAGAGAGGTCCCGTAACAGAGAATCTGGCCTTATGTCAGCGCAGAATCTGTCTTCATGGCATAGCAGAGAATCAGGCTTCACGTCACCCACCACTGGAACAGGCCACTGTCACACATTTAGGCCCCGGCACCTAGACAGAGGAGAGCGGTCCCGTAACAGAGAATCTGGCCTTATGTCAGCGCAGAATCTGTCTACATGTCATAGCAGAGAATCAGGCTTCACGTCACCCACCACTGGAACAGGCCACTGTCACACATTTATGCCCAGGCACCCAGGCAGAGGAGAGAGGTCCCGTAACAGAGAATCTGGCCTTATGTCAGCGCAGAATCTGTCTTCATGTCATAGCAGAGAATCAGGCTTCACGTCACCCACCACTGGAACAGGCCACTGTCACACATTTAGGCCCAGGCACCCAGGCAGAGGAGAGAGGTCCCGTAACAGAGAATCTGGCCTTATGTCAGCGCAGAATCTGTATTCATGTCATAGCAGAGAATCAGGCTTCACGTCACCCACCACTGGAACAGGTCACTGTCACACATTTAGGCCCCTGCACCCAGACAGAGGAGAGCGGTCCCGTAACAGAGAATCTGGCCTTATGTCAGCGCAGAATCTTTCTTCATGTCATAGCAGAGAATCAGGCTTCACGTCACCCACCACTGGAACAGGCCACTGTCACACATTTAGGCCCCGGCACCTAGACAGAGGAGAGCGGTCCCGTAACAGAGAATCTGGCCTTATGTCAGCGCAGAATCTGTCTACATGTCATAGCAGAGAATCAGGCTTCACGTCACCCACCACTGGAACAGGCGACTGTCACACCTTTATGTCCAGGCACCCAGGCAGAGGAGAGAGTTCCCGTAACAGAGAATCTGGCCTTATGTCAGCGCAGAATCTGTATTCATGTCATAGCAGAGAATCAGGCTTCACGTCACCCACCACTGGAGCAGGCCACTGTCACACATTTAGGCCCCGGCATCCAGACAGAGGAGAGCGGTCCCGTAACAGAGAATCTGGCCTTATGTCAGCGCAGAATCTGTCTTCATGTCATAGCAGAGAATCAGGCTTCACGTCACCCTCCACTGGAACAGGCCACTGTCACACATTTAGGCCCAGGCACCCAGGCAGAGGAGAGAGGTCCCGTAACAGAGAATCTGGCCTTATGTCAGCGCAGAATCTGTCTTCATGTCATAGCAGAGAATCAGGCTTCACGTCACCCACCACTGGAAATGCCACTGTCACACATTTAGGCCCCGGCACCCAGACAGAGGAGAGCGGTCCCGTAACAGAGAATCTGGCCTTATGTCAGCGCAGAATCTGTCTTCATGTCATAGCAGAGAATCAGGCTTCACGTCACCCACCACTGGAACAGGCCACTGTCACACATTTAGGCCCAGGCACCCAGGCAGAGGAGAGAGGTCCCGTAACAGAGAATCTGGCCTTATGTCAGCGCAGAATCTGGACTCATGTCATAGCAGAGAATCAGGCTTCACGTCACCCACCACTCGAACAGGCCACTGTCACACATTTAGGCCCCGGCACCCAGACAGAGGAGAGCGGTCCCGTAACAGAGAATCTGGCCTTATGTCAGCGCAGAATTTGTCTTCATGTCATAGCAGAGATTAAGGCTTCACGTCACCCACCACTGGAACTGGCCACTGTCACACATTTAGGCCCAGGCACCCAGGCAGAGGAGAGCGGTCCTGTAACAGAGAATCTGGCATTATGTCAGCGCAGAATCTGTCTTCATGTCATAGCAGAGAATCAGGCTTCACGTCACCCACCACTGGAACAGGCCACTGTCACACATTTAGGCCCCGGCACCCAGACAGAGGAGAGCGGTCCCGTAACAGAGAATCTGGCCTTATGTCAGCGCAGAATCTGTCTTCATGTCATAGCAGAGAATCAGGTTTCACGTCACCCACCACTAGAACAGGCCACTGTCGCACATTTAGGCCCAGGCACCCAGGCAGAGGAGAGAGGTCCCGTAACAGAGAATCTGGCCTTATGTCAGCGCAGAATCTGTATTCATGTCATAGCAGAGAATCAGGCTTCACGTCACCCACCACTGGAACAGGCCACTGTCACACATTTAGGCCCCAGCACCCAGACAGAGGAGAGCGGTCCCGTAACAGAGAATCTGGCCTTATGTCAGCGCAGAATCTGTCTTCATGTCATAGCAGAGAATCAGGCTTCACGTCACCCACCACTGGAACAGGCCACTGTCACACATTTAGGCCCCGGCACCCAGACAGAGGAGAGCGGTCCCGTAACATAGAATCTGGCCTTATGTCAGCGCAGAATCTGTCTTCATGTCATAGCAGAGAATCAGGCTTCACGTCACCCACCACTGGAACAGGCCACTGTCATACATTTAGGCCCCGGCACCCAGACAGAGGAGAGCGGTCCCGTAACAGAGAATCTGGCCTTATGTCAGCGCAGATTCTGTCTTCATGTCATAGCAGAGAAACAGGCTTCACGTCACCCACCACTGGAACAGGCCACTGTCACACATTTAGGCCCCGGCACCCAGACAGAGGAGAGCGGTCCCGTAACAGAGAATCTGGCCTTATGTCAGCGCAGAATCTGTCTTCATGTCATAGCAGAGAATCAGGCTTCACGTCACCCACCACTGGAACAGGCCACTGTCACACATTTAGGCCCAGGCACCCAGGCAGAGGAGAGAGGTCCCGTAACAGAGAATCTGGCCTTATGTCAGCGCAGAATCTGTATTCATGTTATAGCAGAGAATCAGGCTTCACATCACCCACCACTGGAACAGGCCACTGTCACACATTTAGGCCCCGGCACCCAGACAGAGGAGAGCGGTCCCGTTACAGAGAATCTGGCCTTATGTCAGCGCAGAATCTGTCTTCATGTCATAGCAGAGAATCAGGCTTTACATCACCCACCACTGGAACAGGCCACTGTCACACATTTAGGCCCCGGCACCCAGACAGAGGAGAGCGGTCCCGTAACAGAGAATCTGGCCTTATGTCAGCGCAGAATCTGTCTTCATGTCATAGCAGAGAATCAGGTTTCACGTCACCCACCACTAGAACAGGCCACTGTCGCACATTTAGGCCCAGGCACCCAGGCAGAGGAGAGAGGTCCCGTAACAGAGAATCTGGCCTTATGTCAGCGCAGAATCTGTATTCATGTCATAGCAGAGAATCAGGCTTCACGTCAACCACCACTGGAACAGGCCACTGTCACACATTTAGACCCCAGCACCCAGACAGAGGAGAGCGGTCCCGTAACAGAGAATCTGGCCTTATGTCAGCGCAGAATCTGTCTTCATGTCATAGCAGAGAATCAGGCTTCACGTCACCCACCACTGGAACAGGCCACTGTCACACATTTAGGCCCCGGCACCCAGACAGAGGAGAGCGGTCCCGTAACAGAGAATCTGGCCTTATGTCAGCGCAGAATCTGTCTTCATGTCATAGCAGAGAATCAGGCTTCACGTCACCCACCACTGGAACAGGCCACTGTCATACATTTAGGCCCCGGCACCCAGACAGAGGAGAGCGGTCCCGTAACAGAGAATCTGGCCTTATGTCAGCGCAGATTCTGTCTTCATGTCATAGCAGAGAATCAGGCTTCACGTCACCCACCACTGGAACAGGCCACTGTCACACATTTAGGCCCCGGCACCCAGACAGAGGAGAGCGGTCCCGTAACAGAGAATCTGGCCTTATGTCAGCGCAGAATCTGTCTTCATGTCATAGCAGAGAATCAGGCTTCACGTCACCCACCACTGGAACAGGCCACTGTCACACATTTAGGCCCAGGCACCCAGGCAGAGGAGAGAGGTCCCGTAACAGAGAATCTGGCCTTATGTCAGCGCAGAATCTGTATTCATGTTATAGCAGAGAATCAGGCTTCACATCACCCACCACTGGAACAGGCCACTGTCACACATTTAGGCCCCGGCACCCAGACAGAGGAGAGCGGTCCCGTTACAGAGAATCTGGCCTTATGTCAGCGCAGAATCTGTCTTCATGTCATAGCAGAGAATCAGTCTTCACGTCACCCACCACTGGAACAGGCCACTGTCACACATTTAGGCCCAGGCACCCAGACAGAGGAGAGGGGTCCCGTAACAGAGAATCTGGCCTTATGTCAGCGCAGAATCTGTATTCATGTCATAGCAGAGAATCAGGCTTCACGTCACCCACCACTGGAACAGGCCACTGTCACACATTTAGGCCCCGGCACCCAGACAGAGGAGAGCGGTCCCGTAACAGAGAATCTGGCCTTATGTCAGCGCAGAATCTGTCTTCATGTCATAGCAGAGAATCAGGCTTCACGTCACCCACCACTGGAACAGGCCACTGTCACACATTTAGGCCCCGGCACCTAGACAGAGGAGAGCGGTCCCGTAACAGAGAATCTGGCCTTATGTCAGCGCAGAATCTGTCTAAATGTCATAGCAGAGAATCAGGCTTCACGTCACCCACCACTGGAACAGGCCACTGTCACACATTTAGGCCCAGGCAGAGGAGAGAGGTCGCGTAACAGAGAATCTGGCCTTATGTCAGCGCAGAATCTGTATTCATGTCATAGCAGAGAATCAGGCTTCACGTCACCCACCACTGGAACAGGCCACTGTCACACATTTAGGCCCCGGCACCCAGACAGAGGAGAGGTTCATTCAACTTTGGGTTGCCCCGCAATATAATGGTAAAATAAAATTAAAAATAGTATTGAATGAGGAAGTGCCCTGGAGTAGAATAATATATTGTTAAGGGGAGGTAGTTAATATCTAATCTGCACAAGGGATGGACAGGTCCTGTGGGATCCATGCCCGGTTCATTTTTATGAACGTCAGCTTGTCCACATTGGCTGTAGACAGGCGGCTGCGTTTGTCTGTAATGACGCCCCCTGCCGTGCTGAATACACGTTCAGACAAAACGCTGGCCGCCGGGCAGGCCAGCACCTCCAAGGCATAAAAGGCTAGCTCTGGCCACGTGGACAATTTGGAGACCCAGAAGTTGAATGGGGCCAAACCATCAGTCAGTACGTCGAGGGGTGTGCACAGGTACTGTTCCACCATGTTAGTGAAATGTTGCCTCCTGCTAACACGTTCCGTATCAGGTGGTGGTGCACTTAGCTGTGGCGTGTTGACAAAACTTTTCCACATCTCTGCCATGCTAACCCTGCCCTCAGAGGAGCTGGGCGTGACACAGCTGCGTTGGCGACCTCTTGCTCCTCCTCTGCCTTCGCCTTGGGCTTCCACTGGTTCCCCTGTGACATTTGGGAATGCTCTCAGTAGCGCGTCTACCAACGTGCGCTTGTACTCGCGCATCTTCCTATCACGCTCCAGTGTAGGAAGTAAGGTGGGCACATTGTCTTTGTACCGGGGATCCAGCAGGGTGGCAACCCAGTAGTCCGCACACGTTAAAATGTGGGCAACTCTCCTGTCGTTGCGCAGGCACTGCAGCATGTAGTCGCTCATGTGTGCCAGGCTGCCCAGAGGTAAGGACAAGCTGTCCTCTGTGGGAGGCGTATCGTCATCGTCCTGTGCTTCCCCCCAGCCACGCACCAGTGATGGGCCCGAGCTGCTTTGGGTGCCACCCCGCTGTGAACATGCTTCATCCTCATCCTCCTCCACCTCCTCCTCATCCTCGTCCTCCTCGTCCTCCAGTAGTGGGCCCTGTCTGGCCACATTTGTACCTGGCCTCTGGTGTTGCAAAAAACCTCCCTCTGAGTCACTTCGAAGATACTGGCCTGAAAGTGCTAAAAATGACCCCTCTTCCTCCTCTTCCTCCTGGGCCACCTCCTCTTCCATCATCGCCCTAAGTGTTTTCTCAAGGAGACATAGAAGTGGTATTGTAACGCTGATAACGGCGTCATCGCCACTGGCCATGTTGGTGGAGTACTCGAAACAGCGCAACAGGGCACACAGGTCTCGCATGGAGGCCCAGTCATTGGTGGTGAAGTGTGTCTGATCCACAGTGCGACTGACCCGTGCGTGCTGCAGCTGAAACTCCACTATGGCCTGCTGCTGCTCGCACAGTCTGTCCAGCATATGCAAGGTGGAGTTCCTCCTGGTGGGTACGTCGCATATGAGGCGGTGAGCGGGAAGGCCGAAGTTACGCTGTAGCGCAGACAGGCGAGCAGCGGCAGGGTGTAAACGCCGGAAGCGTGAACAGACGGCCCGCACTTTATGCAGCAGCTCTGACATGTCGGGGTAGTTGCGAATGAACTTCTGCACCACCAAATTCAGCACATGCGCCAGGCAAGGGATGTGCGTCAAACCGGCTAGTCCCAGAGCTGCAACGAGATTTCGCCCATTATCGCACACCACCAGGCCGGGCTTGAGGCTCACCGGCAGCAACCACTCGTCGGTCTGTTGTTCTATACCCCGCCACAACTCCTGTGCGGTGTGGGGCCTGTCCCCCAAACATATGAGTTTCAGAATGGCCTGCTGACGTTTACCCTGTGCTGTGCTGAAGTTGGTGGTGAAGGTGTGTGGCTGACTGGATAAGCAGGTGGAAGAAGAGGATGAGGAAGCTGAGTAGGAGGAGGAGGAGACAGGAGGCAAAGAATGTTGCCCTGTGATCCTTGGCGGCGGAAGGACGTGCGCCAAACAGCTCTCCGCCTGGGGCCCAGCCGCCACTACATTTACCCAGTGTGCAGTTAGGGAGATATAGCGTCCCTGGCCGTGCTTACTGGTCCACGTATCTGTGGTTAGGTGGACCTTGCCACAGATGGCGTTGCGCAGTGCACACTTGATTTTATCGGACACTTGTTTGTGCAGGGAAGGCACGGCTCTCTTGGAGAAGTAGTGGCGGCTGGGAACAACATACTGTGGGACAGCAAGTGACATGAGCTGTTTGAAGCTGTGTGTGTCCACCAGCCTAAATGACAGCATTTCATAGGCCAGTAGTTTAGAAATGCTGGCATTCAGGGCCAGGGATCGAGGGTGGCTAGGTGGGAATTTACGCTTTCTCTCAAATGTTTGTGAGATGGAGAGCTGAACGCTGCCGTGTGACATGGTTGAGATGCTTGGTGACGCAGGTGGTGGTGTTGGTGGTACATCCCATGTTTGCTGGGCGGCAGGTGCCAACGTTCCTCCAAAGGCAGAGGAAGAGGCCGAGGCGGCGGCAGCAGCAGCAGAAGAGACCGAGGCGGCAGCAGCAGAAGAGGTAGCAGGGGGAGCCTAAATGACTTCCTTGTTTTTAAGGTGTTTACTCCACTGCAGTTCATGCTTTGCATGCAGGTGCCTGGTCATGCAGGTTGTGCTAAGGTTCAGAACGTTAATGCCTCGCTTCAGGCTCTGATGGCACAGCGTGCAAACCACTCGGGTCTTGTCATCAGCACATTGTTTGAAGAAGTGCCATGCCAGGGAACTCCTTGAAGCTGCCTTTGGGGTGCTCGGTCCCAGATGGCGGCTGTCAGTAGCAGGCGGAGTCTCTTGGCGGCGGGTGCTCTGATTTTGCCCACTGCTCCCTCTTTTGCTACGCTGTTGGCTCGGTCTCACCACTGCCTCTTCCTCCGAACTCTGAAAGTCAGTGGCACGACCTTCATTCCATGTGGGGTCTAGGACCTCATCGTCCCCTGCATCGTCTTCAACCCAGTCTTGATCCCTGACCTCCTGTTCAGTCTGCACACTGCAGAAAAACGCAGCAGTTGGCACCTGTGTTTCGTCATCATCAGAGACGTGCTAAGGTGGTATTCACATGTCCTCATCATCAGGAAAAATAAGTGGTTGTGCGTTAGTGAATTCTATCTCTTCCACCCCTGGGGAAGGGCTAGGTGGATGCCCTTGGGAAACCCTGGCAGCAGAGTCTTCAAACAGAATAAGAGACTGCTGCATAACTTGAGGCTCAGACAGTTTCCCTGATATGCATGGGGGTGATGTGACAGACCGATGGGCTTGGTTTTCATGCGCCATCTGTGCGCTTTCTGCAGAAGACTGGGTGGGAGATAATGTGAACGTGCTGGATCCACTGTCGGCCACCCAATTGACTAATGCCTGTACCTGCTCAGGCCTTACCATCCTTAGAACGGCATTGGGCCCCACCAAATATCGCTGTAAATTCTGCTGGCTACTGGGACCTGAGGTAGTTGGTTCACTAGGACGTGTGGCTGTGGCAGAACGGCCACGTCCTCTCCCAGCACCAGAGGGTCCACTAACACCACCACAACCATGTCCACGTCCGCGTCCGCGTCCCTTATTAGATGCTTTCCTCATTGTTCCCGTTCACCACAATTTTGAGAATGGCAAATTTGGGAATGCTTTTTCAACCCAGAACAAAAAGTCAGCTTTTACGGTCACTACAAATAACTTGACCAGCTAAAACAGTGCAGATTTGGTTGAATAGAGATGTGAGACCTGTTTTTTTTTTGCGCTGCGTGACAGGTATAGGTTTAATCACAGAATGACACTTCTATCAGCACGCTAGCGTGTGTCTTAGGTTTTTCTGAATGACACTATCAATACCTTCACTGTAAGATTTTCTTTTTGGGATAGATTTCAAGTAGGCCTCAAATACCAGAAACTAGTTATTTTGAGAATGGGAAATTTGGGAATGCTTTTTCAACCCAGAACAAAAAGTCTGCTTTTACGGTCACTACAAATAACTTGACCAGCTAAAACAGTGCAGATTTGGTTGAATAGAGATGTGAGACCTGTTTTTTTTTGCGCTGTGTGAAAGGTATAGGTTTAATCACAGAATGACACTTCTATCAGCACGCTAGCGTGTGTCTTAGGTTTTTCTGAATGACACTATCAATACCTTCACTGTAAGATTTTCTTTTTGGGATAGATTTCAAGTAGGCCTCAAATACCAGAAACTAGTTATTTTGAGAATGGGAAATTTGGGAATGCTTTTTCAACCCAGAACAAAAAGTCTGCTTTTACGGTCACTACAAATAACTTGACCAGCTAAAACAGTGCAGATTTGGTTGAATAGAGATGTGAGACCTGTTTTTTTTTGCGCTGTGTGACAGGTATAGGTTTAATCACAGAATGACACTTCTATCAGCACGCTAGCGTGTGTCTTAGGTTTTTCTGAATGACACTATCAATACCTTCACTGTAAGATTTTCTTTTTGGGATAGATTTCAAGTAGGCCTCAAATACCAGAAACTAGTTATTTTGAGAATGGGAAATTTGGGAATGCTTTTTCAACCCAGAACAAAAAGTCTGCTTTTACGGTCACTACAAATAACTTGACCAGCAAAAACAGTGCAGATTTGGTTGAATAGAGATGTGAGACCTGTTTTTTTTTGCGCTGTGTGACAGGTATAGGTTTAATCACAGAATGACACTTCTATCAGCACGCTAGCGTGTGTCTTAGGTTTTTCTGAATGACACTATCAATACCTTCAATGTAAGATTTTCTTTTTGGGATAGATTTCAAGTAGGCCTCAAATACCACAAACTAGTTATTTTGAGAATGGGAAATTTGGGAATGCTTTTTCAACCCAGAACAAAAAGTCTGCTTTTACGGTCACTACAAATAACTTGACCAGCAAAAACAGTGCAGATTTGGTTGAATAGAGATGTGAGACCTGTTTTTTTTTGCGCTGTGTGACAGGTATAGGTTTAATCACAGAATGACACTTCTATCAGCACGCTAGCGTGTGTCTTAGGTTTTTCTGAATGACACTATCAATACCTTCACTTTAAGATTTTCTTTTTGGGATAGATTTCAAGTAGGCCTCAAATACCACAAACTAGTTATTTTGAGAATGGGAAATTTGGGAATGCTTTTTCAACCCAGAAAAAAAAGTGTGCTTTTACGGTCAATACAAATAACCTGACCAGCTAAAACAGTACAGATTTGGTTGAATAGAAATGTCAGGTCTATTTTTTAGCCGCTGGGTGACAGGCTCAACTTGCCCCTGATGTAATATATGGCCAAAAAATAACCACACTGTTGATGGTTAAATGCACTTGGGTGACACAGGCTCAGCCTGCACCAGATGTAGTATATGGCCAAAAAATAATCAGACTGTTGATGGTTAAATACACTTGGGTGACACAGGCTAAGCCTGCACCAGATGTAGTATATGGCCAAAAAGTAATCAGACTGTTGATGGTTAAATGCACTTGGGTGACACAGGCTCAGCCTGCAGCTGATGTAGGATATAGCACAAAATAACCACACTATCGATGGTTAAATACACTTGGGTGACACAGGCTCAGCCTGCAGCTGATGTAGTATATGGCTAAAAAATAATCAGACTGTTGATGGTTAAATGCACTTGGGTGACACAGGCTCAGCCTGCAGCTGATGTAGTATATGCCCAAAAAATAACCAGACTGTTGATGGTTAAATGCACTTCGGTGACACAGGTTTAGCCTGCAGCTGATGTAGGATATAGCACAAAATAACCACACTATCGATGGTTAAATACACTTGGTGATAGCTCGTGCTGGCGCACCACAAGTCACAAAATGGCCGCCGATCACCCCAGAAAAAAAGTGATCTAAAAACGCTCTGGGCAGCCTCAAAAAAGTGAGCAAGTCAATAATAGCACTTCAATGATCCACAGCTGCAGATCGATCACAGAATGAAGTCTTTTGGAGGAGTTAATCTGCCTTATCTCGCCCTAACGTCTCAGCTGCAACCTCTCCCTATACTGATCATAGCAGAGTGACGTGCGGCGCTACGTGACTCCAGCTTAAATAGAGGCTGGGTCACATGGTGCACTGGCCAATCACAGCCATGCCAATAGTAGGCATGGCTGTGATGGCCTCTTGGGCCAAGTAGTATGACGCTTGTTGATTGGCTGCTTTGCAGCCTTTCAAAAAGCGCCAAGAAAGCGCCGAACACCGAACCCGAACCCGGACTTTTACGAAAATAGATATACAGTTCGGGTTCGCTCATCCCTAGCTGTAATACAATGGAACTTCACCGCTGAACAGTAAATATTTTTTTTGCAACTAATACACACCAAAAACTACTGATATTTTCTCACCATACAAAGGCTAATAAGCCCTTTTTCTTTTTCCTCATTAATACACGCCAAAAAGGACTTTAGAACATATAACTGCACCGCTGAGCGGCAAATCCTTTTTTTGTGCCACTAATACATGCAAAAAAGGGCTATACAACATATAACTACACCACTGAACGGCAAATATATTTTATTTTGGCACTATTACACAACAAAAAGGGCTTTAGAACATATAACTGCACCGCTGAACTGCAAATATATATTTTCTTTTTTTCACTAATACACGCCACAAAAGGCTTTAGAACATATAACGGCACCACTGAACAGCAAATATATTTAACTTTTGCCACTAATACAATACAAAAAGGGCTGTAATTTTAGCACTTCACCACAATGGCTAATAAGCCATTTTTTCCCACTAATACAAGCCAAAAAATGATTTAGAACTTATAACTGCACCGCACAAGACGTATAAATATTTCCCTGTAATAAACATTGTTAATGGCTGTAACACCCCAATAAAAAGAACGGTTTGCTGGAATTACAGAGCTGTATAATGGCAATTTGGGAGCCCAGTCAGTGCAGAAAGATAATGAATAATCTTTCCCTGCACTTGTAAATGTTTTTTTAGCACAATTAAGTTTTTTCTAACACTGTCCCTAGCGCCTGCTGTTGTCTCTCCCTGCACTAAGTACACTGGAAAATGTCAGAATTCAAGATGGCTGAGGCTATTCAAAGGGCTGTGACATCACAGGGCTGGCTGGATGCTGATTGGCTGCATGCATGGCATTATGGGTGATCCCGCCTTCCCAGAGTTCCTTGATCCATGTCCTCACACGTGCAGCAGCCATTTTAGGAAAAAATGTGATTCGTTACCACAAAGCGCGGTGAAATTCAGAATTTGGTGCAAATCGAATTTTTCCTGAAATTTGGATCGAATTTCACTTCATCAACTTCAGTTCGCTCATCTCTACTGAAGATAGGCCATCAATATGAAAATCCTGGAAAGCCCCTTGTAAGCAGAGGAAAATACATTCAAATTTTACTCTAGTTGAGTATGAAGCTATGGACCAAGTGCTAAACACTGACCTACCACATCATCTATTTACCAGTTTCTTGATGATCCTATCATAGTATTTGCTAGGTATGATGCATTTAACTCAACTGGATCATTTCTGTAGAAAGGCTTGGAACAGAATGTGTGGATTCCTGGATTTTATACTTTAGAATTCAGGCAATATACAACGAGTTTGACATGAGCAAATTATAGTTCTATCTAGGATACTGTAGGAAGGCGCAAGGGGCCATCATTGATAGACGGTATGTCTCACTGAGGTTCCTGGCCTCGGTGAGGTAAGAGCTAGTGCTGATTGACACTGTTTGTTGTTAGTATGGCTGTAAAGCCGGCTCTTACTGGGAGTAGTTAAAGTGCTGGGTGGGTGGCTTTTCCCCACACTCTAGGCCGGGTCTTTATTGGCCTACATAAAACCCAGCCATCAGTGTCAGCTGGGTGTGGATGATCCTCCATCTGACAGGCAAACTGTGGAGACTCTGTTTTAGGATCTGTGAATTGGTGCCGCGCTAAAGGCTTGAAAGCCGCATACTGGAAAACAGGCACCTAAAGCCTGCTGTGGATGGCTGGGGGAAAGACCGCTAACCAGGAGACTTTGTTCTGTAGACATTGCATGGTGTGAATAAACACCAAGACTGTGAACGGTCATTTTGTTTTTCCGTATGTGTGAATAAACACCAAACTGTTTAAGTTAAAGACTTTGTGTTTGCCTTTATACTGCGTCCGCTAGCCTGTCTACCAGAGAAAAAACCCACAATTGGTGGAGGATGCGTGCAAGCGCAGTGAGGGAGGCCTGAAGGCCGAAAAGTTTTTTGTTTTTCCCGGGCACAAGTGCATGTATTAAGCTGGCAAGGTTACGAACCCTTGTCCCCTGACAAAATTGAGGCGGTCGTGAAAGCCCTCGTGGAGGCTAACTTGCAGCAGCGGGAGGCTAACAAGCAGCAGCAGGAAACTAACCAGCTGCTATTACAACACGTAATGGCGTTGCAAGTGGCCAGAGCGCCCCAGAACGTCCACAATGCCCGGAAAGCTGTCCGTGCGTGATCCCTAATATGTCCCCCTCGAATGACTTCGAGACCTATTTGGCAATGTTCGAAAAGGTGGCCATGAGGGAGAAGTTACCCCGAGACCAGTGGGCTGAGGTCGTCTCTCCATTCCTGGCTTCTGGACCCCAGCAAGTGTCTGGAAAAAACGGCCGACTACCCGTCCCTAAAAGGTAAGATCCTGGTGAGACTGGGGGTGAATGTATTGGTCCGGGTTCAGCGGGTGCACCGGAGGGAATTTAACTCGGCTGAACCCGCCATACCACAATATTATGACCTGCTATACCGGTTGTAGAAATGGCTGATTTTGGAGGGGTTTGCCGTGTTCTCTCCAGCACTGGATCGGCCAGGTGTCTCCTGGTAATGCCTTAGAGATGGTCAATCAGGTGAAGCGCTACAAGGCCACCAGAAATTTGCAGGGGGGTTCTTTTGGGAGAGGGCCAGTCAAACTCCAGAAATCTTTACCCCAGACCCAGCGGCCAGTGCAAGCCAAACCCACCCGGGACGTATCCCCTGAAGACCCAGCCCCAGTGGTTTGCTGACGGTGTCACCAGCCTGGACGCATAAGGGCCAACTGTCTCCATCGGGGTGAACCCATGGATACCAACTATGGCTACTGCCACTGATTGTATGCCAGGAAGCTGTGTGCCACAGGTACCTCCGAGACTGCAGACAATAGCCACCTGTACCAGGTGGAAGTGGGGGACACTCTGGCGTTGACACTGCTGGATTAAGGGAGACTGTTGTCCCTGGTAAGAGCTGCCCTGGTGCGGCCCGCCGAGTATACTGGCCGAAAGGTGGGCGTTGTGTGCATTCACGGGGACTTAAAAGACTATCCCGATGCACTGGTCTTTCTATCAATGGTGGGCGGCAGGTGGACTCATGAGGTGGCTGTCGCCACAAAATTACCATATGAACTAATAATTGGGAGAGACTTCCCTAGATCCCGGCACTATGGCCGGATATGAAAGTCACTGATACCCGTGAGACAGATGTAACCCTAGCAGATTGTCCCGGCTCAGGGGGGAGACCAGAACCCTGGGAACCTGAGTCCGAAGAGCCAGCGGTAGGGGTGACCGCCACTTCGGTGGAATAGGGGGAGACAACCCCACTAAGTGTGATGGTGGGAGACAGGGAGGACTATCCCCCAGGTCTAGAGCTAGCCGACCTCAATGTCTCCGGGGATAATTTTGGTACTGCACAACACTGGGACCCCACCCTATCCCGAGCCTTGTAAAATGTATTAATAATAGATGGGAAACCACAACAACCGGGGGCAGAGTCTGTGTTTTTCCCGTTTTGCGGTTCATCAAGAGATGTTGTATCGAGTAAACCAGCTGCGAGGTGAATCCATTGAACAGTTGGTGATGCCCCAATCTTATCGCAAACTCGTGTTAGCATGTTAGCATGCATTCCCAGGGTTCATCTGGGAATGCAAAAAATGCAGGACCGGATTCTACAGTGATTTTACTGGCCCAGTGTGTTCAGAGAGGTAGAAGAATGTTGTAAGTCTTGCCCAACCTGCCAGATAACGAGCCCCCAGACACATTTCCGTAGTCCCCTGGTACCCATCCCAATTATCGAGGTCCCGTTCAAGCGAATCGCTATGGATCTCGTAAGCATAGTACCGAAGTCTGCTAGAGGACACCAACACATCTTGGTCGTCCTCGGCTACGCCACTCGGTACCTGGAGGCGGTGCCACTGTGGCATACATCAGCCAAACTCATAGCTAAGGATTTAATGGAGATGTTTTCTCGCGTAGGTCTGCCTAAGGAGGTTCTGACTGACCAAGGGACCCCTTTTATGTCCAAGGTCATGAGGGAACTCTGTAAGTTGCTCCACATAAAACAGCTACAGACGTCCGTATAATATTCGCAAACGGATGGCCTGGTAGAGAAATTTAATCAAACATTAAAAAGAGTGATCTCTAAGTATGGGAGGGACTGAGACCTTCTTCTGCCCTATCTCATTTTCGCAGTGCGAGAGGTGCCCCAGGCCTCTACTGGGTTCTCGCCCTTCGAACTGCTATACGGCAGACACCCTCGCTGTCTGTTGGACGTGGCCAAAGAGGCGTGGGAACAACAACCTACAATGCACAGAAGTGTTGTTGAGTACGTCACCCAGATGCAAGGACGGATGGAAACAATTTAACCTCTGGTTAGGGAGCATATGGAGGCAGCGCAGCGAGCCCAGAGGAGGATCTATAATTGGCAGGCTCGGGTTCTGACCTTTAACCATGGGGGATCGGGTATTGGTTCTGGTACCAACCATAGACAAGAAGTTCCTAGCTAGGTGGCAGGGGCCCTACGAGGTGCTTGAAAAAATTGGAGAGGTAGATTACAAGGTACACCAGCCAGGGACGCACAAGCCAGAGCAAGTGTACCATGTGAATCTGCTCAAACCCTGGAAAGATAGGGAAACCTGTACGGAAGACAGCCCATGACCAGGGTTTCCTAGGGGAAGCGGTTTCGGCCCCTCTGTCTGAAGTAAAGGAAGCGGCTGCCACAGTGAAAATTGCTGACAGCCTCTCTTCTAAACAGGCTCAGGAAGCCAGGGAGTTCATTAGTCAGAACACGGATGTGTTCACGGACCTCCCTGGACGTACTTCCATAGTCCGACATGACATTATCACAAAGCCTCAGGCAAAAGTCCGGCTAAAACCATTCCGGGTACCCGAGGCTCGGCGACAAGCCATCGCGGAGGAAGTGCAGCTAATGCTCCAGCTAGGTGTGATCGAGGAGTCTAAAAGTGAATGGGCCAGTCCGATAGTCTTAATACACAAGCCGGACAGGACATTGCGGTTCTGTAACGACTTCCGAAAACTGAATGAGGTGTCCAAGTTTGATGCATATCCCATAGCCCGAGTGGATGAGATTATTGAGAAGTTGGGCCAATCCCGGTATTTTTCTGTGTTGAACCTCACGAAAGGGTACTGGAAGGTACCCTTGACGGAGGTTGTCAAGGAAAAAACGGATTTCATCACGCCATAGGGGCTGCATCAGTACAAGGTATTACCCTTTGGTCTACATGGCGCTCCCACCACGTTTCAAAAGCTAATGGACATTGTACTCCGTCCACATCGTCGCTACTCTTCGGCGTACCTGGACGATATCATTATCCACAGCACTGACTGGGAAAGTCACCTACCTAAAGTACAGGCTGTAGTGGACTCCCTTAGGAAGGCTGGCTTAACCGCTAAAAAGTGCGCGATGGGGTATGTAATTGGGCGCGGAATTATCAAATCTCAGGTGAACAATTGAGGCAATTAGAAATTGGTCCTGACCTGTCACTACTCGGCAAGTAAAGTCGTTCCTGGGTATGGTAGGGTACTATATGAGGTTTTTCCCCAATTTTGATACAGTCGCCGCACCATTGACAGGCCATTTGAAGAGACGCAAGACAGTGATGGTTCAGTGGAATGAGCAGGAGGAAAAGGCTTTCTCCGCTTTGAAGTCTGCCCTGTGTGGGTCTCCGGTATTGGGGACGCCTGACTTCAAGAGGGAGTTTGTGGTACAGACCAATGCCTCTGAAGTAGGCCTCAGAGCTGTACTCTCTCAGGGCATCAATGGGGAGGAACATCCTGTTGTTTTTCTGAGCCGAAAGCTTACCCCAGCCGACACTGGGTACAGTATAGTGGAGAGAGAGTGCCTGGCCATCAAATCTGACAATTATCTGTTGGGGAGAAAGTTCCGTCTGGTGACCGACCACTCCCCTCTCAAGTGGTTGAGCCAGGCCAAAGAGAGGAATGCTCGGGTCACCAGGTGGTTCTTGTCATTACAAAACTTTAAATTATCTGTAGAACATAGGGCAGGCAGGTTACATGAAAACGCAGATGCCCTGTCCCGGGTACACTGTCTGGCAGGTGTTC
The DNA here is from genome assembly GCF_905171765.1 of Bufo bufo. Taxonomy (NCBI): domain Eukaryota; kingdom Metazoa; phylum Chordata; class Amphibia; order Anura; family Bufonidae; genus Bufo; species Bufo bufo. The sequence continues at coordinate 185,038,454 of NC_053390.1, forward strand.
ACCCCCTCAGGGTGGAACAAAGTGGGAGGTATGTAGGAAGGCGCAAGGGGCCGTCATTGATGGAAGGTATGTGTTACCGAGGTTCCTGGCCTCGATGAGGTAAGAGCCAGTAGTTTTAAGTGTCAGCGGCAGCTAGTGCTGACTGACAATGTTTGTTGTTAGTATGGCTATAAAGCCGATCCGGGCCGGCTCTTACTGGGAGTAGCCAAAGTGCTGGGTGAGTGACTGATCCCCACGCTCCAGGCCGGGTCTTTATTGGCATATATAAAACCCAGCCAGCAGTCTCAGCTGGGTGTGGGTGATCCTCCAACTGACAGGGAAGCTGTGGAGACTCTGTTTTGGGATCTGTGAATTGGTGCCGTTCTAAAGGCTTGAAAGCCACATGCTGGAAAACAGGCACCTAAAGCCTGCTGTGGACGGGTGGGGGAACGACCGCTAACCAGTTGAAGATTTTGTTCTGTGGACATTGAATGGTGGGAACAAACACCAAGACTGTGAACGGTCAATTTGTGTTTCCTTATGTGTGAATAAACACCAAACTGTTTAAGTTAAAGACTTTGTGATTGCCTCTATACTGCGTCCGCTAGCCTGTCTACCAGAGCAAAACCCCACAGATATGTACAGGTTTATTTGATCTCATAGGAGAGAAACTCCACATTCTTGACATAACTTGCATTAACAATGTAAAAAAAAAATAAAGATAGACACAACATATTTGCAAAAAGTGATCTCCCATTGATGGAAATCACACTTGAAAGACATGGTAATTTGGTTAAAAAAAATTGTGCCTAGTACTTTTTCTGATTTTCTGTTTGTTATCTACATAAAATGTAGGGAATTTTTAACCTTTTACTTTTCTTTTGCTCCCTTTAATTCTATTGCTATAGTTTTACTGACTTCTTGTTAGTCAGAATTTAGTCCACCCGCATAGATACAACATAACCCCTGGGAGGATGCAATGACATTTGCTCTTAATGTGGCTTCTGTTTATGTTGACTGTTAATTATTTGATGTGGTTGATTTGGTGGTCACTAATTATAGATACATTTTTATATACCAACCTCAAGGGTCTGTTTAATGCTGGTAAATAAGTTAATAATGTAGTCTATCCAGTCTATTGTCTATCATGGCACTTTTCAAGGACTAGATAAACCTGTAACAAAGTGATGATGTCATATGCCCCATTAATATAACCAATGAATAAAAGAAACCATTACTCAATTTAGAATTAAACAAGTATCTTTATTTAATTGTTGGGTATTTAAAGGCCGCAATGCTTATTACTTTACCAATTAAATAATTACTGGTTAAATAATAAAACTTTTAATCATCAATTATAATCATAAATATTTAAACCAGTCTCCATATCAACAAAGTCCACTCACAAGAGTGACTTAACCCCCGTCAATAAGCAGAGCGACAGAAAAATAGGGGAGGGAGGGAGGGATCTTGATGTATACTTACGTGAATGCGCTGTAACCGTTATTTTCTGCTCTTTTATAGGTTCAAGAAGATTCAGTTACTGAGTTCTCCAATCAACACTTCTCAAAACTACACGAGCACCTACAGCTTCAGGATTAAACCATTTCCTAAGCAGGTAAGTAATAAATATTTATTAAACCGTTAATTATTCAATGTTAGGTGCCATGACATCATGGCTCCCCACATTGAATTTACAATATGGTTCGCTCCATGATGTCATATGCCCCATTAATATAACCAATGAATAAAAGAAACCATTACTCAATTTAGAATTAAACAAGTATCTTTATTTAATTGTTGGGTATTTAAAGGCCGCAATGCTTATTACTTTACCAATTAAATAATTACTGGTTAAATAATAAAACTTTTAATCATCAATTATAATCATAAATATTTAAACCAGTCTCCATATCAACAAAGTCCACTCACAAGAGTGACTTAACCCCCACATCGCCACATCAAACACCAAGTGGCCCAATAAACATTGCAAGCCTTTAATTAATACCAAAATCAATCATGTTCTGTAAATCCGAAATAAATATATCACATCCAATATCGGATAATTGATCATATTTATCATGGTAAATTCCTCTAATAAAACCTTCGAGTTCAACATGTCTGTAGGAACTATGTCCTAATTCTTTCAAATAAATCTCCATTTTTTTATTAATTCTTTTTCTAATTGTTTCTAAAAACGATAATTCCTTTTTTGACCAAGAAAACTTAGGGATGATATCCGAAAATATAATGACAGTGTCATTAAGTAACTGACTAATATTACCTAACAAATCTTTTAATTCATAAATTAATAAGTGAGTTTTACATTTACCCAAATCAGAAGTACCAATGTGTAAAATAATTAGATCAGGTTTAGACATTTTTGAATACATGTTGATTTTCTCATAAATATTAGAAATCTTTATGCCTGGGAAAGAAAACCAAATTATAGAAAAGTCCTTGGGGAAACCTAAATTAACCGTAGAAAGTCTAAAAGAAGATCTTCTCTCAGCCAATTGAATCAATTCGTCCCCAAAGATCCATATAACTTTTGAAGATCCTAAAATTAATGAATAACAAGGTTAGGCCGAATATAATGTTTATAACAATTGGACCTCCATCTACCTATACGTTTAATAATAGAACTATCTAAACCTAATTGATCTGCCAATGTAGCTGCACCAATTCGAAATGAGTGTGCAGAAAATTTTAAATTATTATAACCTAAATCCTTGAGACATTTATGAAAAATAAAATTAAATTGGAATTTAGACAAATGTGAGCCATCAATGTGGTTAAAAAAAGAATTGGAATCAGGTTTTCTTACCTGGAGCCATTTTAAAATATTTTTAACCGGACAGATTGAATTAATAGGATAACTTTTTAAAATTAAACAAATTCCTTTGTTAAATTGGTCAGTTTTGGATTTTTTAATAAGAAGTTTCAAAATATTATTTTCTATATTTATGTCTGTCTGCAAAATTGGAGGATTTGAATTTTTATTGTCAGCAGCAATCTCGCTTATCCTTAGCGCAGCGAAAAAAGCCAATGAAAAAGCTGCTGAAAACAAAAAGACTTCGTATTCAGAAGAACAAACAGACACTAACTTACTTAAAACTTTTTGTAGTAATTCGATAGATAAAGGTCTAATTTTTTCATTGGGAACTGAATTTCTTTTAATTCCTTTAATAACTTGTTTAATCATGAAATTATTTAAAATAGAATTGTGACCATTTAGTTTGAAGAAAAAAGAAATGCCTGACAATTTTTTAGAAATAGAATCAGCCTGTAAACCATTTTTATAAAGATTAAGAATAAATTTGATGAAATTATCAGGATTAAATTCAATAAAGGAAATTTTTTGAGATAAACAGAAAAACTTCCATTCAAGCCATGCGGCAGAATAAGCTGCCCATGTATTTTTGGCTAATGAACTCGAAATTAGTTCATCAATTAATCGTCTGTTATCTCCCAAAGCTGAGTGGGACATGGAATTCCCAATCGGGAAGCTCGCGGTGCCATTGAGAAGAACTCCTTGAAGCGCTGTCGGGACAAATAATCAGCAAGATAATTAGCTTTACCAGGAATGAATTTAGCTTTTATCCAAATATTCATTTGTAAGCATAGTAAAACTAATTTGCGTAATAAAGATGAAACTAATGGAGATTTGGAAGATAAACAATTTATAGAAAAAACTACACCCATGTTATCAGATCTTAAAAGAATTCTCTTATTCTGGAAATCTTTGGACCAAATTGTTAAAGAAACTAAAACAGGGAATAATTCTAGGAAAACTAAATTTTTTGAATATTTTGAATTAATGATCCAATTTTTTGGCCAACGTTCTGCGGACCAACAATTATTAAAATAAGCTCCATAACCTATAGCACCAGATGCGTCGGTATATAAAGATAAAGTGTCAGAACCAACAAATTCTTTTTGCCAAATGGTATGACCATTAAATTCACATAGAAATTGTGACCAAACATAAATGTCGTCTTTTAATTGTTTTGTGATCCTAATATGAGATTTTGGTGTGGACTTACCTAAAGTGGCAGCATAAAGTCTTTTAGAAAAGACCCTTCCCATTGGAATCACCCGAGAGATAAAATTTAAAGAACCCAAAAGTGACTGGAGTTGTTTTAGCGTAATTTTTTCTTTTTTGAGTATGCAGTTTAATTGATGAGTTGTTTGTTGAATTTTTTCCATTGGTATACTAAATTCCATATTTACGGTGTTTATGATTATGCCCAGAAATTTCAGACTTGTAGTTGGATAAACAGTCTTATCTAAGGCTAATGGAATGTTGAAATAATTAGTGATACTAATGAATCTATTCAAAAGATTCAAACAATCATCAGAGTCTTTACGACCAATAAATAAAAAATCATCCAAGTAGTGTATCATGAATCCACTACCTGAATGAATATCTACAACCCAGTGCAGGAAAGTAGAAAATGCCTCAAAATAAAAGCATGATAGAGTGAATCCCATGGGAAGGGCCATATCATAAAAGAATCTATCCAGAAAATAAAAACCTAGTGAATTATAACCAATAGGGTTTAAGGGTAATAGCCTAAAAGCTGATTTGATATCAGCTTTAGCTAAAAAAGAATTTTGTCCTGCTTTATGTAGAAATGACAAAGCATGGTCAAAAGATGAATATTTCACGCTTGCTTTATTTTTATCAATTTCATCGTTTAAAGAATTATATTTAGGGTAAGATAAGTTGTGAATAAGACGAAAAGAATTTGGTTCTTTTTTGGGGACTAATGCCAAAGGAGAAATACGGAAATTTTCAAATGGTGGAATTTTAAAGGGACCCGCTATTCTACCTGCTGAAATTTCAGATAAAATTTTTTCTTTAACAATATCAATATTATGTTTTACAGATAATGAGTTGTCAACTAAAATACAACCCGGACCAGCAAATTCAGGTATGAAAAAACCATTTGAAAAACTGTCAGATAATAGGTTAGCCATCAATTTGTTTGGATAATGACCTAGCCACTGAATTATTCTTGATAAATTCAGAGGTGTCACCTTGCTTAAATGATTGAAGTTCTTTGTTGGAATTTGGGAAATGTATTCCCTGTTTCTTAAAACATTTGGTGGCTGAGTGAGCACCGGAACAGAAAGAACATTCATGTCGGTATTTGCAATTATGTTGCCATTTACATGTTGATTCATTGAATGCGAAACAAATACCTTTTTTGACGGTATGGGAATTGGATTGACGAAAATTATGATTTTTGTTAGGAAGCATGAGGTTTAACCAAAGTCCAACGTCCTTGCTGCCCCAAGTAAGATTTGGATAAACAGCAAGCTTCTGACGAAAAGATTCATCATAATTACACCATCCCATACCGCCAAAATTTTTATAAGCTTCTAAAATACAGTCGAGATGGTAAAATAAACCAGTACATAAATTAGGGTGCTTTTCACCTAAAACTGCTGCGTATATACCAAATGCCTGCAGCCAATTGAAAAAAGATTTTTGATAAGTTTTTCTTTTTTCATTTTCAGAATCTGATTTTTTGTCCTTTGATTCATTTTTTACGTTTTCGTTTGAAGAAGGAAGCAAAGAAAATATGTCTATATATTCCTTTCTCCATATTTTTTCCTTCAAATTTAAAGGCAAATGAAATCCTAAAGGAGAAATTTGACAAGTGAGAGCTTCCTTCACAGATGTCTCCTTTATTCCTGAACTAAATTCAAGTTCAGGAACAACTGACACATCCGGGTTCAGATTAGATACTTTACACATATTAAATGAAGGTTGACTGTTTGAAATATCTTCGGTTACACTATTGATTGCATTAAATTGGCTGACATTAATCACATCAGACCAGACATTAGAAGGAGATTCTTCCTGTTTAGATAAATATAATAAAAATTCATTAAACAATCGAATCTTCGGATGTGAAGAATCGATGCTAAATGAATTGGTATCCTGAATGATAGTGCCCTGCGGATTGCAGTCACTTAAATTTTTTAATGCGTTTAGCTCACCAGTAACGGATCTTGCCTGAGGATGATCGGCAGTTGGAGCTGTGGCAGGAGATGGATCTTGTGCGACAGTTGATTGAAGATGACGACGCTTGAAATTTCTGCCCACTCGGTTAACTGATGAAAGAATCTTTTTGTTTTTAGGAGGAGGCGCATATTGTGACGGAGAATATGCCCTCTTGTCCTTCCTCTGTCGTTTTCCGGCCGGAGATAAAGACTTTGTGTTACTGCGCATGCGCGCGCCAGTAACGTAAGGTGAATCGATGAGATCGGAGCTCGCGCCGGGTCCTACGCAGCAGACAGGATCTGTGGATAGAAGAAGATCTTCTTGCTGTACCGGAGCACTTTGTAAGCATTTCTTCAACCATGCTTCCCCTCCTTGACTCTCCGCTTTGTAGATAAGTTGCTTTAGAAGATCCTCCATCGCGATGAAGACTGCAGGTATGTATCTTGATGTATACTTACGTGAATGCGCTGTAACCGTTATTTTCTGCTCTTTTATAGGTTCAAGAAGATTCAGTTACTGAGTTCTCCAATCAACACTTCTCAAAACTACACGAGCACCTACAGCTTCAGGATTAAACCATTTCCTAAGCAGGTAAGTAATAAATATTTATTAAACCGTTAATTATTCAATGTTAGGTGCCATGACATCATGGCTCCCCACATTGAATTTACAATATGGTTCGCTCCATTCTGGTTTGAAGTAACACATAAATGCTATTTATAGGGATGGCAATCCTGTAAATATATAGCATAGAGTCACATAGTCACATACTGCAGCTCTAGTGTCTCAAGTGCTACCAATCAGTCCTGTTTTGAGGTTCTCCATTTATCTGGTTGTACTGTGCAGCAAAATATGTAGCACCTATATAAGTAAAAATTATTATTATTATTATTATTATTATTATTATTATTATTAGTTATTGACTTAACAAAAACATATTTATTTATTAATTTATTTACTTTAAATCTTCTCCTCCTGCAAAGTGAAGTATATTTAAAGGGAACCTGTCAGCGGCAAAAGCCATCCCAAACCGCCACCAGTACCTTTAAGTAGCTGGCAGTGAGTTTTGAATGATGATTTTCTTACTGCTTTCTGTTGAGGCAGAAGTATGAAAAATGAACTTTTATTCTCCATCTGCGCTATTTTCCAGTCAGGCTTGAAGTAAAGGGGTCAGCGGCCTCCTTGCTTCAAGTCAAGGTAACTGCGCCCACTTCCCTGCCCCTTCGCTGTGACTGACAGCGCTTATGCCTGACAGCCGGCTGGCTTTGCCGAACAGCTGGCTGTCAGTCACAGGAGAAGGGACAGGGAAGGGGGGCGCGGTTACATCGACTCGAAGCAAGGAGGCCGCTGCCCCCTGACTTCGAACCTGACTGGAAAATAGCGCGGACGGAGGATAAAAGATCATTTTTGATACTTCTGCCTCATCAGAATGCAGTAAGAAAATCATCATTCAAAACTCACTGCCGACTACTTGAAGGTACTGCTGGAGGTTTGGGATGGCTTTTGCCACTGACTGGTTCCCTTTAACTGCTTCCTGGTGCTAGATCCTGGTTCCTTTGCTTCCATGCCTTAGCTACTTCACTTGACAATGCCGCAGCAAATTGCGGCTCCGCATTCCTCATGTCAATTGGTCAAATGATGCAAGGGGAACAGGTCACCACTGTGGCCAGCAATTGGCTGCAGAGGTGTCAAAACAGATGTGAGCCTGAGTGAGGCTGGGGATTGAAGATGCCTGCTTTCAGTGTCAGGGACCAGGGAAGTAAGTAAGTTACCTTTGCAAGTCTGTCCCACTAATAAATGTTAAATCACTGGGGGTCTGACTGCTGTTATCCCTAGTAAAGTCACTGAGAGCAGGGGAAACTGCTTATCTAAATGCAGTGGTAGTGTTAGTCCATCTGCAATCCACCTAGTATGGAGGTGGAGAGAATAGGAGTGGTAATGCAGAGTGGATATGTAGTAGTCACGGTGGTTGCCCTCCCCCCGTGCTTCCTTAGTCTGTGCAGTGAAAATGATGGATTAAACTGTAGTGTTGTGTGGTACAATGATGAGACGGGTGTTGTGTAACAGATCCACAGTACCTTACTGAAGCCACTCAACAGGTGATCTACGCAAGCACTATTCACATGAAATGCAGTCTTTATAGTCAACTAAAGTAGATCCCAAAGGCATATCTCCCAACTTTTGAAAAGCAGAAAGAGAGACATTTTATGTGACATGCTATGTGCACCGCTGCATTTTTTTTCACACTAGGCTATGCCTGTAACTCCACCCCAAAATATAATTATACACACCAACTCACACCCAGTCCCCTAATGTCCCCACATAGTAGTTATTTCCCCTTTATGCCACCACACTGTAGTTATGCCCACATTGTGTCCCCTTGTCCCCTTCACAGTAGTTGTGCCCACATGTGTGCTATTCACAGTAGTTATGCCTAGATGTGCACCATTCACAATAGTTATGCCCAGCTGTGCCCTCTTCATATGTTGTGCACAGATGTGCCCCCTTCACAATAGTTATGCCCAGATATGCCCCCTTCACAATAGTTATGCCCAGATATGTGCCCCCTTCACAGTAGTTATGCCCAGATATGTGTCCCCTTTACAATAGTTATGCCCAGATATGTGCCCCATTCATAGGAAGTTAAAAAGGATCACGTGCCTCCCTTCAGCCCCCTCCAACATACAGTCCCATGTAAACAACATCACTTTCTTCCCCACCCACCTTCAATATACAGTCCCATGTAAGTCTACATGCAAACAAATGTAAAAAAAAAAAGGCAGTTAAAAAAACAGCCACATTGTCCATTTTTCATGGCCATTTCTTAACCTTTTGTGCATCCATTTTTTTGCCCGTATGGCTATTTTCAATGGCATTTTGCATCTGGATGAATTTCAATGGATTATTCTAACCCCTACATCCCCTACTTTACACATGTGCCCATAGTGGGGCGACACACAAAAAAAAAAACTCACTTCAACCAATTGCCTGCACAGGAACACTCGTTCCTCACCGGAGGAAGCAGGACCGGATACTTAGAATGTGATCATATGATGTCATCACTCTGGGAGTGCGGGTCCTGCTGTCTCCAGTGAGGAGTGAGTGCCCCTGCACATGCAAGTGGTTGAGGTATTTTTTTTAACCCCTGAAATACCAGTTTTGACAGCTCTTAGACTGGTGCACTCCTGTCCAAATAGCTGTTAAAACAGTCCCATTGATTTCACTCCCAAAAGTAGGACATGTCCTACTTATTGACAGCCGTTATTCTTTACCTGTTAAAGAAACGGCCATGTGTTTAACCCCATAGATTTTAATTGGTAATAAAAATGGCCATGATATGAGTGTTACTTAAACTGCTGTAGGATAAATAACATTGTTCCCTTCTTTTTAGCCCCTCTAACATACAGTCCTATGTAAATAACATCACTCCTTCTTCCAGCCACGTCCAATATAAAGTCTTATATACATAACCTCACTCCCCTGCCTTCAGCCACCTCTAAAACATAGTCCCATGTAAATAACATCACTCCTTCCCCCAGTCACCTCCAATATACAGTCCCATGTAAATAACATCACTCTCTATCTACAGCCTCCTCCAACATACAGTCCCATGTAAATTATATCACTCCCTCTCATGTAAATAGCATCATTCCCCTCTCCAACTGCCTTTGATATACAGTCCAATGTTAAAACATTACTCCCCTCCCATCAAACCTACAGTGCTAGGTAAATAACATTACTCTCCCTATTGGGAGGGAGTATAAGAGAACTACAACTCCCAATATATCCCAGGCTTTCAGCTTACACTGAATCAATCACATGTATCTCTCTCCACTGCTAAGTTGTGCATTTTCATGCACTGATCACATGGTAGTGACATCATCGCAGGTCCTTCAACTGCTGAGCTCTGCCTACTGCTGTCATCACAGGTCCTTCAGAAATTGAGAAACACAACTTCTGACAGAGGGCCGGTAAAATAACACATCCTGGTCAGAGCTCCCCCTACCCCCCCACAATGTGGCAGCGGAGCTGAATGGTGAAGCAGGGAGCAGATGGCTATGGATGCATAGACAGCTGAGAACAGAACATACCTCAGCCCTCCCGGTACCGCAGGACAGCCACTGAAATCCTGGACTGTCCCGCTGGATCCGGGACAGTTGGGAGGTATGCTTAAAGGTTGTATATGGAGACTAGCTTCTCTCTCTTAAAATCAGACTGTTTAATCTCTCTGCCAAGTCTCTTACCCTGGCTCTGTAGCTTCAAAATGTCTGTAATGACAATGGTCCGATTGGATCTTCATAGTGGCTGTGGTTCTTCCTCAGGCTTCGACTCTGGGGGACTTGCTCCCTCTTGGACGATGACAAGTTCCCTTGTGGGTACTTCTTTAGGTTGAGATTGAGCTGGAGTGTTCCCAACTGGAACAATTACATTTATTAGAGGTCTCAGGAGCCAATACATAGATTCTGAGTCAAGTAGGTGTTTCTCTACTGGTGCTGGTGATTGTACTGGAGTAGATGGCCCTTGGACTTCAATTGGTGAAAGTTTTTCTGAAACAATCTCTTTCAGGCATAACTTCAGCCAGTTGCAGTGTACCACTTTAAGCAATCTTTTCTCTTTAGTAATTTTATAGACATCTGTCCCAGGATAGAGGATAGCTGTGATGGTGTATGGCTCTCTTTCTCATTTGCTTTCCAATTTGCTGTTACAGCCATACGTGGTCACTATTTTTGTAAGGCTCTGCTTTGGAAGATTCGTCATAGTCTCTTTGTTTTTTTTGGCATGAATTTGCCATGAGGATTTGAACAATTTCTTGAGCATCAGCTAAATGTTTTTGATGTTAATTCACCAAATCTGTCTTGGGTAACGGGTTGATGGCCTCTGTAGCTCATTTGTCCAAGGTGAGGTCTGCTAGTAGTTTAGACATAGTCAATGGCCACTATCTCCAAATGTGTACAGCTCACCATAGAATATAGAGGAGCTCTCTGATCATGTTTCTAACCTCTTCCAATTGCACAATTGGAACATTCTCAACACCAATCATCAATATTTCCTTTCATTCCAATCCAGTAGAATCTTTGGCGAATGGTGGTTTCTGCTTTCTGTACACCGAAGTGTCCGGATCTGTCATAGTATATCTTTAGGACAATTCTGGCACCTCGGCAAGGTACCACAATTTGATGTAGTCGATCACTGGTAATGGGATCTAGGGTTCTTCTCAACAGCAGCCCTCTTTGCATGAAGAGCTATTTCCTCTGTTTCCATAACTTGATTAGCTCTGGATCTGAATTTCTTCTGTGGATTCTCTCGGATATTCTTGCACTGGTGAAGAAGTCTTGTAGTTCTAACACTCGACTTTCAGTTTGAAGCTTGACTAATCTTGCTTTCTTGACTGACTCAGGATGTTTCTGCTGTTGAAAGTTGAAAGCTTCTTTATCTTTGCCTTTAATGGGGATGGCATCTTGCTGGGAAAATTTCAGAGACAGCAGGGACAGTTCAAGTTGAGTATAATCAATGTGTGTATCTTGTTGAACTGCTGTCTCATTCCCCATTAATTTGTTAGTTTATACATAGAATTACTTTGCCTCAGTATTAAACGGCAGTGTATGCATCTTGTTGAACTGCTGCCACATTCCCAGTTAATTTGTTAGTTTATACATAGAATTACTGTGCCTCAGTATTAAAGGGCATTCTAATATATTGCTATATTTAATTTGTTCAACTGCTGCCACATTCTTAGTTAATCTGTTACATTACTGATAAAGTTACTGTACACTATGGGCAACAGACAGTTGCCTGGGCCCTTCAAAGGAACGAGTAGTGGAAAAGATTATGCTATAGTAAGCACAAGTAGCAGCAAATGAAGGGGTTAGTAGCAGCCACAGCCACATGCCAGAGCTGCCACTGTCATCCAGAAGTCGTGTTTTGATCAACAATCCAGCTGTACTGGAATGGTTGACTCGCTCTTCAACATAATTTCAGGTGACACAGATACACACAACCAGGAATCATTGAGTTCTTCTGACACCATGCTTAGTTGGCATGGCCCAGGAACTGCCTCTTTGCCCTCACCTTTCCTGAACTTGCCTTCTGCTTTTGCTGCTCCTTCTGTTGACCAACTAATGATAGCCGCCGGCTCTCCTCTGCATTTCAGCGACGATGAGCTTTCTGAGGACAGTCAGCAGTTACAGGCCAGCACAGACTTGGAGGAGAGGTCCGCTGCAGACTTTTCAAGGTATGTAACTACCGATGACTACAGTCAAGTGGAAGCATATGTTGTGAGAGCACAAAAGACAGGTGAGGGTGACACAAGTGACTAAACAAATGTAGATGATGTTGTAGCTGATCACACTTGGGAGCTGGGTGAAGAAGGGCCATCATCATCATCAGGGGGTGAGGGTGACATCAAGCCTGTGAGACAGCAAGGTGGAAGCGTGCCTGTGAGACAGCAGGGTGGAAGCAGTGGGGGATCTGCAGCCAAACATGGGAGAGGTTCACCACCTGCTACTTAGAAGACTACTTGTTAGGAACACAATAGTAGTGCACAGGTTCACAAAAGCAGTAGCAGGCAGGCATAAAGTAGTGTTGTAGAGAAAACGCCATACTCGCCGGTGTCGCTGGGGGATGTTAGCATGATGGTATGCAGGATATGGGGACAGAAGCTGAGGCATGACAGCCCTGCATCATCACATGGAGCATTACAATAAAATGGCATGGAAAAACCATGCCACTCGTTTAGTATTACAGCCTGGCCCTCACCCCCTCTTCAGGAGTCAGGGCTCGACCGCGTCAGCAGAAGTAAGCTGTTATTCCTTCCCATTGATTTCAATGTCTTCTATTGCTCCTTATGCTCCACCTCCTACTACTCCACGTCACTTGTTTTTACAACAATGGAGCTCCGAGGCTATTGAAAAAATATATATAAAACAGTATGCGTGCACACATCCAATGAAGCAGAAGCTAAACGTACACCTGGCTAAGTTGCTGGTATTACAGTCCCTCCTCTTTCCATGTAGTTGACACTGCACATTTCAGAGAACAGATGCATTGTGCCCACCCAAGGTGGAAAGTGCCAAGCTGACATTACTTTTCAAAAAAAGCTGTACAGACCTGCACACGTACATTGAGCAGACCTGCATACGTACATTGAGCTGACGTATGGAGTTGTAACTATGGTGAAGGACAATATATCGTTCACAGTCCACTGGGTAAATGTCATTCCAGACCAGGCACACAAAAAACTTGGTCAGGTAATGGCCTCTGTTGTAATGCTGGGATTTATGTGCCAATGTCCTTCTCTGCCTTCTCATCCTCCCCCTTGTCCTCACCTTCCTTTCTAGGCACAGTTCACAGTAGTCCTCCAGCATATCACCTATTCAAAGCTATGCATTATCATGCGCTTATGCACCTGGTCAGCCTTGGTGAACGGAGTCACACGGGAGGAACTGCTTGGTGTCATCAATAAATAAATTGAACACTGGCTGTCTCGTGGTTCCTCAAGTCTTTCACTGAACTGCAAGATCTGTGAAAAATGTCCAGGAAATTGTGCATGCAATTCAGCCACTCTAATTATGCGAAACACGCCCTCCTTCAGCTGCAAAGGGAAAATGCTCTTCCCCAACAATGCCTGATATGTGAAGTTTCCACCCGTTGGAACTCCACACTCCATATGTTAGACCACCTATATGAGCAGAGGAAGGCAGTCAATTATTTATTAATGCTGCAGACGAACAGGTGTACACTCCAATGTAACTTCTACGTTAGCCAGTGACAGTTCATGCATGATATGTGCCATTTGCTCAGGCCCTTTGAGGAGGCCACTTTATTTGTCACTTGGCAAAACTACAGGATGAATGATGTGATTCCATTTCTTCATGTCCTTTAGGGGATGCTGACAAATCTGATTGGCGAGGGGCCAATTTCAAAGCCACCTGAGCCCTGTGGAGGAAGAACTGGCAGAGGAGGAGGAGGACATAAAAGCCCAGGATTTTTATACACAACTAGGTGGTTTATATGCCCAAGCGACATGAGAGGAGCAGGTGGAACAGGAGATCCTGGAGGGCAACAACAAAGACAAAGCAAATGACCCAGACAGATTGTGCAGTATGCAGTGGAAATCGAGGCCCTCCAACTCCCTTGTGTAAATGGCCAGATGCATGCTGTCATGTTTGTGTAGTGACAGCCGCGTTGTCAGGATTTGGCAGAGGGTTGACCATTGGCTATCCACATTGTTAGACCTTCTATGCCTAGTCCAAAAATGGACTACTATAGAGAAATTCTGTGTAGTCAGTTGGTTGCTGCCTTCGAGCACCATCACCCATCCTCACGAAGGTCTGACCGGGGGGACCCTTTGCACTTTCACTCCCCTGCCATGACTGGTGGGGAGGGGGGGGGGGGGGCAGGAGCAGCACCAGTGCCACATGCAGCAACTTCAGTCTGGAGTCTATGATGAGCAGTTTTCTTTAGCCGCCTACTAAAAAAAAACACCCAGCAGCAGCAGGACATACAGCAGAACCTTAACCATCAGCTGGTGACATACATAGAAACATAGAATGTGTCGGCAGATAAGAACCATTTGGCCCATCTAGTCTGCCCAATATACTGAATACTATGAATTGCCGCTAGCCCTATCTTATATGAAGGATGGCCCTATGCCTATCCCATGCATGCTTAAACTCCTTCACTGTATTTGCAGCTACCACTTCTGCAGCAAGGCTATTCCATGCATCCACTACTCTCTCAGTAAAGTAATACTTCCTGATATTACTTTTAAACCGTTGCCCCTCTAATTTAAAATTATGTCCTCCTGTAGCAGTTTTTCTTCTTTTAAATATTCTCTCCTCTTTTATCTTGTTGATTCCCTTTATGTATTTAAAAGTTTCTATCATATCCCCTCTGTCTCGTCTTTCTTCCAAGCTATACATGTTAAGGTCCTTTAATCTTTCCTGGTAAGTTTTATCCTGCAATCCATGTACTAGTTTAGTAGCTCTTCTCTGAACTCTCTCCAAAGTATCAATATCCTTCTGGAGATATGGTCTCCAGTACTGCGCACAATACTCCAAATGAGGTCTCACTAGTGCTCTGTAGAGCGGCATGAGCACCTCCCTCTTTCTACTGGTAATGCCTCTCCCTATACACCCAAGCATTCTGCTAGCATTTCCTGCTACTCTATGACATTGTCTGCCTACCTTTAAGTCTTCTGAACACTTGGACTGAACACTGTCACCCATGATCCAAGATCCCCTGGACTACTGGGCATGCAAACTTGAAGTGTTTCTGCAGTTGGCCAAGTTTGCCATGGGCTTGCATTCCTGCCCAGCAAGTACTATGTGACTTCAGAGCGAGTATTCAGTGCGGCAGGGGCATAGTTATCCCCAATAGAACTCGCCTTTCCTCCCAAAATGTTGAGAGACTAACCTTCATAAACATGAATCAGACCTGGATCAACCAGGATTTCCAGACGCCTGTGCCTGATGCAACAGAATAGATCATTCTGCCATTAATGATCATACTGTAGTGTGCCACACCGGAATATTCATCAAAATGGCCCATTACTTCTGGCCATGTCCTACTGCCACCATTCTGATGCTCTTTCAAACATGCAGATTTGTGTGCTCTTTTTGCCTCATTGTGCGAATATTGTATGTGAGTGAGCAATATAAGTCAAACTCCCAAGTTGCTGGTACAAAACCCTTTGTTTCTTTTTATTTGTTTAATTCATTTACCACTGTTGAGGAACGGTTGAGACATATGCATATATATCCATGCATGCCTGCAAACACGTGCGGGCATGTATGGTATATATGTGCATACGTTAGCCATAGCATCATGGGACGATGTGCGCAAATGTGCCCAGCATCTGCGCACGTCTGCCCATGGTGAACCCCAGGGGCTCATGGTGGTCCTTGTGGGAAATATGTGCCCCCTTATGATGTAGGGGCTTGTGCCCCCTTATGATGTAGGAGCTTGTGCCCCCTTATAATGTAGGGGCTTGTGATGTAGGGGCTTGTGCCCCCTTATATAATAATGTGCCCCCTCTAGATATGTCCCTAATATTAATGTATACATGTGTATGGATGTGCCCCAAGCATCCATACGCATGTATATTATATATATCCCCCCCCCCTCCTACAACTGAAACCAGGTGCATCGGTGTGAATGTGCCCCAAGCATTCACACCGATGCAATCTGGCTAATTGCATCAGAATGACCGAACAAGGGTCCGGTCATCCTGATGGATACAAAGAGCTCAGATTCAACAGAATCTGAGCCCTTTGTTGTAATTATCCCTAGCGCCGCTGGAGATAATTACACATAATAGAGACTTCTCCCCTTCTTCTATTATGTGCATTCCGACAGTGCGATTACTATCGCACTGTCCGGAATGCTAGGTGCAGCAGGCGGGAGATCAAAGGCTTCTCCCGCCTGTCTGCAGCGCGTCCCCGATGTGCTGGCCGGCGCAGTGACGTCATATCACTGCGCTGGCCCACGTGGATGATGGCGGCGTGCGCGCGCCCCCTGGTGGGCGCGTGGCGCGGGAGTGCGGGCCGCCGGCGGATAAATATCCGGCGGCCCCGGCACTCCGTGGTTAGGATCGGGGCCCCCACCTGGAGAGCGCATCGGCGCTCAGGACAACGCGCCCCCCCCTCGGGCTCAAGGACCGACCGGACCACCCACCTGATAAGAGAGCGCGTCCTGCGCTCCGGGAGAAGGACCGGACCCCTGCCGCCCCCACCCCCCAGAAGGAGGCCCCCTGGCTGGCGAGGACCCCCCTTGGACGAACGAGCAGACATAACATGAGTATCACCCCCTTATAACCCCCCCACTATCCCACCAACGTACGCCCACTCCATTAACCCCCCACTATCCCACCAACGAACCCCCACTCCTCCCTATAACCCCTGGAACCCTCACCCCTGGTTCCTGATTAACCCTTCCCAAACCCCTATCCCACCAACTATACCCTCTCCCATATATCCCGCTCATCCCCTGGTTCCCTGTGTGCCTGCTCTCCCCTGGTTAACCCTGTTATAACCCCCCATAGACCCCTGAACCCTGGTGGCCCTGATTAACCCCTGGTGGTTACCCTGGTTCCCTGCGTTGTAACCCCTGGTGGTTACCCTGGTTCCCTGCCTTGGTTCCTCTGTAGAGCATGCCTCTGCTCTGCAAACAATCCTTTTAACCCTTCGTCGTACTCCGTAGGGACAGTGAATAGTCAGGTGGGGTGGATTGTTAATATACTTGTATGTGTGAATTGTCTAGTTAGTTTATGGGTGGAATTGGGAATGTGTAGTGTAGTTTAGGATTTGTAGTGCTGTATTAGTATTGCGTGCGTAGTGTATTGTTAGTAATAAATACTGTTAC
This sequence comes from Bufo bufo, assembly GCF_905171765.1. Lineage (NCBI taxonomy): Eukaryota > Metazoa > Chordata > Amphibia > Anura > Bufonidae > Bufo > Bufo bufo. The sequence continues at coordinate 185,055,810 of NC_053390.1, forward strand.
TTGTAACTATCTGTGTAACGTGTAGTTATTGGCGATAGTTAGTTAGTAAGGCGCATGCAGTTAGCTTAAGTGACTAGTGTAAAGCATAGCGAAGGTATTGTGTTATTATTCTATAAAGGCATAAATAGGCGGAGTTATCACTAGACGGCTCCTCCCATTAATGAATATTAATTATCGATATTTGCATAAATATTGGTGATTTATATTCCCCCTTTACAACCACCAACATGTGAGTATGACTTCTATTCCTCACTGACATACAATATTAGCACAATGATGTGAAAAGAACAGACAAGTCTGCATGTTTGAAAGTGTTAAGCAGTGCTACATTTTATACACCATTCTGATGTTGCCACTCGCCTGATGCCAACTGAACCCCCGCAACTACTGCCATTCTTACAATAGGGCTTCTTGGCCCTTTCTTATCTGTCATAAAAACAGAAAAAAAAATATCCTATATTTTGAGCATTTTTAAGGCCTCTTTCGCATGGTCTGTATTTGGTAAGTATTTGATCAGTATTTGTAAGCCAAAAGCAGAAGTGGTTTCAAAACACAGATGAGATGCAAATATTTCCATTTTATTTTATCTCTGTTATGGACCCACTCCTGTTTTTGGCCTACAAATAATGATCAAATACTGATTCAAAATAGTGACCGAATACTGACCGTGTTAACGAGGCCATTAAAGTCCTGCATGCAGGACTTTTTTTCCTTGTTTAAAAAACTGATTTCAGATGTAAATGGTTAGAAATAAGGCAAATTGAGCATAAGGCTTCACATGGTCAGTATTTTGAATCAGTAATTGATCGGTATTTGTAAGCCAAAAACAGGAGTGGGTCCAAAAACAGAAGAGATGCAAATATTTCTATTACTCTTTGTCTGTTTTTGACCCACTTCTGGTTTTGTCTTAAAAATACTGATCAAATACTGACCAACTGACCATCTGAAAGAGGCTTTATGGATTCTCAGAATACAGGCTTTGCTTTTTTTGTTGCTTTTTTTTAATAGTTGTCTGTTCTTCTGGATTAGAAGAACAGAAACCTAAACAATGATGTGAGTACAGTGAGTACAGCCATTGTTGCTGCCCCCCCCTCCCCACTCTGTCCATGGGACCACTATTGTCCTTGTTACTGACACTGCTGTTGGCCCCCATCGCCACTCTTTTATGGCCCACTATTGTCACTGTTACTGCCACTGCTGCTGCCACCCTCCCCACTCTGTCATGGGGCCATGCACAGTAAATCTATAGCTAACAAATGGGATTAAAAAGCATGTGTTTGGACTGCCACAACATGCATTAAAATAACAATTTTTTTTCTCCATTACTTTATTGGTGCTGCCTCCATTTCTTTATTTTATTCCACCAAAGAACCTTTTGGACACAGCTCCTAAAGGGGCGACCATGTTTTTTTTCTTTTTTGCTATATTGAAGTGCTCTGTATGCTTTTATTTTTGTTTAAGAGAAGGAAATTAACTAGTGCACAGTGATGTAGACGGTGATAATGTCACACAGTTAATAATAATGGGAGACAGTCACTATGCTTCTTGCTACTCGGACCAGAGAATGGTCTTCCAGGTTGATGGGTTTTATCAGGGCCTTTTCATTGACAAATTTCTGTTGAGCACTTAGTACATGGATGGTCTGTTGAATCACCTTTTTAGTGGCAAGTAAAGTTGCAGGCATAGACTTGCCTAGTGCTTCAAGCATTTCTCCATAGTAGTTTCCAAGGACATTCATTCCAGGCACTACTGGAGGATTGATATCTTCTCTTACTTTCACTACAATAATGTCTTGTTAGAGTTGTTTCTCCTACCTGAAGGGTTGGTTCCCAGTATCCATGCACTGACACTGGTTTGGCTATAATGCTTAACCAGGATTCTGGTGGCTGCATCTACATGTTGCTGTCCCAGTATTTCTCAAATTCACCATGTTGAATGGTGGTAACTTGAGAACCGGTGTCCAGAAGAGCAACAATAGTAATCCCATTAATTCGGAGAACCACTTCAGGACAGGGTCCCAAATACCTCGGCATCCAACTGGGATGTGTACTGTGTCCAGGGATCTAGTAAGGTAGATGGTGCTTATGGTAAATGTGCCCTGGGTGCAGATTGGCCAATGGAAGTCAGACAGATATTCAGGAGCTTTTAGTACATAAACTTTGTGGTGGGTGTAAGAACATCTAGCTTTACCTGTGGCTGTTTCTATGTGGAATATAATATTGCCTTTCCCTTATATATTTATCATTCTCATGTACTACACTCACTTTATTATCTTTTTGAGTGTTTTATTTAGACTAACCTAAACCCCTAGGCTTAGCCATAAGTGACATATATTTTAGCATTATCACTCATTTATAGTTTGTCATGGTTACCACTCCATTACTTTTTATTGTGTATGCCTTTGCTGGAAAGTTTACTTTTCTTAGCTATTTGCCCTTATTGTTATTTTATTAGCTATTTTTCTTCCTGTTAATAGGATCTGTGGCAGGCTATTGCTGTCTGTAGAGAGGCTTAACATAGTAATACTCCTTAGTCACATTTCCAGGCACATGCTTTTTAATAATCTCACATTGAGAAATGCTTGACTGATATGCCTCAAGCAGTAGCATTAAGTTGCTTAGCTGGGCTCTGTACAAAGGAAACAATACCTCAGTGATAGCTTTCTTTAACAACGTTAACATATTTTGTTACAGTGCTGTCTTTTAGCAAATGTCTAATTTCAGATCCGCCTCACATGCTTTCTTTGCAGGGTTTAAAGTACGTGATTAATCTTGACTTTACTTAATACTGTTAGGAATGTGGCAATGACCTCAACTGAACACTGGCAAAGTGATTAATGTTACATGAACTGGGATACTTTTTACCCTGGATCCTGAATAAACACAGACAAGCAGTGTTCTGTTTCAGACCTTTGCTCGACTGAAAATGCACCATGGTTGCAAAGAGTAATGTTTCCAATGCAATAAACAATCTTGGTGAAACATAGTTTGTCTCGTTAAAGAAAATTCTGTTCCAGTCTAAAGTCCCAGCAATCATAAAAGATAGATGATGCAATAAACAGAATGAAACAGAAGCAAGGCAGGTCAATTTTCAACCTAACTGGTGTCTCTCTTCTGTCTCTTTTGGATATAAAAAAAAAGTATTCTAGAAAAGCACACGACAAATACAACATAAAAAAAACAAACACTTCAGAGAGTATATTAAAATTGTTTCCATAGTGACACTGTCATTGTGACCTAATCCTTAATTACCCACATTGCAATATAGGACTGTTTAGTACCATACACAAGATCAGATTAGTGAGGTTTATAGTCAAACTGGCAGATACTTATCTGAGTCATTATGTGAACAAGTTCTTAGGGAACTTAGCCAGGTCAAACTCAGGCTATGTCTATGGCTGCCAGATCAGCTATATAAAACTAGATGAACGTGAAATGCTTAGGCTGCCAGGCTAAACTGTGGACATAACATGATCCATTCAGAATGCAAATGCGCTGTCATTTCAAAGTCCACATTTAATCTATGGTAACTGGATTTAATTATCAGTTAGTAACATATATTATTTTTTTTTATTAATGAATTTTTATTTTATATCTACAACATAAAAATTATTCCGAAAACATAATGTTACACATATACAATAATTATCCACAAAATTTGCACCACACTTCCATCATGAATATAGAAATAGTATATATAAGAATAAAGGACCTATTTATTCCTCTACCCCTGTCCCCTCCCCCTCCCTCATTATCGCTGCCTCGAGACCTCGGAGCACATCCACGCCAAACAGGGCACTATGACCATGTTGACCAGGTTCTATCCCATCTAATTTTCTGGGTCATAGTGGAACTGGTGAATTTCTCATGTTTCTTCACTTTATCCACCAAATGATATCATTCAGATACCGACAGGGGACTATTAGAGCCCCAATTCCTAGCCATTACCACCCTGGCCAGCATCAATGACTTCATCCAGAGCATATTTTCCCGTCCCTGCTCATCAAGTAAAGAAGCACCTAAGACTGCGGTTATTATATCTTCATAATTATATAAGGAACACCTCCGTAGCTCAGAAACAACATTAGTCCAGAAATCTTGAATCATAGGACATGACCAGACAAGGTGTATAAAATCTGCTCAATGGGCCTGGCACCTGCAACATCTATCTGAAGCATCCCTATAGAACCGAGAGAGAGGGGCGTGTAATATAGACGGTGTAAAATCCTAAACTGGATTAACCTATGATTCCCAGATATAGAATTTTTCCGAATATTCCTGTAAATCAACTCCCATTTTAGTGTTTTATTATTTCCTATATCTTGACCCCATTTTATTTCACTTCTAAATTTATTCTTTTTACCCATTTCCAATCTCAGTTTACTATAAATTAGTGAAATAGACATGCTGTTCTGATATGAATTGAAACACCAATCCATAAAATCATGTGATTTAATTATTAACATCTCTTTATCTTTAGTACACATAAAAGCATGTTTGACCTGAAAATACTTAATCTTATCTAATATTTTAACATCTCTGTGCCCCAATATATCCTCTAGTGTCCTAATGTCACCATTATGTATAATTTGCGCGACCCTAGTTATACCCTTCCTTTCCCAAAATTCAATATCATCAATCTTATTAAATTCAATAAAGTGCGTATTGTGCAATAGGGGAGTGAATTTAAATATATGCATAATTCCCAGAATAGTTTTAAGTGAGTTCCAAACAAGTTGCATAGAGCGTGCTACAATACACTCCCCCCCCCTTCTCCCATATAACCAGTTTCCAGAATGCTAAAAATGTCCTGATGAGGTCCTCTATAATTTCTGATAAGTTGGGGATATCTCTTGAGAGGAGTGGAGAGAAACCACAGTATTTGAGAGGCTAGATAATAGCCCCGCAAATAACGGAGAGATAAACCCCCATTCTCCTTTGCCAGCCACAAGTAATTTTGTTTAATACGAACTCTTTTCCTGCCCCAAATCAGTTCATTAAACAGTCTCTCGAAAGCTTTAAAATGTGCATCATCGATCCATATCAGACAAGGAGCCAGTTGGAATAGTATCTGTGGGAGAAGCACCATTTTAATTAAAGTAATCCTATCTGCCTGGCCCAGTGTCAGCTTTCGCCACACATAAACTTTATTTTTAATTTTATCTATTAATGGGATGATATTCAATTTTCTATACTCCTTCACCAAAGGGCTAATCCGAATCCCGAGATATTCCAATGAGTCTGTTAACGTTAGACCATCTCACTTTAACTGGGGGGGTCTTATTTAGGGGAAGCAAAGCTGATTTCTTCCAGTTCACTTCATATCCAGAGAAAAGTCCAAATAAATTTATTATTTCCATCACATAAGGCAGTGCTAAATATCCATCCCTTAAATATATAAGTACATCGTCAGCATACAATCTAATCTTATCCTGTAAATCCTGGCCTCCAAACCCAGAAATATGCGTGTCTTGTCTAATTCGGCATGCCAGGGGCTCTAAAAAGATAGCAAATAGAAGAGGGGATAAGGGGAAACCCTGTCTGGTGCCCCGTTGTAACTCAAAGGGGTCCGAAAAAGAGCCATTCACATTTATCCGCGCCCTAGGTGATTCATACAGTAGCTTAACCCACTGGATAAAATTCGGGCCGAAGTTCATCCTGTCCATTACTTCCCACAAAAATTCCACTTCACCCTATCGAAAGTCTTTGATGCATCCAAAGACAGGATGGAGCGGTCCTCTTCCTCTCCCAGGTAGATATTCATTAATGTTCTTCGAATGTTGGCCTGGGCTGAGCGCCTTGGTATGAAACCCGTTTGATCTTTATGGATTATCTTGGCTATTACCCTCTTTAATCTATTAGCAAGAACATTAGCCCCAATTTTATAATCGGTATTAAGTAAGGAGATGGGTCTACACTCACCTAAAGAATTATTAGGAACACCATACTAATACGGTGTTGGACCCCCTTTTGCCTTCAGAACTGCCTTAATTCTACGTGGCATTGATTCAACAAGGTTCTGATAGCATTCTTTAGAAATGTTGGCCCATATTGATAGGATAGCATCTTGCAATTGATGGAGATTTGAGGGATGCACATCCAGGGCACGAAGCTCCCGTTCCACCACATCCCAAAGATGCTCTATTGGGTTGAGATCTGGTGACTGTGGGGGCCATTTTAGTACAGTGAACTCATTGTCATGTTCAAGAAACCAATTTGAAATGATTCGAGCTTTGTGACATGGTGCATTATCCTGCTGGAAGTAGCCATCAGAGGATGGGTACTTGGTGGTCATGAAGGGATGGACATGGTCAGAAACAATGCTCAGGTAGCCCGTGGCATTTAAACGATGCCCAATTGGCACTAAGGGGCCTAAAGTGTGCCCAGAAAACATCCCCCACACCATTACACCACCACCACCAGCCTGCACAGTGGTAACAAGGCATGATGGATACATGTTCTCATTCTGTTTACGCCAAATTCGGACTCTACCATTTGAATGTCTCAACAGAAATCGAGACTCATCAGACCAGGCAACATTTTTCCAGTCTTCAACAGTGCAATTTTGGTGAGCTAGTGCAAATTGTAGCCTCTTTTTCCTATTTGTAGTGGAGATGAGTGGTACCCGGTGGGGTCTTCTGCTGTTGTAGCCCATCCGCCTCAAGGTTGTGCGTGTTGTGGCTTCACAAATGCTTTGCTGCATACCTCGGTTGTAACGAGTGGTTATTTCAGTCAACATTGCTCTTCTATCAGCTTGAATCAGTCGGCCCAGTCTCCTCTGACCTCTAGCATCCACAAGGCATTTTTGCCCACAGGACTGTCGCATACTGGATGTTTTTCCCTTTTCACACCATTCTTTGTGAACCCTAGAAATGGTTGTGCGTGAAAATCCCACTAACTGAGCAGATTGTGAAATACTCAGATCGGCCCGTCTGGCACCAACAACCATGCCACCCTCAAAATTGCTTAAATCACCTTTCTTTCCCATTCTGACATTCAGTTTGGAGTTCAGGAGATTGTCTTGACCAGGACCACACCCTTAAATGCATTGAAGCAACTGCCATATGATTGGTTGACTAGATAATTGCATTAATGAGAAATAGAACAGGTGTTCCTAATAATTCTTTAGGTGAGTGTATATGACCCCATTTCCAATTCATTTTTTCCTTTTTTTAAAACCAAGGTGATAATAGCTTCAGACATTGATACAGGTAATCGGCCCTCACTCCAGGATACATTTAGTAGCTGCAGTAAGCGAGGTAGAAGCACCTCACTATACTGCCGATATAATTCAAAGGGGAGACCATCAGCCCCGGGAGAAGAATTACCTCTAGTCGCTCTCAAGGCTTCCTCCAGCTCCAGGAGTTGAAGAGGAGTCTCCAACGCAGCTCGATCCTCCTGGGAGAGGGAGGGAAGATTAATTCTATCCAGGAATATTTTGTAGTTGACGTGCCGCCCCTCTATCTCTGATCTATATAAAATAGCAAAATAGCTATCAAATTCTCGCTCAATGTCCGCTCTTTCTGTACATATCTTTCCGTTAGAAGCTCTTATACTTTTGATTACAGTGGTAGATTGCTGGTTTTGGATCAGGGAAGCTAATAATCTCCCTGCTTTTCCTGCCTCACAGAACTGTTTTTGGCCTGAAAAAAATTTTTTTTGTTGATATTTCTCTTGAAGATGGTGCTTGTAGTCCTCCCTAGCCTTAAGTAAACGCTGCTGTATATCTCCGGATTGATCCGTAGCTTTTATCCCTTGTAAATCATGTACCTGCTGTTCCAGGGCAGTCTCCTTTTTCGCATAGGAAACTTTAGCTCTTTGAATTCTAGAATAAAGAATGCCTCGGATAAAGGCTTTTAGAGCATCCCAAACGTAATGTTTGTGGGCCGACCCAACATTGAAATTCCAGAACTCTTCCAAGTCACTCCTTATTTCTCCCTGTTCCTGAAGTATATTAAGCCAGTGAGGGTTAACTCTAAAATTCCGGGCTATCCTAACAACCTCCCTTTTTTTTATTACTAGAGAATTGGGGAATGATCTGAGATCGTATGTGCCTCATATTTCATACGCACGACCCTGTTGATAAAATTGGCGGTTGTAAAGGCAAGATCTATTCTAGATAGAGCAGTACAGGAACGGCTGAAACAGGAATATACTCTTGCATTCCCATATAAATATCGCCAAATATCTATTAGCGCCATTTCTTGGCATATATTTGACAATGACAGTATCCCCCCTGTTCCCGTTCCACTCCGGCCTCCCGAAGAGATCCTGTCCAACCCGCGGTCCATAACATCATTAAAATCTCCCAACAATATGATTGGACATTCATCTCTTTGACTTGCAAAGTCAAAGAGTTGCGTAATAGCGTACAGGGAGAAATGGGAGGGATATAAACAAACGCCAGTATGCAAATTGTCTGGAACCATCTACAGTGCAAAAACACAAACCTACCCTCTTTATCTATTCTCTGTCCTATAGGTTCATACTGTACTTTCTTATGTATATACACACTGACCCCCCGAGAATAGGAGGAATAGCAAGAGTGATACTCAACTTGTGCCGACTTTTTTTTCATACACCATACTTTCTCAGGGACCAGGTGAGTTTTGACTAGGCCCACAATCGCGGGAAGATGTTTATTTATTATGTCAGAGACAATCACTCTTTTAGTTCTATCCGCCAAACCACGAACATTCCATACAAAAAGTCTTTCTGCCATCAAAATGTGCTTATCCTGCCTCCAGGTCAGTCACTGGAGGCGCAAACCTCCCAGGCCTGTCTAGCATGGATGTGCCCCGAGCCAGCGAATTACCCCCCCCCTCCCCCCCGCAAACCCCCCTTACTGGTCACCGGCGAGTAACATTACTCCCCGATAGCCTCTTCCTATTTTATTCTCTGATTCCAGAACATTGGCTTTCCCCGAGGTCACGTCCAGATCCCTTTTCATTTCCTTAGTAAAATCCTGTAGTTCCTTATCTTTGTCCCTTATCTTATTCACTTCGTCCTTTATAAGGGATATATCAGATTGTACAGAGGCAACCTTTGAGGAGAGGTCCCTCAATGATTGATTAGATAGCTGAACTGCTGTCAATATATTAGCCAGTTTGCTATCAATCAATTCCATCCTTCCCCCCCCCCCCCCCCCCGTGTTCTCGTCCATATCACTCCCAAGATCTATTTTATCAGAGATACCTGGGTTTTCCTGGGACAGCTGTGACTTCTGAGCTTGTCTTGTCTTATGCGGGGAGGATTTTTAAAAAAAATCTATCTATTTTTGCGGAAGGACTACTCGGATCTGAGTTTTTAGGTGATGAATACCCTGTAGATTTCCTATTAACAGACTTTGGAGGCATTTTCGCTTTACAATATCAAAATATCCGGATACAAAACTTATTACAGCCAGCCAGGAGCACTTATAAAGCACAATCTTAATCACAATATTCCACCTCCTCCGCCTCTCTAAAAGAGGGGTAGTGGGAGGTAGGAAAGAGGACAGATGGTACTCTGGACCTGGGGATCGAATTACCCACTTAAGAGTAAACAGAATAGTATACTATGCTATACTGAATCGATACTCACGTATCCAGACTCCACAGTATCAAATGCCCGGTACCAACAGTTACCAAAAACTACATTCCTCTCCTTGCAGTTCCAATACACAATTACAAGCATGTAAACTCATGAGTACTGATAGGGCAATAGTTGGAAAAATAGCTAAGCAATCAAAAAATAAAGTTCCAGAAATTAGTACTTTAGTATCTGGTTAGAAGTCCAATAAGACAATCCGGGGATAGAGCTTCCTACGTTATTAGTGAAAATGAGTTCATATGCCCTTTTCAGCTTACAAAGCCATCCATCCAAGCGGGGACCGCAGCAAAGCTCCTGTAATTTTCCTGCTATAATTTTCCTGCATTATATCAGCTACCAGTGTGCCCCCCCTAATTCAATATAAACGTCCCACACATTACAATTCTGATACAAACAGACAGGCATATAAACTCATATAGGCTCATAAACCATATTTTGAGTAAGAGTTAGCAGCGTTAGTCAATACCGTGAGGCGTGGGCGGGTTACAAGGGTTAGTATGCAAGTGTCCCGGTACTCCAGTATAGATTACTCACGGAACTTCAAGTGCTAACCAGATGGATCAGTGTAATTTCAGCTTGTGTGTACTTGCCATCCAAGGCCCAAACCAATTTCAGTAAAACTCCAGTAGGAGCAGCTGCATCTGATGGTAAATGGTAGGTTTAGTTGAAGCAAAGACTGAAAGCTGACTTTAATAACTGTATCTCCGACCAGGATTCCAGACAATCTTGTATTCAATGTTTATTAGCGGAGGTCCCTTACCGCTCAGATCAATCCCCATCAAACACCAAACAGCTTCCAAACAAGCCCAGAACACTAATAGTGCAGTCCTGTATAAACATAGACGGCCCCCTGTCAAGCGCACTGTGTCATGCAGCATCAACTGCTCAACGTAATTATAAAAGACCGATGAGGTTGGTCCAGATGTCCTTTAATGCCCTCACTCATCTGCCTCTGCATCTACATCCGCCCGTCCGGTGCACCCGTTCAGACACCATTCAGACCAAATCCGGTCACCCGTATCAGCCCACAGCTCAAGGACTCCAATTCTGTGCACCAAAGTCCATCCCAATCAACCAGGGCCTGTGGGCAGCAGATAGTAAGCTGCAGGCTCAAACACACTTTTAGGCGGTTTAGACACTTTTAGGCCGTGAGCGACAGCCCGCACTTCAGACAGACAAACCTTACTTGTGACCAAGGGAGCAGAGCACCCCTCACAGCCGACCATCCTGGACCGCCAGCACTCCGATGTCCGCTTTCATCGTCCAGAGACAGTGAGCAGTGAGCAGAGGGCGTGAAGACAGTAGGCAATGACCGCCCGAGCCTGGGCATACTTGGGCCTGGAGAAAAAACACCGGAGCAGGAGCCAGATGAATCGCGGGCCAGGCGGCGGGGGAGGGGGAGGAGCTACGGCACGGCTACGTCACTACGTCATGCCGTACGTGCCCCATGAGTCAGTTAGTTAGTAACATATATATATTTTTTTGAGTTCTGTAATTTCAATACCTTTGTAGAAGGCCTTTTTGAATGGATAGAAGCAGTCAAGTTGGAGGAACACCTGGCGTAATTGAAAATTGAACTTATTTTTGCTACAATTTGGTGCGTCTAATTTTAAGCATATTTATGAAGAAAGTGAGCCAGAAAGAATTATCCACTCCACTTTCTGCTGAGGGCCAAAACTTTTTGGGAAAGGAATGTGGGTTCACAAAAAAGGATCATGGTTTTGCGGAAAAAGGGCATGGCTTAAAGGGCAAAATTTTTAGCAACATTTTTTTCACAAAATTCTGTTGTATTTGTGGTATAAAGTCACTGTGATAAATCTGGTGGATCTTTAGACTGTCTGCCCCAGGGTGTTCCATATTAAAGGGCATTCAGGGTGAAAACTGCTTTGGCAGTTGGCGGTCAGTCGTGATGCAGCTGAAAACCAATTATTAAAAAGGATTTGTTTATTGGTAAAATTTTAAAACTAGTATCATTACCAATAAGCAATCACTTGAGAATCAATGTTTAACAACCTATCAGAAAACTGTGGCAGCTTGCATGATTTCATGGTTTCCAGCCATGTTTTGACTGCTCTCTGGCCACCTCCTACCTAGATTCAATAGCAACCAATTCTATAGAATACAACTGAACTAGAAAATACTGACTGCTCAACCAAACTAGGAGTGCTTAGGCTCTGACACAATGAGATTTTGGAGTAAATTGCTCCAAAATTAGGTGCAATTTGCCACATCTATGTTTAGAGAAATTATTTGCTCTTAGTCTGACAAGGAGGACATGGCTTAGTAGGAAAAATGGCTTTACTGGTTGGGAGTTGAGGACTAATATGCAACATTTTGCACCAAAATTGTGCCACAGTTCTTTTGTAAGCTAACCAATAGTTCACATAAAGTTGGAAAAAAGTGTCTATCTCTGCACCAAATTTATCAACCAACCTGAGTCACTGTGATTATTCTTGTGCAGGTCTAGATGGCCGGTCTAAAGGCGCATTTACACTATCTGAGGAGCAGCTGATTATCGTGAAGGAAGAGTTCCTTCCCTACAGTCGCCTGCTTATTAAGTAGAGGTGAAGTGCCGCATTTACTTCTCTTCCACAGTAGGATCTTCTGCCCAGGAACGATGATCACTCCTCCACTTATTTCACCAGATAAACAAGTGTTTCACTCATTCATTGGATGATCTGTGGCACCTTTAGAGGGGCAGATTACCGGGAACGAGTGTTCATAGGAATGTTCGTTCTCAATAATCGGCCCTAATATCAGGCCGTGTAAATCCACCTAAAGTTTATGATATATATATATAGAAAAAAGAGCATTCGGCGGCACCAGTAAACTGGCTCAGGTGCAACATCCAATGGAATGAGCTTCTCACCCTTAATATATGCCAGAAATAGGACAGCACTCCAAGACTTGAAAAAACTGTGTCTTTATTCACCCATGTGAAGCAGTAACGACGTTTCAGCTCACAAAGGCTTGAGAAAGGCTTAGTTGTGAGCTGAAACATCGCTACTGCTTCACATGGGTGAATAAATACACCGTTTTTTCAAGTCTTGGAGTGCTGACCTATTTCTGGCATATATACAGTACAGACCAAAAGTTTGGACACACCTTCTCATTCAAAGAGTTTTCTTTATTTTCATGACTATGAAAATTGTAGATTCACACTGAAGGCATTAAAACTATAAATTAACACATGTGGAATTATATACATAACAAACATTATATACATAACAAAGTGTGAAACAACTGAAAATATGTCATATTCTAGGTTCTTCAAAGTAGCCACCTTTTGCTTTGATTACTGCTTTGCACACTCTTGGCATTCTCTTGATGAGCTTCAAGAGGTAGTCCCCTGAAATGTTTTTCACTTCACAGGTGTGCACTGTCAGGTTTAATAAGTGGGATTTCTTGCCTTATAAATGGGGTTGGGACCATCAGTTGCGTTGAGGAGAAGTCAGGTGGATACACAGCTGATAGTCCTACTGAATAGACTGTTAGAATTTGTATTATGGCAAGAAAAAGCAGCTAAGTAAAGAAAAACAAGTGGCCATCATTACTTTAAGAAATGAAGGTCAGTCAGTCAGCCAAAAAATTGGGAAAACTTTGAAAGTAGCTATTTGACCATGAAGGAGAGTGATGGGGTGCTGCGCCAGATCACCTGGCCTCCACAGTCACCAGACCTAAACCCAATTGAGATGGTTTGGGGTGAGCTGGACCGCAGAGTGAAGGCAAAAGGGCCAACAAGTGCTAAGCATCTCTGGGAACTCCTTCAAGACTGTTGGAAGACCATTTCAAGGGACTACCTCTTGAAGCTCATCAAGAGAATGCCAAGAGTGTGCAAAGCAGTAATCAAAGCAAAAGGTGGCTACTTTGAAGAACCTAGAATATGACATACTTTCAGTTGTTTCACACTTGTTTGTTATGTATATAATTCCACATGTGTTAATTCATAGTTTTGATGCCTTCATAGTCATGAAAATAAAGAAAACTCTTTGAATGAGAAGGTGTGTCCAAACTTTTGGTCTGTACTGTATATATATATATATAGTTTTATAATTTTTTGTAGTAGATAGCACTTTACTGTACAGTGAAAAAAAAAATGACCTGACTGGACAAAGCAAAAAAAAATAAAAAAAATTATATATATATATATATATATATATATATATATATATATATATCATAGACCCACTTTCCATTACATTGTATGGTTGATAAAAAAGACCGGGGATGGGAATGAAGGGAATGGGAGTGAGTTCATGTAGGTCTATTAATGGGGCTTCCCAAGTGCAAACACTGAAAGTGCAGTGCTGTGTAAACATAGCCTAGACTCACTTTCACATGTTCAGTATTTGGAAGCAATATTTATACGCCAAAACTAAGAATAGAACCTACAGAAAAAAAGTATAATAGAAAGATTTGTATCTCCTCCATGTTTTGGACCCACTCCTGGTTTTGGCTCATAAATCTTGATGCAAAATAATGACCAAATAGTGACAGTGTGAAAGTGGCCTAAAGCTATATGTTATGTATATATAGTTATATATATGTGGTTTAAATCTCTTTTAACAATGATAAGAGTTTCTCATGAAAACTATTTAATGTATTACCACATATGTCCTGGTCATAATTAGGCAGAATATATGATCTTTCAATAGGCAGCTCTAAAAAACATCACCAAACCACATCAAAGAATCAACCAAATCATAACAAAGAAACCACTATGGGATAATGACAAAGTAATACTGACATGGTAAATGTTTTGCATACAGTGAAAAATGTAGATGTCTCTATATAAAATTTAGGATGTGTTTTGAGGAAATGCTGTGTAAATGCCATGATGTATGGGAGATTGCCATAGAATGTATTCAACCCTAAGAAATCCTTGAGTAATTAGGTGAAATAGTAGATCAGGAAAAGATAGATAGATAGAGTCATTTGTTGTCAATGTGCCTCGGTTGACCCCTAGGAGCCGATGAATGTCTTATTGTTCAAATATATAATGATGATGTAACATGATATCTCTAATAATAAAATCCCTGTGTGAGTGCGCTGTGTCCGTATGTGTGTCACCAGTTTTGCACTGGGCATGCGCAGCGGGGCGTCCAATCAAGACACAACGCTACACACACACACACAGCGCTCCATAACTGTTTAACCCCTTCCATCCCGTGGTCCTTAGGGACCGCTGTCTGGAAGGGACTAACCATCAGGCCGCTGCTCTACCCTGGCAGCGGGCCAATGCTTGAACGGTAAAGCTCCCTCCCCACTGTGTGCGGCTACCGCTGGCCTCCAATGAGAACAGAGAGGAGTAGAAGGGAGGGACTGTGGCCACTGCGCCACCAATGAATATAGTTAATGCTTGAATACAAACGTGGCCTCTATGTCGCTGCTATCTGCCGCAATTTAACCCTCAGCAGTCATAGAGGCGTGGTATGGGATATGGCCGGCACACTCATTGATGGCGCAGTGGCCACAGTCCCTCCCTTCTACTCCCCCTCTTTTCAGTATTATATTAATTGCGGTCCCCACCCCCCCGCAGTGTTCCCCCCCCCCACAGTATTAAATCATTGGTGGCAGTGGCCCCAGGGTCTGCCCCCCCTCACCCATTGGTGGTGCAGTGGCAGCTTCTGATCGGAGCCCCAGCAGTGTAATCCTGGGGCTTTGATCGATGACCATGGCAGCCAGGATGCTACTGAAGCCCTGGATGCCATTGTAAGATCCCTGCTGCCGTCTGCGCAAAGCACAGGGCAGCAGGGACAGTGGTCCTATTCACCCTAATAGAGATCTATTAGAGTAAATAGGACAAGGGTTCAAGCCCCTAAGGGGGCTAATAGTAAAAAAAAAAAAAAGTAAAATAAAAAAGAAAGTTTAACCCCCCCAAAATATAGAAAATAATATATTGTGATATATATCATTATCATACATGCTTCAAATTATATTGCAATATAGATTTTAGGCCATATTGCCCAACCCTAAGTTCAATGGACTGTATAGTGTACTGCAGTGTATTGTAAGCCATCAGACCCATTGGGTCTTCAAGAACCAAGTGGGTCTTAGTCCAAAAAATAAATGAAAAAAGTAAAAAAATAATAATAATTCCTATATACACACATAAAAATGTAAAACAATGAAAGATCAAACCGTGATCTCATCCCACAAAAAATTAGCCCTTACATAAGCCAGTCGTCCAAAAAATAAAAAAAATATATCTTTCAGAAAATGGAGACACAAAAACACGATTTTTTTTTCAAACATGCTTTTATTGAATAAAATAAAGTTAAAAAAATGCACATATTAGGTATCTTCATGTTCATAACGACCTGCTCTATAAAAATAGAATGTGATCCAACCCACCTGGTGAACGCCATTTTTATCACCTTACATCACAAAAAGTGTAATACCAAGCGTCATCTTATCCTGCAAAAAAGGAGACCCTAATCGTCCAAAAAATAAGAAAAAATATGGATTTCAGAAAATGCTTTTATTGTGTAAAATAAAATAAAAAAATTCACATATTAGGCATCACTGTGTCCGTAACAACCTGCTCTATAAAAATAGTATGTGATCCAACCCGTCTGGTGAACGCCGTAAAATGTTTTTTTTTTAAATGTGCCAAAAAAGCTTTTTTTTAATTACCTTACATTACAAAAAGTTTAATACCAAGCGATCAAAACTGCATATGTACTCCAAAATTGTATCAATCAAACCATCATCTCTTCCAGCAAAAAAAGAGACCCTACCTAAGACAATCGCCCAAAAAAAAAATAATAATATGGCTTTCAGAAAATGGAAACAGAAAAACATGATTTAAAATTTTTTAAAAATTATTGTATAAATCCAAAATAATTTTTTTAAAATAGGCTTATTAGATATCGCATTTTTTGGTTACCTTGCATCATAAAAAGAGTAATATATATATATACACACACACACACACAATGCACAACTACCTCTAGCAAAAGATTTGTATACTTCAGGAATAACCCTAATAATAACACGCCCCCGCACCGCTCACACCAGTGCGTCGACTAATCAGGACACGGTGCTCCACATGCCGCCTGCACCGCCCACACCTGCACGCCGGCAAGCAGGTCGGAGCACCACTATTTCTGTTCGTCAGTCCCAGCCGCCATTTCTGTTCGTCAGTCACATCACTATCAGCCATATAGAGAGGTGCCCCTGTCAGCCGTCTGACCTACCAGTTGCTACCAGCAGTCTCATCTCCAGCAGTCAGTGCCAGTCGTGCAGCCACAGCCACCACACAGTGCCAGCCATCTCAACCATCAGTCAGTGCCACCAATTTCAGCCACCAGTCAGTGCCAGCAGTCTCAGCTACAGCCAGCACTCAGTGCCAGCAGTGTCAGTCACAGCCAGCACTCGGTGCCAGCACTCTCAACCACAGCCAGCAGACTCAGCCACAGCCACCAGTCAGTGGCAGCTGTCTCAGCCACAGCCACTAGTCTCAGCCACCAGTCAGTGCCAGCATTCTCAGCTATAGCCAGTACTCAGTGCCAGCAGTCTCAGCCACAAGCTGCAGCCAGCAGTCTCCACCACAGCCACCAGTTAGTGCCAGCAGTCTTAGCCGCAGCCAGCAGTCTCAGCCACAGCCACCAGTCAGTGCCAGCAATCTCAGCCACCAGTCAGTGCCAGGAGTCTCAGCCACCAGCCACAGCCAGCAATCTCAGCCACCAGTCTCATCCACCAGTCAGTGCCAGCAGTCTTAGCCACAGACACCAATCAGTGCCAGCAGTCTCAGCCACAGCCGCCAGTCTCGGCCACCAGCCACAGCCACCAGTCTCAGCCACCAGTCAGCGTGGTCAAGTTCTCTTGCCATTTAATATAGACTGTTCCTACTACTGTTTATGCACTACTGTTCTAGCGCCAGTTATTGTAACGGGCTTAATGTCTAGTAATATATAATGATAATGTAACATGCCCGGCACTTGTGTTCATATACATTGTAAATGTTGATCCAGAGCTGGAAATAAGCAATTGTGGAGAAAGCTGAAACAGGACAGAATGATCATTTCTAGGATGAAGAGTGACTCTTGATCATTGCATTTGAGGAAGGAAGCAGGAAGGAAAAAACCTTAAAGATCTGGCAGATCTTAAAGATAACACATCTTGACATCTGAATTATCCATTAGTTTTCAAATCAAGTGCAAGATGTTTCAAAAATCACTTATTAAATATATGGTGACAAGATAAGAATGCAAGGCACAGCTAGTAAGACATGACCCAGACATGTCTTGGATTAGAAATTGCATATGACCCACAGTCACTGCTTGTCAAATGAAGCCTTCTTCTAAAAACACCCCTCCAGCCTCCGTAAGTATTGTTGCTTATTTCTACAACAAAGACGGATTTTAGTGGTGAATGCCATTAAAGAAAACAAAAGACAAAAGATCTGTGGTTAGACAAACAGTTAAGGACATCTGCAGAATCTGCGTTTATGCCATGAGCACACAGAGTAAAATGTGGCCAAGCCTTAAAAGTATGTTTCCTTGTTCCTGGAGTGATAAACGATGTATATTACAAATTGCAGTGTAATGAATCATTATTATTTTAGAAAGTGAGGTTTAGTCAGAGACGTAACTTAAAGTATGGAATAAAGAGTTTGGTGGGCACTTATTTATATGATATTTTTATGGAAATATGCTACATATCTAAAAAAGTGTTTTATTCAAAAAAGAGGCACATATGTACAACACAAATAAGATGAAAGGGTCCCTTAAAATGATTAAAAATCTAAATTAAAACCATATCAAGCAGCATAAAAGACCATCAACGTCAGTCATGCATCACTCCATATCCTTATTGTTAAGGTGCATATTAGGCATAATGAGGTCCACTATGGTGTGGATACCATTAATACATATTAGGATATAGATAAATTGTGGCAGTATTACATTACACAATTTATATATGTTAAATAAATATCCAGCTGGGTCCACCCAGTGATATTCAACAATGTTATTCAACGTATTCCATATAGGTGACTCCGATTATGGTTAATATCAATGTCCTTATCTGGATCTGACACAATGAATTGATTATTCAAAGCTCCTTAATATGCCAGTTTTAGTTGTGTCTTTTTCTATATACTCAGTGCTTTCTTTGGAGTCCATTTCAAATGTGCACAAAATTCTTTGCAGGTATAATGTATATGATCCTCTACAGAACAGTCACCGGTTATCGGCACTTGGTGAGTATTATAAAATAAATGGCTACGTTATCAATCTTTGTATGTGCCCGAAGGAGCTCTATATTCGGAGCATCTTTGATGTCTGTTACGTGTGACGTGTTCTCGGGATGCCGGCCCTTTCAGCTCTCTGCTGCCGATCACTTAGAGTTCCGGAGCGCTCCTATTCACCATGGGTAAATATAGTTACATTCAATCCAACATGATTTGATGGTGCCAATCGTGCATGTACTGTCTGCCTCTGAAAACCAGACGCGTTTCGGAGGCTCATGCTCATTCATCAGTGGTAGACAGTACTATGCTCCATTGGGTCCTTTTAAAGGTAATTCATCAATTAAGAAGGAGGGGCTTGTCAGCTTATAAAAATCAATACCAATATGTGGAATGGTAATGTAGAAAAATTGATTAAGGTGGCTGTCCTGTTGATCGATACGGATAAGGTGCACTGTACGAATAGACCCACCCTATCTAGAATTTTGATATTATTGGTAATATAGTAATGATGTAAGGCACTCACTCATCTGGGCTCATGTGGATGCATATTTATTATAATCACAGTATGAAATAAAAATGCTACAAACAAACAATAAAATGCTGAAATAAATTCTAATGAACCAGCTGGATATCACTCTATAGCTGTAATCAAACCAATGTTATCCTGATTTAACATGCTCACACATGTTAAAATGGCTTATAAAAAGGATAGAAGTAAAATTACACACACATGTAGCTCCTAAGAGGTATGTATAAAATATACTCAGAACTTGCTGAAGGATAACATTCATGTATCTTAAGATTCCTAGGCATAGGGAGTCCCCACTTAGATGCGGTTAGTCGTACAAGCCAGCATACATAGTCTCTGGTATCAAGGATCTCCTTGGTAAAATCACTGTCTGTTTACATAAATCACTGTCCCACGTGGTCTCCGGCACTTATTGTCTCTTACCTCCGCTGCTACTCCTCTCTGGGAGCGCTGCAATCTTTACGCCCTCTGCCTCTGTCTCGAGATTTCAAGGCTAGACGTCTTGTGTGGATCAAGCAATCTCACTGCTATTCGTAGACCTGGCTTCTCACGTGGTCATAAGACACAGGTCAGTTATAGCTTTGGTTGGCCGCATCAGGTGGGCGGTGATTTACAAAAAAATCTAGAATGACTTTATCGAATGCTCCAAATTGTGCAAATCCTATTAGTGCATAAAACGTCTTTTAGAGATCCTAGGTGACTCTGATTATGGTTTAACTGTACCAGACGCGTTTTGAAACCTTAACTGATTCCTTCTTCAGTGGTGTGGACCTCCATTCTGTTTAGATCTTTAAATAATAATAAAACGCATATGCGATATTGATGCATTTTCCATGTGGTATGCAGAACCGCACGTAAACAGGTTACATGGTGTAATATAGCTCCAATGCGATGTAATATGGTGTGGCGACTCCTTGTAATTGGTAATTATACAATTTATATTACCTAACATTATTGTACTGCATATATATAGTCAAATTTATACACAAATATATTTGTAATCCCAATATCCCAAAATATATCAATATAAGGGATACATATAGTATGTAGAATATATATTGATACACATGTCTATTCAATCGATTGGAATACCTCAAAAAAACATATAAACGCATGTGCAGTATTTGTGCGTCTTCCATGCGTTTTCATGTCAGATGGGTGTATAATGCTATATCTCAAGTGTAGAACTGCTTCTTCAAATTCTGTCATATATGGTTGAGTCTTGTATTTGCTCTGGCAATTGCCGAACTACAATATATCAGAGAATGCAATAGACAACTTACTTACATCACTACTTATATGAGATTAAAAAAGAATCCTACGAAGGAATATTATTCAAAATTGACAACGCTGTGCAACAAAGGTTTAGAACAGAACATTTTATCATCAGAAGAGCATAAATTTATACTCAGCACACAACGACGTTTACCGTTTTTTTATTGTCTACCCAAATTACACAAAAACAATAAGGACCCCCCAGGACTTCCAATTATTTCTGGCATAGGGTCATTAACAGCTAATTTATCTTTATATATTTATAAATTATTACAGCCAACAGTCAAAAATACATTGTCCTATGTAAAAAATACCACAGAGATAATACGACTAGTAGAACAGCTAGATTTGAAATCCAATTGGATTATGGGGACCTTGGACGTCCATTCTTTATATACGATAATTAATCACCAACAAGGGCTAGAAGCTCTGAGATCACAATTGATTGCAGTTAAACAACTGCCCATTGAACAAATAGATTTCCTAACAGAGGGAGAGGAATTTATATTAAATCATAATTATTTTTACTTTGAATCTAACTTTTATTTACAAACACAAGGGACTGCCATGGGCACCAGATTCGCCCCAAGCTACGCCAATTTGTTTATGGTGCAAAGGGAGGACTCTGCCATCAATCCACATCTTGGGGCAGATCTGGTGCTCTGGCAAAGATACATTGACAATGTGTTGTTAATATGACAAAATTATGAAAATTCACTTCAAGATTTTTTGAATGAGCTTAAAGGGATTCTGTCACCAGGATTAACGATATGTAAATATTTATATGTGCCCATTAGTCTTCATGCAGTGTTTACAATGATCCCTCTGTTTATGCTCTGTGTGCCTTATATTCTTATAAAAATGGATCTTATTCATATGTCAATCACTTCTGTCAGGAGCCCAAGAGGTTGTCCCACGATCTCCTGGAGCCCAGCTGCACCCAACGATCCGGAGCCCAGCACCGCCCACTACTTAATTTATTCACTGCACTTTCCTGACACCATGTAATCTCTGCTCCGTAGTCTCGCGCAGGCGCAGTGGACACAGTAGTCTGCGCCCGTGCGGACTACTGACACCGGCTTCCACTTGTCCACTGCGCATGCACCGGTTCCCTGACCAGGTAGCCGGCGCATGCGCAGTGGACAAGTGGAAGCCGGTGCCAGTAGTCCGCACGTTCGCAGACTACAGTGTCCACTGCGCCTGCGCGAGACTACGGAGCAGAGATTACATGACGTCAGGATAGTGCAGTGAATAAATTAGGTAGTAGGCGGTGCTGGGCTTCGGATTTTACCAAGGAGATCCTTGATACCAGAGACTATGTATGCTGGCTTGTACGACTAGCGGCATCTAAGTGGGGACTCCCTATGCATAGGAATCTTAAGATATGTGAATATAATTATCCAGCAAGTTCTGAGGATATTTTATACATACCTCTTAGGAGCTACATGGGTGTGTAATTTTACTTCCATCCTTTTTAGAAGCCATTTTTACATTTGTGCGTAAAGTTTGATTTTATTCCAATCAGGATAACATTGGTTCGATTACAGCTATAGAGTGATATCCAGCTGGTTCATTAGAATTTATTTTAGCATCATATTGTTTGTTTGTAGCGTTTTTATTTTATACTGTGATTATAATAAATATGTGCCCACATGAGCCCAAATATGTGGTATGGAACGAGTCCAAGTTATACATATTCTCATTTCATATAATAATTTCTCCATGTTGAGGATTACATATTGCTCTAATTAAGGACTTATGTCATCTGCAAACTTATTCATAGGCAATCTGTATATAGTCCAAAAAAACACGTTTTTCATGCCATTCTGATGCGTTTTTTTATTTTTTTATTTTAACATGTATATTTGCTTGCAAATTATAATAATTATTCAAATTACATACATGAATGTGTTTCCCTCATATTATCTTAAATAAAAATGATAACAATGACAATTTGGCTTAAATACAAACCGGATTCCAAAAAAGTTGGGACACTAAACAAATTGTGAATAAAAACTGAATGCAATGATGTGGAGATGGCAAATGTCAATATTTTATTTGTAATAGAACGTAGATGACAGATCAAACATTTAATCCGAGTAAATGTATCATTTTAAAGGAAAAATACGTTGATTCCAATTTTCACAGTGTCAACAAATCCCCAAAAAGTTGGGACAAGTAGCAATAAGAGGCTGGAAAAAGTAAATTTGAGCATAACGAAGAGCTGGAAGACCAATTAACACTAATTCGGTCAATTGGCAACATGATTGGGTATAAAAAGAGCTTCTCAGAGTGGCAGTGTCTCTCAGAAGCCAAGATGGGTAGAGGATCACCAATTCCCACAATGTTGCGCAGAAAGATAGTGGAGCAATATCAGAAAGGTGTTACCCAGCGAAAAATTGCAAAGACTTTGCATCTATCATCATCAACTGTGCATAACATCATCCGAAGATTCAGAGAATCTGGAACAATCTCTGTGCGTAAGGGTCAAGGCCGTAAAACCATACTGGATGCCCGTGATCTCCGGGCCCTTAAACGACACTGCACCACAAACAGGAATGCTACTGTAAAGGAAATCACAGAATGGGCTCAGGAATACTTCCAGAAACCGTTGTCAGTGAACACAATCCACCGTGCTATCTGCCGTTGCCAGCTGAAACTCTACAGTGCAAAGAAGAAGCCATTTCTAAGCAAGATCCACAAGATCAGGCGTTTTCACTGGGCCAGGGATCATTTAAAATAGAGTGTGGCAAAATGGAAGACTGTTCTGTGGTCAGACGAGTCACGATTCGAAGTTCTTTTTGGAAATCTGGGACGCCATGTCATCCGGACCAAAGAGGACAAGGACAACCCAAGTTGTTATCAACGCTCAGTTCAGAAGCCTGCATCTCTGATGTTATGGGGCTGCATGAGTGCGTGTGGCATGGGCAACTTGCATGTCTGGAAAGGCACCATCAATGCAGAAAAATATATTCAGGTTCTAGAACAACATATGCTCCCATCCAGACATTATCTCTTTCAGGGAAGACCCTGCATTTTTCAACAAGATAATGCCAGACCACATTCTGCATCAATCACAACATCATGGCTGCGTAGGAGAAGGATCCGGGTACTGAAATGGCCAGTCTGCAGTCCAGATCTTTCACCTATAGAGAACATTTGGCGCATCATAAAGAGGAAGGTGCAACAAAGAAGGCCCAAGACGATTAGAGGCCTGTATTAGAGGCCTGTATTAGACAAGAATGGGAGAGCATTCCTATTTCTAAACTTGAGAAACTGGTCTCCCCAGACGTCTGTTGAGTGTTGTAAGAAGAAGGGGAGATGCCACACAGTGGTGAAAGTGGCCTTGTCCCAACTTTTTGGGGATTTGTTGACACCATGAAATTCTGATTCAACATATTTTTCCCTTAAAATGGTACATTTTCTCAGTTTAAACTTTTGTTCCGTGATTTATGTTCTATTCTGAATAAAATATTAGAAGTTGGCACCTCCACATCATTGCATTCAGTTTTTATTCACGATTTGTATAGTGTCCCAACTTTTTTGGAATCCGGTTTGTAACAATGACCAGTCATCTTCAGATATATCCATCAATTAGATAAATGTCTGCTCCCCTATTTCATATAGAGAAGCAATATGGAAGGTATCATGTTATTATATCCACACAATAAATACACTGTGCAGGATATATACACTCACCTAAAGAATTATCAGGAACACCTGTTCTATTTCTCCTTAATGCAATTGTCTAGTCAACCAATCACATGCCAGTTGCTTCAATGCATTTAGCGGTGTGGTCCTGGTGAAGACAATCTCCTGAACTCCAAACTGAATGTCAGAATGGGAAAGAAAGGTGATTTAAGCAATTTTGAGCGTGGCATGGTTGTTGGTGCCAGACGGGCCGATCTGAGTATTTTACAATCTGCTCAGTTACTGGGATTTTCACGCACAATCATTTCTAGGGTTTACAAAGAATGGTGTGAAAAGGGAAAAACATCCAGTATGTGGCAGTCCTGTGGGCGAAAATGCCTTGTGGATGCTAGAGGTCAGAGGAGAATGGGCCGACTGATTCAAGCTGATAGAAGAGCAACATTGACTGAAATAACCACTCGTTACAACCAAGGTATGCAGCAAAGCATTTGTGAAGCCACAACACGCACAACCTTGAGGAGGATGGGCTACAACAGCAGAAGACCCCACCGGGTACCACTCATCTCCACTACAAATAGAAAAAAGAGGCTACAATTTGCACAAGCTCACCAAAATTGGACTGTTGAAG
Organism: Bufo bufo; assembly: GCF_905171765.1. Classification (NCBI taxonomy): domain Eukaryota; kingdom Metazoa; phylum Chordata; class Amphibia; order Anura; family Bufonidae; genus Bufo; species Bufo bufo. The sequence continues at coordinate 185,080,679 of NC_053390.1, forward strand.
ACTGGAAAAATGTTGCCTGGTCTGATGAGTCTCGATTTCTGTTGAGACATTCAAATGGAAGAGTCCGAATTTGGCGTAAACAGAATGAGAACATGTATCCATCATGCCTTGTTACCACTGTGCAGGCTGGTGGTGGTGGTGTAATGGTGTGGGGGATGTTTTCTGGGCACACTTTAGGCCCCTTAGTGCCAATTGGGCATCGTTTAAATGCCACAGGCTACCTGAGCATTGTTTCTGACCATGTCCATCCCTTCATGACCACCATGTACCCATCCTCTGATGGCTACTTCCAGCAGGATAATGCACCATGTCACAAAGCTCGAATCATTTCAAATTGGTTTCTTGAACATGACAATGAGTTCACTGTACTAAAATGGCCCCCACTGTCACCAGATCTCAACCCAATAGAGCATCTTTGGGATGTGGTGGAACGGGAGCTTCGTGCTCTGGATGTGCATCCCTCAAATCTCCATCAACTGCAAGATGCTATCCTATCAATATGGGCCAACATTTCTAAAGAATGCTATCAGCACCTTGTTGAATCAATGCCACGTAGAATTAAGGCAGTTCTGAAGGCAAAAGGGGGTCCAACACCGTATTAGTATGGTGTTCCTAATAATTCTTTAGGTGAGTGTATATGCCACTAATTATAATATTTTTTATATTACCCATATTTACTTTTGTGGTTGTTCATATGTCTTATTTAACCCTTTATTTCATTTCTATAATCTGCAATTATGTATTTTATACTATTCTTCAAATTTTTCTTTAGTTTTTCATTTTTTGCAAATTTTAATAGGTGACAAGTTGAAAGAAGAAGGAAGAATATGGGGGTGGGAGCCAGTCAAGGAGGCGAGATCGAGATGCTGGTAGACAGCCGGACCTCGATGTCCCGTCCCCGATCGGCATCCGCCCCAATACTATAGGAAACCAAACAGCTCCATATCAGTATTCAGGCTAGCGGGAATTATTGTGTCGAACTCGAAAAATTTAAGCAATTCCGCACTGGACATGTTGGTAATGTGATTGCCCCCTCTCCATGACCTCTACATTTTCTCCAGGGCTATAAAGATTAGTTTAGATGGATCTTAATTATGGTATACTTTGAAGTGTTGTGAAGCAGCGTGGTATTTGTGATGTGTTCCGACACCCTCTGTTTTAATGTTCTCTTGGTTCTCCCTAAGTATTGTTTTTGACATGGACACTCTAGGATATATATCACATCGTCGTGTCGCAGGTTAAACTATCTTTAATACTGTAACAAATTGAGTTTTGAGTTGACTGTACTTGTACCGTTTTTTTTAGGGAATTGAGTTATTTTACAGTTGTTGCATCTTCCACAACGGTGAAAACCGTTTGTAAATGGCCAATTTGTCTTTGTGTCTATTCTCCTATTTTTTATTGACGGGGCAACTTTCAAACCTAAATTGGGTGCTTTGGTGTATGTAATTAGGGGGGTAGTAGGTAGTATAGACCCCATTCTTTTATCTCTCAATAGATTTTGCCAGTGTTTTCTAATGATCTTTTCAACTGTCCGGTGTCGTGAATGAAAAAGCTATATCATATGTAAGTTATCATCTTGTTTAATTTCCATTTTATTGATCATAAAAAAGTTTCCCTTTTCATATTTCTTACTTTATTCAATGATGTTTTTATTGTCTGGATATTGCTTATTTAAAAATTGTTGTCTTAATTGAATATCTTCATTTTCAAATTGTTCATCTAATGTACAATTACGTTTGAGTCGTCTAAATTGGCTCGTAGGAATGTTTAGTAATCATCTGGGAAGGTGCCAACTTGAAAACAAGATGTGACTATTTTTCATAAGAGGTTTATGGTAAGTATTACAAATAAGTCTATGATCAATATTATTAATCGCTAAATCTAAAAATTCTATCTAGTAACTTGCTTACATTAGTAGTGAACTTCAAGTTGTTTTTTTATTATTGTTGATCTGTAATAAAAAATCATTCAAAAGATCCTCTGTACTTTGCGAGTTAAATATGATATCATCTATGTAACGACGCCATAGTCCCAGATTCGTCCCCAGCAGTGGGCTGATGGTGTCTGCCTCCCACTGGGTCATAAATAAATTGGCATAGCTGGGGGGGAATCTGGTACCCATGTCTGTACCTCTTTCATGTAGGTAAAACTCTGACTCATATGTAAAATAATTATGGGTTAGGATGTATCTCACACCCTCTATGATAAAGCTAATTTGTTCCTGTTTTAACAAGCTATTAAGATGTAATTGTCTGTTCAAAGCCTGCATTCCTTGGTTATGATCAATAATTGTATACAGTAAATTAACATCCATGGTGCCGAGTATCCAATCGTCTTGGACTTCTAGTTTCTCCAGAGTAGATATAATATCTGTAGTATATTTTATATAAGACAGAATCTGTTTAACTGTAGGTCGTAGTAATTTATCTATATATTGTGACAAATTAGAGGATATTGAGCCTATGCCAGAGATTATGGGCCTCCCTGGTGGTTCAGTATAGTGCTTATGAATTTTAGGGATGCAATAAAAATTATACATTATTATTTTTATTTCTATACACCCCCGAGGTGAGCTCCCAACACATATACCATAGATATCAGGAGTTTTATGTTGGAAACAACTAGTAATCGTATTAACCCGTCAAGACCTACTGTAGATATGTTTAGGGAATTGGAGAAATTATTATCTAAACAACTAAAACAAAAGGGCTCATAGGAAATGTTATGTACTTGAAGTTGAACTGGGATGGGAAGGGGACCTTCATATGGAATTAGAAGCACTTGCTTTCTAATCTTTTGTTTAGTCCGTAAGGTTCCAAATTTTGTAATATATATTTTTTAGTGTTCTAGCTCTCCTAAAGGTGATCTGTGGTCTATTCGGTATGCTGTCTTTAAGACATGGGTCATTTATGAGTATATGCCAATGTTTTTTTTAAATATTTCTTAGGGCCTCATGATTGGGATTATAAGTCGTGACAAATGAAGTTTTATATTTTTTGGTGTCCGCAGTTTCAGTGGGTTTCTTAATTTCCTTACCGTTCAAGCACTCCTCTTCACTCTGATTATTTGCTCGTAGGAAAGCGTTCACTATAATCCCCTTGAGATATTTCTTGTTTGCAAACCTGGACCGTAAAAGCTCACTTTGGAAGAGAAAGTTACTGGTGTCAGTACAGTTTCTTCTTATCCGTTTGAATTGGCATATTATTTATTTGCAACAAACAGGTGTTATATCAATTAAAATAACCTCTGGTATGCACAAGACTTGATAAAGGGGTCAGAAGTACCCCAAAAAGCGTTGTCTACTAATAAACTGAATATTGCAAAATACCCAGTTGTGAAAGTGCACCTCCTGTTGTCCACACGTTAGACTGATAAAGTCAAGCCTCTTTCCATTTGTCTTATATAAAAGATACTACAGATATTATATCTACTGTGGAGAAACGAGAAGTCCAAGACTATTGGATATTCGGCATTAGAGATGGCTTTGCAGTTCGCCCGGCGGTCGTTTGGCGGCAAACTTTGCTCAATCGCAATTCGCCGAACGAGCGAACATATGGCAATGTCCGCTGGTGCCATATTCTTTTACATTGTGAAGAACTTTGACCCATGACATCAATCCATCAGGTGGAACAGGACAGCCAATTGAGACGTTTCAGCACATGGACATACCCCCTACCTTATAAATAAACCTGATCTGGCCGCCATTTTATATTCAGTCTTTTGCCAGTGTAGAGGGAGGTTTCTTTGTGGAGCAGGGACAGAGTGTTAGGGACACCAAACGCCAGCTAATAGGGCCACAAAAGTCCTTTTAAGGACTGGTATAGGTGTGCTATCGATAGGTGTGACTTACTGAGCGATGTAATATACTTATAATATACTTTCTAACATAGAAAGTATATTATAGTACATTTGAATTGTGCAGCAGTTGTGTGCGGTTCAGCTGCAAATACTGCAGCTACACAGAGTGCTAAACTTTAATGGAACAAATAATTTCTACTGGTGTGATATACCAGTTGCCCCCCAAAAAAACTGATTGAAGCAGGGGTTTTAAATACTAATATTCTTTCTATATAGTACATTTTGGTAGTGCAGCATTTGTTTGCCGTTTTGCTGCGTTAACGCAGCTACACAGAGTGACAAACGCTATTGGAACAAATAATTTCTGCTGGTGTGATATATCAGTTGCCCCCAAAAAAAAGAAAATTGCAGCAGGGGTGTGATAAACCAATAATATACTTTCTATATGGGGCATTTGGGAAATGCAGCATTTGTTTGTGGTTTTGCTGCGTTACCTCAGCCATACACAGTAACAAACGCTATTGGAACAAATAATTTCAACTGGTGTGATATACCAGTTGCCTTCCAAAAGAACTAATTGAAGCAGGGGTGTTATATACCAATAATATACTTTCTATATAGTGCATTTAGGTAGTGCAGCATTTGTTTGCGGTTTTGCTGCGTTACCGCAGCTACACAAAGTGACAAACGCTATTGGAACAAATAATTTCAACTGGTGTGATATACCATTTGCCCCCCAAAAAAACTGATTGAAGCAGGTGTGTTATGTACAAATAACATACTTTCTATATAGTGCATTTAGGTAGTGCAGCATTTGTTTGCGGTTTTGCTGCGTTACCGCAGCTACACAGAGTGACAAATGCTATTGGAACAAATAATTTCTGCTGGAGTGATATACCAGTTGCCCCCCCAAAAAAATTAATTGAAGCAGGGGTGTGATATACCAATAATATACTTTCAGTATAGTGCATTTGGGTAGTTCAGCATTTGTTTGCGGTTTTGCTCTGTTACCGCAGCTACACAGAGTGACAAACGCTATTGGAACAAATAATTTCTACTAGTGTGATATACCAGTTAACCCCCAAGAAAATGATTGAAGCAGGAGTGTTAATTATCAATAATATACTTTCTATATAGTGCATTTGGGTAGTGCAGCATTTGTTTGCCGTTTGGCTGCGTTAACGCAGCTACACAGAGTGACAAACGCTATTGGAACAAATAATTTCAACTGGTGTGATATACCAGTTGCCTTCCCAAAAAACTAATTGAAGCATGGGTGTTATATACCAATAATATACTTTCTATATAGTGCATTTAGGTAGTGCAGCATTTGTTTGCGGTTTTGCTGCGTTACCGCAGCTACACAAAGTGACAAACGCTATTGAAACAAATAATTTCAACTGGTGTGATATACCATTTGCCCCCCAAAAAAACTGATTGAAGCAGGTGTGTTATGTACAAATAACATACTTTCTATATAGTGCATTTAGGTAGTGCAGCATTTGTTTGCGGTTTTGCTGCGTTACCGCAGCTACACAGAGTGACAAATGCTATTGGAACAAATAATTTCTGCTGGAGTGATATACCAGTTGCCCCCCCAAAAAAATTAATTTAAGCAGGGGTGTGATATACCAATAATATACTTTCAGTATAGTGCATTTGGGTAGTTCAGCATTTGTTTGCGGTTTTGCTCTGTTACCGCAGCTACACAGAGTGACAAACGCTATTGGAACAAATAATTTCTACTAGTGTGATATACCAGTTAACCCCCAAGAAAGTGATTGAAGCAGGGGTGTTAATTATCAATAATATACTTTCTATATAGTGCATTTGGGTAGTGCAGCATTTGTTTGCCGTTTTGCTGCGTTAACGCAGCTACACAGAGTGACAAACGCTATTGGAACAAATAATTTCTACTAGAGTGATATACCAGTTAAACCCAAAAAAAAGAAAATTGCAGCAGGGGTGTGATAAACCAATAATATACTTTCTATATGGGGCATTTGGGAAATGCAGCATTTGTTTGTGGTTTTGCTGCGTTACCTCAGCCATACACAGTAACAAACGCTATTGGAACAAATAATTTCAACTGGTGTGATATACCAGTTGCCTTCCAAAAAAACTAATTGAAGCAGGGGTGTTATATACCAATAATATACTTTCTACATGGTGCATTTCGGTAATGCAGCATTTGTTTGCGGTTTTACTGTCTTACCTCAGCTATACAGAGTAACAAACGCTATTGGAACAAATAATTTCAACTGGTGTGCTATACCAGTTGCCCCCCCAAAAAACTGATTGAAGCAGGGGTGTTATATACCAATAATATAGTTTCTATATAGTGCATTTAGGTAGTGCAGCATTTGTTTGCGGTTTTGCTGCATTACCGCAGCTACACAGAGTGACAAATGCTATTGGAACAAATAATTTCTGCTGGAGTGATATACCAGTAGCCCCCCCAAAAAAATTAATTGAAGCAGGGGTGTGATATACCAATAATATACTTTCAGTATAGTGCATTTGGGTAGTTCAGCATTTGTTTGCGGTTTTGCTCTGTTACCGCAGCTACACAGAGTGACAAACGCTATTGGAACAAATAATTTCTACTAGTGTGATATACCAGTTAACCCCCAAGAAAGTGATTGAAACAGGGGTGTGATATACCAATAATATACTTTCTATATAGTACATTTGGGTAGTGCAGCATTTGTTTGCAGTTTTGCTGCGTTACCGCATCTACACAGAGTGACATAAGCTATTGGAACAAATCATTTCAACTGGTGTGATATAAAACTTGCCCCCCCAAAAAACTGATTGAAGCAGGGGTGTTATATATCAATAATATACTTTCTATATAGTGCATTTAGGTAGTGCAGCATTTGTTTGCAGTTTTGCTGCTTTACCGCAGCTACACAGAGTGACAAACGCTATTGGAACAAATAATTTCAACTGGTGTGATATACCAGTTGCCCCCAAAAAAACTGATTGAAGCAGGGGTGTTAATTATCAATAATTTACTTTCTATATAGTGCATTTAGGTAGTGCAGCATTTGTTTGCAGTTTTGCTGCTTTACCGCAGCTACACAGAGTGACATACGCTATTAGAACAAATAATTTCAACAGGTGTGATATACCAGTTGCCCCCCAAAAATATATCTTCTTCCACAAATACTTCTCTTCTATATTGACTTTTGTCACAGGGTCATTTTGAAAATGACAGGCAGAGGAAGAGGCAGGCTATTCCACAGTAGTGTTAGGGGTCGGGCAGGTGCACTAGGCCGGAACCTAAGTGGGAAGTTGCATAAGATGCGTGCGATTGTGTCAAAGGATGTACCAGACTTGGTTGAGTGGCTCACTCAGCCTTCTGCTTCTGCAACCTCCTCATCCTCTCTATCTGCACCCTCTTCACTCTCTGCTGTGTGCACCCCCAAAGACACGACCACTACCACCACCATATCCCCTCCGATCGTGTCAGAGGAATTATTTTCCCATCCATTGCAAAACCTTACCGATGCGCAGCCATTCTTGGCATTGGATCAGGAAGAGGAGGTATTAATGGTTGCCACCCAGCAGTCTGACGACAGTACCCAGATTCGCCCAAGGAGGGTGGTCCCTGCTGTCTACGCTGCCTACTCCGAGATCTCTAATATCAGTTGTGGTTAAGGTGTCGATGATGACATGTCAATGGACGTCATGTGGGTGCCCACAAGAGAGGAAGAGGAGGGGAGTTCAGAGGGAGAGACGGAGCAGCAGATAGGGAGGAGAAGCAGGCAGAACTTACAGTGCACAGGAGGCAAAAAGCAGACTGCTAATGTATCTGGAACGAGCAATCCTCCATGCACGGTCACATCTGGTGCTCCCAGGACGCCGGCACATGGCTCCGCAGTGTGGGCTTTTATTAACGTGTCCGCTGCTGACAATAGTGTTGCCAACTGCACCCTGTGCTTTCAACGCATAAATCGCTGTAAGCCCAACACCCACCTAGGGATGACCGCCTTAAGAAGGCACCTGGCCTCCCTTCACAGCCCAGTGGGAGCAACACCGTCAGAACTAGTGGTGAGCGGCAGGGGTCATATTCGAATTTGCGATATTTTGCAAATATTTTGTAGAATATTCATAGAATTTTTGCGAATTCGAATATTCGTTATAGTCTACATTCTTTTTTTTTACTTGAAAATCGGGAAGGTAATGATCGCGTAATTTACGATATTATGCGATCAATACAGGCGTGGGTCAAAAACGAATATATAGCACTATAGATTATAGTGCTATATATTTGTTTTTTAGAATATTTGTCATTTTTTCCATCTGAAGTTATGATTCCTCCCTGCTTAAGTTGCTTGTCAAGCAACTTAAGGGAGGAATCATTACTTCAGATGGAAAAAAATGACGAATATTCTGAAAAACAAATATATAGCACTATATTCAATATAGTGCTATTTATTTGTTTTTTTGTATATTCTTCAATGAAGAATTTTCTAAAAAACAAGTATATAGCACTAAATTGAATATAGTGCTATATATTATTTTTTTAGAATATTCGTCATTTTTTCCATCTGAAGTCATGATTCCTCCCTGCTTAAGTTGCTTGACAAGTAACATAAGCAGGGAGGAATCATAACTTCAGATGGAAAAAAATGATGAATATTAAAAAAACAAATATATAGCACTATATTTGAAATATTTGCGAATTCTCGAAGTTGTGATATTTGCGATGAATATTCTTAATTCGAATATTCGTGCTCAACACTGGTCAGAACCCACAAAGCCACACTCCCGGTGATCCACGTCCTGCCTCTTCTTCTTCTCCTCTCTCCTCCAATTTGTCCTCCACTCCACCTTCCACCATGCCGTTGTCGCGTTCATCTGGCAAAATGCAGGCTTCCGTGGCCAAAATGTTTGAGCGAAAAAAGATGATGAAGCCGGATAACCCTCTTGCCCAATGGCTGACCGCTGGCTTGTCGGAACTGCTAGCCCGCCAACAACTGCCATATAAACTGGTGGACTCGGAGGCCTTCAGAAAATTTGTGGCCATTGGCACACCACAATGTAAGGTCCTCTGAAGTAAATATATCTCCCAGAAGGGCATCCCGGAGCTATATGGCCACATTCAGTGGCAAGTGAATGTATCTCTGGCAGACAGTGTCGGTGCCAAGATACATCTGACCACAATCACGTGGTCTACCAAACATGGGCAGGGAAGGTGGGCAGGGAAGGTCCATAACTTTTACTGCCCACTGGGTGAACCTTCTGATGGCCGCCAAGCATGCAACCCGTGGCACCCATGTGGATTTGGTGTTACTGCCACGGATTGCATGCAAGCCTGCCTCTTCTTCTCCTCCTCCTACTCCATCCTCCGTCTCCTCCTCGGCTGACTCCTCCTTTTCCACTGCGCCCCCCAAGCTCCCCAGAACCTATTCGATGTGCCAGGTGGGACGATGCAAAGCTGTGTTGCGGCTGTTGTGCCTGGAAGCCAAGAGCCACACCGGTCCTGCACTCCTTTCAGCTGTGCGGTCACAGGCTGATCAGTGGCTAACCCCGATCAATTTGACAGATGGTAAAGTGGTGTGCGACAACGCTGCCAATCTGCTGAGCGTGCTTAAACAAGGCAAAAGGACACACGTGCCGTGCATGGCACACATCCTGAACTTAGTCGTGCAGCCATTTTAGAAGATCTTACACGGCCATGGCTCGCCTTGCTTACATTCAGCGGCGACACCACCTGTCCATCAGATGTCTGATTTGTGACTGCCTGACGCGATGGAACATCATTTTGTATATGAGAACCGTGCAGTTAATGACTACCTGTACGAACTCTGTGGCAGGACAGGTTCTGGGGAGCTTGGTAGTTTTTCACCGCGACAGTGGCTGCTCATGTGCGATGCATGCAGACTCATGCTGCCATTTGCTGAGATCACCAAACTGGTCAGTCGCAGCCAGGGCACAATCAGCGACATTGTACCTTACGCCTTCTTTCTGGAGCGTGCATTGCGTTGTGTCATTGATCAAGCCATCGAGGACCAGGAACAGAAAGATGAGGAAGTCGCAATGCTGGATAAATTCCCAGGAGGGGCTAGTCCATCTGAGACAAGTCAACAGGGGTCTGAAGATGAGTCAGAGGAGCATGGTGCCGGGGCAGAGGAAGAGCAAGAAGAGCATGCTTTAAACTTTTCTGGGATCCCTGGTGTTGTCCGTGGCTGGGGGGAGGAGACCGAGGACGACATTATCCTGGACGATGATCAGTATCCTGGACAGTTTAGTGCAAATGGGGGCAATGACCAGTATTGGGTGAATGTATAAAAATAATAATGGGCAATGACCAGTACTGGGTGAAAACGCACTTAGACCCCCGGTACAAACACAAAATGGTGGACATGTTACCAGCATCACAGAGGGCTGTCAGAATGCAGCACTTCCAGGCCTTGCTTCGAAAAATGCTGCATTCTGCTTTTGCAGGCGCTGGTAGAGGAATTTCCACTCACAGAGAAAGAGTTGCTAGTACCAATCCAACAGTGCATGCAAGAAGATGGTGGTTTGAAGATGTGTTGGTCACTTCGGATATCAGATCATTCTTGCAGCCAACCCATCGACAGCCGCCCACCGGATCTAGCCTCAGGGAATGCCTAGACCGACAGGTGTCCGACTACATCGGGTTAACGGCCGATGTGGATGCTCTAAGAAGAGAGGAAACCCTGGACTACTGGGTGTGCAGGCTTGACCTGTGGCCAGAACTGGCACAATTTTCCATGAAACTCTTGGCTTGCGCCTCATCCAGTGTCCTGTCCGAAAGGACGTTCAGCTCAGCAGGGGGGGATCGTGACCGATAAGCACACTCGCCTAGCTCATGACAGTGTGGACTACCTCACATTTCAAAAAATTTATGAGGCATGGAATTAATGAGGAATTCAACACATGTGACGACCACATTTAATTGAATTTCCTCATGACAGCCCACAAATATCCGCCACCACCCAAAACAAATAATGGTCCCTGTCTTAGGTAAATACAGCGGCATAAAAGGCCTTTTCTGTCTGTTGAACGCCTAATGTTTTGGGCCTCGGAGGAATTCAACAACTGTGACGACTATGTGTTCCAACAAATACCATTAGGGTTTTTTTCAAGAGGGGAGATTTCGTTAGCCATGTTTTTTATCCAATTTTATATTTTTAGCTCTTTTAAACATATATATTTTACCTGTATTTGTACTGGCCTTCAGTAAAATTGATATCCATTGACCGTCTAATAGACCTCCAGCCACATACTTACTTGTTCTTTTATGTACGCTGAATGCATAATTTTTGGGGCCTGTAGTCAACTGGCCTGCTGTAAAATTGATATCCAATGACCATGTAATCTACCTCCAGCCACATACTTATTTGTTCTTTTCTGTACGCTGAATGCATAATTTTTGGGGCCTGTAGTATACTGGCCTGTGTAAAATTGATATCCAATAACCGTGTAATCTACCTCTAGCCACATACTTACTTGTCCTTTTCTGTACGCTGAATGCATAATTTTTGGTTCCTGTAGTCCACTGGCCTGCTGTAAAATTGATATCCAATGACCGTGTAATCTACCTCCAGCCACATACTTACTTGTTCTTTTATGTATGCTAAATGCATAATTTTTGGGGCCTTTAGTCCATTGGCCTGCTGTAAAATTGATATCCAATGACCGTGTAATCTACCTCCAGCCACATACTTACTTGTTCTTTTATGTACGCTGAATGCATAATTTTTGGGGAGTGTAGTACACTGGCATGCTGTAAAATTGAAATCTAATGACCGTGTAATCTACCTCCAGCCACATACTTACTTGTTCTTTTATGTACGCTGAATGCATAATTTTTGGGGCCTGTAGTACACTGGCCTGCTATAAAATTGATATCCAATGACTGTGTAATCTACCTCTAGCCACAAACTTACTTGCTCTTTTCTTTACGCTGAATGCATCATTTTTTGGGCCTGTAGTACACTGGCCTGCTGTAAAATTGATATCTAAAGACCATGTAATCTACCTCCAGCCAAATACTTACTTGTTCTTTTCTGTACTCTGAATGCATAATTGTTGCAGCCTCGGAGGAATTCAACACCATTGATGACCAATTGTTATCAAGATTCAACTATTATCATTAGGGTTTTTTTCAAGAGGGGGGGATTTCGTTAGCCATGTTTTTAATCCAATTTAAAATTTTAGTTCTTTTAAATATATGTATGAATTGACCTGTATTTGTACTGGCCTGCAGTAAAATTGATATCCATTGACCGTCTAATAGACCTCCAGCCACATACTTACTTGTTCTTTTATGTACGCTGAATGCATAATGTTTGGGGGCTGTAGTCCAGTGGCCTACAGTAAAATTTCTATCCATTGACCGCATAATGTACCTCGAGCCGCATAATCAGAATTTCTTTTATGTCAGGTAAATGCCTAATTTTTAAGGCCCGTACTCCCGTGGCGTAAAATAAAAATGTTTTAGGCTCTAACAGGGCACATTTAAGAGAATTTCCCTTTAAGACGCATAAAAATGTCCCGTGATTAAGATACATATTTTTTGTTGTACTTTTTGTCATTGATCCTCCTCTAGTATGTCACTGTCCATGTTGTGGGACTGTTTGCGCACTTCTACTAAGTATTTGGTGGCTGCTAATATGAGCTGAAGGTTTTTCAGGTTCGCCTGCCATTAAAGTAAATGAGGCCCTCCGGGAACTTGTGGTTCGCAAACAGTCCCGGCCGATGTTCGTCCATCACTACTCAGCACCATGGATGTTAATTTACTGTATACTAGAGTTGGGACGAATCCAATTTTTTTAAAATCTGAATCCGAAAAGGTTCTTGAATCTATCGAATCTTTTAAATCTCAAATCCTACATATCCTGTACATAAGAATTGTGTGAACGGTGTAAGAAACAAAGTGGTCCAAACACTTATGGAGGGGATCTGTGGATGACACTGCTATGGGGGGGATCTGTGGATGGCACTGTTATGGGGGGATCTGTGGATGGCACTGTTATAGGGGGATCTGTGGATGGCACTGTTATGGTGGGGATCTGCAGATGGCACTGTTTTGGGGGATCTGTGGATGGCACTGTTATGGGGGATCTCTGGATGGCACTGTTATGGGGATCTGTGGATGGCACTGTTATGGGGGATCTGTAGATGGCACTGTTATGGGGGATCTCTGGATGGCACTGTTATGGGGATCTGTGGATGGCACTGTTATGGGGGATCTGTAGATGGCACTGTAATGGGGGATCTGTGGATAGCACTGTTATAGGGGATATGTGGATGGCACTGTTATGGGGGATCTCTGGATGGCACTGTTATGGGGGATCTTTGGATGGCACTGTGATGGGGGGAATCTGTGGCTGACACATATATAGCATCTTATGCTATGTGCCATTCACAGATCCCCCCCATAACAGTGTCCCTGCAGTGTGAATGACCCCCAATACAGGGGCTGGGGGCCAGCATTTGGATTAGGAATGACAGCGGGGACCAGTGCAGTCCCTGTATTCAAATGCACCAGCCCTGCTCACTGTAGTATAATTTCAAGATCTAACCTGCATTGTTAAGATAAAATAATCCATTTGTATTACTTACATTAGAACATAAAGTTCCATAGCAGAGAGGAGGGAGGAGGGAGGAGACAGGCCGGGAGGACGGACGGGCGGCACGTCACTCACTACGTCACACACCCGTGCCGCCTTCTTCATTCATAAAGTGGGCCGCACAGGCACGTGACGTAGTGAGTGAAGCGCTGCCCGCCCGTCCTCCCAGCCTATCTCCTCTCTGCTACGGAACTTAATGTTGTAATGTAAGTAATACAGATGGATTATTAAATCTTAACAATGCAGGTTAGATAATAAGATTATACTATAGTGAGCGGGGCTAGTGCATTAGAATACAGGAACTGCACCGGTCCCCGCTGTCATGGATTCGTCGAATTCGAATTTAGTAAATGAGGTCCGGATTCGAGTCCACGAATCCCTCGAATCCAACAAGATTCGAGGGATTCGTGGATTCAACAGATTTGTCATCCCACCTCTACTGTATACAATTATTGATCATAACCAAGGAATACAGGCTTTGAACAGACAATTACAACTTAATAGCTTGCTAAAACAATAACAAATTAGCTTTATCTTAGAGCATGCGAGATACATCCTAACCCATAATTATTTTACATATGAATCAGAGTTTTACCTACAGGAAAGAGGTACAGACATGGTACCAGATTTGCCCCAGCTATGCCAATTTATTTATGGCCCAGTAGAAGGCCATCAGCCCAATGCTGGGGACAAATCTGGTACTATGGCGTCGTTACATATATGATATCATATTTAACTGGCAAAATATAGAGAATCTTTTGAATGATTTTTTTTATTACAGATCAATAATAATGAAAAAAAAAAACGTGAAATTCACTACTAATGTAAACAAATTACTAGATAAAATTTTTTGATTTAACGATTAAAATTACTGATCATAGACTTATTTGTAATACTTACCATAAACCTGTTATGAAAAATAAACACATCTTGTTTTCAAGTTGTCACCTTCCCAGATGATTTCTAAACATTCCTACGAGCCAATTTAGATGACTCAAATGTAAATGTACATTAGATGAACAATTTGAAAATGAAGCTATTCAATTAAGACAACAATTTTTAAATAAGCAATATCCAGACAAAGTAATAGAAACATCATTGAATAAAGTAAGAAATATGAAAAGGGAGACTTTTTATAATTAAGAAAAGGAAATTAAACAAGATGACAACTTACATATGATATTATCTTTTCATTCACAACACTGGACAGTTGAAAAGATCATTAGAAAACACTGGCACCATCTATTGAGAGATAAAATAGTGGGATCTATACTACCTACTACCCCCCTAATTACATACACCAAAGCACCCAATTTAGGTTTGAAAGTTGCCCCGTCAATAAAAAATAGGATACTAGACACAAAGACAAATTGGCTATTTACAAAAGGTTTTCACCGTTGTGCAACAACTGTAAAATAACTAAATTCCCTAAAAAAAACTAAAAGTACAGTCAACTCAAAACTCATTTTGTTACAGTATTAAAGATAGTTTAACCTGCGACACGACAGATGTGATATATATCCTAGAGTGTCCATGTTGAAAACAATACGTAGGGAGAACCAAGAGAACATTAAAACAGAGTGTCGGAACAACACACAAATATTAAAAATGGATTTGAGAACCACTCTGTTTCACAACTCTTCAATGTATACCATAACAAAGATCTGTCTAAACTTATCTTTACAGCCCTGGAGAAAATTAAGAGTTCATGGAGAGGAGGCAACCACATTACCAACATGCCCAGAGCTGAGACATGAAAAATTTTCGAGTTCGACCCAATAATTCCCGCTGGCCTGAATGCTGAGATGGAGCTGTTTGGTTTCCTGTAGTATTGGGGCGGATGCCGATCGGGGACGGGACATAGAGGTCCGGCTGTCTACCAGCATCTCGATCTTTCCTCTTTGACTGGCTCCCGCCTCCATATTCTTCTTTCTTCTTTGCAAAATGAAAAACTAAAGAAAAATTTGAAGAATAAAATACATTATTGCAGTTTATAGAAATGAAAGAAAGGGTTAAATAAGACATATGAACAACCACAATAACAAATATGGATAATATAAATATGTTAAAAATTAGTGGCATATATATATATATATATATATATATCCTGCATTGTATTTATTGTGTGGATATAATAACATGATACCTTCGATATTGCTTCTCTATATGAAATAGGGGAGCAGACATTTATCTAATTGATGGATATATCAGAAGATGACTGGTCATTGTTATTTAAGACAAATTATCATTGTTATCATTTTAATTTAAGATAATATAAGGGAAACACATTTATCTATGTAATTTGGATAATTATTATAATTTGCAACCAAATATAAAAAAACGCATCAGAAACGCATGAAAAACGCAGGTGCGTTTTATGGACTATATGCAGATTGCCTATGAATATGTTTGCAGTTGACATAAGTCCTTAATTAGAGCAATATGTAATCCTCTACATGGAGAAATTATAAGAGGAAATGAGAATATGTATCATTTGGACTCGATCCATTCCACATATTGGTATTGATTTTGATAAGCTGAAAAGCACCTCCTTCTTAATTGATGAATTACCTTTAAAAGGACCCAATGGAGCATAGTACTGTCTACCACTGATGAAGGAGCACGAGGCTCCGAAACGCATCTGGTTTTGAGAGACAGACAGTACATGCCTGATTGGCACCATCAAAACATGCTGGATTTAATGTAACTATATTTACCATCTGTACCATCCCTTACCATCTGTAAATCTGTACCATCCCTTTCTGTGTATCATTTGCAATCATAATGTCTTATTATGTGATAACTCATGAGTGACACCTGCCATTTGCTCAGGCCCTTTGAGAACGCCACATTATTTGTCAGTCGCCAGGACTACGGGATGAACAACGTCATTCCACTGCTTCATGTTCTGGAACAAATGTTGGTAAATGTGACTGGTAAGGGGACTAAAGACGTGGCGCCTAGATCTCACGGCCACATGAGCCCTGTGGGGGCTGAACTGGAGGAGGAGGAGTAGGAGGACATTGGAGCACAAGCAATGTGTAGCAAAATGGGTGGTTTTTATACACAGGTGACAGGAGAGGAGTAGCAGCAGCAGCCAGAGGAGCTTCAGGGCGATGAGGAGGATGAGGCAGAGGACCCAGACACACCGTGGCAGTATACAGTGGAGATGGAGGCAGGGAGTTCATCCGAGTAACTTGCACAATTGTCACCATTCGGCAGAGGGATGACTTCTGGCTCTCCACCTTGTTGGACCCTCGCTACCTGTCCAAAATGGGGGCCTTTTTTACACCCACTGAGAGGGAGGACAAACTGAACTACAAACCGGATTCCAAAAAAGTTGGGACACTATACAAATCGTGAATAAAAACTGAATGCAATGATGTGGAGGTGCCAACTTCTAATATTTTATTCAGAATAGAACATAAATCACGGAACAAAAGTTTAAACTTAGAAAATGTACCATTTTAAGGGAAAAATATGTTGAATCAGAATTTCATGGTGTCAACAAATCCCCAAAAAGTTGGGACAAGGCCACTTTCACCACTGTGTGGCATCTCCCCTTCTTCTTACAACACTCAACAGACGTCTGGGGAGACCAGTTTCTCAAGTTTAGAAATAGGAATGCTCTCCCATTCTTGTCTAATACAGGCCTCTAATACAGGCCTCTAATCGTCTTGGGCCTTCTTTGTTGCACCTTCCTCTTTATGATGCGCCAAATGTTCTCTATAGGTGAAAGATCTCGACTGCAGACTGGCCATTTCAGTACCCGGATCCTTCTCCTACGCAGCCAAGATGTTGTGATTGATGCAGAATGTGGTCTGGCATTATCTTGTTGAAAAATGCAGGGTCTTCCCTGAAAGAGATGACGTCTGGATGGGAGCATATGTTGTTCTAGAACCTGAATATAATTTTCTGCATTGATGGTGCCTTTCCAGACATGCAAGCTGCCCATGCCACACGCACTCATGCAACCCTATACCATCAGAGATGCAGGCTTCTGAAGTGAGCGTTGATAACAACTTGGGTTGTCCTTGTCCTCTTTGGTCCGGATGACATGGCGTCCCAGATTTCCAAAAAGAACTTCGAATCGTGACTCGTCTGACCACAGAACAGTCTTCCATTTTGCCACACTTCATTTTAAATGATCCCTGGCACAGTGAAAACGCCTGAGCTTGTGGATCTTGCTTAGAAATGGCTTCTTCTTTGCACTGTAGAGTTTCAGCTGGCAACGGCGGATGGCACGGTGGATTGTGTTCACTGACAACGGTTTCTGGAAGTATTCCTGAGCCCATTCTGTGATTTCCTTTACAGTAGCATTCCTGTTTGTGGTGCAGTGTCGTTTAAGGGCCCGGAGATCACGGGCATCCAGTATGGTTTTACGGCCTTGACCCTTACGCACAGAGATTGTTCCAGATTCTCTGAATCTTCGGATGATGTTATGCACAGTTGATGATGATAGATGCAAAGTCTTTGCAATTTTTTGCTGGGTAACACCTTTCTGATATTGCTCCACTATCTTTCTGCGCAACATTGTGGGAATTGGTGATCCTCTACCCATCTTGGCTTCTGAGAGACACTGCCACTCTGAGAAGCTCTTTTTATACCCAATCATGTTGCCAATTGACCGAATTAGTGTTAATTGGTCTTCCAGCTCTTCGTTATGCTCAAATTTACTTTTTCCAGCCTCTTATTGCTACTTGTCCCAACTTTTTGGGGATTTGTTGACACCGTGAAAATTGGAATCAACGTATTTTTCCTTTAAAATGATACATTTACTCGGATTAAACGTTTGATCTGTCATCTACGTTCTATTACAAATAAAATATTGACATTTGCCATCTCCACATCATTGCATTCAGTTTTTATTCACAATTTGTTTAGTGTCCCAACTTTTTTGGAATCCGGTTTGTACTATAGAGACATCCTATGTAGTCAGTTGGCCGCAGCCTATCTGCATCATCGTCCATCCTCTCACAGGTCTTACCGGGGGGGGGCCCTCTGCACTCATGTTTCACTGCCATGGCTGCTGGGGGTATAGGAGCAGTTCCAGCTCCTTCAGCAGGAACTTGAGTTTAGAGTCGTTGATGAGCAGCTTTCTTAACCCGCCTAGTGAAGAAAATACTCACCAGCAGCGGCTGCAGCTAGACCTGAAGCAGTACAAACCAGCAGGTGGTGACATACTTTGACAGCACCCTGCCACCCCACATTGAAGATCCGCTGGACTACAGGGCAGCCAAACTGGATTTTTGGCCATAACTGGCCGAGTTTGCCCTGGAAAAGCTGTCCTGCCCGGCCAGTAGTGTGGCATCAGAGCGGGTGTTTAGTGCGGTGGGAGCCATAGTTACCCCAAAAAGAATTTGCCTGTCCACCCAAAATGTGGAGAGACTGACCTTTGTCAAGATTAGAGTTGAGCGAACCCGAAATGTAAAGTTTGGGTTCGTACCGAACGTTAGGGTTTTCGGCACCCGGACCCAAACCCGAACATTTACGTAAAAGTTCGGGTTCGGTGTTCGGCGATTTTTATGGCGCTTTTTGAAAGGCTGCACAGCAGCCAATCAACAAGCGTCATACTACTTGCCCCAAAAGGCCATCACAGCCATGCCTACTATTGGCATGGCAGCCATGCCTACTATTGGCATGGCTGTGATTGGCCAACTGCAGCATGTGACCCAGCCTCTATTTAAGCTGGAGTCACGTAGCGCCGCCCGTCACTCTGCTCGGATTAGTGTAGGGAGAGGCTGCAGCTGCTGTGAGGGAGAGATCAGGGAGAAATCTTATCAAGAACAGTTTTTTGTACTCAGCGATCTACAGCAAAAGTGTTTTGTGGGTGCAGTGCACAATTTTTTTAAGCCTGCCCTGAGCCAACTACTGCTGAAAACAAACTTTTTTTACTTCAGTTAGTCAATATCAATACATGATTGGCAGCCATTTTATGCAACGATAGTGCACCAGCACAGGCTATCTGCATGTCTGCAAGTCCAGAAATACAGCTTTTGCTTACTGGGGTTAAAAAAATACATCTGTTAAATATAGTGCACATCTGGGATTACACGTGCATAAGTGACTGTCACATTTAGGCCACAAATACGGCTTTTTGGTTACTGGGGTGAAAAAAGCCTCTAATATATTGCACATCTGGGATTACACGTGCATTACTGACTGTCACATTTAGGCCATAAATACAGCTTTGGCATACTGGGGTGAAAAAAGCCTCTGATATACTGCACATCTGGGATTACAGATGCATAAGTGACTGTCACATTTAGGCCATAAATACGGCTTTGGCATACTGGGGTGAAAAAAGTCTCTGATATACTGCACATCTGGGATTAGACAAGCATAAGTGACTGTCACATTTAGGCCAGAAATACGGCTTTTTGGTTACTGGGGTGAAAAAACCCTCTAATATACTGCACATCTGGGACAACACGTGCATAAGTGACTGTCACATTTAGGCCAGAAATACGGCTTTTTGGTTACTGGGGTGAAAAAAACTCTAATATACTGCACATCTGTGAATACACGTGCATAGGTGACTGTCACATTTAGGCCACAAATACGGCTATCAGGTTACTGTTGTTAAAAAAAAACTTTTTTTCATATACTGCACATCTGTGATTACACATGCATAGGTGACTGTAACATTTGGGCCACAAATAAGGCTTTTAGGATACTGTGGTGAAAAAACCCTCTGATATAGTGCACATCTGTGATTACACGTGCATAGGTGACTGTCACATTTAGGCCACAAATACGGCTATTAGGTTACTGTTAAAAAAAAAAACTTTTTTTCATATACTGCACATCTGTGATTACACATGCATAGGTGACTGTAACATTTGGGCCACAAATAAGGCTTTTAGGATACTGTGGTGAAAAAACCCTCTGATATAGTGCACATCTGTGATTACACGTGCATAGGTGACTGTCACATTTAGGCCACAAATAAGGCTTTTAGGATACTGTGGTGAAAATATATATTTTTTTCATATATTGCACATCTGGGATTACACTTGCATAGGTGACTGTACATTTAGGCCACAAATAAGGCTTTTAGGATACTGTGGTGAAAAAAAACCTTTTTTTCATATATTGCACATCTGTGATTACACTTGCATAGGTGACTGTCACATTTCGGCCACAAATACGGCTATTAGGTTATTGTTGTTAAAAGAAACCTTTTTTTCATATACTGCACATCTATGATTACACTTGCATAGGTGACTGTCACATTTAGGCCACAAATACGGCTATTAATTTACTCTTGTTAAAAGAAACCTTTTTTTCATATACTGCACATCTGTGATTACACGTGCATAGGTGACTGTCACATTTAGGCCACAAATACCGCTGTCATATAGAGTAAAAAAATAAATATATAGAGTGCAATACCCTACATCAGGGTTTATATTGGCGGTTAATTATTTTTAACATACTTAACCACTTTTTACTTTGCTTTGTGAACGCTAACTATGAGGCAAACATCTAATAAGGGACGCTGTCATGGTTGCGGTGGTGGTGTTGGTGGAACCTCTGGTGCAGGGAGAGGACGTGGCCGTTCTGCCACAGCTACACGTCCTACTGAAACTACTACCTCAGGTCCCAGTAGCCGCCAGAATCTACAGCGATATTTGGTCGGGCCTAATGCCGTTCTAAGGATGGTAAGGCCTGAGCAAGTACAGGCGCTAGTCAATTGGGTGTCCGACAGTGGATCCAGCACGTTCACATTATCTCCCACCCAGTCTTCTGCAGAAAGCGCACAGGTGGCGCCTGAAACCCATGGCCATCAGTCTGTCACATCACCCCTGTGCATATCGGGGAACCTGTCCGAGCCTCAAGTCATGCAGCAGTCTCTTATGCTGTTTGAAGACTCTGCTGGCAGGGTTTCCCAAGGGCATCCACCTAGCCCTTCCCCAGGGGTGGAAGACATAGAATGCACTGACGCACAACCACTTATGTTTCCTGATGATGAGGACATGGGAATACCACCTCAGCACGTCTCTAATGATGACGAAACCCAGGTGCCAACTGCTGCGTCTTTCTGCAGTGTGCAGACCGAAAAGGAGGTCAGGGAGGAAGACTGGGTGGAAGACGATGCAGGGGACGATGAGGTCCTAGACCCCACATGGAATGAAGGTCGTGCCACTGACTTTCAGAGTTCGGAGGAAGAGGCAGTGGTGAGACCGAGCACACAGCGTAGCAAAAGCGGGAGCAGGGTGCAAAAGCAGAGCAGCCATTGCCAAAACAGTTCGCCTGCTACTGACCACCGTCAACAGGGACCGAGCACACCAAAGGCAGCTTCAAGGAGATCCCTGGCATGGCACTTCTTCACACAATGTGCTGACGACAAGACCCGAGTGGTTTGCACGCTGTGCGATCAGAGCCTGAAGCGAGGCATTAATGTTCTGAACCTTAGCACAACCTGCATGACCAGACATCTACATGCGAGACACGGGCTGCAGTGGGGTAAGCACCTTCAAAACCAAGAAAGGGCTCCCTCTTCTGCTGCTGCCTCGGCCTCTTCTTCCGCCTCTGGAGGAACATTAGCACCTGCCGCCCAGCAAACAGAGGATGTGCCACCAACAACACCACCTCCGTCACCAAGCATCTCCACCATGTCACATGGAAGCGTTCAGCTCTCCATCTCACAAACCTTTGAGAGAAAGCGTAAATTCCCACCTAGCCACCCTCGATCCCTGGCCCTGAATGCTGTCATTCAGGCTGGTGGAGACGGACAGCTTCAAACAGCTCATGTCGCTTGCTGTCCCACAGTACGTCGTTCCCAGCCGCCACTTCTTCTCCAGGAGAGCCGTGCCCTCCCTGCACAACCAAGTATCGGATAAAATCCAGTGTGCACTGCGCAACGCCATCTGTGGCAAGGTCCACCTAACCACAGATAAGTGGACCAGTAAGCACGGCCAGGGACACTATATCTCCCTAACTGCACACTGGGTAAATGTAGTGGCGGCTGGGCCCCAGGCGGAGAGATGTTTGGCGCACGTCCTTCCGCCGCCAAGGATCGCAGGGCATCATTCTTTGCCTCCTGTTGCCTCCTCTTCCTACTCGGCTTCCTCCTCCTCTTCTACCACCTCCTCATCCTGTCAGCGACAGACCTTCACCACCAACTTCAGCACAGCCCGGGGTAAATGTCAGCAGACCGTTCTGAAACTAATGTGTTTGGGGGACAGGCCCCACACCGCGCAGGAGTTGTGGCGGGGTATAGAACAACAGACCGACGAGTGGTTGCTGCCAGTGACTAGTGAGCCTCAAGCCTAGCCTGGTGGTGTGCGATAATGGGCGAAATCTCGTTGCAGCTCTGGGACTTGCCGTTTTGACGCACATCCCTTGCCTGGTGCATGTGCTGAATTTGGTGGTGCAGAAATTCATTCACATCTACCCCTACATGTCTGAGCTGCTGCATAAAGTGCGGGCCGTCTGTCAGCGCTTCCGGCGTTCTCATCCTTCCGCCGCTCGGCTGTCTGCTCTACAGCGTAACTTCGGCCTTCCCGCTCACCGCCTCATATGCGACGTGCCCACCAGGTAGAACTCCACCTTGCACATGCTGGAGAGACTGTGCGAGCAGAAGTAGGCCATAGTGGAGTTTCAGCTGCAGCACGCACGGGTGAGTCGCACTGGGGAACAGCACCACTTCACCACCAATGACCGGGTCTCCATGCGAGACCTGTGAGCCCTGTTGCGCTGTTTCGAGTACTCCAAAAACATGGCCAGTGACGATGATGCCATTATCAAGGTTACAATACCACTTCTATGTCTCCTTGAGAAAACACTTAGGGCGATGATGGAAGAGGATGTGGCCCAGGACGAGTAGGAGAAAGAGGGGTCATCTCTAACACTTTCAGGCCAATCTTTTAGAAGTGGCTCAGAAAGAGGATTTTTGCAACAGCAGAGGCCAGGTACAAATTTGGCCAGCCAGGGCCCAATACTGGAGGACGAGGAGAAGGAGGATAAGGAGGAGGAGGATGGGGATGAAGCATGTTCACAGCGGGGTGGCATCCAAAGCAGCTCAGGGCCATCACGATACCCCTCCCACAGAGGACAGCTTGTCCTTACCTCTGGGCAGCCTGGCACACATGAGCGACTACATGCTGCAGTGCCTGCGCAACGACTGCAGAGTTGCCCACATTTTAACGTGTGCTGACTACTGGGTGGCAACCCTGCTGTATCCCCGTTACAAAGACAATGTGCCGTCCTTAATTCCCTCACTGGAGCGTGATCGGAAGATGTGCGACTACAGGCGCACGCTGGTAGATGTGCTCCTGAGAGCATTCCCGACTGAAGCCGGGGGACAAGTGGAAGCACAAGGCGAAGGCAGGGGAGGAGGAAGAGGTCGCCAATGCAGCTATGTCAGCACCAGCACCTCAGAAGGAAGGGTTAGCATGGCCGACATGTGGGAAAGCTTTGTCACCTCGCCGCAACAACCGGCCCCAACTGCTGATACGGAGCGTGTTAGCAGGAGGCAGCATTTGAACAACATGGTGGAACAGTACCTGTGCACACGACTACACGTACTGACTGATAGTTCTGCCCCATTCAACTTCTGGGTCTCCAAATTGTCCACATGGCCAGAGCTTGCCCTGTATGCCTTGGAGGTGCTGGCCTCCCCTGCAGCCAGTGTACTCTCTGAACGTGTATTTAGCATGGCAGGAGGCGTCATTACAGACAGACGCAGCCGCCTGTCCACAGCCAACGTGGACAAGCTCACGTTTATTAAAATGAACCAGGCTTGGATCCCACAAGACTTGTCTGTACCTTGTGCAGAATAGACATTATACCACCATCAAAACATACATTCTTGTACTCAAGTCAAGTGCAATGATTCTTTTTTTATTTATTTATTTGTCCCAATATTTTGGGGGCTACCTACCCCAATAAAGAAAAAAAAAAACATTGTTGGCTACCTCCGCCTCCTCCATTGCTGCCTCCACCTACAACACCACATTCACCGCCTCCTCAACCTCCGACTCCATATCCACCTCCTTCTCTGAGTTGCAGGTTAATAATTTGTAATTTTTTGTTATTTTATTTCATTTTAAGTTATTTCCCTATCCACATTTGTTTGCAGAGCAGTTGCCATGCTCTTAAGCACATTTTACTGCCTTTTACATCCCTCTAGCGTTTTCAAGGACTATTTTAGAGCCATTTTAATAAGAAAAAAAGTGCCAATTTTAGTGCCCTAAATTGAAAAAAATCTTATTTTCAATTGTCGGGTGACATTTTACCATTTTTGGCGTATACAAACCCCTGCTGTGCCTGGGTGACAGGGGCCTAAATCTCTCAAAATCCTCTGTTGTATTGCTGGGTGACATGAACCCCCTTTTGCCGGGAATGAACCCCTGCTGTGCCTGGGTGACAGGGGCCTAAATCTCTCAAAATCCTCTGTTGTATTGCTGGGTGACATGAACCCCCTTTTGCCGGGAATGAACCCCTGCTTTGCCTGGGTAACAGGGGCCTAAATCTCTCAAAATACTCTGTTCTATTGCTGGGTGACATGAAGACCCTTTTGCCGTGAATGAACCCCTGCTGTGCCTGGGTGACAGGGACCTAAATCTCTCAAAATCCTCTGTTCTATTGCTGGGTGACATGAACCCTCTTTTGCTGTGATCGAACCCCGGCTGTGCCTGGGTGACAGGGGCCTAAATCTCTCAAAATCCTCTGTTGTATTGCTGGGTGACAAGAACCCCCTTTTGCTGTGAATAAACCCCTGCTGTGCCTTTGTGACAGGGGCCTAAATCTCTCAAAATCCTCTGTTCTGATGCTGGGTGACATGAACCTTCTTTTGCCGTGAATGAACCCCTGCTCTGCATTGCTGACAGGGAACTAAATTTAGTGAAAACATCTGTTACTGATCGGAAGATGCGCGACTACAAGCGCACGCTGATGATAGCATTCCCACCTGACAGCGGGGGCACAGTGGAAGCACAAGGCGAAGGCAGAGGAGGAGGAAGCGGTCGCCAACGCAGCTGGGGCACCACCAGCACCTGAGAAGGCAGGGTTAGCATGGCCACAATGTGGTAAATCTTTTTCAGCCTTGGAGGTGCTGACCTGCCCTGCAGCCAGTGTATAGTGTGAACGTGTGTTTAGCACGGCAGAGAGCATTATCACAGGCCGCAGCCAATGTGGACAAGCTTACGTTGAACCAGGCATGGATCCCACAGGACTTGTCCGTACCTTGTGCAGAATAGACATTTATACCAGCCTCAACCATCCATTCTTGTACTCAAGTGCACTTATTCTTTGTTATATTTTGTTATATGTCCCAATAATTTAAAAATAAAAAATAACACAATTCAGTGTTGGCTACCTATTCCTCCTTCACCGTCGCTTCCACCTACACTGCCACGTCAACCTACACCGCCACATCCACCCATCCACCGCATCCTCAACCTCCTACTCCTAGATCCAGATTGTTATTTTTAATTTTTCAGTATTTTATGTTATTTTACGTCATTTCCCTATCCACATTTGTTTGCAGAACAGTTGTCATGCTCTTAAGCACATTTTGATACCTTTTGCAGCACTCTAGCCCTTTCCAGGACTATTTTAGAGCCATTTTAGTGCCCAAAAGTTTGGGTCCCCATTGACTTCAATGGGGTTCGGGTTCGGGGTCAAGTTCGGGTCCTGAACCCGAACTTTTTTTTCAAGTTCGGCTGAACCTGCCGAACCCAAACATCCAGGTGTCCGCTCAACTCTAGTCAAGATAAATCAGGAGAGGATCAGCCAGGATATCCACCCACCAATTCCTGATGCCGCACCAACACTTTGAGAAAAGAGACCTGTTTTTTCTGGCTACCTGCCTCAGCTACTATTCTGATGCTGCCACCCACCTGATGTCACACATCTGTTGCCAAGTGCTCCTTCTTTCACCCACCATCTTCAGCTGGTACTGGTATTGCCACCCGCCTCCCCATTCTGTCACCGGGTCACTCTGTGGTCTCCTAATGCTGCTGCCACCTCCACACTATGTCACCTTGCCACTCTGTGGTTTCCTGATGCAGTTGTCACCTCCACACTATGTCACCTTGCCACTCTGTGGTCTCCTGATGCTGCTGCCACCTCCACACTATGTTACCTTGCCACTCTGTGGCCTCCAGATGCTGCTGCCACCTCCACGCTGTCATTGTGCCACCCTGTGGCCTCCTCCTGATACTGCTGCTGCCGCCACCTCTACACTGTCATTTTGCCACTCTGTGGCCTCCTCCTAATGCTGCGGCCACCTCCACACTCTGTCATTGTACCACTCTGTGGCCTCCTGATGCTGCTGCCACCTCCACACTGTTATTGCGCCACTCTGTGGCCTCCTCCTGATGATGCTGCCACCTCACCACTATGTCATAGGGCCACTCTGTGGACTTCTCATGCTGTTCCCACCCACCCTACTTCATGACTGGGCCACTATTTTGCCTTTTTTTCAGGCTGACATCATCATTTATTTGACCCTTCTTCTGATCTGTCCGAAGGAAGGAAAAATTAGACACACAATGGTTCCTGTCTGTGTAACAGCTGTAAGGCCTTCATGACATGGTCCCTATTTTGCATCAGAATTGGCATATGATTTGGTAGCCAAAAGCAGGAGTGGGTACAAAACACAGAAGACATGCAAATATTCCATTCACATGTCATCTCTGTTTTGGATTTACTACTGTTTTTTTTTGGCTTTAGCAATTCTAATTGATTACTGACCAAATGCTGACCGAGTGAAGGCGGCTGCTCCATATAGGATTCGATTTTGGGGGGCTATTGTTATATCAGATGTTATGATCGGCATGTTATAAGGGAAAATAATAAAATCTACACCACACCTAACCCAAACCCAAACTTCTGTGAAGAAGTCCGGGTTCGGGTTTGGGTACCAAACATGCCGATTTTTCTGACGCGCGTGGGCCCGTGTGAAAGAGGCCTAACAGGTGCTCACACCATTAAGGTAAGCTTAAAGAACCGTCTATTTTGTCACTGTTATGCAGTAACATATATAGTTAACATATATAACTGCAGTAAAGTGATCTGTAAAGACCAAGAAGCTACGCCTATTATTAAACTTAGGGGCCAGTGCGAAAACTGCAGGAGTTTATGTTTTTTGTTTAAATATAGATAATGACATGAAAAAAAAAATAATATCACCAAAAACCCTTTAAAAAAAGAGTTAAACATAAAAACATTAAACAATAGGTAATTTTCTGATGACACCTTTGCTTCAATATGCCATAAACATGAATTACTTGTTGTCAGCTCTACTAACTTTGCTGTTAGTCTTTGTTTGACAACTGCATTTATTAGCCAGGCAGAAAGTGGTTGAACAGGTTTGTGGGGGAGGGGTAGGTGCTATTGCAGTTGTCTGCAATTCACAAAGCTATCTGGCTTGTACCTATTGATTTAACTGTGAGAAGACTATAAAGGGCTATAGAGACTTCAGTATCAGGAGGAATATCACAGGCTGTAGCTATTTAAAATATACTGCCTTTTGTTATGCACATAAGTAGTCTGCTGCCGAAAGGACCATACATTTTTTTTGTTGTTTTCTAAGACAAAATAAGGCTACTTTCACACTCACGTTTGGGCCGGATCTGTCATGGATCTGCAGAGACGGATCCGTTCAGATAATACAACCACATGCATCCGTTCAGAACGGATCCGTTTATTGCCAAAACGGATCCGTCTTGAACACCATTGAAAGTCAATGGGGGAAGGATCAGTTTTCTATTGTGCCATATTGTGTCAGTGAAAACGGATCTGTCCCCATTGACTTACATTGTGTGTCAGGACGGATCCGTTTGCCTCCGCATCGTCAGGCGGGCACCAAAACGCTGTAAGCAGTGTTTTGGTGTCCGCCTCCAGAGTGGAATGGAGGCGGAACGGAGGCAAACTGATGCATTCTGAACGGATCCTTATCCATTCAGAATGCATTAGGGAAAAACTGATCTGTTTGCACCGCTTGTGAGAGCCCTGAAACGGATCTAAAAAACGGAAACCAAAACGCCAGTGTGAAAGTAGCCTAAGGTCACACATCATTAAATTTGAAAGATATATATATATATATATATATATATATATATATATCAAAGGAAATCCACAGCACTCCTCAAAGTAAATGGCTCCTTCTTATACACACGAATAGGAAGGAGTCGTCCCATTCAAGTGAATAGGATGGTTTCTTGTAACTACACCTGTTCACTGCTGCAAAGTCTACGTCAAGCAGGTAAACAATTAGGCTGATCAGAGGGGATGCCGGGTGTCGGATATTGATCACCTATCCTTACAAACTGACAGGCATATTGCTCACATGAAATAATATGATTATTACTGCATAGCCATGCTTTTAAACCCTTGCTATCAAAGCAAAACCAGAGGCCAAATTGCTTTATTACCAGGATACACTGTGTACGCAGCTTGCCTCAGCTTTAGTCGAGCAGACGCCTGCTGCCCATGTGTCTGACTAGAAGACCCCTTTTCTCCCCCCACTGAGACGTCCATCACCCACTGTCTCCACTTCCACAAGCAACAGAAACAACAGCACATAATACATATATGCTCCCAAATAAACCAGTGGCATCCAAATATGATCTCCAGTGGACAAAAAGAGCACATACTATATGTCCCAGGAATGCAAACTTTGTCTCGACGCTTTTCTCTGAACTGTTCTCTGGGGTCAGTTCATCAGGGTACCACATATAACAGAAAAACTCCACAAATCAAACAATACAAAAATGGAGGCAATAATATGTGTGCGAATCAGATTAAACTATTGTGATAATGCCCCTATGATAATGGTAATTCTCATGGCCAAAAAGAATAACAATTCCCACAAATTTGGGACCAAATATAATGCATCTGCATCACACACCCAATGTCCACAATGCTGATACTAATAAGCCCCTTTTAAAATATAAACAAAAGGAAAATAGAACCCGCGCTGACTAAGTGACAGAGGGAGACACTTATGTTTAGTTTAGTTTATCTTGTAAGGGTCGAGGAAATATAACGTCCACTGAGACAATGCAATCAGATGACACCCGATTCCTTCCTAAGGTGCCTGAGAGCAACGTTCAGAGTCCACCTGAATAAAGTCACAAAGCATAAATAAAACAAAGGCTGCAGGTACTTACTGTTCAGCCGTCTTTAAGATTTGTGGCTAGATGTTTCTTCCCGCTTGATGTGAAGCTGCTACTTGGATGAACTTGTTAAATATATTCGCCGCTTCTGTCTTCTGTTGCTGTCTTCTGCTTACCTGGTGGCACGCGCGTAGCTCCGGCCGGTAGCACGCGCGCGCTCCTGGAAGCAATGTTCGTTGTCCTGGTAACCTGGCGTGTGATGTCACACTCGAGAGCTACGGAAGCCTCTTTGGTCCACAATCCCTGCGACGCGTTTCGGAATAGTCGTATTCCTTCCTCAGGGATAGATGTGGATCCTGCTTCACTGGTTTTTAAGCCCGCTGGTTACCAAGGAGACAGCTTTTGTTTGCAGTACAGCGCAAATACAAAGGAGAGCATAGTAATTATCAGAGGAGAGCGATCTTTCATAATAATCGATCTCAATAATTACATTGATTTGTTGGTTGGTGTACATATGTTCTTTAATTGGATCTATAATGGCTCATGGTTGGCCATTGATTTTATTATATTATTTTTATTTTTGTTTTTGTTTTTGTATTTATTTAAATTTATTACACCGTACTTCCGGTACTCTAGTGGTTTATTTTATTTTATTTTGGGGGTTCATTAGACTACTTGAAGGTTCGTCAGCGCTTAATAATACGTTTCCAAAGGAGAGAATTATAGGAAAGCGAACAGCTCTATTTCCTGATTAAGGCCAATGGGCGCCAGGGTATTGA
Organism: Bufo bufo; assembly: GCF_905171765.1. Lineage (NCBI taxonomy): Eukaryota > Metazoa > Chordata > Amphibia > Anura > Bufonidae > Bufo > Bufo bufo. The sequence goes on from NC_053390.1 coordinate 185,110,940, forward strand.
GATTGTAGATCCATTCGCTCTCCTTACGGGACATTACTTTAATAAAATCTCCACCTCTGGGGTCCTGCTTTATCTGTTCTATGCCCCCAAAGATAGTGCCTTCAAATTTGCCTTTGTGCCTCTCACTGTAGTGACGTGACAGTGGGTGGCCTACAAATTTTTTGTTGATGTTCTTTATATGCTCCCATAATCTGATTCTTAATACACGTTTCGTTCTTCCTATATAGATCTTGCCACAGGGGCATTTTATATGATAAATAACCCCCTTAGAATGGCATGTAAGGTGCTTTTTTATTTTGTAAGTGTTATTTCCATTACTGATTTCCTTTATGCTTTCCTTTTGTTTGGAGGCAAGGCAAACCTTACATGTTCTACATGGATAGAATCCATTTCTCTCTTCAGCATGACCTAATATATATGACCTATATTTCTGCTTCCCCCATTATTTATTCTAATAGATGGGGCTACCATATTGCCCAGATTCCTTGACTTCCTGAAGATGAATTTTGGTGCCATGGGTAATTTTTCCCCAATAATTTTATCATGTTTGAGGATGTCCCAATGTTTTTTTATAATTTGTTTAAATTGGGATACTTTACCATGATATTGGGTTATTATAGGTATGTTGAAGTCAGGGGCATCTGGTGTGTTGTTATGTCCTTTTTTCATAATCTTTGCTACCTTCTTTTGTATAAGTGATTCTCGCTCTGTTTTTAGGACCTCCTGTTTAATTTTCTCAAGCTCAGCCAGATTATAACCTTTCTCCTCAAATTTAGTATGTAAGTTGTTTGCCTCCTCTTCAAATTGCTTGCTCAGCGTGCAGTTTCTCCTCAAGCGGATGTATTGGCTGCGTGGGATATTAGTGAGCCAAACCGGAAGATGACAGCTGGTCAGGGAAATAAAGCTGTTGCTATCTGTTGGCTTATGGTAGGTTTGGGTGATTATTTTATTTTGGTGAATTTTAATGGTTAAATCTAAAAAATTAATTTCATTGGTACTGTACGTGGGCGTAAAATGGAAGTAAAATTCATTTTTATTAATTAAATCTAAAAAAAATTTCAATGATGATTCGCCCCCTTTCCAAATAAAAACAATGTCATCGATAAATCGCCGCCAGAGGACCAGATTCGCGCAGAGCGCGCCATCAGGGAAGATGGTGGACTCCTCCCACCTCCCCATATATAGATTGGCGAAACTCGGCGCGAATCTGGTCCCCATAGCGGTCCCCCACGTCTGTAGGAGGAAGGTTTCCTCAAATTTAAAATAATTGTGGTTTAAAATAAATAAGATGCATTCCCCAATGTACTCAATTTGTTCGGGTGGCATAATTCCCTCTTTCTGTAGAAAAAACTGAGACGCCTCTTTCCCTTTGATGTTTTCAATTACTGTATAAAGAGAGGTGACGTCAAGAGTCCCCAAGATGTATTCTGGTTCCCAATTCACGGTTTCCAGAATTTGTAGGATATGTTGAGTGTCCTTTAGATAGGCAGGTAATTTTTGGACATACTTCTGAAGAATGGTGTCCACATATTTAGATAGATTGCTGGTTAAACTACCAATACCCGAGATTATGGGTCGGCCAGGTGGTTGAGATTCTGATTTATGAACCTTGAGCAGGTAGTAAAAACAGGAAATGCGTGGGTGTCTAATATTTATGAAATTGGCTTCTTCTTTATTGAGGATACCTAATCGTTTCCCCCTCAATACCAGTTGATTCAACTTCCCCTTATATTGCTGGGTGGGGTCACTTTTAAGAATTTTATATGTTTTTTTATCACTGAGTAATCTGTTTGATTCTTTTTGGTAGTCAGTGTAGTCTAATATCACTATACCACCCCCTTTGTCTGCTGGTCGGATAATGATATTATTATTTGTCTGTAGTTTTTTTATGCTAATCTGCTCTTGTTTGCTTAAATTGTGATTGTATATTTTGCTGCTCTTGTTGGGGTTGATTTTCCAAACATCCCTTAGGACTTGGGTTTCGAAGGTCTTAAAGGATTCCGAATATTCGTTCAGTGGATTGAAATATGACTTTGGTTTTAGGTTAGTATGTTGATATTTGGTATTAGTATTTGTACACTCTACCCCCTCTCCATTAGATTTTGTTGTAATAATATTGATGCCCTTTATTTTACTGCGTTCTAAAAGAGTATCTTTTGTTTTATAGTTCTTTTTAAGGAAGTATTTCTTTAAAGCTAAATTGCGCAAGAATTTTTTAACACCAATGAAAGCATCAAAGGGGCGAAAGTGTGCCGATGGTGCAAACTTGAGTCCCTTTTGTAATAGTATTGTGTCACTGTTAGTCAGTATATATTTACTGAGGTTAAAGATTTTTTGTCCTATTTTTTTGATGATTTCCTTTTTAGAGGATTTTTTGCCCCTCCTTCCTCTCTTTGTTTGTGTTTTTCTCTTGTAGGTCTTGGCTGAAAAAAATCCTTCCTCACGGTTCTTTTCACTTTATTGGTGTTCCCAATATTGTCTGTTGATGGATTTCTAGAATTATTGGCGTGATTACTTGTATGGATTGGGTTGCTATCATTTTTTTGAACTATTGCACTATAGCTTAGAGATCCTGAAGTGCCCATTGAAGGAGTGTTTTCATAGTGGTTCGACCTATCAGTGTGTGTTTTCTCAAGTGGGCTGAATCTATTTGATAATTCCAAAGGACTGTTGGGGATAACTTCTACTCCATTCCTATTACGGATTTGCACCGTTGGAGTGAGTGCGATGATTCTTGCATCTATATTTGGGTTGGCCTCTGTGTGTTTTTTCCTAGAGATCTGGACTATTGGAACCAATGGAGTCGTGTTCACATCCTCTTGAATTGAAGTTGCTGAACTTACATTGTGAAGTGTAAAATCGCCTTTGTATGTCTCATCACAATCAGTCTCGTCAATGGTATTTAAAGTGGATCTCTCCATGGTGGTCCCCATTGTCCCAAGTGACGTGATTTGAGGGATACAGTCTCTATCAAATTTTTGTTTCTTTTTATTTATAATTTCCTCTTCTTTCATTCTGATCCTGTTTTTAATTGATCCCTGTAGTTGAATAATGTCAGGGTGATCTTTAAAAGGTCTCAAGCTTTCAAATATTTCAGCAATTTCTTTATTTATTCTGATGAGTCCATTTTTTCTTTTTTCAATAATAAAAGTCATTGTCTGTCTTGAGAAATTGTGAAACAGCTCGTCCCATTCTCTTTGTGTGTGATGATCCCCTACATCACCTGCCAAGGTTTTGTATATTTTTAACCCTTTTGGAATAATGTCCCAATCCAGATATTTCTCTAAAGAGGCTACCTCCCATAGATCACGCATTTCATTTATCAGTAATCTTTCCAATTTTTTCATTCTAGCTAGTGCCTCTTCTATTTTCCTATGGGCAAAGTCCATATTATTTAGGGAGCCGTTATTTTGAGGGTTAAAAAAGAACTTCTGTACAAACTTAATACGGTCCTTCCTATCCAGCCATAACTCACTCATCCTGCTGGTTGGTAATAGTCCGGGATATTATTTATTTACGGTTTGCTGCTGCGTATCTGAGGCAATTTGTTTATATGTATCAAAACAAGAGGAAGCAGAGATACTAGCGCTGCCGTCTATTGGGGAGGGGGGGGGTGGTATTTTAGGGATCACCCACACTGCAAAGGGGTTACAGTGGGGCGCGTCGCTGCTGGGTTCTGAAACAGGGATAATTGCCAAAAAACCCGGTATAAGTAGGAAAACCTAGTATAAACAAAAGGAAAATAGAACCCGCGCTGACTAAGTGACAGAGGGAGACACTTATGTTTAGTTTAGTTTATCTTGTAAGGGTCGAGGAAATATAACGTCCACTGAGACAATGCAATCAGATGACACCCGATTCCTTCCTAAGGTGCCTGAGAGCAACGTTCAGAGTCCACCTGAATAAAGTCACAAAGCATAAATAAAACAAAGGCTGCAGGTACTTACTGCTCAGCCGTCTTTAAGATTTGTGGCTAGATGTTTCTTCCCGCTTGATGTGAAGCTGCTACTTGGATGAACTTGTTAAATATGTTCGCCGCTTCTGTCTTCTGTTGCTGTCTTCTGCTTACCTGGTGGCACGCGCGTAGCTCCGGCCGGTAGCACGCGCGCGCTCCTGGAAGCAATGTTCGTTGTCCTGGTAACCTGGCGTGTGATGTCACACTCGAGAGCTACGGAAGCCTCTTTGGTCCACAATCCCTCCGACGCGTTTCGGAATAGTCGTATTCCTTCCTCAGGGATAGATAAGGATCCTGCTTCACTGGTTTTTAAGCCCGCTGGTTACCAAGGAGACAGCTTTTGTTTGCAGTACAGCGCAAATACAAAGGAGAGCATAGTAATTATCAGAGGAGAGCGATCTTTCATAATAATCGATCTCAATAATTACATTGATGGCTCATGGCTGGCCATTGATTTTATTATATTATTTTTATTTTTGTTTTTGTTTTTATTTAAATTTATTACACCGTACTTCCGGTACTCTAGTGGTTTATTTTATTTTATTTTGGGGGTTCATTAGACTACTTGAAGGTTCGTCAGCGCTTAATAATACGTTTCCAAAGGAGAGAATTATTGGAAAGCGAACAGCTCTATTTCCTGATTAAGGCCAATGGGCGCCAGGGTATTGAGATTGTAGATCCATTCGCTCTCCTTACGGGACATTACTTTAATAAAATCTTTTAAAATATACCGTAGACCAGTTAACTACTGATAGTATTAATATGGCTTTATAAGTAAAATTGGAATAACAGTAGGATAGGCTAATCAAAGTAACTATCGATGTAGCAGAGAGGGGAAAATATGGTATTATACTTCCCTTAATCCCAACTAAAATTCCAAGCCTGGAGAGAGTATGATAATTTGGACATTCTGGGTCAGCACAAGAGGATTGGTGATGCAGTGGTGGCCATCTAGATGGAAAGTCCAATGTCAGACCATAAGAATTACCATTATCATATGGGCATTATCACAATAGTTTAATCTGATTGGGACACATATTATTGCCTCCATTTCTGTATTGTTTGATTTGTGAAGTTTTTCTGTTATACGTGGTCCCGTGATGAACTGACCCCAGAGAACGGTTCAGAGAAACGCGTTGGGTCAAAGTTTGCATTCCTGGGACATATGGTATGTGCTCTTTTTTTCCACTGGTGATCATATTTGGACACCATTTTTTTATTTGGGAGCATATATGTATTATGTGTGATTATTTATCTATGTTGTGACTTTATTATTTTCTGATACATGCATTGACCAATGACATTACTGTTCGACTGTAGTCATAATAGGTCTCTTCTCGGGTGGCAGTATCTATCCCTAGTCAGGGACATATAGGGCCTATCAGGAGGTTCCTGACACTGGATCGCCCCTATCGGGGCGGCCATTCCCTTTTTGCTAGGCAGGGCTTGTAGTTTGATAGGGCAAGTGTGAGGGTTAGATATTTTTCTTTTCCTTGTCCCGCCCAACCTTATTGCAAATAGCTTTTTATGGGCACAATCTGGGTGAGTTTTAATGACCATCAGTAAAGGTTACGTTTTACACTGGTGATTATACTACACCAACATAGCCACACATACATATACTTGCTGCCACGTCTGTTCCATGCTATGCTGCTACTGCTGGTGCTACTATTGCTGCCACTATTACCCCTACACACCTTACCCATTCCACATCCACGCTGTACTGATGCTGCTCCGAAATAAAAAGGAGAATTGTTCAACTTCAGAACAAGCCTGCTTTTCTCCTTTCAATTAATAGTAGTGTGTGTATATAAATACGGGCAAGTATTCCGCACACATTAACGCAAAAAGGGATAACTCATGGACGGTTCCTAATAAGAAAAAGTATGTGATGGAGCAATGTGTTTTTTAACCCTCTGTTAACCCTCTGTTAGATATGTCAGTGTCACTGTTATTATTTGCTATTACTGTGATTGCATTCAAGAGCTTAAAAAGGGGGAGGGGTGAAACATTTCTAAAAAAAATACATTAAAAAAGATTTTAAAAAAAGATAAAAATATGAGTCCTAGGAGACCTCAGAGTGTCATATACCAATTTTCAGGCCAATTGAAGTATCTTTAATTTGTGCAGGATCGATTCAGACACAAATGTGGGAAATTGTCACAAACTGAATTTCAAGAAATGTGTTTGTTATATCTATATCTATCTATCTATCTATCTATCTATTCACCTACTTTTTTTTATAAAAGCTCTGCTGACCTTTTATTTTGCCTTCCCAAACCCCATTATTTTGTAGCCACTTTATTAAAAATTATGCAATAAAAAGAACATTTATAAGAAAATGAGAATGAATGATGTTTGTTCTTTTCATTTTTACCCCTTCCAAACTCTAAGGAGCTCAATGAAGATCAAACAGTTTTCTACACTGCGTGCAGAATTATTACGCAAATGAGTATTTTGACCACATCATCCTCTTTATGCATGTTGTCTTACTCCAAGCTGTATAGGCTCGAAAGCCTACTACCAATTAAGCATATTAGGCGATGTGCATCTCTGTAATGAGAAGAGGTGTGGTCTAATGACATCAACACCCTATATTAGGTGTGCATAATTATTAGGCAACTTCCTTTCCTTTGGCAAAATGGGTCAAAAGAAGGACTTGACAGGCTCAGAAAAGTCAAAAATAGTGAGATATCTTGCAGAGGGATGCAGCACTCTTAAAATTGCAAAGCTTCTGAAGCGTGATCATCGAACAATCAAGCGTTTTATTCAAAATAGTCAACAGGGTCACAAGAAGCGTGTGGAAAAACCAAGGTGCAAAATAACTGCCCATGAACTGAGAAAAGTCAAGCGTGCAGCTGCCAAGATGCCACTTGCCACCAGTTTGGCCATATTTCAGAGCTGCAACATCACTGGAGTGCCCAAAAGCACAAGGTGTGCAATACTCAGAGACATGGCCAAGGTAAGAAAGGCTGAAAGACGACCACCACTGAACAAGACACACAAGCTGAAACGTCAAGACTGGGCCAAGAAATATCTCAAGACTGATTTTTCTAAGGTTTTATGGACTGATGAAATGAGAGTGAGTCTTGATGGGCCAGATGGATGGGCCCGTGGCTGGATTGGTAAAGGGCAGAGTGCTCCAGTCCGACTCAGACGCCAGCAAGGTGGAGGTGGAGTACTGGTTTGGGCTGGTATCATCAAAGATGAGCTTGTGGGGCCTTTTCGGGTTGAGGATGGAGTCAAGCTCAACTCCCAGTCCTACTGCCAGTTTCTGGAAGACACCTTCTTCAAGCAGTGGTACAGGAAGAAGTCTACATCCTTCAAGAAAAACATTATTTTCATGCAGGACAATGCTCCATCACACGCGTCCAAGTACTCCACAGCGTGGCTGGCAAGAAAGGGTATAAAAGAAGAAAATCTAATGACATGGCCTCCTTGTTCACCTGATCTGAACCCCATTGAGAACCTGTGGTCCATCATCAAATGTGAGATTTACAAGGAGGGTAAACAGTACACCTCTCTGAACAGTGTCTGGGAGGCTGTGGTTGCTGCTGCACGCAATGTTGATGGTGAACAGATCAAAACACTGACAGAATCCATGGATGGCAGGCTTTTGAGTGTCCTTGCAAAGAAAGGTGGCTATATTGGTCACTGATTTGTTTTTGTTTTGTTTTTGAATGTCAGAAATGTATATTTGTGAATGTTGAGATGTTATATTGGTCTCACTGGTAAAAATAAATAATTGAAATGGGTATATATTTGTTTTTTGTTAAGTTGCCTGATAATTATGCACAGTAATAGTCACCTGCACACACAGATATCCCCCTAATATAGCTAAAACTAAAAACAAACTAAAAACTACTTCCAAAAATATTCAGCTTTGATATTAATGAGTTTTTTGGGTTCATTGAGAACATGGTTGTTGTTCAATAATAAAATTAATCCTCAAAAATACAACTTGCCTAATAATTCTGCACTCCCTGTATCTGTAATCATGTATTTTATTGTGTCACCTTTAAAAGTCGTATATTGTACACTAACACCATTCCTATAGGATCTAGCACTATATGAAATCCTGGCCTCCAATTAATAAAATAACATGACTGCACTTGGGTTTGTTCTGATGTTTCTTGTCTTTGTAGCAGAAAAGATAACTGTAGAACAGAATGTGTGTAGTGAGGGGGATGGGTGGTGATAACCATGGACAATGTGATCTCTGTTGTTCTTGTTCAAATGAGTCATGTGTTAACTATGTGTAACTTTCTCAAAAATAGTTTAAATGAACTGTTTGTGTGACAAATGTGTCAGACTTTTATCTAGTTGAATTTGCCACTGATCTGCTAGCAGCAATAAGTGGGTTAAATAAAGACTTTCTTTTCATCTAAGTCTGTACATGGAAGACTGATCATCAATCATTTCCTTTTTGTATGTTACAAACTGTTATCAAAGACTCCAAACAAGAAGAGTGCAGGGGAGAAAACACAATGGAGTACAAAGAGAAATGACACTGCTTCCAATTGAAAAGAGTTATGTATTATGTCTTCTAAAGACATCAAGATGTTTCAGTAAGTTTTATAGCGGAATAAATACTTTATGCTCATGCAAGGACAGAATACACAAGCTGAACATTGAGATGAATAGTCATACCTGGTAGAAGAAACAGGAGGGAGTTAATAAAGAACATGAAAACACATTAGTGATAGTCTAAAGTTGGAAAATGTCTTAGTTTCCTATATAGCTCCAAAGTATACTGTAGTGTTGTGCAGATATTGCCATCACTCAATTGAGCGTTTTTAATTCAAACATACTCGGACCAATCTCTAGGAAACCCAATTAACCTATCAGTATGTCATTTGAAAGGTGGAAGGAAAGCAGAGTACCTACAGGAAACTCACATAAATTAAACTCACATAAAAGAAAAGAAAAACTCCATGTAAATGTTCTTGCTGGTCAGATTTCAAACCAGGAACCCATGAAAACAGTGGAAACTAGAGATAAGCTAATTGATTCTAAACTAACCAAATTTGTTATGAATTTCCCAAAAAATTCACATTCTAGAGAATCAGAAACTTCTGAGATTCGTCTTGGACACAATGCTCTAAATGGCAGCCACCATTTCACCAGTCATAAGACTGAGAAGAAGGCATCTACCTCCAAAAAGGGATAATTTTTGACCGTTTATTAATTAAAAAAATCTGACAACGCAGTGTGCTTTTATTTTTTACTATCACTGAAGCCAACTACCTAAAACATAACTTTTATTATGAATATACTAAAAAATCTCATTGAGCCCCCCACATGGGGACTAATATACATACAGACAGACAGTAAGGGGCTATTGAGGACCAGGTAGGGAGGAGGAGATGTTAACAGTGGTGGACTGGGGGCAAAGCCATAGGGGTCCCTAGTATGTCCCTAGGGTATCCCTAACCTGTTCTCTGCCCAGAGATGCACCCAGATGGTAGGAGCACTCTGTCCCCGTACCTAACCTATCTGTCCTTGAAGCGCCCTTACAACAAAAATGGACCCATATGGATGCCTGGGTCATTCAATATAATTCTAAATATATATGTTGATTGTCTAAATATGTGGTCCTCGTCTCGACGCGTTTCCCCTTGTGAGCAAGGTTCGTCAGGAGACGACCAGTGGACAACCAAGTCGGTCGCTGCCAATACACAGCGAGTACACATTAACAATCAAAAATGAAAATTCAAAAATAAACCAAAATACTGGAGCACCCCCAAGTTGGTCGCTGCCAATACACAGCGAGTACACATTAACAATCAAAAATGAAAAATCAAAAATAAACCAAAATACTGGAGCACCCCCAAGACGGTATTTTGGTTTATTTTTGATTTTTCATTTTTGATTGTTAATGTGTACTCGCTGTGTATTGGCAGCGACCGACTTGGGGGTGCTCCAGTATTTTGGTTTATTTTTGATTTTTGATTTTTGATTGTTAATGTGTACTCGCTGTGTATTGGCAGCGACCGACTTGGTTGTCCACTGGTTGTCTCCTGATGAACCTTGCTGGAGCCCCATTTTTAGTGCCCCCTGGAGCACCCCAAGCCGCAGTCCGCTGTTCAGAAGGGATGCACATCATCGGAGGAGTATAGAACTGTTTTCTTTTACCTGCATTATCATTGCAAGTTCATTCTATATAGAACTGTTTTCCTTTACCTGCATTATCTTTGCTAACTTCATTCTATGTCTGACAGCTGAGCACCGTCTTGGGGGTGCTCCAGTATTTTGGTTTATTTTAGATTTTTCATTTTTGATTGTTAATTTGTACTCGCTGTGTATTGGCAGCGACCGACTTGGTTGTCCACTGGTTGTCTCCTGACGAACCTTGCTCATAAGGGGAAACGTGTCGAGACGAGGACCACATATTTAGGCAATCAACATATATATTTTGAATTATATTGAATGACCCAGGCATCCATATGGGTCCATTTTTGTTGTAAGGGCACTTCAAGGACAGATAGGTTAGGTACGGGGACAGAGTGCTCCTACCATCTGGGTGCATCTCTGGGCAGAGAACAGGTTAGGGATACCCTAGGGACATACTAGGGACCCCTATGGCTTTGCCCCCTGTCCACCACCGTTAACATCTCCTCCTCCCTACCTGGTCCTCAATAGCCCCTTACTGTCTGTCTGTATGTATATTAGTCCCCATGTGAGGGGCTCAATGAGATTTTTTAGTATATTCATATTAAAAGTTATGTTTTAGGTAGTTGGCTTCAGTGATAGTATTTTTCTTACAACTACCAGTTAAGTATTTTCCCGGTTGATAAAAATTGCTTTTATTTTTTAGCCTGACTTTTATTTTTATATTTTTTCTTCCCTCTGCCTAAAAGATTTCAATTTGTTTATCAATTGAGTTGTACAGTTTATAGGTCACATTAAAGGTGGAAAAAGTTCTGAAATGATTTATCTTTGTCTCATTTTTTTACATCACAGAAACCTGACATTTTAACAGGGGTGTGTAGACTTTTTATATCCACTGTATGTCATTGTCACTTTATCATTACTAATGCTGTCTTGGTGTTAAAGATCATGAAAAGGGTTGGATACAGTCCTAGGAGACCCCAGAGTGTAATGTACAACTTCTTGGGGCAATTGTGACACTTTCCAATCAGGTCCAATTTATGCAGACCTGAATCAAATCAGACTAAATATTTGTATGAATTGGATCCAAAATCAATTTCAAGAAATTAAATTTGCTCATCTCTAGTGTTGACCACTGAGTTTCTGTGCTGCTTGTTATAATCTGTTTTCTGATGCTAAACGTAAAGGTGACAATATACATTATATACATTTTGGCCGAACCGGTCAATTTGAAGACCAAACCAACTTGTTTATTTTAAGGGTGTTCATTGCCTGTTTCATTTTTTTTTTTTTTTTTTTTTACCAATTAAAACCAGGGTGTCCATCACCAGTATTTTTTTCCAATTAAAACCAGATTTTGAAACATATTCATGACTAGGACCTCTTGTCTAAACATATTGACTATTATGTGAGAGTGTTCTCGAAATTCTATGTGACCTGTACAGAAGTCATTGTGCAGAGAGGGGGAGGAATTGTGAGTTTCAATCATCACCTATTGTCAGAGATGGATCCTGTGTGTGCCTCCAGCTTAAAGGAGTTCTACAGGAATTCAAAAAATTAAAATACTTAAATATTATTTTTTTATAAAAAAATTCACAAATACCCTTCATTACTTAGAATGGCTTGTTCTGTTTAAGGAGCAATCATTAGGAGAAATAAAATGGCCGCCGTCCTATTAGAACACACAAAACCTGTCACAGGAGGACAAGTTACTTTACTACAATGGGCCATAGTGCTCCCTCATCCTCCTCTCTGCTCTGCTTGTCAGGAATCATGAATACAGGTGAATCTATGTGGGAATGGAGATGATGATGAGACATGAGAGGAGGGTGAGGTGTAGCTAAAGAACAGCAGCACTTGTTTAGTCTACATTACCACAGCCTGTCCTGTCCTTCCTCTCTGTACTTCATGTCTCCTCATGAACTAAATTCCCCAGAGATTCAGCTAAAGATCTTATCATCTGTATTCAGGATCATAATCCCTGACAAGTAGAAAAGAGAGGAGGATGAGGCAGCTCTTTACCTCAGTGATGTAAAGTAACTCATCCTCATGTGTGATCAGGACAGGTTTTGTGTGAACTAATAATGAAAGAAATTTGAGAATATATTTATAATAAAGTAATATTTAAAGGGAACCTGTCATGTGGATATTTGATTATAATCTAACTAATTATATACAATCATTAACTACTAAAAAGTTCCTTAGATGTATTCACTTACTGGTGTGACAGATGGTTACCTCATAATATACACACAAAGATGCCACATGCCACATGCTAATGAGCTGATTTGAGTCCAGCGTGATGTCATTGAGTCCAGCGTTAATTTAATTCAGAGATATAGCCACTCCCCTGCCCACCTGCTGCTGATTCATATGGAAAATAACTGTCAATCAGCAGCAGGTGGGCGGGGAGAGTCAGGAGCTCATAAATATTCATGACTCATCATTATCAGCTGGAGCTTTTCAATACAAGATGTTGGCAGATTGACTGGGTCAATTAAAGAAAGTGACCCAGCATTTTGCTAAGAGAATCAGTCACTTATTTATGTTGAAAATTAAACTAGAGTGGTGTATTAGGTATACGCCGATATATACAATCAAGCAAATAATGTGTGGATAGGCGCTAAAACAAAATAATAATATCTTTATTATATGTCTGATTAAAAAAGGGGGTATCACCCGTCAGTGTAACAGTCAGCACTGACTAATATTGAGCATGTGAGAAAGCAATGATGTCTCCAATCAGCGCCACCATCTGGAGCACCAGAACAGTCTCACAGACTAACCAACACGTAAGGGGGCTCAATACACCACAGGGTACAAGGTATGTAACCCAGGGTGCGGACTATGATCAAGGGGATGTCTGGTATGGGGAATACACCAAACACCACTCCAAACAGCGAGAGCCGGCGCGCAGACTCTCACTGCACTAATAATCACAGGTGCAGGACTATGGCGGAGCATGGGCCGTCACTCCAACATGGATTGGTGGAGCAAGGATTGCCCTGACATACCCCTGAGTGGTAACAGCTCAACGCGTTTCCATGCATTGAGAATGCATTTCATCAGGAGCTATATGCACCAAACTTAGAACAGAGCCCAACGCCTCAGTTGTGATTTTTAAAACCGAGGTAGTGGACAGCCAGACAGCCAATCACAACTCATATAATCTAAATATATAACAATATGTGTAAATATATTATAGCTAAAAACATATATAGAGAAGAATAGAAAAAAAGCAGAACACATTAAACGCGGGTGCAAGTCCTTATAGGGGCCTGAGACCAAGGTCCCAAGTACTGTACATATAGAAGAAAAAAGGCAGCACTCCAAATTAGTGAAAAAAAGTGGATGGTTTATTCACCCATCTAGCAGCAACGTTTCAGCTCTCTCATTGGAGCCTTTGTCTAGCTGAGACAAAGGCTCCAATGAGAGAGCTGAAATGTTGCTGCTAGATGGGTGAATAAAACATCCACTTTTTTTCACTAATTTGGAGTTTGGAGTGCTGCCTTTTTTCTTCTCTAATTTTTTATATATATATATATATATATATATATATATAAGTCAAGGCTTCTTTACAGGTTTCCCTATCTTTCCATGGTTTGAGTAAATTGACATGGTAAACCTGCTCCGGCTTTCGCCGCCCTGGCTGGTGTACCTTGTAATTTACCTCTCCAACTTTCTCGAGTACCTCATAGGGCCCCTGCCACCTAGCCAGGAACATACTGTCTACGGTCGGTACCAGAACCAAAACCCGATCATCCAGGTTAAAAATCTGGACCCGAGCCTGCCGATTATAGAGCCGACTCTGGGCTCGCTGAGCTGCCTCCATATGCTCCCTGACAAGAGGCAACACTGTCTGTATCAGATCTTGCATCTGGGTAACGTACTCAATGACACTTTTATGTGGAGTGGGTTGTTGTTTCCACGCCTCTTTGGCCACGTCCAAGAGACTGCGAGGGTGTCTGTGCTATATAGCAGTTCAAAGGGCGAGAACCCAGTAGAGGCCTGGGGTACCTCTAGTACTGCGAGCATGAGATAGGGCAGAAGGAGGTCCCAGTCCTTGCCATCTTTAGACACTATCCTTTTCAACATATTTTTTAATGTTTGGTTAAACTGTTCTACCAGACCGTCCGTTTGCGGATGGTAAACGGACGTCCATAGTTGTTTTATGTGCAGCAACTTACAGAGTTCCATTATGACCTTGGACATAAAAGGGGTCCCTTGGTCGGTTAGAACCTCTTTAGGTAGTCCCACTCGGGAAAACATCTCCATTAACTCCTTAGCTATGAGTTTGGCCCAGGTATGTTGCAATGGCACCGCCTCCAAGTACCGAGTGGTGTAGTCTAGAATGACTAAGATGTGTTGATGCCCTCTGACGAACTTCGGTGCTGGGCTTATAAGGTCCATAGCTATTCGGTCAAACGGTACTTCGATAATCGGGAGAGGTACTAGGGGACTACGAAAATGTGGCTGGGGACTAGTTATCTGGCAGGTCGGGCAAGACTTACAAAACTCTTCCACTTCTTTGAATATGCTGGGCCAGTAAAACCGCTGTAGAATACGATCCTGAGTTTTCTGAAGCCCCAGGTGACCCCCGAGAACGTGTTGGTGGGCTAGATCTAACACAAGCTTGCGATAAGCCTTGGGGTTCACCTGCTGTTCAATAGGCTCACCCCGTAGTTGGTTTACCCGATACAACATATCCTGATTAACCACAAAATGGGTTCATTAACACATTTTCCCAGGCGCAGGATAGGTTTGGGTCCCAACGTTGGGCGGTACCAAAATTAACCACGGAGACATTGAGGTCTGCCAATTCAGGACCCAGCGGAAAGTCCTCCACATCTCCCACCATCACACTTAGCGTAGTTGTCTCCCCCTCTTCCACTGAAGTTGCAGTCACCCCTACCGCTGGCCCTTCAGTCTCAAGTTCCCAGGGTTCTGATCTCCCCCCTGAGCCGGGCCACTCTGCTAGGGTTACCCCTGTCTCATGGATATCTGTCACTCTCATAGCAGGCCACAGTGCCGGGAAGCCCAGGAAGTCTCTCCCTATTATAATTTTGTTATGTAAATTTGGGGCAACTGCCACTTCGTGAGTCCATCTGCCAGCCCCTGTGGTTAGAGACACCAGGGCGGTGGGATAGTCTTTTAAGTCTCCATGGACCCCAACTTTCCGGCCAGTATACTCTGCTGACCGTACCAGGGGAGCCTTTTCTAGGGACACCAGACTCCCTGAGTCCAGCAGAGCCTCCGCTGGAGTGTCTCCTACCTCCACCTGGCATAGGTGGTTTAGAGTTTTTGGGGTACTTGCTGCACATGGCTTCCTGGCATATAGTGACTGACGGTAGCGATAGTTCCACATGATATCCATGGGTTCCACCTGATGGGGAAAGTCAGCTCTTACATGGCAAGGCTCCTGACACTGCCAGCAGACTATCGGAGCCAGGTCCATAGAAGGTACACCCCGGGTGGGTTTGGCTGGTAAAAGTCGCCGGGTCTGGGATGGAGAATTACGGGGTTTGACTGCCCCCTCCCAAAAGAACCCCCTGTAACAGTCTTAGTAGCCTCATAGCGCTTCAACAGGTCCATCATTTCTAGGGCGTTGCCAGGAGACACCTGGCTGATCCAGTGCTGAAGAGGGGTGGCAGAGCCCTCCAGAACATGTCAGTCAATAGTTTATCCAGCATAGTCGTGGGACTCAGCACATCAGGCTGTAGCCACTTTTGTTAACACGTTCTTTTCTTATGTTTTGAGATATTATAGGTCCTCTCATCAATATTATTCTCTCTAAAGTCAGTTTGCAGACCCTTTCAAAATATACTTTTTATTATTTATACTTAAAATAAATGCCCCTTAATGGTGGCTTGATGTCATACAGAGAGTGCAGGCCTCCAACCGGCTACTCTTATTGTATAATAGCATCCGCCACACTTATGACATACAGACAATACATACTTACACAGTGTACAATGTGAATTGGAAGGTAAATGGTTAGTGTGGGAAATCTTTCCCTAGTACACACTCCTTCTAACCTTTGCCCAGGGGTCACCCCTGATGGTGGGGTTCCCTGTCCGCGTACCTTCCCTCCTTTCCCTATAACACCCTAACAGTGATAGTGTAGTGTAAACAAATAACAGATATACGATACTGCCACAACATAGATAATTGTTGTACAAAGCAATGCCCCAACGCGTTTTGCCCACTCAAGGGCTCCTCAGGGGGTCTCGGTTCCAATGATTCAGATTGTATTGTAACACTTGTTACAGTGTTTATCCCGAAATATATACAATAACACTTTTTGCAGTGTCTAGGTAGATGGTACAATCACCATATATACATTATCCCATTCGTCGTCTCAAATAGGTATTGCAGACGTCATAATCAAAAATGGTACAACAGACCTTATCAGATGAGGGCTGGGTATCACACTAGCTCCTATATTGATGGTAGGTGCTGCTACCTGTAATCCAACATATGTAGTAAAGAACAAGTACTAGATGCAGGTAAGGATCATAGAGAGACCCTTAGTCGAGGTCATACTCTTTGCTTCAACATCCAGGGGCATTCAGGTACACTTACAGTTTAGCTCCCAGCTCCTGACTTGACTGCGTCCTCCCAGGGTCGATATGGCAGTGGCATATAGGGGAAATTCTGTTCTTTTAAAGTCCGCGCTCCTCAGGCCCTTCCGGCCCGTGGAACGCACGCCGCAGCCTTACTTCCGGTCTGGTGGAACGCAAACTTCACTTCCGGTTCTGCGAATCACTAGGACGCCGGCCTCTAGCGATTGTTAGAGGTAGGAAGAAACGCTAGCGCTTCTATTATGCCTCCTACATGGGGGAGCGGTCCCCCAGTGACTTCTGATGTTATGATTCTATTTATTCATCCGAAGAGTAGGACATAGGGGAATCTCGGATCCTTAGATACAGATTCATAACAGATCACAATCATGACTCTGGTGGCGTCATCTTGTATTTATTTGAGTGCTTCCCGCACTCATGACCAATTTTTGAACTATCACTAATAACTTAAAAAAAAGCTTAAGGGGCTTAATTCTCTTTTCAGGGTGATCATTTTTGTCAGAAAATTTAATTCCTATTTTTTGCTATCCAGTTCCATAACATCCATCTAGAATATGGTCCAATCCCACAGTCCGACCAGTTTCTCTTTTCCAACTGTTGGATTGTTCAACAGACCAGACCTACACTATTCAATGAAGCAAGTAAAAGATAATTTCTCATTTAGGCCTAAGGGTGCTTGAGACTTACATTTAAAAATCCATTCCGCTTCTCTTTGGAGGATTTTTTTTATTCCAGTCTCTGTTTCTAGGGGACATTTAGGTGTTCACAGATTCTTTTCCTGAGTCCCCTATATGTCTTCCCTATATAATCTTTTGGGCATGGGCATTGACAAATATAAATCACCCCTTTAGTCTTGCAATTGATGAAATCTCTTATAGTGAAAACCCTGCCAGTCGGCGAGCATGTAACTGTCTTACATGTGGAAATGGAGGCGCATGCCTTGCATGCTCCACATCTAAACATACCCATGGGTCTACGGTCCAGCAAAGTTCCTGACGGTGCCACAGGTACTTAGTGGCTGCGCACTAGCCTATCTCTCAGGCTTCTGCCTTTGCGGTATGTAATACTTGGATAAGACATGATGTTCTTACTCATTTCGGGATAGTATTTCTTTTATCAGATAATTAGAAAAGGCTCCACCAGCAAACTACTGGAGCTCAGCCTTTCAGTTACCAGCTGAAAAAAGGAATAAATCAATAAATAATAATATAGGCTGGCTCACAGTATTTTTGCATGAAATTTATTGTTACACTAAATAAATACAAACTAACTTAGTGTCAGTATCAGCATACAAACATAACAGAATGTGTAAATAGGTATAAAAGTGCGGAGCTCTCGCACAAACCTATATAACCGGAGTACTCCTAGGAATGAGACCTAATGACTGAATTTAGGCTACAAGGGTTATTCTAATGAACCGCTCAAATGTCCATGATTATAAATACCAGTTTGCCAACTGGTTAGAACCAAAAGTTCAAGATTGTCCTTGTTGTAATTTCCCACAAGGGGGACTCTGTGTTTAAATGTCGTCTGACCGATAGTAACCACACTTGCTCCAATCTGTGGGGCTCCACTTACTTGTTCCTGGCGGAGCAAACCCTCAGACCCGCTCGCTCAGCGTCCCACGTGTCCAGCCAAGGAGTCGATCGCTGGTTTGTGACGTAGGCGCCTGCTTTCATCTTGGGCACACAAAAAAGATTACCCATTTTCTACTGTATCCCCAAGATACATAAGGATCCGGTCAACCCTCCTGGAAGGCCAATTGTCTCTGGCATAGGATCTTTAACATCAAACCTATCCCAATATTTGGATAGGTTTTTGCAACCCTATGTCAGAGACACTCCTTCGTATCTTGGGGATACCTCTACAGTAGTTAAAATGTTGGAAGATATGTACTGTCACCCAGATTGGATGCTTGCTACACTGGACGTAAGTTCTCTGTATACAAGCATCAATCACAATCAGGGTATACAGGCAGTGTCCAAAATCCTATCACAGAAAGGGAATCTGATGACTGAGCAACTTCAGTTTATACTGGATGGGATCAATTTTGTGCTGAACCACAATTATTTTCAATTTGGGTCCAATTATTATTTACAGACGACTGGCACCGCCATGGGTACCAGGTTCGCTCCGAGCTATGCCAATCTATTCATGGCAGCTTGGGAACAAGATATCATCACCCCTAAGCTTGGAGCGGACCTGGTCCTATGGCGGCGCTATATAGATGATATTTTGTTAGTCTGGAAAGGATCCCATTCATCACTGTTAAAGTTCATAAGTAGCATTAACACTAATGAACTCAATTTGAAATTTACAGCCAATATTGATCCACACACAGTAAACTTTCTAGATCTGCACATTGAAAAGAAAGATGAAACATTTGCATGTAGCACTTACCAAAAAGATGTGGCCAAAAACAGCTTCATTTTGAATACAAGTTGTCATCTCCCAAGATGGCTCTTGAATGTCCCCTATAGCCAATTTAGGCGTTTAAAAAGAAATTGTACGGTTGATGGACAGTTTGAGGCTGAGGCACTGAGCATGAAAACACAGTTCCTTCTAAAAGAGTACCCCAACAGACTATTGGAGAATTCAATACAAAGGGTAAGACAACTTGATAGAACCCTATTCTTTAAACCTAAAGTAGTATCTACTGCTATGCAAGAATCAGACACCACAGCTAAAATAATCTTACCTTACAACAAGGATTATAAGATGGTGAGTAGTGTCATTCATAAACACTGGCATTTGTTGAAGGATGACAAATTATTGGGTCCTATACTCCCAGTACATCCCCCAATAGTCTACACCCGGGCTCCAGATTTGGGACTACAAGTGGCCCCCACTATAAGAAAACATCAAATTAAAACACTGACAACCCCATGGTACAATCTAAAAGGTTTCTACAGGTGTGGGTGCTGTCAAAACTGTAGACAGACACGCTTTGATAGAAACACTAGACAGATAATATCAACGTCCAACAACTTCAAATGGGACATTAAAGAAATTTTGTCATGCAATAGTAAGGCAGTGATCTATATTGTTCAGTGCCCATGCCCAAAGCAGTACATCGGCCGTACAAAAAGGGTATTTAAGACCAGAATATCTGAACATATTAATAACATCAAGAAACAATCAGAAACGCACCCTCTATCCAAACATTTTAAATTATATCATGCAGGTGATCCAAGTAACATGAGCTATATGGCTATCCAGTCGGTTAAACAAGACTGGAGAGGAGGTGATTTTGTGGCTAAAATGTCTAGACAGGAGTCCAAGAAAATTTTCGAGTTTGGGTCCTTGATGCCTCAGGGTCTCAACTCGGAGATTGAAATTTTTGGGTTCCTATAGGTGAGAAGGGTTGGTTTACACGGGGAGTCAATGCCGGGCTGTTTTTCAGCGCATTGACCCCTCCTGCATTCCTCCCCTTCCCCCCCAAAGCCACATCCCTGCATGTAATCTTTAATTTTTAATTTATATTTCATTTTTATATGTAATTTTTACATGTAATTTTTACTGTATTTATTTCTATTCACAATTTTATCTATTTTTATTTTTATTTGATTGCATTCATAATGTGAGCAGTTATTTTTAAATCTATGTTTCCATGGTGTAACATTGCAAAACGTATGCAGTAATGTACTGGAGTATACTGACCATTTATGTACGACAGGATAAAGGTTGAGATTGTGGGACCGGACCAGTTTGAAATCCGACCCATATTTTCCATCAAACCTTCCCATGTTAAAATCCAATCATTTTAGCATGTGTCATATCTTAAATGTTATATCTTAAATGTTATTTCATTTCATTTTAACATGTAATTTACACATGTACAAATATAATGTATTAAGTAAGACACACACTGTGATACGTTTGTAGTCAAACAATTGATTATACCATTAAAGGTGATGTCTGCGGCTGTGTAGTTCAGCCCGGTCCGCAATCCAACCCATGTTTTATGATGAACCCAATTAGGGTATATAAAACAACAACTTGTGTCTGTATCTAGCATTATCCAACTATCTACTGAGGAAGGAACTTGTTTCCGAAACGCGTCTAGTGTGTATTGAGACCAGGCTACCGGTGCGGTTTTTCTAAAAAACGCAAGAGGACTTTTCTTCAAACATATACCGCTGCAAAGATTTGTTCATTAAGAATCTACTAAGTGGACTGAAACTGTGTTGTTACATCTGACACTGCCACAAGCACAAGGTAAATCCTGCTGTGTTCACTCTCCCTGGCCTGACAAGTTCAGGCAATCACCGTCTCGGCTCAGCTATACCATCTTCCGTCTGGCCGGACGGTGCAGGCGCCTACGTCACAAACCAGCGATCGACTCCTTGGCTGGACACGTGGGACGCTGAGCGAACGGGTCTGAGGGTTTGCTCCGCCAGGAACAAGTAAGTGGAGCCCCACAGATTGGAGCAAGTGTGGTTACTATCGGTCAGACGACATTTAAACATAGAGTCCCCCTTGTGGGAAATTACAACAAGGACAATCTTGAACTTTTGGTTCTAACCAGTTGGCAAACTGGTATTTATAATCATGGACATTTGAGCGGTTCATTAGAATAACCCTTGTAGCCTAAATTCAGTCATTAGGTCTCATTCCTAGGAGTACTCCGGTTATATAGGTTTGTGCGAGAGCTCCGCACTTTTATACCTATTTACACATTCTGTTATGTTTGTATGCTGATACTAACACTAAGTTAGTTTGTATTTATTTAGTGTAACAATAAATTTCATGCAAAAATACTGTGAGCCAGCCTATATTATTATTTAGTATTTCTTTTACTTCTTTATATGCAGTGTCATAGATAGAAATAAGTCTGGTCTGTGCTTTTTCATTTTTATCTCGTTTTTTAGGGGTAAGCAGGGCCTCTCTATTTGTACCCAAAGCATACTGGAAAGCCTTCCTCAGAGTTGCATTGGGGTAACCCCTATCCCTTAGTCGGGAGTATAGTTTTTTAGATTCTAGATGGAAATCCTCCTGAGATGAACAGTTTCTGTGCAAGCGCAGGTACTGTCCTCTCTGGATGCCCCTCTTTAGTGGGGGGCGGGTGGCGGCTCTCCCATCTTAAGATAGTGTTAGTTGCTGTGGATTTCCTGAACACATTGCTTGTTAACCTTTCCCCCTGTTTGTAGACTTTTACATCCAGGAAGCTAATGCATTCAGTCTGGTTCTCAGAAGTAAATCTAAGGCCGATCTCATTGATGTTAAGGGCATCTACAAATCTCATTAACTCATCTTTTGTTCCATTCCACAGCACAAAAACATCATCGATGTATCTTGTCCAGAAGGCGATTTTATCCTGCCACCATGTTGCGTGGCCAGGGAAGACAGTGTTTCCTCCCACCAGCCCAGGAAGAGATTGGCGTACATGGGGACACAGGCGCACCACATCGCCATCCCCCTGAGCTGGTTATAAAATCACCCCCTGAAAAAGAAATAGTTGTGCTTCAAGACATATTGCAAAAGGCAGAGGATAAACTGGTTGTGATTTCTAAGATGCGTCCCTCTCGTGCTGAGATAATACTGTATTGCTAGTAATCCTTTGTCATGGGGGATGCTGCTGTATAAGGACTCAACGTCTATACTTGCAAGCAATACAGATGGTTCAACGACTACGGACTCTACTTTGTTCAAAAAGTCCATTGTATCTCTTGTATACGACGCCAGTGTGAGAACAAAATCTCTCATCACTTGATCTATGTATATTCCACTGTTTTGGGAGAGGTAATTGATACTGGACACTATCGGGCGGCCCCTAAGGGGATTTGTCCCATTATGAACCTTTGGGAGTCTGTATAAAGTAGCTATTTGTGGAGCTGTAGGTAACAAAAATTCATATTCGGCCTTGCCAATGGTCTTGTTGCCCAGGCCGAATTGAAGAATTATCCTCAGCTTTTCCCTAAACGTATCAGTCGGGTCTCCCGACAGGATCTGGTACCCCCCTCCATCTATCAGAAGGTCCAGACACATCCCAGAATAAGAGTCGTGATCCATGATCACCAAGTTTTCACCCTTGTCGGACTGCTTGATGACCATTGATCTATCCGACTCCAATGTATTCAATGCCTCCGCTTCTAATTGTGACAAGTTTCTGTGCCTACAATAGGATACTTTGAGATTTTCAAGTTAATTGGTCACAAGTTGTTGGAATATGTCAATAGGTTCGTAATTTGAGAGTGATGGTGGTGACTTGGTGCTTTTTTGGCTAAGCTTAGTAAAGGGGCCCTCTCCAGGTCCCCTCGAGCCTTTCTCCCATAATTCCATGAGCAGTTCCATGTCGGCTCGATCACTGTCCTGTATTCCTAGTTTCTCATATGACTGCCTATTGGAGCTCTCAAAGAATTTCCTCCATCTCAGTTTCCTGCAGAACAGGTCCACATCCTTTACCCAGGTGAATACCTTGTAGTTTGTCGTGGGGACAATGGATAGGCCCTTCCACAGAACCAAGATCTCAGTCAGTGACCGTGGGGATAAGTGAATTATTTGTAGAGTATCGCTTATTTGTTCCTGCCTCTCAGTTGGTAGGGTGGTTGACCCTGACCTAAAAAAGAGGAGGAGGATAAGACAGTAGGTAATGGTACCAGTGAGGAGGGGGTGGTGGTACAGCTTGTTGGGATACCATCCCTGTGGTTGGGCAAACGTTGGTGGAATGTGGAATCATTTGGGGGTACACCCTGATAATTTCCACCTTGTTTGTTTCCCCATCTTCTCCGTCTATTGCCCTGTTTTTTAAAAGATCCCTGTCCCTTTTTGATCTGGTTCCTTCCTGCGTTATATGTTCCTTCACAGTCTGAGAAGTCAATATCTGACGAAGAGATCTCAGATGTTGAGGGATTATTACCCTTTTTGCCCGTTTGGTAGGCCCTCTTTTCTCTGAAATCACCTAACTGCCGGTGTTTTCGTTCTTTTAGGAGGCCTTGAAATCGCTCCACTGACGTTTGCAATGAGGTCTCACGTCTTTTAAAGTCTGGATCTTTTTCAAACCTCAGGGCACCCTCTTATAAAGTGCACAGTTTCTTAGAGTTTTTTTCAAAAAGGGACTTTTCTTCCTCTAAGAGGATTCTCATCAAATTGAGTGAACTCTTAGTCAGTTCTACTTCACATTTTTCTAACAGCCCCGGAGAGGCCAGAGAAATTCTATCTGCAGGGACTATTGGGATGCGTAGGCCCCTGGGGACTATATTATGTTGTATACAGGGAGTGCAGAATTATTAGGCAAGTTGTATTTTTGAGGATTAATTTTATTATTGAACAACAACCATGTTCTCAATGAACCCAAAAAACTCATTAATATCAAAGCTGAATATTTTTGGAAGTAGTTTTTAGTTTGTTTTTAGTTTTAGCTATTTTAGGGGGATATCTGTGTGTGCAGGTGACTATTACTGTGCATAATTATTAGGCAACTTAACAAAAAACAAATATATACCCATTTCAATTATTTATTTTTACCAGTGAAACCAATATAACATCTCAACATTCACAAATATACATTTCTGACATTCAAAAACAAAACAAAAACAAATCAGTGACCAATATAGCCACCTTTCTTTGCAAGGACACTCAAAAGCCTGCCATCCATGGATTCTGTCAGTGTTTTGATCTGTTCACCATCAACATTGCGTGCAGCAGCAACCACAGCCTCCCAGACACTGTTCAGAGAGGTGTACTGTTTTCCCTCCTTGTAAATCTCACATTTGATGATGGACCACAGGTTCTCAATGGGGTTCAGATCAGGTGAACAAGGAGGCCATGTCATTAGATTTTCTTCTTTTATACTCTTTCTTGCCAGCCACGCTGTGGAGTACTTGGACGCGTGTGATGGAGCATTGTCCTGCATGAAAATCATGTTTTTCTTGAAGGATGCAGACTTCTTCCTGTACCACTGCTTGAAGAAGGTGTCTTCCAGAAACTGGCAGTAGGACTGGGAGTTGAGCTTGACTCCATCCTCAACCCGAAAAGGCCCCACAAGCTCATCTTTGATGATACCAGCCCAAACCAGTACTCCACCTCCACCTTGCTGGCGTCTGAGTCGGACTGGAGCTCTCTGCCCTTTACCAATCCAGCCACGGGCCCATCCATCTGGCCCATCAAGACTCACTCTCATTTCATCAGTCCATAAAACCTTAGAAAAATCAGTCTTGACGTTTCAGCTTGTGTGTCTTGTTCAGTGGTGGTCGTCTTTCAGCCTTTCTTACCTTGGCCATGTCTCTGAGTATTGCACACCTTGTGCTTTTGGGCACTCCAGTGATGTTGCAGCTCTGAAATATGGCCAAACTGGTGGCAAGTGGCATCTTGGCAGCTGCACGCTTGACTTTTCTCAGTTCATAGGCAGTTATTTTGCGCCTTGGTTTTTCCACACGCTTCTTGCGACCCTGTTGACTATTTTGAATGAAACGCTTGATTGTTCGATGATCACGCTTCAGAAGCTTTGCAATTTTAAGAGTGCTGCATCCCTCTGCAAGATATCTCACTATTTTTGACTTTTCTGAGCCTGTCAAGTCCTTCTTTTGACCCATTTTGCCAAAGGAAAGGAGGTTGCCTAATAATTATGCACACCTAATATAGGGTGTTGATGTCATTAGACCACACCCCTTCTCATTACAGAGATGCACATCACCTAATATGCTTAATTGGTAGTAGGCTTTCGAGCCTATACAGCTTGGAGTAAGACAACATGCATAAAGAGGATGATGTGGTCAAAATACTCATGTCACGGCTGAGGATGGGGGAAATCCTCAGCCGTGTGGAGCCCGGTGATGTTACGGCTGCTTGGCCATGAAGACAGGATTAGGGAGCAGGTCACCTCCTAAAGGCATCCCTAACCTGACCCTGACTCCTAGCTACATGAGCCAACCTTGATGGTAGGAGGGCTCATGCTCCGGAACCTAGAAGTCCCTGCTAGCCCTCAAGATGGCCCTAAGCTAGGAGCTGAGTAAGACAGCCCACTCCTCCTAGACACGGAGGAGCAGGAGTCTCAACGGCCAAGCTGCTGTAAAAGGGGGAACATGAACAGCTCTATGGATATGGCAGGTGAACAAAGAGTTCCACCTACCTGCCACAGCCTTGCTGACTGGATCCCTGTGTTAGCAGGGTGCAGATCATAAACGCATCCCCACACAGGGACCCAGATCCATAGCTGCACAAAGGGAGACATATAAAACATCACACAGACATCACACATAACTGGAAATAACTTAAGCACAATATGGTTATGACATTAAGGTTTATGACCACAGGGGTGGCTCTTACTGGCAGGTAATAAATACATGAGGCTGCTCTCAGCTAAGCATGGCTGAAGCAACCTGAAGGCCTGCAAAAGCAGTGAGGCTTTATAGGCCAAGAAGCCACACCCCACAGTCGGACACACCCAGTGATCACACACACTAGGAAGGGGATTAACCCTTCCAACACCAGGGAAGGGAAAACACCACTTAAAGGGAACGTGCACACAATAACATAAAACACAGTGCACACATCCACACATCACACACAAAACCGCATGCGCAGCGTAGCGAGCTGCATGGCACAGCTCAGCCTGCTACGCTGCCACATACATACTGTTGCCAGCGGCAACCACAGGTGAGGCCAATACCACAGCCCCCACCTGTGATTGAACACCAATGAAAACCGCTGACAACCGCATGCGGTTCAGGAGTCACGGTCATAGCCATGGCCGTGACAACTCATTTGCCTAATAATTCTGCACGCAGTGTATAGCTCTCCAGGGATCTAATCTCCGACCAAGATTTTATGTTATATTTGAACCCTGTATATAGTTCATTGAATGCCGCCTTACAATTTGCGGAGGAAGAAATGCAAGAGGTAAAGTAAGTCATAATACTGGGTCCTCGCAGGCTCAGACGGATTAAACTCCCACTGATGTAACCGCTGGGCCCGGACCAACACATTCACCCCCAGTCTTGCAAAAATCTCACCCTTTAATGTTTGGTAGTCGGCCGCTTGATCGTCCGGCAAGTCGAAATACACCCTCTGGGAATCATATGCCAGTATTGGAGCGAAGACCTCAGCGCACTGGTCACAGTTTTCCCTGAAGGCCACTTTCTCGTACATCGCCAGGTAGGTTTCATTGTTGTCTGCAGGGGTCATCTTAGGAATCGCGGCACAGACTGCTTTCTGGGCATTGTGGACACTCGGGGTTGCTCCTGCTGTCTGCAAAGTTATAGCAGCAACTGGTTAGTCTCCTGCTGCTTATTAGCCTCGCATTGCTGCAGGTTTGTCTCTCACTTCTGTAGATTAGCCTCCATGAGGGCCTTCACAACAGCCTCCATTTTGTCATGGGGCACTGTTTGTAATACAGCTGGTTTAATGTACAACATACAACAGTGCCTGAAAATGCAGAAGCCAAATAAATCGGCGTTCACGCAAGCCTCACTGCTCTTGCCTGCATCCTTCACCAATTGTGTGGTTTCGCTCTGGCAGATAGGGTAAGCGTGCGCAGTACAGAGGCAAAATACAAGTTCTTAACTCCAAACATCATTGTTTATTCACACTTGAGGCAATTGCACAAAACAGCAAGTAAATTTGCAGTCTTGGTGTTAATTCACACACAATGGAAAGTTCATATAACACAAGTCACCTTGCTGGCAGTTCTGCCTCCAGTAGTCCACAGTAGGCTTTTGGGGCCTGTTTACCCAGCATGCGGCTCTCAGCCCTCCAGCATGGCACAAAGCCTCAGATTCCAAAAACAGAGACATCTCTGCTGAGCCCAGCTGCCTATTTAAGGTGCTGCCAAAACCCGGACCAGCACTTAAACTCCGGTCCGGTATCAGACCTCACCTGGCTAGAAACCAGCCCAGCCGCACATGCTGGGAGGAAAACACCTGCCTTGCCAGATACAAACCCTCACTATATATATATATATATATATATATTTTTTTTTGGTAATTACACATTTTTTACAATTACTAAAAATAATATAAAACATAAATTTAAATTAGCCTCTATTACTGAAAGGATTTGAACTCTCAACCTTCTACATCATAGCCCAGATTGTTAACCACTACACTATAGAGCTGAACGGACATCTACTAAAAAATAAAAATATGAGACTTCTGCTGTATAGGAATACTTACTACTAGTAAGTATTCCTATAAAGCAGAAGTCTCATATTTTATTTTTTTTGGTAACTGGCCATGTAGCTCTATAGTGTAGTGGTTAACAATCTGGGCTATGATGTAGAAGGTTGAGAGTTCAAATCCTGCCAGAAACTTTTTTAGAATTAGCACTCAAGCACACGTGATATTCGGCCGAGCATAGCGATGCTCGAGCCGAACTGGTGTTCAGACGAGCATGCTCGCCCAACACTATTTATTATATCCGATTTTCTTTTTTTATATTAATCATGGTATAACCCCTTTATTGGTAACATTTAAATTCATTGCAAAACTGATATCTTGAACATGATTTTTTTGTCATATTCAGATGCAATAGTGATTATTTATGTACAACATCAGTTATAATTGCAGTCATTTTCATAGACATTGTAATCTTTTAATGCCAGTGTTTATCTCATAGTTGAGCTGTCCATGTCTGAGAAGAGATTTCTGAGCAGTTTTTTTTAGATGGTAATCATTTAAGTGAAAACTTTACTCAGTATACATGTATAACACAGCTAAAAAAAAATGTCCTTCTCAATTTCATATACCGCAGAAGTCTATTTAAAGTTGAATGCTGTAGACAACTCTTTACCATATGTCCTTTTAGAGCATGTTAAGCTAACAAAGAGCAGTTCCTCTATTCAGAACTTTCCACAATCAGCTAGTCTCAGGAGGACTGGACAGTGAGAGGTTTAAGAGGTTTACTGGTTTGGTTTAACTGCTAAGTACATACTGTATTGCAAAATGAGCACATTTGTCAGCTAATTGGATCTTTTATGCAAAAGTATAACAGTAAACGGGATATTCTGTCGACATAATACAAAAGAATGGCTGCACAAACCATCATAGTAGTGAACTATCATTCATGTGGAAGTTCATTGGGGAAATTATATGCTCATGTAAAAGGTCTTTAAATGAGTACTAATCAACTTGCTATATAATTGGCACTCGTTAGGGTCCTTTTACATGGGAGATTTTCAGCCCATTAATGAGTCTTGCTAGACAATACAGCATCTTGGACATTTATAGCATATTGATAACATATTTTGGGACACACTTCAATCTTGAAAACAGGGCTTGCTATAAACAAAGAGCACACTGCCGATGCACTGCTTTTTTCATTCACTGCTGAGGGAATTCTAAAGATAGCTAGCTGCTGGCTTAACTGTTTGTGAATAAAGAAGTGACCAACCATGTGCTGTGTCCTATCGATTCACTGCTATAAAACTTTCAAAAATACTCAAGTGCACTTGATCGACTATTTTTGGAAGTCCCCTAGAAGTGATTGAAAAGGATTCTGCACAGAGCTTAATCTACTTTCAATTTGGGGTCCCATTCTTGAGATATAGGCGGGACCTGCACCTAGACGATATTCATGGTATATCCTTTAGATATAAATGTCCAGATGGGAAAACCCCTTTAAGTGCAATTTATATTTGTCATTATCGTAAATATGCAGAAGAGCAATTGTTATTGCATCATGAATGATCTCCATTCATGGTGGGCTCAGTTTTTGTTACGTTTGGCAATGATGTAAAAGCTCATGTAAAAGGGCCTTATCGAAAGAACTATGCCTATGAAAAATTATCCTTATTACAAGGCTATAAAAATATCCTATATAAATAAATTTTATTATTAAGAGAAAATTCATGGCTTTTAGTTTTAAATGCATCTAGTTAAATGCAGAAAACTGAAGATTTGCATCACTGTCATTTCTTTATAATCATTAAAATAAAAACTAGTCTTATTTATGTCGTTATGCTTCATTTATGCCTTTTGCATACATCTCTATTTGTATTCTCTTTACGGTTGCAAGGCATTATTCTATTCAGGTGTATCAGCTATCTTAAATTGTGCAGAAATCTGCAATCAATATATGAAAGCTTTTTGTATTCTATGCTAACAGTGTTTTGATATGTTTTTTCCCTGTTTCCTTAACTGCCCAAGCTGTTTGGCTATGTCTGAATTGCTGATGATGAAGCCTTTGCTGGCAGATTGCCCAGACTGCAGTGCTCCTGTAGATTCCAGTTTCTCTAGGAGCTGCTTGCCTTCAACATAATGGGCAACATTGAAAGCACCAAGTCATTTGGTCGACAAGGTCAGAGTGCCTTTCATTCCTGCAATAATCAACCAATGTAGCTCTTCTTTAGACCCAGGGAGAGAGAAGATAGAGGTCAAAAGAGCAATTACATTTCACATTGACTCCAGGAAAGGCTTAGAAGACCAAACCGAGAAACTGAGAAAAAAAGCAGAAATTCATTCTTGTTCATTTCCTATCTGTTCATTTTTTTTAAACACTGCAAATCCCAGAACACTGTGACAAGCATCAAATTGTTGTGTCCTTTATTAGATCAGAAACCTTCAGCATTTTAAAAATTCTATAACACAGAAAATAACACAAAGCAATAACATAAAGCAATACAAATGAAAAACACCCACAATCAAATCTTCTACTTTTC
The DNA here is from genome assembly GCF_905171765.1 of Bufo bufo. Lineage (NCBI taxonomy): Eukaryota > Metazoa > Chordata > Amphibia > Anura > Bufonidae > Bufo > Bufo bufo. The sequence continues at coordinate 185,141,181 of NC_053390.1, forward strand.
TTTCTTCCTCTCCAAATAACAAGTAACTATTCATTTAATGATATAATGCCAATCTCATATTAGAATATGGCTGTTTATTTAACATTAATCAGGCAGTTTGGGAAATATAATTTATGTTTAAATGCAAGTAATTTGTTCTGGCATATTGTTGTTACTAAACTACCTTTACTTGACCTTACATCTGCCAAGCCTAATTACATTTGAAGTGCTGACCATTCTTGTAATGCATCTGGTAATTGCTATTACTATGTAATTTGTCTACAAATCTGTGTCTCAAAGATTATCAGGTGCATTAGACTAAGTGTGGGGAAAATGACACACTTCCCACCCTTACAATAAGATCCAGGTTAATCTAGGCTTATATTGATTACATGATCCCAGTTTTTTCACCCACAATTTTTTTTTCTTTCCCGTAGTTTATTAAGTCAGAAAGAGGTAAAGAAAAGTGTTTCCATCAAATTATTAGCAATGTCTGCATTAGCTTGTCTACTGGCTTATGTTAAAACCCTAGACCCTAAAGAAAAATTTGTAATATGAGTCTCTAACTATCATTCACAATTAATTATTTATAAACCAGAAGGAGTATTGCCTAGCCTATAATAGTCATCGCATATACTAAATGGTCTCCATGATAGAAGTAGCACCCACATAGAGGTCACCCCAAGGCCTCTTAGCTAGAAGAGCCAATTCTGTCAGCTTTTCTCTTATAAAGGGCTTTTGTCTGGGAATAATTATTTGTAGTTGTTATGTTAGAAAGACTGTTTAAAAGGCTGAAAATTGATTGGATGGCAAAGCTGTATCTGTGGGTGAAAAATTCATCTTTTTTTAAATCCTTTTGAAAAGAAAGTTGACTTGCGCATATTTTCCATGTGCAGATCTCTCTCTTGATTTATGTGAACCAAATCACAAAATATTTGGGCTTGTTTTGCTAGAATTGCTATTTTTAAAAAATTTGGGATGAATTCAAAATTGATAGAATTGTGTATTTATACATGTCTTCTTCTGCTTCATAGATCGATTTTCCTCTATTTTTTATTCACTACGTTTTTGTTGGTAGTCTTGAACTGTTTAATTATGGTTTTTTCATCATAGGATTTCCCCCTGGTGGCAGGCTCAAATTTTTTATGTTTTATCTATTGCCATGCTTGTGCTCCATAAATCAATTGTCCTCCATTTTTGTATTCACTATTTATGTATTCATTTATGAAACTGGTATAAAGTAGAACTGACTTAGTTGTCCCTATTAACCAATTAGATTCCACCTTTCATTTTCCAAAAGGTGCTGTCAAAAATGAAAGGTGGAATCTGATTGGTTGCCATGGGCAACTAAGCCGGGTCTACTTTACACCAGTTTCATAAATGACCTCATAAGTTTTGGTGGTAGCCTTGAACTTTTCAATCAGATTTTATTTTTATTTTATATATATATATATAACTATATTTTCCTCTGGTGGTGGCATCAAACTTTCCAATCAGTGCTTTTTTATAATAAGATCTTTTTTTAATCTATTGCCCCATAGAATGCTTCTCTGGAAAAGAAACATGCAAGCCAGCTTCCTTTCCATAAGGAATGGAAAACTAAGCATCTTATACCAGGAACCCTACTTATTCTGGATAACTACTCTTTAACAGAGCAGAGCAAAAAAAATAATTGTTTGCCTGCCTAAGTGGCCTTGGTTGCGGTACCATTTTTTCTTACGGAGAGTGGCAAGTACACACGAGCTTTAGAATAATAACTTCTCAGAGTATCCTGCAACTATAGTTTTGGTAATGGCTGTTTCTCTAATATTCAAAATGACAAGCAGTGTTGCTAGCTAGTTTGAGCCAAATAATTATTGAAAAAACAGTCACATGATTGCTGCTGAGTCTTACTCGAGACCCAGCACAGTCCTATACCTGACAACTATGTCAGGACAGTTTTTTGTTTTTTTTGATTGATTGAATGGGATTTTATGGCAGCTTTAGTTAAAGGGGAGAAAATGTAGCATTAAAAAAAAGGACCATATGTTTGGCATATTGAATGAAAAAAGTTAAACTAAGACATTAACTAATAGGGATGAGCGAACCCGTAGAATTTCGGGTTCACCGAGTTCGGCCGAACTTCAGGTCAAAGTTCGGGTTCGGGACCCGAACTTGACCCCAAACCCGGACCCCATTAAAGTAAATTGGGACCCAATCTTCACTTTATTATTTTCCGTTATAATATGGCCATGGAGAGGTTAAAAAAATAAAAAAATAAAATTACCTCATCCACTTGATCGCGCAGCTTTGATCGTGCAGGTCTTCTTTCTTCAGGACCTGCGATGACTTCACCGTGCTCATTAATGTGGCGAGCCCGGTGACATCACCGCAGGTCCTGCTGAATGAAGAGATTCTGTCTTTATTCAGCAGGACCTGCAGTGACGTCACTGCGCTCACCACGTGGTGAGCGCGGTGACGTCATCGCAGGTCCTTTCACAGGTCCTGAAGAAAGAAGACCTGCGTGATCAAGGCTGCTCGATCAAGTGGATGATGTGAGTTTTCTTTAATTATTTTTAACCCCTCCATGGCCATTTTATTTAGCATTCTGTCTTAAAAATGCCATTTTCCGTTATAACAATGTTATAACGTAAAATAATAAAATCACCCAAACACCGAACCCGACCTTCAGTGAAAAAGTCCAGGTAAGGGTCCGAGGACCTGAACTCGCAAAGTTTGGTGCGAACCCGAACTTTACAGTTTGGGTTCGCTCAACCCTATTAATTAAAAATCATAATAAAAAATAAAAATAAAACATAACATTTCTGATGTCCTAGCCCCAACATAATTCTCCTACAAGAAATATATCAAAATATTATACAGGGTGGACCACGAAAAAGTAACCGGCCTCCAGCAATAGTATGACAAGATGAACGAGCAAGTAATTTTTTTTTAATTACTCGCAAGACACAAAAGATGCTGAAAGTGGTCCCTGTTCAAATACATGCATCTTTGGACACATCTGATTATGTTGGCTGATACTGCTTGCAGCTCTTCAACAGTGATGCTGCAGAAGAAGAAAAATACAGCATTTTTCAACAAGATGAGCTGTGGAGGAGCGAACTGTGAGCAAGGGGTTATGACCACCATGTTCCCCAGACTTATACACTTGATTTTCATCTCTGGGGAAATTTAGGGTTACAGAAAATGTATGCTAACAATCCACATAACCTGGATGAACTCAAGGAAAACATCACAAATAGTGTTTAGCAGATCTGTGGATGTTTGGGTTCGCATGGTTCGGCCGAACTTCAGGTCAAAGTTTAGGACCCAAACTCAAACTCGAAACCCATTGAAGTCAATGGGGACCTGAACTTTGGTGCACTAAAATGGCTGTAAAATAGTAAGCAAAATGTAGGTAAGAGCGAGACAATTGCCCTGCAAACAAATGAGTTTAGAAAAAAATTATAATAATCTTGAACTAGGAGGTGGAGGTCAAAGTGGAGTAGGAGGTTGAAGAGCCGGTGGACGGGGTGGTGTAGGTGGAAGCGGCGGCTTTGTTTTTTAAAATTTTAAAAAAATGATGTTTGTTTTTTCTTTATTATTATTAATATTATTATTATTATTACTATTATTATTTATTTTTTATAAATTTGGGAAGGCCCCAAAACATAGGGAAATGGATAAGAGAATGCACAAAGTGTGCTGCAGTATAACAATGGCTGGGTGCAGCCGGTATACTTATCTACTCAGCACAAGGTACAGACAAGTCCTGTGGGATCCATGCCTGGTTCATTTTAATGAATGTGAGCTTGTCCATGTTGGCTGTGGACAGGCGGATGCACTTGTCTTTGATCACCCCCCCCCCCCCTTGTCGTGCTAAACACACGTTTAGACAATACACTGGCCGCAGGCCAGCACCTCCAAAGGTGTAAAGGACAAGCTCAATTTGGAGCCCAGAAGTTGAATGAGGTAGACCATCGGTCAGTACGTGCAGATTAACCATTGTATTTACCAGTCACTGATGTAATGCAGCGGTATCTCAGACCAAAAATGGGTTTATGTCACCCACAGAACTAACAGAAAGATTAACTATTGTATTTCCATGTCATGGATGCAATGCAACTGTATCTGACACCAAAAATGGGTGTATGTCACCAACAGAACTAACAGATTAACTATTGTAGTCCTTGTCACGAATGCAATGCAGGTTTATATAACTCCAAAAATGGGTTCATGTCACCCACAGAACTAACAGACATATTAACTAAAGTATTTCCCTGTCACGGGTGCAATTGAGGTAAATCTCACACCAAAAATTTGGTCTCCATCACCCACCAAATAAACAGACAGATTAACTATTGTATTTCCCTGTCACAGATGCAATGCAGGTGTATCTCTCACCAAAAATGGGTTTATGTCACTTACAGTACATATTAACTATTGTATTTCCCTGTCACGGAAGCAATGCAGGTGTACCGTATATGACACTAAAAATGGGTTTATGTCACCCACAGAACTAATAGACAGATTAACTATTATATTTCCCTGTCATAGATGCAATGCTGGTGTATCTGACACCAAAAATGGGATTATGTCTCCCACAGAATGAACAGACAGATTAACTATTGTATTTCCCTGTCACGGGTGCAAATGAGGTGAATCTCACACCAAAAGTTATCATGGATGCAATGCAGGTATATCTGGTGCCAAAATGGATTTATGTCACCCACAGAATTAACAGCCAGATAAATTATTATATTTCTGTGTCAGGGCTGCAAAGCTGGTGTATTGCACCCACAAAAAACTACTATGGGTCACCCACAGAATTAATAGCCAGGTTAAATTCCTAACACTCTGCCTCAGTTCAGCTGCTGCTTCCTGTCCCTGCACTACTCAGAGCTGATGATTGGTGCTACACGTGACCCAGCCTGTATAGAGGCAGGGTCACATGATGCACCGGCCAATAACAGCCATGCCATTATTAGGCATGACTGTGATAGTTTGTAAGTGGCCACAGCTTAAAAGCTTGTTGATTGGCTGCTCTGTAGTCTTTCGACAAGCTTTAATAAATGCCTGAACACCGAACCCAAACTTTTGCAGCAAAGTTTGGGTTTGGGAATGGGTACCCAAACTGGCAAAGTTCAGTACGGACCGGAACTTTGCAGTTCGGGTTCGCTCAACACTAATCACAAACACTATCAGCAGCAATAGTGTTGAAGAACTGCAAGCAGTATCAGCCAACATAATCAGACGTGCCCAGAGAAGCATAGATGTGAAAGGGACCACTTTCAGCATCTTTTGTGACTTGTGGGTAATTAAAAAAAAATAAAAAATCCACTTGCTCATTCATCTTGTCATACTATCGCTGGAGGCGGGCTGCTTTTTCATGCGTCACATTGTATATTAGAAAAAATGGCAGACATCGGTAGACAAAATCTATCTTTTTTTTTTACTAAACATTGTTGACATTGCTGAGCTACACAAAACCTGCTACAGATAATAATTGCATCCAAATATGCAGGTAAGCAGCACAGTATGTATAGGCTAAAACTTCTAATCCATAGACAAAAAGACATTTCAGTTGATACTGTGACTTTAAGATGTGTTTACTGTATCTCAGCCACAATGTAGGCCCCCTTAGGTAAATTAAGGCATTGACATGGATGAATCTTTATTTTTATTTTTTTGTTTTTTTGTGTAAAGAAATTTTAGAATGACCATCACTTGTTTGCCTTCATTACAGTGTGAAAGAAATGTTATATTTGTTTTTAAAAGTTTATATTCCCAAGGCACAGGACTTGGGTAGATCTTGTTTTGAGCGATTATACACTGCCTATCCAAAAAAAAGTCGCCACCTGGATTTAACTAAGCAAATAGTTATGAGCATGGGAAATTATCTTTCAACTGGCAATAAGTTATTTAAACCCAACTGGTGCAATGAGTTGCTTCTCATTTCTTAAACAACCATGTCAAAAGACACATCTCGTGGTTGTGGAAAAGATGTTAGTCTGTTTGAGAAGGGTCAAATCATTGGCATGCATCAAGCAGAGAAAACAACTAAGGAGATTGCAGAAACTACTAAAATTGGGTTAAGAACTGTCAAACGCATTATTAAAAACTGGAAGGATAGTGGGGACCCATTGCATGAATGATCATGATCGGCGATCACTTAAACATTTGGTGAAATCAAATCTAAGAAAAACAAAAGTAGAACTCAGGGCTATGTTTAATTGTGAAAGCAAGAGCATTTCCACACGCACAATGCGAAGGGAACTCAAGAGATTGTGACTGAACAGCTGTGTAGCCTTAGGAAAACCACTAATCAGTGAGGCAAACCAGAAAAAAGGCTTCAATTTTCTAGGGAGCATAAAGATTAAACTCTGGAGCAATGGAAAAAAATCATGTGGTCTGATGAGTCCAGATTTACCTTGTTCCAGAGTGATGGGCGCATCAGGGTAAGAAGAGAGGCAGATGAAGTGATGCACCCATCATGCCTAGTGCCTACTGTACAAGCATATGGGGGCAGTCCTGATGGCACGGCATATTCCAAGATGACAATGCCAGGATTCATCGGGCTCAAATTGTGAAAGAGGAGCAGGAGACATCATTTTCACACATGTATTGGCCACCACAGAAGTCCTGACCCTAACCCCATTGAGAATCTTTCTGATGTGCTGGAGAAGGCTTTGTGCAACAGTCAGACTCCATCATCAATGCAAGATCTTGGTGAAAAATTATTGCAACACTGGATGAAAATAAATCTTGTGACATTGCAGAAGCTTATCGAAACAATGCCACAGCGAATGTGAACTGTAATCAAAGCTAAAGGCTGTAAAGTTCGTACCGAACATTAGGATTTTTTGCCCCCGGACTCGAACCCGAACATTTCAGTAAAAGTTCGGGTTCGAGTTCGGTGTTCGGCGATTTGATGGCGCTTTTTGAAAGGCTGCAGGACAGCCAATCAACAAGCGTTTAACTCGTGGGCCCTTAGAAGCCATCACAGCCATGCCTACTAATGGCATGGCTGTGATTGGCCAGAACAGCATGTGACCCAGCCTCTATATAAGCTGTAGTCACGTAGCGCTGCACGTCACTCTGCTCTTACTAGTGTAGGGATAGGATGCTGCTGCTGTGAGGGAAGGAATAGAAAATAATCTGACATCAGAACTTGTTGTTAACTGCGTGCAGTGCAACATATTTTTACCCTGCCCTAAGCCAAGTGACACAGAAAAATACGTTTTATCTGTCTGTTAGTTAGGTGGTTGGGGGCGACCATTTTGTGCAATTTCAGTGCACCAGCACTGCATATGTGCCAGGGACAATAATTTAACCCTGTTCTTTTAGTTCAGTGGGCAGCATATACCCATTTTTTAAATGCACCTGCACTGCATATGTGCCAGGGGAAGGGAAAATAATATAGGTAATCTGTCTGGGAGTTCAGGGACCCAGGGGGTGACATATTCACATTTTTTTCTGTAAAGTACAATCCAAGTAAATCCATCTCTTAGATTCTGTGGGGACAAATTATAATTTTATTTTGCTTAAATGTACATTTGCGCCCTGCACTGCATTTGTGATAGTGAAATAAAATAAATCCATCGTTTGAAATGTGGGTGAAAAAATCCTATATTTTTTTCCATAAAGTACCTTTGCAGCCTTTGCTGCATTTCTGACAGTCCAATACAAGCGTTAATTACTGCTGTTAAATTGTGGTTTTAAAAAAACACCCATTTTGAGCAAGATACTACATTTGCGGCCTTTGCTGCATTTCCGACAGTCCAATACAAGCGTTAAATACTGCTGTTATATTCTGGTTTTAAAAAAACACCCATTTTGTGCTAGATACTAAATTTGCGGCCTTTGCATAATTTTCGACAGTCCAATAGAAGCATTAAATACTGCTGTTATATTCTGGTTAAAAAAAAACCACCCATTTTCTGCAAGATACTACATTTGCGGCATTTGCTGCATTTGCGACAGTCCAATACAAGCGTTAAATACTGCTGTTATACTCTGGTTAAAAAAAAAACACCCATTTTGTGCAAGATACTACATTTGCGGCCTTTGCTGCATTTCTGACAGTCCAATACAAGCGTTAAATACTGCTGTTATATTCTGGTTTTAAAAAGACACCCATTTTGTGCAAGATATTACATATGCGGCCTTTGCTGCATTTCTAACAGTCCAATACAAGCGTTAATTACTGCTGTTAAATTGTGGTTTTAAAAAAACACCCATTTTGAGCAAGATACTACATTTGCGGCCTTTGCTGCATTTCCGACAGTCCAATAGAAGCGTTAAATACTGCTGTTATATTCTGGTTAAAAAAAAAACACCCATTTTGTGCAAGATACTACATTTGCGGCCTTTGCTGCATTTCTGACAGTCCAATACAAGCGTTAAATACTGCTGTTATATTCTGGTTTTAAAAAAAACACCCATTTCGTGCAAGATACTACATTTGCGGCCTTTGCTGCTTTTCCGAAAGTCCAATACAAGCGTTAAATACTGCTGTTATATTCTGGTTTTAAAAACACACTCATTTTGTGCAAGATACTACATTTGTGGCCTTTGCTGCATTTCTGACAGTCCAATACAAGCGATATATACTGCTGTTATATTCTGGTTTAAAAAAAAACACCCATTTTGTAATAGATACTACATTTGTGGCCTTTGCTGCATTTATGGCTGTCCAATACAACCAGTCAATACTGCTGTTACATTGTTGTTTGACAAATTAACATTTTTTATGACCGTGAAGTAATGGTATAAAATTCGCCTGTCAAACTGTTGTGTGACCTCCAGAAAATTTTCCTCTTTATGACACCGGCACTGCCTTACTGTCAATGAACTTCATTGTTGACTATTGACGGTTACATGGTTGCCTGACATAAACCATCTGTTAGTTTTGTGGGTGAACGCAAAGAATGAGGAGAGTGTCAAATAAGGGACATGGCCCTGGTCGTGTTGCTGCTGGTGTTGGTGGAGCTCCTGTTGCAAGGAGAGGACGTGGTTGATGTGTGCCAGCAACACGCATAAGTGAAACACCTTCTTCAGGTGCGAGTAGGCGACAGAACGTTCAGCTGTATTTGGTAGGGCCGAATGCTGCTCTACGAATGGTAAGGCCAGAACAAGTACAGGCGATAGTAGATTGGGTGGCTGACAGTGCCTCCAGTTCCTTCACATTGTCTCCCACCCAGTCCCTTGCTGAAAGATCAGAGTTGGCACCTGCAGCCCATGGCGATCAGTCTTTCACCTTACCCCCTTGCAAATCAGCCAAGCAGTCTTAGCCCCAAGTCATGCAGCAGTCTCTTCTGCTTTTTGATGACTCTGCTAGCAGGTTTTCCCAGGGCCATCGACATAGCCCTGCCCCAGAAGTGGAAGACATTGAGTGAACGACTTATGTTTCAGGATGAGTACATGGGAGGACCACCGCAGCACGTCTCGGATGTTGACAAAACACAGGTGCCAACTGCTGTGGTTTTCTGCAGTGTGCAGACCAAGAAGGAGGGCAGTGGTGAAGACTGGGTGGAAGATGATGTGGAGGAAGATGAGGTCCTCGACCCCACATGGAATCAAGGTCATGCGAGTGACCTGTCTAGTTCGGAGGAAGAGGCCGTGGTCGCACAGAGCCACCAGCACAGCAAAAGAGGGAGCAGGGTGCAAAAGCGGATCGGCCGTCCTCTAGACAGTACGCCTGCTACCGCCCACTGCACCAAGGGACCAAGCACACCAAAGCCAGTTCCAAGGAGTTCCCTGGCGTGGCAGTTCTTCAGACAATGCGCTGACGACAAGACACGAGTGGTTTGCATGCTGTGCAATCAGAGCCTGAAATGAGGCATAAACATTCTAAACCTGAGCACAAGCTGCATGACCAGGCATCTAAGTGCAAAGTACGAGCTGCAGTGGAGTAGACACCTCAAAAACCAAGAAAGATCTCTGGCTCCTCCTGCTTCCTCTTCTGCTGCAGTCTCGGCCTCTTCATCCCCCTCTGGAGTGACAGTGGCACCTGCCACCTCGCAAACAGAAGATGCGCAAACAACGCGCCACCACCTGGGTCACCAAGCATCTCTACAATGTCCCATGGAACCGTTCAGCTGTCTATCTCCCAAACACTGGAGTGAAAGAGGAAGTACCCCTATCCACCCGCGATCCCTGGCCCTGAATGCCAGCATTTCAAAATTCCTGGCCTTTGAAATGCTGGCATTCTGTCTGGTGGAGACGGAGAGTTTTAAAAGTCTTATGTCGGTGACTGTCCCACAGTACATCGCTCCCAGCCACCACTACATTTCCAGGTGAGCCATCCCTTCCCTGCACAACCAAGTGGGGGACAAAATCAGGTATGCACTGCGCAACGCCATCTGTGGCAAGGTCCACCTAACTACGGATAAGTGGACCAGTAAGCACAGTCAGGGATGTTATATCTCCCTAATTACACACTGGATAAATGTAGTAGCGGCTGGGCCTGAGGCGGATAGCAGTTTGGCACATGTCCTTCCACCACCGAGGATTGCAGGGCGTTTCTCTTTGCCTCCTGTTGCTTCCTCCTCCTACTCCACTTTATCATCCTCTATTGCCTCCTCATCTGGTCAGCATAACACCTTCACCACCAACTTCAGCACAGTCAGGGGTAAACGACGGGCAGGCAATTTTAAAACGTATCTGTTTGGGGGACAAACCCCACACCGCCCAGGAGCTGTGGACGGGCATGGACCAACAGACCGATGAGTGGTTGGTGCCAGTGAGCCTCAAGCCCGGCCTGGTGGTATGCGATAATGGGAGAAATCTCGTAGCTGCTCTGGGACTAGCTGGTTTGACGCACATCCCTTGCCTTGAGCATGTGCTAAATTTGGTTGTGCAGAAATTCCTGAAAAATTACCCCAATATGTCAGAGCTGCTGCATAAAGTGCGGGCCGTCTGTGCGCGCTTTCGCCGTTCTCACCCTGCTGCTGCTCGCCTGTCAGTGCTGCACTGTAACTTTTTCCTTCCCACTCACTGCCTTATATGTGACGTGCCCACAAGGTGGAACTCCACTTTGCACATGCCGGCCAGACTGTGCGAGCAGCAGCAGGCGATAATGGAGTTTCAGCTGCAGCACGCACGGGTGAGTCGCTCTGCGGAACAGCACCACTTCACCACCAATGAGTGGGCCTCCATGCAAGACTTGTGTTCCTTGTTGCGCTGTTTTAGGTACTCCACCAAAATGGCCAGTGCCGATGACGCCGTTCTCAGCGTTACTATCCCACTTCTATGCCTCATTGAAAAAACGCTGCTGGCGATGATGGAAGAGGATGTGGCAAAGGAGGAGGAGGAAGAGGGATCGTTTAGAATGGTTTCAGGCCAGTCATTCACAAGTGGCTCCGAGGGTGGGTTCCTGCACCAACATACGCCAGGTACACAATTGTCCAGCCAGGGCACAGTTCTCGAGGATGACAAGGTGGAGGATGAGGAGGAGGAGATGGAGGAGGAATCGTATTCACAGCAGGGTGGCACCCAAATCAGCTAATGGCCATCACTGGTGCGTGGCTGGGGGGATACAGAGGACACAGACGATACACCACCCACCGAGGACAGCTTGTCGTTGCCTCTGGGCAGCCTGGCACACATGAGCGATTACATGCTGCAGTGTCTCCGCAATGACCGCCGAGTTGGCCACATTCTAACTTGTGCTGATTACTGGGTGGCCACGCTGCTGGATCCCCATTACATGGACAACGTATCGTCCTTAATTCCGTCACTAAAGCGTGATCATAAGATGCGCAAGTACAAGTGCACACTGGTAAACAAGCTGCTGATGGCATTCCCATCTGACAGCGGGGGCACAGTGGAAGCACAAGGCGAAGGCAGAGGAGGAGGAAGAGGTCGCCAATGCAGCTGGGGCACCACCAGCACCTCAGAAGGCAGGGTTAGCATGGCCAAAATGTGGAAAAGCTTTGTCAGCACACCGCAGCAACCACCACCACCAGCTGATATGGAACTTCTTAGCAGGAGGCAGCATTTCAGCAACATGATGGAGCAGTATGTGTGCACACGCCTACACTTACTGACTAATGGGTCTGCCCCCTTCAACTTCTGGGTCTCCGAATTGGGCATATGGCCTGAGCTTGCCCTTTACGCCTTGGAGGTGCTGGCCTGCCCTGCAGCCAGTGCATTGTTTGTTTAGCACGGCACAAGGGGGTTATCAAAGAGAAGCGCAGCCGCCTGTCCACAGCCAATGTAGACAAGCTCACTTTCATTAAAATCAACCAGGCAGGGATCCCACAGGACTTAGATATGTATACCGGCCTCACTCAGCCATTATTGTACTCCAGCGCACTTTCTCTTTGTTTTATTTTTTATATTTCCCAATGTTTTGGGATCTACCCAAATTTGAACAAAAAAATATTAAATAATAAAATAAAAAACAAAAACCAGTGTTGGCTACCTCCTTCTCCACCGCCGCTTCCACCTACACCGTCACATCCACTGCCTCCTCAACCTCCTACTATGTTATTTTAAGTAATTTCCCTATCCACATTTGTTTGCAGAACACTTGCCATGCTCTTAACCACATTTTGCTGCCCTTTGAAGCCGTCTAGCCCTTCCCATGACTTTTTTAGAGCCATTTTAGTGCTCCAAAGCTTGGGTCCCCATTGACTTCAATGGGGTTCGGGTTCGGAGTCAAATTCGGCTCCCGAACTCGAACTTTTTTGTGAAGTTTGGCCGAACCCTTCGAACCCGAACATCCAGGTGTCCGCTCAACTCTAGTGGCAACTTTTTTTTTGGACATGCAGTGTATTTTTAAGTCCTCTACCCTATTAATCTATTGTTCACAAACCATTCACCTGATATATTCTATTAAAACAATGCATAAAATGATTAAAGTGTATGCAGTTCTTTGCTATTTTCTATGTGCAATATTCTAATATTTTGCTTATTCTATTGCCTAATATGTTCATCACCTCCTGTATTGTCAAAATCTCTTTTACACGTATTTAGTGCATTGCTTTTGCTTCACACATCTGATGTTTCTAATACTGTCACACTAGAAAGGTTTTATCCAGCAAATGAGAATATGTGTTGCAAGGTAGGCAACACCCAAGTCTGCTTTTCAATGCTTGGCTTCTAACTATTCAAGCAGTTCACTCAACCCTACTGAAAATTCACCTATTCAGAGCAGCATATCCTGAGCGTTGACAACCATACAATTCTCTTGCACAAAACCTCAGTAACCCTTCCCTCTGATTCAGACACAACTCTCTTTCAACTGGAACCGTGTAGCTGGCACAGACCCAACTCATTCCACATTAAATGTATTCAAGCAGCTGCTTTCACAGGGCTATTTTGCATTTTAATTCCTCTTGTTGGTATAAGTACTCTGCACTCAGTTAGTCTTATGCTCCTCCCACTTGGGTCCACTTTTTTTTTTCACTGCACATTAAAAGATCCTTAGGTATATTTTTGCATATAAATATTTCAGATTTAGAAGCTTGGTTGGATTTTGAATATATTACTGTAATAACTGGAAACTCGTGAAGCATGTATTCTTCATAGCTAAAAAGAGGTTGTTTTATCATCACAGTAACTGATCCTTAAATATTATTTCTAATATCTAGATGCATTCTTTCTTTGTTTTCAGGCATCATTTGATAAAACCTTTAACATGTTTTCCAGGGAATCATTTGGGGAGAAATAAAAAATAAAAAAAACTGTTGAAAAGCAAGACACAAGAGAGAAAAAAATCACGGACCTAGGACACCTCAGAGCGTCATACACAAATTTTGAAGCCAATCAGAGCACTTTCGATTCCGGTGGAATCATTCCTGTCTCAAATAAAATTTGTTGATGGATTTAGCCAAATCAAATTTTTAGTGATTTGCTCATCTCTACAATCCACCCTGGCTGTCTTGTGCTTTCCACTTCATGGCCCTGGGATCCACACACAGGAAAAGGTTTGGACTACACGCTCAGCTAATCACTTGCTGAGACAGGTCACTGGAGTACACACTCCAAGCCATTTCCTGTGTGTCAAGCCTGGGACCAAAAAGTAGAGACCATTGGAGACTGGAGCAACATTGAAACTGACAAAGGAGATTAGTTTGGGTTAGTATACATTATTTTTTAGTTTGAAATCATTCCACCTCTGTTTAAAAAAGGAATCCCTTTTATAGTATCAATAACCTTTATTATTCCATGATTTCATATATAGTCGATCAATGATGCATAATCCAGTGCCAGAATAGTTTCTTGGGACTATCAGAGAAATTATTCTGAGATCTCACCGTTCATCTAAATAGAACATTTGAATAGTTTCATTTAAAAAGTCAATTACATTTTAGGCTTTTATGAGCCCAAAGTATAATTTTACTAAGGCCAAATTATTTTAGATTCAATCCAAAATATATAGACCTTAAAGAGGACCTTTCACCTGGAAAAACATTGTGAACGAAGTATGCTGACATGGAGAGCGGCGCCCGGGGATTTCACTGCACTTATTATTATCCCTGGGCGCTCCGTTCTCCCGTTATGCCCTCCGGTATCTTCTCTCAGTAAGTTATAGTAGGCGGTGTCTGCCCTTGTCCTGTGGGCGTCTTTTTCTCCTAGGCTGCAGCGCTGGCCAATCGCAGCGCACAGCTCACAGCCTGGGAGAAGGAGACGCCCACAGGACAAGGGCAGACACCGCCTACTATAATTTAGTGAGAGAAGATACCGGAGGGCATAACGGGAGAACGGAGCGGCGCCCAGGGATAATAGTAAGTGCAGTGAGATCCCCGGGCGCCGCCCTCCATGTCAGCATACTTCGTTCACAATGTTTTTCCAGGTGAAAGGTTCTCTTTAAGGACATCTAATTCTATCACAAGTAAGCTACATATAGAGTTTTTTTACTGCGTAACCTTTGGGCCCAGGGAAAAATTGAAGCTCTCCAATAGTCGTAAAAATCAAAAAATTTTATTCAATGCAATGCAGCAACATTTTGACTGTTTCAAGCCTTAGGCCCCAGCATTACATCCCAGCCTTAACTCACTGGAGGATCCTCTGCTACTTTGGCTGGACGGTGGTACCTTGATGTCTGCTGTGATTTAGCCTAGGATAAATAGAGCTATACACAGATGAAGCCAAGCTAAAATTTATTATGATAACATATGTCACTGTGTTATCTAGGTTATCTTGTGACAAAAGCCATTGAAATCCATTGAAGTTTTCTTGCCATTCTTTACTTAATGCGTTAAGCATCAAGTTTAGCTCGGCTGCATCTGTATCTTGAAGTGTTTGCAAAATGCATACTCTATGCACTAGAAACGATGAAAAGAGGGCAGCACTCCGGTCTTGTGATGAAAATAAGGTGAAATTTATTACACCCAAAAGCAATGCGGTATTTCAGCTCTCTCAATGGAGCCTTTGTCAAGCTAGTGAATACAGTGCTCGCAACGTATTAAAGGGATTCTGTCATGAGATTTGAGCCCTATAAGCTAAACATATGGCCATGTCCGTACTAATAACATGAATCCTAAACTGCCCTTATTAAACCTGCTTGTGGCTCTATTAGCCCAAAAAACTGGTTTTTATAAGCTGTCACTCACCTACCTAAGGTGTCCAAGGGGTTTTACGTTAACCCAGGGTGCCCGCTCACACCCCTCGCCGTCTGGTGCCCAGTGCCGGCTTCCTCACCTCAGCCCCGCCTCCGCAATCCTCCCGTCCCTCTGCTAGATCCGGCGCCTGCACACTAGGCTCAGCCTGATGCGCCGCGGACTCCTGGCAGCGGCTTCGTTGAGCGAAGTGCGCATGCGCCGGCCTGAGCCTATTGCGCAGGCGCCGGATCTAGCAGAGGGACGGGAGGATTGCGGAGGCGGGGCTGAGGTGAGGAAGGCGGTGCTGGGCACCAGACGGCAAGGGGTGCGGGCGGGCACCCTGGGTTAACGTAAAACCCCTTGGACACCTTAGGTAGGTGAGTGACAGCTTATAAAAACCATTTTTTTGGGCTAATAGAGCCACAAGCAGGTTTAATAAGGGCAGTTTAGGATTCATGTTATTAGTACGGACATGTCCATATGTTTAGCTTATAGGGCTCAAATCTCATGACAGAATCCCTTTAAACAGGTAGATCTCATCAGAGTTACATAATTGGTCATCAATAAATAAATACAAATATACAGGGGAAAACATGATTAAAAACATTGTTTCAATATGATATATGTGCACAAAATGCAGTGTTATAACATAGTGTTCGTGATTACAATGAATAGTTATTCCATATCCATGATTCAATGTTACATTCATAATTACCACTAATTCATACATAAAGTGCATCTGTGCTTAATCATAAATCAATTAAAAAAGAGAGGACCAACCCACGTCATGAATTCTCACATGTGTAGCCAAACATCAGCGTCCCATGCCCGGTACTACACAGGCGCCGGCATACATCCTAGGAACGCGAGATTCCCTCACGTCCCGCGCATGTGCATTGTACGCCCGTACTGGATATGTCGGCTTGTGTGGTAACCAACCACTGCGCATGACTAGCAGATCGGGATCTGACGTTGTTGTCATCCTGATAGGGGATCAGGGGCAAGTCATTGGCCCCGTCCCCAGCCACTACATCCCTGAGGTCACATGCAATAATGCCCCTGATCCCCTATCACGACGGGGTTTATACACTTAAGTTGACGCTTAGTGAGTATCCCGTTATGGACACCCTCATATGATTCTTGTTTCCTTCTGCCACACATGATAATGGTTACCATGGTCACAGGATGACAACAACGTCAGATCCTGATCTGCTGGTCATGCGCAGTGGTTGATTACCACACACGCCGACATATCCAGTGCAGGCGTACGGTGCACATGCGCAGGACGTGAGGGAATCTCGCGTTCCTAGGATGTATGCCGGCGCCTGCGTAGTACCCTGCATGGGACGCTGAAGTTTGGCTACACATGTGAGAATTCATGACGTGGGTTTGTCCTCTTTGCACTTTATGTATGAATTAGTGGTAATTATGACTGTAACACTGAATCATGGTTATGGAATAACTATTCATTGTAATCACAAACACTATATTATAACACTGCATTTTGTGCACATGTATCATATTGAAACAATGTTTTTAATCATGTTTTTCACTGTATATTTGTATTTATTTATTGATGACCAATTATGTAACACTGATGAGATCTACCTGTTTAAATACGTTGAGAGCACTGTATTCACTAGCTTGACAAAGGCTCCATTGAGAGAGCTGAAATGCTGCATTGCTTTTGGGTGTAATAAATTTCACCTTATTTTCATCACAAGACCGGAGTGCTGCCCTCTTTTCATAGTTTCTAGTCTACTCTTCCTGGTCTGGGAATTATTGTGGGACTTGCACCTGGCATACCTGTAGAGTGCTGCTGTTTGTTTTTCTTTTTCTACTCTATACACTAGATATCTAGTTTCCATAGAAAAATTATTATGGTTATGACTCAAATACACTGCGTGCAGAATTATTAGGCAAATGAGTATTTTGACCACATCATCCTCTTTATGCATGTTGTCTTACTCCAAGCTGTATAGGCTCGAAAGCCTACTACCAATTAAGCATATTAGGTGATGTGCATCTCTGTAATGAGAAGGGGTGTGGTCTAATGACATCAACACCCTATATTAGGTGTGCATAATTATTAGGCAACTTCCTTTCCTTTGGCAAAATGGGTCAAAAGAAGGACTTGACAGGCTCAGAAAAGTCAAAAATAGTGAGATATCTTGCAGAGGGATGCAGCACTCTTAAAAGTGTAAAGCTTCTGAAGCGTGATCATCGAACAATCAAGCGTTTCATTCAAAATAGTCAACAGGGTCGCAAGAAGCGTGTGGAAAAACCAAGGCGCAAAATAACTGCCCATGAACTGAGAAAAGTCAAGCGTGCAGCTGCCAAGATGCCACTTGCCACCAGTTTGGCCATATTTCAGAGCTGCAACCTCACTGGAGTGCCCAAAAGCACAAGGTGTGCAATACTCAGAGACATGGCCAAGGTAAGAAAGGCTGAAAGACGACCACCACTGAACAAGACACACAAGCTGAAACGTCAAGACTGGGCCAAGAAATATCTCAAGACTGATTTTTCTAAGGTTTTATGGACTGATGAAATGAGAGTGAGTCTTGATGGGCCAGATGGATGGGCCCGTGGCTGGATTGGTAAAGGGCAGAGAGCTCCAGTCCGACTCAGACGCCAGCAAGGTGGAGGTGGAGTACTGGTTTGGGCTGGTATCATCAAAGATGAGCTTGTGGGGCCTTTTCGGGTTGAGGATGGAGTCAAGCTCAACTCCCAGTCCTACTGCCAGTTTCTGGAAGACACCTTCTTCAAGCAGTGGTACAGGAAGAAGTCTGCATCCTTCAAGAAAAACATGATTTTCATGCAGGACAATGCTCCATCACACGCGTCCAAGTACTCCACAGCGTGGCTGGCAAGAAAGGGTATAAAAGAAGAACATCTAATGACATGGCCTCCTTGTTCACCTGATCTGAACCCCATTGAGAACCTGTGGTCCATCATCAAATGTGAGATTTACAAGGAGGGAAAACAGTACACCTCTCTGAACAGTGTCTGGGAGGCTGTGGTTGCTGCTGCACGCAATGTTGATGGTGAACAGATCAAAACACTGACAGAATCCATGGATGGCAGGCTTTTGAGTGTCCTTGCAAAGAAAGGTGGCTATATTGGTCACTGATTTGTTTTTGTTTTGTTTTTGAATGTCAGAAATGTATATTTGTGAATGTTGAGATGTTATATTGGTTTCACTGGTAAAAATAAATAATTGAAATGGGTATATATTTGTTTTTTGTTAAGTTGCCTAATAATTATGCACAGTAATAGTCACCTGCACACACAGATATCCCCCTAAAATAGCTAAAACTAAAAACAAACTAAAAACTACTTCCAAAAATATTCAGCTTTGATATTAATGAGTTTTTTCTGTTCATTGAGAACATGGTTGTTGTTCAATAATAAAATTAATCCTCAAAAATACAATTTGCCTAATAATTCTGCACTCCCTGTAGGTCTTGATAGGTTTTCAAAGGTATCTGGAGCTATACTGACAGCATTGCATCCCACAGCTGCTGGGGAGTGTGTGGGGGAGGATCCATACATCAAACGCAACGGTTGAGGTGGTCCCACAGATGCTCAATTTAGTTCAAGTCTGGAAAATTAGCGAGGCCGGGTATGTAGGACTTCTTAGTCATAGTCGTCCAACCAATGTTGGATATTTCTATCCATGTGATATATTGCATTGTCTTGCTGGAAGATCCCATCCGCCCCTGGGAGGACAATCAGAATGTATGGGTGTATGTGATTTGAAAAGATGGATTCATATCCAAAACGCTTAAGAGTGCCTTCCATATGGATGAGTGGGCCTAGAAAATGCTGCGAAAAACATTCCTTAGACCATAATGCTGCCACCACCAGTTTGTCTTCTTCCAGCAATAGTTGGAGCGTGTTTGTCCTCCGATGTTTCTTGCCTGACACGCCAACGTTCATCAGTTTGATGAAGCAGAAAATGTGACTCATTGTAGAAGGCAATCCTTTACCAATCAGCAGAGGTCCAATTCCGATACTGGCACAAAAATGAAACCTTTTCAGCCAATGTAACTTCGTTAGCAGAGGTGCAGTGACCATCCATCTGCTTCAGATCCCCATACAAAGTAGGGTTCACTAAACTGTTGTCTTAGACAGACATCTGGTAGTCCTCTGGTTGACTTTAGCGGTGAGCTGTTCCACTGGACCGCCTCATATCAATGGCATGTGGTGCTCCGCAGTTTCCAAGTCCCTTATTCACAATGGTGTCATTTGTTTACTCATGATATCCTTTCACCACAGCAGCACACAAACAGTTCACAGGCTGCGCAGTTTCAGAAATACTGCCACCCTCAGTCCAAAAGCTAACAAAGATCCTTTTTTGCAATATGTGTGCACTGTGCAGACTACAAAATTATGAGCAAAATTTAAAAAAATTTGATTCAGCCGATTCACAGATTTTTCTGAAAAAATGTGCTTCGATCCACATTTATTTGTGGCGAATCGGGTTAAAAAACACCTATTTCATGGCTGCTGAGAGCCTTTATAGTGGTGTAGAACATTGTGCCTTGCAGTAACATGCATAGGGAGTCTGCTTTAATAGTGAAATAATACTGTGAGTCCATATGACATGCAGATGACAAGCGTTGCTCTTAAAATCACTGCACACTTTACTTATTAGGGCAGTCACGGGGCCAAAACTGACCAAATAACTCAAGTATGAACTCAGCCTTACAGGTCAAGGTAAGTGCTAAGAAGAAGCGCACTCCTTTTACACTGTCGCCAGCTGAACCTGTTCTATTAAACTCTTATACAAGTAGAGCCTCCCAGACAGAGTCACTGATTAATTCCTCTGATCCATCAGAACAATAACCCCCAAAAACGGAACCTGTCTGTGGAGCATACACCTTCACTCGGTCAGCATTTGCTCAATAATCCATCAGTATTGTTAATGCCAAAAAAACAGGAGTGGATGTAAAACAGAGATGACACGTGAATGGAATATTTGCATGTCTTCTGTGTTTTCTACCCACTCCTGCTTTTGGCTACGAAATCACAAGCCAATTCTGATGGGACCATACAGGCCTTACAGCTGCTACACAGACAGGATCTATTGTGCGTCTTATTTTTCCTTCCTTCTGACAGATCAGTCGCGAATCGGGTTAAAAAACACCTATTTCATGGCTGCTGAGAGCCTTTATAGTGGTGTAGAACATTGTGCCTTGCAGTAACACGCATAGGGAGTCTGCTTTAATAGTGAAATAATACTGTGAGTTCATATGACATGCAGTTGTAAAACAGAGATGACACGTGAATGGAATATTTGCATGTCTTCTGTGTTTTCTACCCACTCTTGCTTTTGGCTACCAAATCACAAGCCAATTCTGATGGGACCATACAGGCCTTACAGCTGCTACACAGACAGGATCAATTGTGCGTCTTATTTTTCCTTTCTTCTGACAGATCAGAAGAAAGGTCAAATAAATAATGATGTCAGCCGGGCCGAAAAGGCAAAATAGTGGACCAGTCATAAAGTGTGAAGAGTGGTAACAGCATGAGAAGTGGACCTATGTAGGACATAGTGGTGAGGTAGAAGCAGCATGAGGAGACTACAGAGTGGACCAATGACAGGGTTTGAATTTGGCAGCAGTATGAGGAGGTCACCGAGTAGCACAATGACAGAGTCTGGAGCTGGCAGCAGTATGAGGAGGCCACCAAGTGGCACAATGACAGAGTCTGGAGGTGGCAGATGCAGCAGCAGCATCATGAGAAGGCCACCGAGTGGCACAATGACAGAGTCTGTAAATGGAAGCAGTATGATGAGGCCACCGAGTTTCACAATGACAGAGTCTGGAGGTGGTGGCAGCATCAGGAGGTTGTCATTGTTTTCATGTACTTTTTGTATGTTTGTTGTTTCATAATATATATTTTCTTCACACTTTCAGACATCACACAACCTCACACGTCATTCGGTCCATACAGCAAAAGGAGTTTTTCAGTCACCCATCATTTTTACCGAAAAAAAACACTTTGAAGCAGTGGCACAATAAAAGAGTCTGTAGATGGCAGCAGCATGAGGAGACCACAGAGTGGGAAGGTGACATAATGTGGAGATGGCAGCAGCAGCAGGATACCACACAGTGGCAACGTGATATAGTGTGGAGATGGCAGAAGCATGAGGAGACCACAGAGTGGCAAGGTGACATAGTGTGGAGATGGCAGCATCAGCATCAGGAGACCACAGAGTGGCAAGGGGCGACATAGTGTTGAGATGGCAGCAGCATGAGGAGGCCACAGAGTGGCAAGGGGACATAGTGTTGAGATGGCAGCAGCATGAGGAGGCCACAGAGTGGCAAGGGGACATAGTGTGGAGATGGCAGCAGCAGCATCAGGAAACCACAGAGTGGCAAGGTGACATAGTTTGGAGGTGGCAGCAGCATCAGGAGGCCACAGAGTGGCAAGGTGACATAATGTGGAGTTGGCATTAGCAGCAGCATCATGAGACCACAGAGTGGCAAGGTGACATAGTGTGGATATGGCAGCAGCATGAGGAGGCCACATAGTGGCTAGGTGACATAGTGTGGAGATGGCAGCAGCAGCAGCATCAGGAGACCACATTGACATAGTATGGATATGGCAGCAACATGAGGAGGCCACAGAGTGGCAAGGTAACATAATGTAGAGATGGCAGTAGCAGCAGCATGAGGAGGCCACAGAGTGGCACGGTGACATAGTTTGGAGATGGCAGAAGTAGCTGCATCAGGAGACCACAAAGTGACCCGGTAAGAGAGTGGGGCGATGGTTGGCAATACTAGTACTAGCTGACGAAGGTGGGTGCAAGAAGGATCATTTTGCATCAGATGTGTGGTATCAGGATCGTTGGGTTGCAGCATCAGAGTAGTAGCTGAGGCAGGTAGTCAGAAGAAACCAGTCTCTTTTATCAAAGTGTTGGTGTGGCATCATGGATGATTTTGTCTGATCAGGAATCAGGAATTGGTGGTTGGAAATCCTGGCTGATTCACGCCTGATTCATCTTGACAAAGGTCAGTCTCTCCACATTTTGGGTGGACAGGCGAGTTCTCCTTCTGTTAACTATGCCCCCCGCCGCACTAAACACCCGCTCTGATGCCACATTACTGGCCGAGTAGGACAGCTTTTCCAGGGCAAACTCTGCTAGTCCTGCTAGGATACAAATCCAGTTTGGCTACCCAGTAGTCCAGCGGATCTTCAATGTGGGGTGGCAGCGTGCTGTCCAAGTATGACACCACCTGCTGGTTCATGTCCTGCTCCAGGTTTACCTGCTGCTGGTGAGTAGTTTCTTCACTATGCGGGAGAAGAAAGCTACTCATCAGCGACTGTAGACTCAGGCTGCTGCTGGTGGAGCTGGTACTGCTCTTGCCACCCCTCCCCAGCAGCCATGGCAGTGGAACGTAAGTGCAGAGGGACCCCTGGTCAGACCTGTGAGAGGATGGACGATGACTCAGATAGGCAGCGGCCAAGTGACTACATAGGATGTCTCTGTAGTAGTTCAGTTTGTCCTTCCTCTCGGTGGGTGTAAAAAAGGCCCCCATTCTGGACCGGTAGCGAGGGTCCAACAAGGTGGACAAGTCATCCCTATGCCGCATGGTGACAATTCGGATGTCACTACGCAAGCAAGTGAGCATGCATCATGCCATTTGTGCAAGTGACTCGGAGGGACTCCCTGCCTCCATCTCCACCGCATACTGCCACGGTGTGTACGGGTCCTCTGTCTCGTCTTCCTCATCGCCCTGTAGCCTCTCTGATTGATCCTGCTCCTCCTGTCCTGTCAGCTGTCCTGTTACCTCTGTGCTCCAATGTCCTCCTCCCCCTCCTCCTCTTTTCCAGTTCAGTCCCAACAGGGCTCAGGTGGCCTTGAGATCGAGGTGCCACGTCTCCTGTCCCCTGACCAGCCATTGTTACCAGCATCTGTTCCAGGACATAAAGCAGTGGAATGACGTTGTTCATCCCGTAGTCCTGGCGACTGACAAATGACATGGCGTCCTCAAAGGGCTTGAGCAAACGGTAGGTGTCACGCATGAGCCGCCACTGGCTGACATTGAAGTTACACAGTGGAGTACTCCTATCTGCTTGCATCATCAAGAAATCGTTGATGGCCTTTCTCTGTTCGTATAGTCTGTCCAACATATGGAGAGTGGAATTCCAACGGGTGGAAACGTCGCATATCAGCCTATGTTGGGGGTTGCCGTTCTGCCGCTGCAGCTCAAGGAGAGTGTACTTTGCGGTATACGAGTGGCTGAAGTACATGCAAAGTTTCCTGGCCATTTTTAGGATGTCTTGCAGATGGGTGGAAGACTTCCAGAATTATTCGACAACCAGATTGAACACGTGTGCCATGCAGGGCGCATGGCTCAGCCTTTCTTGACGCAGCGCCGACACCATGTCCTTCCCGTTGTTGGTCAGCATGGTTCCGATTTTGAGTTGTCGCGGAGAAAGCCCGGATTTAATTTATTGATGCATGACATGGAGCAGTTCCTCCCCTGTGTGACTCCGTTTACCAATGCAAACCAGGTGCAGAACAGCGTGACACCGCCAAGCCCTGCACATGTGGTAAGCTGGAGGGGCACTGTGACTTGTCCCTGCAGTGGAGGCTGAGGACATGGTGAATGATGAGGAGGCAGAGGTGAACATTGTCGCAGGACCAACGGCGTGACAACGTGGAGGCGGAAGTGGCATGACCTGGCCAAGTTTCTGATGTGGCTGTACAGGAACCACATTCACCCAGTGGTCTGTAAAGGACATGTATTGTCCCTGACCTTAGTTACAGCTCCACATGTCGGCGCTGCCATGCACTTTTGCAGACACGAACAGGCTTAAGGACTGGCCCACCTTTTGTCCTACATATTTGTGCAGGACTGGTACTGCCTTTTTCAAAAAGAAATGACGGCTTGGGCCTATCCACCTCGGCTCGGCACAAGCTATCAGTTCTCTGAAAAGTGGGAATTCCACCACTTGGAAAGGGAGGGACTGCAGCACCAGCAACTTGGCCAGGAGCATGTTCAGCTTCTGCTGTCTCTTGGCAATCGCTTTGGTGATCAATTGCTGATGGAATGACTGCAATGGCTGATGGAAAGTGCTCGTATGCTCAGGTAGAACACTTTGCGATGCTCGGGTGTTATACCGAGCACAATGGAAGAACCCCAGGCACCCCTTGCTCGGAAGAAGGGAGGGTGTCAGGACTCTAGTTCAGCTTAGGAGTTCCTGCTCTGGCTCCATATATAGCTAGGTCCATATATAGAGTCAGTGCTTGGGAACATGCCAGTGCATTTAAATCTAATTTAGCCTGTATTTCAGAAAAGTTTCTGCCAAGATTTGAACTTACAACCTTCTGTATTAGAAGCAAGGCACTTAACCACCAAGCTATAATAGCTGCATATCCAGTTACTTATAAAAATAAAATAAAATACAAGACAAAAAAGAAAAAAGGCTATTGTACTGTACTTCTACTGAGACCTATACAGTAGAAGTCTCATATTTTTTATTTTATTTTAGTGACTGGCTATGTAGCTATATAGTATAGTGGCTAAAGTTCTGAGCTTTGATGCAGGAGCTGTGAGTTTAAATTCTGTCACAAAATTTTTCAGAAATTGAGGCTAAACTTAATTTAAACATATATATATATATATATATATATATATATATATATATATATATGTCTAAATTAAGTTTATGCATAATAATATATTATAATATATGTAAATATATTGTGGCTAAAACATCAGTAGTAGTTTCCTACATATTATGCATTCATATATATCAGACGTATGAATATATACAGTCGTGGCCAAAAGTTTTGAGAATACATAAATATTGGAAATTGGAAAAGTTGCTGCTTAAGTTTTTATAATAGCAATTTGCATATACTCCAGAATGTTATGAAGAGTGATCAGATGAATTGCATAGTCCTTCTTTGCCATGAAAATTAACTTAATCCCAAAAAAAACTTTCCACTGCATTTCATTGCTGTCATTAAAGGACCTGCTGTGATCATTTCAGTAATCGTCTTGCTAACTCAGGTGAGAATGTTGACAAGCACAAGGCTGGAGATCATTATTCCAGACTGATTGGGTTTAAAATGGCTAGACTTGACATGTTAAAAGGAGGGTGATGCTTGAAATCATTGTTCTTCCATTGTTAACCATGGTGACCTGCAAAGAAACGCGTGCAGCCATCATTGCGTTGCATAAAAATGGCTTCACAGGCAAGGATATTGTGGCTACTAAGATTGCACCTCAATCAACAATTTATAGGATCATCAAGAACTTCAAGGAAAGAGGTTCAATTCTTGTTAAGAAGGCTTCAGGGCATCCAAGAAAGTCCAGCAAGCGCCAGGATCGTCTCCTAAAGAGGATTCAGCTGCGGGATCGGAGTGCCACCAGTGCAGAGCTTGCTCAAGAATGGCAGCAGGCAGGTGTGAGCGCATCTGCACGCACAGTGAGGCGAAGACTTTTGGAAGATGGCCTGGTGTCAAGAAGGGCAACAAACAAGCCACTTCTCTCCAAAAAAAACATCAGGGACAGATTGATCTTCTGCAGAAAGTATGGTGAATGGACTGCTGAGGACTGGGTCAAAGTCATATTCTCCGATGAAGCCTCTTTCCGATTATTTAGGGCATCTGGAAAAAGGCTTGTCCGGAGAAGAAAAGGTGAGCGCTACCATCAGTCCTGTGTGATGCCAACAGTAAAGCATTCTGAGACCATTCATGTGTGGGGTTGCTTCTCATCCAAGGGAGTGGGCTCACTCACAATTTTTCCCCAAAACACAGCCATGAATAAAGAATTGTACCAAAACACCCTCCAACAGCAACTTCTTCCAACAATCCAATAACAGTTCGGTGAAGAACAATGCATTTTCCAGCACGATAGAGCACCGTGCCATAAGGCAAAAGTGATAACTAAGTGGCTCGGGGACCAAAACGTTGACATTTTGGGTCCATGGCCTGGAAACTCCCCAGATCTTAATCCCATTGAGAACTTGTGGTCAATCCTCAAGAGGCGGGTGGACAAACAAAAACCCACTAATTTTGACAAACTCCAAGAAGTGATTATGAAAGAATGGGTTGCTATTAGTCAGGAATTGGTCCAGAAGTTGATTGAGAGCATGCCCAGTCGATTTGCAAAGGTCCTGAAAAAGAAGGGCCAACACTGCAAATACTGACTCTTTGCATAAATGTCATGTAATTGTCGATAAAAGCCTTTGAAACGTATGAAGTGTGTGTAATTATATTTCACTACATCACAGAAACAACTGAAACAAAGATCTAAAAGCAGTTTAGCAGCAAATTTTGTGAAAATTAATATTTGTGTCATTCTCAAAACTTTTGGCCACGACTGTATATACAGTCGTGGCCAAAAGTTTTGAGAATTACACCTGGACTCCATGGTCGGTAATCCTCGACTTAAGCGGTCCGCTATCATATTGAGGGAGCCTCGAATATGAACGGCAGATAGATGGGAAAGGTTCGTCTCTGCCCACCGAAGAATCACCCCGATCTCTGACAGAAGGGGCAATGATCTTGTGCCTCCCTGTTTGTTTATATAGAGAACTGCAGTCATATTGTCTGACTGGACTTTCACTGCTTTGCCCCGGATCTGAGGGGCAAAGTGAAGGAGGGCTAGCAGAATAGCTCGCATCTCGCGAAGATTGGAAGAAAGACGCCGCTCCAGAGGAGACCAAGATCCCTGTATTGGGGATCCGTCCAGGTGAGCGCCCCAGCCTACAAGGGACGCGTCTGTAGTCAATATGACCCAAGCTGGTTGGGTCATAGACTTCCCTGGTGGTAGCTGAAACCACCATCTGAGGGAATTCCGGGTTTGACCGGACAGTTAGCACAGGGAATCTAGCCCCGCAGGGCTGCCGTTCCATAGGTGTAAGACCTCCGACTGAAGAGGACGGAGGTGCCATAGCGCCCAAGGGACTGCATCCGCAGCCGCTGACATGTGCCCCAGCATCTTCATGAGAGTCCGGATAGAGACTCGACGAGGGACATAAAGGACCTTTGCTAGGTCCTGAATCCGCGCTCTCCTTTCTGGAGTCAACCGAAGGGACATCTCCACAGAGTCGACCACGAATCCTAAGTAATGGATTGAAGTCGATGGGCTCACATTCGACTTCTGCCAGTTGATAATCCAGCCTAGGCGGAAGAGAAAAGAGATTGCGACCTGAAGATGGTGGGTAAGGATCGGAACTGAAGAGGCTATGAAAAGCCAATCGTCCAGATAAGGAATAATAGTCATACTGTGTAATGAAGTCAGGCGGCACAGCGTACTGGTTGAGGGGTGCTCGGTTTGTGTGGAGGTAATCCCAAAATCAGAAGAATGAAAGAAAAGTGTGCCGGGGAGTGCCGGTTTTCTTTCATTCTTCTAAGGAATAATAGTCAGTCCTTGAAGTCTCAAAGCTGCCACCACCGACACCACCACCTTGGTGAAGATAAGGGGGGCAGAAGAGATTCCGAAGGGAAGCGCGGCAAACTGAAAGTGCCTGCGAACCCCTGAAATCTGAACCGCGATCCTGAGGAGTTTCCGGGACGCGGAATGGATCGGAATGTGAAGATACGCATCCTTGAGGTCCAGAGTAGCCATGACGTCCCCAGGGTTGAGGATATGGCTGACTGACCTTATGGTTTCCATGCGAAACCTTGTTTTCCTTATAAATCGATTGAGAAATCTCAAGTCGATGATCATCCGGAGATCTCCCGTCTTTTTGGGAACCAGGAACACTGGTGAATAAATCCCTAGGCCCCTCTCCCCTGCCGGCACCTCCTCTAGGGCTCCCTTGGAAATATAGTCCTGAATGTAAGCTTCTAGGACCACTTGTTTGGCAGACTCGAAGTTTCGTGTGGCGATGAATCTCTCTGGGGGGAGAGAGATAAGATCTACCCGGTACCCGAGGGAAACTATGTCCTGGACCCAGGGGTCTGCAATCAACCGGCTCCAAGAGTCTTTGAAATGGGTAAGACGACCCCCCACTGGAATATGGGGGAGGGGTACGGGAAAATCTAGGGGAGATACTGCAGGGGCAGTAGGGCTTATCCAAGAGCCTCGAAGAGGCCCATAGTCAGGAGGGTTTTGCCTCCCTGGTGGGTTTACGGGAGCGTCTCGAATATTTATGAGATGGTCCCCCCCAATCTCTGCGCCTAGACTGCTGCCCTGGACGACCTCCGCCTTTCTTCTCCTGCCTGGGGCGTCCCCGAAAGGGCTGCTGGGGGAGGCTCTTCCCCTTTTTATTGGAGAGCCCCTCCATTATCTTGTCCAATTCAGACCCGAATAGCCTATCCGGTTCGAAGGGGAGCCCACAAAGATTGAACTTGGACGCGTTATCAGCGATCCAAGGTTTCAACCAGAGTGGTCTGCGGGCAGCCGAAACTAGGGCCATAGTTTTGGCGGCCAGCTTCAGCTGCATCTGGGTAGAATCGACCAGAAAGTCCATGGCCAGATTGGCCGACTTGAAGGCTGCCAGGATATCATCCCTTGATACGCTCTGATCAACGTCCATCTGGATTCGGTTAAGCTTAGAGCGTAAATAGGTGGCTACCTCCGTGGCCGCAATAGAAGTTGATGCGGAGGCAGCAGCCGCCACGTAACTCCTCCTAAGGGTGCACTCTGCCCTCCGGTCTAGAGGGTCCTGCAGACTAGACCCATCGTCTGCAGGAACTAGAGTGCGCCGGGACAACTTGGCAATAGCCATGTCCACCTTGGGAACGGAACCCCACGATTCCACCAAGGGTTTAGCCATCGGGTACATCAGTTTGAATTTTCTAGTGAGAACTGGACCTTTCTCAGGCTTTCTCCATTCCGTGCGCATCACGGAGAGAAGGGTCTCATCCGCTCTAAAGACACGCTGTGTCCGTCCGGTGGGATCGGAGGACTCCCCCATGTCAACATCATGGTCCTCCGACCTGATGGACTTGAGTAACTTCTGCGTCTTTTCTGGAGGGAAAAAGCAAGAAGTAGATTCTTCTTCCTCAGAAGAAGAAGACCCCGGAGAACAGGGGGTAGGTCTTTCGACCGGTGCGACCACCTCCATGGGAGTCTGAGAGGGTCCTGGTAGCCTCTCATTCAGCAGCTGCACCACTCCCTTAATGGAGTCATCCACGTATGTCTTCGTCCACTGAAACATTTCTTGCATCGTGGGTTCCGTGGATGCCGTGCGACAACTCTCACATCTAGAGTACGGACAGCTGTCGTCTAAGGGGATGTTACATTCGTAACACACCAGATGCTTCCTCTTGGCCCCAGCTTTACGCTGATCCGGATCCTTAGGGGAAGCCATAGTCTGTAATTAGAAAGAACACAGGTCATAACACCTACAATTTTACCTGGAGGTGGTGAAACAAGACCTTATGGGGGCCCACCAGCACTAGCAGAAAATAGAGCTGTAAAAGAGGAAACCACAATCCCAAGCCAAGCAATACTAAATATCTCAAGGCACAGGGAACTCTGGAGCTAGATTGTGAAAGCGACGCAACCAGAGCACTGACTGACAGACCCTGGGCGCTTAAAAGGAGGAAGCCCCGCCCCCTGGGCGGGGCCTCAATCGTAACTAGCCCAGAGGGATAACAGAGCCTAAACAGGCTCAGCAAGCCCTAAATGTCTCCCCCACCTAATCCTGGATCCCAGGGTGACATGGGGAGAAAGTTTTAATAAAAGTAGTGAGGTTTAAACCCTCACGGCATCGCTATGGAAAAACCGGAAGTGACGTAGCGCACCTAGTGCGCGTCACTTCCGGAGATGGCGGCGCCCATAGCGCCGCCACATGCGGCGAGAGAAGGACGGGATACCGCAGCACTTGAGTGGAAGAAGAGGGGAGGGGACACCCCCCTCCCCGACAGTACCCCAGCGGCACCCGACGGCCATAGCGCCGCTCACATGCGACGAGGGAGGACGGGATACCACAGCTGGGTTCAAAGAAGAGGGGAGGGGACACCCCTCACCCCGACGCTACCCCAGATAGAAACGCCGACCAGCCTATAATAAAGGCAATGAGAGGCTATGGAGGGCAAACTTTAGATCTAAAAAAATAGAGCCCCTAGCACTCTTCAGCTCCCAGAGGGGGAGCGACACCGCCAGTCCACCTGTCCAGAGGACAGAAAAAAACACGGTGGGCTGGGGGGTGATCTCCTCCCTTTCAGGGAGCTGAAGATCGTTTATTGGTTCTTTGGGCTCATTAAAATTCCGCCGGTCCTACCAGTCCACAGGGGCAGTTAACCCCCCATCTGTGCTGCTGGTAGGACGTAAGGGAACAATGATTTCAAGCATCACCCTCCTTTTAACATGTCAAGTCTGCCATTTTAACCCAATCAGCCTGACATAATGATCTCCAGCCTTGTGCTCGTCAACATTCTCACCTGAGTTAACAAGACGATTACTGAAATGATCTCTGCAGGTCCTTTAATGACAGCAATGAAATGCAGTGGAAAGTTTTTTTGGGGATTAAGTTAATTTTCATGGCAAAGAAGGACTCTGCAATTTAACCTCTATTTCTGAACATTTTTGTGACAGGATTTGAACTCACAGGTTCTGTATCATAGACTAGAACTTTAACCACTACACTATATAGCTGCCTAGCCAGTCACTTAAAAAACGAATTAAATTTGAGACTTCTACTTTATAGGTCTCAGTAGAAGTACAGTAGAGTAGAAGTCTATTTTTTTATTTTTTAAGCAACTGGCTATGCAGCTATTATAGCTGAGTGATTAAGTGCCTTGCCTCTAAAGCAAACTCTCATACAAAGGTATAGCAGCCTTCTCATTGGCCCACAAGCAAGAATGGAGGTTACTAATTAATAATATTCAAAATTACAAATATTTATCACTATATTCTAAATATTCGCAAATTCTCGAAGTGCCAATATTCAGGCCATGCTAACTAAGGATTGTGTCTGACGAACCCACCGACTGTTGGCTGGGGGTGTCTGATGTGACTTGGGATGACTTGGATTACAGAGTTAACCAATAAAGAACCACAGGGTTGCTGATCAACACACGACCGCTAGATGACACAGGGAGCTCAGACCTCTCGCTGCGACTACTGCTGCCAAAACCCCTTAGTCTGATGCGACCTCTGCTTGCGTCAGAAACATTCATGCCTCTGCTACTCCTCTGTGCCTGGGCTGGCACTTCTCTGCCTGACATACTTGTAACTGAACTAAACAATTGAAATGGAAATTAAAACACCCCTAAAAGCGACGAATATTTTTTTCTTTTTGTACTGAAATAGGCCACTAAACACTTTCACCACAATTAACTGCTGAAATGCACTGAGACTATATTTTTCTTGTTGTACTAAAATACGACCCTATGCACTTTGACCAGAAAAAAAATTAAAGAGTGAAGTGCGTATATATATTTCTTGCAGTACTGAAATACGCCCCTATATGCTTTCACCAGAAATAACTGCAGCAGTAAACTGAGAATATATATTTCTTGTTCGACTGAATTAGGCCACTCTACGCTTTGACCAGAAAAAAATAAAAAAGTGAAGTGCGCATATATATTTCTTGCAGTACTGAAATACGCCCCTATACACTTTCACAAGAAATAACTGCAACAGTGCAGTGCTTATTGTGGGTATTCGTTCTGGTAGACAAGATAAGCATAAGCAGTATAGAGGCACCAACCAGTTCTTAAATCAAACAGTTCAGTGTTTATTCACGCTCTTTACAAGTTCATAAACAAAAAGTCACATTCAACACAAAAAGTCACCTTTTGATTTTGGTGTTAGCTTACACCCAGCTGGCAGTTCTGCCTCAAAGAGTCCATGAACAGACTTTAGGCAGCCTGTTTCCCCTCACACTGGTCTCAGACCTCCAAGCTGAGCGCAAGCCTCAGATCCTAATACAGAGATCCTTTCTGCTGAACCTAGCTGTCTTTTAAAGGCAGCTAGGTGTCATCAAAACCCGGACCGGCACACGAGTCCAATCCGCTGTTTGAAACCACCTGGCCGCTAATCAGTCCAGCAGCACACACTCGGAGGAAAATTCCTGCCTCCCCATGCAACTCCCTTTACTGTGTCACAGTATATATATTATTATTTTTTTACTGTAATACGCCCCTATACGCTTTCACCAGAAATAACTGCAACAGTGCAGTGCGTATATATATTTTTCTTTTTTTACTGTAATATGCCCCTACATGCTTTCACCATAAAACACTGCAACAGTGCAGTGCGTATATATATTTTTCTTTTTTTACTGTAATATGCCCCTACAGGCTTTCACCATAAAACACTGCAACAGTGCAGTGCGCATATATATTTGTCTTTTTTTACTGAAATACGCCCCTATACGCTTCCAACAGAAATAACTGCAACAGTGCAGTGCGTATATATATATTTCTTTTTTTACTGTAACATGCCCCTACAGGCTTTCACCAGAAAACACTTCAACAGTGCATTGCGTATATATATTTGTCTTTTTTTAATGAAATGCGCCCCTATACGCTTTCACCAGAAATAACTGCAGAAGTGACCTGAGAATATATATTTCTTGTTGGAATGAAATAGGCCACTATACGCTTTAACCAGAAAACAATTAAATTGTGAAGTGCGTATATATTTTTCTGGTAGTACTGAAATACGCCTCTATACGCTTTCAACAGAAATAACTGCAACAGTGCAGTGTGTATATATTTTTCTTATTTTAATGAAATACGCCCCTATATGCTTTCACCAAAAATAACTGCAACAGTGCAGTGCATATATATTTTTCATTTTTTTACTGTAATACGCCTCTATATACACTTTGACCAGAAATAACTGCAACAGTGCAGTGCATATATATTTTTCTTGTTGTGCTGAAATACACCCCTATATGCTTTCAAAAGAAATAACTGCTGAAGTGAAATGCATATATATTTTTCTTGTCGTACTTAATAAGATACTAAGGTATAAGCCACTAAAGGCTTTCCAACATAACACTTGCAGCACAATAACAAAAAGCTTGAATGACAGAGCTGTCTAATGACTATTTGGATCCCCAAATAATCGCTCCCTGCACTTGTAAATAATCAATGTCCCTAGCGCCTTCTGACATCTCTTCTTGCACTAAGATGCTGTGAAATGATTCCTCCCTTTCCCTCCACTTATAAATCCTTTTTTCAGTGTTATTTTTTAAACATAGAGGTTTTTCCTATAGCTGTCCCTAGCGCCTTCACACGTCTGTCCCTGCACTCTGAATGCTGGAAAATGGCAGAATCTAAAATGGCTGCTGTATTTATAGGGCTTTGACATCACAGGGCTGGCTGGCTGCTGATTGGCTGCATGCGATTCGTAACCACAAAGCGCGAGGAAATTCACATTCGTTCGCTCATCTTTAATTATGTCATTATTGCAGAGATATGAAATATAGTTGGTCGTGCCAATACAGAAATCCTTTCAAAATAAGCCTAAGTTTGACAATGATGCGACACCACAAAATAATATTGTCATGGTTCTGTGATCTGGCATTATTGACTATTGCGATCAGATTTTAATTACTATTTGTCATGAGCAGTTTTAGTATCAGTCTGTCAGCAATAATGTGTCTAACATACAGAAAAGGATACAATGGGTAAATGCCGGCTGCACATCTTACTAAGCAAACGAAGTGTAGAGGAGACAAGCCCGGGAATGCAAGATCACCCTGAATGTTATGCAGCCAGCCAATCCACAGATAGCCATCCCCTGTGATATCACAGCCCTTTAAACCCTCATCCCACTCAGTCTCCACCAAGTGCTCATGCGCTAGGGACAGAATTGATAATTAATAGAAGAAATCAATACCGATAAAATAGAATCCTTTTTTTTTTCCAGTGCCCATCATGCCAAACAATACCATCCAGTCTGCAACGCTTACGGGAGCCAGGTCTTAATGATGACCATTCTCATCTTTTTCTGGCTTTTCTTTCTAGAAAAGTCAGCTAGATCCATAGAGAGGAGGAGCTGGAGGTTTCTGATGACATATTCTCATCGATATTAAA
This sequence comes from Bufo bufo, assembly GCF_905171765.1. Lineage (NCBI taxonomy): Eukaryota > Metazoa > Chordata > Amphibia > Anura > Bufonidae > Bufo > Bufo bufo. Next base: position 185,175,663 of record NC_053390.1, read on the forward strand.
TTATGTGGAAAAGGAGAAAAGCCAGATGGCAGAAGAAGGGCTCCAACTTGTAGGGCAGGAGAGCGCAGTCGGAGAAGTGAGTATGCCAGCATATTGTGCCCCCACCTAACCAGCCAAACCCCATACTAGCAACAGCACCTGTTTAAAAGTGCCGCATGGCAATTAATAATGAAGACTGTGTGGTCTGCATTATTAAATGAAAGGCAGCTGTGGGCTAATTGTCCATGTGGTTCTTCACCGCAGCATGGCCAAAACCTGCCTGCAGCGCGGCCATTTTGTGTGGCCATACCCTAAGGCAGAGTGGCCTGAGTATAACTGATTTATAATGATTCATTACAAATTAATTCGTAATTAATGACATTTCTTGGTGAACATTGGCAAAGCTGCTGAATCAAATTGGGGTTTGTATATGGAAATGTAACTGAAAGGGAACTACTGAGATAAAAAAAATGGTGTAATAACTAGTGATGAGCTGCAGGGGTCATATTCGAATTTATGATATTTTGTGAATATTTTGTAGAATATTCGTCATATATTTGCGAATTCGTATATTCGTTATATTCTACATTCTTTTTTTTAAAGTGAAAGTCGGCAAGGTAATGAACGCGTAATATGCGATCCAACTGAACACATGATTCCTCCCTGCTTCTTGCTTGTGGGCCAGGGAGTCATTGGCCCACAAGCAACTTTCAGATTGAAAAAAATGACGATTTATTCAATATAGTGCTATATATACGCAATGACGAATATTCGTAATTTTTTCCATCTGAACACATCATTCCTCTCTGAGTCATTGGCCCACAAGCAACTTAAGCTGGGAGGAATCATGACTTTAGATGGAAAAATATATATAGTGCTATATATTCGTTTTTTAGGATATTCATAATTTTTTTCCATCTGAAAAATGTATATATTGAATATAGTGCTATATATTAGTTTTTTTAGAATATTCATAATTTTTTCCCATATCAAGTGAACACATGATTCATCCATGCTTCTTGTTTGTGGGCCAATGATGTCATTGGCCCACAAGCAAGAAGCAGGGAGGAATCACTGTTCAGATGGAAAAAATGATGAATATTCGTCATTACAGTAGAAACCCATTGTTATCACAGGTGCGATCTATATCCTGTCCAACACCTCTTGTTGATCTAGTCTATATTCGCTATGTTGCGATATGGATATAGATCTCACCTGTGATAACAATGGGTTTCTACTGTGGCCTGGAATCACGTTTTGATCCATACGCGGTTCCGGTGCACTGGCGCTGTGGGATCTCCGTGGCAACGCGATGCTTAACTCTGGGACTGCGCGATCGAGTGGGCGTGATCTCTGCAATGCTGGGTTCGGCTGACAGCTGACGTCAGCTATCGCGGGATCTCGCTCCTGACGATCGTGCGTGACTTAGAGTAGAGCCGCCGTTGCAGAGACATGCGCAGTACGGAATGGAGGACGCGGACCACAATGAGAAACATGTTATCGACGAGGTGAACACAGGTGATGATTAATTGAAGTATGGTAATGAAAAGAGGGTTGAGATTGATGCAAGGATAGGTAGTGAGATATATGGGTGTGTTTAGGGTGAGCCTCGATTGGCTTTGACAATAGTGGGTGGACCGTGATTTTAGTATTTATATGCATATGTGTCATATTGCTTTTATGCTTGATAAAGGCTGTTGTACAGCCGAAACATTGCTCAGTTTTTTTTGTATGCTGTGAAGTCCTAGATAAAGATGGAGTAATGGGAGATGCTGCCACCGCTGTTTGATTTCTATCCTGAAGATAGGTCATCAGTAGTGATGAGCAAACCCAAACTGTACCCGGAACCGAACCTATTATTTTCCATTATAAACATGGCTATATCTGAAAATAATCTCCAAAAGAGCACAAGTTTGTCCTTTTGATCTTTTATTCCCTCTTTTGGTTAACAAAAGGCCAATTGATCCAGTGCTCTTATTTCTTTTCCATGCTCCGTTACCCCATCCACGTTATTCCGATGCACTAGCTTAGCCACATCTAGCGTCCTGTCGCCCGGGTAACCATTCATGTAACCACGACTCTAGTGATCACATGACCAGCCAGCACAGTTGCACATCCAGCGTCTCCCAGCTTCTCCCGAGCAACCAGTCACGTGATCGCAACAGCCGCGATCACGTGACTGCCCGGGAAGAGTACATATCCGGCATCACTCCTCTTCTCTTGAGCAACCGGTTTCTTTCTTTTCATTTACATCTACAACCTGAGATTCTAATCACTATGCGTTGAAACTGAAAACATGGAATGCAAAATGGAATGCCTCTTGAAGGCTTCCGTTTGCATTCGGTCAAAATAGAAGTCTATGGGCAGCATAACCGATCCGTTCTGGTTTCCATTATGCAGGACAAGACTCCTGAATAACAGAAACCAGGACAGATCCATTATGCTGCCCATAGACCTCTATTATGACCGAATGCAAAAAGGAATGCCTCTAAAGGTTTCTGTTTTGAATTCTGTCTTAAGAATTCCATTATTTTCCGATGTAACCATGTTATAAGTTCGGGTCCCCATTGACTTCAATGGGGGTTTGGGGTCAAGTTCGGGTGCCTAGTCATCAGTATTGAACCCTCAGACAACCCACTTAAGATCAAAATTATAATACTAACAATGACTAAAGAATACAACTATTTAATTACATGAAAAGAGGAAGAAAAAGGATTGCTGAGCAGTATAAAGAAGTTCAAGCTGTACACAGGTTCTTTTTTGTATTATGTAAAGTTATGTTAAATCCCCATATTAATAATGTACAGGAAGAACATTTTGTGCTATAGTTGATTTACTGAAACTTTGTTGTTTGGTACATTATTTCTACTAAAGTCATTCTTAAGTTATTTAGCCTATATAACACTCCGAGCTGTAAATGATCCACTATAAGATAAATTGCATACAGCTAGCATTCCATAAGTGATAAACCCAGCTTGGAATTTCCACTTTTGATTGTTTCATGCTATTATTGTTCACTTTATTGGTAGAATGGTTATACTGTTCAATAATATCTGATGCTTAAAATAGAATTCAACCAAAAAAAATATATTTTTTAATTGGCAGATTAATTTCTGGAAGCATTCTGGAATATTTATGTAGCAAACAGTGACAAGCTGCAGGGAAAATGTTCAAATTTGCAATTTTTTCGGCATATTTTCGTGAATTCGAGAATTTGTGATCTCCAGTCATTATTTTCTTGATTGTAAAAATCGGAAAAAAATTTGCGATACGAAAATTCGCGATCAACACTACTCCTAAAGTCAAAGATATTATAGTCTTCTCATTGGCCAACAAGCAAGAAGCAGTGAGGGATCATGGGTACTGATGGAAAAAAAAATCTAGAATATTTGCGATAACGAAGGTATATTTATCCATCACACCGCATGTACTGGTAGTACCTTAGAATAACGACAATAAAACTAATTAAGAGCATAGGCGGGATTACTCATAGTCTGATATGGAGGCTGACAACAAATAAGCATGAGTCTCAGCTTTAAATCTTAAAGGATAACTGTCATATTTTCATTTAAAAAAATCTATTTTAGCATATGTTACTGCTGCAGCAGCATTATGCATAAAGCCATCTTTAGTTTCTTCACTTACCACTGTTTTCCTTGAGTTTCCCCCTTAGTTACAGCTGTTTTGAATCCTACATTATGAGGATCTTCTCAAGATGGCTTCTCTGCCAGTTCTCTGAGGCCAAAACTACATTCCCTCAGGTCACATACAAACTTGCTGTAGCCAGCAGCTCCCTGACAGCCAATCAGATTGGATTACTGAGAGACACGCCTCCTCACTGTGAAGCCTAATGCAGGCATGCAATGTGAAGGACCACCCCTCTGTCTTCCTAGCTGGAGACAGATGAGCCATAGCAACGGTCTTCTAAGGGAGCAGTGGAAAGAGTCAGGGGACATTAATGAAAGCAGTTATTATAAGGTAATTACAGATATTTTGGCAATCATTGATAGACTTTCTCAGATATACATGCCTAGCTCTAGTAAACTAGCAAATACAAAAATATATGACAGTTATCCTTTAAATGGTAGAGACAGGTTAACTTTGATTTGAACTTGCAGTATGGAAAAAGGAAATATGATATTACATTTTAAATGAAATATAAAGGGAGGAATTTATCAAGCCCTGCAGTCCAGAATTATGGATTCAAAAAGTCGCAAAATATGGCTTTGCACCTTTTGAAGGCATAGTTGTGCAAATATTTTGTGACTTTTAGCATTTTTAACCATTCATTCCAGTTTTAAAAAAACATACAAATGTGGGCATGGCTAGCCTGTCATGCTGAATTAAAAAACGCTTTTACTTTGAAATTGAGTCAAAAAATTTCATTTTGCTGTTTCTTAGGTGTTTAAATACTTATGTTCAGCAGTACAAGACAAATATATTATTTATTTGTGATTTCTTGAATTTATTTTTTAAAATTCTGTCTTTCAGAGTGGGAATGCACCTACAATGTGAATTTCATACTCCTCCATGATTTCTAAGTGGGACGAACTTGCAAAATCGCAGGGTGTTCAAATACTTCTGTTCCTCACTGTATGGGCGCACAGCTTGCTTCAGAGTGGAAGGAGCACCATATGGCTTTTGGAGAGCTGATTTAGCTGGAACGGTAATTGGGAGCTATGTCGCATATGAAGACACCCTCAGGTGGCCCTACAGTAGAAACTCCCAAATTGTGACCCCATTCTGGAAACTACACCGTTCAAGGAATATTTCAAATTGTGTAGTGAGCACTTTGACCCATCAGGCGTTTCACAGAATTAGGAAACGATTGGCTGTGAAAATGAAAAATTCAACATTTTTCCAGAAAAAGTTGCTTAACACCCACATTTTTCACTTTCACAAGGGGAAACAGGACAAAATGCACCCCACATTTTGTTCCCCATTTCCCCCCAAATACAAATGTGCTAAAAAAAAATGAGGATTTTAGAGGACAGATTTTTCACCATTTGAGCTATGTTCCATATAAAGATACCCTGAGGTACCCCTAGAGTGGAAACCCTTAAAAAGTGACCCCATTCTGAAAACGACACCCCTCAAATAATATTTCAAACTGTGTAGTGAGAACTTTGTCCTCAAAAGTGATTCATGGAATTTGCTGTGAAAATGAAATATTTTATTTTTTTTCCAGAAAAATGGACTTTAGGTTCAAATTTTTAACTTTCACAAGGGGGGACTGGAGAAAATGCACCCCCTAATTTATTGCCCATTTTCTCCTGATTATAGCAATACCCCAGATGTGCTTGTATATTACTATATGGATGCACCAGCGAGGTCAGAAGGAGAGGAGCACCAAATGGCTTCTGGAAGGCAGATTTCACCGGAATAATTGACAGGCACCATCTTGCAATTAAAAACCCCCTGAGGTACCCCTAGAATGAAAACCCTCAAAAAGTGATCCCATTCCAGAAAACTACACCCATCAAAGAATATTTCAAGGTGTGTAGTGAGCACTTTGACCCATCAGGCGATTGATAGAATTAGGAAACGCTTGGCTGTTAAAATGACAAATTACTATTTTTTACAGAAAAAGTTGGTTTACTCCTAAATTTTTCACTTTCACAAGGAATAACAGGACAAAATGCACCACACATTTTGTTCCCCATTTCCCCCCGAATATGCCAACACCCCGTATGTGCTCAAAAAATGATGTATGGGCGCACAGCAGACTTCAGAATGGAAGGAACACCATATGGTGTTAGGAGAGGGGAATTTAACTGGAATGGTAATTTGGAGCTATTTTGCATGTGAAGACACACTGAGGTGGCCCTACAGTGGAAACACCCAAAAAGTGACCCCATTACAGAAACTACACCCCTCAAGGAATATTTCAAGGTGTGTAGTGAGCACTTTGACCCATCGGGCGTTTCACAGAATTAGGAAACACTTGGCTGTGAAAATGAAAAATTAAATTTTTTTCCAGAAAAGGTTGCTTTACACCCACATTTTTCACTTTCACAAGGGGTAACAGGACAAAATGCACTGCACATTTTGTTTCCGATTTACCCCCGAAAATGCCAACACCCCACCCATATGTGCTCAAAAAATGATGTATGGGCGCATAGCAGGATTCAAAGTGGAAGGAGCACCATATGGCGTTAGGAGAACGGATTTAGCTGGAATGGTAATTGGGAATTATTTTGCATGTGAAGACACACTGAGGTGGCCCTACAGTGGTAACCCCCCAAAAAGTGACCCCATTCCCGAAACTACACCTTTCAAGGAATATTTCAAGGTGTTTATTGAGCATTTTGACCCATTGGGCGTTTCACAGAATTAGTAAACGCTTGGTTGTGAAAATGAAAAATTAAAATTTTTTCCAGAAAAAGTTTCTTTACACCTACATTTTTCAGTTTCACAAGGGGTAACAGGACAAAACGCACTGCACATTTTGTTCCCAATTTCCCTCCAAATACACCAACACCCCATATGTGCTCTAAAAATGATGTATGGGTGCATAGCAGGCTTCAAAGTGGAAGGTGCACCATATGGCGTTAGGAGAGCAGATTTTGCTGGAAGGGTATTTAGGAGCTATTTCGCATGTGAAGACACACTGAGGTGGCCCTACAGTAGAAACACCCAAAAAATGACCCCAATCCAGAAACTACACCCCTCAAGGAATATTTTCAAAGTGTGTAGTGAGCACTTTGACCAATCAGAGCACCCGATTATAATGGAAGTCAATGGGAGAACCCGAGCATTAAATCAGGGTGCCTGGGTGAATGGAAAAGGTCAGAAATTGATGGAAACACCACCAAAATGGTTCGGGAACAGCATGGGGAGGATGTCTGAATGCATCTTGGACTCCCAGGTCGCTGCTGGGAACATTGCTGTCGAAGTAGTACGCCAATTTTACAGATTGACAATAATACGCACAAAATCAAAGATAAAATCGATTTTAGATAACAAATTGTTAAGAAACATTCTTTCCTGTATATTTACTTGTATATAAAGTGCAAGTGCTGCCAAAAATTACAAGGAAGAGGCACTCCGATACAACCTGTATATCACATAAAGGAGGGCCTCATTCACATTGTGGTACAATTGTTCATGTAGTGGGACTCCTACACTCAAAGCCTATGCACTAAGTGAAAGGGCTGCCAAAAATTACAAGGAACCTGCACTACAATACACCCTTTGTTACACATAAAAGAGGGCATCATACACACCCTTGAAAAATTATGATTGATGGCCTGCTGGTGACCCTCAAAAACATTTAGAGCAAGGGCCTGCTGATCTGACAATCTAAAACATTATAGGTGAGGGCCTGCTGCAGCTTTGGTGACTGAAGATAAGTTAGTGTCGATCGCACATCCCATGATGGCGATGATCCATTCGGATGTCTGGCCTATCAACTTTCGATGTTATTGACAATGCAAATCATAGTGACTACGGGTGACAGGGAATCAGGGTTCGATTCCGGAGAGCTAGCCTGAGAAACAGCTACGGCTACCACATCCAAGCAAGGCAGCATGCAAGCAAATTACCTATTAGATATAATTAGGTGAGGGCCTGCAGGTGATCTGAAACTGTAAAAGATTTTAGGTGCAGGCATGCAACTGAGCTGACCCTGTAAAAGATTTTAGGTATGGGTCTGCTGGTGAGCTGACACTGTAAAAGATTGTAGGTGAAGGCCTGATGGTGAGCTGACCCTGTAAAAAATTATATGCGAGGGCCTGCTGGTGAGCTGACCCTGTAAAAGATTTTAGATGTGGGCCTGCTGGTGAGCTGACCCTCTAAAAGGTTGTAGGTGAGGTTCTGCAGGTGAGCTAACTCTCTAAAACATTATATGTGAGGGCCTTCAGGTGAACTGACCCTGTGAAGATTTTAGGTGCGGGCCTGCTGGTGAGCTGACCCTGTAAAAGATTTTAGGTGCGGGCCTGCTGGTGAGCTGACCCTCTAAAAGGTTGTAGGTGAGGGCCTGCAGGTGAGATGACCCTCTAAAACATTATATGCAAGGGCCTTCAGGGGAGCTGACCCTGTAAAAGATTGTAGGTGAAGGGCTGATGGTGATCTGACCCTGTAAAACATTATATGCAAGGGCCTTCAGGGGAGCTGACCCTGTAAAAGATTGTAGGTGAAGGGCTGATGGTGATCTAACCCTGTAAAAAATTATATGCAAGGGCCTGCTGGTGAGCTGACCATGTAAAACAATATAGGCGAGATCCTGCTGGTGAGCTGACCCTCTAAAAATTTATATGCGAGAGCCTGTAGCTGAGCTGACCCTGTAAAACATTATATGCAAAGGGCATATATGCGAGGGCATTATATGCAACGAATAAGCATGTGTTGATATGATGGAAGAGGAGAAGGAGGATGAGAAAAGGAAGATTCAACCATATACCCTTGTTTCTGGTGGAAGGGGTTCATGGGAATACAGTGTATTCAGTCCATTACAAGCAACACATTTAAAGTGCCTTAACGTTCATCAGCTTTCCTCTGGTTGCGTCAAGATTTAATGGTCAATCCAGGCCTTGTCAACCTGTCAGCATTTTCAGTTGACAGGCGGATAAGCTTATCTGTTATAATCCCACCAGTAGCACTAAATAGCCGCTCAGACAAAATGCTGGTGCAGGGCAGGCCAGCACCTCCAAAGCGTAGAGCGCCAGTTCGTGCCACATGTCCAGCTTGGACACCCAGTAGTTGTAAAGCACTGAAGGATCATTGAGGACGCTGACACGGTCTGCTATGTACTCCTTCACCATCTTCCAAAATGTTTCCCTCATTGTGACAGTAGGCCTCACAGGCTTTAGATAATGTTTCCCTGCCTCTGTTGGAACTGCTGTGTGTTCCCCTTGTCTCCCCTCCTTGGTTGGCCAAGGAACTACGGACTCTGCCCCCAGCGTTTTCAGATGGAAATTTTTGGAGCAATTTTTCAACAAGGACCTTCTGGTATTGCACCATTTTGATCGTCCTCTCCACCAGAGGAAAGAGAGATGAGAAGTTCTCTTTGTAGCGGGGGGTCGAGAAGGGTGAACTACCGGTAATCCGTGTTGTCTAAAATGCGTATAACGCACAGATCAGGAAAAAAAGCAGCCGAACATAAAGTCAGCCATGTGTGCCAGAATACCAACAGGCAAGACTTCACTGTAGTTCATCATCAGGATAATCACTCTCAATCTCCTAATCCTCTTCCTCCTCTTTTGCCCACCCACGCTGAACAGATGGATTTAAACTTCCATGGGTATTACCCTCTGTAGTGGAGGCAACCGTCTCCTGCTCCTTCTTCTCCTCCTCTTCATCTTCAAATTCGCGCTGAGAAGATGAACTGAGGGTGGTCTGGCTTCCCCCATTTCCACCTTTTCCACATGCAAAGCATTTTCCTTAATTGTGAGCAGCAAGCGTTTAAGTAGACACAGAAGTGGGCTAGTTACGCTGATAATAGCATTATCTGACTGGAAATGTGACGACCATGTTGCAGCTGGTATTCCACTACTGCCCTCTGCTGCTCACAAAGTCTGGCCAACATGTGGAACGTGGAGTATCAGTGCTTGCTCACGTCGCACAACAGCTTGTGAGGTGGCAATTTCAAGCACTGCTGCAGTGTTGACAGACCGGCTGAAGCTGTCGATGACTTGCGGAAATGTGCACACACGCGGCGCACCTTCACCAGTAGCTCAGGCAAATTGGGGTAGGTTTTGAGAAACCGCTGAACCACTAGGTTGAACACGTGGGCTAGAAATGGGATGCATCTGAGCTTGCCGAGCTCCAAAGCCGCCACCAAGTTATGGCCATTATCAGACACAACCATGCCTGGTTCTAGGTTGAGTGGCGAGAGCCACAGCTCAGTCTGGTCTCTTATCCCCTGCCACAGCTCTGCGGCGGTGTGCAGTTTGTCCCCTAATCATATCAGCTTCTGCACGGTCTGTTGCCGCTTCCCCACTGCAGTGCTACACTGCTTCTAGCTACCGACTGATGACTGACTGGTGCTGCACACAGATAAATCAGAGGTGGAAGGGGAGGAGGAGGCGGAGGAGGAGAAGTGGGGGTTGAAGCCACTAACGTAGGTGGTGGCAGAAACTCTGATGGAATTAGGGCCTGCAATCCTTGGCTTCGGTAGCACCTGTGCCATCACAGGGTATGACTCGCTGTATGAGATCGTGCATGCAAAAACTGTAGTATAAAAATTCACTACAGTGAACAATGGCTAAAAATTTAACTTATATCTATATATAGAAATATAGAACTCTATATATATTTATATAAAGCCCTAACTACTTTTTTCTTATTTTTTAACCAAAAGAAATAAAGGGACGGAGATGGAAGGGACAGGGACGGAGGGTGGTTTAGTGATCTGGAACAGCTACAAATGAAAAAAAAAAAATCTGTGCAGCTATTCCAGATGTTCTTCTTCTTTTCTTCTTTTCAGCAGGAAAGGAGTTAAAATGCTGTGGTGGTGCACCACAATTCCCAGCAAGCCACAAGCAGCACAGAAAGGAACAGAACCTCTCTGCATGCAGTCACCAGCTAGAATGGCTGCATGCAGGGAAGTTCTGCCTCTTCCTGTGCAGCTATAGCCCTGCCATTGGCTGGAGCGTTGTTCCAGCCTAAAACACTGATATCCCCTGCCTGACCTAGGAGGAGAAAGGTGCTGAGTTGTTCAGCAGCGGTCACCTCTAGATGACACCCCCCGTCACCCCCTGCAGCTCTGTATCAGAGCCAGAGCTGCGATGCGCATGCCTGAAGAATCTGGCCAATAGCAGCAATTGGGGCTGCAGGGGGGCGGTTCAGCACCATGCTGCCCTTACCAGGCATGGCTGCCTGCCGTAGGAGCAGGCATGTTTCCACGACTCACCCCCGATGCTTCCCCAGAGCCCCATGGACCTTGCGCTGTACATGTACGGCGCGGGTCCTTAAGGGGTTAAATGTGAAACATCATGTAAATATAATTGCGCCCCAGCAAAATCAATCTTTTCTCAATTACTTTGCCATTCCAGTGTTGGAACAACTTTGGGGAAATATCAGTATAAAAACGAACCGTTTTACTTTTCAGAAATGTTTTGTTCCTTTTCTGCATGAATAACCAGGTGACAGCTTTTTGATACTATGCCGCTTTTCTTAACAACAGTGACATTGTTTTCATTTCATTGTAACAATGCATTTTTGAAAATCTTAAGAAATGTATCACTAAAACATGTTTTATAGTTCTATCTTAATTGTAGTTTTAAATTATTTTAAGTCTGCTAAATATAAGATTTCTCCCAAGTTTTTATTTTATTTGTAAAGAACCAGGAAAACACATATGTCCCTGAAAAAAGGGAAGGAGATTAACATACTCAATACTATAGGTAGGACACAAGCTATTAAATAAATAAAAAACTAGGTAACAAAAATGGAGCCTGTCAGTTTCATTCTACTCTAATCACAGGCAGGCTTCCTTATATATAAATCATTCCAAAAAGATGTGTTTTACTCTGGTACACATTGGCAATTCTGACAAAACATTGTTCTATAAAGAATGGGATGACTTGTTCACTGGATTGCTCCTCTCACGCTTCCTCCTGCCTAGCTTATCTTGACAGGTCAGTCCCTATTGGCATATCATGAGAGAGCTCTCCAGTTGAGCCATCAGGGAAGTACTGGCAGTACTGCGGTCAAAAGTCCAGAGCAGCTGGGGGCCCAGGCACTTTGTTTTTTTTTTTTACACAATGAACCTCATTAGTATTCATTTCAGTGAATTTTATTGAAGCTGTGTGGCCCATAGTTTTTTATATTGGTTGGGGAACGAGCCCTCTCCAGTACTTGGACATTTACTAAAGAAATTATTTTGCAGGTTCCTAGGGGGAATTGAACCTCAAAACCTACTGCATGGAAGGTAGCAAGTTTAACCACTTCACATCCGGGCCATTTGCCCCCTTCCTGACCAGGCCTAATTTTGCAAATCTGACATATGTCACTTTATTTTTAAGAAAATTGCCAAAACCCACTTTTTAAGGACCAGTTCAGGTCTGAAGTCACTTTGTGGGGTTTACATAGTGGATACCCCCCATAAATGACCCCATTGTATAAACTAAACCCCACAAGTTAGTTAAAACTGATTTTACAAACTTTGTTAACCCTTTAGGTGTTCCGCAAGAATTAAAGGAAAATGGAAATCAAATTTTTACATTTCACTTTTTTGGCAGATTTTCCACTTTAATCCATTTTTTTATTTAACACATCGTGGGTTAACAGCCAAACAAAACTCAATATTTCTTACCCTGTTTCTGTGGTTTACAGAAACACCCCACATGTGGTCGTAAACTTGTCACTACCAGAGTTTTGAGATGTTCTCACAGCTCTGTTTCTCCACCCCTGTGATGATGTCACTACTAGAGCTTGGAGGAGTCCTCCCAGCTGTTCCTCCTGCGTTTGATTTCCCTGCCCTTAAATCACCCCTCATCCTTTCTAGGTTGTGGATTATAGTTCTCATTTGAGTTGTAGCTCTTGCTTGAGTATCTTCACTTGTTAGCTATCATTTCACTGGACCTGTGTTCTGCTGCAGCAAGCACTCCGGATATTGCCAGCTGTCCTTGGATCCGTCTTCTCTGCGGCTGCAGCACCTTCAGCTAAGTGTGCAGACATTGTTGTGTACCTGTTTATTTTCTGACTGGATCTGAGGCGGCCACGGTTCCCTCCATATTCTGAGCAGGGCATCGGTGGCCGTGCCCCTTCCACTATTGTAGGGGTTACAGTGGTCATCAGTCTTAGGTACGTGGGCATGCCCTGTTCCACCATTTGGATCCGGGCATGTGCTTTAGCAGCATAGGGAGAGCTTTGAGGGTCTGACAGGGGTCACCCTTTATCCTCCCTAGTTTGGGTCCGGTCAGTAGCTCTATTAACTGTGTATGCTCTTGTTGCTCACATACAGCCGTGACAAAACTGCTGTAAGGGCACACGGCAGGGCACAGAAGAAAAGGAGCGCCATATGGTTTTTGGAAGGTAGATTTTGCTGAACTGGTTTTTAGATGTCATGTCCCTTTTGAAGCCCCCCTGATGCACCCTTACAGTAGAAACTCCCAAAAAGTGACCCCATTTTTGAAACTAGGGGATAAGGTACTAGTTTTATTGCTACTATTTTGAGGTACATATGATTTTCAATTGCTCTATATTAAATTTTTGTGAGGCAATGGTTTTTATTTTTTATTTTTTTACAACATTCATATGACATGGTAGATCATGTGCTATTTTTATAGAGCAGGTTGTTACGGACGCAATGATATCAAATATGTCTACTTTTTTGTTTGTTTCAGTTTAACATTATAAAGCATTTTTGAAAAAAAAAATGTTTTTGTGTCTCCATTTTCTGAACACCATATTTTTTTATTTTTCTGCTGATCGTCTTGTGCAGAGGCTCATTTTTTGCAGGAAGAGTTGACGTTTTTATTGGCACCGTTTTTGGGCACATATGATTTTTTGATCATTCATTATAACACTTTATGGGGCAAGGTGACCAAAAAATTGGTTGTTTTAGCACATTTTTTATTTATTTATTTTTACAGTGTTCACCTGAGGGGTTAGGTCATGTGCCATTTTTATAGAGCAGGTCATTATGTATGTGGCAATACCTAACATGTATACCTTTTCTTATTTATTTAAGTTTTACACAATAATAGCATTTTTGAAACCAAAACAAGAATGTTTTAGTGTCTCCATAGTCTGAGAGCCATAGATTTTTTTATTTTTGACCGATTGTCTTATTTAGGGTCTCATTTTTTGCGGGATAATACACTATAGAACCACAGTGTTAAAAAAAGAAAAGCTGAAAAGTAAAGGTTACAGTTTTCTGTAAAGTGAATGTCGCTGTAAAAAATTATGGAGCAAAAAGCATTACAATTAAAGTATCTTTGTACAGTACTTTTAAGTTTCACAAAACAGTATTTGGTATCCTGTAATCATTATAACCTATAAAATATAGTGAACGCATTAGTTATCGTGATCTGTAAATAAAAAATGGAGCATTTTTAACCCAACAGACACAAAAAATTATGTTGGGTGTTATGGTTATGAATGTTAGAAGGGCTGGTGGTAGTGGTGGGGGGGACATAGTTTGTCTATACGGGGTCCTGACATTCCTGATGACAGCCCTGGAGCTCTCAATCAAGTCAATACAGGGAGGAAGAACCCAGAGGAAAGCCACCGAGTGGGCACTTCAAAGATTATGTATACTCTGAAACACAGCAGTGTTTAAGATTAAAATATTAATCTTTGTATTGTGGGAACCTATCGCTGTCTCACACTGCCTGTGGTTAGGGCAACCTGAGACAGTTGACAATTTCCCTTTAACTAATTTGTAATAGGGCTCATGTATATATATGACTGTGTCCAATTCATTGGCATGTGAAGTTGCTGTGGGTCAATATTTTGGGTCTTATGGTTTTTTATGGGTGACATATTTTCAAGGATAGTTTTGATGAAGACAACTCATCTTCAATAAAAACTAGCCTAGTGATAGATTGTTGCAGTTCTGAATTTTGAAAATGCTGGAAAATTCTGTAGTTGATATAATCTGGGGGAGTTGGAATTAGCCAACAATTTTACCTGCAGAAGCTGGGGTAGTGGGGCACTTGAGAGAGAAACCTACTTTCATGATGCCTATGTATTCTTCGAGGGCATTTGGGAAAGAGTATGGGTGGGGTTGGGTGAAATGTATAACATGAGCCAATTGGTTGACAAACCTATAAAATGTATATATTGTTGCTCTTTTAAAACTAAGAAAACCATTTATATTTTTTAGCATTATACCTTATATTTAACTTTTTTATCATATAAATTAAGTTTATATTGAACATAAATTCTAAACACAAACCAGAATGCATATTTTAGCATTTTCTGTCTGGAGGATGCCATGGTAGTATATTTTCACATCAAGAAACTATTAACAAATTCAGTGCTGAAGGCAGTAAGAAAACAACTGAGAATAGATGATTTTCTAACTCATTAATCTTTGCCCACTTTAACTGTGCTAAACATCACAAGGCACAAAGAACACTGAAGGAATGTGCTCTTGTTAACCTGCAATGTCAGCACCATAATACTACTTAAACAGTCATTTAATAATAGAGCACAATTAAAAAAGTAAAATGGAAAACCTGGTTACTGATCCATTTTACTGAAAGTGCTTTGTTCAGTTATTTACTAGCACACTACGCACAATAATCCTTATATTAAACCATACTAATTAACTTCCTTAACTTTTTTTTTTATACATAATGCTGGATTTATTGTGGATTTATTATGACTGGTAATAGAAAATATAATTGGTGATAAAAGCATAGACGTTAGCAGAAGAAAAGAATAATTACAATCAGAAATGATTGTACAATACTAAAGTTTAGAGATTCTCGTTTAGAGTTCTTATTCTAATGAACCTGAATTTTGTGTGATTTGATTTGGGAGAATACAGAAGGAGAAAAAGAAGGAGAGAGAGAGAGAGAGAGGGAGAGAGAGGAAGAGAGAGAGAGAGGGGGAGAGAGAGTTACATTTACAGTTACATTTAAAATTAGGAACCAGATGATGCTTTTGGCAGTGATCGATCAAGATAAAAAATAGTGATAATTCTTGAGGTTCTCCAGGAATTAAGAAAATGAAAATACTTAAATATTACTTTAATATAAATATATTCTCAAATACCTTTCATTATTTATAATGGCTAGTTTTTTCTAGGGAGCAATCATCAGGGGAAACAAAATGGCCACTGTCCAATTAGTTCACACAAAACCTGTCCTGATCACACATGAGGACAAGTTACTTTACAACACTGAGCTAAGGAGCTGCCTTATCCTCCTCCTCTTCTCTACTTGTCAGGGATTATGATCCTGATTACAGATGATAAGAACTTTAGTTGAATCTCAGGGGAATTTAGTTCATGAGGAGACATGAAGTACAGAGAGGATGGACGGAACAGGGTGTGTACATTTTTTGCTATGGTGCTGGAGGTGGCTTACAAGAGCTGCTGCTCATTATCCACACCTTACCCTCCTTTGATGTATCCGCATCATCTCCATTCCTGCAGAGATTTACCTGTATTCAGGATCATGATTCCTGACAAGTAGAGCAGAGAGGAGGATGAGGCAGCACTATGGCTCATTGTAGTGAAGTAACTTCTCCTCCTGTGTGTTAGTTCTTCTAATGATTGCTCCCTAGACAAAACAAGCCCTTCTAAGTAATGAAAGGTATTTTCTGAATATATTAATTATAAAATAATATTTAAGTATTTTCATTTATTTTTTATTCCTGGAGAAACCCTTTAACTTTGAACAGTTATTGTTATAGAAATTAGACAAATCTTGCAAATTACCACAGAAATTCAGCCTATAGAAATGTGTTAACGTGTGAATAATACAAGAAATTATAAGGACCTGGATTAGTATCTTAAGAGTACCATACATGGCGCTGTCTGGTCAAGGGAACTGCATGCAGATTATTGCTAATTGCAGGGCTGCTCCTGTTCTTTCCTGACTCATGTGAAAAGGCCCCAATTCATGGCTGATCGAGGTCTGCCAGAGAGAGATCCAATGTTTGCTAGTGTAGGGGAAGGAAGTGACATCTATATGTCTTAATAGGGGAATATATAGAATGGAGATTTATTCTTGTCATTTTTGGATCCAATATCTGTTAGCTAAAAAGCATGCAATAATGAACTGTGTGAAGAAGGCTTTAGTCTAAATCTGAGATAGCTTTGTTTCACAGGATCATGATGGACTTTAAAGCATTTTTATACTCAGTTCTTGGTATGAACTGAAACACATGCATTAGTGAATCCATACAGTTTGTCAATTTGCTACTTTTTTTTAACTTCGTAAAAAAAATACGGGGTTATTTATGAAACTGGTGTAAAGTAGAATTGGCTTAGTTGCCCATAGCAATCAATCAGATCCAACCTTTCATTTTGGACAGCTCCTTTGGAAAATACATGGTGGAATCTGATTGGTTGCTATGGGCAACTAAGCCAGTGCTACTTTACACCAGTTTTATAAGTGAGCCCCATATATATTACAGTATTTACTTTAGCTGTATTTGAGTGATCTGTATATATTGGAATTTTTCCTATCTGAGATAAAACAACTATATAGCGCTCCTTTTTCATTTTTATAAACACAACACATTTAGGAGTAACACTTTTTGGTCTTTACAATTAGCTTGCTCAGTTTTCATTAATTTTTATTGAACTTAAAACTAGAGATGAGCAAATCAATGTTAAACTAATTGGATTCTGTATCATTTTTGCAAGAATTCGATTTGTTTCCAATTCCATTTTTTTCTGTGATTCAATTCAGAAGAATTGAAGGGGAAGAAGGGGGAGGGAGCAGAGAGAGCAAGAAGAAAAAAAAAAGAGAAAAAAAGTAAAGAAAAACATGAGAGACTAAACATAAAAATATGAGTCCTAGAAGACCTTAGAGTATTATATACAAATTTTCAGGCCAATTGGAGCAGTTTCGATTTGGGTAGAATCAATTTGGGCTCAAACTGAATTGTGAGTGATTTTTAGGCTCAAAACCTACCTTTTACATGCAAATATTGTTTACAGTTAGGACTTGTATGCTTAGAGGCAAGAAAGTCTTTGTGACTCTGTATTATTCCCCCATAAGCACTCAGTGTGCCAATGTATGGTGTCTGTATGATGTCAAACTAAAGGGTTATCCCATGATTAATGTAAAAAATGAAAACCAGACATCTTATAGAAGAGAGATCTCCTCATTCATTTTTTCTTCTGGTATTTATTTCAAGTTGGCAGCTCAGGGGGTGTGTACTTTCTAAAGGGGGTGCATCATTTCTGCTGCAGCTCTCTCCCTATGACAGTTCAGGGGACATGTCCTTTCTGCTGCAGCCACTGAGCATATGCATCCACCTCAGTGATGTTCTTCGGATGAACAGAGGAAAAGTAGAAGAATGAACTACAGATAGCGCTATACAGATAGATACTAAATATATTAGCGGTTATGCTAGATTTTAATTGCATGCAATTACTAAAGTAATAAGATCCAGGTGGTTTTAAAAAGGTAGAACATCCGCTTTATGCTAGGTTCATATCACATTTTTTCCTTGTGTTTAATGTATACAAAAAAGTGTACATTAAATGGATTGAACAAAAATTATTATTGGTGATTTCTTAACACACATGCATATTGTATGCTTCAAGATCCATTTCCAGCAAAATATAAGACCCTTAAAAACATTATACTTTATTTCAGTCAGTTAAAAAGTTTTAACCCTCTAGTGTAGATGGTGATGAATTATCAGTTTATCAGACAATACAATACAAAATACCTGATGCGCAATTCCCTACCAAGAGATACACAAATACATATAACAACCAAGCAGATTTAAATTACTGTGGGGTGAGGAGACCTTTCCCTCAAGATCACTCTATGATACAGCTTAGCCCAGAGACGACCCCTAATGGTGGGGACTCTCTGTCCTCGTACCTGGGATATAACACCCTCACTGTCCCTCAATGGGTCCTATCACCCCTAGCGCCCCAAAATGTTTCCCCCACACACTGGGTTCCTCAGGGGGTCAGTACAATAAGTGAAAATTACTCGTAGCTTGTAAGTCACCTATACACACATAAATACATAGATCACAAAAAGGAAACAAATAATAAGGCGCATCTACATTCAACACTTTATAAGTGCAATGATACCGTGTGCTATCTATTATTGGGAACGGGCTATACCAAACTCAATGGGATCTTTTATGCCTCATGATAAAACATTATACCAGTCCTATTAGAGAGCTCCACTCTGCAGGCACATCCCAATAGACCTTGATAGGTACCTAAAACAAAAAGAACGGGACTCAGCATAACCAGATTCAACATTCTGTCCTCCTTAATATACAAAAGGGATAGTATGTCACTTACATGGGTGTGGGCAATCGTTCTGGACAAAGACGGTACTGCAGTGTTCAGTGGAGGTTAACATAAGCCCAATACTTATTGACCAACGTGCTCAAATAAACGGTCAGTGTGACAAAAGACCAGGATGGATGTCAATGTCACAACTATTCAAGAAATATAATGGGCCGCCATCGTTATACACATGCCTATAAAGATAGAATTGGAAACATGTAGGTCCTCAAACTCCCCTGCAACATCTAATTAGTATCAAGGCTCAATAACTCACATGAGATGGTCCCATCATCTCTTCACCGCTCCCAGGGTTCCTTCAGTGGCGATAGGCACTGATCATGCTGTGCCTAATTCCCCTATATATACCCATCAGGGCTCAATTAAAACATCCCGCCTTCCTCCGACCGCAGATGATGCGCGGACGCCATTCCGGGTACTTCCGGTCACGTGATAAGTATCACATGACACACATATTCCCCTTACTTCCGGCCGAAGGAACATAGATCATCGGTGGAACGCATATGCGTTCCACCGGCAGGAAGAGCGTCATCCCTTAACTTCCGGGGATCAGATAATCGGTGGAGCGCAAATGCGCTCCACTGCCACTACAAGGGGGACGGCGCATAACAACGTTCCAACCCCCTGGCTAAAGTGGTAGGGAGATGTCATGCTTCGGGCCAATGAGTATATTAAATGGCCCCTGTAGGGAGAGAGATGAAATACTAGGGGACAATAAGTTTATTAAACAGCCTGTCACAAGTTGGAGGTCCCAGGAGAGACCACCGCGTCGTCAAGCAATAAACAAACGGAAAACAGATACAGACACACAAGAGTTTATTGCACAAACAGAAAACTGGAAAGGCAGCACAGACAAAACAAGAGCTCTATGTACCGTCAGCACAGTGGGAGAAAACCCCCACTGCGCCACTGTCTAGTAATACTCCAGAGGGGCGTGACTAAGCAACTCCTGGTATTCACTAGAGCCCTAGATGGTGAGGGTTAGACTTTGCCGCAGGAAGTTGCCAGGGTCCACTCTGGAGCGTGAACTAGACAGTGACAGCAGAAGCGAATGGACAACAGGTACCAGAAGGTACCGACGGCACATAGGCAAACATAACAGACAGGTAAATACAAAACAGGGCAAATAATAACACAAGCAGGAGTTCATGCAAGGGAGCAGGAGTGGCAATGAGCAGAGAAGGACTTGCTCCACCAGTAGAAAACTGCATGGCCTTGTCATGCCACTCTGCTGCAAAGGCTTGCTGAACACAGACATATGAATACAAAACAGGGCAACTAATAATACAAACAGGAGTTCACGCAAGGGAGCAGGAGTGGCAATGAGCAGAGAAGGACTTGCGCCACCAGTAGTAAACTGCATGGCCTTGTCATGCCACTCTGCTGCAAGGCTTGCTGAACACAGACATATGAATACAAAACAAAGTAACTAAAACATAACTGGCAGAACAGAAAGACAGGAAAGAGGACAGGAAAAAGGACGCAAATGAACAAGTAGGGAAACTCACAGAGCACAGACAGACACAGATCCCATGGGTCAGCAGCATGGGAGAGAGTAAAACCAGGAACAGGACAGACAACACACACCAGGAGAGCTGACCCAGAACTGAGGAAACCTCAGCCTTATATACAGGTTCCATGGGTGCAGCAGAGAGACCACACCCATGGAGCAGACAGAGGATTAACTCCTAATAGGAACACAGGGGAGTTAACCCATACAGAACCACAAATAGCACACAGAAACTGAGCTGCAGCAAGAGCATAGACAGAAGGTCACAGCCAGAGGTAACGACTGTGACACAGCCCCTGTACCCTAAAAATGAGGTAGCGTGCACCCTACTCCCAAGATAATACACACTAACATATTACAACTGTACCGATTAGCCTTCATCATTACTACCCCCACTGCCCAGATGTGTCAGTGGGTTTAATTCATACCACAGAGGGGCAGATATTCCCCTCTGACCACTTATAATTTATATTTTTACATTTTAGAATGCTGCCCGCATCCAAGGCACGGTTAGGAACCACATTGACATTCACGAAGGTGCTGAATAATACAGCTAGAAAGGACAACCCAGACTTGCAACTTCCCTACAGAAAACAACCATAGGTGAGTCTTTCGTTCATATCCCGAGGGGACTGGGACCGGAACTGGTAGATCCACTCCGATTATTTTTGTAATATCCTCCGGTCCCAAACATTCCCTCTGGGTGAAGGTGACATAAGTTCCAGGACCGAGAATTTAAGAGCCCTGGGATCCCCATCATGTGTCTCCTGGACATGACAAGATACCGGCGTAGCATTTTTCTTATACACGTCATTGACATGCTCACACACCCTTCTTCTCAGCTCCCTAATGGTTTTGCCAATATAATCTTTAGGGCATGGACACTGGCAGATGTAGATGACTCCTCTACTTCTACAGTTCACAATGTCCCCAACCTGAAAAGTCTGCTGTGTGACTGGACACGTAATGGTCTTAGACGTGGATACAAACTGACAGGCCTTGCATGATCCACACCGGAACATGTCAGTTGGTTTACGATCAAGCCAAGTGCCAGATCTCGTTATGGGCACATAGTGGCTATGTACAAGCCAGTCCCTAAGACTCCTCCCTCTACAATATGTAACGCTCGGGTGGGTTGCTAACACATCTGACAGATCAGGGTCCATAGTCAGTGGATCAATATTTATTCAGAATCTCTTTCACTTGTACATTAGCCACATCATACGTAGATATTAACTGGATCTATGAGGATTCCGCCGATCCACCCTTCTTGGGGGTCAGGAGGCTAGCGCGTTCACGTTGACACGCATATTTGAATGCTTCATTTAGGGTTGACTTTGGATAACCCCTCTTACAGAACCTGTTAAATGCTTGTTTGGCCTCACCATAGAACATTTCTGATTCAGAGCAGTTCCTCCGTACCCGAAGGTATTGTCCCCTCGGGATACCCCTCTTAAGTGCCAGGGGGTGATGGTTCTGCCAGTGCAGAATGGAGTTAGTAGCTGTATCTTTTCTGTAAATTGTGGTGGCGAGTCTGTCTGCTTATTTACTCTCACATCTAAGAACGTTATCGACTCTGATTGTACCTCATACATGAACCTAAGACCTATTTCGTTATTGTTCAGTACACTTATGAAGCTCACAAATTCATCCCCATTTCCTTTCCAGATCACAAACATGTCGTCTATGAAGCTAGTCCAGAATGATATTTTCTCGCTCCACCACACCTCGTTATCAGGAAACACCACAACATTCTCCCACCAACCCAGGAAGAGGTTGGCATATGTGGGGACACAGGGGCTTCCAATAGCCGCCCCCCTGAGCTGGTGGTAGAAACGCGTGTCATATAAAAAGAAATTATGTGTTAAGCAGGTCAAGAACAAAGAGATTGTGTGCCTGACAGTGCGTGCCTCTCGTTTTTAAATAATATGCTACTGCAGTTAATCCTTTTTGGTGTGGAATGGAACTATATAATGACTCTACATCTATACTGGGTAAAAGACAGTCAGGATCGATGCTGGGTGTCTTAATTTTATTGAGAATCCATTGTGTCTCTAGTGTAGGATGGCAGGGAGAGAACGAACTGTCTCAATGCCCAATCAATATAGATACCGCAGTTTTGTGTAAGAGAGCCTACACCAGAGACAATGGGGCGACCCTTTAACGGAGAAATGCCTTTATATACCTTGGGTAATCCATAAAAGGTAGCCAGACTGGGGGTAGTTGGAAGTAGGAATATGTATTCAGACTTGCTGATAACTCTGTTACTCAGGCCAGTATACTGTGAAATCAGAGGACACAATGCTGTACCCCTCCCTATCCTTTAGTAAATCCAGGCACATTTTTTAAACCCTGCCATGATCAAGCATAACTAAGTTTCCGCCTTTATCTGACGGCTTGATGATAATGGATTTATCATTCTCCATTTTTCGCAGCGCCTCCATTTCTTCAATTGATAAATTGAACCCCCTGGGATGTATGTTCTCAAGACGTTCCAGCTCGAGAATGACCAATTGAAGAAAGATGTCTATGTGTTCATAGTTGAATGGAGGTGGCATCTTAGTGCTCTTTGGTTTTAGTTCCGTAAAGGGTAAAGGGACCCTGACCTGGCCTCCTTGACCCTTCTTCCAACAGGTCCATAAAGATATGGAGATCTAGAAGGTCACTCTCACTTAGCCTCAATCTCTCACATGACTGTCTATTATTGTGTTTATAAAATTTGTGCCACTTTAGTTTTCGAGCAAATAGGTGAAGATCTTTCACCCATGTGAACGGGCTGAAATTAGTCGTGGGTACAAAGGACAGCCCTTTCTTCAATACATTAATTTCAATCTCACTCAAACCCCGTGTTGTCAGATTCATGACTTGTAGGTCATGGGAAGGGTCTTGTTCTCCTGACTTTGCCATGGTATGGTGCCAGAATTTTCTCTAAAAAAGACGAGGGGGGTGCTTAAGAAGATGGAGTATTGTCCGCTGGGGCGGAGGAAAAGGAGGAGAACGAGGTAGAGGGAGAATTTCCTCCCTGCATGTGACCTCTTTGTCTCTCCCATCTCTGCCTTCGTCTCCTCTGTCTCCTAAATGTGGATGCTCCCCTATTGCTGTATGCTGCAAGATCTTTTCAGGAGTTATCGCAGTTCTCCGTATAAAAAGCAAAAGAAAAAGGGTAGCAGATCTGCACAAACTAGACAAGTGGTAAAGGTGAACAATCAAAAGTGCAGTCTGCAAGTGTATGCTCAGCGCAACTAACAGTCTGTCTCTTAGCCCATGGGGGCGTTCACACTTCTCTTGTTAAGGCAATATACTTCAGTGCTGAATGCAGGTACCGTTATGCTCGTTTCTGCCCATTATTCCAGCGCTGCAACCCTAAAAAATGATGCATACATAGTGTTCACCGTGCATAGATAAATATAGTCGCACTTTATTGTACTTACAAAGTTAAATGAAAAGGACGATTCCGGCACTTATTGTTCTTCCCATAAACTCTTCCTCTTTATTGAATCACATCATGTGCGGAACAGTATCACAAACAAGCAATTGTTTACACGTTTCGGAGACCTTCTCCTTAGTCGTAACAATGTGGTCTGAGAGTTTGGAAAAATTTAAAGACCCATGTACCCTCCCCCAACTAGTGGGTGGTGGTAACATGATGTCATGAATTGATCAACCCAAAGACTCACACCTGGAATATCATTATCAGTGGACAATAGTTAAAATAGCCCCACATGATGCTCTCCGCACTACCCTGCGCTTGGACTATGCATATCATAGCCAAAGGCTTTCACATATCAAGAGAGCAAGTACAAGCGCAAGGTGTGAGGAAACGCATCGTGTGAATAAGGCATATACAAAATATCAATGACAGATAAAATATACAAACATATAACCTGTAGAGAACTCTACATGCGAAAAATGGGTAAAAAGATGGATTATATATGGCCGCAATCTTCAAGTTGTTATGATATAAATGGACGTGTTGGAATTAACTTGCAACTTGACTCTATACGGAGACCCATAGGAAAACAACAGCAGGTAACTCTATACTGCATGCGAAAAGCCATCATCCGGTGCATGTCATAAGAGCCATACCTGTGGGGGAATTCATGCGTGCACGCAGAAACTGTAATACAGAAGTGGCTTTTCAAAAAGAATGTGAAGGTATCAAGATGAGATTAAAAATAAGAGGATATCCAACATGGATGCTAGAAAGAGGGTTTAATATAGTGTCAAATAAATCCAGATATGATTTATTATTTGGATCCAAAAATACCCGTAAAACAATTGTAGATCAAAAAGTCAGTGCAGCAAATCAAACCAATAAGGAAGTTATGAATAATGATCATATACAAATTAAAGACAAAAGTAAACGGGAGACAGTAGAGAAAGATCCACCTACACTGGTTTTGACATACAGCCGGCAGTTTAATAAAATACGAAGCATTGTGCAGAAGTGTCTGCCTATTTTATTTGATGACAATATTCTGTACAATGCTTTGAAAAATGGCTGCAAAATAGTGCCTAGAAAAGCAATAACCATGGCAAGTTCCCTTTCCCCTTCCCTGTACGTGGCCAACAAAAACAAAAAATTACAGAGCATGTGGATTAATTACAAAGGCTTCACAAAGTGTGGTAGCCATCCTTGTAAAACATGCAAGTGTGTATCAGTTCGAAAAAGCTTTCATAATGCTGATCATTCAACAACTTTCCCTATAAAAACATATATCAATTGCAATAGCACGGGGGTAATCTATATTATACAATGTGTGGAGTGTGATTTGATGTATGTTGGCAGCACCGTACGTAAGTTCAAAAACAGAATAGTAGAACATCTGAACTACATCTCAAATCCATCTATCCTTAATATTTCTGGTGGTGCCAAACACTTCATCCACACACAGCCGCAACATGGGATCCCTCTGTGCATTTGCAATTGAGAAGGTAATGGCGCCAGCCAGGGGAGGGGACCATCAAAAGAAAAGACTTTGGAGAGAGGCCTTTTGGATTTTCCTTTTAAATACAAGGGTGCCAACAGGTCTCAACCAAAATAAAGAATTGATGTATATTTACCAATAACCTCTTATACTGGAAGTTAGCATTTAATTTTCCAGTTGCCATTAGATGTCATTTGTCATATGTTATACTATATCATATGTCTGTCTATCATGGTTTGTTTTGCAAGTTAATTCCAACACGTCCATTTATATCATAACAACTTGAAGATTGCGGCCATATATAATCCATCTTTTTACCCATTTTTCGCATGTAGAGTTCTCTACAGGTTATATGATTGTATATTTTATCTGTCATTGATATTTTGTATATGCCCTATTCACACGATGCGTTTCCTCACACTTTGCGCTTGTACTTGCTCTCTTGATATGTGAAAGCCTTCGGCTATGATATGCATAGTCCAAGCGCAGGGTAGTGCGGAGAGCATCATGTGGGGCTATTTTAACTAATGTCCACTGAGAATGATACTCCAGGTGTGAGTCTTTGGGTTGATCAATTCATGACATCATGTTACCACCACCCACTAGTTGGGGGAGGGTACATGGGTCTTTAAATTTTTCCAAACTCTCAGACCACATTGTTACGACTAAGGAGAAGGTCTCCAAAACGTGTAAACAATTGCTTGTTTGTGATACTGTTCCGCACATGATGTGATTCAATAAAGAGGAAGATTTTATGGGAAGAACAATAAGTGCCAGAATCTTCCTTTTCATTTTAGTTTCCCTATACGTCCAGGAACATGCTGGCTTGACTCCGGGCACACGGGATACTATATGCCGAATAGGTGAGCAGGACAAACGTTTCCTATACTTACAAAGTTGTTGTCTTGATCAAATCACATAAAATATCTGAAGGGATAGGGATAATAGGGATAATGAGGGAATAACACACACCTGGCCATAGAACAGCTAAGAAGCCAATTGTCCCATTACTTTTGGTACCTTAACAAGTGGGAGGCACATATGCAAACTGTTGTAATTCCTACACCGTTCACCTGCTTTGGATGTAAATACCCTCAAATTAAAGCTGACAGTCTGCAGTTAAAGCACATCTTGTTAGTTTAATTTCAAATCCATTGCGGTGGTGTATAGAGCCAAAAATGTTAGAATTGTGTCAATGTCCCAATATTTATGGACCTGACTGTATAATATACTTTCTAACATAGAAAATATATAGTGCATTTGTATTGTGCAGCAGTTGTGTGTGGTTCTGCTGCGATATCGCAGGTATATAGAGGGACAAGCGCTATTGGAACAACTATTTGCAACGGGTGTGATATAATTGTTTCCCCCCAAAAAAACTGATTGAGTGGTGCAATACACCTGCTTCCACAAAATACTAATTGAGGGGTGCGATATACCTGCTTCCACCAATTACAGAATGAAGGGCGCGATATACTTGCTTCTACAAAATACTGATTAAGGGGTTTTTATATACCTGCTTCCACATAATACTGATTGAGGGGTGTGATTTAACTTCTTCCACAAAATATTGACTAGGGGGTTCTATATACCTGCTTCCACAAAATACTGATTATTGGGTTTGATATACCTGATTTCACAAAATACAGATAGAGGAGTGCGATATACCTGCTTCCACTAAATATAGATTAAGGGGTTCTATATACCTGCTTCAAAAAAATACTGATTACGGGGATTGATATACCTACTTCCACAAAATACTGATTAAGGGGATTGATATACCTGATTCCACCAAATATTGATTCAGGTCTGTGATATACCTGCTTCTGCAAAATATTGATTAAGGAGTTTGATATACCTGCCTCCACAAAATACATATTGAGCGGTGCGACATACCTGCTTTTACCAAATATTGATTGAGGGGTTCTATATACCTGCTTTCACAAAATACTGATTGAGGGGATTGATATACCTGCTTCTACCAAATATTGATTGAGGCCTGCGATACACCTGCTTCCACAAAATAGTGATTAAGTGGTTTGATATACCTCTTTCCACCAAATATTGATTAAGGGGTTCTATATACCTGTTTTCACAAAATACTGATTGAGGGGTGCGATATACCTGCTTCCACAAAATACTGATTAAGGGGTTTGATATACCTGCTTCCACAAAATACAGATAGAGGAGTGCGATATACCTGCTTCCACAAAATACTGATTAAGGGGTTTGATATACCTGCTTCCACAAAATACAGATAGAGGAGTGCGATATACCTGCTTCCACTAAATATAGATTAAGGAGTTCTATATACCTGCTTCGACAAAATACTGATTAAGGGGATTGATATACCTAATTCCACAAAATACTGATTAAGGGGATTGATATACCTGCTTCCGCAAAATACTGATTAAGGGGTTTGATATACCTGCCTCCCCAAAATACAGATTGAGGTGTGCGACATACCTGCTTTTACCAAATATTGATTAAGGGGTTCTATATACCTGCTTCCACAATATACTGATTAAGGGGTTCTATATACCTGCTTCCACAAAATACTGATTGAGGAGATTGATATACCTGCCTCCACAAAATACTGATTAAGGGGATTGATATACCTGCTTCTACCAAATATTGATTGAGGCCTGCGATACACCTGCTTCCACAAAATAGTGATTAGGTTGTTTGATATACCTGCTTCCACAAATATTGATTAAGGGGTTCTATATACCTGCTTCCACAAAATATTAATTAAGGGGTTTTTATATACCTACTTCCACAAAATACTAATTAAGGGGATTGCTATACCTGCTTCCTCAAAATATTGATTAACAGGCTTAATATACCTGCTTCCACAAAATACAGTTTGAGGGGTGCGATATACCTGCTTCCACAAAATATTGATTAATGGGTTCTATATACCTGCTTCCACAAACTACTGATTAACGGGATTGATATAACTGCTTCCACAAAATACTGATAAAGGGTTTGATATACCGACTTCCACAAAATACTGATTGAGGGGTGCAATATACCTGCTTCCACCAAATATTGATTAAAGGGTTCTGTTTCCAAAAAAATACTGATTGAGGGGTGCTATATACCTATTTCTGACAAATACTGATTGAGTGGTGCCATATACCTTCTTCCACAAAATACTAATTGAGGGGTACTATTGCTATATACCTTCTTCCACCAAATACCGATTGAGGGCTGCGATACACCTGCTTCCACAAAATACTGATTGATGGGTGCTATATACCTTTTTCCACCAAATACTGATTGAGGACTGCGATATACCTTCTTCCACAAATACTGCTTTTCTCTATGGACTTAGGCAGAGGGTCATTTAGAAAATGACAGGCAGAGGAAGAGGCAGACCATACCGCAGGGATAGTAGGGGTCGGGCAGGTGCACCAGGCCAGAGCCTAAGTGAGAAGTTAGAGAAGGCGTGTGTGATAACTTCAAAGGGTGCACCAGAGTTGGTTGAGTGTCTCACTCAGCCTTCCGCTTCTGCACCCTCCTCATCTTTTGTATCTGCACCCTCCTCACTCTCTGCTTTGTGCACCTGCAAAGACACCACCACCACCGTAGCCCCCCCACTCGAGTCAGAGGAATTATTTTCCCATCCATTCCCAGACCTTACCGATGCGCAGACATTCTTGGCATCGGATCAGGAAGAGGAGGTAGCAATGGCCGCCACCCAGCAGTTTGACGACAGTACCCAGATCAGCCCAAGGAGGGTGGTCCCAGCTGTCCTTTTCCGAGATCTCTAATGTCAGTGGTGGTGAAGGTGACGATGATGATGTGTTAAAGGGAGAGGAGGGGAGTAAAGAGGGAGAGACGGAGCAGCAGATAGGAAGGAGAAGGAGGAGATGCAGGCAGAACTTACAGTGCAGCGGAGGAGAAAAGCAGACTGCTAATGTATCTGGAGCGAGCCATCCACCATGCACGGTCACATCTTGTGCTCCCAGGACGTCGGCACATGGCTTCGCAGTGTGGGCATTTTTTAACGTGTCAGCTGCTGACAATAGTGTTGCCATCTGCAGCCTGTTCTGTCAATGCATAAGTCGCGGTAAGCTCAACACTTACCTAGGGACCACCGCTTTAAGATGGCACCTGGCCTCCATTACTGAGCCCAGTGGGAGCAACGCCATCAGACCCCACAAAGCCACACTCCCGGCGCTCCACGTCCTGCCTCTTCTCCTTCTCCTGTCTCCTCCCATTTGTCCTCCACCTTCCATTATGCCGTCGTCCTGATCATCTGGCAGAAGGCAGGCTTCCATAGCCCAAATGTTCGAGCGTAAAAAGTTGATGACGCCGGATAACACTTTTGACCAACGGCTGACCGCTGGCTTGTCGGAACAGCTAGCCCGCCAACTACTGCCATATAAACTGGTGGACTCAGTGGCCTTTAGAAAATTTGTGGCCATTGGCACACCGCAATGGAAAGTCCCCGGAAGGAAATATTTCTCCCAGAAGGGCATCCCAGAGCTATATGGTCACGTTCAGTGGCAAGTGTCAGTGACAAGATACATCTGACCACAGACACTTGGTCTAGCAAACACAGGCAGGGAAGGAACATAACTTTTACTGCCCACTGGGTGAAACTTATCATGACCGTCAAGCATGTAACCCGTGGCACCCGTGTGGATTTAATCTTACCGCCACAGATTGCATGCAGGCCTGCCTCTTCTTCTCCTCCTCCTACTCCATCTTCCGTCTTCTCCTCGGCTGACTATTCATTTTCCACTGCTACTGACTCTTCTGCTGCACCCCCCAAGCTCCCCAGAACCTATTTGACATGCCAGGTGAGACTTTGCCATGCTGTGCTGCGTCTGTTGTGCCTGGAAGCCAAGAGCCACACTGGTCCTGCACTCATTTTAGCTCTGCGGTCATAGGCCGATCAGTGGCTAACCCTGATCCATTTAACAGTTGGTAAAGCGGTGTGCAAAAACGGTGCCAATCTGCTGAGCGCGCTGAAACAGGGCAAAATGACACACATGCCATGCATAGCACATGTCCTGAACTTAGTCGTGCAGCGATTCGTTGCCAAATACCCTGGGGTCCGGGACGTCTTGCAGCAGGCCAGGAGAATCTGTCCATTTTAGAAGATCTTATGCGGTCATGGATCGCCTTGCTGATGTTCAGCGGCGACACCACCTGCCCCGTCAGATGCCAGGGCGCCATCAGTGACATTGTGCCTTACACCTTCTTTCTGAAACGTGCATTGCATCATGTCATTGATCAAGCCATTGAGGAGCAGGAGGTGGATGATGAGGAAGTCGCAATGCTGAATGAATTACCAGGGGGGGCTACTCCATTTGAGACAAGTCAGCAGGAGTCTAAAGAGGAGTCAGAGGAGGATGGTGGCTGGGGGGAGGAGGAGTAGGAAGAAGAGCAGGCTTTTGGTGGGATTTAAACTTTTCGGGGATCCCTGGTGTTGTCCATGGCTGAGAGGAGGAGACCGAGGACGATATTCTCCTGGGCGATGAGCAGGAACCAGGGCGCTACACCACTTCCAATTGAGTGCAAATGGGGGCCTTCATGCTCCAGTGTTTGAAGAGGGACCCCCGTATAAAAAGCATAAAGGGCAAGGACCATTACTGGGTGGCAACATACTTAGACCCCCGGTAAAAACACAAAATGGCGGACATGTTATCAGCATAACTGAGTGCTGGAAGAATGCAGCATGTCCAGACCTTGCTATGAGAGATGATGCATTCTGCTGTTGCGGGCGCTGGCAGAGGAATTTCCACCCACAGCGTAACAGGTGCGGGTACCAATCCTACTGCGCCTGCAAGAAGAGGGCGGTTTGAAGATGTGTTGGTCACTTCGGATATGAGATCATTCTTGCAGCCAACCCATCGACAGCCGCCCTCCGGATCCAGTCTCATTGAATGACTGGACTGACAGGTGTCCGACTACATCGGGTTATCGGCCGATGTGGATGCCCTGAGAAGCGAGGAACCCATGGACTACTGGGTGTGCAGCTTTGACCAGTGGACAGAGCTGGCACAATTTGCCATGGAACTCTTGGATTTCCCCTCATTGAGTGTCCCGCCCGAAAGGACGTTCAGCGCAGCAGGGGCTGGGGATCGTGACCGATAAGCGCACTCGCCTAGCTCACGACAGTGTGGACTACCTCACATTTCTTAAAATGAATGAGGCATGGATCGCAGAGGAATTCAACACCTGTGACGACCATGTGTAATTGAATTTCCTCATGCCAGCCCACACATCTGCCACCACACAGAACAAAGAATGGTCCTGGTCTTATGTATATACAGCGGCATAAAAGGCCTTTTCTGTCAGATGAATGCCAAATTTTGGGGGCCTGTACTCTACTGGCCTACAGTAAAATTGTTATTCAGTGACCGCCTAATGTACCTCCAGCCACATAATCACTTGTTCTCTTTTGTCAGGCGAATGCCTAATTTCTGGGGCCTTAACTGGCGTACAGTAAAATAGTCATCAGTGACCGTTTACTATACCTCTAGCCACATAATCACTTGTTCTTTTCTGTCAGGTGAATGCCGAATTTTTGTGGCTTGTACTGATCTACAGTAAAACTGTTATCCAATTTACCTCCAGCCACATAATCACTTGTTCTTTTCTGTCAGGTGAATGCCTAATTTTGGGCTTGTACTCCACTGGCCTACAGTAAAATTGTTATTCAGTGACCGCCTAATGTAACTCCAACAACATAATCACTTGTTCTTTTCTGTCAGGTGAATACCAAATTTTTGGGGACTGTACTGGCCTACAGTAAAATTGTTATCCACTGACTGTCTAATATACCTCCAGCCACATAATCACTTGTTCTTTTCTGTCACGTGGATGCCTAATTTTTGGAGCCTGTACCTCCGTGGCCTAAAATAAAATTTTCTGGTCTCCAGCAGGGCACATTTTTGAGAGTTTCCCTTTAAGATGCAAAAAAATGGCCCTTGATTAAAATACATATTTTTTGTGGGAATTTTGCGACACGGAAATTGATATAGTTAATCTGTTAGTTAGGTGCACGTCATATACCCATTTATTGCTTGAAGTACACCTGCACTGCATACATGACAGGGACATTGATATAGTTAATCCGTCTGTTAGTTTGGTGGGTGAAATATACCTAATTTGTGTGTGAGGTACACCTGCATTGCATATGTGACAGTGAAATTGATAAAGTTAGGGCTTGTTCACACAACCGTGCCGTTTTTTGCAGTCCACAAATTGCAGATCCCGCCCGTGTGCCTTCCGCAATTTGCGGAACGGAACAGGAGGCCCAGTAAAGAAATGCCTATTCTTGTCCGCAAAATGGACAAGAATAGGAAAGGACTCATAATTTTTGCAGGGGGAAATGAATGGTTTCGTATACGGACCGTATGCGGAATGCAGAAAACGGCCTGTATACGGAACGCAAAATACATTCGTGTGAACGAGCCCTTAATCCGTCTGTTAGTTCGGTGGGTGAAATATACCTAATTTGCGTGTGAGGTACGCCTGCATTGCATACCTGACTGGGAAATAAATAAAGTTAGGCTACATGCACACGAAGGACCGATTCATTTCAATGGGTCCGCAAAAAATGCGGACAGCACACCGTGTGCTGTCCACATCAGTGTATCCGTTCCATAGCAAAAAAAAAATTTAAATGTCCTATTCTTGTCCGTTTTAGGCATTGTTACAATGGATTCGAAAAAAAAAAATGAATGGCATTTCATCTTTTTTTTTTTTTGCGGATCTGCAATTTGCGGACCGCAAAACACATACGGTCGTGTGTATGTAGCCCTAGGGTACTTTCACACTAGCGTTTTTCTTTTCCGACGCTGAGTTCCATCATATGGGCTCAATACTGGAAAAGAACTGATCAATTTCACCCCAATGCATTCTGAATGGAGAGAAATGCATCAGGATGTCTTCAGTTGAGTCACTGAACAGCGTTTTGGACGGAGTAAAAAATGTCAAAAGAAAATAGAAACTGATCCGTTTGTCCATATGATAAACGGAGTTACGGATCTGTTCTTGCAATGCATTTGTGAGATGGATCCGCATCCAGATCTGTCTACAAATGCTGTCCGTTTTCATGGAGATTGCCTGATCTGGCAGGCAGTTTCGGCGACGGAACTGCTTGCCGGATCACTCTGCCGCAAGTGATAGTTCGGTGGGTGAAATATGTAATAAGGCCGATTTATTGGCCTGTATTTTTGGGAGGGGTTCTGCTCCGCTATTTTAGGGTCACTCTCCCCCCTCCACTTTGTACGTCGGTTTCAGCACACGTTACCAAGGTGAGCGTGGCTACAGCAGACTGCAGCGCTACAACATACCCACACTGCCCCTCGTTCGTCTCCGGACTGCGCCCCGCAAGCCCAGGTAAGTAGCCGCCTCAGTCTGCGGCCCTGTTATTTCAGTCCGGTCGGCGGCGCTGGGTCCCCAGGTAAGGGGGAGTCACGCTGCACCGGAGCGATCTGCCCGGCAGCCCCGGCTCCAACTCGGCAGTGTAGGTAGGATGCAGGGGTCAGCGTGATCCCGATCTCGTGTTTCGGCGCTCGGTTAATGTTTGGCATGGGGCGCTGTGCCACTAGTGAGGCAGGGTTTTCTTTTTCCCACTCCGATCACTCACGTTTTGTCCCCTCTCCTTGTATCAGCTGGCTTGCTCGCTCCCGGTCTCCCGGGCGGTGTCTTTGGCAGTCACGCTCCCCGATCCTGTCTGGGTTCTTGCGCCCCTGGTGGCCACAGCTGGGTTTGCAGGCTGGGGGTTCGCAAGCCAGCATTGTTGCAGGCAAGGATACTGGCACCATCTGATGTTTCACTCCTGCTATTGCGCAAAAAAAAAAAAATATATATATATATATTATATATATACTCATACACTGCTCAAAAAAATAAAGGGAACACTTAAACAACACAATGTAACTCCAAGTCAATCACACTTCTGTGAAATCAAACTGTCCACTTAGGAAGCAACACTGAGTGACAATCAATTTCACATGCTGTTGTGCAAATGGGATAGACAACAGGTGGAAATTATAGGCAATTAGCAAGACACCCCCAATAAAGGAGTGGTTCTGCAGGTGGTGATCACAGACCACTTCTCAGTTCCTATACTTCCTGGCTGATGTTTTGGTCACTTTTGAATGCTGGCAGAGCTTTCACTCTAGTGGTAGCATGAGACGAAGTCTACAACCCACACAAGTGGCTCAGGTAGTGCAGCTTATCCAGGATGGCACATCAATGTGAGCTGTGGCAAGAAGGTTTGCTGTGTCTGTCAGCGTAGTGTCCAGAGCATGGAGGCGCTACCAGGAGACAGGCCAGTACATCAGGAGACGTGGAGGAGGCCGTAGGAGGGCAACAACCCAGCAGCAGGACCGCTACCTCCGCCTTTGTGCAAGGAGGAACAGGAGGAGCACTGCCAGAGCCCTGCAAAATGACCTCCAGCAGGCCACAAATGTGCATGTGTCTGCTCAAACAGTCAGAAACAAACCCCATGAGGGTGATATGAGGGCCCGACGCTAACAGGTGGGGGTTGTGCTTACAGCCCAACACCGTGCAGGACGTTTGGCATTTGCCAGAGAACACCAAGATTGGCAAATTCGCCACTGGCGCCCTGTGCTCTTCACAGATGAAAGCAGGTTCACACTGAGCACATGTGACAGACGTGACAGAGTCTGGAGACGCCGTGGAGAACGTTCTGCTGCCTACAACATCCTCCAGCATGACCGGTTTGGCATTGGGTCAATAATGGTGTGGGGTGGCATTTCTTTGGAGGGCCGCACAGCCCTCCATGTGCTCGCCAGAGGTAGCCTGACTGCCATTAGGTACCGAGATGAGATCCTTAGACCCCTTGTGAGACCATATGCTGGTCCGGTTGGCCCTGGGTTCCTCCTAATGCAAGACAATGCTAGACCTCATGTGGCTGGAGTGTGTCAGCAGTTCCTGCAAGACGAAGGCATTGATGCTATGGACTGGCCCGCCCGTTCCCCAGACCTGAATCCAATTGAGCACATCTGGGACATCATGTCTCGCTCTATCCACCAACGTCACTTTGCACCACAGACTGTCCAGGAGTTGGCAGATGCTTTAGTCCAGGTCTGGGAGGTGATCCCTCAGGAGACCGTCCGCCACCTCATCAGGAGCATGCACAGGCATTGTAAGGAGGTCATACAGGCACATAGAGTCCACACACACTACTGAGCCTCATTTTGACTTGTTTTAAGGACATTACATCAAAGTTGGATCAGCCTGTAGTGTGTTTTTCCACTTTAATTTTGAGTGTGACTCCAAATCCAGACCTCCATTGGTTGAAAAATTAGATTTCCATTTTTTTATTTTTGTGTGATTTTGTTGTCAGCACATTCAACTATGTAAAGAACAAAGTATTTCAGAAGAATATTTAATTAATTTAGATCTACATAGAAACATAGAAACATAGAATGTGTCGGCAGATAAGAACCATTTGGCCCATCTAGTCTGCCCAATATACTGAATACTATGGATAGCCCCCGGCCCTATCTTATATGAAGGATGGCCTTATGCCTATCCCATGCATGCTTAAACCCCTTCACTGTATTTGCAGCTACCACTTCTGCAGGAAGGCTATTCCATGCATCCACTACTCTCTCAGTAAAGTAATACTTCCTTATATTACTTTTAAACCATTGCCCCTCTAATTTAAAACTGTGTCCTCTTGTGGTAGTTTTTCTTCTTTTAAATATGCTCTCTTCCTTTACCGAGTTGATTCCCTTTATGTATTTAAAAGTTTCTATCTAGGATGTGTTATTTTTGTGTTCCCTTTATTTTTTTGAGCAGTGTATATATATGTTTGCAAAAAAAAATAATGTATATATATACATATATATATATATATATATATATATATATATATATACACCTTCAATGGTTATGGCGAGATTCTCCATTCTCATCTCACTAGATCATGTTCAGTCATTTTCAGTTACGAAATTATCACGTTAGTTCGGTTCATACCGCAACAGACTACGCATAGCACGCTCGTATATTCATCAATCTCATTCACGTTTCAAGTCATTTATCGCCGTTTCCTTATCCATTTAAGTATGTTTTTTTTTCGTTCTCTCTCCAGGGACGATCTTTCTTCTCAGGGTCAACTATCGATTCTGGGTGGTCCAGTTTTGTTTTCCAACAGGTAGTATAGGGAAGTTACAAGGGTAGGTTCGCTCCCTTATTTATTTTCTAAACATACGGTTTTAACTCAGGTATTCTCCTCAACTTGCCATCTGCTCTCCCCACGCTGTGGGTAAGTCAGCTCAGTCTATCGGTTGCAGCAATTCTCGGTCACGAGGTGACACCATTCGCGACTCCTTTTTTCACATAATAGCATGTTTGCACACACCACATTATTCGGTGGTAGGTTTGTCACTAGTGTCTGGTCTCGGGTTATGTCGCTGAGCCTCATTGTTACATACTGTACCTACAGGACCATGTCTCACGCTTCTGATATTGTGGAGGCCTCGGTTGATGATAATGCCACCAGACTGTCCGAAGGGGGTAGCATCCCTTCATTATGGAATTGGACTGTACCCAAGTTGATGTCGCAGCTATCCAGGAGGAGTATACAGTTTTCAGCCTCGGCCAGAAAGGCAGAATTATACCGACTACTCATGTCAAATTCATGTCCTCAACGCCTGGAGGAAGTCTCTATGGCCACGGTCCAGACTTCACTAGCTCAAATTCATGTTATGCTTAACAATCTCATGTCATCTGTCACGGACATTCAATCCAGACTGGAAATGGTCGAGTCCCGTGGTGCCATCCTCACTCCTCCGAATCCGGAGTTGGCCATCCCATCCACGTCCGACGATGGGGGTACCGTTATGACAGTCTCAGTTCCCAATATCACTCCGGCTCACTTCATACCGGCTAACACCAAAAAAGATATCCTTGAAGGCAGGGATGTCAACTTGGCTTCCTTGTTGATTGCTACCCGGGATTTCTCAGACAGCAAAGTCATCGCGTGCGGTGATGTTTCAGTGGTACTCAGGGGCCGTGATCTCAGGTTGAATAGAAAGCTTACCATCCCTGATTTCGTTCTAGCTTTTAACCTATATAGGGATGTTATTTGCTCTGTACGGCCCGACCAGAGGGAGGAATTAGATCTCTATTTGTTCAGGGTAACCGAGTTGGGGTACAAATATGGTGGTAGTTCGTTCTACGACTATCACTGTTCCTTTTCCGCTAAGGCTGCTGCGGCCCTTAGTCAGTTTCGTCACGAACTTGGCTAATATCGACACTGAGATATTTTGTAGACATTTTGATGGCCTTAGGGCTCCTGCTTGTTCCCTATGCCAGTCCATCTACCATAAGGCAGAATGGTGTCACAAAGCTGCCTCAAGTGTCGATAGCAGCCTTTCCGCACAGCCATCTGGGTACTCTGAACCCCAGAAAACCTCTGGTTTAGTTGATAAGTTAGGGAGGCCCATAAAACACCTCTGCCGGTCTCAGATCTGCAATAACTTGAATTTTTCCTCCTGCAATTATAGTCAGTGTAGGCTATTACATGTTTGTGTTAATTGCTTCAGAGCCCACCCCAAATCGGTCTGTACATTAAAGTAGGATAAGTCATATTTAAGTGTCGATAACATTGATTGCTTGCTGCATTTTCTTCGCAACCACCACGACTCTAGCTTCGTACAGTTCCTCATATCGGGACTTACAGTAGGTCAGGTTTCCACACTGGTCTAATTGCCCTGCTTGAATTATCTTATGAATGCAGAAATTTATTATCGGCGGAGCGCTACCCTGAAGCAGCAGATGAACTTATTGCCATCGAGTTGGCCAAAGGGTTCCTGATAGGCCCCTTTTCTTTCCCTCCTTTTGATCGGTGGAAAGTCAGTCCTATAGGCGTAGTCACAGGGAAGTTTAGCAATATGGAATGATTGATCATCGATTTATCAGCCCCACACGGTCACTCCATTCCCAGTATCAACTCCCTCATACCTTCCGAAGAAGTCAGTATGAAATATTCCTCGATAGATCAGGCCATCGCCATAATACTGCAGTTAGGCCGTCATACTATTCTGTCAAAAGCCAATATTTCTGACGCTTTTAAACTACTCCCCATCAGTCCAACTCTGTGGCAGTGGCACGGTATAAAGTAGAGAGATCTTTACTACTTTGCCTCTAAACTCACCTTCGGGTCCAAATGCAGCCCTTGGATGTTTGACAAATTGGCTCAGGCTCTCCACTGGATACTAGTCAACGAGTTTCTTTGTAGTTTTGTCATCCATTACCTGGATGACTTTCTATTGTTAGAACACCCCGGGTCCAATTCAAAAGCACTACAGTCGCTTCTAAGCTGTTTCCACCAACTTGGTATTCCCGTATCCCCAAAAAAGGTTGAAGGTCCATCCTCGGTTATCACTTTCCTAGGCATCATTCTGGACACGCTAAACATGGCCGCAAAATTACCGGAAAACAAATTGAGTAGGATTAAGGTCGTCCTTCACAAGTTTACGCAGACCAGAATTATTAATAAAGTAGAATTACAGTCTCTTTTTGGTATGTTAAACTTCGCCACGCGGATTATTCCCCAAGGAAGGCCATTTGTTTCACGACTTCTAGCTCTCCTTCCTTTTGCTCCTTCCCAAGACAGCCTTATATGCCTTGATGATCAAGCAGTAGCCGATTTAGCCATGTGGGACTATTTTCTTAACAACTGGAATGGTATTTCACTTTTCATCCCTGAAGTGTCCAACAGTTCCCCTGTAGTATTCTCCACGGCCGCTCCCAGTTCTGGGTTCGCAGCCATTTTTGGCACACACTGGCTAGCGAACGAGTGGCCTAGCGAGGTCAAGACACTGCCGGGGTTTCTACAATCTTCAGCTTCCTTTGAGATTTACCCCATAGTTGCAGCTGCTCGTGTTTGGGGTCACGAATGGACCGGTCATACGGTATTATTTGTTTCCGACAACGCAGCGGTCATTGATATCTTGAATAACGGGTTATCTAAATCCCCTCAGGTGTTATTCGTCAGACGTCTAGTGCTTCGTTCGTTGCAGAACCAATTGCAATACATATGCTCACATATATCCGGGGAAAAGAATGTCGCGGCCGATGCCCTGTCTAGAGCTAATTTTGCCCTTTTCTCACAGGTATTTTCCGATGCGGACGTCAACGTTGCCACAGTCCCTCCTGGGTTTAAAGTCACTGTCACTGATCTGGGTTTAAACTCTCATCTGGTCACAGCTCGTTCATTACTAGCCAAGTCCCTGTCATCTAACACGGACAGATCTTACCATACAGGTTGGAGAGCATTTCTCAAGTTCCAAGACAGGTTTCCCCAAGGCAGTCTCGATTTTACCAACTACATTTTAGCTTTCATTGGCTATTGTCATTCTGAATTGAAACTGTCTTACTCTACAGTTAAGTCCTACTTAGCCGGTATTCAGCATTTCTGAGCCTCGAGTCAACCAGAAGCTCACTCACTATTCTCCATTCATGTAATTAAGGCTACTCTCAGGGGTCTTGACAAATGCAATCAAGATAAACGTCCTGGCCAACAGGCCATCACCGGGCAAACATTTCGTGAGTTATCTGACATGTTAGACAGAAGCCCATTTGGAGCCCAACAGAATCTAGGGATCAAAGCAGCCATGTACCTGGCTTTCTATGGGTTCCTGAGACCAGGGGAATTTACCTCAGCCATTAGTAGCAGTAGGTATATTACCGTCGGTCAACTCAAGGCAAATAAAGATAGCTTTATTCTCTCGCTCACATCCACCAAAACATCATAATCAGGCCCTCCAACCCAGATCATATACTACCCTACCACCCACCGCTGGTGCCCTGTTCAAGTGCTACGCCAGTTGTTAAAAAATTTAGACAGTAAACCACCCAATAGTCCATTGTTGCCATTCAATGATGACATCTCACAACTACTCAATTTGTCTCTCATATCCATACCCTGGTGGCCAACCTAGGTATAGACGCAGCATCCGTCTCTGGACACTCCTTTCGTATTAACGCCGCTTCTGCAGCATCCAAGAACCAAGTTCCGGCTCATGTCATCAGAAAACTAGGGCGGTGGCAGTCCTCCTGTTATTACAGATATATACAGTACAGACCGAAAGTTTGGACACACCTTCTCATTCAAAGAGTTTTCTTTATTTTCATGACTATGAAGGCATCAAAACTATGAATTAACACATGTGGAATTATATACATAACAAACAAGTGTGAAACAACAAAAAATATGTCATATTCTAGGTTCTTCAAAGTAGCCACCTTTTGCTTTGATTACTGCTTTGCACACTCTTGGCATTCTCTTGATGAGCTTCAAGAGGTAGTCCCCTGAAATGGTCTTCCAACAGTCTTGAAGGAGTTCCCAGAGATGCTTAGCACTTGTTGGCCCTTTTGCCTTCACTCTGCGGTCCAGCTCACTTCAAACCATCTCGATTGGGTTCAGGTCCGGTTACTGTGGAGGCCAGGTCATCTGGCGCAGCACCCCATCACTCTCCTTCATGGTCAAATAACCCTTACTTTCAAAGTTTTCCCAATTTTTCGGCTGACTGACTGACCTTCATTTCTTAAAGTAATGATGGCCACTCGTTTTTCTTTACTTAGCTGCTTTTTTCTTGCCATAATACAAATTCTAACAGTCTATTCAGTAGGACTATCATCTGTGTATCCACCTGACTTCTCCTCAACGCCACTGATGGTCCCAACCCCATTTATAAGGCAAGAAATCCCACTTATTAAACCTGACAGGGCACACCTGTGAAGTGAAAACCATTTCAGGGGACTACCTCTTGAAGCTCATCAAGAGAATGCCAAGAGTGTGCAAAGCAGTAATCAAAGCAAAAGGTGGCTACTTTGAAGAACCTAGAATATGACATATTTTCAGTTGTTTCACACTTGTTTGTTATGTATATAATTCCCCATGTGTTAATTCATAGTTTTGATGCCTTCAGTGTGAATCTACAATTTTCATAGTCATGAAAATAAAGAAAACTCTTTGAATGAGAAGGTGTGTCCAAACTTTTGGTCTGTACTGTACCTCATCCGAACGTTGAGATGTCTCTTGCCTTTCAGAACTTGGTGTTGTAAGTGCGAATTGTAATAAAGTTTTTCTGGTTATATGTCTCTTTTGGCCTCCCTCAGTCATCCCTACAACGTTGCGGTTACAGCACAAATCAAACAGCTTATTCAGGTAATTACTTAGTTAGGATTCCTGTTCTAGTTGTAGCCCCGACCACAAGTAATAAGGCCGATTTATTGGCCTGTATTTGTGGGAGGGGCTCTGCCCCGCTATTTTAGGGTCACTCTCCCCCCTCCACTTTGTACGTCTGTTTCAGCACACCCACCCTTCCCACCCTCTGTTCCATTGTCACACCCTCTGTTCCATTGTCACACCAGGGGATGGCCTCCTTCAGTCATCCCTACAATGTTGTGGTTAGGCACAAATCAAACTGCTTATTCAGGTAATTACTTAGTTAGGATTCCTGTTCTAGTTGTAGCCCCGACCACAAACCTAATTTGTGTGTGAGGTACACCTGCATTGCATACGTGACAGGGAAATAAATACAGTTAATCCGTCTGTTAGTTCGGTTGGTGAAATATATGTACCTCATTTTTGTGTGAGGTACACCTGCATTGCATACGTGACAGTGAAATTGATATAGTTAATTTGTCTGTTAGTTCTGTGGGTGACCTCAAAGAATGAGGAGAGCATCAAATAAGGGACATGGCCCTGGTCGTGGTGCTGCTGGTGTTGGTGGAGCTCCTGTTGCAGGGAGAGGAGGTGGTCGATCTGTGCCAGCTACAAGCCAAAATGAAACACCTTCGTCAGGTGCACGTAGACGACAAAAACTTCAGCGTTATTTTGTAGGCCCGAATACCGGTGTACGAATGGTGAAGCCAGAACAAGTAAAGGCGGTAGTAGATTGGGTGCCTGACATTGCCTCCAATTTCTTCACATTGTCTCCCACCCGGTCCCCTGCTGAAAGCGTAGAGTTGGCAAGTCTTTCACCTCACCCCCATGCAAATTAGCCACGCAGTCTGAGCCCCATGTCCTGCAGCAGTCTCTTATGCTTTTTAATAACTCTGCTGGCAGGGTTTCTGTAGGCCACCAACCTAGCCCTGCCCCAGAAGCAGAAGTGATTGAGTGCACCGATGCCCAACCACTTATGTTTCAGGATGTGGATATGGGAGGACCACCACAGCACATGATGATGACGAAACACAGGTGCCAACTACGGCGGCTTTCTGCTGTGGCGCAGACTGGCAAGGAGGGCAGGGGTGAAGAGTAGGTGGAAGATAATGTGGAGGATGATGAGGTCCTAGACCCCACATGGAATCAAGTGACGTGTGCAGTTCGGAGGAAGAGATGGTGGTCACAGAACACCAGCCGCACAGCAAAAGTGGGAGCAGGGTGCAAAAGCAGAGTGGCCATCCCCTAGCAAGTACGCCTGCTACTGCCCACCGCACCCAGGGACTGAGCACACCAAAGCCAGCTCCAAGGATTTCCTTGGCGTGGCAGTTCTTCAGACAATGTGCTGACAATAAAACGCCTGAAGCAAGGCATAAATGTTTTAAACCTGAGCACAACCTGCATGACCAGGCATCTAAATGCAAAACACGAGCTGCAGTGGAGTAGAAACCTCAAAAGCCAAGAAAGGTCTCCCTCTTCTGCTGCGGTCTCGGCCTCTTCCTCACCCTCTGGATTGACAGTGGCACCTGCCACTCTGCAAACAGAGGATGTGGCAGCAACACCTCCACCACCGTCACCAATCATCTCCACACTGTCCCATGGAAGCGTTCAGCTGTCCATCCCCCAAACACTGGGGAGAAAGAGGAAGTACCCCCATACCCACCTGTGATCCCTGGCTCTGAATGCCAGGATTTCAAAATTCCTGGCCTTTGAAATGCTGTCATTCTGTCTGGTGGAGACGGAGACTTTTAAAAACCTTATGACAGTGGCTGTCCCACAGTACCTGGTTCCCAGCCGCCACTACTTTTCCAGGCGAGCCATCCCTGCCCTGCACAACGAAGTGGCGGACAAAATGAAGTGTTCACTACGCAATGCCATCTGTGGCAAGGTACACATAACCACCGATACGTGGACCAGTAAGCATGGGCAGGGACGTTATATCTCCCTAACAGCACACTGGGTAAATGTAGTGGTGGCTGGGCCTGAGGCGGATAGCAGTTTGCCGCATGTCGTACCGCCACTGAGGATTGCAGGACATTTCTCTTTGCCTCCTGTTGCTTCCTCCTCCTACTCCTCTTCCTTCTCTACCACCTCCTTATCCGGTCAGCGTAACACCTGCACCACCAACTTCAGCACAGCCAGGGAGAAACGACAGCAGGCTGTTTTGAAACTCATCTGTTTCGGGGCAAAACGCCACACCGCGCAGGAGCTGTGGATGGGCATGGAACAACAGACTGATGAGTGGTTGGTGCCACTGAGCCTCAAGCTCGGCCTGGTGGTTTGCGACAACAGGCAAAATCTCATAGCACCTCTGGGCCTAGCCGGTTTGACGCACATCCCTTGCCTGGCGCATGTGCTGAATTTGGTGGTGCAGAGGTTCCTGAAAAGTTATCCCGATATGTAAGAGCTGCTGCAGAAAGTGCAGGCCATCTCTGCACGCTTTCGGCGTTCTCACCCTGCTGCTGCTCGCCTGTCTGCACTGCAGCGTAATTTCAAACTTCCCTCCCATCACCTCATATGCGACGTACCCACAAGGTAGAACTCCACCTTGCACATGCTGGAGAGACTGAGAGCAGCAGCAGGAGATAGAGGAGTTTTAGCTGCAGCACGTATGGGTGAGTCGCTCTGTGGAACAGCACCACTTCACCACCAACGAGTGGGCCTCCATGCAAGACGTGTGTGCTGTGTTGGGCTGTTTCGAGTACTCCACCAACATGGCCAGTACCGATGACGCCGTCCTCAGCGTTACTATCCCACTTCTGTCTTCTTGAAAAAATACTTCGGGCGATGATGGAAGAGGATGTGGCACAGGAGGAAGACGGATCATTTCCACGTTTATCAGGCCAGTCATTCACAAGTGGCTCGGAGGGTGGGTTCCTTCACCAACAGAGGTCAGGTACACAACTGTCCAGCCAGGGAACACTTCTGGAGGATGTTGATGAGGAGGAGGAACCGTGTTCACCTCCCACAGAGGACAGCTTTTCGTTGCCTCTGGGCAGCCTGGCACACATGAGCGATTACATGCTGCAGTGTCTCCGCAACGACTGCCGAGTTGCCCACATTCTAACTTGTGCTGATTACTGGGTGGCCACGCTGCTGGATCCCCTTTACAAGGACAACATACTATTCTTAATTCCCTCATTTGGAGCATGATCGTAAGATGCACGAGTATAAGCGCACGCTGGTAGACACGCTGCTGGTAGCATTCCCACCTGACAGCGGGGGCACAGTGGAAGCACAAGGCGAAGGCAGAGGAGGAGGAAGAGGTCACCAATGCAGCTGGGGCACCGCGAGCACCTCAGAAGGCAGGGTTA
This sequence comes from Bufo bufo, assembly GCF_905171765.1. Lineage (NCBI taxonomy): Eukaryota > Metazoa > Chordata > Amphibia > Anura > Bufonidae > Bufo > Bufo bufo. The sequence continues at coordinate 185,220,478 of NC_053390.1, forward strand.
GCATGGCCGAAATGTGTAAAAGTTTTGTCAGCCCGCCACAACAACCAGCACCACCAGCTGAAATGGAACGTCTTAGCAGGAGGTAGCATTTCAGCAACATGGTGGAGCAATATGTGTGCACACGCCTACACGTACTGAATGATTGGTCTGCCCCCTTCAACTTCTGGGTCTCCAAATTAGGCACATGGCCTGAGCTTGCCCTTTACGCCTTGGAGGTGCTGGCCTTCCCTGCAGCCAGTGTATTGTCTGAACGTGTGTTTAGCATGGCAGGGGCGTTATCACAGACAAGTGCAGCCGCCTGTCCACAGCCAATGTGAACAAGCTCACGTTCATTAAAATTAACCAGGCATGGATCCCACAGGCCCGTACCTTGTGCAGAATAGCCATGTATAACGGCCTTACCCAGTCATTGTTATACTACAGCACAATTACTCATTGTTGTATTTTTGATATTTCCCACTCTTTTGGGGTGTACCCTAATTAAAAAAACAACAAAAAATTTATAAAATTAAAACAAAAAACAGTGTTGGCTACCTCGTCCTCCTTCACCGCCGTTTCCACCTACACCGCTATGTCCACCGCTTCCTCAGCCTCCTACCCTATATAGACCTCCACCTCATACATCAAGATTATTTTTTGTTAATTTTAAAAAAATTTATTTTACTTTAAGTCATTTCTAAAGTTGAGCGAACACCTGGATGTTCGGGTTCGAGAAGTTCGGCCGAACTTCCCGAAAATGTTCGGGATCCAAACTCGACCCGAACTTCGCCCCAAACCCCATTGAAGTCAATGGGGACTCGAACTTTTCAGCACTAAAAAGGCTGTAAAACAGCCCAGGAAAGGGCTAGAGGGCTGCAAAAGGCAGCAAAATGTAGGTAAATCCCCTGCAAACAAATGTGGATAGGGAAATGAATTAAAATAAAAGAAAATAAATAAACATTAACCAATATCAATTGGAGAGAGGTCCCATTGCAGAAAATCAGGCTTCATGTCAACCACCACTGGAACAGGCCACTGTCAGATATTTTTAGGCCCCGGCACCCAGACAGAGGAGAAAGGTTCCATAGCAGAAAATCAGGCTTCATGTCATAGCAGAGAATCAGGCTTCATGTCACCCACCACTGGAACAGGCCGTTGTCAGATATTTTTAGGCCCCGGCACCCAGACAGAGGAGAGAGGTCCCATAGCAGAGAATCAAGCTTCATGTCTGTTTAGAAAGGATCGTCAAAATCGGAGAGGGGGAGGGGTTTGCCTTTATGTAAAGTCTTGTCTAAAGCCCACACTCCGTGATGATATAAGTGAGGGACATGAACATGTGGAGTCACTGTGGGTAGAGATACATGGAGATAAAAACAACAATAAATTACTAATAGGAGTTTACCATAAACCGCCTAATATACCAGAGTCCACAGAAAATCTACTACTAAACGAGATAGACAAGGCGGCAAATCATAATGAGGTGGTTATTATGGAGGACTTCAACTACCCAGATATAGACTGGGAAACTGAATCTTGTATATCTCATAAGGGAAACAGGTTCTTGGCAATAACCAAAGACAATTACCTCTCCCAACTGGTTCAGGACCCGACTAGAGGGACGGCCATACTGGACTTAGTATTAACCAATAGGCCTGACAGAACAACAGACATGCAGGTTGGTGGACACCTGGGAAATAGTGACCATAAAGTAATAACCTTCCAATTATCATTCAAAAGAGCGTTTTTACAAGGAGGAACAAATATACCAAACTTCAAAAAAGCTAAATTTAGCCATCTAAGAGAGGCCATAGGCCTAACTAACTGGGACAAAGTCCTCAAAAATAAAAATACAGCCACAAAATGGGATATCTTTAAAAACATCCTAAAATCTCATTGTGAGAGGTACATACCGTATGGGAATAAAAGGTTAAGGAACAAAAAGAAACCAATGTGTAAAAAAAGAACTGTAAAGAAAGCAATAAATGACAAAAAGAAAGCATATAAATCACTAAAACAGGAGGGTAGCACGGAAGCACTGAAAAATTATAAGGAAAAAAATAGAACATGTAAAAAACAAATAAAAGCGGCCAAACTAGAGACCGAGAGATTAATTTCCAAAGAGAGTAAAACTAACCCTAAAATGTTCTTCAATTATATAAATGGTAAAAAGTATAAATCTGAAGGTGTCGGCCCTTTAAAGAGTAATGAGGGGGGAGTCGCAGAGAGCGACGAGGAGAAAGCAAAGCTGTTAAATATTAGTATGTCAGATGACATGCAGAATGTAAAATTAAATTCCCCATTAAAAGTGTCCTGTCTGACCCAGGAAGAAGTACATCAGCGACTTAAAAAGATTAAAATAGACAAATCGCCAGGACCAGATGGCATACACCCCCGTATCCTGAGGGAATTAAGTAATGTCATAGCCAGACCCTTATTTCTGATATTTGCGGACTCTATACTGACAGGGAATGTCCCACAGGATTGGCGCATGGCAAATGTGGTGCCAATATTCAAAAAGGGTCCAAAAACAGAGCCTGGAAACTATAGACCGGTAAGTTTAACATCTGTTGTGGGTAAACTGTTTGAAGGTTTTCTGAGAGATGCTATCTTAGAGCATCTAAAGGGAAATAAGCAAATAACGCCATATCAGCATGGCTTTGTAAGGGATCGGTCATGCCAAACTAATTTAATCAGTTTCTATGAGGAGGTAAATTCTAGACTTTACAGAGGCGAATCAATGGATGTCGTTTATCTGGACTTCTCCAAAGCATTTGACACTGTACCACATAAAAGGTTAGTATATAAAATGAGAATGCTCGGACTGGGAGAAAACCTCTGTATGTAGGTAAGTAACTGGCTCAATGATAGAAAACAGAGGGTGGTTATTAACGGTACACATTCAGATTGGGTCACTGTCACTAGTGGGGTACCTCAGGGGTAAGTATTGAGCCGTATTCTCTTCAATATATTTATTAATGATCTTGTAGAAGGCTTGCATAGTAAAGTATCAATTTTCGCAGGTGACACTAAACTGTGCAAAGTAATTTACACTGAAGAGGACAGTATACTACTACAGAGGGATCTGGATAGATTGGAGGCTTGGGCAGATAAGTGGCAGATGAGGTTTAACACTGACAAATGTAAAGTTATGCACATGGGAAGGAATAATGCAAGTCACCCGTACATACTAAATGATAAAATACTCGATAACACTGACATGGAAAAGGATCTAGGAATTTTAATAAACAGCAAACTAAGCTGCAAAAACCAGTGTCAGGCAGCTGCTGCCAAGGCCAATAAGATAATGGGTTGCATCAGAAGGGGCATAGATGCCCGTGATAAGAATCTAGTCCTGCCACTTTACAAATCGCTAGTCAGACCACAAATAGAGTACTGTGTACAGTTTTGGGCTCCTGTAAACAAGGTAGACATAGCAGAGCTGGAGAGGGTCCAGAGGAGGGCAACTAAAGTAATAACTGGAATGGGGCAACTACAGTACCCTGAAAGATTATCAAAATTAGGGTTATTCACTTTAGAAAAAAGACGACTGAGGGGAGATCTAATTAATATGTATAAATATATAAGGGGTCAGTATAGAGATCTATCCCATCATCTATTTATCCCCAGAACTGTGACTGTGACGAGGTGACATCCTCTGCGTCTGGAGGAAAGAAGGTTTCTACACAAACATAGAAAAGGATTCTTTACGGTAAGAGCAGTGAGATTATGGAACTCTCTGCCTGAGGAGGTGGTGATGGTGAGTACAATAAAGGAATTCAAGAGGGGCCTGGATGTATTTCTGGAGCGTAATAATATTACAGGCTATAGCTACTAGAGAGGGGTCGTTGATCCAGGGAGTTATTCTGATTGCCTGATTGGAGTCGGGAAGGAATTTTTTATTCCCCTAAAGTGGGGAAAATTGGCTTCTACCTCACAGGGTTTTTTTTTTTTGCCTTCCTCTGGATCAACTTGCAGGATAACAGGCCGAACTGGATGGACAAATGTATTTTTTCGGCCTTATGTACTATGTTACTATGTCACCCACCACTGGAACAGGCCACTGTCAGATATTTTTAGGCCCCGGCACCCAGACAGAGGAGAGGTTCATTCAACTTTGGGTTGCCCTGCAATATAATGGTAAAATTAAAAAGAGAGGATTGAATGAAGAAGTTCCCTGGAGTACAAGAATATATGGTTAAGGGGAGGTAGTTATAAATGTCTAATCTGCACAAGGGATGGACAGGTCCTGTGGGATCCATGCCTGGTTCATTTTTATGAACGTCAGCTTGTCCACATTGGCTGTAGACAGGCGGCTGCGTTTGTCTGTAATGACGCCCCCTGCCGTGCTGAATACACGTTCAGACAAAACACTGGCCGCCGGGCAGGCCAGCACCTCCAAGGCATAAAAAGCTAGCTCTGGCCACGTGGACAATTTGGAGACCCAGAAGTTGAATGGGGCCGAACCATCAGTCAATACGTGGAGGGGTGTGCACACGTACTGTTCCACCATGTTAGTGAAATGTTGCCTCCTGCTAACACGTTCCGTATCAGGTGGTGGTGCAGTTAGCTGTGGCGTGGTGACAAAACTTTTCCACATCTCTGCCATGCTAACCCTGCCCTCAGAGGAGCTGGCCGTGACACAGCTGCGTTGGCGACCTCGTCCTCATCTTCTGCCTTCGCCTTGGGCTTCCACTTGTTCCCCTGTGACATTTGGGAATGCTCTCAGTAGCGCGTCTACCAATGTGCGCTTGTACTCGCGCATCTTCCTATCACGCTTCAGTGCAGGAAGTAAGGTGGGTACATTGTCTTTGTACCGGGGATCCAGCAGGGTGGCAACCCAGTAGTCCGCACACGTTAAAACGTGGGCAACTCTGCTGTCGTTGCGCAGGCACTGCAGCATGTAGTCGCTCATGTGTGCCAGGCTGCCCAGAGGTAAAGACAAGCTGTCCTCTGTGGGAGGCGTATCGTCTTCATCCTCCGTTTCCCCCCAGCCAGTGATGGGCCCGAGCTGCGTTGGGTGCCACCCCGCTGTGAACATGCTTCATACTCATCCTCCTCTACCTCCTCCTCATCCTCGTCCTCCTCGTCCTCCAGTAGTGGGCCCTGTCTGGCCACATTTGTACCTGGCCTCTGCTGTTGCAAAAAACCTCCCTCTGAGTCACTTCGAAGAGACTGGCCTGAAAGTGCTAAAAATGACCCCTCTTCCTCCTCCTCCTGGGCAACCTCCTCTTCCATCATCGCCCTAAGTGTTTTCTCAAGGAGACATAGAAGTGGTATTGTAACGCTGATAACGGCTTCATCGCCACTGGCCATGTTGGTGGAGTACTCGAAACAGCGCAACAGGGCACATAGGTCTCGCAAGGAGGCCCAGTCATTGGTGATGAAGTGGTGCTGTTCCGCTGTGCGACTGACCCGTGTGTGCTGCAGCTGAAACTCCACTATGGCCTGCTGCTGCTCGCACAGTCTGTCCAGCATGTGCAAGGTGGAGTTTCACCTGGTGGGCACATCGCATATGAGGCGGTGAGCGGGAAGGCCGAAGTTACGCTGTATCGCAGACAGGCGAGCAGCGGCAGGATGTGAACGCCGGAAGCATGCAGCAGCTCTGACATGTCGGGGTAGTTGTGAATGAACTTCTGCACCACCAAATTCAGCACATGCGCCAGGCAAGGGATGTGCGTCAAACCGGCTAGTCCCAGAGCTGCGACGAGATTTCGCCAATTATCACACACCACCAGGCCGGGATTGAGGCTCACCGGCAGCAACCACTCGTCGGTCTGTTGTTCAATACCCCGCCACAACTCCTGCGCGGTGTGGGGCCTGTCCCCCAAACATATGAGTTTCAGAATGGCCTGCTGACGTTTACCCCAGGCTGTGCTGAAGTTGGTGGTGAAGGTGTGTGGCTGACTGGATGAGCAGGTGGAAGAAGAGGAGGCGGAAGCCGAGTAGGAGGCTATAGGAGGCAAAGAATGTTGCCCTGCGATCCTTGGCGGCGGAAGGACGTGCTCCAAAGAGCTCTCCGCCTGAGGCCCAGCCGCCACTACATTTACCCAGTGTGCAGTTAGGGAGATATAGCGTCCCTGGCCGTGCTTACTGGTCCATGTATCTGTGGTTAGGTGGACCTTGCCACAGATGTCGTTGCACAGTGCACACTTTATTTTATCGGATACTTGGTTGTGCAGGGAAGGCACGTCTCTCTTGGAGAAGTAGTGGCGGCTGGGAACAACATACTGTGGGACAGCAAGCGACATGAGCTGTTTGAAGCTGTCTGTGTCCACCAGCCTGAATGACAGCATTTCATAGGCCAGTAGTTTAGAAATGCTGGCATTCAGGGCCAGGGATCGAGGGTGGCTAGATGGGAATTTACGCTTTCTCTCAAATGTTTGTGAGATGGAGAGCTGAACGCTGCCGTGTGACATGGTGGAGATGCTTGGTGACGGAGGTGGTGGTGTTGGTGGTACATCCTCTGTTTGCTGCGCGGCAGGTGCCAACGTTCTCCAGAGGCGGAGGAAGAGGCCGAGGCAGCAGCAGCAGAAGAGGTAGCAGGGGGAGCCTGAGTGAGTTCCTTGTTTTTAAGGTGTTTACTCCACTACAGTTCATGCTTTGCATGCAGATGCCTGGTCATGCAGGTTGTGCTAAGGTTCAGAACGTTAATGCCTCGCTTCAGGCTCTAATGGCACAGCGTGCAAACCACTCGGGTCTTGTCATCAGAACATTGTTTAAAGAACTGCCACGCCAGGGAAATCCTTGAAGCTGCCTTTGGGGTGCTCGGTCCCAGATGGCGGTGGCCAGTAGCAGGCGAACTCTCTTGGCGGTGGGTGTTCTGCTTTTGCCCACTGCACCCTCTTTTGCTACGCTGTTTTCTAGGTCTCACCACTGCCTCTTCCTCTGTACTCTGAAAGTCAGTGGCACGACCTTCATTCCATGTGGGGTCTAGGACCTCATCGTCCCCTGCATCGTCTTCCACCCAGTCTTCCTCCCTGACCTCCTGTTCAGTCTGCACACTTCAGAAAGATGCAGCAGTTGGCACCTGTGTTTCATCATCATAGACGTGCTGAAGTGGTATTCCCATGTCCTCATCATCAGGAAATATAAGTGGTTGTGCGTCAGTGCATTCTATGTCTTCCACCGCTGGGGAAGGGCTAGGTGGATGCCCTTGGGAAACCCTGCCAGCAGAGTCTTCAAACAGCATAAGAGACTGCTACATAACTTGAGGCTCAGACAGTTTCCCTGATATGCTTTGGGGTGATGTGACAGACTGATGGGCTTGGTTTTCAGGCGCCATCTGTGCGCTTTCTGCAGAAGACTGGGTGGGAGATAATGTGAACGTGCTGGATTCACTGTCGGCCACCCAATTGACTAATGCCTGTACCTGCTCAGGCCTTACCATCCTTAGAACGGCATTGGGCCCCACTAAATATCGCTGTAAATTCTGGCGGCTACTGGGACTTGAGGTAGTTGGTTCACTAGGATGTGTGGCTGTGGCAGAACGGCCACGTCCTCTCCCAGCACCAGAGGTTCCACTAACACCGTGTCCGCGTCCGCGTCCCTTACTAGATGTTTTCCTCATTGTTACCGTTCACCACAATAAGAAAATAATTATTTGGCCCAATGTATTGAATTCAAATTCAGGCCTTTTTTTACAGGCACCTAACACTATCTGGCTATCTATTTATGTACCGTATTAAACTAATACAGGCACAGCAGTAACAACAGATTTAGCTGAATATAAATTGTAGGCCTAGTATTTAGGCCCTGGATGAATGGTTTCCTTTTACGGACAGAATTACACTTGGAGATGCACGGTAGCGTGTGAAGTTATTGAGGATGACCCTATCAGCACCTGAATTTGCACCTTGAATGTAATATACCCTTTTACGGACAGAAATACACTATGAGATGCACAATAGTGCGTGCAAATTTAAAGGCTTATGCTATCAGCAATTGTAATTTAACACTTTGTGTAATATACCCTTTTACCTAAAAAAATACACTTGGAGATGCACGCTGAGTGTAATATCCCCATTTACGGAAAGATTTACACTTGGCCTGCAACAGCAGAAACCACTGATTTAGGGTATTGCTATTTTGGGAATTGAATTTCAAGCCAGAACAAAAATTATGCTTTGACGGACACTATAAAACTTGTCCTTCCACAGCTGGAACACCAGATTTAGGGTATTGCTATTTTGGCAATTGAATTTCACCCCAGAAAAAAATATATCCTTTGCCAGACAGCAGACAGTATTACACTTGGCTAGCCACCCGCTGGAACACCAGATTTAGGGGATTGCTATTTTTGCAAGTGAATTTCACCCCTCAATAAAATATATAAAATTCTATCCTGAGTTTTTAGGGGTGACAATAAGCACAGCCAAGCCCCTGATGTAGGATATAGCAAAAAAAAAAAATACTATTGATGGTTAAATGGACTTGGTGGCAGCTTGTGGCCGATCACACCAGAAAAACGCTCTGGGCAGCCTAAAAACAGTGAGCAATTAACTAGCAGAAGTTGAATGATTCACAGCTATAGATCAATCACTTCATTAAGTGTTTTTGCTGAGTTAATCCCTGCCTAATCTCGCCCTAACAGCAGCTGCATCCTCTCCCTACACTGATCAGAGCAGAGTGACGTGCGGCTCTACGTGACTCCAGCTTAAATAGAGGCTGGGTCACATGCTGCACTGGCCAATCACAGCCATGCCAATAGTAGGCATGGCTGTGATGGCCTCTTGGGGCAAGTAGTATGACGCTTGTTGATTGGCTGCTTTGCAGCCTTTCAAAAAGCGCCAAGAAAGTGCCGAACACCGACCCGAACTTTGACGTAAATGTTCGGGTTTGGGTCCGTGTCACAAACACCCCAAAATTCGGGTACGAACCCGAACTATACAGTTCGGGTTCGCTCATCCCTAGTAATTTCACTAATTTGTCTGATACATTGTTGGGTTACATATCCCAAAATTTTGGCTGTGATATACCCCTGCTCTACCTAGTAGACAGGTTAATAAATTTCACTAATTTGTCTGTTACATTGTTGGTTGAAATTCACCAATTTTTGGCTGTGATATACCCTTTCTCTACCTTGTAGACAGGTTAATCAATTTCACTAATTTGTCTGTTACATTGTCGGGTGAAATTCACCAATTTTTGGCTGTGATATACTACTGCTCTACCTAGTTAACAGGTTAATAAATTTCACTAATTTGTCTGTTACATTGTCGGGTGAAATTCACCAATTTTTGGCTGTGATAGACCCCTGCTCTACCTAGTTAACAGGTTAATAAATTTCTCTAATTTGTCTATTACATTGTCGGGTGAAATTCACCAATTTTTGGCTGTAATATACCCCTGCTTTACCTGGTAGACAGGTTAATAAATTTCACTAATTTCTCTGTTATATAGTTGGGTGACATTAACTAATTTATGCCTGTGATATACTCTTGCTCTAACTAGTGGACAAGGAAATAGATTTCACTAATTCGTCTATTACATTCTTGGGTGACATTTTCCCATTTTTCCCATGAATAAACCCCTGCTCTGCATAGGTGACAGGGACCTCAATTTCTAAAAATCATCTTTTACATTGTCAGGTGACATTGTACCAATTTTGCCGTATACAAACCCCTGCTCTGCATAGGTGACAGGGACCTAATTTTTGTAAAATCGTCTGTTCAATTGGTGGGTGACATGAACACAGTTTTGCCATAAATAAACCCCTGCTCTACATAGTTGACAGGGCCCGAAATTTTTAAAAATCGTCTGTTCAATTGGTGGGTGACATTAACCCATTTTTGACGATGAAAAACCCCTGCTCTGCATAGGTGACAGGGACTTCCATTTCTAAAATTTGTCTTTAATTGGCCCTTTCAGTCCATCCTTCCGCTTTAATAACTTGTCCCACATTTCATCTTGATCACATTGCAGCCATTGACCTCCCTTCGATGTGGTATGCCTTTCTCACGCTCCCTCTCTGGCGTGGAACCATGATTCACCACTAACCGTGATCAACATGCTAGGTGCAGAAAAAAACATCAAAAGTTGATAGAGCAGATATCCAATTGGACATCACGGGCACGTGCGACATGGTCGAGCAGTATGTGTGCACACGCCTTCACGTACTGACTGTTGGGTCTGCCCCCTTCAAATTCTGGGTCTCCAAATTGGGCACATGGCCTGAGCTTGCCCTTTACGCCTTGGAGGTGCTGGCCTGCCCTGCAGCCAGTGTATTGTCTGAACGTTTGTTTAGCACAGCTGAAGGGGGATATTACAGGTTAAATTTCCCAATGTTTTGGGGTGTACCCTAATTTAAACAAAATATATATTTTTTTAACCCCTTAGGGGCCCATGACGTACCGGTACGGCATTGATCCCGAGTCCTTAAGGGACCCATGACGTACGGTACGTCATGTATAGTTCCGATCACCGCCGCCCGGCGGGCGGTGATCGGAACCTGGTGCCTGCTCAAATCGTTGAGCAGGCATCTAGGCTAAATGCGGGGGGGGGGTCCCGTGACCCCCCTGTGTCGGCGATCGCCGCAAACCGCAGGTCAATTCTGACCTGCGGTTTGCGGCTTTTTATTGGATTAGACCCCCAAAAGTTCATGTCCCAAAGTGGGACAAAAAATTAAGTGAAAAAAAAAGTTGAAAAGATAAAGTTTTCCCCCCAAAAAATTAAAAGTTTCAAGTAAAAATAAACAAAAACGTCATTTTCCCCAAATAAAGTTTAAAAAAATTGGTAAATAATAGGGGGAAGAAATAAAGTATACATATTAGGTATCGCCACGTCCGTATCGACCGGCTCTATAAACCTATCACATGACCTAATCCCTCAGATGAACACCGAAAAAAAAAAAAAAAAAAAACTATTGCTAAATTAAAAAAAAATTGTCACCTCACATCACAAAAAGTACAACAGCAAGCGATCAAAAAGGTGTTTGCCCACCAAAATAGTACCAATCTAACCGTCACCTCATCCTGCAAAAAATGAGCCCAAAAACTGAAAAAACTATGGCTCTCAGAATATGGAGACACTAAAACATGACTTTTTATGTTTCAAAAATGATATTATTTTGTAAAACTTACATAAATAAAAAAAGTATACATATAAAAACTGTGCTAAATAAACCATTTTTTGTCACCTTACATCACAAAAAGTGTAATAGCAAGCGATCAAAAAGTCACATGCTCCCCAAAATAGTGCCAATAAAACCGTCATCTCATCCCGCAAAAAATCATACCCTACCCAAGGTAATCGCCCAAAAACTGAAAAAATTATGGCTCTGAGACTATGGAAACACTAAAACATGATATTTTTTTGCTTCAAAAAAGAAATCATTGTGTAAAACTTACATAAATAATAAAAAATATATACAAATTAGGTATCGCCGCATCTGTGACAACCTGGTCTATAAAAATATCACATGATCTAACCTGTCAGATGAATGTTGTAAATAACAAAAAATAAAAACGGTGCCAAAACAGCTATTTCTTGTTATCTTGCCTCACAAAAAGTAATATAGAGCAACCAAAAATCATATGTACCCTAAACTAGTACCAACAATACTGCCACCCTAATTTGTAGTTTCTAAAATGGGGCCATTTTTTTTGGAGTTTCTACTCTAGGGGTGCATCAGGGGGGCTTCAAATGGGACATGGTGTCAAAAAAAACAATCTAGCAAAATCTGCCTTCCAAAAACCGTATGGCCTTCCTTTCCTTCTGCACCCTGCCATGTGCCCGTACAGCAGTTTACGACCACATATGGGGTGTTTCTGTAAACTACAGAATCAGGGCCATAAATATTGAGTTTGGTTTGGCTGTTAACCCTTGCTTTGTAACTGGAAAAAAATTATTAAAATGGAAAATCTGCCAAAAAAAGTGAAAATTTGAAATTGTATCTCTATTTTCCATTAATTCTTGTGGAACACCTAAAGGGTTAACGATGTTTGTAAAATCAGTTTTGAATACCTTGAGGGGTGTAGTTTCTTAGATGGGGTCACTTTTATGGAGTTTCTACTCTAGGGGTGCATCAGGGGGGCTTCAAATGGGACATGGTGTAAAAAAAAACAATCCAGCAAAATCTGCCTTCCAGAAACCGTATGGCATTCCTTTCCTTCTGCGCCCTGCAGTGTGCCCGTACAGTAGTTTACGACCACATATGGAGTGTTTCTATAAACTACAGAATCAGGGCCATAAATATTGAGTTTGGTTTGGCTGTTAACCCTTGCTTTGTAACTGGAAAAAAAATATTAAATTGGAAAATCTGCCAAAAAAGTGAAATTTTGAAATTGTATCTCTATTTTCCATTAATTCTTGTGGAACACCTAAAGGGTTAACAAAGTTTGTAAAATTTGTTTTGAATACCTTGAGGGGTGTAGTTTATAGAATGGGGTCATTTTGGGGTGGTTTCTATTATGTAAGCCTCGCAAAATGACTTCAGACCTGAACTGGTCCCTAAAAATTGGGTTTTTGAAGATTTGCTTCTAAACTTCTAAGCCTTGTAACATCCCCAAAAAATAAAATTTCATTCCCAAAATGATCCAAACATGAAGTATACATATGGGGATTGTAAAGTAATAACTATTTTTGCAGGTATTACTATGTATTATAGAAGTAGAGAAATTGAAACTTGGGAATTTGCAATTTTTTACTTCATTTTTGGTAAATTTGGTATTTTTTATAAATAAAAATGATTTTTTTTTTACTTCATTTTACCAGTGTCATGAAGTACAATATGTGATGAAAAAACAATCTCAGAATGGCCTTGATAAGTCAAAGCGTTTTAAAGTTATCAGCATTTAAAGTGACACTGGTCAGATTAGCAAAAAAAAACAAAAACTAGTGTTGGCTACTTCCTCCTCCTCCACCGCCGCTTCCACCTACATCGCCACATCCACCGCCTCCTCAACCTCCTACTCCATATGGACCTCGTCCTTTTAGATCAAGATTATTATTTTTTATTTTTAGGTATTTTATGCTATTTTAAGTCATTTTCTTATCCACATTTGTTTGCAGAACACTTGCACTCCTAATTACATTTTGCTGCCATTCAGCCCTCTAGCCTTTTCCATTACTTTTTTAGAGACATTTTAGTGCTCAAAAGTTTGGGTCTCCATTGACTTCAATGGGGTTTGGGTTGTGGGTAAAGTTCGGGTCCTGAACTCAAACTTTTTTGTGAAGTTCTGCCGAACCTGAACATCCAGGAGTCCGCTCAACTCTAGTTATGAATTAATCCATCACAAATCACTATAAATCAGGTATTCCCAGGCCACTCTGCCACATGGAGCAGCCATGCTGAGAGCGGGTTTCTGACCATGCTGTGATGAAGAACTGCATGGCTAATTAGCCCGTAGCTGTCTTTCATTTAATAATGAAGACCATACTATATAGTCAGCCTTCATTGTTACATGCCGCACAGCACTATTAATGCACCTTTAAACAGAGGCTGTACCCACTTCTCCAACCCCAGTGCTCTCCTTCCCTACAGGTGGGAGGCCTTCTTCTGCCATCTGCTTTTCCTCCTCTTTCACATCATCTAATATTGAAGAGAATATGTCATCAGGAACATCCAGCTCCTCCTCTCTCTGCATCTTGCTGACTTTTCAAGAACATGGAGACTTTGAAGGATGTTTTGGAAGAAGTAAAGCCAGCAAAAGATGAGGGTGGTCATCTATAAGACATGGCTTACCAAAGGGGTACAAACTGGATGGTATTGGTTGGCACACTGGCAGTGGAATAATAAACGGCTTCCATCTTATTGATATTGAATTACATATCTTAGTTTACGGCTGATGTAGAAATAATTAAATGTAGGAATAAATAAATAAAACTGACGCAGAATAAGTCTCCCTGCACTCTCCCTCTCCAATATTCTTCTATAAATCATTTTCAGCACTTGCCATGTCTCTCCCTATGCTCAGCTCACAGGACAATGGCAGAGACCAGTGATGAGCAGCAGGGGCAATATTCAAATTTGCAATATTTCGCGAATATTTGGGTGAATATTTGTCATATATTCCCAAATACGAGAATTCGTGATCTCCAGTCATTATTTTCTTGATTGTGAAAATCGTTAATCGGTAAATTTGCGATAGGTAAATTTGCGATAAACACTACTCCTAAAGTCAAAAATATTGCAGCCTTCACATTGGCCCACAAGCAAGAAGCATTGAGGGATCATAGGTACTGATGAAAAAAAATCTAGAATATTTGTGATTACAAAGATATAGCACTATATTCTAGATATTTCCTAATTCTCGATGTGGCAATATTCGCGATAAAAAATTAGCGATTAGAATATTCGTGATCAAGACTAACGGAGACCACGCGGTATTAGGCTTTTATAAGGCTGTGATATTACAGTGGATTGCTATCTGCGGATTGGCTGGCTGCACAGCTTTATGTGTGATCTTGCATTCCCAGGTCTTCTCTACACTTAGTTTCACTATGTAACACGTGCCATTTAAGGAAAACCTGATTTGTTACCACGAAGCTCAAAGAAATTTGGATTCGTTGCTTATCGAAGTTTTCCTAAACCTTGGACCGAATTCCAGTTTGAATGCTTCGTTTCACTCAACACTACATATAACAAAAGATTGTCCATTTGGCATGAATACCCTTTTTTTTAACTGTACCGAATGGTGTAGGCAGTTATGCTTTCCTGTACTACAGCATACCTAGTATACTATAGATTTAATCATTACAGTCAAGTACAGACATATGTATATCAAGGGAAACAGTATATCTGAAATATATAACAGTATATTTTGTCCAATATACAGTGGATATAAAAAGTCTACACACCCCTGTTAAAATGTCAGGTTTCTGTGGTGTAAAATTTTTTTGAAAGAAATCATTTCAGAACTTTTTCCACCTTTAATGTGACCTATAAACTGTACAACTCAATTAAAAAACAAACTGAAATCTTTTAGGTGGAGGGAAGAAAACAAAAAAGAAAACTAAAATAATGTGGTTGCATAAGTGTGCACACCCTCTTATAACTGGGGATGTAGCTGTGTTCAGAATTAAGCAATTACATTCAAAATCATGTTAAATAGGAGTCAGCATACACCTGCCATCATTTAAAGTGCCTCTGATTAACCCCAAATAAGGTTCAGCTGCTCTAGTTGGTCTTTCCTGAAATTTTCTTAGTCGCATCCCACAGCAAAAGCCATGGTCCACAGAGAGCTTCCAAAGCATCAGAGGGATCTCATTGTTAAAAGGTATCAGTCAGGAGAAGGGTACAAAATAATTTCCAAGGCATTAGATATACCATGGAACTCAGTGAAGACAGTCATCATCAAGTGGAGAAAATATGTCACAACAGTGACATTACCAAGAACTGGACATCCCTCCAAAATTGATGAAAAGACGAGAAGAAAACTGGTCTGGGAAGCTACCAAGAGGCCTACAGCAACATTAAAAGAGCTGCAGGAATATCTGGCAAGTACTGGCTGTGTGGTACATGTGACAACAATCTCCCGTATTCTTCATATGTCTGGGCTATGGGGTAGAGTGGCAAGATGAAAACCTTTTCTTACGAAGAAAAACATCCAAGCCAGGCTACATCTGAAGTCTCCCAAAAGCATGTGGGAAATGGTGTTATGGTCTGATGAAACCAAGGTTGAACTTTTTGGCCATAATTCCAAAAGATATGTTTGGCGCAAAAACAGCACTTGACATCATCAAAAGAAAAAAGAAACCTGTACCCACAGTGAAGCATGGTGGTGGCAGCATCATGCTTTGGGGCTTTTTTTGTTCAGTTGGAACTGGGACCTTAGTTAAGCTAGAGGGAATTATGAACAGTTCCAAATACCAGTCAATATTGGCACAAAACATTCAGGATTCTGCTAGAAAGCTGAACATGAAGAGGAACTTCATGTTTCAGCATGACAACGACCCAAAGCATACATCCAAATCAACAAAGGAATGGCTTCACCAGAAGATTAAAGTTTTGGAATGGCCCAGCCAGAGCCCAGACCTGAATCCAGTTGAAAATCTGTGGGGTGATCTGAAGAAGGCTGTGCACAGGAGATGGCCTCGCAATCTGACAGATTTGGAGTGTTTTTGCAAAGAAGAGTGGGCAAATCTTGCCATGTCAAAATGTGCCATGCTGATAGACTCATACCCAAAAAGACTGAGTGCTGTAATAAAATCAAAAGGTGCTTCAACAAAGTATTAGTTTAAGGGTGTGCACACTTATGCAACCATATTATTAGATTTATTTTTTATTTTTTATTCCCTCTACCTAAAACATTTCAGTTTGCTTTTCAATTGAGTAGTACAGTTTAAGTCACATTAAAAGGTGGAAAAAGTTCTGAAATCATTTATCTTTGTATCATTTTTTTACATCACAGAAACCTGACATTTTAACAGGGGTGTGTAGACTTTTTATATCTACTGTATATTCTGAACAGAACTGGGCATTAAGTATCAAGCAAGTCATATGGCTAAGTATCCACAATTATACATTTAAAAATAAATGCTATAAAATCCTTAAAAAATGTGACTTAGATATGGCAGTCATTAGTTTAAGAAGAAATTTGTCTTTTTGTTAGGTAAAGTACAAGGAATATGATAAGAATGTCTAATGTTATTATAAGCTACTGAATCTTTTATATCCAGTAAGGCATTTTAGCAATGGGAAGATAAAAGTTATTCTTTCCTACATAATAGTTCTTCAATATACCCTTCAATATAATATGAGCTTAGTTGTTCTTTGCTGAAAAGACAAAATGTGAAAATGCAGATCTTCACAAAAATATGTTTAAAACATGCCAGAAAATCCTGTCATTGAAAGGAAACTAAAAACCTTAGTAAAACAATGATAAGTAGAAACATCTTATAAACTCACAGTATAATGCTATGAATTTCATAATTGCTTTATAAGTTCTAAATTAGTATTGTGCAATGTATGAATCAATGTATTAATAATGACATCAACAGTTTTCTCATGATCTTTAATCCATTGACAATGGATCTTAATCTAATAGTTTTCAAAAAGCATTTCATTATATGCACTATATTTATATGACAAGAGTGATACAAGCTTCAGAAGCAGGGGTGAACAAGTACTCATGGTAAACTGTGTAACCATCTCTGGATTCCTCATATATCAGACGAGTAGTGTATCTTTTTTACTGTTTGGCACTTTACAAAAGGAGTACCTGAGACTGTCTATGCATGTAGCTTTCTTCCATTTAGTCACTGCACTTTGAAAATACTTTTGATATATCTTAGCGACACATCAATGGTTTTGATCGGTAGAATTATGACTGCTGAGCTCCCATCGATCACTAGAACGATAGGGCATTCCTGTTACTTAAGAAGACAGAAGCAATATTAACTTAATATAAAGTCTATGGGCCCATCATGATTCCATCTCCTGCAGTGAGGACAGAGAGTGTGCTATGTGAGTCCTTCCCTCTCCTTGTTCTAGTGATCAGTGTGGGGGGGGAGGGGGGGGCTCAGCATTCAGACTGGCACCAATTAACATCATCTATCATCACTATGACATATCAATGGTTTTTTCAACTTGCAGTGACACATTAAGTTGTAAATGCTAGGCTGTTATCACAACAACCATAATTTACAATGGAGAGTGCCAAATATATTCTTGGTCTAGAGTTCTGATTGGACGAGAAGGGGGCCTCCATTCTGCCAATAGATGGAAGCCCTAGAAAAGCACCTTTCAGACATTTATTACGTAGATTGTTATATGTTTTAAATATCTCAGGTGGTGATACCATTTTATTGCTGCCCTTGAGAGTGGTTTTACCGTGTGGCCCTTGGCCTACAAGTGGTTGTGCACCCCATCCTTAGATAGCTGTTGGGGAAGGCTTATGCCTTCTAAATATCCCATACAGAAGCACACCTAGCTTGGCGGAGAATTTATGTATTTTCCGGAAGGAGAACATTAGGTCTACCACGGAGTCAGCTTCATTTCAGTCAAATGAATAGCCAACTTAACATTCTTGGTGCTACTGATCCTACTCAAATTGATAGAATTTTCTAAAAATACAGTCGTGGCCAAAAGTTTTGAGAATGACACAAATATTAGTTTTCACAAAGTTTCCTGCTAAACTGCTTGTTTCTGTGATGTAGTGAAATATAATTACACGCACTTCATACGTTTCAAAGGCTTTTATCGACAATTACATGACATTTATGCAAAGAGTCAGTATTTGCAGTGTTGGCCCTTCTTTTCAAGGACCTCTGCAATTTGACTGGGCATGCTCTCAATCAACTTCTGGGACAATTCCTGACTGATAGCAACCCATTCTTTCATAATCACTTCTTGAAGTTTGTCAGAATTAGTGGGTTTTTGTTTGTCCACCCGCCTCTTGAGGATTGACCACAAGTTCTCAATGGGATTAAGATATGGGGAGTTTCCAGGCCATGGACCCATAATGTCAACGTTTTGGTCCCCGAGCCACTTAGTTATCACTTTTGCCTTATGGCACGGTGCTCCATCGTGCTGGAAAATGCATTGTTCTTCACCAAACTGGATTGGATTGTTGGAAGAAGTTGCTGTTGGAGGGTGTTTTGGTACTATTCTTTATTCATGGCTGTGTTTTTGGGCAAAATTGTGAGTGAGCCCACTCCCTTGGATGAGAAGCAACCCCACACATGAATGGTCTCAGGATGCTTTACTGTTGGCATGACACAGGACTGATGGTAGCGCTCACCTTTTCTTCTCCAGACAAGCCTTTTTCCAGGTGCCCCATACAATCGGAAAGAGGCTTCATCAGAGAATATGACTTTGCCCCAGTCATCAGCAGTCCATTCACCATACTTTCTGCAGAAGATCAATCTGTCCCTGATGTTTTTTTTGGAGAGAAGTGGCTTCTTTGCTGCCCTTCTTGACACCAGGTCTTCTTCCAAAAGTCTTCGCCTCACTGTGCATGCAGATGCGCTCACACCTGCCTGCTGCCATTCCTGAGCAAGCTCTGCACTGGTGGCACTCCGATCCTGGCGCTTGCTGGTCTTTCTTGGATGCCCTGAAGCCTTTATAACAAGAATTGAACCTCTTTCCTTGAAGTTCTTGATGATCCTTTAAATTGTTGATTGAGGTGCAATCTTAGTAGCCACAATCTCCTTGCCCGTGAAGCCATTTTTATGCAACGCAATGATGGCTGCACGCATTTCTTTGCAGGTCACCATGGTTAACAATGGAAGAACAATGATTTCAAGCATCACCCTCCTTTTAACATGTCAAGTCTGCCATTTTATCCCAATCAGCCTGACATAATGATCTCCAGCCTTGTGCTCGTCAACATTCTCACCTGAGTTAACAAGACGATTACTGAAATGATCTCAGCAGGTCCTTTAATGAAAGCAATGAAATGCAGTGGAAAGGTTTTTTGGGATTAAGTTAATTTTCATGGCAAAGAAGGACTATGCAATTCATATGATCACTCTTCATAACATTCTGGAGTATATGCAAATTGCTATTATAAAAACTTAAGCAGCAACTTTTCCAATTTCCAATATTTATGTAATTCTCAAAACTTTTGGCCACGACTGAAGAATGCATTTGGGAACTGCAAAATTTCTTACACATTCCTTTCCAACCTGTGGCTCTCCAGTTGTTGCAAAACTACAACCGCTGCAGGCTGTCGGGACATGGAGAGCAACAGGTTGGGGACAATTGGAGACAATTATTGGGGACAATATATGTCACACAGAATGGACTTCTTCAGTGTGGTATCTTCATGTGACTCAACAGCGCCTGCCCCTTTAACAGTGACTGCCACAGTACCCTGGTCCCTTAACAGTGACCTCACAGTACCCTGATGCCTTAACAGTGACCTCCACAGCAACTTCCTCTTTAAAAGTGGCCTCCACAGTCCCCTGCCCCCTTAACAGTGACCTCCACAATGCCAGCCACTTTAAAAGTGACCTCCACAGCGGCCTGACAATCATCCAATCAAATTCCTTTTCTTATGGGGCATTATTGTCTTAAATTGACAGTATATAAAACCCCACAGAATTAGTATACACTTAAGGTCATGTGAGTAACATCAGCCTCTACAACATTGGCTAAATATCTCATAGAGAAAAGAGAACACTGCACACGGATGTAAATTGCCAATAAATTTAGTATTTTATTCCATCCAATTATGTCAACCACAAAGGTGGCAATTATGTCCATCCAATTATGTCAATGGCAAATTTGGGTTCTGAAAAAATTAAAAGTGGAGTACCAACCAGCCACTATTACTGGCTAAATAACTCCCACATAAGCTGTTTTATACTAAGAACGTACTTCATTGCCTATAGCAACCAATCAGAGCTCATATTAATGACCTGTAGCAAAATTGAATCTGAGCTGTGATTGGTTACTAAGCGTATTTTTTGGCAAATAATTGAAAAGCGCAGGGTGAAAATATTTCCACTTAAAACATAGTCTATGATGTTCCCCGAGTCACAGGAGGCTGCTGTGCAAAATTTCATAATTGTAAATGCGATGGTGCGTCTTCATTTAGCGGACATACATACTATTAGATAATAGTAGGCACACCCCCACCTGTATTCACTTGTCATAGACCGATAAATAGATCAACATATATTTATTAAAATGATAAAGCCAATAGACAAAACTAACAGCAGGGCCCTTACTATTCAAAGATTAATACCCCAGATTAAAATACATAAAAAAAATAAAAAATACAGAGGGATGCATAATTTGATCCTATAAATAGAAAGTTTGGTCACTAAGTGAATAATTGAGTGAATCATAAGTGAATCAGTAGTCCCACAAAATTGGTGTATTGTCTTTGCTGTTTATTTGATCAATATCATATCAGGATGTGGCATATTATAGTGTCACAGTGTTGCTAAATAGATGAAACAATGCTGCTGAGTAAATGAACCAATGTTGCTGATTATATGGCACTTCACTTTTTGAATGAGTATACGTGCCCATGGGATCTTACCACCCTCTGCGATAGTGTACGAGTAACTGTCAATCGGTGCTGTTGGCTTAGTGCTGTTGGATTACATGCGTTCAATTCCTCTGTGTGATAGTCATAGTGTACCCGCTCCTTGATGGTTTTAGCAGTAGCAGAGGATCGCGGTCTTCACGACTTCCAGATGGTGTAATCAGTGACGGAGGGCCACGGTGCTTTCATCATTAGCCGCACTATCAGCGGCACTCCCTCAGCGTGCTGGATACATGTGCCTTCTAATCTGGAGCCTGCAGATCTCCACGTCTCACCTCAGACAGAGATTATAAATTGTGAAGTGGAGTGCAGTAAAAACGGTGGTCCCACAATAATCCCGTCAAATCGATGTTCCTTTCTTTATTACAGTTTAGCGGCCAGACGCGTTTTCGAGTTTCCTACTACTTCCTCAGTGGCTATATCCAGGGCCGCTGATAGGCCAGTACAGCTGGCCCAGTTGTACCGGGCCCGGCTGGCAGGGGGGCCCGGGCTGCCGACTCCCGAGCCATTTTAATTTTTTTGCTGTCAGTGGGCTGGCTCCAGTAACAGCAGGCAGTGTGGGGGCGGCGCTCACTCACTGACGTCACACGCCTGCTCCTCCCACTAGGCGGCGCAGGCGCGTGACGTCAGTGAGTGAGCGCTGCCGCCCGCACTTGTTACTGGAGGCTGGAGGGTGGAGGGAGGAGGCAGGAGCTGAATGTAAGGTAGTATTTTAGTAAAGAGATGAGCGCTGTGCCTGTGCTAAAATTAAAGTTACTGTCTGCAGCCTGCACGGCTGCACCGATTTATTAATGTATACTACTGTGAGTGGCGGGGGGGGATCTATATGGATGACGTCATGACGGCACTGTTATAGGGAGGGCGGGGGATCCGTGGATGGCACTGTTATGGGGGGGGGGTCTGTCATGTGGATGACACTTATTGGGGGGGGCCGGGGGGTCTGTGGATGACACTTATGGGGGGGATCTGTGGATGGCACCATTATGGAGGGGGATCTGTGGATGACACTGTTATGGGGGGGATCTGTGGATGACACTGTTATGGGGGGATCTGTGGATGACTGTTATGGGGGGGATCTGTGGATGGCACTGTTATGGAGGGTATCTGTGAATGGCACTGTTATGGAGGGGTATCTGTGGATGACACATAGCATAAGATGCTATATACGGTATGTGTCATCCACAGATCCCCCTCTATAACAGTGCCATCCACAGATCCCCCCATAACAGTGCCATCCACAGATCCCCCCATAACAGTGCCATCCACAGATCCCCTCCATAACAGTGCCATCCACAGATCCTCTCCATAACAGTGCCATCCACAGATCCCCTCCATAACAGTGCCATCCACAGATCCCCTCCATAACAGTGCCATCCACAGATCCCCTCCATAACAGTGCCATCCACAGATCCCCTCCATAACAGTGCCATCCACAGATCCCCTCCATAACAGTGCCATCCACAGATCCCCTCCATAAAAGTGCCATTCACAGATCCCCTCCATAACAGTGCCATTCACAGATCCCCTCCATAACAGCGCCATTCACAGACGACCCCCCAGCGCCATAAATATCACTTGTAGACAAATCTGCATGTTGTTTCAAGGCGGCGTCTGGGGAGGGGCCAAGGGCGGGGCCAGGGGTGTGGCTGAAGGAGGGATCAGGGGGTGGAGCTGAAGGGGGCCCCGTCATGTATGCTGTACGGGGCCCCATGATTTCTATCAGCGGCCCTGGCTATATCATTGATAGTCACCTCAATGGATTTCTAGAGGCACTAGATTCCAAATTGTGGCATGGATCTTTATCTAATAATCAAAAATGTCTGGTATGGATTTTATAAAGATGAACTAAAATGATACAAACATAATTAGAAAGCATACTTCCAGACATAATACTTTACAATACAATTACACTAATATGTTTTCAATTTATGTATCATAATCAGGTTGTGTTTTTAAATTATAGCCATATGTTATTATTATTATCTAATTAAAGGGTAAATGATATATTGATGATAGTAATAAATCGATATGAGCAAAGTTATTGAAAATTTGATTTGGCTACTTAGCCGAATTTCACAAAGAAATGCACTCCGTGATGAATTACTTCATCACAAAGCACATTTCTTTGTATGTAGCGTGAGCAATGACGGGGAGCGGCAATGGCGCCGGCCCTGTCATTAAACCCCTCATCGCTTATCGTGGCATCTGATTTTGCATAATATCTTCAATCAAGATGGCAGCAGTGGCCTCTTTGCATGCAAATGGATGAGGTGAGTATGATTTTTTTTTAAAAAAATTATTGTCATTTCAGGGAAAATTGATTTGTTACATAAAGTGCGAGGAAATTTGAATTTTTCCTGAAATTTGGATTAAAGTCCATGTCAGATACTTTGATTCGCTCAACACCTGTAATAAATGCCATGTTGCTTCTTCTGTGTATATCCTAACTTGTGGTCAGCGTACTAAAACCAGACCCTACAGATGGCTGGTTAATGCCGGGAGCCAAGGACGAGGGTAGGCCTAAACGGGGGCCTACCCCAATGAGAACTGAAGAAAAAAGGGGAGGGTGGGTGGGGTACCTGGCTGCACGTCCCGCCTATGGGTTAGCACGGGGCTATAAAGAGCCCCTCCCACAAATACAGGCTGCGGGGCAGCCTTAACTACATAGCAAAGGATATCATAAATATTTGCAATATGGCATACACTTAAACTACAGCTGCTCAGTACCATTACCATTTGCAAACATTACCTGTTTATATCAGAGTCCTGTCCTACCAGCTATGGTTGCTGTTTCAGGCAATTACCTGTCATGCTAAATTGCAATGCTTTCAGATAGCACCATGCACCAGTTGTTACACTGGTATGTGCTACATCTGTACCAGTGACCCCCATCGTCTTAAACATGTAAAATGGATTTATGGGAAAACATTCTTTGACATGAGCGTTCTATCCTACCCACTTCAGTAGCATTACTGAATGTTCCTGCAGGTAAATGCTTACTGGAACTAAGGACTGTGGTTGCTTTGGCCTATTTAGAAGAAATTATTGAGAACCCACTAACCATCTTTATAAAACGTGTTGCATAGTTATTCTGTTTCTGACACCTGTGATGTGGACGTGTTTGTGTGCTCATATTACAGACACAACATGTGGACCTCCTGCAAGTAATCAGAACTAATTAGTAGAGTCCACCTGTGTGTAATTTATTCTCAATATTACTACAGCTGTTCTGTGAAGGCCTCAGAGGTTTGTTATTGAACCGTAGTGATCAAACAGCGTCATCAAAAGGAGAACACCAGACAGGTCATGGATAAAGTTGTGGAGCAGTGTAAAGCAGGGTTAGGTTATAAAAATATATACCAAGCTCTGGACATCTCACAGAGCACTATTCAAACCATTAAATGAAAATGAATTGAATATGGCACAACTGCAAACCTACCAAGACATGGCCATTCATCTAAACTGATATCCAAGGCAAGGAGAGCACTTATTAAAGAAGGAGCCAAGGGCCTTTATGGAAGAATGGCAAGAAGAAAGGTATTTTTGAAAGCCATAAGATGTCCTGTTTGTAGTTTGCCTCAAGATATGTAGGGGGCACAGAAAATATGTGGAAGAAGGTGCTCTGGTCAGATGAGACGAAAGTTAAATGCAAAACGCCATCCCCACAGTGAAACATGTGATGGCAGCATCATGATGTGGGGATGCTTATCTTCAGAAGGGACTGGGAAGCTGGTCAGAGTTGATGGGAAGATGGATGGCGCTAAAAACAGGGCGGAATCCTGGAGGAAAACCTGGTAGAGGCCCTAAACATACAGCCAAAGCTACAATGGAATAGCTTAGATGAAAAATATTCATGTGTTAGAATGTCAAAGTCTAGACCTAAATCTCATTGAGAATATGTGCAAGATTTGAAAATTGCTGTTCACAGAAGCTCTCCATCCAATTTGACTGAGCTTGAGCTATTTTGCAAATTTGAACAGGCAAAAATTATTAGCCTATAGATTTGCAAATCTGGTAATGACATACCCCAAAAGACTTGCAGCTGTAATTGCAGCAAAAGGTGGTCCTACAAAGTATTAACTTGGGGAGCTGAATACAAATGCACACCACAGTTTCTCAATTTTTATTTATAAAACATTTTGTAAACCATGTATCATTTTCTTTTCACTTTACACATACTTGATACTTTGTGTTGGTCTATCACGTAAAATCCCAATAAAATACATTAAGTTTTGGGTGTAATATGTAAAAATGTGGAAACATTCAAGGGGTTTGAATATTTTTTCAAGGCACTGTAATACAGACCAAAAAAGTATTATGACCAACTGTATTATGACCAACTGAATGCGGCCTTACTAACATTTATAAAGACACACCCAACTATTTCTAATTTACTTTCTCAGACCTAGTTGAAGTATTTAAGCTGAAGTGAGACAAAAGACAAATTCTATGTCCAATTGTTGCCAACTTTGCCTCACACAGTTGGATACTTTAGGCTACTTTCACACTCGCGTTTGGTGCGGATCCGTTCAGATAATACAACCGCATGCATTAGTTCAGAACGGATCCGTTTGTATTATCTTTAACAGCCAAAACGGATCCGTCTTGAATACCATTGAAAGTCAATGGAGGACGGATCCGTTTTCTATTGTGCCATATTTTGTCAGTGAAAACAGATCCGTCCCACATTGTGTGTGAGGACGGATCCGTTTGGCTCAGTTTCATCAGACAGACAACAAAACGCTGCAAGCAGTGTTTTGGTGTCCGCCTCCAAAGCGGAATGGAGGCGGAACGGAGCCAAACTGATGCTTTCTGATCGGATCCTTATCCATTCAGAATGCATTAAGGCAAAACTGATCCGTTTTGGACCGATTGTGAGAGCCCTGAACGGATCTCACAAATGAAAACCAAAACGCCAGTGTGAAAGTAGCCTTAGTTATATTCAAAGTAACTATAAGTCGCAATACTATTTATCACTGAATAAGTATGCCTTTTTTAAAAGCTGTTATAGTATCTGCAACATTTGGGTCAGGGCATCCCATGGTTTGACTTCTCAAACTGTATAGAACCTTTTCCTGTATTTGAATCAGTATACCTGTAAATTATGACCCCTGGTCTACTGTACAGAAAGTGGACCACACAGTTATGTATGTGTAGGATCTCTAGCCCAATTTGAGTAGCTCCATTTGTGTAGCATTTCATTGTAAAAGCAACCTCTCAACCTATTCATTAATCTAGCTACACACCTTTGAGACCTCTCCAGCTCTTCTATATCCTTTTCAGAATGCAAAATACAGAAATAAATCCAAGATGGGGTTTTACACTGCATTTACAGAGGTGTAATATATTTGAATCACTAAATATTATATCCACTGTTAAAGTGCATCCTTCAGCAGATTTGTACCTATGAAACTGGCTGACCTGTTGCATGTCTGCTTGGCAGCTGACGGCACCTCTGTTGGTCCCATGTCCATATGTGCCTGCATTGCTGAGAAAAATGATGTTTTAATATATGCAAATGAGCCTCTAGGAGCAACGGGGGCGTTGTTGTTACACCTTGAGGCTCAGCTCTCTCTGCAACTGCTGCATCCTCTGATTTACAGGTCCAGGCAGTGAAAATGTCAACAGGCCTGGTCCTGTCAAAGTGCAGAGGGAGCAGTGTTTGCAGAGAATGCAGGGCTTCTAGGTGTAACAGCAACACCCCCGTTGCTCCTCGAGGCTCATTTGCATATATTAAAACATACTTTTTCTCAGTAATGCAGGAACATAGGAACACTGGACCAACACAGATGCCTTCAGCTGCCAAGTGCACATGTAACAGGTCAACCAGTTTCATATGTACAAATTTGCTGACAGATGCCCTTTCATTTGCATCCTAAACTTTGTTGTTTTGTACAAGCTTTCAAGTCAATACAGACTAATAAGTTATGTAGACAACCCTAACACTCAGTTCACACCTGAGCGTTTTACAGCGCGTTCCTACGCGCTGTAAAACGCACAACAAGGAGAAACCAATGCTTCCCTATGGGAATGGTTCTCACCTGGGAGTTTTACAGCGCGTACGATCGCGCTGTAAAACGCCCGACGCTCAAACAAGTACTTGAGCGTTTTTTTGGGCGTTTGTCGCGCGTTCCTGTACATAGACTTTCGGGAACACGCGACACTGTGTGTTCGCTTGTCTCTGTATGCGTGCTTGTAAACGCCCGTACAATCGCGCATACAGAGCGCTCCTTTCAGAACGCTCAGGTGTGAACCCGCGGTTAGAGTTATTGGCTCCAAGTGAGTCTTCTGCTGGACCTTTGGTTCCCATTACTGATTCAGGGCCTGGGCTTATAGGAGGATCCCCTGGTACTCTTGTGGACCAGGCCAAACCTTGTAGAACCTCTGACATCCTCATAGCATGTAACCTTTAGAAGATTGAGCTTGACCAAGTCAAAAATAACATTTTATTTTTGTTACCTAGTTGAATGTCAAAAATAACATTTTATTTTTGTTACCTAGTTGAATGTATAGTGCTTTGCAGTGCAGATATTTTATCTAGGCACATTTAGTTCTGCAGAAAAGCTCTGTTTTTTTTTTACTTTGGAGAAAAAATTACAATATATCATCAGAAAGGCTGTTTATCACTATGTCATACTTCAATTTTAAGTGTGAATTTGACAGCTCTTAGCCATACATGAAAAATTGCTGATCCTGTCCTTGAAGTATAGGAAAAATGAAACATGCAATTTCTATTTAGTTCTGATTCTCCAGTAGAAATCTGCTAACCTTGTAATAAAAATACTAGCTGGAACAAATCCATAGAAGCATGTTTCCATCTAGTCAAACACGTATACTGTTCTACATCCATTTGCAACAAAGGCGACAGATGTGTTTGTTGTGCATGTAACCAGGTCAAAGGCTGTTAAGCTGCAGGAACAAACTTGATTAAGACTAGTGATAATGTTTTCAAAGATTGTAATTTATCTCCATTTGAACAGCGTTATCTTTGTTCTATAGCTATCGCAGAGAACAAGGTTAACAAATATACAGAGAGGAATTTTTGAAAGCTAGCTAAACCTCACTCTAAAACCTCACTCTAAAAAATTAGACGTCTGTTAGATCCGGTAGATCAAAAGAAAGTACAGTTTATGATTATTATCTACAAAAGAGGTTTATAATATGGACAGAAATAAATATTTCCTATAGTACAAAAATAGAATTCTGATTTATTCAATTAAAATAGGCAAGGTTTATACAACTGCTGCTAAAAATACAACTACTACTACTACAAATAATGCAAATACTGATAGTACTGCCACTACTACTACTGCTAGTACTACTACTTCTACTACTACTATTACTACTGCTTCTACTGCTACTTCCACTACTACTACTCTGTCAACTAGTGCTACTACTGCTACTACTGCTGCTACTACTACAACTTCAACTACTGCTAATGATATTCTTACGTCTACTACTATTATTACTACTTCTGCTGCTACCACTATTACTAATGTTTCTGCTGCTGCTACCACAACTTCTACTACTAATGCTGCTACTACTGCAACTAGTGCTATAGTGCTACTACTGATACTACTGCCACTATTACTACTGCTGCTGTTACTATTACTTCTGTTTCTGCTGCTACTGCAATGTCTACTACTAATGCTGCTACTACTACAACTTGTGCTACTACTACCACTACTATAACTGCTACTACTGCTACTAATACTACTATTACTACTGTTTCTGCTGCTACTACCAGTACTACAACTGCTACTACTAGTATAACAACGTCATCGTGCACTGCGAGAAATTTCACGCTGAATCTTCAATCAAGAATGCAGCGGTGGCCTCTTCATGCTCAAATGGATAAGCTGAGTATTTTTTCTAACTGATTAACCCCTGAAAGCCCTCATTTTTTTTATCTCATATGCCATGATCAGTGATGAACGCTGCATCTGAGGGGTTCAACAACGGGGGACGGTGCAATTGCAGTTCCCCATCATTGCACCCACTATTACACAAACATGCATTTCTACTACAGCTACTGCAGCAAGTCCGCAATGAAAAAATCTCTATGGCACCAGGTGAGGAGGTATCGTGGCAGGTTGGAATGCAATGGGTTGGCACTAGCAAGCACTTGTGGATATAGGTGTCCACTGTATTACAGGCTTAAAGGGGTTCTTTATCTTTTTCTTACTGATGATCTATCCCTTGGATAGGTCATCAGCATCTGATCTGCAGGGGTCTAACAACCGGGACCCCCGCCAATAAGCTGTTTGTGAAGGCAGTGGTGCTAGCAGCTTCATGGTCTTCACACTGCTTCCCAAATGCCAGTGATGTCACAACTATGTCCCATGGCCTTGGCACAGTTTTGAAATATAAGTGGAAAAGTAGGCACGGGAATTTTAATGAATTTCACTCCAGATTTATCACTGAGACTTTTTTGTTTTTAATGCAATCTCACTCCAGTAGGAGGGTGGAATAGGAAAACTGGAGTAGCTTTTCTAGGCAAAAGTGTTAGGTTTAAGGAGGAGATAAATTTATCAATTAACATGTGACATTTGATAAATGTGGTATGAAGTATTCCGACACAGACTCGACCAAAACTGGCTTCAGCTGAAAGAGAATCATGAAGCGATCTTATAGTTTACATTTCTATTATATTTTCTTCTTTGTAATTTAATTTTTCACATTAAAGAGAACATTTGTGTTTTATAGGCTCCCATTTACTGTTGTTTGAATGGCATGGTGTTGTGAAAAAATAATAATGAATAGCTAAATCTAAACACATTTCACTTGCAGAAAGTAGTGTTATTATTGGTGAGTTTCTTTCAGCTCACAATGAATTGGCGTCCATAGCATAGACATTACCATAATGCCCCTTGTTAAATGGTTTTGGCTACATACCAGTGAAATTAGATATGCCCTTCTGTTCATGAGTGACTGCTCCATGAATGCCAACTAATTATCCTGGCTATAGAATCTGCAGGCTTCTTTGTACAGTTCAATGTGAGCAAATATTTGCAAGGATAGGTCCAGTGGAGGATTTGTCCCGTGTATTCTACTGATCTCCTTTCTCTTGCATGTTACCAAATGCTTTACCTGAATAATCCCAGCTAAAAGCAAAGCAAGCTTTGAAATGTTGCAGTGATGTGTTTAGCATCTTGTAGTGAATGCATGCAAATACATTCAACATTATTTATAGTGAAGAATGAACAGAAAACAACAAATAATGGTTATTATATAGGAGAGAAAAATATGCAAATATGTAAACCTCAAAGGATCTATTTTATACAGAGCTATGTTAGCACTCCCTAGTGCATGGAGCCTCCGCTTTCCTCAGAGTTGAAGCTGGGGCATACAGAGTTTTTCTTTCAATTGGAATCGTCACAAATACAACAGAAAAAAATGTTCTATGTTTTACAGCATGTCCAAGTATACACAGGTGCTCTCCCCTATTAACATTACTATGTGTCTCCATGGTTACAGACTACGAGCAAATTTTGTGTAGTCTGATCCTGTAATCATATTCCCTTATATATGTCTTGCTAAACTACAGAATTTATGTTAGCAAGATGGAGCGGACAGATAGAAGAGAGTATGATTGCAATGTCAGACTACAGAGGTTTTTTGTAGTCTGTCATTATAGAGATGCATACTCTGCACAGAGGCTAAATACACAAAACAGATATTTTTCATTGGCACAATACAAAAAAATTTCATTCAGAAAGGTGTATACACCCTTAAAGCATACCTGAATTTTCAAGAAAAGCTTGCGGCAATGCTTCTTTGCACAATCATAACTATGAAGGAACAGTTATGTTTGGGCTTCCCGAATGTTTTTGTAGCCATATTATTTCCTTCTTTAGCTGCACAACTATATGCATTTCACTCAGAAGCAGGGAGCATCTCCTTTTTGCCAGCACTATACTGCTGTGACAACCTTCCCTTTACTTTCCAGTTCCCGAAATGTTTGTTTTCAGCTCCAGAGCTCACAGAACAGATAAGAAAGGATAAGACATACAGACCCACAGGAGGCTCCTGTGATGTTCAGAAGCTGTGTAGAAGCAGTTTTTTTTACCGGGCTCGGGATCTTAGCTAACTCCCTCCCATATCTCCTTTTCCTATCAGCCATCTTCTGTGTCTCTACTACCAGGGATGGATTTTTCCTTACAACAGGCAGTCGACTGCAACTTAGATGGAAGTGACTCCTCTAATGGCCATGGCTTTTTACAAGTGGATGCAGGCAAATGAAATGATTTAGAAATTTGTAAGTTACACCATTCTCTATTAAATTGAATTATGTAAAATCATAGTGATTTTTTCTTTCTGTGAATTGAAATCTTTTGTAATGATGATTTATGGACCTACTGGTAGTATTGAAGTGCTCACTGCATGATAAGCATTCTGTTGACCTTTATTTTCCTCAAATACTAATCTGTTTCACATTTCCCAGGTTTCCCCCTGTTGATGCCAAATTTAGCAATAAATGCTCTGTGCATACTGCAAGTGCAGATGAAAATCATGAACACAATGAGCAGAGGTATATGGGAGTGGGCACACTGGAACACAAGGCCCCACTCAACACATACATAGACATAACTGTTCAGCTGTCAATGTCTGACCTGATTCCAAATGAGGGTTTTTTACTGCACTTAGTAAATCCACATCAACAACATTTAATATCAGGTTTCACATTGGGATTGCTTTAAAGGGAACCTGTCATGTGGATATTTGATTATAATCTAATTATATACAATCATTAACTACTAAAAAGTACCTTAGATGTATTCACTTACTGGTGTGACAGATGGTTATCTCATAATATACACACAAAGATGCCACATGCCGCAAGCTAATGAGCTGATTTGAGTCCAGTGTGATGTCATTGAGTCCAGCGTTTATTTAATTCAGAGCTATAGCCACTCCCCTGCCAACCTGCTGCTGGTTCATATGGAAACAAACTGTCATTCAGCAGCAGGTGGGCAGGGAGAGTCAGGAGCTCATGAATATTCATGACTCATCATTATCAGCTGGAGCTTTTCAATACAAGATGTTGGCAGATTGACTGGGTCAATTAAAGAAAGTGACCCAGCATTGTGCTAAGAGAATCAGTCACTTATTTATGTTGCCCTTAGTTAGGACACCATAAAACTGGTGACAGGTTCCCTTTAAGAGTCATTTAAACTTTAAAATTTACATATTCTTTTCAGGCATAGGAAAAGAATACCAGAATTGCCGGACCAAGCACATGCTGGAAACCTCCAACACCCAACAGATCCTATTCACTGGATTTCCAGCATGAGTACCAGCATTCTGCCAGACAAAATGGCATTGCATTTGTATTATGGAGTGTTTATTATCCCAAATTTGCTTTGACATCACAGTGCACATTACATGTGACTACACTGCGTTTATTATACTTGTTCCGTTACTCGGGCCTATGCTTTACCTATGGATAATAAGAATGTGCTCTCCGTTTGAATGGAGTGGCAAACACACATGCTTGACTGTAGTAGCTGAGTATAAACGCTTGGCTATCTCTGGCAGCCTCTAGAGCTGAATGGAATAGCAGAGTACATGCCTGACTGCTGATCCATTCAAATGGGTTTCTGTTCTAGTGATCGTCAGGGGCCCCACCAGTCGGATTCCCCCCAACCAGACACATCCTATATATAGGGGATAATTTGTCTTAATGGGACAATCACAAGGTCCTTTGTACAATTTCTACTTATACAACATCATAAGCTACAACTCTGTGTCTATCATACTTGTGATATCAGTATGGTCCACTCCTTAGCTGATAGTTATTACATTACAATGTTTGTTGTTCTTCTGTGATGCTGATTTGAGTATTACAAACATCACTGTGTGCAATAAACCTTTTCTATGACTTTTCGGTGTCCATTGTCCATGTATGGTTTCTGTTCTGTGACATCTCTTTGTGCATTATCCCTGTATAGCTAGTTATACACTGCCACCATGATCATAATAGAACTGTTGTCTGGCCAATTACTGGCTTGCATAAACACCCTATGGATCAGCCACAAACAAATTCTTGAGTTGGCTGATTGAATTGTTTATGTTCAGCAGTACATCTCCCCATGTTAACAGGGGATTGATGCTGACAATATGCAAACTGTATGGGGAACCAATGATCGTGCTAATGATTGTTCATCCCTATGCAGTTTACATGAGCCCATGTAAATGCCCTTTAAAAGGAATAGGTCATCAGAAAAAAATTGCTATTGCTTAAAAAATGTTTTCATGTTTAACATATTTTTAAAGGATTTGCAATGTTATTTTTAATTTTCCATGTCAATATCTATATTTAAACAGAACCATAAAATCCTGCAGTTTTCACACTGGCCACTAAGCCTAATAATTGGGGTCACTTCTTGCTCTGCACCAATCACTTTACTGCAGTTTGCTTATCTGTCATTCTAGTCCTGCCTGTAATGATATCACGTCTGTGTACAGATAAGACAGGATCTACCATTAACAATAGGTGATTATTAAATCTTATCTATTCTTTCCTTGTACAATGACCTCTGCACAGGTCACAGAGCATGCCTAGAAAACTCTCCCACAGAAGTCAGTGAGGTCCCCTTCTGTCCATTGTGTTTATGGCCCACATGGCTGCCTTAATGCAATTTTTTTTATGCTTTCTAAATGTTGCTAAGAACAACTCAGACAAGATAGCAGCCCCCATAATCATGTTCAGAATACAACCAGAACCAGAAAATAAAAACAGATTAGAAAAAAAGGATGTGTGTTGCAATCTGGTTTTTACTAGTGATTAGCAGCAGGGGCTATATTTTTCGAATTTGCAATATTTCACTAATATTTTGTACAATATTTGTCATATATTCACAAATTTTGAGAATTCGAGATTATTTTATTGAATGTGATAAATCGGCAATGTAAAAATTGCGTAATGCGAATTCGTAATGCGAAATACAGGTGTGGGTCACTTTGGCTACATTTTTCAAGCTGGTATATGTTTCCTAAGACTGGAGAAAATGGTTGGCACGGCAGAACATTATAATAGCTTTATATGCAGATAGAGTCAAGTGCTCCAATATATTCGCGATTGCACTAATCGGCAGTGATTAGAATATTTTTTCGCACTACATGCAACTTTACATTTTAGCAGGTCTGACTACAGATTACTGATTGGTGCACTAAGTATTGTTATGAACTTGACATCCTTCTCAGTGGCCCACAAGCAAGAAGCAGAGAGGAATCATGTGTTCAGATTGAAAAAAATAACGAATATATAGCACTATATACTAAATATTTGCGAATTCTCAAAGTGGCGATATTCGCGATAAAAATTCGCAGGCGCTCTGAGATGAGGAGGCTCGTCTCCTCAGCACTCCCTCAGTGCGCCTGCGCCGATGACGTCTTCTCTTTCGGTGATGTCATCGGCGCAGGCGCACTGAGGGAGTGCTGAGGAGACGAGCCTCCTCATCTCAGAGCGCCTGCGCCGAATGACCAGAGGCGCGCGATTTTTGAAATACTGACAGGGCCGGCCGGAGGAGGAGATCACGGCTGGCCCTGTCAATCAACACGGCGAGGGGGCGGTTTTCTGCTGCGGCTACCAGCAAGTAGACGCCCTACTTGCTGGTAGAGCCCTGATTTACCTATTATAAAACTTCGTTTTCTAAAGAATCGGCCGCATGAAAGTAAGTAAGACCATTATATTCTCCTATATCGCGCTATAAGGAATATAACTATCCAAAAAAAAAAAAATGAGTTTTGTGGGGTGACAGAAACCCTTTAAACAAACTCTCGACTTGTTACATTTATAAAGGCCACTTTTTATGAACCTGCATTGGGATGTGTAAAAGGAATTTTTCACCCATGTGCCGTGGCATTATTACTAGTGATGAGTGAAGTTAAAAAAAGATTTGATCTGGCTGCTTCACTGAATTTCACATGAAAAGTTTGATTGGTTATGAATTACTTAGTCGCAAATTCTCTTCCATTGAATGGAGAGTGAACAATGACAGGGAATGGTGATCATGCTGCCCCCATTATTGAGCCCCTCAGATGCCACATTCATGGCTGATCATGGCATCTAAGGCCTTTCAGGAGTTAATCAGGGTAAAAAAAATAATAATATATATATATATATATATATATATATATATATACAGTACAGACCAAAAGTTTGGACACACCTTCTCATTCAAAGAGTTTTCTTTATTTTCATGACTATGAAGGCATCAAAACTATGAATTAACACATGTGGAATTATATACATAACAAACAAGTGTGAAACAACTGAAAATATGTCATATTCTAGGTTCTTCAAAGTAGCCACCTTTTGCTTTGATTACTGCTTTGCACACTCTTGGCATTCTCTTGATGAGCTTCAAGAGGTAGTCCCCTGAAATGGTCTTCCAACAGTCTTGAAGGAGTTCCTAGAGATGCTTAGCACTTGTTGACCCTTTTGCCTTCACTGCGGTCCAGCTCACCCCAAACCATCTCGATTGGGTTCAGGTCCGGTGACTGTGGAGGCCAGGTCATCTGGCGCAGCACCCCATCACTCTCCTTCATGGTCAAATAGCCCTTACTTTCAAACTTTTCCCAATTTTCCGGATGACTGACTGACCTTCATTTCTTAAAGTAATGATGGCCACTTGTTTTTCTTTACTTAGCTGCTTTTTTCTTGCCATAATACAAATTCTAACAGTCTATTCAGGACTATCAGCTGTGTATCCACCTGACTTCTCCTCAACGCAACTGATGGTCCCAACCCCATTTATAAGACAAGAAATCCCACTTATTAAACCTGACAGGGCACACCTGTGAAGTGAAAACCATTTCAGGGGACTACCTCTTGAAGCTCATCAAGAGAATGCCAAGAGTGTGCAAAGCAGTAATCAAAGCAAAAGATGGCTACTTTGAAGAACCTAGAATATGACATATTTTCAGTTGTTTCACACTTGTTTGTTATGTATATAATTCCACATGTGTTAATTCATAGTTTTGATGCCTTCAGTGTGAATCTACAATTTTCATAGTCATGAAAATAAAGAAAACTCTTTGAATGAGAAGGTGTGTCCAAACTTTTGGTCTGTACTGTATATAAATTCACCCTATCCATTTGCTTATGCAGAGGCATTGGAGGGAATTTATCATGCCCTGCACTCCCGAATCCTGGCTTTAAAAAAGTCTCAAAATAGGACTTTGCGACTTTTTGGGATTATATGCACACAAAAAAAATGGGTTTTCACACCACAAACTCTAGTTCTGAAAAGTGAGTGGAGACATGGGTGTGGTTAGCTATGGTGCTTAGTTTCACTCCAGATTTATCATTGTAGTTTTAAGTCACCAACTCACTACCGTAGGGAAGTAGCATAAAAATGGAGTAGTATATCTATAAAAATGGATTCATTTTTTTATTTTTTTATTAAATTTTTCTTATTCATCTCAAGAAACACTTACAAAAATAGAAAAAACAAAGTGCATATTCTTCAGCACACTTTCCCAAGCCTCAGAAGATAAGTTAGGGTAAGTAAGTCTCCAGGACTTTTGTCCAGGAGAGAGACAATCCAAAAAGCATGCCCTGATTAAGTGATTATAACAATAAGCTATCTTAAACTTTACGTGGTTCTTTTTCTTTATTAAACTGTGCAAAAAACTAGACGTGTCTATGCTTAATAAAGTTCTATCCACAATACTACAAAGTGCCAATCGTAACTGAAAATATCTAAACCAAACTATTTCACCTGTGTTTTCCTTCTGTGCGATCTCCTCAAGAGAGAGGATCCGCCCATCACCAACTACTTGCGCTATATATTGAATATTCTTAGCCCTCCAATACTGCCGACAGTCAGAGTCCCCCAGCATTGGAAGTCTTTGATTTTGCCATAGTGGGGTACATGCCACAGAGGATGTAATAGAAAGCCAGTTCCTGATCAATGTCCAGGCCCTGGTAACCAGCTTAACAAAACTTCCAAACTCCTTCCTCCAACTTAGTAGGCATCCTGACTCTAATAGAGTAAAGAAGTCAGTAAAGCCAAAATTGTCCACAAATTTTTTACATAGGGGGCTGGTCTCCCACTCATGAAAAAGACATAGCTGAGACGCAAAAAAATATCCCCTGAAACTGGGGAGGTTCAAACCCCCCCCCCCGTTCCAGCGGTATTTAAAAATAATCCAGTTTCAGCCTTACCCGCTTTCTCCCCCATAGCAAATCATTAATCATCTTCTCTATCAGTTTGAAGAATTTGTCCTCTATCCAGACCGGAGAGTTTTGGAGAACATAAAGCAATTGGGGAAGGACTATCATTTTCACCAAGGAGACCCTATCTCCTCTCGAAAGGGAGAAGCCATATTAAAATTTTAGACCTGATCTTCATAATGACCGGGAGTAGATTAAGTTGAACATAGTCGTGGATATTAGCGGAGATAGTTATCCCCAAGTACTTCATGGAATCCTCAACCCCCAGGTCTGGAGATAAGTTCTCCACTGACCATTGTAGCTTATCTATAGGGAGGAGGGTAGTTTTGGACCAGTTTACCTCCAGGCCCGAAAACCTGGATTACGATTCTACAATCTCCATAACTTTTGGCAGGGTAGTATTAGTCTGTTGCATGAAGAACAGAATATTGTCTGCATATAGAGAAATCTGATCATGATCTCCCGCAATCCCAAATCCAAGAACGCCCGAGTCCTGTCTGATTTTTATAGCCAGAGGCTCGATATATATATTAAATAGGAGTGGCGAGAGAGGACATCATTGGCGGGTGCCTCTCTCTAGCATAAAACTTCTGGTCAGGATCCCATTAATCCTGAGCTTGGCTGAAGGGGATGTGTAAAGTAGGCGGACCATGGCTATGAACCTTGGACCAAATCCCATTCTTCCCATCACCCTCCAGAAGAAGCCCCACTCGACCCTGTCAAAGGTCTTCGTAGCATCTAACGACAGGATCGAGCGGGCAGTCCCCCCGGAGGATTGAATGTTAGCAAACAGGCAATGTATATTATAATGGGTACCCCTCCCAGGCATAAACCCATTTTGGTCTGGGTGAATTAGCGATGTGCTCACCTTGGAAAGTCTATTGGCCAGGACCTTGGAGAGCAGCTTAATATCAGTATTAAGTAGAGAAATAGGTCTATAAGCACCCATCTCCAGCATATCCTTATCTTTTTTTTGGATTAGAACTATCAGTGCTTCGTACATGGAGGTCGGTAAGCCCTCTCCCTGCAACCCCTTTGTAAATACTTCTGATAGATACGGAAGGACTATATCCCCATATTTCCTGTAGAATTCATACGGAAGGCCATCCAGCCCCGGGGACGAACTACCCGATATTGAGGACGAACTACCCGATATTGACCCAAGGGCCAAATGGATCTCCTGGACGGTAATTTCCCTCTCCAGGAAGATCCTCTGGCTTTTTGACAAAACCGAAAAAGAAAGATCATTCAGATAAGCGTCCATGAGGCTGTCCGGCACAGGGGAGCCGCCCTATAAACCGCTACAAAGTATTCCCAAAAGACCTCAGCTATACCCTCCTCATCTCGCACAATCCTACCATCAGGCCCACAAATACTAGTTGTTTCCTTCCTCCTATTCTCTTGTTGCTTAACTATCCTAGCTAGGAGCCTACCTGGTCGTCCTGTTTCAGAAAAATATTTCTGTCCCTTAAAGAACAAACTATGGTGGGCCTTATCAAGGAGAAAATTTTTAAGATCCTGACTGGCTTTCTGCATTTTTTCTCTACTTTGTTCCATCTTCTGAGTGATAAACTGCTCCGTGGTACTAGCAACTAAATTGGTTAATTCCTTCTCTCTTCTCTTGAATGATCCTCTCAATGCAGAGATACTGCTGATAAACAACCCCCTCATATAGGCCTTCAAAGTATCCCATACGCAACCAATACCATCTGAAGGATAGTTAATCTCTCAAAAGGAGACTATCTGTTTTTTAATAAACTGA
This sequence comes from Bufo bufo, assembly GCF_905171765.1. Classification (NCBI taxonomy): domain Eukaryota; kingdom Metazoa; phylum Chordata; class Amphibia; order Anura; family Bufonidae; genus Bufo; species Bufo bufo. The sequence continues at coordinate 185,259,338 of NC_053390.1, forward strand.
TGGTCATCCACAATAGCCAACCAGTATGGGTTTAATCTAAATAGCGAGTCTGATTTGGCCTGACCTGCCCCTACCAAAATTTCTATGGAGAGGGGAGAATGATCTGAGAGTGTTCTCGATCCATATTTAACAGAGTTAATATTTCTAATATTGTCTCTATTGGTCAGTGCCAGTTCAATCCTGGACATTGACCTCCCTCCATTACTATCACATGAGAAGACACTCTTTCCCCTCCCCATGTGCTCCCACAAATCCACAAAGCCTGTCTCCCGACAGAATCGCGACAGCAGCGTCTCAGTCCCACTAATTGTGGTGCTGGGATTTGCCGTCAACCTGTCTCTACTGGAATCCATCACATTGTTAAAGTCGCCTGTCAGAACAACCCGACAGGATGGCCGCTGTTACACAAAGGACAACAGGCAAAAATGTATTAGGTTTGAGGATGCTCCACATGTTACAAATATTGGCCCAGATTTACTAATCCTAAAGATGGAGTAAGCTTAGACACGCTGCCTAGACCTGCATTCGATTTCTCAAAGGAGCTTAGGCTGAATGGTTAATGTGGTGCAGGGATAGAAAATTTTCTCAGACTCTTTGACAACTATTGTTTATCTTACTTTAAGACAGATTTTTACACCAGAATTGTGCATCTTAGGCCCCACCCCTTTTGTGTGAGGCCACACCCTTTCCACAAAGGTCCACCTGCATTTAGAGCGTGACGGAACAAAGTGTAGAAACCCTGAATACGACAAATTGCAGCACTTTTTAGACAGATTTTTTCGGGCAGACACATTGGTAAATCTGGGCCAATGTATGACGTTTTATAAATTTTAGTGCATTACAGCCTCAAGAAAAACTGAAAGAAATTTATCAAGGCTGATGTGTCTGTGTCTGTGTCATGGCAGTGCTGATCTCAAGTGGCGTGATATCAACCAAATCTATTAAAAGGTGCACACTACTAATGAATTGTGGCATAACTTGCCTGGTCCAGACTCCAGAATCTGAATTTGATGCCATCTAGAGGTTGGTGTAAGTTTCAGGTGTTTGTTGCTCCAGAAAACTGATGTAAGTAATGGTAATTTTGTCAGGACATTCAGGATAAATCCCAGTGGTCCAATAATTGCTCAGCTATAAAAGAAGATATCATTACTATACATTTTATATAAAATTGTGACTAGCGTTGATCGAGCACCAGGGTGTTCGGGTGCTCAGGCCAAGTACATCGGGATGCTCGGGTGCTCTACCGAGCAACCGAGCATAATGGAAGTCAATGGGAGAACCCGAGCATTAAACCAGGCAACCCCTGCTCTGAAGAGGGCAGGGTGGCTGGTTCATAGAAAAAGGTCAGAATTTGATGGAAACACCACCAAAATGGTTCGGGAATGGGGGAGGATGTCTGGGTGCATCTTGGACTAACAGGTCGCTGCTGGGAACAATGTTGTCCAAGTAGTATTTTACAGACTGACAATAATACGCGCAAAACCAAAGATAAAATAAATTTTAAAGGAAAAATTTTTAGGAAACATTCTTTCCTATATATTTACTTTTATATAAAGTGCAAGTGCTGCCAAAAATTACAAGGAAGAGGCACTCCGATACATCCTGTATATCACATATAGGAGGGCCTCATTCCTATTGTGGTACATTTGTTCAGGTAGTGGGACATTTTTGGGTGGTTTCTATTATGTAAGCCTCACAAAGTGACTTCAGATCTGAACTGGTCCTTTAAAAAGTTGGTTTTGGAAATTTTCTGAAAAATTTCAAGATTTGCTTCTAAACTTCTAAGCCTTCTAACGTCCCCAAAATATAAAATGGCTTTCACAAAATGATCCAAACATGAAGTAGACATATGGGTCGGATTGTGGACTAATATAAAATATGGGTCGGATTGTGGACTGGGCTGATTACACACCCTCAATCCACACCTCCACGATATAGACAGTAATTACCCACAGATTTATTGCAACATATATCTTACTATCGCATTGTATATATGCATGTGCAAAATACATACTAAAATTGTACAAAATAAAAATAAATTGTAACATATACTGAATTAACTGGGTTATAGTGTTGAGAGGATTTGATAGAAAACATGGGTCGGACTGCGAACTGAGCTGATCACACAGTCACAGTCTTCACCATATATTACATAGATGATCAATAACCAGTACATTACAGCATATGTTTAGAAATAATCAAAATGTGGACAATAGAGAATAATAAAAATATATAATAAAATAAAATAGAATAAAAATTACAAATTAAAAATAAAAAATTACATCATATCACATGCTGGGATATCTGGACTGTGGCATTAGGGGGAGAAGGGAAGGGATGCAGGAGGGGTCAATGCGCTGAAAAACAGCCCGGCATTGACTCCCCGTGTAAACCAACCCAACTCCCCTAAAGAAACCCAAAAATTTCAATTTCCGAGTTGAGACCCTGAGGCATCAAGGACCCAAACTCAAATATTTTCTTGGACTCTTGTCTAGACATTTTGGCCACAAAATCTCCTCCTCTCCAGTCTTGTTTGACCGATTGAATAGCTACATAGCTCATATTACTTGGATCACCTGCATGGTATAATTTAAAATGTTTGGATAAAGGATGCGTTTCAGATTGTTTTTTAATATTATTAATATGTTCAGATATTCTGGTCTTGAATACCCTTTTTGTACGGCCAATGTACTGTTTTGGGCATGGGCACTGAATAATGTAGATTACTGCCTTACTATTACATGACAAAATTTCCTTAATTTCCCATTTAAAATTATTGGACATTGACATTATCTGTTTTGTGTTTCTATCAAAGTGTGTCTGTCTACAATTTTGACAACAACCACACCTGTAGAAACCTTTTAAATTAGCCCATGGGGTTATCAATGATTTTGTCTGATGTTTTCTTATAGTAGGAGCCACTTGAAGTCCGAAATTGGGAGCCGAGTGTAAACTATTGGCGGATGTGCCGGGAGTATGGGGCCCAACACCTTATCATCTTTCAATAAGTGCCAATGGTTATAGACAATACTGCTCACCATCTTATGATCTTTATTATATGGTAGAATTATTTTAGCTGTAATGTCTTGTTTTTGTAGGGTGGTAGATACTTCTTTGGGTTTGAAAAATAGGGCTCTATCCAGTTGTCTTACCCTTTGGATTGAATTCTCCAGTAACTTATTGGGGTACTCTTTTACTAGAAACTGTGCTTTCATATTCAGTGCCTCTGCCTCAAATTTCTCCTTTGCCGTACAATTTCTTCTTAAGCGCCTGAATTGGCTAAAAGGGACATTCAAGAGCCACCTCGGAAGATGACAACTTGTGTTCAGAATGAATCTATTTTTAGCCACATCTTTTTGATATGTGCTACAGGCAAAAGTTTCCTTTTTCTTTTCAATATGCAGATCCAAAAACTGTATGTGGATCAATGTTGGCTGTAAATTTCAAATTTAGCTTGTTAATAATGTTGATATTATCTATGAACTCCAACAATGATACATGGGATCCTTTCCAGACTAACAGAATGTCATCTATATAGCGCCGCCATAGGACCAGGTCCGCTCCAAGCTTTGGGGTAATGGTGTCTTGTTCCCAAGCTGCCATGAATAAATTGGCATAGCTCGGAGCGAACCTGGTACCCATGGCGGTGCCCGTAGTCTGTAAATAATAATTGGACCCAAATTTTAAATAATTGTGATTTAGCACAAAATTTATCCCGTCCAGTATGAATTGAAGTTGTTCAATTGCAAGGCTCCCCTTTTGAGACAGGATTTTGGACACTGCCTGTATACCCTGATTGTGATTGATGCTTGTATACAAAGAACTCACGTCCAGTGTAGCAAGCATCCAATCTGGGTGACAGTACATATTTTCCAACAGTGTCACTACTGTAGAGGTATCCCCAAGATACGAAGGAGTGTCTCTGACATAGGGTTGTAAAAACCTATCTAGATATTGAGACAGGTTTGATGTTAAAGATCCTATGCCAGAGACAATTGGCCTTCCAGGAGGGTTGACCGAATCCTTATGTATCTTGGGGATACAGTAGAAAATGGGTAATCTTTTCTGTGTGCCCAAGATAAAATTGCATTCTGTATTGTTTAAAATTCCTGTTTCTTTGGCTTTATTACACAACAATGATAATTGTTTGCAATATGACATTAAGGGATCCTCTTGCAGTTGAGTATAGGTTGTAATTAGGGATGAGCGAACCCGAACTGTATAGTTCGGGTTCGTACCGAATTTTGGGGTGTCCGTGACACGGACCCGAACATTTTCGTAAAAGTCCGGGTTCGGGTTTGGTGTTCGGCGCTTTCTTGGCGCTTTTTGAAAGGCTGCAAAGCAGCCAATCAACAAGCGTCATACCACTTGGCCCAAGAGGCCATCACAGCCATGCCTACTATTGGCATGGCTGTGATTGGCCAGTGCACCATGTGACCCAGCCTCTATTTAAGCTGGAGTCACGTAGCGCCGCACGTCACTCTGCTATGATCAGTATAGGGAGAGGTTGCAGCTGCGACGTTAGGGCGAGATTAGGCAGATTAACTCCTCCAAAAGACTTCATTCTGTGATCGATCTGCAGCTGTGGATCATTGAAGTGTTATTATTGACTTGCTCACTTTTTTTAGGCTGCCCAGAGCGTTTTTAGATCACTTTTTTTCTGGGGTGATCGGCGGCCATTTTGTGACTTGTGGTGCGCCAGCACGAGCTATCACCAAGTGTATTTAACCATCGATAGTGTGGTTATTTTGTGCTATATCCTACATCAGCTGCAGGCTGAGCCTGTGTCACCGAAGTGCATTTAACCATCAACAGTCTGATTATTTTTTGGCCATATACTACATCTGGTGCAGGCTGAGCCTGTGTCACCTAAGTGCATTTAACCATCAACAGTCTGATTATTTTTTGGCCATATACTACATCTGGTGCAGGCTGAGCCTGTGTCACCCAAGTGCATTTAACAATCAACAGTGTGGTTATTTTTTGGCCATATATTACATCAGGGGCAAGTTGAGCCTGTCACCCAGCGCCTAAAAAATAGACCTGACATTTCTATTCAACCAAATCTGCACAGTTTTAGCTGGTCAAGTTATTTGTAGTGACCGTAAAAGCAGACTTTTTGTTCTGGGTTGAAAAAGCATTCCCAAATTTGCCATTCTCAAAATAACTAGTTTGTGGTATTTGAGGCCTACTTGAAATCTATCCCAAAAAGAAAATCTTACATTGAAGGTATTGATAGTGTCATTCAGAAAAACCTAAGACACACGCTAGCGTGCTGATAGAAGTGTCATTCTGTGATTAAACCTATAACTGTCACACAGCGCAAAAAAAAAACAGGTCTCACATCTCTATTCAACCAAATCTGCACAGTTTTAGCTGGTCAAGTATTTTGTAGTGACCGTCAAAGCAGACTTTTTGTTCTGGGTTGAAAAAGCATTCCCAAATTTGCCATTCTCAAAATAACTAGTTTGTGGTATTTGAGGCCTACTTGAAATCTATCCCAAAAAGAAAATCTTACATTGAAGGTATTGATAGTGTCATTCAGAAAAACCTAAGACACACGCTAGCCTGCTGATAGAAGTGTCATTCTGTGATTAAACCTATAACTGTCACACAGCGCAAAAAAAAACAGGTCTCACATCTCTATTCAACCAAATCTGCACAGTTTTAGCTGGTCAAGTTATTTGTAGTGACCATAAAAGCAGACTTTTTGTTCTGGGTTGAAAAAACAATCCCAAATTTGCCATTCTGAAAATAACTAGTTTGTGGTATTTGAGGCCTACTTGAAATCTATCCCAAAAAGAAAATCTTACATTGAAGGTATTGATAGTGTCATTCAGAAAAACCTAAGACACACGCTAGCGTGCTGATAAGAGTGTCATTCTGTGATTAAACCTATAACTGTCACACAGCGCAAAAAAAAACAGGTCTCACATCTCTATTCAACCAAATCTGCACAGTTTTAGCTGGTCAAGTTATTTGTAGTGACCGTAAAAGCAGACTTTTTGTTCTGGGTTGAAAAAGCATTCCCAAATTTGCCATTCTGAAAATAACTAGTTTGTGGTATTTGAGGCCTACTTGAAATCTATCCCAAAAAGAAAATCTTACATTGAAGGTATTGATAGTGTCATTCAGAAAAACCTAAGACACACGCTAGCGTGCTGATAGAAGTGTCATTCTGTGATTAAACCTATAACTGTCACACAGCGCAAAAAAAAACAGGTCTCACATCTCTATTCAACCAAATCTGCACAGTTTTAGCTGGTCAAGTTATTTGTAGTGACCGTAAAAGCAGACTTTTTGTTCTGGGTTGAAAAAGCATTCCCAAATTTGCCATTCTCAAAATAACTAGTTTGTGGTATTTGAGGCCTACTTGAAATCTATCCCAAAAAGAAAATCTTACATTGAAGGTATTGATAGTGTCATTCAGAAAAACCTAAGACACACGCTAGCGTGCTGATAGAAGTGTCATTCTGTGATTAAACCTATAACTGTCACACAGCGCAAAAAAAAACAGGTCTCACATCTCTATTCAACCAAATCTGCACAGTTTTAGCTGGTCAAGTTATTTGTAGTGACCGTAAAAGCAGACTTTTTGTTCTGGGTTGAAAAAGCATTCCCAAATTTGCCATTCTCAAAATAACTAGTTTGTGGTATTTGAGGCCTACTTGAAATCTATCCCAAAAAGAAAATCTTACATTGAAGGTATTGATAGTGTCATTCAGAAAAACCTAATACACACGCTAGCGTGCTGATAGAAGTGTCATTCTGTGATTAAACCTTATAACTGTCACACAGCGCAAAAAAAACAGGTCTTACATCTCTATTCAACCAAATCTGCACAGTTTTAGCTGGTCAAGTTATTTGTAGTGACCGTAAAAGCAGACTTTTTGTTCTGGGTTGAAAAAGCATTCCCAAATTTGCCATTCTCAAAATAACTAGTTTGTGGTATTTGAGGCCTACTTGAAATCTATCCCAAAAAGAAAATCTTACATTGAAGGTATTGATAGTGTCATTCAGAAAAACCTAAGACACACGCTAGCGTGCTGATAAAAGTGTCATTCTGTGATTAAACCTATAACTGTCACACAGCGCAAAAAAAAAACAGGTCTCACATCTCTATTCAACCAAATCTGCACAGTTTTAGCTGGTCAAGTTATTTGTAGTGACCGTAAAAGCAGACTTTTTGTTCTGGGTTGAAAAAGCATTCCCAAATTTGCCATTCTGAAAATAACTAGTTTGTGGTATTTGAGGCCTACTTGAAATCTATCCCAAAAAGAAAATCTTACATTGAAGGTATTGATAGTGTCATTCAGAAAAACCTAAGACACACGCTAGCGTGCTGATAGAAGTGTCATTCTGTGATTAAACCTATAACTGTCACACAGCGCAAAAAAAAACAGGTCTCACATCTCTATTCAACCAAATCTGCACAGTTTTAGCTGGTCAAGTTATTTGTAGTGACCGTAAAAGCAGACTTTTTGTTCTGGGTTGAAAAAGCATTCCCAAATTTGCCATTCTGAAAATAACTAGTTTGTGGTATTTGAGGCCTACTTGAAATCTATCCCAAAAAGAAAATCTTACATTGAAGGTATTGATAGTGTCATTCAGAAAAACCTAAGACACACGCTAGCGTGCTGATAGAAGTGTCATTCTGTGATTAAACCTATAACTGTCACACAGCGCAAAAAAAAACAGGTCTCACATCTCTATTCAACCAAATCTGCACAGTTTTAGCTGGTCAAGTTATTTGTAGTGACCGTAAAAGCAGACTTTTTGTTCTGGGTTGAAAAAGCATTCCCAAATTTGCCATTCTCAAAATAACTAGTTTGTGGTATTTGAGGCCTACTTGAAATCTATCCCAAAAAGAAAATCTTACATTGAAGGTATTGATAGTGTCATTCAGAAAAACCTAAGACACACGCTAGCGTGCTGATAGAAGTGTCATTCTGTGATTAAACCTATAACTGTCACACAGCGCAAAAAAAAACAGGTCTCACATCTCTATTCAACCAAATCTGCACAGTTTTAGCTGGTCAAGTTATTTGTAGTGACCGTAAAAGCAGACTTTTTGTTCTGGGTTGAAAAAGCATTCCCAAATTTGCCATTCTCAAAATAACTAGTTTGTGGTATTTGAGGCCTACTTGAAATCTATCCCAAAAAGAAAATCTTACATTGAAGGTATTGATAGTGTCATTCAGAAAAACCTAAGACACACGCTAGCGTGCTGATAGAAGTGTCATTCTGTGATTAAACCTTATAACTGTCACACAGCGCAAAAAAAACAGGTCTTACATCTCTATTCAACCAAATCTGCACAGTTTTAGCTGGTCAAGTTATTTGTAGTGACCGTAAAAGCAGACTTTTTGTTCTGGGTTGAAAAAGCATTCCCAAATTTGCCATTCTGAAAATAACTAGTTTGTGGTATTTGAGGCCTACTTGAAATCTATCCCAAAAAGAAAATCTTACATTGAAGGTATTGATAGTGTCATTCAGAAAAACCTAAGACACACGCTAGCGTGCTGATAGAAGTGTCATTCTGTGATTAAACCTATAACTGTCACACAGCGCAAAAAAAAACAGGTCTCACATCTCTATTCAACCAAATCTGCACAGTTTTAGCTGGTCAAGTTATTTGTAGTGACCGTAAAAGCAGACTTTTTGTTCTGGGTTGAAAAAGCATTCCCAAATTTGCCATTCTGAAAATAACTAGTTTGTGGTATTTGAGGCCTACTTGAAATCTATCCCAAAAAGAAAATCTTACATTGAAGGTATTGATAGTGTCATTCAGAAAAACCTAAGACACATGCTAGCGTGCTGATAGAAGTGTCATTCTGTGATTAAACCTATAACTGTCACACAGCGCAAAAAAAAACAGGTCTCACATCTCTATTCAACCAAATCTGCACAGTTTTAGCTGGTCAAGTTATTTGTAGTGACCGTAAAAGCAGACTTTTTGTTCTGGGTTGAAAAAGCATTCCCAAATTTGCCATTCTCAAAATAACTAGTTTGTGGTATTTGAGGCCTACTTGAAATCTATCCCAAAAAGAAAATCTTACATTGAAGGTATTGATAGTGTCATTCAGAAAAACCTAAGACACACGCTAGCGTGCTGATAGAAGTGTCATTCTGTGATTAAACCTATAACTGTCACACAGCGCAAAAAAAAACAGGTCTCACATCTCTATTCAACCAAATCTGCACAGTTTTAGCTGGTCAAGTTATTTGTAGTGACCGTAAAAGCAGACTTTTTGTTCTGGGTTGAAAAAGCATTCCCAAATTTGCCATTCTCAAAATAACTAGTTTGTGGTATTTGAGGCCTACTTGAAATCTATCCCAAAAAGAAAATCTTACATTGAAGGTATTGATAGTGTCATTCAGAAAAACCTAAGACACACGCTAGCGTGCTGATAGAAGTGTCATTCTGTGATTAAACCTTATAACTGTCACACAGCGCAAAAAAAACAGGTCTTACATCTCTATTCAACCAAATCTGCACAGTTTTAGCTGGTCAAGTTATTTGTAGTGACCGTAAAAGCAGACTTTTTGTTCTGGGTTGAAAAAGCATTCCCAAATTTGCCATTCTCAAAATAACTAGTTTGTGGTATTTGAGGCCTACTTGAAATCTATCCCAAAAAGAAAATCTTACATTGAAGGTATTGATAGTGTCATTCAGAAAAACCTAAGACACACGCTAGCGTGCTGATAGAAGTGTCATTCTGTGATTAAACCTATAACTGTCACACAGCGCAAAAAAAAACAGGTCTCACATCTCTATTCAACCAAATCTGCACAGTTTTAGCTGGTCAAGTTATTTGTAGTGACCGTAAAAGCAGACTTTTTGTTCTGGGTTGAAAAAGCATTCCCAAATTTGCCATTCTGAAAATAACTAGTTTGTGGTATTTGAGGCCTACTTGAAATCTATCCCAAAAAGAAAATCTTACATTGAAGGTATTGATAGTGTCATTCAGAAAAACCTAAGACACACGCTAGCGTGCTGATAGAAGTGTCATTCTGTGATTAAACCTATAACTGTCACACAGCGCAAAAAAAAACAGGTCTCACATCTCTATTCAACCAAATCTGCACAGTTTTAGCTGGTCAAGTTATTTGTAGTGACCGTAAAAGCAGACTTTTTGTTCTGGGTTGAAAAAGCATTCCCAAATTTGCCATTCTCAAAATAACTAGTTTGTGGTATTTGAGGCCTACTTGAAATCTATCCCAAAAAGAAAATCTTACATTGAAGGTATTGATAGTGTCATTCAGAAAAACCTAAGACACACGCTAGCGTGCTGATAGAAGTGTCATTCTGTGATTAAACCTATAACTGTCACACAGCGCAAAAAAAAACAGGTCTCACATCTCTATTCAACCAAATCTGCACAGTTTTAGCTGGTCAAGTTATTTGTAGTGACCGTAAAAGCAGACTTTTTGTTCTGGGTTGAAAAAGCATTCCCAAATTTGCCATTCTGAAAATAACTAGTTTGTGGTATTTGAGGCCTACTTGAAATCTATCCCAAAAAGAAAATCGTACATTGAAGGTATTGATAGTGTCATTCAGAAAAACCTAAGACACACGCTAGAGTGCTGATAGAAGTGTCATTCTGTGATTAAACCTATAACTGTCACACAGCGCAAAAAAAAAACAGGTCTCACATCTCTATTCAACCAAATCTGCACAGTTTTAGCTGGTCAAGTTATTTGTAGTGACCGTAAAAGCAGACTTTTTGTTCTGGGTTGAAAAAGCATTCCCAAATTTGCCATTCTCAATGAGGAAAACATCTAATAAGGGACGCGGACGCGGACGTGGACATGGTCGTGGCGGCCAGCATTTTGTCTGAACGTGTATTCAGCACGGCAGGGGGCGTCATTACAGACAAACGCAGCCGCCTGTCTACAGCCAATGTGGACAAGCTGACGTTCATAAAAATGAACCAGGCATGGATCCCACAGGACCTGTCCATCCCTTGTGCAGATTAGATATTAACTACCTCCCCTTAACAATATATTATTCTACTCCAGGGCACTTCCTCATTCAATACTATTTTTAATTTCATTTTACCATTATATTGCGGGGCAACCCAAAGTTGAATGAACCTCTCCTCTGTCTGGGTGCCGGGGCCTAAATGTGTGACAGTGGCCTGTTCCAGTTGTGGGTGACGTGAAGCCTGATTCTCTGCTATGACATGAATACAGATTCTGCGCTGACATAAGGCCAGATTCTCTGTTACGGGACCGCTCTCCTCTGCCTGGGTGCCTGGGCCTAAATGTGTGACAGTGGCCTGTTCCAGTGGTGGCTGACGTGAAGCCTGATTCTCTGCTATGACATGAAGACAGATTCTGCACTGACATAAGGCCAGATTCTCTGTTACGGGACCGCTCTCCTCTGTCTGGGTGCCGGGGCCTAAATGTGTGACAGTGGCCTGTTCCAGTGGTGGGTGACGTGAAGCCTGATTCTCTGCTATGACATGAATACAGATTCTGCGCTGACATAAGGCCAGATTCTCTGTTACGGGACCTCTCTCCTCTGCCTGGGTGCCTGGGCCTAAATGTGTGACAGTGGCCTGTTCCAGTGGTGGGTGACGTGAAGCCTGATTCTCTGCTATGACATAAAGACAGATTCTGCGCTGACATAAGGCCAGATTCTCTGTTACGGGACCGCTCTCCTCTGTCGTCTGGGTGCCGGGGCCTAAATGTGTGACAGTGGCCTGTTCCAGTGGTGGGTGACGTGAAGCCTGATTCTCTGCTATGACATGAAGACTGATTCTGCGCTGACATGAAGCCAGATTCTCTGCTATGGCATGAAGAGACTGATTCTCTGCTGACATGAAGCCAGATTCTTTGCTATGGCATGAAGAGACTGATTCTCTGCTGACGTGAAGCCAGATTCTCTGCTATGGGACCTCTGTCCAATTGATATTAGTTCATTTTTATTTTTTTAATTTTAATTTTAATTCATTTCCCTATCCACATTTGTTTGCAGGGGATTTACCTACATGTTGTTGCCTTTTGCAGCCCTCTAGCTCTTTCCTGGGCTGTTTTACAGCCTTTTTAGTGCCCAAAAGTTCGGGTCCCCATTGACTTCAATGGGGTTCGGGTTCGGGACGAAGTTCGGTTCGGGTTCGGATCCCGAACCCGAACATTTACGGGAAGTTCGGCCGAACTTCTCGAACCCGAACATCCAGGTGTTCGCTCAACTCTAGTTGTAATATCGGACAACTGCCTCAAACACTCTTTATTGTATTTTACAGTGTCCAAGATCCCAATCGCCCCTCCCTCATCGGCTGGGCGTATTGTGATCTCTAGATCTTCCTGTAATTGCTTGATTGCCTGAATTTCTTGTTGGGAAAGGTTTATATTTCCCTTTTGTTTTGGATTCAATTTTCTTATGTCTGCCTCAACAGCTCCTCTGAATGTAACCAGTTCCTTACTTAGTTCTTGTTTGGGATACATCCTAGATTTAAGTCTTACATCAACATGTTGATATTTAGTTGTCACTATTTCAGATTGGTATATATTGTTTTTCATAAAATATTTTTTACAACATAATTTTTTTATATATTTTTCAATTCCAATGTATGAATCGAATTTGTTGAGTTTAGCACTAGGGGCAAATTTTAATCCTTTTGACAGTAATAATTTTTGTGAAGGGGTTAGATCCCTTGTGCTCAAGTTAATTACATTATCTCCTGTGATTTCACTATCTTTTGCTGTGGACCCTCGTTTAGTTCTACTTCTTCGTGTTCTCTTTTGCGTGTAGTTGTGTTCAATTGTGTGAAAGGATTGTGTATCTGTGCTTGTGTTGTGAATATTTTTGGCCGTATATTCAATGGTGGGTCTATTTTGTGTGTTGCTAATGTTAATTCTTTGGGTGATTCTAGTGGTGGGTACAATTCCTTGGATAGGGAGAATGACCAAGGAATCTTTGGCTGGGGTGTCTGTTTCTCTATAGTGTTCTTGTGGTGTTGTGATTGTGAATAAGCCCCTTTCTGCTGCTGTTTCAAATGTTGGTAGTTTTGTTTGGGTTTGTATTTTTGATATTCTTGTTTTTTCGGTCTCAGACTTTTTACTAAAAAAGACGATGTATTATAGGCTCCATTTGGCATTACACCTATATCTGGTTTGTTTTTATTATTTAAGAAATTAGAGTAATTTTTTGAATAATTTTTAGAGCCATTTGTAACTGGAATTGGGGCATCTTTCTCTCCTATTGCATTGGTACCAGTTTTTATAATGGAGATTTTATGAGCATTAGTCTGTTTTCTTGATGTTATTGCAAATTTTTTAATTTTTTTCTCAATAATCTCTTGCTCAATTTTATCCAATTTCATAAATAATTCATTTTGGAGTCTTAAGTATTCATCATCCTTCCTAAAAGTGTCCATAATTGCCCTTTTTTCTTTTATTAGTTGCTCTAACTCAATTACCAATTCCTCTCTTCTTTGTATTACTAGTTGTACTAGTGCAGTGGATTGGATTTTGAAAAAACATTCCCATTGGGAGTCAAATTTTCCCCCACATAAATCTGAAGCAGGAGATTTAAACAATGTCAACCCTTATGGGGTGATTCCCGCTTTTAAATATTGGGTTAATGATCTGACCTCCCACTGGTGTCTTAATTTTCGCATTAACAATTTTTCTAATGTTTTAAACGTATCATACATGTTTGGTTGGGACATCTCTATATGTTTGGGTACATTATCTGAACCTTCTAAGAAAAAAAGTTCTCAATTGTTTCTTCTTTTAACGCCATATATTGCCAAATCGTCTTTTTTAGTAAAAAGTCTGAGACCGAAAAAACAAGAATATCAAAAATACAAACCCAAACAAAACTACCAACATTTGAAACAGCAGCAGAAAGGGGCTTATTCACAATCACAACACCACAAGAACACTATAGAGAAACAGACACCCCAGCCAAAGATTCCTTGGTCATTCTCCCTATCCAAGGAATTGTACCCACCACTAGAATCACCCAAAGAATTAACATAGCAACACACAAAATAGACCCACCATTGAATATGCGGCCAAAAATATTCACAGCACAAGCACAGATACACAATCCTTTCACACAATTGAACACAACTACACGCAAAAGAGAACACAAAGAAGTAGAACTAAACGAGGGTCCACAGCAAAAGATAGTGAAATCACAGGAGATAATGTAATTAACTTGAGCACAAGGGAACTAACCCCTTCACAAAAATCATTACTGTCAAAAGGCTTAAAATTTGCCCCTAGTGCTAAACTCAACAAATTCGATTCATACATTGGAATTGAAAAATATATAAAAAAATTATGTTGTAAAAAATATTTTATGAAAAACAATATATACCAATCTGAAATAGTGACAACTAAATATCAACATGTTGATGTAAGACTTAAATCTAGGATGTATCCCAAACAAGAACTAAGTAAGGAACTGGTTACATTCAGAGGAGCTGTTGAGGCAGACATAAGAAAATTGAATCCAAAACAAAAGGGAAATATAAACCTTTCCCAACAAGAAATTCAGGCAATCAAGCAATTACAGGAAGATCTAGAGATCACAATACGCCCAGCCGATAAGGGAGGGGCGATTGGGATCTTGGACACTGTAAAATACAATAAAGAGTGTTTGAGGCAGCTGTCCGATATTACAACCTATACTCAACTGCAAGAGGATCCCTTAATGTCATATTGCAAACAATTATCATTGTTGTGTAATAAAGCCAAAGAAACAGGAATTTTAAACGATACAGAATGCAATTTTATCTTGGGCACACAGAAAAGATTACCCATTTTCTACTGTATCCCCAAGATACATAAGGATTCGGTCAACCCTCCTGGAAGGCCAATTGTCTCTGGCATAGGATCTTTAACATCAAACCTGTCTCAATATCTAGATAGGTTTTTACAACCCTATGTCAGAGACACTCCTTCGTATCTTGGGGATACCTCTACAGTAGTGACACTGTTGGAAAATATGTACTGTCACCCAGATTGGATGCTTGCTACACTGGACATGAGTTCTTGGTATACAAGCATCAATCACAATCAGGGTATACAGGCAGTGTCCAAAATCCTGTCTCAAAAGGGGAACCTTGCAATGGAACAACTTCAATTCATACTGGACGGGATAAATTTTGTGCTAAATCACAATTATTTTCAATTTGGGTCCAATTATTATTTACAGACTACGGGCACCGCCATGGGTACCAGGTTCGCTCCGAGCTATGCCAATTTATTCATGGCAGCTTGGGAACAAGACACCATTACCCCAAAGCTTGGAGCGGACCTGGTCCTATGGCGGCGCTATATAGATGACATACTGTTAGTCTGGAAGGGATCCCATGTATTATTGTTGGAGTTCATAGATAATATCAACATTAACAAGCTAAATTTGAAATTTACAGCCAACATTGATCCACATACAGTGGATTTTTTGGATCTGCATATTGAAAAGAAAAAGGAAACTTTTGCCTGTAGCACATATCAAAAAGATGTGGCTAAAAATAGCTTCATTCTGAACACAAGTTGTCATCTTCCGAGGTGGCTCTTGAATGTCCCTTTTAGCCAATTCAGGCGCTTAAGAAGAAATTGTACGGCAAAGGAGCAATTTGAGGCAGAGGCACTGAATATGAAAGCACAGTTTCTAGTAAAAGAGTACCCCAATAAGTTACTGGAGAATTCAATCCAAAGGGTAAGACAACTGCATGTGATATGATGAAATTTTTAATTTGTAATTTTTATTCTATTTTATTTTATTATATATTTTTATTATTCTCTATTGTCCACATTTTGATTATTTCTAAACATATGCTGTAATGTACTGGTTATTGATCATCTATGTAATATATGGTGAAGACAGTGACTGTGTGATCAGCTCAGTTCGCAGTCCGACCCATGTTTTCTATCAAATCCTCTCAACACTATAACCCAGTTAATTCAGTATATGTTACAATTTATTTTTATTTTGTACAATTTTAGTATGTATTTTGCACATGCATATATACAATGCGATAGTAAGATATATGTTGCAATAAATCTGTGGGTAATTACTGTCTATATCGTGGAGGTGTGGATTGAGGGTGTGTAATCAGCCCAGTCCACAATCCGACCCATATTTTATATTAACCTCAAAAAGGGTATTTAAAGTCATGTCTTGTGTCTGCATTCAGCATTCTATGATTATCTACTGAGGAAGGAACTTGTTTCCGAAACGCGTCTAGTTGTATAGAGACCAGGCTACCGGTGCTGTTTTTTACAAATTATGCAAGAAGAGGACTTTCTTCAATTTTCAACTTTTTCAACTTTTTCAAGTATTTGAAGACGTCCCATACCGCTTCAAAGGTTTGCATCTACCAACTACTTACAAAGTGGACTAAACCTGTGTTGTTACATTCAACATTGCCGCAAATTCAAGGTAAAACCCCGTCGTATCCACTGCCGCTGGCCTGACAGGCTCAGGCAATTACCAGCTCAGCTCAGCTTAACCAGCTTCCGTTGGTCTGACGGTTTCAGGCGCCTGCGTCACTAACCAGCGATCGACTACCTGGCTGGACACGTGGGACGCTGAGCGAGCGGGTCTGAGGTCTTGCTCCGCAAGTAAAAAGTAAGTGGAGCATTGCCGAATAAGTGCGGTTACGATCTGTTACAGGACACTTGAATACAGAGTTTTCCTTGTGGGAATTACAGCAAGGACGTTCTTGAACCTTTTGTTTCAACCACCCGGCAAATCGGCATTTATGTCCTGGACATTCAAGCGGTCTAATTGAATACCTCTTGCAGCCTCACTCTAGCCATTTGGTCCTATTCTTAGAAGTACTCCAGCTATTTAGGTTTGTGCGTGAGCTCCGCACTTATATACCTATTTTCACACATTTATTCATGTATGTATGCTGATATGATGACACAAAGTCAGTTTGTTTTTTGATTTAGTGCATTAATAAAAATTTTATGCAAAAATACTGTGAGCCAGCCTATATTACTATTGATTTGATCCTGTAAAAGATTGCAGGTGAGGGCCTACAGGTGATCTGACCTTCTAAAAAATTATATGCAAGGGCCTGATGCTGAGCTGACCATTAAAAAAATTATGGGAGAGTGCCCGTTGTTTCGCTGACCATTGAAAATATTTACAGTGTTTAAAGCAGGAGGGATCGCCTTAATACTTCAGGTAGAAATATTGGAATTGGACTCCGGTTCTATTTTGTTGGTTCTCGGAACTGGGGCCATGATTATGAGGGACGGCCGGGGGCATCTGTATTGCGCCACTAGAGGTGAAATTCTTGGACCGGCGCAAGATGAACCAAAGAAAAATCATTTGCCAAGAATATTTTCATTAATCAAAAACGAAAGTCGGATGTTCGAAGACGATCATATACCATCGTAGTTCAGAAAATCAACGATGACAACTGGTGCACTGGCGGCTTTATTCACATGACCCGCTGAGCAGCGTCCGGGAAACCAAAGTCTTTGAGTTCCAGGAGAGTATGGTTGCATAAATGAAACTTAAAGGAATTGACGGAAGGGCACCACCAGGAGTGGAGCCAGCGGCTTAATTTTACTCAACACGGGAAACCTCGCCCGGCCCCAACACAGAAAGGATTGACAGATTGATATCTCTTTCTCGATTCTGTGGGTGGTGGTGCATGGACATTCTTAGTTGGTGAAGCGATTGTCTGGTTAATTCTGATAACGAACGAGACTCCGGGATAACTAGTTACACAAACCCCATCAGTGAGGATTGTGTTGACCAAACTCTTGGATAGTGAGACTGGACTTGTAGGTGAGGGCCTGCAGGTGAGCTGACCCTGTAAAACATTATATGCATGGGCCTGCTGGTGGGCTGACCCTCTAAAAAATTATAAGCGAGAAACTTCAGGTGAGCAGACCCTGTAAAAGATTGTAGGTAAAGGCCTGCTGGTGAGCTGACCCTGCAGAACATTATATGCGAGAGCCTGCTGGTGAGCTGACCCTCGAGAAGATTATATGCGAGGGCCTGCAGGTGAGCTGACCCTGTAAAATATTATGTGCGAGGGCCTATAGGTGAGCTGACCCAGTAAAAGATTGTAGGTGAGGGTCTGCTGGTGAGCTGACCCTGTAAAACATTATATGCCAGGGCCTGCTGGTGATCTGTCCCTGTAAAACATTATATGCGAGGGCCTGCTGGTAAGCTGACCCTCTAAAAAATTATATGCGAGGGCCTTCAGGTGAGCTGACCCTGTAAAAGATTGTAGGTGAAGGCCTGCTGGTGAGCTGACCCTGTAAAACATTATATGCGAGGGCCTGCTGGTGATCTGACCCTGTAAAACATTATATGCGATGGCCTTCAGGTGAGCTGACCCTGTAAAAGATTGTAGGTGAAAGCCTGCTGGTGAGCTGACCTTGTAAATCATTATAAGCGAGGGCCTGCTGGTGAGCTGACCCTGTATAATATTATATGCGAGGGCCTATAGGTGAGCTGACCCTGTAAATGATTGTAGGTGAGGGCCTGCTGGTGAGCTGACCCTGTAAAACACTATATGCGAGGGCCTGCTGGTCATCTGACCCTGTAAAATGCTATATGCGAGGGCCTGTTGGTGAGCTGACCCTGTAAAACATTGTAGATGAGAACCTGCTGGTGAGCTGACCCCCCTGAAAAATTATATGTGAGGGCCTTCAGGTGAGCTGACCCTGTAAAAGATTGTAGGCAAAGGCCTGCTGGTGAGCTGACCCTGTAAAACATTATATGCCAGGGCCTGCTGGTGAGCTGACTCTCTAAAAAATTAAATGTGAGGGCCTGCTGGTGAGCTGACCCTGTAAAACATTGTATGTGAGGGCCTGCTGGTGATCTGACCCTCTAAAAAATTATATGCAAGGGACTTCAGGTGAGAAGACCCCGTAAAAGATTGTAGCTGAGGGCCTGCTGGTGAGCTGACCATGTAAAAGATTGTAGGTGAAGGCCTGCTGGTGAGTTGACCCAGTAAAACATTATATGCGAGGGCCTGCAGGAAGGCTGACCCTGTAAAAGATTGTAGGTGAAGGCCTGCTGGTGAGCTGACCCTGTAAAACGCTATATGCGAGGGCCTGCTGATGAGCTGACCCCATAAAAAATTATATGCGAGGGCCTGCTGGTGAGCTGACCCTGTAAAACATTGTAGGTGAGGGCCTGCTGGTGAGCTGGCCCCCTAAAAAATTATATGCGAGGGCCTTCAGGTGAGCTGGCCCTGTAAAAGATTGTAGGTGAAGGCCTGCTGGTGAGCTGACCCTTTAAACATTATATGCGAGGGCTTGCTGGTGAGCTGACCCTGTAAAACATTGTAGGTGAGGGCCTGCTGGTGAGCTAACCCTCTAAAAAATTATATGCGAGGGCCTGCTGGTGAGAAGACCCCGTAAAAGATTGTAGCTGAGGGCCTGCTGGTGAGCTGACCCTCTAAAACATTGTAGGTGAAGGCCTGCTGGAGAGCTGACCGTCTAAAAAAATTATATGCGAGGGCGTTCAGGTGAGATAAACCTGTAAAAGATTGTAGGTGAAAGCCTGCTGATGATCTGACCGGGTAAAACATTATATGCGAGGGCCTGCTGGTGAGATGAACCTTTAAACATTGTAGGTGAGGGCCTGCTAGTGACCTGACCCTCTAAAAAATTATATACGACGGCTTGTAGCTGAGCTGACCCTGTAAAAGAATGTAGTTGAAGGGCATATATGCGAGGGCATTATATGTGCTGAATAAGCATGTTGATATGATGGAAGAGTAGAAGGAGGATGAGAAAAGGAAGATTCAACCATATACCCTTGTTTGTGGTGGAAGTGGTGCATGGGAAAACAGTGTACTGCTGTGTGTTCCCCTTGTCTCCCCTCCTCGGTTGGCCAAGGAACTACGGACTCTGCCGCCAGCGTTGTCAGATGGAAATTTTTGGAGCAATTTTTCAACAACGATCTTCTGGTATTGCACCATTTTCCTTGTCCTCTCCAGAGGAATGAGAGATGATAAGTTCTCTTTGTAGCGGGGCTCGAGAAGGGTGAACAACCAGTAATCCGTGTGGTCTAAAATGCGTCTAACGCGCAGATCAGGGAAAAAGGCAGCCAAACATGAAGTCAGCCATGTGTGCCAGAGTACCAACAGGCAAGACTTTGCTGTCATCATCAGGAGGATCACTCTCAATCTCCTCATCCTCTTCCTCCTCTTTTACCCACCCATGCTGAACAGATGGAATTAAACTTCCATGGGTACTACCCTCTGTAGCGGAGGAAACCGTCTCCTGCGCCTCTAACTCCTACTGCTCTTCAGTGTCCAATTTGCGCTGAGAAGACGAACTGAGGGTGGTCTGGCTATCACCCTTTGTAATGTCTTCCCCCATTTCCACCTCTTTCACATGCAAAGTGTCGTCCTTAATTGTGAGCAGCGAGTGTTTATGTAGACACAGAAGTGGGATGATTACGCTGATAATAGCGTTATCTCCGCTCACCATCTGTGTTGATTCCTCAAAGTTTCTTAAAACCTCAAAGAGGTCAGGCATCCATGCCCCTCGCTTGTAAATAGCGGAAACTGACTGGAAAGGCAACGACCATGTTGCAGCTGGTATTCCACTACTGACCTCTGATGCTCACAAAGCCTGGCCAACATGTGGAACGTCAGCGTGCTCACGTTGCACAACAGCCGGGGGGTGAGCTGCCAATTTCCAGCTCTGCTGCAGCGTTGACAGACCGGCTGAAGCTGTGGATGACTTGCGGAAATGTGCACACAAGTGCCGCAACTTCAACAGTAGATCAGGCTAATTGGGGTAGGTTTTGAGAAACCGTTGAACCACTAAGTTTAAGACGTGGGCTAGGCATGGGATGTGTGTGAGCTTGCCGAGCTCCGAAGCCGCCACCAAGTTATGGCCATTATTAGACACAACCATGTCTGGTTTTAGGTTGACTGGTGAGAGACACACCTCAGTCTGGTCTCTTATCCCCTGCCACAGCTCTGCAGCGGTGTTTCTTTTTGTCCTCTAAGCATATCAGCTTCAGCACAGCCTGTTGCCGCTTCCCCACTGCAGTGCTATACTGCTTCCAGCTACCGACTGATGACTGACTGGTGCTGCACACGGATAATTTGGAGATGGAAGTGGAGGAGGAGAAGTGTGGGTTGGAGCCACTAAAGTAGGTGATGATGGAAACCCTGATCGATGTAGGGCCCACAATCCTTGCCGTTGGTAGCCCCTGTGCCATTCCAGGGTACGACTCGCTCCCAGCCTCAACAACATTCACCCAGGGTGCCGTCAGGGAAATGTAGCATCCCTGGCCGAATGCACTTCTCCATGTGTCCGTGGTTAAGTGGACCTTCCTAGTAACTGCGTTGCTCAGGGCACGTGTGATGTTATGGAACATATGTTGGTGTAAGGCGGGCACGGCACACCTTGAAAAATAGTGGCGGCTGGGGACTGCGTAACGTGGGACAGCCGCTGACATGAGGCTGCGGAAGGCCTTAGTCTCCACAAGCCTAAATAGCAACATTTCCAGGGCCAGTAATTTGGAAAGCTGCAATTTTAGTGCTATGGCCTGAGGGTGGATGACTGGGTATTTGCGCTTGCGTTCAAATGCCTGGGGTAAGGACATTTGTACGCTGCGCTGGGACATAAAGGTGGATGTGGTCGCTTATGGTGCTTTTGAAGGTCCAGGTGCAGGATGGGAGGCATCCAGGCCTGCGCCTTTGACAGGGGATTGGCCAGCACGTAACAGGGGAAGAGTACGCAGTGGTGTGACCCGCAGACACAGATTGCGGACCCAGGAGTTCGGCCTACCTATTAGTGTGCTTTGATGCCATGTGGCGGATCATGCTGGTGGTGGTGAGGTTGCTAGTGCTCACGCCCCTGCTCATTTTAGTATGGCACAGGTTGCAAATTACAATTCTTTTGTCATCCTCACTTTTCTTAAAAAAGCGCCAGACTGCGGAACACCTACCCCTTGGCAAGGAAAATTTCCGCAAGGGGGTGCTCCGGGGAACAGTTGTGGGTCTGTTTGGTGTAGTCCGCCTTCTCCCTTTTGCCACCCCACTGCCTCTTCCAGCCTCCTGCGGTGCAGAAGATCTCTCCCACTCTGTGCTGCTGTCTTCGCTCGGCTTTCCACCTTCCCAGGTTAGGTCAGTGACTTTATCGTCCACCACCTCCTCTTCCACTTCTTCACTCTGCTCATCCTCCTGACTTGTTGACCTAACCACTACCTTAGTGCTTGACAACTGTATCTCATACTCTTCCTCAACTTCTTGAGACAGTAATTGCCGTTGAGTTATTGGCAACTGTGTCTCATCATCATCCACCTCATTAAACAGTAATTGCCGTTCTTCACTGTCATTTTCTTGTGATTGTGGATGCTAAAGTGTTTAGGAATCAGGGCACAAGATCTGTCCCTCTTCAAGCATGCTTGGCGAGAGGGCCAAATCAAGGAATGGCGCTGAAAAAAGCTCTTCGGAATATCCGAGTGTGGGATCACTTGTTTGCCCAGACTCTTCATGGTGGGACAAAGGAGGATCAGGGTGAGGATTGGGTTGAGCAGACTCTTGGCTACTGAGACTGGACTTGGTGGAAGACAGGGTGGTGTTTAACCGACTGGAAGCATTATGTGCTGCATTCCAACCGACCACCTAGTCGCACTGGTCTGACTTCAAGAGTGGTGTCCGACGCCGCCTTGCAAACTGGGACATAAAACTAGGTATCGTGGGTGATTGTTTTTCTTGTGCTCTGGCAGCAGGCACAGTTTCACCACCACTGCACTGTCCCTTAATGTTATATATGATTGAAAATCTGTCACACGTACAGTACTGTAGGATTTGGAGGTGTATGCACAAACAAATTTAAAAAGGTATTTCGGATGTGGAAACGTCACACAGGAGATATCCCGCAGATAATGTCAATGCTGTCACCAGCGGCTAATGAAAAATTACAGGGAATGTCACAGGTATTTGGGATGAGGAAACGTTATACAGGTGAGGTACCACTGGTAATGTCACTGTACGCAGTGTCTATGCAAAAAAAGTACACTGTATGTCACAGATACGTTTTTGAAGCGCACACGTTACACTGCAGACGTGGCCCTGGTAATGTCACTGTCAGAAGCGGACACGCCTATTGACAAAGTACACAGTATGTCACAGATAAATTTTTGAACCACACACGTTACAATGGAGATGTGCCCCTGGTAATGTCACTGTCCGAAGCGGACACAGTCTATTGAAAAAAGTACGCTGTATGTCAGATATTTTTGGGATGCGCAAACTTTACACAGAAGATGTGGCGCAGCTAATGTCACTGTACGCAGTGGACATGGTCTACGGAAAAAGTACACTGTATGTCACAGATAAAGTTTAGAAGCGCACACGTTACACTGCAGATGTGGCACTGGTAATGTCACTGTCCGCAGCAGACACCGTCTACGGAAAAATTATACTGGATGTCAGATATTTTTTGATGCGCACACTTTACACTGGAGATGTGGCGCAGCTAATGTCACTGTCTGCAGAGGTCTAACTATTGTACTCTATTTAGCGCAGGTTGCGATAAAAATAGATATTGCTGCCACACACAATAGTCCTTAGAAGGACTTTTGGGTCTGTAAAGTTTTAGCTATTTAGCGCAGGTTGTGCTAAAAATATAGCTTGCTGCTGCCATACACAATAGTCTTTAAAAGGACTTTTGGGTCTATGAAAAGTGTTGATGGTAATAATTTTCCTAAATCACTCCCTACACTGTCTGTCCCTTCCTCAGCACAGCTTTCCCTGACTAAGAATGAGCCGAACATGTGTCATCGGGTGCGTTCCGACCAGCCAATCACTGTAATACCATCAGCCAACATGGCTACGGCATTACAGTGAGGGCAGTATTAGCTGTGTAGCAGCCAAGAAACGTGTGGAGACTCGAGCATTGCGCTCGAGCACATGCGGTATTCGGCCGAATACCACCATGTGCCGAGCATCGAGATGATCGAGCCGAACAGGTGTTCGGCCAAGCATGCTCGATCATCACTAATTGTGACTCTTGCTACAGATTTTGCATCAGGTCCAAGAAACCTCAAGTTATGCTTCTGAAAGAGAATTCTGAAAATAGAGGAGAGCAAGCTAAATATCTTTACTGCTTATTTCATAAGAAACTTATCATGTATAGAAAATGGGCCCTATTTGCATTGATTTCATTTTAGTCTTACATACATATTTCATGTGTGTGGTTTTAAAAGGCCAGCTGGACAACTTGTAAGTAATATATCAATTATTTATTGCAGCTAGTTGAAACACATACATTTGTAATTATAAGTCATTATGTCAGTATCTCATTAAATAAAATAATGTGAATAGTAAAGTAATCATTTGAGGAAGCCATTAAAAACAACACAGATGTTTAGAAAGAACAACTGATATCAAAGAACTGAAATTGTGAGTGGTATTTTTTCTGAGGCACATAGGAATTATATGTCTGTGGTGCAAGGAATCAATACAATACGTATAAACTAACAGAGCAGTAGGCATGCATTTTCTCACAATGAAATGTTGCAAAATATAACAGCTCTTTGATATTCTTCTCTCATTTGCTGCACAAAAACACAGCTGCTTTAGAAGAACATCTTCCTATATAAAAAAAAATATACTATTAACTCCCCAAACTCTTAGGCACATATATATTTGCAGTCTAACTGCCATAGATATGTATTATTAAGCTTAGATAACATCACCTTGAAGAAGTGCCTACAATATATTTATATGACTTAAAAATAATAAGGATAATTCACCTAAATGTTCTTTAAAAGAACCTATCAGCTCCCATATGTTGTCCTCACTGAGGGCAACATAGTGTAGTGACAGAGCTGCTGATTTGGCATGTCTCTGCTGTGACGTTAAGCACCTTTATAGAACAGACCTGCTAAAGTTCAATGTCCAATGATGCATATGGCCCCAGCCCTCCAATGCCTCAGATGATGATTGACAATTTGACAGTTTTCTTTCTTATGGGCAACAGGAGCCAAAATTGTTAATTCTCTTCTGGAGGCACGTGAAGGCACAGGCAGTGTGCATCATCAGACTCATCTCTTAGTGTTATTGGTTGCTGCAAAGCTTAGCAGTCAGTTCTCTAAAAGTTCTTAATGTTATCATAGCAGTGACAGAGCACTAAAACCATCATTTTGGAGCAGATGGGTTGCCTTTATTCCCCCTTCCCCAGCAGTAAGGAAATAATATGGTCACTGTCAGGAAGCACAACCATTAAACTCAAACGGCTACCAGTCTTTCTTAACTACTCTGGTTGGTAAGAAGCTAATGATAATCGTAGATCCTTCACCAGAGCCTGCTACAAGTGACCCAGGTTATGTCTGTAGAGTAAGGTACCAGAAAACTGGTGAGAGTTTACTAGAAGCAGACCTAACAGAATGACCATGGTGCAAAGAGTAGTAGACAAGCAGGGTCAGAACCAATAAAGACAGCTTGCACCCCAACAGCAAATAGAAAGTTATTCTAGAGACTAGCCACGGCCAGAAGACTGAAGAATCAGTAGAAGCCAATTCAGTGGATGAAAGATTAATCGATAAACTAGCTACAAATGGTACAAAGAGGGAAAATACTTATACAATAAAAAAAAATAAACATCATGGGCATCACTGCGTGTGAAAATGTCCATACTATAAAAATATAACAATATTAATGGCATACGGCAAATGGCATAATGGGAGAAAAAAAAACTTCAACTACCCAATAATTTTTTTATAAAAAGTGATCAAAAAGTCGCACATGCTTCAAATTGGTATCACTGAAAAGAACAGATCGTCCCGACCAGATCCGTACACATAACTACAAAAAAGTTATAGGGGTCAGAATATGGTTCTAAAAAAATATTTTTTTTCCTCAAAGGTTTCAATTTTTTTTCAGTATTAAAACGCAAGAAAGTTTTTACAAGTGTGGTAATGTTGTAACCATACTGACCTGGAGAATGAAGATAACAGGTAAATTTTACCGCATAGTGTACAGTGTAAAAAAAAATAAAAAAAATAAACCTTTATCAGAATTGCGTTTTTTTTCCAATTCTACCCCATTTGGAACTTTTTTCTTGCTTCCTACTACATGGTATGCAACCATAAATAGTGCCATTAGAAAGTACAACTTGTCCTGCAAAAAATAAGCCCTCATAAGGCTATGTGAATGGAAAAATATCAAAAAGTTAGGACTATGGGAAGGCGGGGAGTGAAAAACGAAAACGCAAAAATGGAAAATCCCAGGGTCCTTAAGGGGTTTAAATCTAGACGTGTCGGGCAAATTCCAAGTTCATATTTGGAATCAGTGCGCTAATTTTAGTATAAATCATATGTTTTTCTCTCAGAGACAATTACACCGTGCAACAATGATTTTGCTACTAACATGATGTCCTCTTTGTATCTAAAACTGAACCTCTCAAAAACTGAAATTCTTGTCTTTCCCCTATTAACTAACCCACCTAAACTTGATATTTCAATTTTGATTTGCGTCACTATCATAACGCCTGGGCAGCATGCCTGCTGTCTTGCGGTCAAAGCTCATGTCATCTACAGCTCATGAACAGCCACTGAATCCGCCCTTTTCTTATGGTGGAAATTGCCCAAACTCTTGTTGTTGCTCTGATTCATTCTCGTCTTGACTATTGTAATTAATTACTAATTGTTCTTCCTCTTGCTAAATTAAAATACTGCAGCCAGGCTCATCTATCTCTCCACCCGCTATACTAATACTACTAGCCTGTGCCAGTCACTTCACTGGTTGTTCATCCACCACAGAATACAGTTCAAACTTCTCACCCACAAAGCTCTCCACAGTGCTGCACCTCCATACTTGATCTCTATGTTCTGCCAGTTATCTAAGTTTAACATCCTCCATAATTCTTACCTCTCACTCCGGTCTTCATGTCAATTCCCAACTTCCCTACCTTCAAAAGGGTCTTAAAAACACATTTTTCAGGAAGGCTTATCATGCTGACTGACTGTTCCCCTAGTAAAAGCCCCCCCCACCATTTCTTATTCTTCAGACCTGAACTCAATCTTCTGACAGAAATCCCCACACCCAAAGCACTATCACACGCAGATCAGCCTACACCACTCATTTCTGTAGGACCATTTCACATAACAGTCTTTTTGTTACCCTCCATTCCACATAGATTATAAGCTCTTGTGAGCAGGGCCCTCAATCCTAGTCTTTTAGTTGTATATAAGCTAGTTACATTGTGATGTATTTTGTTTTGTACATGAACCCTCTGAATTTGTCAAGCGCTGTGGAATATGGTGGCACTAAATAAATAAAGATTATTATTATTATTATTATTAGCAGAGGTTGCAATCCTGGGGTCCTGGGTTAAAATTTGACTGAGGGCCACAACCGAATGGAGTGTGTATGTCCTAGTCATGTTTGCATTGGTTTCCTTTGGTTTCCTCCCAAAGACATACTGATAGTAAATCTAGACTGTGAGCCCCAATGTGGACAGTGAGTGATGATAACGTCTATATGGAATATGTTAGCGCTATATCAGAAAGATAAATAAATAAGCTGTGGCTGGAGGTGTCTGACAGAGGTTTACTTTTCTCCAATTAGTAACACATGCACATCGGCTAACCTGAGCATACATTTGTATGGAGATGTGAGTAATAATAACTGTTTATTTAGGGGCTGTGGAAAATGCATGGGTCACCTTAAAAAATGTTGCTGAACGTCCATAATACTAGTGTTTCTTTTAGTGTCCATTTGGTGAAATGCATAGGGAACAACGTATAAGAGAGGGTCAGGTCTGCAGAGTCAAGTGGCCCTTCTTGGGACGATAGCCCAATTATCTTTTAGGGCAGGATTTTTAGGGCAAGTGCTAGAAAGTATAATCCTTGAAAGAGCCTGTCTACTGACCTGAGGCCTTTTATACAATTCTTTTGTTCTTTATGTCTAGTCTGTGCTGACTGAGAGGAGGAAAAGGTACCCCTCATCTTTGTTACTGTAAGATTTCTAGTGTCAACTACACTAGTAGATCCTGACATCATTTACTAAATTACAAATTATAAAAGAATATATATATATATATATATATAAACGAAAAAATTTTGTAATGGGAATTTTTCCAATAAATTATGATTAATGGTAATGATTTTATCACAAGAAACATGCGCATAAATGATACAGTGAAATAACTTTGATTTGGGTCGCTGAATATTTGCTCTATGAAAATGCTCATATGCTATTGTGTGCATTGTGTTCCATGCTAGAGCAATATTTCAGTGCAAGGCACGACCGTAGCCGTTTTAGTGCTTCACAATTACAGATGGGTAAAGCACAGATACCGGCTGTGCACGTTCTGTATTTTGCAGACCTCAACGTCTGGCCTATAATAGAACAGTCCTATCTTAGTCCGTAATATGGACAAGAGTAGGACAATTTCTTTGCGGGTGCTGTGGAATGGACATACGGATGCGGACAGCACATGGTGAATGGGTCCACATTCGAGCCATAAAAAATACTGCTCGGATGTGTACTAAAACAAGGCTCGTGTGCATGAGCCCTAAATGAAAGACAAAAAAAATAGACAATGCATGCTTTCAGATTTTTTTATGAAAAGAAAATGAAGAAATGCATTGAACATCTACAAAGGTCTCCAGATGGTTAGAGAAGATACGGTTTGATTCTAATAAGACTCTTAGCTGCATGTATTAAACATGTTAAATCTATTCTTAGAGGATCATGAACAAGAAGTAATGACCTTTGACCCCAATGAACTTAAGCCATATGGTGACAGGGACCTTGTCACTGCTGATTAATAACGGTTAATGCGATAAAGCACTTGCTTGTTTATTATGCCCAATTCTTATTTTCAATAGGTGTCAACTAGTCTAGAGCAGGTCAAGGTCATTTGTAACACAGTAGACCATATCATTTTTTGATAGAAGAGATAGATAGACAGATAGATAGTCGAGTACTAAGTTCCAATCCGACCAAGGACAACATCTACATGGATATTTGTGTTTGCGTGTGTTTTCTCCAAGTGCTCTGGTTTCCTTCCACATTGTAAAAGCATACTGATAGGGAACTTAGATTGTATAATATATTGTATATACCTATATTATTATCATCACCATGTATGCTGGTTTTATTTTATCCTAAACCATTGCTGGTTTGTATTTTTGCTAATTGATGCCAGGGCCTGCAGTATTGCATTGGATGGCGCTGAAATACAGGTTAGGAGATTACAACTGTGACAGAACACAGTGACAGATGCAGAGGACAGATTGGAAAGGAGATAAGTGAACTGACAGACATGGAAATAAAGGAGGTCTAGGAGGCGTGTGGCAGATTGCACTGTCTGACCATTGTAGGACATAACTGACAAAAACATTCATTAAGTCAAAAAGGAAAGAAAGCAGTGGAAGAAACATTAGACATACAGAACCGACACGTGCAGTTTATAATCATCATTTCTAACGGCAGCTTGTCATCAAGAAATAAAAGGCTTTCTTCTTCCTTTTGCAATGGTAACAATGATTTTCTGCATGCCCTGATCATGGTAGGGATGATGGGGGACATTTATCAAATCAGATCGGTCAGGTTTCTGGTGCAAACATTTTGCACATTTTAAATTTTTGTTGCGACATTTCTAAGACATTTAGGAGACATGCCAATTTTCGAAAAGGTCTATGTCTAAGGCAGAAAAGTGAAATTAGACCTGGATTATGGGACATTTACTAGCTATGACACTTGAAATATCGCAGAAAAGTCGCATTCCTACGCCGGGCAGCCGCCTGGTGTATTTTTTAAAAGTAAGTCATATAACACAATGCAGTTGCACCAAATACATAAAAACTGTGCACATTTCATAAATTTGGTGCGACCGCTTAATGTTAACCAGACTTAAAAGTGACATGAAAACGATCTCAAATGATAAATGTTCATCAATGTTTCTTTAGACCATTAATATCTCTAACTAACATGTCTCATATTGTTTCATGTTCATATTAAGCATAAAAAAAAATCTTAATAATGTTTAGCATTTTACTAAGGTTACCATTGGCTTGCTTCAGATGACCTCTGTTCAAGTGACAATTAACGCCTCTTTCACACAGGCATGTGTGCCCCGTGGTCGTGCTGCAGCCCGCAAAATACGGGCCGCAAAGCATGAGCACAGTCCGTGGGGCAGCCGCAGCGGAACGCGGACCCATTCACTTGAATGGGTCCGCGATCTGGCCGTTCCGCAAAAAGATAGGACATGTTCTATCTTTTTGTGGAACGGAAGTAAGGGACGAAACCCCACGGAAGCACCACCACTGTGGTTCGGTTCCGCACCATTCCGCATCTCCGGATTTGCGGACCCATTCAAGTGAATGGGTCCACATCCGTGATGCGGAATGCCCACGGAAGAGCACCCATGTATTGCGGATCCGCAAATGCGGTCCAAAATATGGCAACGGGGCGCACACGCCCGTGTGAAAGAGGCCTTAGTAATATGCCTACTAAAGCCTAGAACTCCATCCGGTGCTACTCATGACTCTAAGGGCTATTTCACATAAGCTGATGCCGTGCGTGTCATCTGCAGCGTGAATGACAGCCAAGCCCCGCTCCGGACAGCGGAGAAACGGAGCATTAACATGATTGATAATGCTCTGTGCCTCTCTGTGATCTTTTTACTACAAAATCAAGGTGACAACTTTATCTCACTGTGATTTTGTAGTAAAAAGATCGCAGAGAGGCACGGAGCATTATCAGTCATGTTAATGCTCCGTGTCTCTGCTGTCCAGAGCGGGGCTTGGCTGTCATTCACGCTGCGGATGACACGCACGGCATCCGCTCGTGTGAAACAGCCCTAAGGGTCCTTTTGCATCTCCCATAATGAAAGCTGAAAGATGATATAGCATGTACAGTAAGTAGGTGCTTGTGTTATTCCATCTATGTGAAGCAATCATTGGCACTGTATGTACCCGAGTAATCGTTCAGACACATGCACTTTCATTATTGTCAGCAGTACATCCATGTTTCAACAGGGCGATGCGCTGCTAATAACCCATGATTTTTAATGCTACATAAAAAACACAATCCCCCCACAAACAAGCAAACAGCATGTTTATACGGGGTGATGATCAGACAAACAAGCATTTGTTCCTGACTAAAGGTTCATCAATACTAACTGAAATCATTAGATGCAGATTACTGGGTGTTATGTAATTTATGATTATTTTTTTTACAGGAAAAATAATCCATTCAAACAAGAAAACCCATTTAAAAGAGTTACCTGCTTTAGACAATCCCTGTTTGTTAAAAGCGTCCCCCACTTTAAGCCGATTCCGTTTATACTGCTACTGGGACCCTCAACAATCCACTGTGGGAGAATCTTGGGCTATCCTTCTAAAGAACAGACTTGTTAGGTCATCCAGGGACACTCTTTGGGGTTAATAGATAAGAATCTTGAATGGGGAGGCTCCCCTCTATTAAAAGTGGTTGCCCCATAAAATATATTCTCCAGTTTTAAAACTAACACCTGGATCTGAAAACTTTTGTAATTGCATGAAATTTTAAATTTAGCATAGCCACTGTGTTATTTAATAAAATAAATCTGTACAGCGCCACCCGCTGTTTGTTTTGATTCTTATTTCTTTGTCCGGCTCGCTGAGACGGCCGCACATGCTCAGTTTCAACCTTCAACTGTCTGAGTTGTGATAGGTAGAGAGCTGCAGCAGAAAAGACACTCCCCTTGAACGACCAGCTAGATAGAAATTTATCACAGCAATGAATGGAGAATTCTCTGGATCCATGTAAGTTACAGAGCTGGTTCTAGCTTTGTAAGAAAGATTGCCAAGTGCTATATGATGTTGGATCTTCATTTATTTATATTAGTCATGGGATAACCCATTTAACTCCTTAATAGGTTATTTGAAAATAGATTTTGTAAACCAGGCAACCCCCTTAATTCATGTTCTATATCACACATTGCATTCACAAATTCTGACTGTTCACACATTTGTGTCAACGGTGTAGCAAATGTTTTATTACATATTCTCAAAGTAAAACCATCCAAGTTTGTAATTAATTTGATGATGTTTGAAATATATATATCCCATAGCGCCCTGCCCTTTTAAAGCTGGCCTACAGCAGTGAAGAAAAATGGCTGGGTTTTTATGGAAACCTGGTGTTAAACTGTGTGTATGTGGAGACTAAGGACCTACGAGCTTAGAAAGGCAGATTTTGATACAGAGAATAAATCATCTAGAATAGCGTTTATACACAAATACCACCCCTACAATACAGGTTTTGATAATTTAGTCCACAAATATTGGCACTTATTGGAGAAGGCATACCCTCAAGTAAAAGAATTTAAAAATCCACCGTTGATATGTAATAGGAGGAATCAGAATTATAGAGACAAATTGGTCCATGCTGACCTGGGTAGCAAGAGTCAGATTTCACGTCAGAAAGTATTGTCCACACCACGTAAAGGTACTTTCCCCTGTCTGCATTGTCTCCAGTGTTCACATATAATTAAAGGCCATGTATTTCATCATCCTTATACAGGACGTGAATTTGAGGTGAAAGTTTTTTTCACATGTGAATCAGCGAATGTAATTTACCTGATAAAATGTCCATGTGGCCCATTTTACCTAGGGGAGACAATGCAGACAGTTAGGGATCGTATCATTAAACATAAATCTACCATAAGGACAAAGAATCTGATGCTACCCATTCCTAACCACTTTGACAAATGCAAACATACTACAGCCCAACTAAGATTTCAAGTATTGGAACAGATTAAAACACAGAGGAGAGGGGGTGATGTAAAAAAGCTCCTACTACGTAGAGAAGCTTATTGGATCCACACATTGGGTACATTACAGCCAAAAGGTCTCAATAGGGACTATGAAATCATGCACCTATAGGTATTCCTGTGAGATGCCTTTATGATATCATTAATTACATATTTTTTGTATATTATTTTTGTAGACTTCAACCACTTAGTGAAGAATCTTGAGTTGACACTCATATGTGACAGTGATTGAAACTATGTAGGTAGAATTTGCTACTGTTTCTTTTTTCTTATTGTTTAATTATTATAGTTTAATTAAATACCATCTTGATCGTTCCACCCTCAATCTGAGGTGATTGGACGTCCTTGTAGGCGGTACATTTTCTTTTTTTATATATATATATATATATATATATATATATATATACATACATACTTTGCATGTTCATTAAGTTCATGATGAAGGCTTGTTTGCCGAAACGCGTCCTGGTTGTAGGACATTTCAGGAAACAATTTATATCGCAAAGACACAGCTGCTGGGATTTATTGATTACTAGCAGCACTGTGCTGTCTGAGAGTGAGCTGCAGGGAGAAAGTCACCATCCCTCCCACCCCTGAAGCTGACAGAAGTTGATTTTTACCTTCATTTTTTCAATCCCTGTCGGCTGCGGAGTGGTAGGGGGCATGGCCTAACCGGATTGAGGGCGTGGCTTAGCGGAACCTTAAGTCTGTCTTTTGAGGGTGGCCTGAATGGTCACCCTACCTGCCCCTGAACGGTCCCCTTCACAGCACTTCGCTCCCTTAACAATGTCATCTACAGCGCCCTGCACCTTTAAAGCTGACCTGCAGCAGTGAAGAAAAATGGCTGGGTTTTTATGGAAACCTTTTGTAAAACTGTGTGTATGTGGAGACTAAGGACCTACGAGCTTCTTTGGCTGATAAGGGACATGTGACCATGTGTATGGGAGTTGGGATATGAAGAGAAAGACCTGCAGGCTTCTATTGGCTAATGTAGGTCATGTGATGTGCCATATTTGCATTTTTGGGAAAATCTCAGGAACGGTACATGCTAGAGAGCCGTGACCCCCACAAGATTTCTTTCCAGGTATCAAGGTATGTGTATACCAAGTTTAGTTGAAATCGATGGTTGCGTTTTTGAGTGATCGCGGAACATACATACATATATACATATATACGTCCTTTATATTTTTATATATATATATATATATATATATATATATATATATTATTTTCCCATACACTTCACTGCCTGCATCAATTATTATAATGTTTCCTCATTCAGTAATATATTGTAACACTGTTGCAAAGTAGTCAAATCCCTTCCATTTTCTGAGATCATTTTAATATTTTTTATGAAACGTACTTTAAAATGTATCATCTACCTAGTCTGCAGTGCTCAGTGGGAATCCCTTTGCTACTGCCTGGTGGCATCCCTGAACTATATGGCCAAGTTCAGCGGAAAGTTAATATATCTCTGGCACACAATGCCGGTGCAAAGATACATCTGACCACCGACACGTGGTCTAGCAAACACGGGCAGGGAAGGTACATAACTTTTACTGCCCACTGAGTGAACCCTCTGACGGACGTCAAGCATATAACCCGTTGCACCCGTGTGGATTTGGTGTTACCGCCACAGATTGCATGCAGGCCTGCCTCGTCTTCTCCTCCTCCTACCACATCCTCCGTCTCCTCCTCGGCTGACTCCTCCTTTTCCACTGCTACCGCCTCTTCCGCTGCACCACCCCAGCTCCCCAGAACCTATTCGACGTACCAGGTGAGACGTTGCCAAGCTATGCTGTGGCTGTTGTGCCTGGAAGCCAAGAGCCACACCGGTCCTGCATTCCTTTCAGCTCTGCAGTCACAGGCCGATCAGTGGCTAACCCTGCTCAATTTGACAGTTGGTAAAGTGGTGTGAGACAACGGTGCCAATCTGCTGAGAGCGCTGAAACGTGCCGTTATCGACTACCTGTACGAACTCTGCGGCAGGACAGGTTCTGGGATCTTGTTTTTTTTTCACCGTGCCAGTGGCTGCTCATGCGCGACGCATGCAGACTTCTGCGGCCATTTGATGAGATCAACAATCTGGTCAGTCGCAGCCAGGGAGCCATCAGTGACATCGTACTTTACATCTTCTTTCTGGAGTGTGCATTGCGTTGTGTCATTGATCAAGCTGTCGAGGATCAGGTGCTGGAAGATGAAGAAATCGCAATGCTGAATGAATTCCCAGGGGGCGCTACTCCATCTGAGACAAGTCAGCAGGAGTCTGAAAAGGAGTCAGAGGAGGATGGTGCCTGGGGGGGGAGGAGGAGCAAGAAGATCAGGCTTAAAACTTTTCGGGGATCCCTGGTGTTGTCCGTAGAGACCAAGGATGACATTCTGCTGGCCGATGAGCAGGAGCCAGGGCGCTCCACTGCTTCCAATTTAGTGCAAATTGGGGCCTTCATGCTCCAGTGTTTGAAGAGGGATCCCCGTATAAAAAGCATAAAGGTCAAGGACTTGTACTGGGTGACAACATACTTAGACCCCCGGTACAAACACAAAATCGTGGACATGTTACCAGCATCACAGAGGGCTGTCAGAATGCAGCTATTCCAGGCCTTGCTGCGAGAGATGCTACATTCTCCTGTTGCGGGCACTGGAAGAGAAATTTCCACCCACAGAGAAACAGGTGCGGGTACCAATCCTACCGCGTCTGCAAAAAGAGGGCGGTTTGAAGATGTGTTGGTCACTTCGGTTATGAGATCATTCTTGTAGCCAACCCATCGAAAACCGCCCTCCGGATCCAGCCTCAGGCAACGCCTAGACCGACAGGTGTCTGACTACATTGGGTTAACGGCCGATGTGGACACTCTGAGAAGCGAGGAACCCCTCGATTACTGGGTGTGCAGCCTTGACCTGTGGCCAGAGCTGGCACAAATTTGCCATGGAACTCTTGGCTTGCCCCTCATCGAGTGTCCTGTCCGAAAGGACGTTCAGTGCAGCAGGGGGGATCGTGACTTATAAGCGCGCTCGCCTAGCTCACGACAGTGTGGACTACCTCACATTTCTAAAAGTGAATGACGCATGGATCTCGGAGGAATTCAACACTTGTGATGACCACGAATTGAATTTCACCTATTATAATTTGGGGTTTATTCAAGAGGGGGGATTTAATTAGCTATGTTTTTAATCCAATTTTATATTTTTTGTTATTTTAAACATATGTATTTGTACTGGCCTACATAAATTTTTTTATCCTGTGACCGCCTAATGTACCTCCAGCCACAGAATCCAAAGTTCTTTGCTGTCAGGTGAATGCCTATTGGCTAATTTTTAAAGCCTGTACTGGCCGACAGTTACATTGTTATCCTGTGGCCGCCTAATGTACCTCCAGCCACAGAATCCTCCAAAGTTCTTTGCTGTCAGGTGAATGCCTTTTGGCTAATTTTTGGGGCCTGTACTGGCCGACAGTTACATTTTTTATCTCTAGCCCCATAATCACACCCCTGTCTCACTCCTCTGCCTCTCATTATGGTGGGGTATGAACTGCATTCACCATAAGGACCTTCTATTGTCACAGGGTCATGTGACTGTACCCCCCACCCCGTACTGTGCACCCTTATAGCCTGCATTGTGCCCTCTTTCCACACCTTGTGCAGTGCCCCTAGTCATTCCCTGTACTCTGCCCTCTTGTACCCTTTTATCCGGTAACAGTATGGTGGTGTTATCTGGTCACTGTACACAGGTGTTATCCAGTCAATGTATGGCGGTGGTATCCAATAACTGGATGGCCATAACTGTATCCCTTTCCCTGCCCACGCCATCCTTTTTTAGACCTGGCATGAGCGGGAAAAATATGCAGATTGCGGTGCTAAAGACCTTTGCGCCACAATCTGTGTCAGAAATACGCCTAACATAGATGTATCTCTATATAATAAATGACTACCTAATTGTATTATTATTCGGGGGTAGGGCTAATATCTTTATATTATATAGGTTCTAGTGTATTATACTGTGCCCTGTATTTCCCAGTAGAAAATGATCCTTGGGAAACACAGTCCTCATCCCTGACTACCAGGACCAGGTAGCGCTCTGTCAATAAATGGCGGCCTATCTTCTCCGCCACACTGCTCTGCTGTGTACTGGTGCTTATTCTGACACTAGGGCTGGGTTCACATCCTATTGTTTCCATCTATTTAATGCATACCAAAAATTTAAGCGTTAACAGATGCCTCAGACTAATGCCGTACAGTGTCGTCCGTTCACCCTACAGTTCCATTATAGAAAAAAAATCTACGTTAACGTATCCATTTTTTTATGGACTCTGCAGGATACAAAAAAGTGGAGTCCTGCACATTTGTATACATCAAACCGATTGGAAATAAAAAAACTTCTAGGCTCCAGCAGGGCACATTTTTGAGAGTTTCCCTTTAAGACGCATAAAAAAGGCCCCTGATTAAAATACATATTTTTGGTGGGAATTTTTGCCAATGATCACCCTCTGGTATATCACTGTCCATGTTGTGGGACTATTTCTGTACTTCTAGTAAGTGTTTTCTGGCTGCAAATATGACCTGAATGTTTTTAAGGTTCGCCTGCCATTAAAGTGAATGGGGCCCGCTGCGAACGCGCAGTTCCCGAACATTTGATCGTGAACGTGCATTCGCGAATCGTCCCGGCCGATGTTTGTCCATCACTCATCAGGAGGTGGCACAAAAGAAACCACTGTATGTATCTAGGAGACAGGAAAGCATCTAAGCCTCACAGCCAGGCTGAAATCCATCAGTGAATGCCTGAGTCAGCGTTTATATAACCTGCTTGATAATCACTTCATGTGGCTGTGCCAGTTACTAACATGACATGTCCAAAGACGAAGAGGCTTGGCTGGACACATGGCCTAAAGGAGTATTTTAGAATTCTTCTCTTGAGGGCTTATTCTCAGGATATGCTATCAATATCTGATCAGTAGGGGTGCTCCCTGTGTCCTTACAGAGCGCACCACGTGCAGTAGCCGGGCCAGAACACCCCAGCTACATCAGCCTCACCACCGCAACAGCATTGCCTGATCAAGTATAATAGCAAAGCCACAGCGCTTCAGTCATATCTAATTCATCGCTGGCAAAGAATTGTACCACATTGTCAGTAAAAGTGACCAGGGAGCATTAATCGAACGGCAAACATCCAGCTGCACCTGCAGCTGCAGCACACCAGACTTGATAAAGGGGTCATGCGCACCCCGAAACGCGTTGTCTCTCAATAAACCCGTACTTGTCAAACCCGGTTTTGATTTGCACCTCACGTCCACAAGCTCGCCAGACCACAAAAGTCGTGATGGGCACCATCATCATTTATAGTGTGGCGATAGTAGCAGGAGAACACAGAGTAGCAAGGTGACGTAGTGTGGATATGGCAGAAGCAGGAGGATACTATAGAGTGGCAAAGTGACATAGTGCGGAGATGGCAGTAGCAGCAACAGCATCAGTATATAACAGAGTGGCAAGTGTCATAGTGTGGAGATGGCAGTAGCAGCAGCAGCATCAGGATATCACAGAGTGGCAAGCTGAAATGGTGTGGAGATGGCAGCAGCAGCATCAGGATACCACAGAGTGGCAAGGTGACTGGAGATGGCAGCAGCAGCAAGAGCATCAGGATACCACAGAGTGGCAAGGTGACTGGAGATGGCAGTAGCAGCAAGAGCATCAGGATATAACAGAGTGGCAAGGTGACATAGTGTGGAGATGGCAGTAGCAGCAGGAGCATCAGGATACCAGAAAGTGGCAAGGTGACAAAGGTGTGGAGATGGCAGCAGCAGGAGACCACAGAGTGGCAAGATGACATAGTGTGGATATGGCAGCAGCAGCAGCAGGAGGATACCTCAGAGTGGCAAGGTGACATAGTGGGGAGATGGCAGTAGCAGCAGGAGCATCAGGATACCACAGAATGGCAAGCTGACATAGTGTGGAGATGGCAGCAGCAGGAGGATACCACAGAGTGGAAAGCTGACATAGTGTGGAGATGGCAGCAGCAGGAGGATGCCACACAGTGGCAAGGTGACATAGGGTGGAGATGGCAGTAGCAGCAGCAACAGGATACCACAGAATGGCAAGGTGACTGGAGATGGCAGTAGCAGCAACAGCATCAGGATATAACAAAGTGGCAAGGTGACATAGTGTGGAGATGGCAGTAGCAGCAGGAGCATCAGGATACCACAAAGTGGCAAGGTGACAAAGGTGTGGAGATGGCAGCAGCAGGAGACCACAGAGTGGCAAGATGACATAGTGTGGATATTACAACAGCAGCAGGGGGATACCACAGAGTGGCAAGGAGACATAGTGTGGAGATGGCAGTAGGAGACCACAGAGTGGCAAGATGACATAGTGTGAAGATGGCAGCAGCAGGAGGATACCACAAAGTGGCAAAGTGACATAGTATGACGATGGCAGTAGCAGCATCAGAATACCACAGAGTGGCAAGGGGAAATAGTGTGGAGATGGCAGCAGCAGACCACAGAGTGGCAAGGTGACATAGTGTGGATATGACAGCAGCAGCAGGAGGATACCACAGAGTGGCAAGGTGACAGTGTGGAGATGGCAGCAGCAGCAGAATACCACAGAGTGGCAAGGTGACATAGTGTTAAGATTGCAGAAGCAGCAGCAACAGCAGGCGGATAACACAGAGTGTCAAGGTGACAGTGTGGAGATGGCAGCAGCAGCATCAGAATACCACAGAGTTGCAAAGTGACATAGTGTGGAGATGGCAGCAGCAGCAGGAGGATACCACAGAGTGGCAAGGTGACATAGTGTGGAGATAGCAGCAGCATCAGTATACCGCAGAGTGGCAAGGTAACATAGTGTGGAAATGGCAGTAGCAGCAGCAGCATCAGGATAACACAGAGTGGCAAGGTGACATAGTGTAGATATGGCAGCAGCAGGAGAATACCACAGAGTGGCAAGGTGACATAGTGTAGAAATGGAAGCCGCATCAGGGGACCACAGAGTGGCAAACAGACATAGTGTGAATATAGCAGCAACAGCAGCATCAGACCACAGAGTTCCAAGGTGACATAGTCTGGATAAGGCAGCAGCAGTAGCAGGAGGATACTACAAATTGGCAAGGTGACATAGTGTGGAGATGGCAGCAGCAGCTGCATCAGGAGGCCACAAAGTGACCCGGTAACAGAGTGGGGCGGTGGGTGGCAATACCAGTACCCGCTGATGAAGGTGGCTGAAAGAAGGAGCACTTGGCATCAGTTGTGTGGCATCAGGCGGGTGGCAGCATCAGAATAGTAGCTGAGGCAGGTAGTCAGAAGAAACCGGTCTCTTTTATCAAAGTGCTGGTGTGGCACCATGGATGATGCATCAGGAATTGGTGGTTGTAAATCCTGATTGATCCTTGCCTAATTCTTCTTGACAAAGGTCAGTCTCTCCACATTTTCGGTGGATAGGTGACAGAGGGGATATGATAGAAACTTTTAAATACATAAAGGGAATCAACTCGGTAAAGGAGGAGAGCATATTTAAAAGAAGAAAAACTACCACAAGAGGACACAGTTTTAAATTAGAGGGGCAAAGGTTTAAAAGTAATATAAGGAAGTATTACTTTACTGAAAGAGTAGTGGATGCATGGAATAGCCTTCCTGCGGAAGTGGTAGCTGCTAATACAGTGAAGGGGTTTAAGCATGCATGGGATAGGCATAAGGCCATCCTTCATATAAGATAGGGCCGGGGCTATCCATAGTACTCAGTATATTGGGCAGACTAGATGGGCCAAATGGTTCTTATCTGCCGACACATTCTATGTTTCTATGTTTCTATGTTTCTATGTTTCTCTTTGGGGTAACAATGGCCCCCGCCACACTAAACATCGGCTCTGATGCCACACTACTGGCCGGGCAGGACAGATTTTCCAGGGCAAACTCTGCTAGTTGCGGACACAAATCCAGTTTGGCTGCCCAGTAGTCCAGCGGATCTTTAAAGACGGTTGCAGGGTGCCAAGTATGCCACCACCTGCTGGTTCAGGTTCTGCTTCAGGTCTACCTGCTGCTGCTGGTGAGTACTTTGTTCACTATGTGGGTGGAGAAAGCTACTCATCAGCGACTGTAGACTCAGGATGCTGCTGATGAAGC
This sequence comes from Bufo bufo, assembly GCF_905171765.1. Classification (NCBI taxonomy): domain Eukaryota; kingdom Metazoa; phylum Chordata; class Amphibia; order Anura; family Bufonidae; genus Bufo; species Bufo bufo. The sequence goes on from NC_053390.1 coordinate 185,300,178, forward strand.
TGGTACTTCTCCTGCCACCCCACCCCTCCCCAGCAGCCATGGCAGTGGAACATTAGCGCAGAGGGCCCCCCCGGTCAGACCTGCGAGAGGATGGACGATGGCGCGGATAGGTAGCGGACAACTGACTACATAGGATGTCTCTGTAGTAGTTCAGTTAGTCCTCCATCTTAGTAGGTGTAAAAAGGCCTCCATTCTGGACCGGTATCGAGGGTCCAAGAAGGTGGAGAGCTAGAAGTCATCTTTCCGCCGAATGGTGACAATTCAGCTGTCTATACGCGAGCAAGTGAGCATGCATTGGGCCATTTCCGCAAGTGACTCGTAGGGACTCCCTGCCTCCATCTCTACTGCACACTGGTGTGTCTGGGTCCTCTGTCTCGTCTTCCTCATCACCCTGGAGCTCCTCGGGCTGCTCCTGCTCCTCCTCTCCTTTCAACTGATTAGAAAAACCACCCATTTGGCAACACATTGTCTGTGCTCCAATGTCTTCCTCCCCCTCCTTCTCCTCTTCCAGTTGAGCCCCCACAGGGCTGATGTGGCCGTGAGATCTAAGCGCTACATCTCCAGTCCTCTGACCAGCCATTGTTATCAGCATCTGTTCCAGGACATGAAGCAGTGGTAAGACGTCGATCAGCCCGTTGTCCTGGCGACTGACAAATAATGAGGCATCCTCAAAGGGCCTGAGAAAATGACAAGTGTCACACATGAGCCGCCACTGGCTGACATCGAAGTTACACAGGGGAGAATTCCTATTCGGTAGCATCATCAAGAAATCATTGATAGCCTTTCTCTGTTCGTATAGTCGGTCCAACATATGGAGGGTGGAATTCCAACGGGTGGAAACGTCACATATAAGCCTATGTTGGAGGATGCCGTTCTGCCGCTGCAGCTCAAGGAGGATGTGCTTCGCAGTGTACGAATGGCTGAAGTGCATGCAAAGTTTCCTGCCCATTTTTAGGATGCCTTGACAACAAGATTGAAGATGTGTGCCATGCAGGGCGCATGGCTCAGCCCTTTATGATACAGCGTCGACACAATGTTCTTCCCGTTGTTGGTCACCATGGTTCCGATTTTTAGTTGCCGGGGAGAAAGCCAGGATTCAATTTCTTGATGAAAGACACGAAGCAGTTCCTCCCCTGTGTGACTCAGTTCGCCCATGGAAACAAGGTACAGAACAGCGTGACATGCTGGAGGGGCACTGTGACTTGTCCCTGCAGTGGAGGCTGAGGACATTGTGGACGATGAGGAGGCAGAGACGGGCCAACTGCGTGACAACGTGGAGGCGGAAGCGGCGTGACCTGGACAAGTTGCTGCTGTGGCTGTGCAGGTACCACATTTACCCAATGGGCCGTAAAGGCTATTGTACTGTTCTTGACCGTAGTAATAGCTCCACACGTCGGCAATGCCGTGCACTTTGACAGACACCAACAGGCTCAAGGACTGGCCCACCTTCTGTTCTACATATTTGCGCAGGGTTGGTACTGCATTTTTGGCAAAGAAATGACGGCTTGGGACTCTCCACCTCGGCTCGGCACAAGCAATCAGTACTCTGAAAGGTGCAGAGTCCACCACTTGGAAAGGGAGGGACTGCAGCACCAGCAACTTGGCAAGGAGCACGTTCAGCTTCTGTGCCGTTGGATGTGTGCAAGCATACTGCTGTCTCTTGGCGATCACTTCAATGATCTATAGCTTACAGAATGACTGACGAGGAGTAGCAGCAGGAGCATATGGACCAGCAGAAGATGGGAAGGACAGACAGCTCCCTTCGGCTGAGGTTGTGGAGCCTTGACTGGCTGAAACCGGGTGCGTGCCACTGGGTGATGCAGCGGTAGCTGCGGCAGGCTGGACCACAACAACAGAGCTACGGTTCTCCCAGACCACTTTATGGCGACGCTGCATATGTTGACGCAGGGCCGTAGTGCCAAACAATGGCACCCTGGCCATGCTTCTGCCCACTTATTCTACACATGGACACCTTAACCTCCTCTGGCAGCTTAATGAAAAACTGCCACACCGCCGAGTAGGTGATTTTACCCCCAATAGTCCGCAATGACTGACTGCTACCGCCGCTGCCTCTGTGAACCCCTGCACCACAACTTTACGGGCAGGTAGGCTGCTGCGAAGCAGGTGGTCTACCCAGGGCACAATTGGCTCCTGACCTCCCATTGCTACCACCCTGCTGACTCCCAGCCATACTACCACCTTGCTGGCTCAGCCGCTGCCTCACAGGCAAGCTGCCACCCTCTTCTTCTGATGATGAAGCCCCTTCTGCATCCGGCTCCCAAGTGTGATTGGCTTCATCATCATCGAGTAGTGTCTGCACGTTACTGATGTCCTCCTCAACGGTCCCTCAACCGCTCGCAAAACCACCTCCCACGCCCGTATCCTCATCACTAATTGCCCGCCTAGCAGAGGAAATGAAGGATGTCTCCTCCAGATCCTGGCTGGGCAGTAGCTGCTGACTGTCCTCTAGTAGCTCGTCCTCGCTGTATAGTGGAGCTGATCCCACAGCATACATACCTTCTCTGGTTGAGGGAACAGAAAAGGACAGAGGCAGGTTGAGGAGAGATGAGGGCACAGGGTCTGCTCCCGGGCAATGCCAACTAAGGGTTGTGTCTGATGAAGCCACCGACTGTTGGCTGGGGGTGTTTGATGTCACTTGGGAAAATGATGATTACACTTACCGGTAATCTGTTTTTTCAGACCCCACGACAGCACCATAGAGAGAGGGATCCACCCCCAGGGACAGGAAACCTACAGAAATAAAATGGTGGAGCCTCTCTACCCATTCAGTGGATTACAGAGCAATAAAGGGACACAATGAATCATTCTGAACCGAACCAGCATATAAAGCATATAATCAATACAGAAAAAAAAAATTTAGATTTTTTTGCTACTCCATGTGAAATGCAGAAACCATCACCAAGGGAGGGAATTAGGAAGGGTGCTGTCGTGGGGTCTGGAAAATCAGATTACCGGTAAGTGTAATCATAATTTTTCCCCTCCCCCACGACAGCACCATAGAGAGAATTACAGAGGAATAGAACCCTTCCTAGGGAGGGACCACCGCCTACCGAAAGAAAGATAAGAGGAAGAGTGCAGATCCAAACGGTAGTGACGGAAAAAGGTAGAAGGTGAAGGCCTTGTGGCCGCCTTACAAATTTGCTCAATAGAAGCCCCGGACCTTTCTGTCCAAGAAGTGGAAACAGAGCGAGTAGAGTGAGCCCTCACCGAGACTGGAGGAGACAGGCCTTCCTCCAAGTAGGATTGTATAATGCCCAGTCTAAGCCATCTAGACAGGGTGCTCTTGGTAGCCTTCTTCCCTTTATTCGATCCCGAAAAGAGAATGAATAAAGCAGAAGACTTTCTCCATCCTTCCGTAACTTTGAGATACTGTAATAAGCATCTCCGTACATCTAAAGTATGAAATGCCACCTCCCCAGAATTGTTAGGATGGTCACAAAAAGGAAGAATTATCTCTTGGGACCTATGGAATTTAGATGACACTTTGGGTAAAAAGGCCGGATCAGGTAGAATTATGACTCTATCATCCAGAATCCTAGTGAAAGGGGGATTAATGGAAATGGCCTGCAACTCGCTTATTCTACTAGCAGTGGTGAGGGCTACCAATAAAACTAGCTTGTAAGTAAGATGTTTTCTGCTCGAAGAATCAATGGGTTCAAAGGGTGCTCTGCTTAAGGAATTTAGCACAGGATTAAGATCCCACGGTGGGACCCTGGGGGATAAGACTGGTGTCATCCTATCAACTGCTTTAAAGAATCTAATGATCCATGGATTTGAAGCAAAGTTTTGCTCGAATAGTACTGACAGGGCAGAGACGTGTACTTTAAGAGTACTCTTTGCAAGACCTAAAGAAAGACCTTTCTGTAAAAATTCCAGGACCTGGGAAACGGACAGATGAGGGTAAATGTTTTGGGTTGAGATGACTAAATTCTATAAATTTCTTCCAGGTTCTAGCGTAGATAGAAATCGTTACAGGTTTTCTACTTTTAAGTAAGGTCGCAATGAGCTCCTGAGAGAAACCCTTCTTGATTAATAAGTTCCGCTCAAATTCCAAGCAGTCAGATGGAGACCACTGACCGCTGGTTGAAAAACCGGACCTTGGGACAGTAGATTCGGGAGGTCTGGTAGAATCCAGTGTTCTGATATCGACATGGTCCGGAGCAGAGTAAACCATGCCCTCTTGGGCCAGAAGGGGGCAATGATGATAACCCTTGCCTTGTCCTTCCTGATCTTTAGATTGATGATAGTCCTGTGTGTACCATCTGGTTTCGCAACTAGAAAAAGATGGGAGAAATAGCCTTCGGATTGCTCTTCTGGAGGAACAGGAATCAGGACATCTTTCTTGATAAGGTCTAAAACTTCCTTTATTATGGGAAAACAGCCTTTTACACAAATGCTTTTTGTAATAATGAATCTTTGTGGAGGCAAGGAAAGGAATTCTGGTTTCAGACCTGACCGAATAATCTCCAAGACCCTAGGCCCTGCAATCCTTTCCCAGGCTGTCTGGAAGAATTTTAGCCTTCCTCCCACTTCTAACCTGGCGTCATTGTTGAGGTTGTTTTTTATTTGTAGAGGAAGAGTTTCCAATTTTAGGAATCCTTTCCCCCCAAAATTCTTGGATCTGAATCTATGATCTTTATCTCTGCCTGGTCTTCTACTCGCATTATTCCTATAGGGATGAAAGGACTGTCTATTCCTGGAACCAAATACCGCAGCAGGATTAGGGACCGGAAAACTTCTCTTCCTATCAGCTGCTTTCTCTAAAAGGTCATCTAGCTTTGGACCAAACAAAAATTCTCCCTGGCAGGGGATGTTACATAACCTTTGTTTGGAGGCTATATCCCCCTCACTCCAACTTTTTAGCCAAAGGGCCCTCCGTGCGGAATTGGTGAGGGATGCTGACTGCGCACCGAGCTTAATAGAATCGACTGATGCGTCTGTTAAGAAGTCAGCCGCTTTTTGTAGAGTTGGCAAGGAGGATAAAATTTGTTCCCTAGGGGATCTTTCTTTTAGTTGCACTTCCAGTTGCTGCAACCAAAAAGCTAATGTTCTAGCCGTAACAATAGCAGCTATGGCAGGGCAAAAGGATAACGTAGAGGCCTCCCAGGCTCCTCTAAGGAAAGAATCAGCCTTTTTGTCTAGGGGTTCTTTAAGCATACCGGTATCCTCAAAGGGAAGGGAGGATTTCTTAGACACCTTTGAGATGGCAACGTCAATTTTAGGGGCTTTCCCCAAGAGGAGGAATTTACTTCCTCAAACGGATACTTGCGCTTAAAGGCCCTAGAGCAGTGATGCCCAACCTGCGGCCCTCCAGCTGTTGTAAAACTACAACTCCCATCATGCCCTGTTATTAGGTTGATAGCTATAGGCTGTCCAAGCATGCTGGGAGTTGTAGTTTTGCAACAGCTGGAGGGCCGCAGGTTGGGCATCCCTGCCCTAGAGGCAAAGACTTTCCTGACTGGCTTTCTCCATTCCCTCTGAATTAAGGACATGATACTACTATGTACAGGAAAACAACGACCTTTCCTTTCCTGTAACCCCTCAAACAAAGATTTATCCTCTTTGACATCCTCAATGTTCATGGAAGATCTTATGACCTTTAGTAACTTGTCCGTGTCTTCCAGAGGAAAAAAGATATTAGTCATAGTTTCATCTTCAGAGGAAGAACCAGAAGAAGACGACTCCCGTGGTGAGTCACTGTCATCGGACGAGTAGTTCTGGCATAGGCTAAATTTTCAACTTTTATCCTTCACAGATGTTCTTGCCCTCTTGCCTGACTTTTTAACTTCCGTTTTAATGAATGATCTTATGTTTTCTAACAATGAAGGTGATTCGTCAGAAATGGTCTTGTCGATGCAAGTTTGGCATAATTTCTTCCCGTAAGAAGAAGATAGCGGTGTTCTACACAGCGCACACTCTTTGTTTTTTCTTTTTGCCAGCATCTTCTTCGGCTTAGGCTGCAAAAAAGAGAACACAAAGTGCAAAATTTGAGATGGGGCATCATAACTGAGCCACTTACCCCAAGGAAGATTGGTCAACTACCAGGATGGGATTCACCATTTCACCCTGAGCAGATTCTTGTCTTTCTTCCTCCATTGTCAGAAAGGAGGAGGTAGGGAGTCTATTCATTTAGTCCACATTTTGATTAACGTGAGTAATGTTTCCATGGAAAGAAATTTCCCATACATGCAGTCAAGCACAGACCGTCCTGTAATAGCTCAGGGACTGGTCTGGCTTGTACCTCTTAAATATAGCACGAGCGGCGTCCCCCACAGGAAGCGCGTCAAGACACGCTCTGCTCCTGCGTCTAGCTCCCGGAAGACGCAGCCCACTCGATCTTCGCGTCATCACGTGGACGTCATGCGTTCCACCGCCTCCCGGACGCTGCCCACGTGATTAGCCGGAAGCGTGTGATCACGCGCATCACCTACCGGAAGTGACCGCCCGTCAACATCACGTGTCCGGAAGCGTCCGCACCGGCCCACTCAGTTATAAAATCAGTGTGGCAGAGCCCTTTCCTCAAGGATGTCCACATTTACCGCCACTCTAGATGGCGCTTTCAGCGGGGCAGAGCTCTCCCTGAGAGGTAACCCACATGCCTGCCGCAAGATACGGAGGGCCCCTGGAGCACCTTCATATCCTAGGGTCCTGTCAGCCTGCCCAGCAGCGCGATGGACCCCGGCAGCTACCGGCAGCCCTCTAGGGACCCCCTAGGATTAAAAGACCGACGGTAAGAACCTAAAAGGAAAAACTGTAGGTCTCCCACTCCAGGGACAGGAAGCCACTAAATGGGTAGAGAGGCTCCACCCTTTTATTTCTGTAGGTTTCCTGTCCCTGGGGGTGGATCCTTTTCTCTATGGTGCTGTCGTGGGGAGGGGAAAAAAGTGGATGACCGAGTTAACCAATTAAGAACCGCTGGGTTGCTGGTCAAGAAACGACCGCTAGATGACACAGTGAGCTCAGGCCTCTCACTGCGACTCCTGCTTCCATGCCCCCTTACTCTGCTGCAACCTCTGCCTGCACCAGAAACATTTAGGCCTCTTCCTCTCCTCTGTGCATGGCCTGGCACTTCTCTGCCTGACATACTTTTAGCTGAACTAAATAAATTAAAAGCAAATTAAAACACCCCTAAAAGCGACAAATATATTTTTCTTTCTGTACTGAAATAAGCCACTAAATGCTTTCGACACAAATATCTACAACAGTGAAGTATGTATATATTTTTCTTTCTGTACTGAAATAGGCCAGTAAACGCTTTCAACACATACAGTGTTGAACACCCTGCGATTTTGCAAGTTCTCCCACTTATAAATCGTAGAGGGGTCTGAAATTTACATTGTAGGTGCATTCCCACTCAGAGACAGATTTAAAAAAAAAAAAAATTCAGGGAATCACATTGTATGATTTTTAAAGAATTTTTTTGTCTTGCACTGTTGAACATAAGTATTTGAACACCTAAGAAAATCAGTGTCATTATTTGGTACAGAAGCCTTTGTTTGCAATTACAGAGGTCAAACATTTCCTGTAGTTCTCGACCAGGTTTGCACACACTGCAACAGGGATTTTGGCCCACTCCTCCACACAGATCTCCTCTAGATCTGTCAGGTTTCGGGACTTTCGCTGAGCAACACAGAGTTTCAGCTCCCTCCAAAGATGTTCTATTGGATTTAGGTCTGGAGACTGGCTAGGCCACTCTAGAACCTTGATATGCTTCTTACAGAGCCACTCCTTGGTTATCCTGGCTGTGTGCTTCGGGTCATTGTCATGTTGGAAGACACAGCCACGACCCATCTTCAAAAAATGAGGGAAGGAGGTTGTTGCTCAAAATCTCACAATAAATGATGCCATTCATCCTCTTCTGCAGTCGTCCTGTCCCCTTTCTGTACTTTAATAGGCCAGTAAACGCTTTCAACACATATAACTGCAGAAGTGAACTGAGAATATATTTTTCTTTTTGTACTGAAATATGCCACTAAACACTTTTATCACAAATAACTGCACCAGCGAAGTGCGTGTATGTATATATATATATATATATATATATATATATATATATATTTCTGTACTGAAATAGGCCACTAAACGATTTTAGCAGAAATAAATGCAACAGTGAAGTGCGTTTTTTTTTTCCTTTTTTGTACTGAAATAGGACACTGAACCCTTTCACCACATATAACTGCAGAAGTGAAATGTGTATATATTTTTCCTTTTTGTACTGAAATAGGCCACTAAACTCTTTCAACACAAATAACTGCAGAAGTGAAATGCGTATATATTTTTCTTTTTCTATAGATATAAGCCACTAAATGCTTTTCAACATAGCACTTGCACCCCAATAACAAGAACAAATTGCTGGAATGCCAGAGCTGTATAATGGCTATTTGGATCCCCAAATAATGTTTCCTTGCACTTGTAAATCAAATTTTTTTTCACAATGAGGTTTTTCTAGCACTGTCCCAAGTGACTTCAGACATCTCTCCCTGCACTAAGATGCTGTGAAATTATTCCTCCATATCCTTTCCCTGCACTTGTAAATCGCTTTTCTGGCACTGTCCCTAGCTCCTTCTGACGTCTCTTCCTGCACTAAGATGCTGTGTCATGATTCCTCCCTATCCTTTCCCTGAGGTTTTTCCTATTGCTGTCCCTAGCGCCTTCTCACTTCTGTCTCTGCACTCTGAAATACTGGAAAAGGTCTGACTTTAAGATAGCCACCGTATTTATAGGGCTGTGACATCACAGGGCTGGCTGCTGATTGGCTGCATGCATGGCATTATGGGTCAGCCCGCCTTCCCAGAATTCCTTGCACCATGCACTCACACGTGTAGCCGCCATTTTAGAAAAATCTGTGATTCGTTACCACGAAGAGTGAGGAAATTCGCATTAGTTGCGAACCGAATTTTTCCTGAAATTCGGATCGAATTCCACTTCATCAGCTTCAATTCACTCATCTCTAGTCTCTATGTACGCCACTGCCTGGAATACCCCTTTAAGACCTTTGGGATGATGATTGGGCCAATGATTGGTCATCCCTAGTAAACTTTCCAAGCAAATGCTAGTTTTTCAGCTGATTGCATTTTTTATGTGGGGCATAAAATCATTGTTTGTTGGCAACACAATTTTCAATATAAACAGGGGATATGCTGGCAACAACATGCAAACTGTATGGTGGCTAATGATTGAAATAATGATCACATGCAGATATCTTTACGATGATTGCCAAATATAAATGGCAGTTTCATGTGTGAGGATCGACATGTGTCATCAATCATACCATGTTAGAGGTAGGAAATCTGGAAATGTAAAAGGGCCCATACTCAGGGCTTGTCCGATAATGCCATCAGATGCCATCAATAGCCATATGCAAAGGTGTAAATATTGTATTGTACTTGAAATTGTTCAGCAACTTGAGTTGAGCAATAGTTTACCCAAGTAAGTAAATACATGTGGATAATTATTCATTTGTAATCTCCTCTAGATGGTATTTCATATGTTTTTGATCAAACAATCCTAAAATTGGAGATTGCATTACCCAAAAACAATCTTTCATCCCCAGAATTTAAATATCATGTAAGGCTTAGGTCTACTGAGTGTTTGCTTTCTGTGGTAAGTGTGACAGGTTCTTCTACTGGAAAACAGACTAGGCCAACTAATGAAAATAAATTGTAGATGAATCCTCAAACATTCTCCCATGAGCATTTTACAGTTGACAGAAATCTAATGCTCCTTGTAAATTGTACTGGCAGAGACTACAATGCCGTGCTGAGGTCTACAATGACAATTATCTCTTTGTACTATAGGGATTAAGCTATATGTGAATGTCTGACATGTGGGTGAACAAATACCTAATTATTTTTCACTTTAATATCTGATTATTTTTAATAGATTTAATTCAATGGGACAGTAGGTCAGTTCCGTGGGGTCAGCCAATCACGTAACATGCTTTTTTTTTAAATCTATCTAGCCATCCAATATCTATCTATCTATTTATCTAGCTAGCCATCCAACATCTGATAGCTCGTAGGTATGAATGCTTAGAGTACAATTATAAGGGTCAAATAAATGAATGAAAAATACTGTAGATGAAGACAGATGTTAGAAACATAGAAACATAGAAACATAGAATGTGTTGGCAGATAAGAACCATTTGGCCCATCTAGTCTGCCCAATATACTGAATACTATGGATAGCCCCCGGCCCTATCTTATATGAAGGATGGCCTTATGCCTATCCCATGCATGCTTAAACCCCTTTACTGTATTTGCAGCTACCACTTCTGCAGGAAGGCTATTCCATGCATCCACTACTCTCTCAGTAAAGTAATACTTCCTTATATTACTTTTAAACCTTTGCCCCTCTAATTTAAAACTGTGTCCTCTTGTGGTAGTTTTTCTTCTTTTAAATATGCTCTCTTCCTTTACCGAGTTGATTCCCTTTATGTATTTAAAAGTTTCTATCATATCCCCTCTGTCTCTTCTTTCTTCCAAGCTATACATATTAAGGTCCTTTAACCTTTCCTGGTAAGTTTTATCCTGCAATCCATGTACTAGTTTAGTAGCTCTTCTCTGAACTCTCTCTAGAGTATCTATATCCTTCTGGAGATATGGCCTCCAGTACTGCGCACAATACTCCAAGTGAGGTCTCACCAGTGTTCTGTACAGCGGCATAAGCACTTCACTCTTTCTACTGCTTATACCTCTCCCTATACATCCAAGCATTCTGCTGGCATTTCGTGCTGCTCTATTACATTGTCTTCCCACCTTTAAGTCTTCTGAAATAATTACTCCTAAATCCCTTTCCTCAGATACTGAGGTCAGGACTGTGTCAAATATTCTATATTCTGCCCTTGGGTTTTTACGCCCCAGGTGCATTATCTTGCACTTATCCACATTAAATTTCAGTTTCCAGAGTTCTGACCATTCTTCTAGTTTTCCTAAATCCTTTTCCATTTGGCGTTTCCCTCCAGGAACATCAACCCTGTTACATATCTTTGTGTCATCAGCAAAAAGACAAACCTTACCAGCGAGGCCTTTTGCGATATCACTTATGAAGATATTAAACAAAATCGGTCCCAGTACAGATCCCTGTGGAACCCCACTGGTAACATTACCTTGTTTTGAATGTTCTCCATTGACTACAACCCTCTGTTGTCTGTCACTCAGCCACTGCCTAATCCACTCAACAATATGGGAGTCCATGCTCAATGACTGCAGTTTATTGATAAGTCTTCTATGTGGGACAGTGTCAAAAGCCTTACTAAAATCTAGATATGCGATGTCTACTGCACCTCCACCGTCTATTATTTTATTCACCCAGTCAAAAAAATCTATAAGATTTGTTTGACATGATCTCCCTGAAGTAAACCCTTGTTGTTTTTCATCTTGCAATCCATGGGATTTTAGATGTTCCACAATCCTATCCTTTAATAGGGTTTCCATTAATTTGCCTACTATTGATGTCAGACTCACTGGTCAATAGTTGCTCGATTCCTCCCTACTACCTTTCTTGTGAATGGGCACGACATTTGCCAATTTCCAATCTTCCGGGACGACTCCTGTTACTAATGATTGGTTAAATAAATCTGTTAGCGGTTTTGCCAGCTCACCACTAAGCTCTTTTAATAATTTTGGGTGTATCTCATCAGGCCCCTGTGACTTATCTGTCTTCACCTTAGACAGCAAACTTAGAATATCTTCCTCTGTAAAGATACATGCATCAAACGATTTAATAGTCATTCTTTCTAGTGGAGGTCCTTCTCCTTTTTCTTTTGTAAAAACTGAACAGAAGTATTCATTAAGGCAGTCGGCTAGCCCTTTATTCTCTTCTACATACCTTCCGTCCTTTGTTTTTAATTTAGTTATTCCTTGTTTTAATTTCCTTATTTCATTTATATATCTGAAGAATGTCTTATCCCCTTTTTTCATAGACTGAGCTAGTTTTTCTTCTGCCTGCGCTTTAGAAGTTCTTATAACTTGCTTGGCCTCTCTCTGCCTAATCTTGTAGATTTCCTTATCTTCATTGCTCTGGGTTTTTTATAATTACAAAATGCTAGCTTTTTATTTTTAATGATTTGGGCCACTTCTGCTGAGTACCACATTGGTCTCCTCCTTTTTTTGCTTTTACTGACAAGTCTAATGCAATTTTCTGTTGCCTTCAATAATGCACCTTTTAAGTAGTCCCATTTCTCCTGGACTCCATGTAATCCGTTCCAGTCTTATAAGGACTCATTTATGACTAATTTCATTTTTGAAAAGTCTGTTTTTCTAAAATCTAAAACTTTTGTTTTTGTGTGGTGGGACTCTTTCACAGTTCTTATATTAAACCACACTGACTGGTGATCACTAGATCCCAAGGTTTCGCCTACAATGACATCATATACCGAATCCCCGTTTGTGAATACCAAATCCAAAATGGCCTCCCTCCGGGTTGGCTCCTCAACCACTTGTTGTAGAGATAACCCCAGTAGGGAATTTAGAATATCTGTACTCCTGGTAGAACTTGCTATTTTGGTTTTCCAGTTTATATCTGGAAGATTGAAATCTCCCATAATGATAACTTCTCCTTTCATTGTCATTTTAGCTATTTCTTCAACTAGTAGATCATCTAGTTCTTTAACTTGACCAGGTGGTCTATATATCACACCTACACGAGTTACTGCATGGTTAGCAAACTGCAACGTAACCCAAACTGACTCTATGTTGGCCTCACCAACTTGTATTAGGTTAGATTTAATGCTATCTTTCACATACAGGGCCACTCCTCCTCCTTTCTTGCCTTCTCTGTCTCTTCTGTATAAAGAGTACCCTGGTATGGTTATGTCCCAGTCATTTCTTTCATTAAACCATGTCTCCGTAACAGCCACTAAATCTACATTCTCAGATGCCATTATTGACCCAAGTTCATTGATTTTTTTATCTAAACTGCGAGCATTTGTAGACAGGACTCTGAGCTTATCATTTCTTAACCTCTGTGCTTCTGACCTGTTCTGGCATTGTTTCGGGGGGCAATTGGACTCTTTTATTTTCACTCTTTTGCCCCCCCTTCCTAGTTTAAATACTCTTTCGCAAATTCTTGGAGTTGTTCACTAAGTACATTTGTTCCTTTGAGAGAAAGATGCAAACCATCTTTTTTGTACAGTTCCTTTCTATTCCAAGTAGAGCTATCATGAGAAACAAAGCCAAATCCTTGCTCTTGACACCATTTACCAAGCCATATGTTGAACTCCTTTATGCGCCTCTGCCTATCATTCTGAACATTATGCACAGGCAGAACTTCAGAAAATGAAATGGTGGATGCAAAATCCTGTACGTCATTACCAAGTGTGATAAAAGATTTTTTCACCTCTGACACTTCATTGCAAGCCAGGTCATTTGTCCCTAGATGGACAAGAACATCCACGTCCCCTTCCTGCTTTGCTTGCTTAACAATATTAATAATACGTCTTCTATCTCTTCTAGCAGTAGCCCCAGGGAGACATCTCACAAAACCATTTTCTTTAAGCTCCACACTTCTTATGATTGAATCACCCAGCAACAGCTGCATCCTTTGAGACTTCACTTTATCTTTTTTGTTGCATACATTAGACATAGGAGTCCATGGTTTCTCACCCTCTGTGCTTGAGTCCATATCCATGTTGTCCTTACATTCTGAGAGTGCTGCAAATGAATTATGGAGAACCACCGACTGTGGGACATGTCTTCTATCCACCACTCTAAGACTTCCAGAACCAAAAGAGGTTTGGCAGAGGTAGTTGTGGAGCTAATACACACTTGGAGTACCTAAGGAACAAAGACAGGGCAAGGATTCAAAGTGAAATAAAGTCAAGAAAATCAGTTTCATATGTCAGATTAGATTGGTGATGATAATCTGTGTTGAAATATGTATTATTCTCATGAGAGGAAGCGTGCTGGAATTGAAAAAATGAATGGTAATATAGCCCTGTCTTTAGTATTGCAACTGACGTAATACTTTTAGGCTGGGTTTACATATGCAGTTATTTGGTATGTATTTAAAATAATTTAATAGGTATTTTTTTTACAATTAGGATCCTTTCTCACATCCGTGAAATGGGTCCGCATCCGTTCCGCAATATCCGGAAAGGGTGCAGACCCATTCATTCTCAATGGGGCAGGAATGGACGCGGAGAGCACACTATGTGTAAAAATTGAACATGTCCTATTCTTGTCCGCAATAGCGTACAATAGGCAGCTCTATGGGGGTGCCGACTGGGTGTATTGCGGATCCGCAATACACTACAGACGTGTGAATGGGCCCTTAAATGTATAAAATACTGCAATAGTAGAAACAATAAATACATAAAAATTGGTTTCATCAGTGCCATAATAGAGCCACATTTGAATCTGGGTTCAAGTGAAATCTAAAAGAAGTTCAGTAAAACTGGTGGTTCTAGGTGATGTGGCCATAATACATACAGTAAAATACAGTGCCTTGCAAAAGTATTCACCCCCTTGACTTTTTTCATGTTTTGTTACATTACAGCCTTAAGTTCAATGTTTTGTTAATCAGAATTTTATGTGATGGATCAGAACACAATAGTCTAAGTTGGCAAAGTGAAATGAGAAAAATATATAAATAACAGAAAACAGAAAATTGGCATGTGTGTATGTATTCACCCCCTTTGTTAGGAAGCCCATAAAAAGCTCTGGTGCAACCAATTCCCCTCAGAAGTCACATAATTAGTGAAATGATGTCCACCTATGTGCAATCTAAGTGTCACATGATCTGTCATTACATATGCACACATTTTTTGAAAGGCCCCAGAGGCTGCAACACCTAAGCAAGAGGCATCACTAACCAAACCCTGCCATGAAGACCAAGGAACTCTCCAAACAAGTAAGGGACAATGTTGTTGAGAAGTACAAGTCAGGGTTAGGTTATAAAAAATATCCAAATCTTTGATGATCCCCAGGAGCACCATCAAATCTATCATATACAAATGGAAAGAACATGACACAACAGCAAACCTGCCAAGTGACGGCCGCCCACCAAAACTCATGGACAGGGCTAGGAGGGCATTAATCAGAGAGGCAGCACAGATACCTAAGGTAACCCTGGAGGATCTGAAGAGCTCCACAGCAGAGATTGGAGAATCTGTACATAGAACAACAATAAGCCGTACGCTCCATAGAGTTGGGCTTTATGGCATTGTGGCCAGAAGAAAGCCATTACTTTCAGCAAAAAACAAAAGGCACATTGTGAGTTTGTGAAAAGGCATGTGGGAGACTCTCAAAATGTATGGATAAAGTGTTCTGGTCTGATGAGACTAAAATTGAACTTTTCGGTCATCAAAGTAGATGCCATGTCTGGCGCAAACCCAACACATATCACATCACCCAAAGTACATCATCCCCACAGTGAAACATGGTGGTGGTAGCATCATGCTGTGGGGATGTTTTTCAGCAGCCGGGACTGGGAAACTGGTCAGAGTTGAGGGAAAGATGGATGGTGCTAAATACAGGGATATTCTTGAGCAAAACCTGTACCACTCTGTGCGTGATTTGAGGCTAGGACGGAGGTTCACCTTCCAGCAGCACAATGACCCCAAACACACTGCTAAAGCAACACTTGAGTGGTTTAACCCCTTAAGGACTTAGGACGTACCAGTACGGCATGTTTCCCGAGTCCTTAAGGACCCATGACGTACCGGTACGTCATGTGTATTTCCGATCACAGCCGCCCGGCGGGCGGTGATCAGAACCTGGTGCCTGCTCAAATCATTGAGGAGGCACCTTGGCTAAATGCACGGGGGGGTTCCGTGACCCCCCCCGTGTCGGCGATCGCCGCAAACCGAAGGTCAATTCAGACCTGCGGTTTGCGGCCTTACCTGCGGTTTGCGGCGGCGTGTGGCGGTGCCATCGGGTCCCCATGCGGCTGTAGGGGGGACCCGATGGCATGGAAGGCAGCACGATGCCTAAGGAAGGCATTGTGCTGCCTTCCGGTGACGAGCCTGTTAGATCCAGCCCCCTGGATCTCACAGGCCGGAAGCTGTATGAGTAATACACACAGTATTACTCATACAGCCAATGCATTCCAATACAGAAGTATTGGAATGCATTGTAAAGGATTAGACCCCCAAAATTTCAAGTCCCAAAGAAATAAAGTGAAAGAAAAAGTTTCAAGTAAAAACAAACGTCATTTTCCCCAAATAAAGTTCCAAAAAATTGGTAAAAAATAGGGGGAAAAAAAAAAGTATACATATTCGGTATCACCGCATCCGTATGGATTGGCTCTATGAACAGATCACATGACCTAACCCCTCAGATGAAAACCGTAAAAAATAAAAAAATAAAAACTGTGCTAAATAAACCATTTTTTTGTCACTTTACATCACAAAAAGTACAACAGCAAGCGATCAAAAAGGCGTTTGCCCACCAAAATAGCACCAATCTAACCGTCACCTCATCCCGCAAAAAATGAGCCCCCACCTGAGACAATCGGCCAAAAAAAAATAAAACTATGGCTAAGAATATGGAAACACTAAAACATCATTTTTTTTGCTTCAAAAATGAAATCATTGTGTAAAACTTACATAAATAAAAAAAAGTATACATATTAGGTATCGCCGCATCCGTATCGACCGGCTCTATAAAAATATCACATGAACTAACCCCTCAGATGAACACCATAAAAAATAAAAAATAAAAATTGTGCTAAATAAACCATTTTTTGTCACCTTACATCACAAAATGTGTAATAGCAAGCAATAAAAAAGTCACACGCACCCCAAAATAGTGAAAATAAAACCATCATCTCATCCTGCAAAAATCATACCCTACCCAAGGTAATCGCCCAAAAACTGAAAAAATTTGGGCTCTCAGACTATGGAAACACTAAAACATGATTTTTTGGGCTTCAAAAATGAAATCAGTGTGTAAAACTTACATAAATAAATAAAAAGTATACATATTAGGTATCGCCGCATCCCTGACAACCTGCTCTATAAAAATATCACATGATCTAACCTGTCAGATGAATGTTGTAAATAACAAAAAATAAAACGGTGCCAAAACAGCTATTTCTTGTTATCTTGCCTCACAAAAAGTGTAATATAGAGCAACCAAAAATCATATGTACCCTAAACTAGTACCAACAATACTGCCACCCTATCCCGTAGTTTCTAAAAGGGGTCCACTTTTTTGGAGTTTCTACTCTAGGAGTGCATCAGGGGGGCTTCAAATGGGACATGGTGTCAAAAAAAAACAGTCCAGCAAAATCTGCCTTCCAAAAACCATATGGCATTCCTTTCCTTCTGCACCCTGCCGTGTGCCCGGACAGCAGTTTACAACCACATATGGGGTGTTTCTGTAAACTACAGAATCAGGGCCATTAATATAGAGTTTTGTTTGGCTGTTAACCCTTGCTTTGTTACTGGGAAAAATGGATTAAAATGGAAAATTTGCCCAAAAATTTAAATTCTGAAATTTCATCTCGATTTGGCAATAACTCTTGTGGAACACCTAAAGGGTTAACTACGTTTGTAAAATCTGTTTTGAATACCTTGAGGGGTGTAGTTTCTTACATGGGGTCAATTTTATGGAGTTTCTACTCTAGGGGTGCATCAGGGGGGCTTCAAATGGGACATGGTGTAAAAAAAAACAGTCCAGCAAAACCTGCCTTCCAAAAACCGTATGGCATTCCTTTCCTTCTGCGCCCTGCCGTGTGCCCGTACAGCGGTTTACGACCACATATGAGGTGTTTCTGTAAACTACAGAATCTGGGCCATAAATATTGAGTTTGGTTTGGCTGTTAACCCTTGCTTTGTAACTGGAAAAGAATTATTAAAATGGAAAATCTTCCAAAAAAGTGAAATTTTGAAATTGTATCTCAATTTTCCATTAATTCTTGTGGAACACCTAAAGGGTTAACAAAGTTTGTAAAATCTGTTTTGAATACCTTGAGGGGTGCAGTTTCTTACATGGGGTCAATTTTATGGAGTTTCTACTCTAGGGGTGCATCAGGGGGGCTTCAAATGGGACATGGTGTAAAAAAAAACAGTCCAGCAAAACCTGCCTTCCAAAAACCGTATGGCATTCCTTTCCTTCTGCGCCCTGCCGTGTGCCCGTACAGCGGTTTACGACCACATATGGGGTGTTTCTGTAAACTACAGAATCTGGGCCATAAATATTCAGTTTGGTTTGGCTGTTAACCCTTGCTTTGTAACTGGAAAAGAATTATTAAAATGGAAAATCTTCCAAAAAAGTGAAATTTTGAAATTGTAGCTCAATTTTCTATTAATTCTTGTGGAACACGTAAAGGGTTAACAAAGTTTGTAAAATCAGTTTTGAATACCTTGAGGGGTGTGGTTTATAGAATGGGGTTGTTTTTGGGTTGTTTCGATTATGTAAGCCTCGCAAAGTGACTTCAGACCTGAACTGGTCCCTAAAAATTGCTTTTTTCTTTTAATTTGGACTCCCCTGAACTGTTTGTACCATATGAAAAAAATCACAGTTTTTATCCTGTATGTAGCACTTCCTGTTGCTGTATCCCTCCATACCCATGATACATTTCTCCTTTCTCTTCCACAGGTTCAGCACCCCTCCTAACAACGCCCAGCTAGTGTATAGCAACTCCCACCCTGTTAGTTATATACACTCTCCTATCACTGCCTCTGTTTGACTCGCCTATGAACACATTGTTAAAAAAAACAAAACAAAAAAACACATGGATGAGGTCATGCGACCACAGATCAGCATGAAAGATGGGAGCAATATAGATAAAAGAAATACATCTAAAATTTCAGCTACCTTTATAAATGGATATTTTGAAGGATATCAATTAAAGGGTAACTAAACCTCTATTGAATAAACAAAGGGACAGAAGTACTATTCAGAGAGCTCTGCTCCTTTGGTTTTCATCAGCTCTGCTCTGCTTTTAAAGCTCATGGAGTGTGGATCCATGGAAACTATATGGGATCCATTCTCCCAACACTTGAAAAGTCAAGCAAAGTTAAAGCCAAAGGGGCAGACCACTTTGAGCAGTGCTTCTGCCCCTACATTTTTTTTTAACAAAGGTTTAGTTACTGTTAAAAATTATATTTTCTTTGCAACAATTTTTTAGCGATTTTTTTTAAGGCTGCAAATGCTACCAACATGTTGTCTTGGTCAGCACTCCAACAAAAGTGAGTGTTTTTTGGCCCATTAGAAAGGTAGATGATCAAAATTGTATTTAAGGTAATATTGTTACTACTGGCTGTAATTGTGAGGTAGCTGCTCCATTCTGGTCCTCAGCCATGTCTTGTGACCAAAACATTGACTCTCTAACTGAAACATCATCTTATGTGGACAGGAAGTCAGTTCATCTGTTTAATCCTATGAGAGACTCAATTTCAGCCTCATAGGAATATATAGAAAAACTTTTTTTCAACACGTAAGATTTTGTGTCAATTGGAGAGTTGTGGGAATGCTTGTGCTACAACATTGCTAACCAATTCCACAATAAATAACCAATAAAATATATCATGTAACCTAAAATTACCCCAGTGGAGGTCACAATCTAAATTCCCTATCACTGTATCATTAGAGTTTTTCATCACTCAGTAAATACATTTAAAAGGTGTTAACATGTTTTACAAATAAAGGCAATAATTCATAGAAAAATGTATAGGTCAAATAGATGTGTGCGAATAAACTCTTATGTACAGCATCAATGGTGGATTAGGGACTTAAAGTGGCCCTGTAAAAAACCTAAACGTGGCCCCATGTTGTAAGCGGGTCCAAATTGACAGAAGGTGGGACAACAGAAGTAGTCAGGGGCAGCAATATTGTAGAGCAGAACAAAATACCTCCCCTGCAGAACTAAATACCACAGTGCAGCACAAAATACTGCTGCCCGCACCACAGTATGAAACTGTATAATCACCCTGAAGATGGCAATACAGTTGAATTCAGAAAGGTACTTGCGGCCACTGTCCAGGTACGTAAGTGTCTGATGCACCTACAGTACAGACCAAAATTTTGGACACACCTTCTCATTCAAAGAGTTTTCTTTATTTTCATGACTATGAAGGCATCAAAACTATGAATTAACACATGTGGAATTATATACATAACAAACAAGTGTGAAACAACTGAAAAAATGTCATATTCTAGGTTCTTCAAAGTAGCCACCTTTTGCTTTGATTACTGCTTTGCACACTCTTGGAATTCTATTGATGAGCTTCAAGAGGTAGTCCCCTGAAATGGTCTTCCAACAGTCTTGAAGGAATTCCCAGAGATGCTTAGCACTTGTTGGCCCTTTTGCCTTCACTCTGCGGTCCAGCTCACCCCAAACCATCTCGATTGGGTTCAGGTCCGGTGACTGGAGGCCAGGTCATCTGGCGCAGCACCCCATCACTCTCCTTCATGGTCAAATAGCCCTTACTTTCAAAGTTTTCCCAATTTTTCGGCTGACTGACTGACCTTCATTTCTTAAAGTTATGATGGCCACTCGTTTTTCTTTACTTAGCTGCTTTTTTCTTGCCATAATACAAATTCTAACAGTCTATTCAGTAGGACTATCAGCTGTGTATCCACCTGACTTCTCCTCAACGCAACTGATGGTCCCAACCCCATTTATAAGGCAAGAAATCCCACTTATCAAACCTGACAGGGCACACCTGTGAAGTGAAAACCATTTCAGGGGACTACCTCTTGAAGCTCATCAAGAGAATGCCAATGAGTGTGCAAAGCAGTAATCAAAGCAAAAGATGACTACTTTGAAGAACCTAGAATATGACATATTTTCAGTTGTTTCACACTTGTTTGTTATGTATATAATTCCACATGTGTTAATTCATAGTTTTGATGCCTTCAGTGTGAATCTACAATTTTCATAGTCATGAAAATAAAGAAAACTCTTTGAATGAAAAGGTTTGTCCAAACTTTTGGTCTGTACTGTATATATATATATATATATATATATATATATAAAAAGCGAAGAAGTGGGACTGCACTCCTGAATTGTAGTGAAATCAAAAGGCTTTTATTCACCCATTCACTCAATGGGTGAATAAAAGCCTTTTGATTTCACTACAATTCAGGAGTGCAGTCCCACTTCTTCGCTTTTTATACTATTGGGTATTGCCGTTACCCTTTGTTGGACATTGCACCCGCTCCCTGGGTGGTGCTCCCACTGGACTTTTTCTTCAATATATATATATATATATATATATATATATATACACACATATATATATATATATATATATATATATATATATATATATATATATATATTTATGGAACTTTTATCATCAGGAGTAGTGTGAATATGAACTATAATTTTTGCTGATTCTGCACCTGGAGATGGACCTTCACCGAGAAGTGCTCTTTGCCTCCTCTTGAGTGACAGCTGTAGAATTCCTGAAGGTATATTGGCAATCGATCCCTGCTAATGTATATAATGCATCACTGAGGGCAAGGACCTAAAACTTAACTTTTATTTATAATCACAATAAAATAAAATTACAACTTGGATAAAGCATCCGAATTGGTGCGTAGAGAGCTATCAACGGTAAATGAAGGACGATAAAAGGCTGAGAAACTGGGATACAGGGAATAACTATCCCTAAACTTTCCATCCACAGCTGCTCAGCCCAGAGATACACCTTAATGGTAGGTATACTCTGTCTACGTACCTAGGACTGAACTGTCCTTGAAAAAACCCTATTACAAGATGTATCCCAATTTCACAGGTTCCAACGCGTTTCCCCCTCTTAATGCAACAGAGGGTTCATAAGGGGACAATACCTGAATGGGTCAATACAGAAAAAGTGTGCAGCCTCTTAATGGACTAACAGAGCATTGATATAGGGGCAAAATGCACAAAAATGGAACCAGTGTTACACACATGTACTCCTAAGATACAGAGTTATAGCAAAACTATTTGGCAGAGTTGTAACCAACAGATAGAAACAACATTAGTCACAGTCCCTTAGCATTCATACTATGCAACAGTGCAAGGACTAATATTACATGCACCATATATTCATGAAATGCTGAGTTTGAGTATGAGACCATAATCACAATTTCTTGACAGTCATACTGTGACACAATGCATGGGCTGGTATTATCTGGCGCACTGCGTCCTATGTTGTTTCCATTAGATACTAAGTGGAATCATACATACCAAGCCGCTTGAGGTGCGAGTAGAATTAATACAAACTCTCAATCTGCCAACTGTGTGACCAGAGATGTGTTCCTGGGGCCAGATGATAGCTCCATTATACCTGGGAAGTGTCTGATTTAAAAATGGGGCAATGAGGGTGTGGGCTTCACATGCAATCTCCTGATTTGCTGGCTACCTGATCACTCAAGCCATCTGCTACAAGATAAGCAGTGTGAGTAATGAGAAACACACCCACAGTCTCCAACATGCCTCCAAACAATATGCCTTCCAAGCCTCCTTCTCATGTGGAGAAGAAAAAATAAAAATAGTAATAAAAAATAAAAATAAAAAAGCTGTAGAATCCAAACAAGACATTACTACAGCTGCCACTCAGGGCAAAGGGGAGATGCTGTGATGCAGCTCAATACAGAGAGCACTTTCTAGTGAAACTCCACTTGCAGGAGTAGAACCTGGAAGATTAAAACCTCACTATACATGATGATAAAAGTTATACAAAAGGTATACTTGTACTGTTGTCCCTAGCACCTACTTAGTGATGTCAACAGTATATCGTGGACAAAAAAGTTGACATACTGCCCTTAAAGAGGTTTTTTCCAGACTCCTGATATTAATTACCTATCGTTAGGAAAGGACATTAATATCCAATCGGTGAGAGTCTGAAAACCCCATCCTGACCGATCAGATGTTCCCTACAGCCTCTCATGCTGGAACCAGCAGTTTGAATGGAATGTACAGCTCAGTCTATAGTGTAGCGCCTGTGCTACACTTTGATGAAGTAACTTGAAGTAACTTGGCATGACCACCACTCTTTGAATGAAGCTGTACTTCTTGTTCCAAAGCACCAGTGTCAGAGGCTGCATGGAACAGCTGATGTGGCGGTGCTGGGTGTCAGACCCTCATCAATCAGACAAAAGCAACTAAATCCTGTAACTGAAAAAGAAAGGATAAATGAACCAAAATTAAACTGAGAACAGAAAATAAATTATGTATGCCTTTTAGTGGAATCATTTCTTAAACTAGCAAATGATAAAGAGATAATGGATAGACATTATTGATTAATGACAAGTGCACTCTTCTGATGACACATTTGGCTTGTATAAAGATAAATAAAACCAAACTTTTTCTAGACGGCCCTCTTTTAACACCACCCTCACTATTCCAAACATAATTACCTTGGAAAATAACTGTTTTATGTTATTCCTCTGTAATGTGTAGTAGTCATTTATAAGGACTTGTCTGCTACATGTCTGTCTCATTTCTGTCATGTTTAGTTTCTGAGGTCTGAGCAAGCCAGATCTAACTACGTACAGTTATGTAGAGATAGCAGTTACGCTGAATGGTGACTGACCTCTGACCACAAAATGCAGTATTTGTTCCATGAGTGATTGCAGAGATCACTTTGAATATTATGTGTAATATACTAGAATTAAAGATCCTTCTTCAAGACACTCATAGGCTGCCTAAAAGAAGGAAGACAGTGTCTGTGAATGTATCATATATCTGTGTGTGCCTTAGGGAGGGCCAGTGCTCTTGACATGTATGATAAAGTAAATACTTGTATTTCTCATTAAATTGCAGTGCTGGAGGATCTTTTTTTTTATGATGCTGTGTTGTATCATACATCTGTAAATTCTCCTAGTAATTTACCCTATATCAACCAAAGTTCTGGGACACACCTCTTAATCATGGCATTCAGGAGTTCAGTCCCATGAAAATCCAGCCCCAAGCCATGCAGTCTGCCTTTACAAACATTTGTGAAGGAATGGGTTGTTCTAAAGAGCTCACTAAATCTGAGCATAAAAATGTAATAGGATGCCAATGTTGTAGCAAGTCAGTTCATAAGATTTCTTTCATCCTAGATATTCTGCCGTAGATTTCTGTTTAGGTTCCCAGACTGCCAAAGGATGCATCTAATTTATAATGAGCCCTGCACCTTATATCCTCCAGCAGAGCAGGAGATATCAAGACTGGTGCAGAAAGCGCCGGTCTTGATAAATATCCCCATAGTGTGTAGAGTCTCCAATGCTGCAGTAACTGCAGAGATCCAAACCTCCACTGGCATCCTTCCTTGCATGGGTGTCCATAGCCGTGCAACTGCATGCAATCCTTACATCACCAAGAATCAAGCATAGCATGGAGTGCCACCACTGGACTCTGGAGCAGTGGACACCTGTTCTGTGTAGTGACGAATCAGGCTTCTCTATCTGAAAGTCTGATGGACCAATCTGGGTTTGGCAAATGCCAGGAAAACATTACCTACCTGAAGGCATTGCACCAACTGTAAAGTTCAGTTGAAGAGAGATAGTGCTATAGGGTTGTTTTTTAGGGCTCGGTCCAGGCCCAATAGTTTCAGTTAAGGGAAATCTTAATTAGGGATGAGCGAACCCGTGGCACCCATGGAACTTGACCCCGAACTTGACCCCCAACCTGGACCTCATTAAAGTCAATGAGGACCCGAACTTCATTTTATTATATTCAGTTATAACATGGTTATAACGGAAAATAACAGCAATCCTAAGACAAAATGCTACATAAGATGGCCATTATGGGGTAGTGATGAGCGGCATAAGCAATATTCGAATTAGCAATATTTCGCGAATTTTTGGTCGAATATTCACCATAAATTCGCAAATTTGAGAATTCGTGATCTCCAGTCATTGTTTACTTGATTGCGAAAATTGGCAATGTAATATATGTAATAAATTTGTGATTAGAATATTCAACACTATTCACGAATATGAATATATAGCATTATATTCTAAATATTTGCGAATTCTCGAAGTGTCGATATTCGTGATTAAAATTTGCAATTTGAATATTCGCGCTCAACACTATTAAGGGGTTAAAAATAATTTAAAAAATCACCTCACCCATTTGATCGCGTAGCCGGTATCCACTTCTTTCTTCTTTCTGCAGAACCTGCAAAAGGACCTGCGATGATGTCACCGCGTTCCCCACATGGTGAGCGCGGTGATGTCATCGCAGGTCCTGCTGAATGAAGATAGAAGGGCCGGCGGTGATGTGATCGCACTCACCACGTGGTGACCGCGGTGACGTCAAAGCAAGTCCTTTTGCAGGTCCTGAAGAAAGAAGAGGATACCGGCTGCAGAATCAAATGGATGAGGTGAGTTTTTTTTTTATTATTTTTAACCCGTCCATGGCCATTTTATTTAGCATTCTGTCTTAAGAATGCTATTATTTTCCGTTATAACCATGTTATAATGGAAAACAATAAAATCACCCGAACACTGAACCCGAATTTCAGTGAAAAAGTCCGGGTTCGGGTCCGGGTTCCTGAACTCACAAAGTTCGGTAGGAACCCGAACTTTGCTGTTCAGGTTCGCTCAAACGTAATCTTAATATTTCAGTATACCAAGACATTTTGAACAATTGCAATAGAGTTGAACGAAGTTATCAAAAATTCGATTCGCCTGCTTCGCCAAATTTCACACATAAATATGATTTCTTACAAATTACTTAGTCACAAATCCCATTCCATTTTATTTAGTGGGCGAAATGACAGGGAACGTCATTGAACCCCCTCAGATTCCGCATTAGACTCTGATTGTGGCATCTAACAGTATCATTGAGTCCTTTCAGGGTTTTAATCAGGGGTAAAAAAAATACATACTCACTTCATCCATTTGCTCACAGAGAAGCTGATGCAGCCATCTTGATTGAAGAAACTGCGCAAAATCTCGCGTGCTGACGTGATGATGTCACCATGTCATCTTGCTGGCCAGGTGCGGTGATGTCATCACCCCATGGTTTCTTCAATTTAGTGACCACATCAGCCACTCCTCAAGCAAATGGATGAGCAAATGAGTTGAATATGTTATTTTTTTATTTTATTTACCACCATTTCAGGAAAAATTTATTTTTTACCACGAAGCAGGAGGAAATTCAGCTTTGTGGAGAATCAAATTTTTCCTGAAATTCAGATTGAAGTTAACTTTGTTTCGCTCAACACTAAATTGCATGCTTCTAACTTTGTTGGAACAATTTAAGGGAAGGCCCTTTTCTGTTCCAGCATTACTGTGTCCTAGTGCACAAGACAAAATACATAAGGGCATGGTTGAGTGAGTTTGTTGTGGAAGAGCCTGACTGGCCCACACAGAGTCCTAACCTCAGCCCTATTAAATACCTTTTGGATGAAGTAGAATGGAGCTTTTCCAACATCACTGTCTGACCTCCCAAATACTGTTATGGAACAATGCGTAAACATTCCCTCAGATACACCTCAAAATCTTGTGAAAAGCGTTCCCAGAAGAGTGGCAGCTATCTTAGCTGCAAGGAGGCACCAGCTCCATATTAATGACCATAGATTTCTAATGGAATGTCATAAAAGTGCCTGTAGGTGTAATGTGTAGGTGTTTCAACCTATTTGTCTATAAAGTGTATGTCCTTACATACTCTAACACTGTCCAGTCAGTGGACAGTAGGGGACTGTTAAGAAACAAACACTAGTTACAAGGAGAGGTAATACCCAATTGTCAATTTATTCATGCATTTCCATTAGGAACAACAGAGTAACTGAACAAAGCAGCGTTGTTTCTCAATGTAAATGTAGATCTACTATAACAAATATGTAAAGAGATCAGACAGGTAATTTTAAGTAAGAAATATTTTACTTTTATAAAATAATTCACTAATCTAATGAATGTTCTTTGCTTACTTTAAAGGAGGTTTTGTGATAAATCATATTGAAGGCCTCACATATCTGTTTTTTTAGACACACATTGATGAGGCTGCTTCATTCTGCAGATGGGTGGGAATCTCAGTGGTCAGACCCCCACTAATGTTACATTCGGGAGATACCCTGAGAATAGAGCATCAATGTACTCTATATTCCCAGAAAAATTATTTAGCTACAGCCAGGTCCATAAATATTGGGACAGATACAATTCTAAAAATTTTGGCTCTAAACACCACCACAATGGATTTGACAGGAAACGAACAAGACGTGTTTTAACTGCAGACTGTGAGCTTTAATTTGAGTGTATTTACATCCAAATCAGGTGAATGGTGTAAGAATTGCAACAGTTTGCATATGTGCCTCCCACTTGTTAAGGGACCAAAAGTAATGGGACAATTGGCTTCTCAGCTGTTCCATGGCCAGGTGTGTATTATTCCCTCATTATCCCAATTACAATGAGCAGATAAAAGGTCCAGAGTTCATTTCAAGTGTGCTATTTGCATTTGGAATCTGTTGCTGTCAACTCTCAAGATGAGATCCAAAGAGCTGTCACTATCAGTGAAGCAAGCCATCATTAGGCTGAAAAAACACAACAAACCCATCAGAGAGATAGCAAAAATATTAGGCATGGCCAAAACAACAGTTTGGAACATTCTTAAATAAAGGAACGCACCGGTGAGCTCAGCAACACCAAAAGACTCGGAAGACCACGGAAAACAACTGTGGTGGATGACCGAATAATTATTTCCCTGGTGAAGAAAACACCCTAACACAACAGTTGGCCAGATCAAGAAAACTCTCCAGGAGGTAAGTATATGTGTGTCAAAGTCAACAATCAAGAGAACACTTCACCAGAGTGAATACAGAGGGTTCACCACAAGATGTAAACCATTGGTGAGCCTCAAAAACAGGAAGGCCAGATTAGAGTTTGCCAAACGACATCTAAAAAAGCCTTCACAGTTCTGGAACAACATCCTATGGACAGATGAGACCAAGATCAACTTGTACCAGAGTGATGGGAAGAGAAAAGTATGGAGAAGGAAAGGAACTGCTCATGATCCTAAGCATACCACCTCATCAGTGAAGCATGGTGGTGGTAGTGGTATGGCGTGGGCATGTATGACTGCCAATGGAACTGATTCTCTTGTATTTATTGATGATGTGACTGCTGACAAAAGCAGCAGGATGAATTCTGAAGTGTTTCGGGCAATATTATCTGCTCATATTCAGCCTAATGCTTCAGAACTCTTTGGACGGTGCTTCACAGTGCAGATGGAGAATGACCCAAAGCATACTTTAAAAGCAACCAAAGAGTTTTTTAAGAGAAAGAAGTTGAATGTTATGCAATGGCCAAGTCAATCACCTGACCTGAATCCGATTGAGCATGCATTTCACTTGCTGAAGACAAAACTGAAGGGAAAATGCCCCAAGAACAAGAAGGAACTGAAGACAGTTTCAGTAGAGGCCTGGCAGAGCATCACCAGGGATAAAACCCAGCGTCTGGTGATGTCTATGTGTTCCAGACTTCAGGCTGTAATTGACTGCAAAGGATTTGCAACCAAGTATTAATAAGTGAAAGTTTGATTTATGATTATTATTATGTCCCATTACTTTCGGTCCCTAAACAAATGGGAGGCACATTTGCAAACTGTTGTAATTACTACACCGTTCACCTGATTTGGATGTAAATACACTCGAATTAAAGCTGACAGTCTGCAGTTAAAGCACATCTTGTTCGTTTCATTTAAAATCCATTGTGGTGGTGTATAGAGCCCAAAATTTTTGAATTGTGACGATGTCCCAATATTTATGGACCTGACTGTATGTGTGCTTAGCCAGGATTATTTGAACCATATATTGGCTCCCTGAATGTGGTCCCCATAGCTGTTGCTAAAAATATATTGTTTGAAAATGCCAGAATGTCGTCATAACATCAATGAAAATTATCATTATGGTCAGAACTACAGTAATGACTGATGCCTAGTTCTTGGTGAAAGATTTAATGGCAGACATGTAAAACTAGAACCAGTAATAAGAGATGCAATGTTACATACAGTCTGTTATATGAGAATCAAATATTTTGAAAAAGTTGGCTTTAGGTCCTGTGCGCTGCCATCTGCATGGGCCTACATGAGTCCTTACTATATATCTAAAGGTGTTCTGTGTACCGCCACATGGTGCTTTTGTCCAGCATTCAATTCTAGAACCCAGAAACCCTTGGATATTGCAGTGGACACCTTATTTAGAGTGGATCTTGAATATGGCTCAGTAAGTATCAGTTTATAGCCAGAAGTTAAGTAATGTAGTCTTTAAAATATTGTAATATTTCACTACAAAAAGAAAGAATTGATGTTGAGCAAGTATAACATGCTAGCTACAGAATTATAAAAAAATAAATAAGTAATATTATAATCTCAAGTAATACAATAATAAAAAATTATCTGAAGAAGATGAGATGGGTTAGAGTACACATGTATTTATAGGCACTTGTATAATTACACTACATTGAATTTTTTGGATACATGGAATCTCTACTTCATGCAAATGCAAAAAAAATCCTCTAAGTTTATAAAGATTATTTAGGTAGTACGCAGTCATGTGAAACAGGCTTAAAAAGTGTATTAGGCACCCAAGACAAAGCTGGCTATATGGTATTTCTACACTGATCTCTGTATAATCAATTAGTGCAGCAAGGAAAGACTAGATCAGATTGGTGATCAGATGACAACTGTTCTATTAACAGTGACTAGCAGGAGTAGCTGTTACCCAATGCCAATGAAATTAGAAGAGCATACATTACAATATGCCCACTGCAAAGAGAATGTGGTCATGACCAGGGTTTGGCCCTGAAAATTAGACCTCATTGCCACATCAGCAATCAATATTTTTACTAAAATGACTCTCATATTGCATATTAGTATCGATGTACAATGTAATTTTTACCTTTAAAAATTGAGATGTAAGAAACAATGACCATCGTATATTACATGAGTATCAGAGCGTAACATAAAAATACAACATTGAAGATAGGATCTGGTAGAGTTTAGGAAATGATCTGGAAAAAAGTATCCTGTAATCAGAAACATATGACCTCTCTGTCATATTGTTGTCCTAGATCAATTGTTGTCCTAGATCAATTGTGTTTGAATCAACCTATCTGCATAAAGTTGTATATTCATCATGGGTTTGCATGCTTTTCTTCTGAGCTCTACTTATAGGTGCAACTGGAGAGACATAAACTCTCACCTGCACTGTGCACCATAATTTTAGCGCATGATCAGTAAGGCATCAGTAAGACCCGTACTGTGCATGTGCCGATTACATGAAGAAGAGCTTTGGCATTGCACCTATGCTCTTCACATCTGGTCTTATGGTGACTCAATCGGCACATGCACAGTACAGAACTTTTCTTCTGTGCAAGAAAAAGATTCCTTACTGAATATGCATGCAATTTTTTCACACGATGCAGGAGGCTAGTCAAGAGCAGGATAAAGACACCTGGCAAAGTCTTTTTTATGAGATTAACTAAGTATGATACACAAAAGAAAAAAATACCTCCACAGGAATATCATCTAAAGCAGAAACGTAACTGAGAGGAGGGACATAACTTTGGTGCATCGAGGAGCTAGATCTGCACTTGGTGCTTCGATAATCTCCTTGGCATATTTGAAAAATATGTATTTTTCTTCTAAATATAGCCATGGATTCAAAGACAAAGGTACTGTTTTATTTGTTTATCCAATTCATTCATGCCACTTCACTTAGTTTAATGTGCTAATGCAAGCTGAGAAACTCTGTTTAAAGGTATTTTCCAGGATTAGCAAAACATGGCTGCCTTTTTTATCCCAAAACACCACCATCCCAGTGGAGCTGAGCTGTAATGCTAGACACAACCCATGGACAGGAGTGGTTTTTAGAAGAAAACCCTGGATAGTCCCATTAAACTATTTTGTATTACTTTACTTAATTTTACATACCATACTTCTTTACTATAGGAGCTGTAAATCTTTAGGATAGCCTACCTCAAAATCCAGTCATAGAAGGAACAGTTGGTGGTGCCAAAAAGGCTTAGCTGCCTTTATTTTTTAGCACAAAATTACATAAAGATTAATGGAAATGTGTAGAATTCATGTTTTGAAACTTGATCTAATTTGATCACCCAAGCCATTTTTCACCTTCGTGACCAGGCTTAATTTTGCAAATCTGACATGTGTCACTTTATCTGCTAATAACTTTGCAATACTTTTATTTATCCAAGCCATTCTGAGATTGTTTTCTCGTGACATCTAGTACTTAAAGGGGTATTCGTATCATTAAGATCATATCTCATATGATCCAACTGATGCCCTCCGTAATTTTTCTAATTTAATGTCAAAAAAACAACTCACCCATGTTCTAATTAATTTGTTTATGTAGTGCCACAGTTGTATCCTGTATCCAAAGGATACGGCCTGCTCCTCTGCCGCATCTCTGGGCCGCGGCTGCGCAGAGAGGACCTTTGTTTCACCCAGGCGGCCGGTCTGTTGCTCGGGAGTGCGCACGTTGGCTGCCACGCATGCGCATTAGAACATTCACGGCGCATCAGCTAGGGAGAGGATCGGAGCTGCCGGGACAACAGACGTGATGGCAGAGCAAAGAAACAAGTAAGTGCCTGCTGCCATATGCTCTCCGATCGCTTGGCTCGGCGGGGTGCGGGGCTTGTTGCAGGGCTCGGCGGGGTCGGGGCTTGTTGCAGGGCGGGCGGGGGTATTGAAGGTGTATTGAAGGCACTGGGGGTGGCTGATGGAGGCATATTGGGGGCTGCACTTGTCTAGGGCACTTCCTTCATGGTGCCAGCAACTAGCTGTCAATTGTGCCCACTTTTGGTGCTTGTTAGCCATTTGTTCATTATGCTCCTGTATGCCAATTGCCCCCAGTATGATGCCAACCAGACGCTGTGGTTTTCTCAAAACTAGGGCAGAAAAAGAACACTTCTGTCAGGCTCTGCTCATTCCAAAAGGTTGAAATCCCTCCCTTTATAGCTATAAGTAAAGATCTTTGGACAGTTCTCTTTACCAGGCTCCAGCACTGATTATATGTACCGCTGATATTGCCAGTAATGAGAAAACTAACATATGTAGTACATATACAGATAATGTGTCATTCGTCCGACACTGAAGACATGTATGAATGATATATCAGTAGTCCCACCAGAGGAGATTTGTGCATGTGATATGTATGGCTCATCTGTCAGTATTCCACCACTGATAACATGTATGTATGATATGTAAATAGTCCACCACTGATAACATGTATGTATGATATGTAAATAGTCCACCACTGATAACATGTATGTATGATATGTAAATAGTCCACCACTGGTGATATGTATGTATGATATGTACAGATGATAACTCAGGAGTCCACCACTGGTGATGATGGAGGCATATTGGGGGCTGATGGAGGCGCTGGGGGGACTGATAGAAGTGTATTGGAGGCACTGGGGGTGGCTGATGGAGGCATATTGGGGCTACTGGAGGAACTGGGGGGCTGCTGGAGGCATATGGGGGCTGACGGAGGCAATGCGACTGAACCGCTTGATATACTGCACTACTACATCGGTCTATTCTCCTCCCCCACCAGCAATGTGGCTGTCTAGCTACATACATTGCCCTGCTGTATATAGTAGACAGAAACAGAAATATACCCCAATAACTAAAGTAAAGCGTTACATCGACATACACAGCTCTGCTGTGTGAAAATGCTGCAGTTAGGGTACTTTCACACTTGCGGCACACCGGATCCTGTCGTGCGCTATTTCGCCATGCCCGCCAGACGCCGCTCCGTCCCCATTGACTATAATGGGGACGGGGTCGGAGCTCCTGGCACTGCACGGCAGTGCACGGCGAAAGTCGCCGGACTAAAAAGTCGGACATGCAGTACTTTTAGTCCGGCGGTCTTTCACCGCACACTGCCGTGCAGCGCCGGAGCTCCGACCCCGTCCCCATTATAGTCAATGGGGACGAAGCGGCGTCCGGCGGGCACGGCAAAATAGCGCACGACGGATGCAACAGGCTAAACAGCCTGTGGGATCCAGCGTGCTGTAAGTGTGAAAGTACCCTAATGTGTATGCTGATGTAGCAGCTTACTATACTAGTATAAGTGGGTAGGTTTCAATCTATGACATACAGCAGGGCAGTAGAACTATATGGACAAAGCCATATTGCTGGCTGGGAGAGGGGAATAGACAGATGTAGCAGAGCTGAAACCTTTGCTTGTGGGGGAGGACAGTGACCTTTTACTGTGTAAGAAAAACTTAGCATTGCTCTGAGAGTGAGGATTGAACAGCAGAAGCTGCTTCACATAGAAGGCAGGCTGCCAGACTGATGAGTCATACATTCCTCATGAACGAGCATGCAAGGACTGAGCTCTCAGTGTGATGTAATAAGGAGGCGTGGCTGGCCTTCACTTGAACTGCCTAAGCCCGCCCAGCCTGAGAAGCTTGGAAAGCAGGAAGTGAAATGCAGAGCTGCTGCAGGTGAGGCTCAAATAGCAAGATGAGAATACCCCTTTAATGTTAGGGGTAAATTTAGGTCAATAAGTTTTACCTTTATATTACTAAATATCCCAAATTTACAGAAAATGCCATTTTTTTTTCGAAATTAGAATTTCTACGCATTAAAGTCAGATATTGATACCTCATTAGATAGTTTTTACGTAACATTCCCTATATGTATACTTTATGTTGGCATCATTTTGAAAATCACATTTTATTTTTTTAGGTTAGAAGGCTTAGAATTTAGGAAGTAATTTTTCAACTTTTCTATAAAATTTTCAAAACCAACTTTTTCAAGGACCAATTCAGTTCTGAAGTCACTTTGAGGTCCTTACATAATAGAAACCACCCATAAATGACTCCATTGTAGAAACTACACCCCTCAAATTATTTAAACTGGTTTTACAAACTATATTAAACCTTTAGGTATCCCACAAGAATTAAAGGAAAATGGAGGTGAAATTTTCAATTTTCAGTTTTTGTGCAGATTTGTAATTTTTATCAAATTTTTTTTCTATAACACAGCAAGGGTTAACTCCAAAATTAACCTTAATATTTATTATGCAGTTTATTATGCAGTTTACAGAAACACCCCATTTATGTTCGTAAACAGCTGTATGGGCACATGGCAGGGTTCAGAAGGAAAGGAGCAACATATGGTTTTTGGAGAGCAGATTTGCTGGAATAGCTTTTCAGTGTTGTGTCAGATTTGAAGGCACAATAAGGCACCCCTACACTAAAAACCGTCCAAAAGTGACTTTGCTGACATAGACTTTAAAAAATAAAAAATTGTTGACTGAACTGTGTGGGGGCTCAGTTTTTTGTGAGGTGAGCTTTAGTTTTTAATGGTACCATATTTGGGTACATATGACTTTTTGATCCCTTTTTATTTATTTTTTTATGAGGGGAAGTGGCTAATATTGCAATTCTGCCAGTGTTTTTTATTTTTATTTTTTATGGGGTTCTTCATGTAGTATACTTGATAAGATGGTTGTATTATGTGGGTTGATACGGTTCTGGTGATACCAAATTTATATTGTTTTATTTATGTTCTACCACATTTATATCATAAAATCACTTTTTATTTTGTATCAGCAAATCGAAGACCTATAACTTTTAAATTTTTCCATCAATGAAGCTGTGTGAGAGCTTGTTTAGTTTTTTTGCAGGATGGGCTGTAATTTTTATTGGTACAATTTTGGAGTCTATATGTTTTTTTGGGAGCTTTTTATAATTTTTTTTAGGAGGCGAAGCGGTCAAAAATTGCATTTCTGTCAGTGTTTTTTATTTTTATTTTTTATGGGGTTTTCTATGTGGTATATTTGATATGATAATTTTATTCTGTGGGATGATACAGTTATGGCGACACCAACATTTTATAGTTTTTTTTTATTTTCTACCACTTTTAAATCATTAAATCACTTTTTATTAAACATTTTTTTTTTTGCATCGACAAAATCTAAAAACCCATAACTTTTTCCGTTAACAAAGTTGGATGAGGGCTTATTTTTTTATGGGATGGGCTGTAGTTTTTATTGGTATCATTTTTGAGATGCATATAACTTTTTGATCACTTTTTATTAAATATTTTTGGAAGGTGAAGCACAAAAATAGCAATTCTGCCATTGTTTTTTTATTTTTTTACAGCGTTCACCACGCGGGATTGATACCATGATAATTTTATATATCAGGTCATTACGGATGCGGCGATACCAATTATGTGTAGTTTTATTTTTTTTTATCTCTTATAAATGAGCAGATATGGGAAAAGGCAATTTATTTTATTTTTAATTTAATTTTTTACATTTATTTTTTACTTTTATTTATTTTCACACCTTTTTTTTATCAAGTCCCACTTGGATCTTGAAGATCCAATGGGGCTTAATGGCTGTACTATACTTTGCGATGCTCTTGCATTGCAAAGTATAATACAGGGAGTGCAGAATTATTAGGCAAGTTGTATTTTTGAGGATTAATTTTATTATTGAACAACAACCATGTTCTCAATGAACCCAAAAAACTCATTAATATCAAAGCTGAATATTTTTGGAAGTAGTTTTTAGTTTGTTTTTAGTTTTAGCTATTTTAGGGGGATATCTGTGTGTGCAGGTGACTATTACTGTGCATAATTATTAGGCAACTTAACAAAAAACAAATATATACCCATTTCAATTATTTATTTTTACCAGTGAAACCAATATAACATCTCAACATTCACAAATATACATTTCTGACATTCAAAAACAAAACAAAAACAAATCAGTGACCAATATAGCCACTTTTCTTTGCAAGGACACTCAAAAGCCTGCCATCCATGGATTCTGTCAGTGTTTTGATCTGTTCACCATCAACATTGCGTGCAGCAGCAACCACAGCCTCCCAGACACTGTTCAGAGAGGTGTACTGTTTTCCCTCCTTGTAAATCTCACATTTGATGATGGACCACAGGTTCTCAATGGGGTTCAGATCAGGTGAACAAGGAGGCCATGTCATTAGATTTTCTTCTTTTATACCCTTTCTTGCCAGCCACGCTGTGGAGTACTTGGACGCGTGTGATGGAGCATTGTCCTGCATGAAAATCATGTTTTTCTTGAAGGATGCAGACTACTTCCTGTACCACTGCTTGAAGAAGGTGTCTTCCAGAAACTGGCAGTAGGACTGGGAGTTGAGCTTGACTCCATCCTCAACCCGAAAAGGCCCCACAAGCTCATCTTTGATGATACCAGCCCAAACCAGTACTCCACCTCCACCTTGCTGGCGTCTGAGTCGGACTGGAGCTCTCTGCCCTTTACCAATCCAGCCACGGGCCCATCCATCTGGCCCATCAAGACTCACTCTCATTTCATCAGTCCATAAAACCTTAGAAAAATCAGTCTTGAGATATTTCTTGGCCCAGTCTTGACGTTTCAGCTTGTGTGTCTTGTTCAGTGGTGGTCGTCTTTCAGCCTTTCTTACCTTGGCCATGTCTCTGAGTATTGCACACCTTGTGCTTTTGGGCACTCCAGTGATGTTGCAGCTCTGAAATATGGCCAAACTGGTGGCATCTTGGCAGCTGCACGCTTGACTTTTCTCAGTTCATGGGCAGTTATTTTGCGCCTTGGTTTTTCCACACACTTCTTGCGACCCTGTTGACTATTTTGAATGAAACGCTTGATTGTTCGATGATCACGCTTCAGAAGCTTTGCAATTTTAAGAGTGCTGCATCCCTCTGCAAGATATATCACTATTTTTGACTTTTATGAGCCTGTCAAGTCCTTCTTTTGACCCATTTTGCCAAAGGAAAGGAAGTTGCCTAATAATTATGCACACCTGATATAGGGTGTTGATGTCATTAGACCACACCCCTTCTCATTACAGAGATGCACATCACCTAATATGCTTAATTGGTAGTAGGCTTTCGAGACTATGCAGCTTGGAGTAAGACAACATGCATAAAGAGGATGATGTGGTCAAAATACTCATTTGCCTAATAATTCTGCACTCCCTGTACTATCAGTTTTACACTGATAGACGGCAACACTGGATGCATTTGCAAGGTGCCCGGTTGCCATGGAAACCATTGGGATGCTGCCATCGCAGCGCGGCAGCCCAATGGTTGAGATAGGGAGCCCCCTCCCTCTGTTAACCCCTTGGATGCTGCTGACAGCATTCCGCTGTCAGAGGCATCCAAGGGGTTAACAAAGGGAGAGGGGCTCCCTCTATCAACCATCGGGCTGCCGCGCTGCAATGGGGTTACAGCAGAGTGTCAGCATACAGCTGACACTCGCTGCTGATGGTGGCGGCTCAGGAACAGAGCCACCGCCATAAGGTACAGCTGGGTCATCGCACAACGAGGCAAAGATGAGGGCTGGGGGGGCACACAGATGGCAGGGGACATGGATGAGGGCAGAGGCCATGAATGGGGGCAGGCGGGCACAGTTGCCAGCACGTACACAGTGCACAGCCGGCAAAGCTGGAGGCAGGGAGCACAAAAGGGGGCACAGATCAGGGCAGGGGGCACACATATTAGGTGCACAGGGGATATGGTACCTGATTTCAGGCTCTGTTCTGCTGAGTGCAGATCAGAGCCTGAAACCAGCACTTTTACACTGCGGCGATCTGATTGGTTAGTCTGCACAGACTAACCAATTGGAATGATCGACGGCAAGGGACCACTCTAATTGGTCCCTTGCCGGCATTACTGGACTCTACATTGTCCATAATATCGGCAGTGCAGAGGCAAAAGCTTTAATCAAAGCACTTTGCAGCACTTGGATTAAAGAGGTGCCAGAACATTTATATATGTGCTATCTGCACGGGGTGCAGATAGAACGTATATAGCCGTATGGCAGTCGAGAAGGAGTTAAGAAGAATGGACTCTATGGTCCCTGATTGACAGGTGCAGACAGGAGCACATCAAAAGGAGGAGACATGGACAGATAACAAGTAAAGGATGTGTTTAGGCTTTACTAATTGTAATTTAGTACAAATTTAGCATAGCATAAAAAAGAAAACTTATCAGCAATCTTCTCAGCATTGCTCCCACTCTCTGTGTTCCCTCTCTGTATCAGGATAATTTATTCTCGCTCTCTCTATTTCAGCCTACCTCCCTCTCTCATCTTTGAAACCTTTGGCCAACGTACAGTGCCTATTATAAATAATCTTCCTTTGGCTGGAGCCTTCATGCATGACAAATTAAGGGATATTGTGTGTCACTAATATCACATTAAAACACAATTTGTGTGCTGTACATGAAGCAAAAATTAAATATATCATTCAGATCATGTTATAAAATCAAAAGTCAGACATGCCCAATCTTCAGGCTGGTAAGAAATCCTGGAAATTCTATTGATGCTTCAGCTTGTCTACTGCAATGCATATTCAAACTTTTCTTTACCTCAAGTCTATGGTGACTTAAAGGGAATCTGTCACCTAGTTTTACCCTATAGAGCTGCGGACATGCACGCATAGATCTCCGCTAGCATGTCCGCAATATACCTATCCCATAGCACTGTGTGGTTTTATTTCGTATAAAAAAAATATATTTTATAGATCTGTAAATTAGCCAAGTAAGGTGCCCAAGGCATGGTTACTTACGGTTAAGGAGCCCAGCAACGCCCCCTGTGATGGAGCCCAGCATCGCCTGCATCCAGAAATCTCCTCCTTGCTCACAAAGTTACAGTTACGTAATCTCCCTATGTGCATACGCAGTTCGTTCACTGAGGCTGATGCCAGCAAAGGGAACAAACAATTTGCCGGCACTGTGCATGTGCTAGCTCGCGCATTGCGAGATTACGGGACTGTAACTTTTTGAGCAAGGAGGAGATTCCTGGATGCAGGCGGTGCTGGGCTCCTTCACAGGGGGCATGACTGGGCTC
The DNA here is from genome assembly GCF_905171765.1 of Bufo bufo. Lineage (NCBI taxonomy): Eukaryota > Metazoa > Chordata > Amphibia > Anura > Bufonidae > Bufo > Bufo bufo. The sequence continues at coordinate 185,338,909 of NC_053390.1, forward strand.
CTTAACCGAAAGTAACCACGCCTTGGGCACCTTACTTGGCTAATTTACATAGCTATAAAATCATTTTTTAAACAAAATAAAACCACACAGAGCTATGGGACAGGTATATTGCGGACATGCTAGCGGAGATCTATCCGTGCATGTCCGCAGCTCTATAGGGTAAACCTAGGTGACAGATTCCCTTTAAATTTTGGGTGATTTATGACTTCTGCTCTCTGAGTCAAACATGTTAGAAGAGATATTAAATAACATTGTAGTTGTCACAACCATTGGTGGTGTCTGTGGATAGTTTTAATATTAACTAGTTTTAGAAAATTTCATTGACTTTTGTCATTTCCTACACCACTATTAAATCATTGTTATCTGGTAAAATATTTTAAAATATTTGGAAATCTGATTCTTTTTTAGAAAATGGGCCACCCTAGTGCTCATACTTGTATATCCTCAGAGGGTCATTAATTATCTCAAGAATACGGCTATATAAGGCGTATTTCAGGCACAGCGGCAGGCCCATCTCATTCATCATTTTCTATGGCTGTTTTAGGCATAGAAAATAGTCTAAATGTAAGACAGCTAGGAAGCTTGCTTACATTTAGACTGGCGCTGGATGTACCAAAGTTATGTAGAGGTCTGAAAGGAGAAAATGAGGAAAGAGAACATCTACATCAAAGGAGACGTCACTGGATGTAGGAGGTATGTGGGGCTGTCATTGTGTGCTGGGAAGGCTGTTACTAGAAATGCAGTGGTAGATTAAAAGGAAAATATTACTGATAGCAGCAAAAGGCTGTGTATGATGCTGCCGGCTGAACCACTGTATCTTAGCTTGTCATGTGTAATACTGAAGTGAGACAACCCCTTTAAGGGGGGAGTGGTGCTTTTTTTTAATGTTCGCCCTGTTGGTAAAATTCCCTAGAAACGGACCTGCAAATTACTTCACAGCACAGAGCTAACTTGTCAGGAATTATGATCCTGAATACTGCTGAACTTTAGCTGAATCTCTGGGGAATTTAGTTCAGGAGGAAAAATGAAGTACAGTGAGGACAGACAGGACATACTGTGGTAGTGCGGGGCTGTGGTAATGGAGACTACATACAAGTTCATTATCCTCTCATGTCTCCTCGTCATCTCCATTCCCACAGAGATTCACCTGTATTCAGTATCATAATCCCAGACAAGCAGAGCAGATAGAAGGATGAGGCAGCTCTTTAGCTCTTGGTTGTGAAGTAACTTGTTCTGCTGTGTGATCAGTAGAGATGGCCTTGCGGTTCGCCCGGTGGTCGTTTCGAGGCGAACTTTGCGCGCTCGTGATTCACCGAATATGCGAACATATGGCGATGTCCACCGGCACCATATTCTTTTCCATTGCACCCAACTTTGACCCATGACACACACATCAGGTGGGACAGGAGAGCCAATTGAGACGTTTCAGCACAGGGACACACCCACACCCTATAACAGAACCCGATCTGGCAGCTATTTTATATTCTGTGTTTTGCCAGTGTAGGGAGAGGTTTCTTTGTGGAGCAGGGACAGACTGTTAGGGACACTAAACGCTAGCTAATAGGTCCACAAAAGTCATTTTAAGGACTGGTATAGGTGTGCTATCGATAGGTGTGATATACTGAGGGGTGTGATATACTTATAATATACTTTCTTACATAGAAAGTATATTATAGTGCATTTGTATTGTGCAGCAGTTGTGTTTGGTTCTGCTGCGATACCGCAGGTATATAGAGGAACAAGCGCTATTGGAACAACTATTTGCAACGGGTATGATATACCTGTTGCCCCCCAAAAAAATTATTGAGGAGTGCAATATACCTGCTTCCACAAAATACTGATTAAGGGGTTTGATATACCTGCTTCCACAAAATATTAATTGAGTGGTGCGATATACCTGCTTCCACAAAATACAGATTAAGGGGTTTTTATATAACTGCTTCCACAAAATACTGATTGAGGGGTGCGATATACCTGCTTTCACCAAATATTGATTAAGGGGTTCTATATTCCTGCTTCTACAAATTCTGATTAGGGGATTGATATGCCTGCTTCCACCAAATATTGATTGAGGCCTACGATCCACCTGCTTCCACAAAATACTGATTAAGGTGATTGATATATGTGCTTCCCACAGATATTGATTGAGGCCTGGGATACACCTGCTTCCACAAAATAATGATTAAGGGGATTGATATACCTGCTTCCACCAAATATTGAATGAGGCCTGTGATACACCTGCTTCGAAAATACTGATTAAGGGGTTTGATATACCTGCTTCCACAAAATATTGATTGAGTGGTGCGATATACCTGCTTCCACAAAATACTGATTAAGGGTTTTTTATATAACTGCTTCCACAAAATACTGATTGAGGGGTGCGATATACCTGCTTACACCAAATATTGATAAAGGGGTTCTATATACCTGCGTCCACAAAATTCAGATTGAGGGGTGTGATATACCTGATTCCACAAAATACTGATTAAGGTGTTTAATATACCTGCTTCCACAAAATACTGATTAACGGGTTTGATATACCAGCTTCCACCAAATACTGATTGAGGGGTGCGCTATACCTGCTTCTACCAAATATTGATTAAGGGGTTCTATATACCTGCTTCCACAAAATACTGATTGAGGGGTGTGATATACCTGCTTCCACAAAATACTGATTAAGGGGTTTGATATACCTGCTTCCACCAAATGCTGATTGAGGCCTGCAATACACCTGCTTCCACAAAATACTGATTAAGACGTTCTATATACCTGCTTCCACCAAATACTGATTGAGGCCTGCGAGATACCTGCTTCCACAAAATGCTAGCTAATAGGTCCACAAAAGTCATTTTAAAGGACTGGTATAGTTGTACTATCGATAGGTGTGATATACTGAGGGGTGTGATATACTTATAATATACTTTCTTACATAGAAAGTATATTATAGTGCATTTGTATTGTGCAGCAGTTGTGTTTGGTTCTGCTGCGATACCGCAGGTATATAGAGGAACAAGCGCTATTGGAACAACTATTTGCAACGGGTATGATATACCTGTTGACCCCCCAAAAAAATTATTGAGGAGTGCAATATACCTGCTTCCACAAAATACTGATTAAGGGGTTTGATATACCTGCTTCCACAAAATACTGATTAAGGGGTTTTTATATAACTGCTTCCACAAAATACTGATTAAGGGGTTTGATATACCTGCTTCCACCAAATGCTGATTGAGGCCTGCGATACACCTGCTTCCACAAAATACTGATTAAGATGTTCTATATACCTGCTTCCACCAAATACTGATTGAGGCCTGCGAGATACCTGCTCCCACAAAATGATGATTGAGGGGTTTGATATACCTCCCTCCACAAAATACTGATTGAGGGGTGCGATATACCTGCTTTCACCAAATATTGATTAAGTGGTTCTATATACCTGCTTCTACAAAATCCGATTAAGGGGATTGATATGCCTGCTTCCACCAAATATTGATTGAGGCCTACGATACACCTGCTTCCACAAAATACTGATTAAGGTGATTGATATATGTGCTTCCCACAGATATTGATTGAGGCCTGGGATTCACTTGCTTCCACAAAATAATGATTAAGGGGATTGATATACCTGCTTCCACCAAATATTTAATGAGGCCTGTGATACACCTGCTTCAAAAATACTGATTAAGGGGTTTGATATACGTACTTCCACAAAATGCTGATTAAGGGGTTTGATAAGCCTGCTTCCACCAAATATTGAATGAGGCCTGCGATACACCTGCTTCCACAAAATACTGAATAAGGGGTTTGACATACCAGCTTCCACAAAATATAGATTGAGGGGTGCGATATACCTGCTTCTACCAAATATTGATTAAGGGGTTCTATATACCTGCTTCCACAAAATACTGATTGATAGGTGGAATATACCTGCTTCCACCAATACTTACTGAGGTCTGCAATACAACTGCTTACACAAAATACTGATTAAGGGGATTTATATACCTGCTTCTACCAAATACTGATTGAGGCCTACGAAATACCTATTTCCACAAAATACTGATTGAGGTGTGCCATATACCTGCTTCCACAAAATACTGATTAAGGGGTTTAATATATTTGCTTTCACAAAATACTGATTGAGGGGTGCCATATACCTGCTTCCACAAAATACTGATTAAGGGGTTTAATATATTTGCTTTCACAAAATACTGATTGAGGGGTGCAATATACCTGCTTCCCCCAAATATTGATTAAGGGGTTCTATATACCTGCTTTCACAAAATACTGATTGAGGGGTGCGATATACCTGCTTCCACTAAATATAGATTGAGGGGTGCGATATACCTACTTCAACCAAATATTGATTGAGGCCTGCGATATGCCTGCTTGCACAAATACTGCTCTTCTCTAGAGACTTTGGCACAGGGACAATTTGAAAATAACAGGCAGAGGAAAAGGCAGGCTGTTCCGCAGGGGTGGTAGGGGTCGGGCTGGTCCACCATGCCGGAGTCTATGTGGGAAGTTGGAGAAGGTGCATGAGATTATGTCAAAGGATGCACCACCACCGCCACGACCACCACCATAGCCCCTCCACACGAGTCAGAGGAATTATTTTCCCATCCATTCCCAGACCATACCGGTGCACAGCCATTCTTGGCATCGGATCAGGAAGAGGAGGTAGCAACAGCCGGCACCCAGCGGTCTGACGACAGAACCCAGTTCAGCCCAAGGAGGGTGGTCCCCGCTGTTGCTGCCTACTCCGAGATCTCTAATGTCAGTGGTGTGGAAAGTTAATGATGATGATGACGTGTCAATTGACTCGTGGGTGCCCACAATAGAGGAAGAAGAGTGGAGTTCAGAGGAAGAGACAGAGCAGCAGATAGGGAGTAGAAGGAGGAGAAGCAGGCAGAACTCGCAGTGCACAGGAGGCAAAAAGCAGACTGCAAATGTATCTGGAGCGAGCCATCCACCGTGCATGGTCACATCTGGTGCTCCCAGGACATCGGCACATTGCTCCGCAGTGTGGGCTTTTTTTAACATGTCAGCTGCTGACAATAGTGTTGCCATCTGCAGCATGTGCTGTCAATGCATAAGTCGCGGTAAGCCCAACACTCACCTAGGGATGACTGCCTTAAGAAGGCACCTGGCCTCCCATCACCAAGCCTAGTGGGAGCAATGCCGTCAGAACCCACAAAGCCACACTCCCAGCGCTCCACGTCTTGCCTTTTCTCCTCCTCCTCTCTCCTCCCATTTGTACTCCACTTCACCTTCCACCATGCCGTTGCTGCGATTGGCTGCCAGAAGGCAGGCTTCCGTGGCCCAAATGTTCGAGCCTAAAATGTTAATGACGCCGGATAACCCTCTTGCCCAACGGCTGACTGCTGGCTTGTTGGAACTGCTAGCCAGCCTACTACTGCCAAATAAACTGGTGGACTCGGAGGCCTTTAGAAAATTTGTGGCCATTAGCACACCACAAAGGAAGGTCCCCAGAAGGAAATATTTCTCCCACAAGGGCATCACTGCACTATATGGCCACGTTCAGCAGCAAGTTATTATATCTCTGGCACACAGTGTCGGTGTCAAGATACATCTGACCACAGGCACATGGTCTAGAAAACACAGGCAGGGAAGAACATAACTTTTACTGCCCACTGGGTGAACCTTCTGACGGCCATCAAGCATGTAACCCGTGGCACCCGTGTGGATTTGGTTTTACCTCCACGGAGTGCATGCAGGCCTGCCTCTTCTTCTCCTCCTCCTACTCCATCCTCCATATTTTCCTCGGCTGACTTCTTCTTTTCCACTGCTACCGCCTTTTCCGCTGCACCCCCCAAGCTCACAGAACCTATTTGACGTGCCAGATGAGACGTTGTCATGCTGTGCTGCGGCTGTTGTGCCTGGAAGCCAAGAGCCACACCGGTTCTGCATTGCTTTCAGCTCTGCGGTCACAGGCCGATCAGTGGCTAACCCCGCTCAATTTGACAGTTGGTAAAGTGGTGTGTGAAAACGGTGCCAATCTGCTGAACGCGCCTAAACAGGGTGAAATGACACACATGCCATGCATGGCACACCTAATGAACTTAGTCATGCAGCGACTCATTGCCAAATTCCCCAGGGTCCAGAATGTCTTGCAGCAGGCCAGTAAAATCTCTGGCCATTTTAGAAGACCTTACATGGCCATGGCTCTCCTTGCTGACATTCAGCGGCGATACGAACTCTGCAGCAGGACATGTTCTGGGTAGCTTGGTTTCTTTCACAGCACCAGTGGCTGCTCATGCGCAACGCATGCAGACTTTTGCAGCCATTTGATAAGATCACCAAACCGGTCAGTCGCAGCCAGGGTGCAATTAGTGACATCGTACCTTATGCTTTCTTTCTTGAGCGTGCATTGCTTCATGTCATTTATCAAGCCGTCAAGGAGCAGGAGCTGGAAGATGAGGAAGTTGCAATGCTGAATGAATTCCCAGGGGGGGCTACTCCATCTGAGACAAGTCAGCAGGAGTCTGAAGAGGAGTCAGAGGAGGATGGTGCCTGGGGGGAGTAGGAGTAGGAGAAGCAAGAAGAGCAGGCTTTGAGGGGGACTTTAAGCTTTTCGGGGATCCCTGGTGTTGTCTGTGGCTGGGGGGACGAGACCTAGGATGATATTCTCCTGGGCGATGAGCAGGAGCCAGGGCGCTCCACCGCTTTCAATTTAGTGCAAATAGGGGCCTTCATGCTCCAGTGTTTGAAGAGTTTGAAGAGGGACCCCCATATAAAATGCATAAAGGGCAAGGACCAGTACTGGGTGACAACGTACTTAGACCCCCGGTACAAACACAAAATGGTGGACATGTTAACAGCATCACAGAGGGCTGTCAGAATGCAGCATTTCCAGGCCTTGCTGCGAGAGATGCTGCATTCTGCTGTTGTGGGTGCTGTCAGAGGAATTATCAGCCACAGCTAAACTGGTGCGGGTACCAATCCTACCACACCTGCAAGAAGAGGGCGGTTTGAAGATGTGTTGGTCACTTCTGATATGAGATCATTCTTGCAGCCAACCCATCGACAGCTGTCCTCCGGATCCAGCCTCAGGGAATGCCTAAACTGACAGGTGTTAATAGGCAATGTGGACTCTCTGAGAAGCGAGGAACCCCTGGACTACTGGGTGTGTAGGCTTGACCTGTGGCCAGAGCAGGCACAACATTCACTGCAGCAAGGGGGATCGTGCACTCGCCTAGCTCACGACAGTGTGGCCTACCTCACATTTCTAAAAATGAATGAGAAATGGATCTCGGAGGAATTCAACACCTGTGACAACCACTTGTAATTGAATTTCCTCATGCCAGCCCACACATATCCTCCACCACACAGAACAAAGAATGGTCCTTGTCTTATGTATATACAGCGGCATAAAAGGCCTTTTCTGTCAGGTGAATGTCTATTTTTTGGGCCTCTACTCCAGTTGCCTACAGTAAAATTGTTTTCCAGTGACCACCTAATGTACCTCCAGCCACATAATCCCTTGTTCTTTTCTGTCATGTGAATGTATGCAAGTGAATTTCTACTACAAATATTTCTATTACATATGGCGAGCTAGGTACATCAAGGAATCAACAGATTTTTTCCTTTGCACAGCAGTTAAAAGGGGAGAGAAAAGTAAACTGTAATTTTGTCTGCTGCGTCAGAGGAAATTTCTGCTTGGTAAAAGAAAGTTTTCGCTCTATTTCTGTAAGGACGAGGTAAGTGTTTTTCCTTTGTGTAGTTTTTGGTGGATCTGAGTTGATTGTACAGAGATTGTATGGTGAGATTGTGATGTGTGTGCTGACCGGTACAGTGTATTGTGTTTTTTTTTGTTGTAGTAACTTTTATTTTACTGTGATTTTGAGGCAATTTTGGTTTGTAGAGGCAGCAATTTGTTTTAGTGTTTGTCAGCATTTAGAGGGAATTTTTATACTGTTAGCCTGTAAATCACCCGCAGAGTGGAGATTTGCTCTACTTTTGGGGCTGGGGCAAAGGGAATAGAGAAACAGTTTTATTTAATTTGGTTTTTTTTATTGCTGGATTTTGTAGACACCATCTTGTCTTCCTTTGTGTGTCAAGCCATGTGGTTTTGTCGGCCATCTTTGATTTCCTCTGTGTGAAGACCATGTGGCTTTGGCAGACATCTTGGTTAGTTTGGTGCTGCAGGTTTTAACAAAGAATTCATTTTAGTTTGAGCTGGTTCACTTTTAGCTTTTAGTATTGGTTAGAGTTGAGCGAACACCTGGATGTTCGGGTTCGAGAAGTTCGGCCGAACTTCCCGGAAATGTTCGGGTTCGGGATCCGAACCCGACCCGAACTTCGTCCCGAACCCGAACCCCATTGAAGTCAATGGGGACCCGAACTTTTGGGCACTAAAAAGGCTGTAAAACAGCCCAGGAAAGAGCTAGAGGGCTGCAAAAGGCAGCAACATGTAGGTAAATCCCCTGCAAAGAAATGTGGATAGGGAAATGAATTAAAATAAAAATAAAAAAAATAAAAATGAACCAATATCAATTGGACAGAGGTCCCATAGCAGAGAATCTGGCTTCACGTCAGCAGAGAATCAGTCTCTTCATGCCATAGCAGAGAATCTGGCTTCATGTCAGCAGAGAATCAGTCTTCATGTCATAGCAGAGAATCAGGCTTCGCGTCACCCACCACTGGAACAGGCCACTGTCACATATTTAGGCCCCGGCACCCAGACAGAGGAGAGAGGTCCCGTAACAGAGAATCTGGCTTCATATCAGCAGAGAATCAGTCTTCATGTCATAGCAGAGAATCAGGCTTCACGTCACCCACCACTGGAACAGGCCACTGTCACATATTTAGGCCCCGGCACCCAGACAGAGGAGAGAGGTCCCGTAAAAAAGAATCTGGCTTCATGTCAGCACAGAATCAGTCTTCATGTCATAGCAGAGAATCAGGCTTCACGTCACCCACCACTGGAACAGGCCACTGTCACATATTTAGGCCCAGGCACCCAGGCAGAGGAGAGAGGTCCCGTAACAGAGAATCTGGCTTCATGTCAGCACAGAATCAGTCTTCATGTCATAGCAGAGAATCAGGCTTCACGTCACCCACCACTGGAACAGGCCACTGTCACATATTTAGGCCCCGGCACCCAGACAGAGGAGAGAGGTCCCGTAAAAGAGAATCTGGCTTCATGTCAGCACAGAATCAGTCTTCATGTCATAGCAGAGAATCAGGCTTCACGTCACCCACCACTGGAACAGGCCACTGTCACATATTTAGGCCCCGGCACCCAGACAGAGGAGAGAGGTCCCGTAACAGAGAATCTGGCTTCATGTCAGATGAGAATCAGTCTTCATGTCATAGCAGAGAATCAGGCTTCACGTCACCCACCACTGGAACAGGCCACTGTCACATATTTAGGCCCAGGCACCCAGGCAGAGGAGAGAGGTCCCGTAACAGAGAATCTGGCTTCATGTCAGCAGAGAATCAGTCTTCATGTCATAGCAGAGAATCAGGCTTCACGTCACCCACAACTGGAACAGGCCACTGTCACATATTTAGGCCCAGGCACCCAGGCAGAAGAGAGAGGTCCCGTAACAGAGAATCTGGCTTCATGTTAGCACAGAATCAGTCTTCATGTTATAGCAGAGAATCAGGCTTCACGTCACCCACCACTGGAACAGGCCACTGTCACATATTTAGGCCCCGGCACCCAGACAGAGGAGAGGTTCATTCAACTTTGGGTTGCCCGCAATATAATGGTAAAATGAAAATAAAAATAGGATTGAAGGAAGTGCCCTGAAGTACAATAATATATTGTTAAGGGGAGGTAGTTAATGTCTAATCTGCACAAGGGATGGACAGGTCCTGTGGGATCCATGCCTGGTTCATTTTTATGAACTTCAGCTTGTCCACATTGGCTGTAGACAGGCGGCTGCGTTTATCTGTAATGACGCCCCCTGCCGTGCTAAATACATGTTCAGACAAAACGCTGGCCGCCGGGCAGGCCAGCACCTCCAAGGCATAAAAGGCTAGCTCTGGCCACGTGGACAATTTGGAGACCCAGAAGTTGAATGAAGCCGAACCATCAGTCAGTACGTGGAGGGGTGTGCACAGGTACTGTTCCACCATGTTATTGAAATGTTGCCTCCTGCTAACACGTTCCGTATCAGGTGGTGGTGCAGTTAGCTGTGGCGTGGTGACAAAACTTTTCCACATCTCTGCCATGCTAACCCTGCCCTCAGAGGAGCTGGCCGTGACACAGCTGCATTGGCGACCTCTTGTTCCTCCTCTGCCTTTGCCTTGGGCTTCCACTGGTTCCCCTGTGACATTTGGGAATGCTCTCAGTAGCGCATCTACCAACGTGCGCTTGTACTCGCACATCTTCCTATCACGCTCCAGTGTAGGAAGTAAGGTGGGCACATTGTCTTTGTACCGTGGATCCAGCAGGGTGGCAACCCAGTAGTGCGCACACGTTAAAATGTGGGCAACTCTGCTGTCGTTGCGCAGGCACTGCAGCATGTAGTCGCTCATGTGTGCCAGGCTGCCCAGAGGTAAGGACAAGCTGTCCTCTGTGGGAGGCGTATCGTCATCGTCCTGTGTTTCCCCCCAGCCACGCACCAGTGATGGGCCCGAGCTGCGTTGGATGCCAGCCCGCTGTGAACCTGCTACATCCTCATCCTCCTCCACCTCTTCCTCATCCTCCTCCTCCTCATCCAGTAGTGGGCCCTGTCTGGCCACATTTGTACCTGGCCTCTGCTGTTGCAAAAAACCTCCCTCTGAGTCACTTCGAAGAGACTGGCCTGAAAGTGCTAAAAATGACCCCTCTTCCTCCTCTTCCTCCTGGGCCACCTCCTCTTCCATCATCGCCCTAAGTGTTTTCTTAAGGAGACATAGAAGTGGTATTGTAACGCTGATAACGGCGTCATTGCCACTGGCCATGTTGGTGGAGTACTCGAAACAGCGCAACAGGGCACACAGGTCTCGCATGGAGGCCCAGTCATTGGTGGTGAAGTGGGGCTGATCCGCAGTGCGACTGACCCGTGCGTGCTGCAGCTGAAACTCCACTATGGCCTGCTGCTGCTCGCACAGTCTGTCCAGCATGTGCAAGGTGGAGTTCCACCTGGTGGGCACATCGCATATGAGGCGGTGAGCGGGAAGGCCGAAGTTACGCTGTAGCGCAGACAGGCGAGCAGCGGCAGGGTGTGAACGCCGGAAGCGCGAACAGACGGCCCGCACTTTATGCAGCAGCTCTGACATGTCAGGGTAGTTGTGAATGAACTTCTGCACCACCAAATTCAGCATATGCGCCAGGCAAGGGATGTGCGTCAAACCGGCTAGTCCCAGAGCTGCAACGAGATTTCGCCCATTATCGCACACCACCAGGCCAGGCTTGAGGCTCACCGGCAGCAACCACTCGTCGGTCTGTTGTTCTATACCCCGCCACAACTCCTGTGCGGTGTTGGGCCTGTCCCCCAAACATATGAGTTTCAGAATGGCCTGCTGACGTTTACCCCGGGCTGTGCTGAAGTTGGTGGTGAAGGTGTGTGGCTGACTGGATGAGCAGGTGGAAGAAGAGGAGGAGGAAGCTGAGTAGGAGGAGGAGGAGACAGGTGGCAAAGAATGTTGCCCTGCGATCCTTGGCGGCGGAAGGACGTGCGCCAAACAGCTCTCCGCCTGGGGCCCAGCCGCCACTACATTTACCCAGTGTGCAGTTAGGGAGATATAGCGTCCCTGGCCGTGCTTACTGGTCCACGTATCTGTGGTTAGGTGGACCTTGCCACAGATGGCGTTGCGCAGTGCACACTTCATTTTATCGGATACTTGGTTGTGCAGGGAAGGCACGGCTCTCTTGGAGAAGTAGTGCCGGCTGGGAACAACATACTGTGGGACAGCAAGCGACATGAGCTGTTTGAAGCTGTGTGTGTCCACCAGCCTAAATGACAGCATTTCATAGGCCAGTAGTTTAGAAATGCTGGCATTCAGGGCCAGTGTAACAATCCTACAGGCTCACCTGAGTCAGAGGACCGCTGGCTGGAGGTAGGAGTGGAGCCCAGTGGCAAGGACCGCAGGCAGGTAGTAGGTAGGGACAAGCAGAAGAGTAGTCGGCAGGCAGGCGGTGGGTCAGGGCAGGCAGCAGTAAGCGTGGTCAGACAATCCGGATGGCAACGGTGGTAGCAGTTCAGTAGGTAGGGACAAGCAGAAGAGTAGTCGGCAGGCAGGCGGTGGGTCAGGGCAGGCGGCAGTAAGCGTGGTCAGACAATCCGGATGGCAACGGTGGTAGCAGTTCAGTAGGTAGGGACAAGCAGAAGAGTAGTCGGTAGGCAATTCCTGGTCAGCAGTGGACTTTCAGTAATAGCAGGAGCAGCAGATGAGGAGAAGCTTGATCAAGGCTCAGGAGCTCAATAATCAGCAAGCTAGAGTGCAAGGGGCTGGACTTATATAGGGAAGTACCAGGTGTGGGGAATCAAGGGTGATGAGCAAGGCTTGGCAAGACTGAGGTTACATAATAGGTTTCAGTGAGTAATGTCCAGAGAGGACGGTAGCCTAGTAAGCAGGGCTACCGCCTGGGATGTGGCCGGTCATGGGTTCGAATCCCGACAGCCAGGGATCGAGGGTGGCTAGGTGGGAATTTACGCTTTCTCTCAAATGTTTGTGAGATGGAGAGCTGAACGCTGCCGTGTGACATGGTTGAGATGCTTGGTGACGCAGGTGGTGGTGTTGGTGGTACATCCCATGTTTGCTGGGCGGCAAGTGCCAACGTCCCTCCAGAGGCAGAGGATGAGGCGGCGGCAGCAGCAGAAGAGGCCGAGGCGGCAGCAGCAGATGAAGTAGCAGGGGGAGCCTGAGTGACTTTCTTGTTTTTAAGGTGTTTACTCCACTGCAGTTCATGCTTTGCATGCAGGTGCCTGGTCATGCAGGTTGTGCTAAGGTTCAGAACGTTAATGCCTCACTTCAGGCTCTGATGGCACAGCGTGCAAACCACTCGGGTCTTGTCATCAGCACATTGTTTGAAGAAGTGCCATGCCAGGGAACTCCTTGAAGCTGCCTTTGGGGTGCTCGGTCCCAGATGGCGGCGGTCAGTAGCAGGCGTAGTCTCTTGGCGGCGGGTGTTCTGATTTTGCCCACTGCTCCCTCTTTTGCTACGCTGTTGGCTCGGTCTCACCACTGCCTCTTCCTCTGAACTGTGAAAGTCAGTGGCACGACCTTCATTCCATGTGGGGTCTAGGACCTCATTGTCCCCTGCATCGTCTTCCACCCAGTCTTGATCCCTGACCTCCTGTTCAGTCTGCACACTGCAGAAAGACGCAGCAGTTGGCACCTGGGTTTCGTCATCATCAGAGACGTGCTGAGGTGGTATTCCCATGTCCTCATCATCAGGAAACATAAGTGGTTGTGCGTTAGTGCATTCTATCTCTTCCACCCCTGTGGAAGGGCTAGGTGGATGCCCTTGGGAAACCCTGGCAGCAGAGTCTTCAAACAGCATAAGAGACTGCTGCTTAACTTGAGGCTCAGACAGTTTCCCTGATATGCATGGGGGTGATGTGACAGACTGATGGGCTTGGTTTTCATGTGCCATCTGTGCGCTTTCTGCAGAAGACTGGGTGGGAGATAATGTGAACGTGTTGGATGCACTGTCGGCCACCCAATTGACTAATGCCTGTACCTGCTCAGGCCTTATCATCCTTAGAACGGCATTGGGCCCCACCAAATATGGCTGTAAATTCTGGCGGCTATTGGGACCTGAGGTAGTTGGTACACTAGGACGTGTGGCTGTGGCAGAACGGCCACGTCCTCTCCCAGCACCACAAGGTCCACTAACACCACCACGACCATGTCCACGTCCGCGTCCCTTACTAGATGTTTTCCTCATTGTTACCGTTCACCACAATAAGAAAAATATTATTCGGGCCAATGTATTGAATTCAAATTCAGGCCTTTTTTTTACTGACACCTAACACTATCTGGCTATCTATTTAGGTACCGTATTACACTAATACAGGCACATCAGTAATGACAGATTTAGCTGAATATAAATGTGAGGCAAATTTTTTAGGCGCTGTGTGACAGGTATACGTTTAATCACAGAATTAGACTTGTATCTGCACTGTAGCGTGTGTGTTAAGTTTTCAGAATGACCCTATCAGCACCTTGAATCTAATATACCCTTTTAGGGATAGATTTAAAGTAGGCCTGATTTAGAACACGTGTCACGATGTATTTACATTATAGGGAAGATATGTGTATCTAAATATTTCATAACATTACATTGGTCTAAATTGGCTCTTCAATGCGATCTTCGTATGTTGGTTTATTTTATGTTATTTAATTTGGCTTTATGTTTTGTATTATTCCTTTTATTTTTATTGCATACTTATCACCACATTCCACTCGGATGTATTGATACCTGCTATACATATAGGTCATGTTTATCGTGAGGCATCTGATTCACGTACTATTATATGTATTTTACGTGATATGTGCAATTACATTCATTTTGAATAAAATACTTTGAAACTAAAGTAGGCCTGATACAGCAGAAACCACTAATTTTGAGAATTGCAAATTTGGGAATTGTTTTTCAACCCAGAACAAAAACTGTGCTTTTACGGTCACTAAAAATAACTTGACCAGCTAAAACAGTACTGATTTGGATGAATATAAATGTGAGGCCTATTTTTTAGGCATTGTGTGACAGGTATACGTTTAATCACAGAATTAGACTTGTATCTGCATTGTAGCGTGTGTGTTAAGTTTTTCAGAATGACCGTATCAGCACCTTGAATCTAATATACCCTTTTAGGGATAGATTTAAAGTAGGCCTGATACAGCAGAAACCACTAATTTTGAGAATTGCAAATTTGGGAATTGTTTTTCAACCCAGAACAAAAACTGTGCTTTGATGGTCACTAAAAATAACTGGACCAGCTAAAACAGTACAGATTTGGATGAATATAAATGTCAGGCCTATTTTTTAGGCGCTGGGTGACAGGCTCAACTTGCCCCTGATGTAGTATATGGCCAAAAAATAACCACACTATTGATGGTTAATTGCACTTGGGTGACACAGGCTCAGCCTGCATCTGATGTAGTATATGGCCAAAAAATAACCACACTATTGATGGTTAAATGCACTTGATGAAAGCTTGACCCTGATGTAGGATATAGCAAAAAATAACCACACTATTGATGGTTAAATGCACTTGGGTGACACAGGCTCAGCCTGCACCTGATGTAGTATATGGCCAAAAAATAACCACACTATTGATGGTTAAATGCACTTGATGAAAGCTTGACCCTGATGTAGGATATAGCAAAAAATAACCACACTATTGATGGTTAAATGCACTTGGTGGTAGCTTGTGCTGGCGCACCACAAGCCACAAAATGGCCGCCGATCACCCCAGAGAAAAGTGACTGAAAAACGCTCTGGGCAGCCTAAAAACACTGAGCAATTGAATAGAAGCAGTTCAATGATCCACAGCTGTAGATCGATCACTG
This sequence comes from Bufo bufo, assembly GCF_905171765.1. NCBI lineage: Eukaryota > Metazoa > Chordata > Amphibia > Anura > Bufonidae > Bufo > Bufo bufo. The sequence continues at coordinate 185,354,383 of NC_053390.1, forward strand.
AATGAAGTCTTTTGGAGGAGTTAATCTGCCTAATCTCGCCCTAACGTCGCAGCTGCAACCTCTCCCTACGCTTGTATCAGCAGAGAAACATGCAGCGCTACGTGACCCAAGCTTATATAGAGGCTGGGTCACATGCTGCACTGGCCAATCACAGCCATGCCAATAGTAGGCATGGCTGTGATGGCCTCTTGGGGCAAGTAGTATGACGCTTGCTGATTGGCTGCTTTGCAGCCTTTCAAAAAGCGCCAAGAAAGCGCCGAACACCGAACCCGGACTTTTACGAAAATGTTCGGGTTCGGGTCCGTGTCACGGACACCCCAAAATTCGGTACGAACCCGAACTATACAGTTCGGGTTCGCTCATCCCTAGTATTGGTGTCTGCGGAAAGCGATTTAGTTGTTTTTGCCTCAAAAATCAGTTTTGTCCAGAATAGTTATTTTGTCTTTTTGTAACCTTTTTGTAACTTTTCTATGTACAGTAGTGATGTCGCGAACATAAAATTTTCAGTTCGCGAACAGCGAACGCGAACTTCCGCAAATGTTCGCGAACTGGCGAACCGGGCGAACCGCCATAGACTTCAATAGACAGGCGAATTTTAAAACCCACAGGGACTCTTTCTGGCCACAATAGTGATGAGAAAGTTGTTTCAAGGGGTCTAACACCTGGACTGTGGCATGCCGGAGGGGGATCTATGGCAAAACTCCCATGGAAAATTACGTAGTGGACGCAGAGTCGGGTTTTAATCCATAAAGGGCATAAATCAACTAACATTCCTAAATTGTTTGGAATAACGTGCTTTAAAACATCCAGTGTGTGTATACGATCAGGTATGATGTTGTATCGATCAGGTAGTGTAAGGGTTACGCCCGCATCACAGACATTGACAGACCAAACTCCCCTTTTAATGCACCGCAAACAGTTCATTTGCACAACCGCAAACTCCCCATTTGCACAAGGTTGGATACCAAGCTAGCCACGTCCCGGTGATGTCATTGAAGGTTTCTTCCTCCACCCAGCCACGTACAACACCAAGGGTCCCCGAAAGGTCAATTGAATTGATTTTTCGAACGGGGAGATGGTTAAAAAAACGCTGGCTCCCTCCCCTTTGTTTTTATCCACGGTGACTGCGTCTGCGCCGTGCAATTTACTGTCACACCCGATATGAGTGGTATTTTCTGTAGTACTATTCTCATCAGTTTAATCCCTCTAACGTCCCCGACTCCCCAATCTGGGGGCCATTTATTAAACAGATTTTTCGGACGGGGAGATGGTTAAAAAAACGCTGGCTCCCTCCACTCTGTTTTAATCCACGGTGACTGCGTCTGCGCCGTGCAATTTACTGTCACACCCGATATGAGTGGTATTTTCTGTAGTACTATTCTCATCAGTTTAATCCCTCTAACGTCCCCAATCTGGGTGCCATTTATTGAATAGATTTTTCGAACGGGGAGATGGTTAAAAAAAACCTGGCTCCCTCCACTCTGTTTTAAACCACGGTGACTGCGTCTGCGCCGTGCAATTTACTGTCACACCCGATATGAGTGGTATTTTCTGTAGTACTATTCTCATCAGTTTAATCCCTCTAACGTCCCCAATCTGGGTGCCATTTATTGAATAGATTTTTCGAACGGGGAGATGGTTAAAAAAACGCTGGCTCCCTCCACTCTGTTTTAAACCACGGTGACTGCATCTGCGCCGTGCAATTTACTGTCACACCCGATATGAGTGGTATTTTCTGTAGTACTATTCTCATCAGTTTAATCCCTCTAACATCCCCAATCTGGGGGCCATTTATTAAATAGATTTTTTGAACGGGGAGATGGTTAAAAAAACGCTGGCTCCCTCCACCGATATGAGTGGTATTTTCTGTAGTATTATTCTCATCAGTTTAATCCCTGTTACGTCCCATATCAGGAATTGCCTTTTATGAAAAAAAATTTAGGCCGGGTACCTTCGACTGCCTTCACAGTGACAGACCAAACTCTCATACACTAAACTGAATTGATTTCAGGAACCGGGAGATGGAAAAAGCAGCTTGGTCGGTCCTCTTACTCCCAAATTGGGGCACTGCGCGTGCACAGAGCAATGTGCTGTGACACCCTATATGAGTGGTGTCTTAACTAGTACTATTGCTATCAGTTTAATCCCTGTTACGGACCCTATCCGGTCGAATTGATTAACCATTGTCGAATCCCCCATTGACATCCCCCTTATAAGCTGTGTAAAGCATATTTTTTAGTTTGGTTTTGAACTGCTGCATCCTTTCCGACTTTTGGTAATTTGGTAACATTTCTGCCACTTTCTGCTTATACCGGGGGTCTAGTAGCGTGGCCACCCGATCGCTTTTGGTCTGACCATAATGAAGCAACGGCCTTATCATCTGGGGTGTGGCAACATTGCCAACACACTTTTATAGAGGTGATGATGATTGCTTCATTGTGATACGCAAGCCCCTTCACCACAACAAGGTAACGATCACGAAGGGGAATTGACACTTGTATGTGCCTTTTTTTTTTGGTTTGTTTTTGCAGCCACAGTGCTGCACCATAGGACAGAAAAATTAGGCATGTACACATGCCTGAAAAATAATGGCACTGTTGCAGACGCTATTGTAGCAGCGGCCGGAAAAATTTATGTTTTCCAGGCAGAAAAGTGACTAAAACATTACGGCTTGAACCCTAGTTGGTGGTGGAGAATTCACGAAAGTCATCCGGTATGCAGACATTAAATACAGCAGCGTGGGGACCATTTTGAGGCCAAGGCATGTAATCAGGCCTTTTGTTAGTCAAACGTATCCCCCACTGTCAGTCCCTTCGGGATCCATGCCTCATTCATCTTTATGAAGGTGAGGTAATCAACACTTTTTTGACCGAGGCGACTTCTCTTGTCAGTGACAATGCCTCCTGCTGCACTGAAGCTCCTTTCTGACAGGACACTTGAAGCAGGGCAGGCCAGAAGTTCTATCGCAAACTGGGATAGCTCAGGCCACAGGTCAAGCCTGCACACCCAGTAGTGAAGGGGTTCATTGCTCCTCAGAGTGTCGATATCTGCTGTTAAGGCGAGGTAGTCTGCTACCTGTCGGTCGAGTCGTTCTCTAAGGCTGGATCCCGAAGGGCTGTGGCGATGAGTAGGACTGAAAAAGCTCCGCATGTCCTCCATCAACAACACATCTGTAAATCGTCCAGTCCTTGCCGCCGTGGTAGGAGGAGGATTACACTCACCTCTTCCCCTGTTAGATTCCCGTTGTGCTGTGACATCTCCCTTATAAGCTGTGTAAAGCATATTTTTTAGTTTGGTTTTGAACTGCTGCATCCTTTCCGACTTTCGGTAATTTGGTAACATTTCTGCCACTTTCTGCTTATACCGGGGGTCTAGTAGCGTGGTCACCCAGTACAGATCGTTCTCCTTTATCCTTTTTATACGTGGGTCCCTCAACAGACATGACAGCATGAAAGACCCCATTTGAACAAGGTTGGATGCAGAGCTTCTCATTTCCCGTTCCTCGTCCTCACTGATGTCATTGACGGTCTGTTCTTCCCCCCAGCCACGTACAACACCATGGGTCCCAGATAGGTGACAACAACGAGCACCCTGGGGTGCCTGCTGTGGTTGGTCTTCCTCCTCCTCAAAGCCGCCACATTCCTCCTCTGACTCCTCTTCCTCATACTCCTCTTCCAGCGTTGCTGCAGGTCCGGCAAGCGATGATGACAAGGCTGTTTCTGGTGGTGATGGTGACCACAACTCTTCCTCTTCCTCTTCACGCTCATCTACAGCCTGATCCAGAACTCTTCGCAGGGCACGCTCCAGGAAGAAAACAAATGGGATGAGGTCGCTGATGGTGCCTTCGGTGCGACTGACTAGGTTTGTCACCTCCTCAAAAGGACGCATAAGCCTACAGGCATTGCGCATGAGTGTCCAGTAACGTGGCAAAAAGATTCCCAGCTCCGCAGAGGCTGTCCTAGCACCCCGGTCATACAAATACTCGTTGACGGCTTTTTCTTGTTGGAGCAGGCGGTCGAACATTAGGAGTGTTGAATTCCAACGTGTCGGGCTGTCGCATATCAAGCGCCTCACTGGCATGTTGTTTCGCCGCTGAATATCGGAAAAGTGCGCCATGGCCGCGTAGGAACGCCTGAAATGGCCACACACCTTCCTGGCCTGCTTGAGGACGTCCTGTAAGCCTGGGTACTTAGACACAAAACGTTGTACGATGAGATTCAACACATGTGCCATGCACGGCACATGTGACAACTTGCCCAAATTTAATGCCGCCAACAGATTGCTTCCATTGTCACACACCACTTTGCCGATCTCCAGTTGGTGCGGGGTCAGCCACTGATCCACCTGTGCGTTCAGGGCGGACAGGAGTGCTGGTCCTGTGTGGCTCTCTGCTTTCAGGCAAGTCAACCCCAAGATAGCGTTACACTGTCGTATCCGGGATGTGGAATAGCCCCTGGGGAGCTGGGGGGAATCAGTTGATGTGCAGCCAGACGCCGCAGCAGAAGAGGACTCAGTCGAGGAGGAAATTAAAGAGGATGGAGTAGGAGTAGAGGAGGTGGCAGTAGGTCTGCCTGCAAGTCGTGGTGGTGTCACCAACTCCGCTGCAGAGCCACGCATTCCATGCTTGTCAGCCGTCAGCAGGTTGACCCAATGCGCAGTATACGTGATATACCTGCCCTGACCGTGCTTTGCAGACCAGGTATCAGTGGTCAGATGGACCCTTGCCCCAACACTGTATGCCAGAGATGCCATGACTTCCTTTTCAATGACATGGTAGAGGTTTGGGATTGCCTTTTTTGAAAAAAAATTTCGTCCGGGTACCTTCCACTGTGGTGTCCCAATAGCGACAAATTTTTTGAAGGCCTCAGACTCTACCAGCTGGTATGGTAAAAGCTGGCGGGCTAAGAGTTCCGTCAAGCCAGCTGTCAGTCGCCGGGCAAGGGGGTGACTTTGTGACATTGGCTTCTTATGCTCAAACATGTCCTTGACAGACACCTGACTGTGGGCAGATGAGCAGGAACTGCTGAAGGTGAGAGATGGAGTGGCGGGTGGTTGAGAGGGGGCAGGGAGGACAGCAGTGGTTGACGTGGCTGAAGATGCAGGACCAGGAGGAGCATGGTGGCTTTGAGTTTGTGTGCTGCTTGTACTCATGTGTTGATCCCATAGGCGTTTGTGATGTGAGATCATGTGCCTTCGCAAAGCAGTTGTACCAAGGTGGGTGTTGGACTTCCCACGACTCAGTTTCTTTTGGCACAGGTTGCAAATGGCATTGCTTTTATCAGAGGCAGACACACAAAAAAAATGCCACACTGCTGAGCTTTGCAATGACGGCATTCTAGTGGTGGCAACAGCATGCGTTGACTGGCGTGCTGTCTGGCTGACCCCAGGTGCCGATACATGCTGTCTGACTGTGCCACTAACTCCTTGCGACGACCTCCCCCTGCTTCCAACTCGTCTCCTCATTCTCTCTGTCTCCCCTTCAGAACTTTCCCCCTCTTCTTCTCTTCGAGCAGGCACCCACGTGGCATCCGTGGACACATCGTCATCATCAACCGCTTCACTTGTATCTGACACCTCAGCAAAGGAAGCAGCAGCGGGTACAACATCATCATCATCACACTGTACGTCCATGTGTGTAATCCTGCCTGACTGAGACATATCCCCGTAATCTACATCATCTGGCAATAATGGTTGCGCATCACTAATTGCATCCAACTGATGTGTAAATAACTCCTCTGACGGATCAAGTGAAGCGGCTGTGGTGGCTGTGGTGGTAGTGGCGACGGGCGGGTGCGTGGTAACTTGAGAGCAGGTGACCGAAGCTGAGTTGGAGGAGGATGGTGCGTCAAGGTTCTTAGCGGAAGCTGTTGAAGATTGGGTGTCCTGTCTAAGCCAGTCAACTACGTCCTCTGAATTTTTCGGGTTCAGGGTACGTGGCCTCTGAAAACTGGGCATTATTCCAGGGACAGTGGAAATCACAGCACCACGACCACGACGGCCCCTGCGGGGTGGCCTGCCTCTGCCTGTCATTTTTTTTTTAGATAAGTGGTACTACGCGTGCTAGGTACTGTGCCACCCGGTATGAGTGGTTGGCACTGGCAGTGGGCACACTACAGTCTGTGGAAGTGGGCCTGACACACACTGGCAGCAGGCAAGCAACTGAATTTAGACTACTGTCTAAAAATTAAATGCCTTATTTATCGGCAAGCTACTGTGCCACCCGGTATCAGTGGTTGGCACTGGCAGTGGGCACACTACAGTCAGTGGAAGAGGGCCTGACACACACTGGCAGCAGGCAAGCAACTGAAATTACACTAAAGTGTAAAAATTAAATGCCTTATTTATCGGCAAGCTACTGTGCCACCCGGTATGAATGGTTGGCACTGGCAGTGGGCACACTACAGTCAGTGGAAGAGGGCCTGACACACACTGGCAGCAGGCAAGCAACTGAATTTAGACTACTGTCTAAAAATTAAATGCCTTATTTATCGGCAAGCTACTGTGCCACCCGGTATCAGTGGTTGGCACTGGCAGTGGGCACACTACAGTCAGTGGAAGCGGGCCTGACACACACTGGCAGCAGGCAAGCAACTGAAATTACACTAAAGTGTAAAAATTAAATGCCTTATTTATCGACAAGCTACTGTGCCACCCGGTATCAGTGGTTGGCACTGGCAGTGGGCACACTACAGTCAGTGGAAGCGGGCCTGACACACACTGGCAGCAGGCAAGCAACTGAATTTAGACTACTGTCTAAAAATTAAATGCCTTATTTATCGGCAAGCTACTGTGCCACCCGGTATCAGTGGTTGGCACTGGCAGTGGGCACACTACAGTCAGTAGAAGCGGGCCTGACACACACTGGCAGCAGGCAAGCAACTGAAATTACACTAAAGTGTAAAAATTAAATGCCTTATTTATCGGCAAGCTACTGTGCCACCCGGTATGAGTGGTTGGCACTGGCAGTGGGCACACTACAGTCAGTGGAAGAGGGCCTGACACACTGACTGGCAGCAGGCAAGCAACTGAATTTAGACTACTGTCTAAAAATTAAATGCCTTATTTATCGGCAAGCTACTGTGCCACCCGGTATCAGTGGTTGGCACTGGCAGTGGGCACACTACAGTCAGTGGAAGCGGGCCTGACACACACTGGCAGCAGGCAAGCAACTGAAATTACACTAAAGTGTAAAAATTAAATGCCTTATTTATCGGCAAGCTACTGTGCCACCCGGTATCAGTGGTTGGCACTGGCAGTGGGCACACTACAGTCAGTAGAAGCGGGCCTGACACACACTGGCAGCAGGCAAGCAACTGAAATTACACTAAAGTGTAAAAATTAAATGCCTTATTTATCGGCAAGCTACTGTGCCACCCGGTATGAGTGGTTGGCACTGGCAGTGGGCACACTACAGTCAGTGGAAGAGGGCCTGACACACACTGGCAGCAGGCAAGCAACTGAATTTAGACTACTGTCTAAAAATTAAATGCCTTATTTATCGGCAAGCTACTGTGCCACCCGGTATCAGTGGTTGGCACTGGCAGTGGGCACACTACAGTCAGTGGAAGCGGGCCTGACACACACTGGCAGCAGGCAAGCAACTGAATTTAGACTACTGTCTAAAAATTAAATGCCTTATTTATCGGCAAGCTACTGTGCCACCCGGTATCAGTGGTTGGCACTGGCAGTGGGCACACTACAGTCAGTTGAAGTCGGCCTGACACACACTAGCAGCAGGCAAGCAGCTGAAATTACATTAAAGTGTAAAAATTAAATGCCTTTTTTAAGCAAAGTCCTGTGCCAGCCGGTATGAGTGGTGGGCACTGGCAGTGGGCACACTACAGTCAGTGGAAGTCAGCCTGACACACACTGGCAGGCAACTAACCTTAGATTAAAGTGTAAAAATTAAGTGCCTATTTTTTAAGCAAAGTCCTGTGCCACTCGGTATGACAGGGGTGGGCACTGGCAGTGGGCACACTACAGTCAGTTGAAGTCGGCCTGACACACACTAGCAGCAGGCAAGCAGCTGAAATTACACTAAAGTGTAAAAATTAAATGCCTTTTTTATGCAAAGTCCTGTGCCAGCCGGTATGAGTGGTGGGCACTGGCAGTGGGCACACTACAGTCAGTGGAAGTCAGCCTGACACACACTGGCAGGCAACTAACCTTAGATTAAAGTGTAAAAATTAAGTGCCTATTTTTTAAGCAAAGTCCTGTGCCACTCGGTATGACAGGGGTGGGCACTGGCAGTGGGCACACTACAGTCAGTTGAAGTCGGCCTGACACACACTAGCAGCAGGCAAGCAGCTGAAATTACATTAAAGTGTAAAAATTAAATGCCTTTTTTAAGCAAAGTCCTGTGCCAGCCGGTATGAGTGGTGGGCACTGGCAGTGGGCACACTACAGTCAGTGGAAGTCAGCCTGACACACACTGGCAGGCAACTAACCTTAGATTAAAGTGTAAAAATTAAGTGCCTATTTTTTAAGCAAAGTCCTGTGCCACTCGGTATGACAGGGGTGGGCACTGGCAGTGGGCACACTACAGTCAGTTGAAGTCGGCCTGACACACACTAGCAGCAGGCAAGCAGCTGAAATTACATTAAAGTGTAAAAATTAAATGCCTTTTTTAAGCAAAGTCCTGTGCCAGCCGGTATGAGTGGTGGGCACTGGCAGTGGGCACACTACAGTCAGTGGAAGTCAGCCTGACACACACTGGCAGGCAACTAACCTTAGATTAAAGTGTAAAAATTAAGTGCCTATTTTTTAAGCAAAGTCCTGTGCCACTCGGTATGACAGGGGTGGGCACTGGCAGTGGGCACACTACAGTCAGTTGAAGTCGGCCTGACACACACTAGCAGCAGGCAAGCAGCTGAAATTACATTAAAGTGTAAAAATTAAATGCCTTTTTTAAGCAAAGTCCTGTGCCAGCCGGTATGAGTGGTGGGCACTGGCAGTGGGCACACTACAGTCAGTGGAAGTCAGCCTGACACACACTGGCAGGCAACTAACCTTAGATTAAAGTGTAAAAATTAAGTGCCTATTTTTTAAGCAAAGTCCTGTGCCACTCGGTATGACAGGGGTGGGCACTGGCAGTGGGCACACTACAGTCAGTTGAAGTCGGCCTGACACACACTAGCAGCAGGCAAGCAGCTGAAATTACATTAAAGTGTAAAAATTAAATGCCTTTTTTAAGCAAAGTCCTGTGCCAGCCGGTATGAGTGGTGGGCACTGGCAGTGGGCACACTACAGTCAGTGGAAGTCAGCCTGACACACACTGGCAGGCAACTAACCTTAGATTAAAGTGTAAAAATTAAGTGCCTATTTTTTAAGCAAAGTCCTGTGCCACTCGGTATGACAGGGGTGGGCACTGGCAGTGGGCACACTACAGTCAGTTGATGTCGGCCTGACACACACTAGCAGCAGGCAAGCAGCTGAAATTACATTAAAGTGTAAAAATTAAATGCCTTTTTTAAGCAAAGTCCTGTGCCAGCCGGTATGAGTGGTGGGCACTGGCAGTGGGCACACTACAGTCAGTGGAAGTCAGCCTGACACACACTGGCAGGCAACTAACCTTAGATTAAAGTGTAAAAATTAAGTGCCTATTTTTTAAGCAAAGTCCTGTGCCACTCGGTATGACAGGGGTGGGCACTGGCAGTGGGCACACTACAGTCAGTTGAAGTCGGCCTGACACACACTAGCAGCAGGCAAGCAGCTGAAATTACACTAAAGTGTAAAAATTAAATGCCTTTTTTATGCAAAGTCCTGTGCCAGCCGGTATGAGTGGTGGGCACTGGCAGTGGGCACACTACAGTCAGTGGAAGTCAGCCTGACACACACTGGCAGGCAACTAACCTTAGATTAAAGTGTAAAAATTAAGTGCCTATTTTTTAAGCAAAGTCCTGTGCCACTCGGTATGACAGGGGTGGGCACTGGCAGTGGGCACACTACAGTCAGTTGAAGTCGGCCTGACACACACTAGCAGCAGGCAAGCAGCTGAAATTACATTAAAGTGTAAAAATTAAATGCCTTTTTTAAGCAAAGTCCTGTGCCAGCCGGTATGAGTGGTGGGCACTGGCAGTGGGCACACTACAGTCAGTGGAAGTCAGCCTGACACACACTGGCAGGCAACTAACCTTAGATTAAAGTGTAAAAATTAAGTGCCTATTTTTTAAGCAAAGTCCTGTGCCACTCGGTATGACAGGGGTGGGCACTGGCAGTGGGCACACTACAGTCAGTTGAAGTCGGCCTGACACACACTAGCAGCAGGCAAGCAGCTGAAATTACACTAAAGTGTAAAAATTAAATGCCTTTTTTATGCAAAGTCCTGTGCCAGCCGGTATGAGTGGTGGGCACTGGCAGTGGGCACACTACAGTCAGTGGAAGTCAGCCTGACACACACTGGCAGGCAACTAACCTTAGATTAAAGTGTAAAAATTAAGTGCCTATTTTTTAAGCAAAGTCCTGTGCCACTCGGTATGACAGGGGTGGGCACTGGCAGTGGGCACACTACAGTCAGTTGAAGTCGGCCTGACACACACTAGCAGCAGGCAAGCAGCTGAAATTACATTAAAGTGTAAAAATTAAATGCCTTTTTTAAGCAAAGTCCTGTGCCAGCCGGTATGAGTGGTGGGCACTGGCAGTGGGCACACTACAGTCAGTGGAAGTCAGCCTGACACACACTGGCAGGCAACTAACCTTAGATTAAAGTGTAAAAATTAAGTGCCTATTTTTTAAGCAAAGTCCTGTGCCACTCGGTATGACAGGGGTGGGCACTGGCAGTGGGCACACTACAGTCAGTTGAAGTCGGCCTGACACACACTAGCAGCAGGCAAGCAGCTGAAATTACATTAAAGTGTAAAAATTAAATGCCTTTTTTAAGCAAAGTCCTGTGCCAGCCGGTATGAGTGGTGGGCACTGGCAGTGGGCACACTACAGTCAGTGGAAGTCAGCCTGACACACACTGGCAGGCAACTAACCTTAGATTAAAGTGTAAAAATTAAGTGCCTATTTTTTAAGCAAAGTCCTGTGCCACTCGGTATGACAGGGGTGGGCACTGGCAGTGGGCACACTACAGTCAGTTGAAGTCGGCCTGACACACACTAGCAGCAGGCAAGCAGCTGAAATTACATTAAAGTGTAAAAATTAAATGCCTTTTTTAAGCAAAGTCCTGTGCCAGCCGGTATGAGTGGTGGGCACTGGCAGTGGGCACACTACAGTCAGTGGAAGTCAGCCTGACACACACTGGCAGGCAACTAACCTTAGATTAAAGTGTAAAAATTAAGTGCCTATTTTTTAAGCAAAGTCCTGTGCCACTCGGTATGACAGGGGTGGGCACTGGCAGTGGGCACACTACAGTCAGTTGAAGTCGGCCTGACACACACTAGCAGCAGGCAAGCAGCTGAAATTACATTAAAGTGTAAAAATTAAATGCCTTTTTTAAGCAAAGTCCTGTGCCAGCCGGTATGAGTGGTGGGCACTGGCAGTGGGCACACTACAGTCAGTGGAAGTCAGCCTGACACACACTGGCAGGCAACTAACCTTAGATTAAAGTGTAAAAATTAAGTGCCTATTTTTTAAGCAAAGTCCTGTGCCACTCGGTATGACAGGGGTGGGCACTGGCAGTGGGCACACTACAGTCAGTTGAAGTCGGCCTGACACACACTAGCAGCAGGCAAGCAGCTGAAATTACATTAAAGTGTAAAAATTAAATGCCTTTTTTAAGCAAAGTCCTGTGCCAGCCGGTATGAGTGGTGGGCACTGGCAGTGGGCACACTACAGTCAGTGGAAGTCAGCCTGACACACACTGGCAGGCAACTAACCTTAGATTAAAGTGTAAAAATTAAGTGCCTATTTTTTAAGCAAAGTCCTGTGCCACTCGGTATGACAGGGGTGGGCACTGGCAGTGGGCACACTACAGTCAGTTGAAGTCGGCCTGACACACACTAGCAGCAGGCAAGCAGCTGAAATTACATTAAAGTGTAAAAATTAAATGCCTTTTTTAAGCAAAGTCCTGTGCCAGCCGGTATGAGTGGTGGGCACTGGCAGTGGGCACACTACAGTCAGTGGAAGTCAGCCTGACACACACTGGCAGGCAACTAACCTTAGATTAAAGTGTAAAAATTAAGTGCCTATTTTTTAAGCAAAGTCCTGTGCCACTCGGTATGACAGGGGTGGGCACTGGCAGTGGGCACACTACAGTCAGTTGAAGTCGGCCTGACACACACTAGCAGCAGGCAAGCAGCTGAAATTACATTAAAGTGTAAAAATTAAATGCCTTTTTTAAGCAAAGTCCTGTGCCAGCCGGTATGAGTGGTGGGCACTGGCAGTGGGCACACTACAGTCAGTGGAAGTCAGCCTGACACACACTGGCAGGCAACTAACCTTAGATTAAAGTGTAAAAATTAAGTGCCTATTTTTTAAGCAAAGTCCTGTGCCACTCGGTATGACAGGGGTGGGCACTGGCAGTGGGCACACTACAGTCAGTTGAAGTCGGCCTGACACACACTAGCAGCAGGCAAGCAGCTGAAATTACATTAAAGTGTAAAAATTAAATGCCTTTTTTAAGCAAAGTCCTGTGCCAGCCGGTATGAGTGGTGGGCACTGGCAGTGGGCACACTACAGTCAGTGGAAGTCAGCCTGACACACACTGGCAGGCAACTAACCTTAGATTAAAGTGTAAAAATTAAGTGCCTATTTTTTAAGCAAAGTCCTGTGCCACTCGGGATGACAGGGGTGGGCACTGGCAGTGGGCACACTACAGTCAGTTGAAGTCGGCCTGACACACACTGGCAGGCAACTAACCTTAGATTAAAGTGTAAAAATGAAGTGCCTTTTTTTTAAGCAAAGTCCTGTGCCACACGGGATGACAGGGGTGGGCACTGGCAGTGGGCACACTACAGTCAGTTGAAGTCGGCCTGACACACACTAGCAGCAGGCAAGCAGCTGAAATTACACTAAAGTGTAAAAATTAAATGCCTTTTTTATGCAAAGTCCTGTGCCAGCCGGTATGAGTGGTGGGCACTGGCAGTGGGCACACTACAGTCAGTGGAAGTCAGCCTGACACACACTGGCAGGCAACTAACCTTAGATTAAAGTGTAAAAATTAAGTGCCTTTTTTTAAGCAAAGTCCTGTGCCACACGGAATGACAGGGGTGAGCACTGGCAGTGGGCACACTACAGTCTGTGGGCCTGCAGCTCCTCACACACAGGCAGGCCAGGCAACTGCAATATGTATATAAAGGAAAAAAAAAAAGCAGACTAATGTTGCAGCCCTAAAAAGGGCTTTTTGGGGTGCTGTCAGGACGCTGTCCTTACAGCAGAGATCAGATGAGTCTTTCAGGACTGGAGTGGACACTGAATTCACTAGCCTAGCTATCGATTTCCCAATTAAATCAGCAGCAGTTACAGTCTCCCTCCTCTCACTAAGACTGCAGCTTCAGAATGAATCTAAAATGGATGCTGTGCAGGAGGTGGGAGGGTCTGGGAGGGAGGGTATGCTGCTGATTGGCTGGAATGTGTCTGCTGACTGTGAGGTACAGGGTCAAAGTTTGCTCAATGATGATGTATAGGGGGCGGACCGAACATCGCATGTGTTCGCCCGGCAGAGGCGAACGCGAACAAGCTATGTTCGCCGGGAACTGTTCGCCGTCGGATAGTTCGGGCCATCTCTAATGTACAGTTTGATTTTGTTTTGGTAAGTTTTGTGCTTGATATCAGTTATGGTATAGCTCAGTGACCAGTCTGATACGGGAATCATTGTGTAAATATTAGTGGCAGTTTAGCGGTGACATTGTCCTATAGTTGATGATTCTGCTTAATGTTTGTATATCTGTGGCTGTTATACTGAATTGTAGATTTGTTTGGCATAATTAATACAGGTACTACAGTGTAGAAATGTGGTGCTTGTAGTTCTGTGCCAAAAGTATTGGGACAACTCCTAGAGATCGATAGCAGTGTTTTATTTTTGTAGCAACCATTGTGGTGTTTGTATTCCTGTACAATGGAAAGCTGTCACGGATGGTGTACAGGAAACAAGACAATACAATATAAACAATGACTCACTGGATCCACAACTAAGGAACAAAAGGGAGACCCCTGCATGAGACCTGCCGCTCTCCCTTATTGCTCAGCCTATGCGACCACCCCAAAGGTGGATGGGCGCATATCCACGTACCTCAACTATCTTACACCTGAAGACCCTACAATAGTGAGGGGACACGACCACCGGCTCCCTACACAGACACGGAGGGAGTCAGGGTCACCTGGATCCAGAAAACAGAAAATCATAAATATATAAACAGCACTTATCTTGCAGACGACTGGGGACTGTGGACTGGGAACTAGGAACAGCATGAACACACACTCCAGGAAGTTGTATAAGCCACACACTACTGCATTCTGGGGAGGAATTTAAAGGGCAGCAATCAGTCCAACTGCATGACAGCTGAGATAGACTAACGAGATGAGGAACTTAACCAAACAAAGAAACTCAAGGAGGAGGATCTGGAAAGCTCCTGTCAGAGCTTCTCAACTGTCTGGTTGTGACAGTACCCCTCCCTCTACGAGTGGACTCCGGACACTCAGGGCCCACCTTCTCAGGATGGGACCTATGGAAAGCCCTGATAAGACGAGTGGCCTTAATGTCCGTCACTGGGACCCACATCCTCTCCTCAGGACCATAACCCTCCCAATGAACGAGGTACTGGAGGGAACCGCGGACAAGACGAGAATCCACAATCCTAGAGACCTGAAATTCAAGATTTCCATCAACCATAATCGGAGGAGGAGGCAAAGGCGAGGGTACAATAGGTTGAACATAAGGTTTCAATAAGGACTTATGAAAAACATTATGGATCTTCCAAGTCTGAGGAAGATCAAGACGGTAGGCAACAGGATTGATGACAGACAGGATCTTGTAAGGCCCAATAAACCTAGGACCCAACTTCCAGGAGGGAACCTTCAATTTGATATTCTTGGTAGACAACCACACCAGATCACCAACATTCAGGTCCGGACCAGGCACACGTCTCTTATCTGCCACACGCTTATAACTCTCACTCATGCTCTTTAGATTATCCTGAATATTTTGCCAAATAGATGACAAAGACGAGGAGAATCTGTCCGCATCAGGTAAACCAGAAGACCCCTCTCCCGAGAAAGTCCCAAACTGCGGATGAAACCCATATGCACCAAAAAATGGTGACTTATCAGAGGACTCCTGACGACGGTTATTTAAAGCAAACTCAGCAAGGGACAAAAAAGAACACCAATCCTCCTGATTCTCCACAAAACAGCGCAGATATGTCTCCAGATTCTGATTGACGCGCGCTGTCTGGCCATTCGACTGCGGGTGGAAAGCAGAAGAGAACGACAACCGAACCCCCAAGCGAGAACAGAAAGCCTTCCAGAATCTGGAAACAAACTGCGTGCCCCTATCAGAGACTATGTCTGAAGGAATACCATGCAATTTGACAATGTGGTCAATAAATGCCTGCGCCAGCGTCTTAGCATTGGGCAAACCAGGAAAAGGGATGAAATGCACCATTTTGCTAAAACGGTCCACCACCACCAGAATCACAGTCTTCCCCGAGGAACGAGGCAAGTCCGTTATGAAGTCCATGGACAGATGTGTCCAAGGACGGGAAGGAATAGGTAAGGGAAGGAGAGGACCTGATGGCCGTGAATGAGGGACTTTGGCACGAGCGCAAGTCTCGCAAGCTGCCACAAAACCCTCAACCGACTTACGAAGCGCAGACCACCAGAATCTCCGAGCGATGAGATCCAGTGTGGCTATTGCCCCCGGGTGCCCAGCAAGGACCGTATCGTGGTGTTCCTTAAAAATCTTGTGTCTCAAAGCGAGAGGCACAAACAACCTCCCAGGAGGACAAAGATCAGGAGCCTCTGACTGGGCAGCCTGCACCTCTGCCTCCAATTCAGGAAAAAGAGCAGAGACCACCACACCTTCAGCCAAAATGGGACCCGGGTCTTCAAAATTCCCACCTCCCAGAAAACAACGTGACAGGGCATCTGCCTTCACATTCTTAACCCCAGGGCGGAACGTGACAACAAAATTAAACCTTGAAAAGAACAAAGACCATCTGGCCTGTCTCGGGTTCAGACGCTTGGCTGACTCCAAGTAGGCCAGATTTTTATGGTCAGTAAACACGGTAATAGGGTGTCTGGCTCCCTCTAGCCAATGGCGCCATTCCTCAAAAGCCAACTTGATGGCCAACAATTCCCTATCTCCCACATCATAATTTCTCTCTGCGGAGGAGAGTTTCTTCGAGAAAAAGGCACACGGTTGCCATTTGGCAGGAGAGGAACCCTGAGACAAGACCGCACCCACCCCTACCTCAGAAGCATCAACCTCAACTATGAAGGGTAACGAAATATCAGGTTGTACCAGGATGGGAGCGGAAGCAAAACTCTCCTTGATATTAGAAAAGGCCTCACGTGCCTCTACCGACCAGGAAGAAAAATCTACCCCCTTTCTGGTCATATCAGTGAGTGGTTTAACAACAGAGGAATAATTCAAAATAAATTTCCTGTGATAATTGGCAAAGCCCAAAAAACGCATCAGCGCCTTCTGATTCTCAGGAAGCTCCCACTCAAGCACAGCGCGGACCTTCTCGGGGTCCATGCGAAAACCAGAAGTGGAGAGAAGAAACCCCAGAAATTGAATTTCTGGAACCGCAAACACACATTTTTCCAGTTTCGCGTATAATTTATTCTCCCGCAGGATGAGCAAGACCTGACGTAAATGTTCCTTATGAGTCTTGAAATCAGGAGAAAAAATCAAAATGTCATCCAAATACACTAATACAAATTTTCCCATTAAATGATAAAAAATGCTGTTCACGAAATGCTGAAAAACGGCTGGGGCATTCATCAAACCAAAAGGCATAACCAAATTCTCAAAATGGCCCTCAGGGGTATTGAAAGCCGTCTTCCATTCGTCTCCTTCTCTGACCCTGACCAGGTTGTATGCCCCTCTTAGGTCTAATTTGGAAAAGACTTTAGCCCCAACAACCTGGTTAAACAGGTCCGGGATCAGAGGAAGCGGATAAGGGTCACGAATAGAGATACTGTTCAGCTCCCTGAAATCCAGACAAGGTCTTAAAGAACCATCTTTTTTCTTAACAAAGAAAAAACCATACGACCCACATACGAGGGTCGTATGTGTCCTTTTCTCAGACTCTCAGAGATATAAGCACGCATAGCGACCCTCTCAGGTTGGGAAAGATTGTATAAACGAGATTTAGGCAGCTTGGCGCCTGGGATGAGATTAATAGGGCAATCGTACTCCCTGTGCGGGGGCAAATCCTGAACTCCACTCTCAGAGAAGACATCCGAAAATTCAGAGAGGAAAGGTGGTACAGTCTTAGTAGAAACCTCAGAAACAGATGTCATGAGGCAATTCTCTCTGCAAAAGTCACTCCAACCATTTATTTGCCTCGTTTGCCAATCAATGGTGGGGTTATGTTTAGTGAGCCAGGGTAGTCCCAACACTAGAGGAGTAGGCAAACCGCTAAGGACGAAACATGACACATCCTCAACATGAGCGTCACTCACAATTAAACAGATATTGTGAACTATGCCCTTTAATGATTTCTGAGAAAGTGGAGCGGAATCAATAGCAAAAACAGGAATATCTTTTCCCAAAGTGCATACCTGGAAACCATGAGTTATTGCAAATTGATTATCAATGAGATTGACAGCTGCTCCACTATCCACAAAAAATCTCACAAAAAATGCTTTTGCTCTCTAGCGCCACCCTAGCAGGCAGGACAAAACGGGAACTACAAGCAAACGGAAAACCTTCAATTTCAGCCTCAACCCTGCCAATAGTAACAGACGGAACATTTTTAAAAGATTTTTTCCTTTTTGTTTCTTTATTACTCCCAGAAAACTGCCTGAATCTCCTAGAGGGACAAACATTTGCCAAATGATTTATACCTCCACAACAAAAACAAACCCTCCCATGCGGGCTGAATCTTCTATTGTCAGAGGCAATCAACCCCAGCTGCATGGGCTCCTGCTCAGAAGGGGCTGACAGCGACTGAGACCCCTGCGCACAGAAAGAGACCGCTGCACTGTCCCGGGACTGAGTATGACAGGAAGGAGAGATCTCTCCTCTCTCTCTAAGATGCCTGTCAATATGAACGGCCTGAGACATAGCAGAATCCAAGGAGGTAGGTCTCTCATGAAAGGCAAATGCATCTTTCAATCCCTCTGAAAGACCATGGCAAAATTGACTTCGGAGTGCAGCATCATTCCAACCAGTATCAGCTGCCCATCTCCGAAATTCTGAGCAGTATATCTCTGCGGATTGTTTACCCTGGCATAACAGACGTAGTCTAGACTCAGCCAGAGCAATACGATCCGGTTCATCATATATCTGACCCAGGGCTAAAAAGAATTCATCCACTGAGCGGAGGGGCCGTGCCCCCTTTGGTAGCGAAAAGGCCCAAGACTGAGCGTTACCCCTGAGCAGCGATACAATGATCCCCACCCTCCGTTCTTCATCACCAGAGGAATGGGGAAGAAGGCGAAAATGGAGTTTGCAAGCCTCTTTAAAACGCACAAAATTCTCACTACCCCCAGAGAACGTATCCGGGAGCGAGATATCTTAGGCTCAGCACAAACTCCATGAACGCAAGCTGAACCGGTCACTTGAAACTGAGAAAAAATCCTACGGAGATCAGCTACCTCCAATGAAAGACCCTGGAGGCGTTCAGCCAAAAGTGAAACCGGATCCATGCTTGAGACGGTTTTGGCGGCTTATAATGTCACGGATGGTGTACAGGAAACAAGACAATACAATATAAACAATGACTCACTGGATCCAAAACTAAGGAACAAAAGGGAGACCCCTGCATGAGACCTGCTGCTCTCCCTTATTGCTCAGCCTATGCGACCACCCCAAAGGTGGATGGACGCATATCCACGTACCTCAACTATCTTACACCTGAAGACCCTACAATAGTGAGGGGACACGCCCACCGGCTCCCTACACAGACACGGAGGGAGTCAGGGTCACCTGGATGCAGAAAACAGAAAATCATAAATACATAAACAGCACTTATCTTGCAGAAGTATGATTTTTGCTGCTGGGTGGATAGCGGATAAATATCAGGAGTCTTGTAGGCTGATGTTGAGTTTGGAAGGAGAAGTGGAAGATTTAAAAGTAGAAATTGGTAAATTGAAAACTCTTGTCCAGCAGACAGCTGAAGCTAGCACTAATTATGAATGTACTGTTAGGTGTAATACTGAGCTGCGCAAGGAGAATGAATGGTTATCTGAAAGCCTGATGATGCACAGGTTGCTGTAAGGGAATTTTCTGCTCTCTGAGGGGGACAGAAGATGAACATTCTCAGTGCTTAGTGCAGCCAGAGTCATTGAAACAACCGTTAAAGAGTAATGTGTCTGGGGTTAGAGGCAATGTATGGGCTGTAGGTATGGAGAAGTCTGAGGACTGTGGTTCAGATACTGGAACTGACTCAGGGATGGAGATGGACAATTTGTCTGACCCTAAAATTGGATGTGTTAAAACAATGCCAGAAGATACCTCAAATGAGTCTGTGGTAAGTGGAGTCAATATAGATGGTAGTGTGCGATCTAGTCATGCTAGGATGGTTAATGTTGTGGAGCAAGGCAGATCATCATGTGCCCAGAGAAGGTATTGTGCAGTCAGACAAGCTATTTGTTGTTTTACATGCAGGGAATTTGGGCACATTGCACGATATTGTGACGTCGCTAATGGCAAGAGACACAGGTATGTTAAGTACCCCAGAACCACACCTAGAAGTAAAGTGGTTTATTCAGCAAGGTGGGGTAATGGTCCCAGACAGGGTTTTTTGCAAATGCATAGAAGCCAGGGACAGCCAAGGCCATGGATCAAGGAAGCAGATTTTAAATCCCAATATGAACGGTTAAAATGTGAAAATATGAAGCTTAGAGAGGAAAGAGATTGCTTACTGGAATTTAGCAGAGTTTCTAATTTTGTGTGCCAGAGAAGAGGAAATTAAGAGATGTTATTGAGGTCTTTGTAAACCATTTTACTGTTTGTATTTAACCGCTTCCCATCTGGGCCATTTGCCCCCTTCCTGACCAGGCCTAATTTTGCAAAACTGACATATCTCACTTTATGTAGTAATAACTTTGGAACGCCTTTACTTATCCAAGTCATTCAGAAATTGTTTTCTCGTGACACATTGTACTTCATAATAGTCATAAATTTGAGTCAATATATTTCACCTTTATTTATGAAAAATCAGAAATTTACCAAAAATTGTGAAAAATTCGCAATTCTAATTTTCTCTGCTTTTAAAACAGAAAGTGATACTTCATAATATATTTATTACTTAACATTCCCCATATGTCTACTTTTCATTATCATCATTTTGGAAATGTCATTTTTTTTTTTAGGACGTTAGAAGGCTTAGAAGTTTAGAAGCAATTCTTCAAATTTTTAAGAAAATTGCAAAAATCCACTTTTTAAGGACCAGTTCAGTTCTGAAGTCACTTTGTGGGGCCTACATAGTGAATACCCCCATAAATGTAGAAACTACACCCCTCAAGTTACTTAAAACCGATTTTACAAACTTTGTTAACCCTTTAGGTGTTCCACAAGAATTAAAGGAAAATGGAGATCAAATTTTTAAATTTCACTTTTTTGGCAGATTTTTCATTTTAATCCAATTTTTTCTTTAACACATCGATGGTTAACAGCCAAACAAAACTCAATATTTATTACCCAGATTCTGCGGTTTACAGAAACACCCCACATGTGGTCATAAACTGCTGTATGGGCACACGGCAGGGCGCAGAAGAAAAGGAACTCCACATGGTTTTTAGATGCCATGTCCCATTTGAAGCCCCCCTGATGCACCCTTACAGTAGAAACTCCCATTTTGGAAACTAGGGGATAAGGTTCCAGTTTTATTGGTACTATTTTTGGGTACATATGATTTTTTGATCATTCATTATAACACTTGGGGCAAGGTGACCAAAAAATTTGTTGTTTTAGCACAGTTTTTATTTATTTATTTTTACAGCGTTTACCTGAGGGGTTCGGTCAAGTGACATTTTTATAGAGCAGATTGTTACAGATGTGGTGATACCTAATATGTATATTTTTTTCTTATTTATTAAAGTTTTACACAATAATAGCATTTTTGAAACAAAAAAATTATGCTATAGTTTTTTTTATTTTTTGAGAGATTTTCATATGTAGGGGCTAATTTTTTGCAGGATAAGGTGACAGTTTTATTGGTACCATTTTGTGGGACATACGCCTTTTTGATCACTTGGTGTTGCACTTTTTGTGATGTAAGGTGACAAAAATTGCTTGTTTTGACACAGTTTTATTTTTATTTTTTTACGGTGTTCACCCGAGGGGTTAGGTCATGTGATATTTTTATAGAGCTGGTTTTTACGGACGCGGCAATACCTAATATGTATACTTTTTTTTTTATTTCACTTTAACACAATGAAAGCATTTTTTAAACCAAAAAAAAGATGTTTTAGTGTCTCCATGTTCTAAGAGCTATAGTTTTTTATTTTTTGAGAGAATTTCTTATGTAGGGGCTCATTTTTTGTGGGATGAGGTGATGGTTTTATTGGTACCATTTTGTGGGACATACGCTTTTTTGATCACTTGGTGTTGCACTTTTTGTGATGTAAGGTGACAAAAATTGCTTGTTTTGACACAGTTTTATTTTTATTTTTTTTACGGTGTTCACCCCTGAGGGGTTAGGTCATGTGATATTTTTATAGAGCTGGTTTTTACGGACGTGGCAATACCTAATATCTATACTTTTTTTTTTTTATTTCACTTTAACACAATAATAGCATTTTTGAAACAAAAAAAAAAGATGTTTTAGTGTCTCCATGTTCTAAGAGCTGTAGTTTTTTTATTTTTTAAAAGATTTTCTTATGTAGGAGCTCATTTTTGCGGTATGAGGTGACGGTTTTATTGGTACCATTTTGTGGGACATACGCCATTTTGATCACTTGGTGTTGCACTTTTTGTGATGTAAGGTGACAAAAATGGCTTTTTTTGCCATTTTTTTTTATTCCTTACTTGGGGATTTTTTTTTTTATATGTGAAACATTATTATTATTTTTTTTTACACTTTTCATCCCCCTTAAGGTGATACAAGACCTCTGGGGGACATTTACTACACTTTTATTTATTTTTATGAAATGAAAAAGGAAACTAAAACAAGGAATTACCAAATTAAAAACAAAAGAAGGAAGGTATATGGAAGAAGATAAAGAACTAGCTGACTGCCTCAATGAATATTTCTGTTCAGTTTTTACAAAGGAAAATGAAGGAGAAGGACCTCAGTTAGGAAAGAAGACTAATGAATCTTTTGATGCAAGTGTCTTTACAGAGGAAGAGGTTCTAAGTCAGCTGTCTAAAATTAATACAAATAAGTCACAGGGGCCTGATGGGATACACCCAAAGCTATTAAAAGAGCTCAGCGGTGAACTAGCAAAACCTTTAACAGATTTATTTAACCAATCACTGGCAACAGGAGTTGTCCCAGAAGATTGGAAATGAGCAAATGTTGTGCCCATTCACAAGAAAGGTAGTAGGGAGGAATCGGGCAACTATAGGCCAGTAAGCCTGACATCAATAATGGAAACCATACTTAAGGAGAGGATTGTGGAACATCTAAAATCCCATGGATTGAAAGATGAAAAACAGCATGGGTTTACTTCAGGGAGATCATGTCAAACTAATCTTATTGATTTTTTTGATTGGGTGACTAAAATAATAGATGGAGGATGTGCAGTAGACATCGCTTATCTAGACTTTAGTAAGGCTTTTGATACTGTCCCTAATAGAAAGCTTATCAATAAAGTGCAGTCTTTGGGCTTGGACTCCCATATTGTTGAATGGATTAGGCAGTGGCTGAGGGACAGGCAACAGAGGGTTGTAGTAAATGGGGTATATTCAGACCAAGGTCTTGTTACCAGTGGGGTACCTCAGGGATCTGTTCTGGGACCCATATTGTTTAATATCTTTATCAGCGAAATTGCAGAAGGCCTCGATGGTAAGGTGTGTCTTTTTGCTGATGACACAAAGATTTGCAACAGGGTTGATGTTCCTGGAGGGATACACCAAATGGACAAGGACTTAGGAAAACTAGAGGAATGGTCAAAAATCTGGCAACTAAAATTTAATGTTGATAAGTGCAAGATAATGCACCTGGGACGTAAAAATCCAAGAGCAGAATATAAAATCAGTGATACAGTCCTAACCTCAGTATCTGAGGAAAGGGATTTAGGGGTCATTATTTCAGAAGACTTAAAGATAGGCAGACAATGTCATAGAGCAGCAGGAAATGCTAGCAGAATGCTTGGGTGTATAGGGAGAGGAATTACCAGTAAAAAGAGGGAGGTGCTCATGCCGCTCTACAGAGCACTAGTGAGACCTCATTTGGAGTATTGTGCTCAGTACTGGAGACCATATCTCCAGAAGGATATTGATACTTTGGAGAGAGTTCAGAGAAGAGCCACTAAACTGGTACATGGATTGCAGGATAAAACTTACCAGAAAAGATTAAAGGACATTAACATGTATAGCTTGGAAGAAAGATGAGACAGAGGGGATATGATAGAAACTTTTAAATACATAAAGGGAATCAACAAGGTAAAAGAGGAGAGAATATTTAAAAGAAGAAAAACTGCTACAAGAGGACATCGTTTTAAATTAGAGGGGCAAAGGTTTAAAAGTAATATCAGGAAGTATTACTTTACTGAGAGAGTAGTGGATGCATGGAATAGCCTTCCTGCAGAAGTGGTAGCTGCAAATACAGTGGAGGAGTTTAAGCATGCATGGGATAGGCATAAGGCCATCCTTCATATAAGATAGGGCCAGGGGCTATCCATAGTATTTAGTATATTGGGCAGACTAGATGGGCCAAATGGTTCTTATCTGCCGACACATTCTATGTTTCTATGTTTTTCACTGTTGATTTCTCCTGTAACTAGGGCTGACATAGTAGCCCCAGTTACAGGAGAAATACACCCCCCCCCAGAGAGGCTGTACAGCGCAATACAGCTCCGTACAGCGCAATACAGCGCCGTACAGCCTCAGTGCAGGGCTGATCGAGGTCTCTGAAAGACCTCACACAGCCCCTGCACTCTCCGGTCCCGGCGGTCACATGACCGCCGGGTCAGAACAGGAAGCGCATATGGTGAGCGCTGTGTATGCAGCGATCCAGAAGGCAGGGACACCTGGGCACTGTCCCTGCCTTCTCTAAGGGTTGCCCTGCTGTCACTGACAGCGTGCAACCCGATCAGCAGCTGCACGATTAGCGTGCAGCTGCAGTTTCTGAACGGACGTTCTGGAACGTCCATTCAGAAATAGAGAACCACCTCCCGGGCGTGATTAAAAAAGATGGAGGAACTCTAAGACCTAATTTAAATAGACTTTTCCCTTTCCCTCTAAACCGGTTTTGGGGACCTTGTAATGTTAAATCCTGCTTCTTTGGTAAAATGAATCTGAAGTTGGTTTGGGGCTGGGCAAATTAGCATTTCAATGACTGGGTGGGAAGAAACTCTCCTGCCAGAGTTAACGGTTCCAGGCGAACCCTCCAAGACATTAATGTGTTAATTCAGTCCTATACAATTGTATGTGTTCCAAAGGTTTTTTGTTTTTTGTATTTGAGTTTCGGTTTTAAGTTAAAATTTACTTTTTACTGAATCTCAATGTCACGACTGTGACTGATCCAGACAGGTCTGGGAGGAGAAGGTCGCAGCGACTTGCTACTCGCGATAACTTGTGAGTTTGCTCCGTGGTTCAGGGTATGTCATCTGGGTTTTGCCTTGTGAACCTTTTTGTCCTGACTGGGAGTTTGTAGGCATCCTTCTCAGGTGAGTCCTGTCTGCCACTCCCAGCTACTATATTAGTTTCAGTTTCACTTGCAGTCATTGCCAGATATAGTCCTTACTTCCAGTTCTATTCTGACCTTTGAAGGAGATCGTTTGATGGTGTTGCTGTGGAGCTCTTGTCCGGCGTGGACTGTCGTGATTGGGATCGCCTTCTCTGCTCGTGACTGGATAAGTCTATCTCTGCTATAGTTTGTTTGTTGCTGTCTTCCCCTGCTGTTCTCCTAGACATGAGTGATGGTGACTAGTGCTCCTATCGGCCTTTCCCCACTCTAGGCTTGTTAGGGTGACTGAGGGTTTTAGGCATCCTGCTCGCCGCACGGGTTCACACCCCGTCTAGGGTATCAGGGCAGACAGGTGCCATCTTAGGGTTAGTCAGGGGTGGCCATACTATTCCCATCCGTAGATAAGGGTCCCCCTTCCCCTCCGTCTGGTGCGACACGACTGCTGCTGGGATAGCGGTCGTGACACTCAATGTATATAGCAAGATTTCCTGTTACTGAACTTTTCTACGTAGTTTTTTCTCTCTCCTTTTTATAGGTTTTCTTTTACTAATCCATTTTTTATTTTTAGGTTTTTATTGTTGTAATCAAGTTTTTTCCTTTTTCATATTTTGACATCTTTTTCGGTTTTATTTTCAGTCATTTTTGTCTATTTTTATTTGGGTATTTCTTTGATTAATTTATATTTACATTTTTCTGCAGTTCTATATTCGATCTTGGCATACTTTTTTCCTTCTATTTCTCTTTTCCAAGTGACAATTCTACACTCCAGGACTCTTCTCTCTTTAACAACCAGAGGTTAACCCCGTATTTATTTTTTACTTCATCAGCAGGAGATTGACTGGAGGAGCCACATTGTGCTGGAGAAAAGTGGGTCTCATTTAATGGGTAACCTTAGCTGGCCAAACACAGGTGTAGCTCAGCTGTGTGTATAGCCCTTTTGGAGGCATACTGGGAATCCAACAAAAGGAGCTCTGGCTTAAAGGCCTTGTGGGAGTGAAAATAGCATTGAGAGTAGCAATAGGCCGCTCTCAGTGCACAAGATTTCTAGCTGTCCGACATAGGCTGTGTAAAAGTCGGGGTTGGACAGACATACCATAAGAAGGAGCCTGGTGGTACCCTCCGTGTACGGTCAAAAGCATGTCCCTGGACTCAGGCAACACTGGTAAGGCTTGGTTAACCAAGGATGGGTTATGGCAGATCCATGTTCGGGGGGGGGAATAGTCCTCTTGTGGGGTCTGACGGCTGCTCATTACATGAAATCTAGTTTTGGGGTGAAGGCCATGAAGCCCCTTTAAAGAATAGAGTAGGTGATCCAAGGGAACTAGTATTTGGAGTATCCCTCTGGAAGGTAGGCAGCGCAATGGTGGCTGCAAAAGTCAATAGTGTAATTAAGCAGAATCCAGTTTCAATCCGGAAGAACTGAGTGATGTACACCTGGCCTGAAGGGTAAACTGAGGCTAAGGATTTGATGCAGGTAGCAGAGGAGGCTCTATCTGGGCTTACTTTGTTGAAACAGGCCGCATCCACTAAACCAGGGGTGCACAACCTGTCTGGTGACAGACATGTATGTCTATGTCTTGTGGCTGCTCACATGCTATTTTCATGTATTCTCCCATTAGATGGAAATCCTGAAGTTGTAACCAGGCATTTATAGTATATAAAATATGTACAATATGCCATAAATACAGTATTTCAGGTGGTAATACTCATTGAACTTTTTTTTATTTTTGGCCGTTGGAATTCCTTCAGTCTGACAATGTGGCCCCCAACCAGAAAAGGTTGTGCACCTCTGCACTAAACCCAGGCCTACTGAAACACAACCAGTTCCCAAGGAAAGTCCCCAACTGCTCTCCTTCATCATATTAAATAGTATATATTCATGCAAGTATGTCTAACGTACAGTAGCACATTTCTTTTAAGTGTATGCGCAAATAAATTACAGTTAATGTCACACATATTTGGGATATGGAAACATTATTCAGGAGAGGTACCACATGTAATAGTGCTGCTGTCACCAGCAGCTAAGAAAAAATTACAGTCAATGTCACTGATATTTGGGATGCGGAAACATTATACAGGAGAGGAGATGTAGCGCAGGTAATGTAACTGTTCGAAGCGGACACCGTCTATGGAAAATGTACACTGGATGTCACAGATATTTTTAGTATGCGCACACGTTAAACAGGAGATGTAGCGCAGATAATGTCACTGTCCGCAGCATCTATGGAAAAAGTACACTGGATGTCACAGATATTTTTAGTATGCACACACGTTAAACAGGAGATGTAGCGCAGATAATGTCGCTGCCTGCAGCATCTACGGAAAAAGTACACTGGATGTCACAGATATTTTTAGTATGCACACACGTTAAACAGGAGATGTAGCGCAGATAATGTCGCTGCCTGCAGCATCTACGGAAAAAGTACACTGGATGTCACAGCTATTTTTAGTATGCGCACACGTTGAAAAGGAGATGTAGCGCAGATAATATCGCTGTTCGCAGCGTCTACGGAAAAATGACACTGGATGTCATAGATATTTTTAGGATGTGCAAACGTTATACAGGAGATGTAGCGCAGGTAATGTAACTTTCCGCAGCGGACACCGTCTACGGAAAAACACACTGGATGTCACAGATATTTTTAGTATGCGTACACGTTAAACAGGAGATGTAGCACAGATAATGTTGATTCCGCAGCTTTTGTGGAAAAAGTACACTGAATGTGACAGATATTTTTAGTATTTGCACACGTTAAACAGGAGATGCAGCGCAGATAATGTTGCTGTCCGCAGCATCTACGGAAAAAGTACACTGGATGTCACAGATATTTTTAGTATGAGCAAACGTGAAACAGGAGATGTAGCGCAGATAATATCGCTGTCCGCAGCGTCTACGGAAAAAGTACACTGAATGTCACAGATATTTTTAGGCTGCGCACACGTTACACAGGAGATGTAGCGCAGATAATGTTACAAGTCTATATATGAATTCCAGTATCTCAAACCTCACTTCAACACAAAACGGTGCACACTTCAGCAGACACACCCCTATGTCTTAATGAGAAAAAAAATCTATATTGTAAACAATATATATAAACAATATATAATAAAAAATCCTAGCTTAGTGTCAGTAAGTTCAAATATAGATGAACATATCTATACACACACAAACCTGAGAGAGAGATCCAGGTTCTATCTAAAACAGGAGATTGGGGCAGAAATTTCTGCATTAACATGTTAAAAGTAATTTGTCACAAAAATAAATTAAAGCTATAAAAGAACTACAAATGTCTAATAATATAGTCATCCGACCAGCTGATAAGGGGGGAGCTGTGGTAGTACAGGATATTGAAGCCTATGACCATGAATCTAAGCGACAGTTGATGGACTAAGATACCTATATAAAATTAAAAGGCGATCCCACAGAAATATATTATAGAGAATTGATTAAATACTGTACAAAGGGATCAGAAAAAGGGATTCTTAACAAGCAAGAATACAAGTTTATCATTAATACACATGGAAGATTACCAATCTTCTACTGTATACCAAGATACACAAGGATCAAAGTCAACCACCGGGAAGACCTATAATATCAGAAATCGACTCAGTTACAGCAAACTTGTCCAAATATATAGATCAATTGCTTCAACCAGGAGTCAAGAATACCCCATCATATATCAAAGACACCACAGATATTATTTCTACAATAGAAAAATTCAAAGTGCAAGAAAACTGGGTGATAGGAACAGCAGATGTTAATTCACTCTACATGATTATTGATCATAAACGAGGGACAGATGTAGTTCATAAACAACTAAATGCAAATGGAACTCTCCACAGGGATCAGATATCATTCCTATCGGGAGGCATAAGCCATATACTTACAAGTTATTATTTAATGTATGACACAGAATGTTATTTGCAGAAGAGAGGAACCGCCATGGGTACCAGAGTTACGCAAATTTATTTATGGCGCAAAGGAAGGAAGATACAATCGCCCCCAGAATGGGGACCTGGTACTCTGGCGTCGTTTCATAGATGACATCCCGGTCAAATGGCGAAACACAAGAACTCAACATATTTCTGCAAGAAATGAATGCCAATGATAGAAACTTAAAATTTACAACCAAAATTACCAAAAGGCAAGTGGAGTTTTTAGATTTGGTAATAAAGATAGAAAATAATAAAATGATATGTCAGACCTTCCAAAAACAGTTATGAAAAATAGCTTTATTTTATTTTCAAATTGTCATCTACCGAGATGGCTGGTGAATGTCCCAACCAGCCAATTCAGAAGAATAAAGAGAGACTGCACAGAAAACATTCAGTTTGAAATAGAGGCAAACAATCTTACACAACAGTTTATGGAAAAAGATTACCCAAAAGAAAAAGTAGAAGCGTTGCTAAATAAAGTCAGATGTATGGCTAGGAAGGATTTTTTTAAAAGATAAGAAGAAGACCAAACAGGAACATACACAAGAAGACATACGATTGATATTACCATATAGAAACATAGAAACATAGAATGTGTCGGCAGATAAGAACCATTTGGCCCATCTAGTCACACTAAATATAAAAAATTTGATAATATAATCCAAAAACATTGGTATAATCTCTTGGATGACAAAATATTTGGGCCAATGTTAAAAGGGGAACCCCAAATCGTATACACTAGAGCAGTGATGCCCAACCTACGGCCCGCGGGCCACATCCGGCCCGCGAAACTGTGTCATGTGGCCCGTGCAGTGACTGAAGGCGGAGCTTGTGCACAGTTGCAGAAGAAACGCGCCTTCGCCGCCATTCCTAATTATACTGTGGGGCAGTACTATTATTAGTTTTTCGGCATCTGAAGACCCCATCTCCCCACACCCGCCCGTACAGACCCCTTCTGGACTCTTAGCCAGGCATCAGAGCACGTCGAAAGAGAAGGTGAGGACGAGTCAGATGGGAGCAGAAGGTCTATCGAGGATGTTTGTCTGGCGAGGTGTGGTAGTGGTGGAAGTGATTGGACCTGAGCCTATTTCTTAATATGTGATTACTATGTCTGGTGCCCATTTGGGCCGACTGGGTTGCTCCTTATGACGCGCTTAGCAATAATAATGAGGGAGAGAGGACTCATAATATTGCACCACAAGGCATTTCTAGAAAGAGTTTCCTGCACTCCACTCCTTAGGTCCATTCACACGTCCGTATGTATTTTGCTGATCCGCAAAACACGGACACCGACAATGTGCGTTACGCATTTTGCGGACCGCACATCGCCCGCACTCTCATAGAAAATGCCTTTTCTTGTCCGCAATTGCATGCAAGAATAGGACATGTTCTTTTTTTTTGCGGAATGGAAGTGCGGATCCGCAAATGCGGACAGCACATTACGGCCCCATTGAAAATGAATGGGTCCGCACCTGTTCTGCAAAATTGCGGAACTGATGCGGACCCATTTTGCAGACGTGTGAATTGACCCTTGGTCTTGCTATGTCCAGAGATGTGCCCCCTTCACAGTAAGGTCCCTTTCACACGAACAATCCGGATTAGGTCCGGATGCATTCAGGAAAACTCACACCATTTCGCAAGTAATTACAGTCAGTTTTGTCTGCGTTTGCATTCGGTGGTTCAGTTTTTTCGCACGGGTGAAATGCGCATTGATGCGTATTTCACGCGCGTGATAAAAAACTAAACGTTTACAAACAACATCTCTTAGCAACCATCAGTGAAAAATGCATCGCATCCGCACTTGCTTGCGGATGCGATGCATTTTTCACGCAGCCCCATTCACTTCTACGGGGCCAACATTGCGTGAAAAATGCAGAATATAGAACATGCTGCGATTTTCACGCAACACACAAGTGATGCTTGAAAAACAACGCTCATGTACACAGAACCATTGAAAACAATGGGTCCAGTAGTGAGGGCGCAATACGTTTGTGCCACCGGAAATCACGCTTGTGTGAAAGGGGCTTAATGCTCATATGCTACCTTCACAGTGGTAATGCCCAGATGTGCCCCCTTCACAGTGGTAATGCTCACATGCCCCCTTCACAGTGATAATGCCCAGATGTGCCCACTGCACAGGGGTAATGCCCAGATGTGCCCCCTGCACAGGGGTAATGCCTAGATGTGCCCTCTGCACAGGGGTAATGCCCAGATGTGCCTCCTTCACAGAGGTAATGCCCAGATGTGCCCCTTCACAGGGGTAATGGCCAGATGTGCCCCTTCACAGGAGTAATGCTCAGATGTGCCCTTTTCACAGTAGTAATGCTCACATGTGCCCCCTTCATGGTAAAAATGCCCAGATGCACCCCCTTTACAGTAAAAATGCCCAGATATTTGCCCCTTCACACGTAGTAATGCTCACACGGCACAGTGTTTGCATTACTTTCTGGCAAAGCTACCTGGTTCTGGCCCACAAAATTTATACCAAGTCTAGTGCGGCCCTCAGATGAAAAATGGTTGGGCACCACTGCACTAGAGCACCAAATTTGGGTATCAAAGTGGCCCCAACAGTTAAAGAAAAAAATCCTGGTAAGAAAGCCAATTGGTTGTCTATGAAAGGCTTTTTCCGTTGTGGTAGTTGTAGCAATTGTCAAATTACAAATTTCCCCCAAAAAACAGAAGAAGTGAAATCCACACAAAATTCATATAGTTACCGAATTAGGGAACATCTGTCATGCTCCACGTAAAGTGTTATATATTTGCTCCAATCTAGCTGTAAAAAACAATATATAAGAAGAACCAAGTGCATTTTTAAAAAACACATAGCCGAACATATAGCAAACATTAAGAAGGGATATAAATTGCATACGGTATAAAAACATTCTAAGAAAGTACATAATAAGGACCCTAGCCAACTGTACTTTACAGCACTAGAAAAAGTAACAAAACAGTGGAGAAGGGGCAACCATATATCCAGGATGTCTAGGGCAGAAACTAAGAAAATATTTGAATTTGGATCCCTTGTCTCGGCAGGATTAAACACCGAAATGGAGTTGTTTGGATTTCTTTGATAGGATGGACGTCTGGTGGTAACGGTAAACCGACGTTCTTATGAATAGACGCCGTTTTCGCTCTCCATCAGACCTCCATCCACCATTATTCAATCAAATCTGATCTATGTATGAAATCCTGAATATCGACTATACAAGTAGAAATAAACATATCTGTTCCCAATATTTTGTAATTATATTATGTTACATTTTTTAACCTCTTAAGGACACATGACGTACCGGTACGTCATGATGTCCTGGTACTTAAGGACACATGACGTACCGGTACGTCATGTGTTGTTCCGATCACTGCCGCCCGGCCGGCAGTGATCGGAACCCGGTGCCTGCTCAAATCATCGAGCAGGCACCTAGGCTAAATGCGCGGGGGGGTCCCGTGACCCCCCCATGTCGGCGATCGCGGCAAACCGCAGGTCAATTCAGACCTGCGGTTTGCTGCGATTTCTGCAGTTTCTGATCCCTGCGGTCCCTGACCGTGGGGATCAGAAACTTTAGTATTCCTAAAATAGATCTGTATCCCTCCCCCTGCACCCCCCGAGTGATTTTAGCCCGGTGGGAGGTGCAGGGGGAGGGTTGCGGGCAGTGCGGGCGGTGCGGGAGGCGGGCGGTGCGGCAGGCGGGATCGCGATCCCCCGCCCGCCTCCCCTTGTATAATCGTTGGTTTCTAGTGGGTATACCAGGGTGCCAGCACATTGCTGGCACCCTAGTATAAACGGCTGACATCTGCGATGCGATGTCAGCCGTTAACCCTTTCCATACAGCGGTCCGTATGGAAAAGGTTAACAGCGCAGGGAGCTCCCTCCCTCTCCCATCGGGGGGCTGCTGTGCCTTTGCAGCCCCCCTATGGGAGAGGGAGAGAGCCCCCAGAGAGCCCCCCTCAGCCCTGTGCTTACCCTTCCCCGTCTGCGCAGTTCTGAGCAGACGGGGAAGGTTCCCATGGCAACAGGACGCCTCTCAGGCGTCCTGCTGTCCATGGTGCTGAACAGATCTGTGCTAAAAGCATAGATCTGTTCAGTGTAAGTAAAATACAGTACAGAACAATATATATTGTACTGTACTGTATTATACAGACATCAGACCCACTGGATCTTCAAGAACCAAGTGGGTCTGGGTCAAAAAAAAAGTTAAAAAAAGTGAAAAAAAAGTAAAAATCAAAAAACACATTTATCACTGATTAAAAATGAAAAAAATAAAATTCCCTACACATGTTTGGTATCGCCGCGTCCGTAACGACCTGATCTATAAAACGGTTATGTTACTTTACCCGAACGGTGAACGCCATAAAAATAAAAAATAAAAAACTATGATGAAATTGAAATTTTGCCCACCTTACTTCCCAAAAAAGGTAATAAAAGTGATCAAAAAAGTCGCATGTACGCCAAAATAGTACCAATCAAACCGTCATCTCATCCCGCAAAAATCATTCCCTACCCAAGATAATCGCCCAAAAACTGAAAAAACTATGGCTCTTAGACTATGGAAACACTAAAACATGATTTTTTTTGTTTCAAAAATGAAATCATTGTGTAAAACTTACATAAATAAAAAAAAAAGTATACATATTAGGTATCGCCGCGTCCGTATCGACCGGCTCTATAAAAATATCACATGATCTAACCCCTCAGATGACCACCGTAAAAAAATTAAAATAAAAACGGTGTAAAAAAAGCCATTTTTTGTCATCTTACGTCACAAAAAGTGTAATAGCAAGCAATCAAAAAGTCATATGCACCCCAAAATAGATGCCAATCAAACCGTCATTTCATCCCGCAAAAAATGAGACCCTACTTAAGATAATCGCCCAAAAACTGAAAAAACTATGGCTCTTAGACTATGGAGACACTAAAACATTTTTTTTGTTTTAAAAATGAAATCATTGTGTAAAACTTACATAAATAAAAAAAATAGTATACATATTAGGTATCGCCGCGTCCGTGACAACCTGCTCTATAAAATTACCACATGATCTAACCTGTCAGATGAATGTTGTCAATAACAAAAAATAAAAACGTGCCAAAAAATCTATTTCTTGTTACCTTGCCGCACAAAAAGTGTAATATAGAGCAACCAAAAATCATATGTACCCTAAACTAGTACCAACAAAACTGCCACCCTATCCCGTAGTTTCTAAAATGGGGTCACTTTTTTGGAGTTTCTACTCTAGGGGTGCATCAGGGGGGCTTCAAATGGGACATGGTGTCAAAAAAACCAGTCCAGCAAAATATGCCTTCCAAAAACCGTATGGCGTTCCTTTCCTTCTGCGCCCTGCCGTGTGCCCGTACAGCAGTTTACGACCACATATGGGGTGTTTCTGTAAACTACAGAATCAGGGCCATAAATAATGAGTTTTGTTTGGCTGTTAACCCTTGCTTTGTAACTGGAAAAAAAATATTAAAATGGAAAATCTGCCAAAAAAGTGAAATTTTGAAATTGTATCTCTATTTTCCATTAAATCTTGTGCAACACCTAAAGGGTTAACAAAGTTTGTAAAATCAGTTTTGAATACCTTGAGGGGTGTAGTTTCTTAGATGGGGTCACTTTTATGGAGTTTCTACTCCAGGGGTGCATCAGGGGGCTTCAAATGGGACATGGTGTAAATAAACCAGTCCATAAAAATCAGCCCTCCAAAAACCATATGGCGCACCTTTCACTCTACGCCCCGCTGTGTGGCCGTACAGTAGTTTACGGCCACATATTGGGTGTTTCTGTAAACGGCAGAGTCAGGGCAATAAAGATACAGTCTTGTTTGGCTGTTAACCCTTGATTTGTTAGTGGAAAAAATGGGTTAAAATGAAAAATTAGACAAAAAAATGAAATTCTCAAATTTCCTCCCCATTTGCCAATAACTCTTGTGCAACACCTAAAGGGTTAACAACGTATGCAAAATCAGTTTTGAATACCTTGAGGGGTGTAGTTTCTTAGATGGGGTCATTTTTGGGTGGTTTCTATAATGTAAGCCTCGCAAAGTGACTTGAGACCTGAACGGGTCCCTAAAAATTTAGTTTTTGTAAATTTCTGAAAAATTTCAAGATTTGCTTCTAAACTTCTAAGCCTTATAACATCCCCAAAAAATAAAATATCATTCCCAAATCAATTCTAACATGAAGTAGACATATGGGGAATGTAAAGTCATCACAATTTTTGGGGGTATTACTATGTATTACAGAAGTAGAGAAACTGAAACTTTGAAATTTGCAAATTTTTCCAAATTTTTTGTTAAATTAGGTATTTTTTGGTGCAAAAAAAATAATTTTTTTGACTTCATTTTACCAGTGTCATGAAGTACAATATGTGACGAAAAAACAGTCTCAGAACGGCCTGGATAAGTCAAAGCGTTTTAAAGTTATCAGCACTTAAAGGGACTCTGGTCAGATTTTCAAAAAATGGCCTGGTCCTAAGGTGTAAAAAGGCTGTGTCCTTAAGGGGTTAAGCAACAATCCAGGGCTAAAATTGTTGTTCAGAGTGGACAACTCCCTGTAAAAATGTAGCCTTCATCCCTCTAATACCCTTTAAGGAGCCTGCAAGAATGAGGTTCTGCAAGAATGAGGTTCTGCCCTCTCCACAGGTATGTCTACTGAATTTACTAGACCAGATAAGGTGCTCTATTTTCACCAAACGACTCATTACACACCTTCTAGCAGCTGCACGGATTTTAGTTGCTGTTTAGTGGCGAAAAAATACCCCTCCTTCAATGGAACAATGGGAACTTAGATGTGATGACATATACAGGATGGAGCAGATTGCAGGATGGGAGAATAGAAGTACCCCTGTGTTCCAAAAAGTCTGAGGCCTTTGGGAGGCTCATAGAGGTTTTCATATCCCTCTGTGAATTTCTTCCCTCTTTCCCCTCTCAGGGCTTAAGAGGACGAAAAGACTATTACTTGTTACATGTCAAAACGGTGGTTGCAATACCCCCCCCCCCCTCATCCCTTCCCATCCCTTCCTCCCCCATTCCCCCCCTACTATGTTATGATAACGCTTCTACATTTCTATATGCAAGTGTGAAATCTAACTAAAGAAAGCCATATATAATGTCATTATCATTTACATTGACAATTGCAATAAATCTTTGTTATGTGCTTGCATGTATGAGCTATTTCTGAATAAAAAAATAAATTTGAACATAAAAATGTAACATTATTCAACAGACATACAGATGGAAACTGATGCCAGGTTTAAAGTTGTATTCAGTTCACAGCTTCCAGCAGTTAGCCACAGAAGGTAAAATAACCTCAAGCACTTCAGTCTGGTCAAAGATAAATCATTTTATTCTTAAATCAATATATTCAAAGCAACTGCACTGACATTTCAAAAGTGTAAAAATTATCAAATTAATATACATTTTAGTAAATGGTTTTTCCTCTAGACAAGAAAATGCCATTTTTAAATTTCAAGGTCATTAAATGATCTCTGTAGCAAGAAAGCAGACATTCAGAAAACGTGCAAAAAATGTCACTGCAGGATCAATGATTGATGTTCAGCATATTAACTTAAGAAGCTAATACTCTGATGGTACTCTAAAGTGCATTCTGCATTTATTTTCATCAGAAAGGCACGTTTAGTAACACACTATACTGAATACATATTCCAGAGGTCTATTACCTGTTCTGTTTTATAGACTTCACACCAATCATATAATGTTACATTTCAATGACTTCATGTTAATAAAAATATCTTATCAATCACTGTCATAAAGAGTTTTCATTTTTTCAGTTTTTGATTCAGGACACAAATATGTTGCTAGCATTGTGATATATAATGGGATACTCTTGCATCTTCATCGTTAGTTATGGATTGGAAGTTAGATTATAATGTAATAAAGGGAGTATTTAAAGGAAAAGTCAACAGAGTACTTGAGATTTCTATTAGGTATTGGACTACAGTAGTTCCTTCTACGATGGCTGCAGGTTATAACATCTTCAAACTACAATGGTATTTCCTGGGATGTCTTAATGGGGTTTTCCAGGCTCCAGATATTGATGACCTATTCTTAGCATAGGTCATCTATTTCAGATTCGTGGGGAGGGAGGCAAAACACAGCACCACCACTGATTAACTACGGCCTCCACATTGAAGGCATTAGGAAGCGCAGGCCATGCCAGGTAACCATTGCTCAGCCCAAGTATATGGGACTTAAAACTGTTCAATATTTCTGTTCTCAGGAAATAAGTAATTGCCAGAGGTGTCTGGTAGCAGCTATCTCCCATCTTCTCAGTCACTGCATACACATATTCGGCCAAGCATGCATACAGCATGTAATGGAAGGATCATGAGAGATAAAATAAGTGCTGGATCTATTGCCTGATGGATACAAAAGGCATCTGATGGACTGCATTGTCAACAATGGGGTTCATAGGGTTTTCTGTCATGAGGCCCAGTAAGATTTAGGAACCAATTAAAAGTGTTGAATAGTATTATGGTTCAAGTTAAAGTGTGTTGAAATCAAAATTGTCATTTGAGGAAAAATATTATTGCAAAGTGGGAGAGCACTGTATATTTGGGGTATTTCTTAGCAACATCATACATTGTGAGGTCCAGTATGCATTGGCTAGTATCAGGGGCATAACTTGAAATGACTGGGCCCCATAGCAAATATTTGAACAGGGTTCCCCGCAGATACTTGCCCGCAACCCCCTCTTATGGTTAGTCTTGATTGCCCACGCATGCCATACTACCTCCCCCCCCCCCACACACATGGTCATATAACACATATAAAGATAAAATAACCAGCAGGTTTGGATTTTTGTTATTCTGAGGTGACTGTCGCAGGAACCTGTGAGACCTCATTTATTTCAATGGCTGCACTGCTACACTGCAATTATTATATGTGCGACTGCTGTCCTGTCCAAGATCACCACGTAGAACCAGCCTAACACACATGAAAAGTGCACCAAACAGAACTGAATTGTGCACTGCCATATATCAATATTGTAGGCTAGAGATCAGCAACCTTCGGCACTTCAGCTGCTGTGAAACTAAAACTCTCACCATGCACACTTACTCTGCTGGTATCAGATACAGCCATATGTACCTGGATGAAGGGGAAGCAGAACTTACAGGAGAGCCATGGCTCCTTCAATGTGATGATCGGCAGGTGCACTGGAACCCCACTAATCAGACTTTTACACAGCAATGTAAAAAAAGTAGGAGAAGCGGAGGATGGTAGCTGCAGTCCTATGTAACACCACTCAATGTTAACTCTCTGAGTATAGATAATGTATTAGATGTCACCTGCAGTCTTATGTAAGACCCAGATAACACAGTTACAAGTCTCTGAGTACAGATAGTAGATGTGCCTGCAATCCTATGTAACACAGCACATAACATGGTGACACGTCTCTGAATAAAGATATTAGATGTTTCCTGCCAGGCTGAAGACTTAATTTTGGGTGTATGGCCTCCTGTGACTGGGGCCGAAGCTAGAGCTGCTTTCCAAGCTGCAGCTTCAGTAAAGGATGGAGGGGGCTGTGGGGCCTGACCTGATTTCTGCCTGGGATGCCTTCAATTATCATTAGGCCCCTCTATCTAGCACAACACTGGACAGAGGCATCATCTTGTAGTATACTAGACCGAAGCCCTGAATGTAATTCATGCTCTGTCTGGCTGCTCATAAACTTGCTCATAAACATACATTCAAGCATACATTTTATTTCATTAGAAGTTGATAGTTTCTTATCTCATACTGCAACAAAATATTGGGGCTGCTGAAATTCAACCTGCCTTATTCTTCTTAATCTGATGGTCCACTAGGTGGTCAATGCGGAGGAACCTAGAAATATTAAAGGTAAAACAATATATTGTAACAAGTTTGCCTGTTTCTGCTTCAAAAAATCTACAATTAGAAAATAAAAATAGATTACAAAAAAAAGATTTAGTATCTGGTTTGGATCACTAAGTAAAAATGTTGATGTTGCCTAAAGCATCAACCACTATTGGTGTGAGGTATATGACCAGCTTTAGTGGGGCTACAGAGAAGCCTGACATTTATGGCCTGGTAGATGATGGCATGAATATTTAAAGGTTTAATTACAGTTATTCTACATCTTTTGTAGTAAAAACACATTTTTAGAGGATCCCTCCACTATAACATCCTTCCAGCAGATAGGGCAGCATGCCTTAAGTCACAAGTCTGCTTTAAATCAATAGCTATTGCCATCTAATAATCTTCTATAAATACTTGCACACAGAATACTGAAAAGAACATTCACTGTAATGCATATGTTACTGGAACAAACAAAATAAGATGTAAAAGCACAATGCAGTCCTTTAGCAGACCTTTTGCACAATGCTGTCCTTTACAAAATGTAAATTACATGTTAAAAAAATAATAGGGCAGGTTTCAACAAAATGTTTGGATAGTTTTAATTACTATGGAAAAAAAGTGCTAAAACCTACAAATTAGTATCTGAAAATATATTTTGGGGCCATGGCACAGATAATTCGGACCACAGATACAAATTTACCTCAACATAGCAAGTCATCATGTAATAAACATTTCATACACTAAGGCCTCTTTCACACTTGCGTTGTCCGGATCCGGCGTGTACTCCACTTGCCGGAATTACACGCCGGATCCGGAAAAACGCAAGTGTACTGAAAGCATTTGAAGACGGAACCGTCTTCCAAATGCGTTCAGTGTTACTATGGCACCCAGGACGCTATTAAAGTCCTGGTTGCCATAGTACTTAAGGACACATG
The DNA here is from genome assembly GCF_905171765.1 of Bufo bufo. Lineage (NCBI taxonomy): Eukaryota > Metazoa > Chordata > Amphibia > Anura > Bufonidae > Bufo > Bufo bufo. The sequence goes on from NC_053390.1 coordinate 185,393,993, forward strand.
ACGTACCGGTACGTCATGTGTTGTTCCGATCACTGCCGCCCGGCCGGCAGTGATCGGAACCCGGTGCCTGCTCAAATCATCGAGCAGGCACCTAGGCTAAATGCGCGGGGGGGTCCCATGACCCCCCCATGTCGGCGATCGCGGCAAACCGCAGGTCAATTCAGACCTGCGGTTTGCTGCGATTTCTGCAGTTTCTGATCCCTGCGGTCCCTGACCGTGGGGATCAGAAACTTTAGTATTCCTAAAATAGATCTGTATCCCTCCCCCTGCACCCCCCGAGTGATTTTAGCCCGGTGGGAGGTGCAGGGGGAGGGTTGCGGGCAGTGCGGGCGGTGCGGGAGGCGGGCGGTGCGGCAGGCGGGATCGCGATCCCCCGCCCGCCTCCCCTTGTATAATCGTTGGTTTCTAGTGGGTATACCAGGGTGCCAGCACATTGCTGGCACCCTAGTATAAACGGCTGACATCTGCGATGCGATGTCAGCCGTTAACCCTTTCCATACAGCGGTCCGTATGGAAAAGGTTAACAGCGCAGGGAGCTCCCTCCCTCTCCCATCGGGGGGCTGCTGTGCCTTTGCAGCCCCCCGATGGGAGAGGGAGAGAGCCCCCAGAGAGCCCCCCTCAGCCCTGTGCTTACCCTTCCCCGTCTGCGCAGTTCTGAGCAGACGGGGAAGGTTCCCATGGCAACAGGACGCCTCTCAGGCGTCCTGCTGTCCATGGTGCTGAACAGATCTGTGCTAAAAGCATAGATCTGTTCAGTGTAAGTAAAATACAGTACAGAACAATATATATTGTACTGTACTGTATTATACAGACATCAGACCCACTGGATCTTCAAGAACCAAGTGGGTCTGGGTCAAAAAAAAAGTTAAAAAAAGTGAAAAAAAAGTAAAAATCAAAAAACACATTTATCACTGATTAAAAATGAAAAAAATAAAATTCCCTACACATGTTTGGTATCGCCGCGTCCGTAACGACCTGATCTATAAAACGGTTATGTTACTTTACCCGAACGGTGAACGCCATAAAAATAAAAAATAAAAAACTATGATGAAATTGAAATTTTGCCCACCTTACTTCCCAAAAAAGGTAATAAAAGTGATCAAAAAAGTCGCATGTACGCCAAAATAGTACCAATCAAACCGTCATCTCATCCCGCAAAAATAATACCCTACCCAAGATAATCGCCCAAAAACTGAAAAAACTATGGCTCTTAGACTATGGAAACACTAAAACATGATTTTTTTTGTTTCAAAAATGAAATCATTGTGTAAAACTTACATAAATAAAAAAAAAGTATACATATTAGGTATCGCCGCGTCCGTATCGACCGGCTCTATAAAAATATCACATGATCTAACCCCTCAGATGACCACCGTAAAAAAATTAAAATAAAAACGGTGTAAAAAAAGCCATTTTTTGTCATCTTACGTCACAAAAAGTGTAATAGCAAGCAATCAAAAAGTCATATGCACCCCAAAATAGATGCCAATCAAACCGTCATTTCATCCCGCAAAAAATGAGACCCTACTTAAGATAATCGCCCAAAAACTGAAAAAACTATGGCTCTTAGACTATGGAGACACTAAAACATTTTTTTTGTTTTAAAAATGAAATCATTGTGTAAAACTTACATAAATAAAAAAAATAGTATACATATTAGGTATCGCCGCGTCCGTGACAACCTGCTCTATAAAATTACCACATGATCTAACCTGTCAGATGAATGTTGTCAATAACAAAAAATAAAAACGTGCCAAAAAATCTATTTCTTGTTACCTTGCCGCACAAAAAGTGTAATATAGAGCAACCAAAAATCATATGTACCCTAAACTAGTACCAACAAAACTGCCACCCTATCCCGTAGTTTCTAAAATGGGGTCACTTTTTTGGAGTTTCTACTCTAGGGGTGCATCAGGGGGGCTTCAAATGGGACATGGTGTCAAAAAAACCAGTCCAGCAAAATATGCCTTCCAAAAAACCGTATGGCGTTCCTTTCCTTCTGCGCCCTGCCGTGTGCCCGTACAGCAGTTTACGACCACATATGGGGTGTTTCTGTAAACTACAGAATCAGGGCCATAAATAATGAGTTTTGTTTGGCTGTTAACCCTTGCTTTGTAACTGGAAAAAAAATATTAAAATGGAAAATCTGCCAAAAAAGTGAAATTTTGAAATTGTATCTCTATTTTCCATTAAATCTTGTGCAACACCTAAAGGGTTAACAAAGTTTGTAAAATCAGTTTTGAATACCTTGAGGGGTGTAGTTTCTTAGATGGGGTCACTTTTATGGAGTTTCTACTCCAGGGGTGCATCAGGGGGCTTCAAATGGGACATGGTGTAAAAAAACCAGTCCATAAAAATCAGCCCTCCAAAAACCATATGGCGCACCTTTCACTCTACGCCCCGCTGTGTGGCCGTACAGTAGTTTACGGCCACATATTGGGTGTTTCTGTAAACGGCAGAGTCAGGGCAATAAAGATACAGTCTTGTTTGGCTGTTAACCCTTGATTTGTTAGTGGAAAAAATGGGTTAAAATGAAAAATTAGACAAAAAAATGAAATTCTCAAATTTCCTCCCCATTTGCCAATAACTCTTGTGCAACACCTAAAGGGTTAACAACGTATGCAAAATCAGTTTTGAATACCTTGAGGGGTGTAGTTTCTTAGATGGGGTCATTTTTGGGTGGTTTCTATAATGTAAGCCTCGCAAAGTGACTTGAGACCTGAACGGGTCCCTAAAAATTTAGTTTTTGTAAATTTCTGAAAAATTTCAAGATTTGCTTCTAAACTTCTAAGCCTTATAACATCCCCAAAAAATAAAATATCATTCCCAAATCAATTCTAACATGAAGTAGACATATGGGGAATGTAAAGTCATCACAATTTTTGGGGGTATTACTATGTATTACAGAAGTAGAGAAACTGAAACTTTGAAATTTGCAAATTTTTCCAAATTTTTTGTTAAATTAGGTATTTTTTGGTGCAAAAAAAATAATTTTTTTGACTTCATTTTACCAGTGTCATGAAGTACAATATGTGACGAAAAAACAATCTCAGAACGGCCTGGATAAGTCAAAGCGTTTTAAAGTTATCAGCACTTAAAGGGACTCTGGTCAGATTTTCAAAAAATGGCCTGGTCCTAAGGTGTAAAAAGGCTGTGTCCTTAAGGGGTTAAGCAACAATCCAGGGCTAAAATTGTTGTTCAGAGTGGACAACTCCCTGTAAAAATGTAGCCTTCATCCCTCTAATACCCTTTAAGGAGCCTGCAAGAATGAGGTTCTGCAAGAATGAGGTTCTGCCCTCTCCACAGGTATGTCTACTGAATTTACTAGACCAGATAAGGTGCTCTATTTTCACCAAACGACTCATTACACACCTTCTAGCAGCTGCACGGATTTTAGTTGCTGTTTAGTGGCGAAAAAATACCCCTCCTTCAATGGAACAATGGGAACTTAGATGTGATGACATATACAGGATGGAGCAGATTGCAGGATGGGAGAATAGAAGTACCCCTGTGTTCCAAAAAGTCTGAGGCCTTTGGGAGGCTCATAGAGGTTTTCATATCCCTCTGTGAATTTCTTCCCTCTTTCCCCTCTCAGGGCTTAAGAGGACGAAAAGACTATTACTTGTTACATGTCAAAACGGTGGTTGCAATACCCCCCCCCCCCCCCCTCATCCCTTCCCATCCCTTCCTCCCCCATTCCCCCCCTACTATGTTATGATAACGCTTCTACATTTCTATATGCAAGTGTGAAATCTAACTAAAGAAAGCCATATATAATGTCATTATCATTTACATTGACAATTGCAATAAATCTTTGTTATGTGCTTGCATGTATGAGCTATTTCTGAATAAAAAAATAAATTTGAACATAAAAATGTAACATTATTCAACAGACATACAGATGGAAACTGATGCCAGGTTTAAAGTTGTATTCAGTTCACAGCTTCCAGCAGTTAGCCACAGAAGGTAAAATAACCTCAAGCACTTCAGTCTGGTCAAAGATAAATCATTTTATTCTTAAATCAATATATTCAAAGCAACTGCACTGACATTTCAAAAGTGTAAAAATTATCAAATTAATATACATTTTAGTAAATGGTTTTTCCTCTAGACAAGAAAATGCCATTTTTAAATTTCAAGGTCATTGAATGATCTCTGTAGCAAGAAAGCAGACATTCAGAAAACGTGCAAAAAATGTCACTGCAGGATCAATGATTGATGTTCAGCATATTAACTTAAGAAGCTAATACTCTGATGGTACTCTAAAGTGCATTCTGCATTTATTTTCATCAGAAAGGCACGTTTAGTAACACACTATACTGAATACATATTCCAGAGGTCTATTACCTGTTCTGTTTTATAGACTTCACACCAATCATATAATGTTACATTTCAATGACTTCATGTTAATAAAAATATCTTATCAATCACTGTCATAAAGAGTTTTCATTTTTTCAGTTTTTGATTCAGGACACAAATATGTTGCTAGCATTGTGATATATAATGGGATACTCTTGCATCTTCATCGTTAGTTATGGATTGGAAGTTAGATTATAATGTAATAAAGGGAGTATTTAAAGGAAAAGTCAACAGAGTACTTGAGATTTCTATTAGGTATTGGACTACAGTAGTTCCTTCTACGATGGCTGCAGGTTATAACATCTTCAAACTACAATGGTATTTCCTGGGATGTCTTAATGGGGTTTTCCAGGCTCCAGATATTGATGACCTATTCTTAGCATAGGTCATCTATTTCAGATTCGTGGGGAGGGAGGCAAAACACAGCACCACCACTGATTAACTACGGCCTCCACATTGAAGGCATTAGGAAGCGCAGGCCATGCCAGGTAACCATTGCTCAGCCCAAGTATATGGGACTTAAAACTGTTCAATATTTCTGTTCTCAGGAAATAAGTAATTGCCAGAGGTGTCTGGTAGCAGCTATCTCCCATCTTCTCAGTCACTGCATACACATATTCGGCCAAGCATGCATACAGCATGTAATGGAAGGATCATGAGAGATAAAATAAGTGCTGGATCTATTGCCTGATGGATACAAAAGGCATCTGATGGACTGCATTGTCAACAATGGGGTTCATAGGGTTTTCTGTCATGAGGCCCAGTAAGATTTAGGAACCAATTAAAAGTGTTGAATAGTATTATGGTTCAAGTTAAAGTGTGTTGAAATCAAAATTGTCATTTGAGGAAAAATATTATTGCAAAGTGGGAGAGCACTGTATATTTGGGGTATTTCTTAGCAACATCATACATTGTGAGGTCCAGTATGCATTGGCTAGTATCAGGGGCATAACTTGAAATGACTGGGCCCCATAGCAAATATTTGAACAGGGTTCCCCGCAGATACTTGCGCGCAACCCCCTCTTATGGGTAGTCTTGATTGCCCACGCATGCCATACTACCTCCCCCCCCCCCCCACACACATGGTCATATAACACATATAAAGATAAAATAACCAGCAGGTTTGGATTTTTGTTATTCTGAGGTGACTGTCGCAGGAACCTGTGAGACCTCATTTATTTCAATGGCTGCACTGCTACACTGCAATTATTATATGTGCGACTGCTGTCCTGTCCAAGATCACCACGTAGAACCAGCCTAACACACATGAAAAGTGCACCAAACAGAACTGAATTGTGCACTGCCATATATCAATATTGTAGGCTAGAGATCAGCAACCTTCGGCACTTCAGCTGCTGTGAAACTAAAACTCTCACCATGCACACTTACTCTGCTGGTATCAGATACAGCCATATGTACCTGGATGAAGGGGAAGCAGAACTTACAGGAGAGCCATGGCTCCTTCAATGTGATGATCGGCAGGTGCACTGGAACCCCACTAATCAGACTTTTACACAGCAATGTAAAAAAAGTAGGAGAAGCGGAGGATGGTAGCTGCAGTCCTATGTAACACCACTCAATGTTAACTCTCTGAGTATAGATAATGTATTAGATGTCACCTGCAGTCTTATGTAAGACCCAGATAACACAGTTACAAGTCTCTGAGTACAGATAGTAGATGTGCCTGCAATCCTATGTAACACAGCACATAACATGGTGACACGTCTCTGAATAAAGATATTAGATGTTTCCTGCCAGGCTGAAGACTTAATTTTCGGTGTATGGCCTCCTGTGACTGGGGCCGAAGCTAGAGCTGCTTTCCAAGCTGCAGCTTCAGTAAAGGATGGAGGGGGCTGTGGGGCCTGACCTGATTTCTGCCTGGGATGCCTTCAATTATCATTAGGCCCCTCTATCTAGCACAACACTGGACAGAGGCATCATCTTGTAGTATACTAGACCGAAGCCCTGAATGTAATTCATGCTCTGTCTGGCTGCTCATAAACTTGCTCATAAACATACATTCAAGCATACATTTTATTTCATTAGAAGTTGATAGTTTCTTATCTCATACTGCGACAAAATATTGGGGCTGCTGAAATTCAACCTGCCTTATTCTTCTTAATCTGATGGTCCACTAGGTGGTCAATGCGGAGGAACCTAGAAATATTAAAGGTAAAACAATATATTGTAACAAGTTTGCCTGTTTCTGCTTCAAAAAATCTACAATTAGAAAATAAAAATAGATTACAAAAAAAAGATTTAGTATCTGGTTTGGATCACTAAGTAAAAATGTTGATGTTGCCTAAAGCATCAACCACTATTGGTGTGAGGTATATGACCAGCTTTAGTGGGGCTACAGAGAAGCCTGACATTTATGGCCTGGTAGATGATGGCATGAATATTTAAAGGTTTAATTACAGTTATTCTACATCTTTTGTAGTAAAAACACATTTTTAGAGGATCCCTCCACTATAACATCCTTCCAGCAGATAGGGCAGCATGCCTTAAGTCACAAGTCTGCTTTAAATCAATAGCTATTGCCATCTAATAATCTTCTATAAATATTTGCACACAGAATACTGAAAAGAACATTCACTGTAATGCATATGTTACTGGAACAAACAAAATAAGATGTAAAAGCACAATGCAGTCCTTTAGCAGACCTTTTGCACAATGCTGTCCTTTACAAAATGTAAATTACATGTTAAAAAAATAATAGGGCAGGTTTCAACAAAATGTTTGGATAGTTTTAATTACTATGGAAAAAAAGTGCTAAAACCTACAAATTAGTATCTGAAAATATATTTTGGGGCCATGGCACAGATAATTCGGACCACAGATACAAATTTACCTCAACATAGCAAGTCATCATGTAATAAACATTTCATACACTAAGGCCTCTTTCACACTTGCGTTGTCCGGATCCGGCGTGTACTCCACTTGCCGGAATTACACGCCGGAATCCGGAAAAACGCAAGTGTACTGAAAGCATTTGAAGACGGAACCGTCTTCCAAATGCGTTCAGTGTTACTATGGCACCCAGGACGCTATTAAAGTCCTGGTTGCCATAGTAGTAGTGGGGAGCGGGGGAGCAGCATACTTACCGTCCGTGCGGCTCCCCGGGCGCTCCAGAGTGACGTCAGAGCGCCCCATGCGCATGGATGACGTGATCCATGTGATCACATGATCCATGCGCTTGGGGCGCCCTGACGTGACTCTGGAGGGCCCGGGGAGCCGCACGGACGGTAAGTATGCTGCTCCCCCGCTCCCCGCTACACTTTACCATGGCTGCCAGGACTTTAGCGTCCCGGCAGCCATGGTAACCACTCTGAAAAAGCTAAATGTCGGCTCCGGCAATGCGCCGAAACGACGTTTAGCTTAAGGCCGGATCCGGATCAATGCCTTTCAATGGGCATTAATTCCGGATCCGGCCTTGCGGCAAGTGTTCCGGATTTTTGGCCGGAGCAAAAAGCGCAGCATGCTGCGGTATTTTCTCCGGCCAAAAAACGTTCCGTTCCGGAACTGAAGACATCCTGATGCATCCTGAACGGATTTCTCTCCATTCAGAATGCATTAGGATAATCCTGATCAGGATTCTTCCGGCATAGAGCCCCGACGACGGAACTCTATGCCGGAAGACAAGAACGCAAGTGTGAAAGAGCCCTAAAATACACAAACAAATTAAATGTATTTTATGTACTGTAATTTCATTTCTTGCATGTACATTGTGTGAACTAATATATGCTCGTTAATCAAATCAAAGGCAGAGATGGTTCTTTCATTTTGAAGATATTGAATCGGACGACCTGGAAAGTATTAAGGGGGAAATTTATCATTATAGGTGTGTTTGAGGCATTTTGTAGACTGAAGTTGCTTTGCGCACCTGCAGCAAATTTATGAAAATGATGCTTGTTTTTATTAAATTTGGATCAAGTGTGATCTGGTTTAACCAATGTAAAAAAAATATGCCAGGAGTTACCCTGCATAGAGATGCCACTTTTTTGTGACTTTTTAAAAAGTTGCACACCATAAATAAGACATAAAAGTGGCTAAGCTAATCAAAAGTCGCAAAATTGTACCAAAATTTTACCAAAATGCACAAAATGGTGCATGCGACATTGCTTACCACATTTTTATGTCACAAAACTGACATAGCAGATTTGATTAATGTATTCCTATATACTTTCTGTTTAAGACTTTGATGAGACAAATTCCAGCTATGTGTGAGAAAATGCAATGCCGTTCCATCTGAAGATTGCAGGGAAATCTTTCTCTCCCAAAGAATTCTGTATTACATTGATCGCATCCCATATAGTGGTCTAAAATGTATAAGGCCATAAAAACGCCATCTAAAAAAAGGTTATCTGCAGACCAAACTAATAATCCTCCAGACCAAACAAAATTTTGACAGTAGCAGTTATTGTATTTTTTCTCATTGGAAATGTTTTTATTGTTTAGACTCTGGTCACTGTTGAGACTTTGTGGCATGGGAATATTTTTTCTATAAGTAAGGGAAAATTCACTGTGCACCTTTTGCCTGCTAGTCAAATTCACGAGGGTCTGTAACGTGAGTCGTGTGACTGTTATCTACATTTATATTTTATATACATGCATAGTACTGATCTAGAAGAATTACATTTATAATTGTATATGTAATTGTTATTACATATATGCAAATATCTAATATGCTTAATAACTGGTTGGTTCTGTATGACTTAGTATATAACATCAAGGCTGAAATGAACTAACATTAATATTTGACTATGCAGTTGCAAAATAAAGTAAGTAAACTTTTTAAATTAATTATTTTTCTCTTGTCTAGATTAATAATAAAGTGTGGTCTCAATCACAATTATAGACAAACACCATGTAACTAAACTAATAACACAAACAGTTGAACTGTTGCACTTTTATTGAGCACATTGAATAAACAATGTACAGAGAAAAAAGTAAGCAACAAAGGGTGTTTTAATTAGGCAAATTCGTTCGAAAATGGGGATTTTACAGGTGCATTATATAAAGTCACACAAAGCCTGGTTACTGACAAATATGGTCTTATCAAGAAACACTGGTTATTGTGAACCATTTCTCAAGGAAATCAACTTTTAAAAAGTCTCAGAAAATGTGTGATACACAAGTACGAAGCTGGGAAAGGCTACAAAAGCATTGCTAAAGATTTATGTGTAATCCATAGGTAGACAAAATATCTACAAATTGAGGGGGAGAAGAAAAAAAGCACAGAATGGAGGAACAGAGGGAGGATAGATTAACAATGTATAGTCAACATTCTTTTTTCAACTGTAGAGTAGCGTTAAGGAAATTACATTAGACTTAAATTCCTAAATGAATAATCTCCATGCTTATAATATATGGGTGATCCACATAAACACCATGGGGGTCATTTATCAAACCAGATACGTCATATTTTTGGTCTAAAAAGGTTGCACACCATGACAAGCAACTTTTTTTGTGACATTTCTGAGACATTTTGGAGCCATGCCACTTTTCAATGTGGTCTATGTTTAAGGCAGAAAAGTGAGATTAGACCAGGATTATAGCACATTTACTGTCTGCTACACTTGAAATGTTGCATAAATGTCATTTTGTTTCAGCTTTACAATTCATTCCTGGATAGAACTTTACAGTGGGCTTACATTTTCTGAAACCTAACAGAAGTGTGGATAAATACTATATGCACATGCCAACTTTTCAAATCTCTTCACATTACTGTTGGGTTCTTTATTACTTTTGACAGCAAGACTATTAAAGCATATAGAGCTATTCTTGCTTTCAAAATGGCAGAAACCTTGACAGAACTCAGACGCATTTCTTCTGAGTATAACTAAATAATAAAAACACATTTACTGTAGCTTAAAGTGGACGCAGGGATTCAGATTTTTTTGAATTCATAAAGACATTTGACTAATCCTTTCTTATGTGTCCTGTCTAGCAGCTGAATCAATAAATTAAATATTTTATTGCATTATCTTGGCATGTGTTAGTACATTTCAGGGCTAGCAAGCTGTGTACAAAAGTACAAAGAACTCAGCATTGCCAAAAGAACATCTGTTTGTATCATGTTTCTTGTAAACTCAGTGGCATAAACCGGAGGTGACACAAAGTCCTGTCCATATGAGACAGCATTCCAAGTAGCGTATTCTATTCTTTGCTAAAACAGGCAAAATATGTGCAATCAGTATTTTTTTACATTCAAAAGCAACTTAGTGTCTATTCACACTGCAGTCTGGTGTCTCCATTTCTTAAACATGCATTTTGTAATGTATTTATTTATTTATTTATTTATTTATGTATTTATCTTTCTTAGGGTACTTTCACACTAGCGGCAAGGAACTCCGGCAGGCTGTTCCGGTGGGTGAACAGCCTGTCAGATCCAAGCTGCCGCTAGTGCACACGTGCCCCCGGACTACCACTCCGGCCCTATTGTCTATAATGGAGGATGGCGGGAGTTTCGTCGGCAGCATGGCAAACATGCCGAGAGGTGGCCGGAAAAAACTACTACACAGCCTGCCAGAGTTCCCTGCCGCTATTGTGAAACTAGCCTTATATAGTGTTGATGTATTCCATAGGGCTTAACAGACATTGTCATTGTGGGACACACAATTTTTGACCAATTTCTATGAGGCCCTGCGCAAATCCATATTTTTTCTGTATCCATGTGGCCATTCCTCAACTTATAGAACATGTCCTATTCTGGTCTGTATTGCAGCATGAATAGACCTTTCTATTGTCAGAAATGAAAAAAAAAAATACAGAATATATGCATAGGACATTCATATTTTGCTGGGCCATTGTTTGCAGACTAAAACATGGATGTTTGCATGAAGCCATAGTCAGATTTGAACCCAGGACCCCAGCACTCCAAGGTACCAGGGCTAATCACTGAGCCACCATTCTGCCCAATATCTAACTGGAAAGCATAAATGAAAAAAAAAATATCTTAGATTTCCTTTCATTAAATTGGGTAAAAATGCAGATGGCCTGCCAAAGACAATGTGATGAAATAGAAGCTAACTGATGGTAACTGGAATTTGTCATTGGAAATTTTGGACCATAGGGAAATATTTCTCTGTTTTTCGAAAACATCTGTGAACAGAATGTTAATTATTAAACATTGTTGTTTCCTCTTTCCACTCATTCCTGGATGCCATACAGTGCATTCTGGTTTTCTCATGAGCTAACTACTCAGTAAAATTAAGGCCACTTTACACTGAATAATCTAGCAAGTTATTGTCAGGATGGAAACATTCCTTCCTGGCAAGCGCCTGCTCGTCGGTGGCACCTTTACACTGGCAGATAATTGCTAATGAGACTACCTACAAATGCTTGTAAGGGATAATCTCGCCGATTCTCAGCCAGTGTAAAGGGGGTTTTACAAACCGGATTCCAAAAAAGTTGGGACACTATACAAATCGTGAATAAAAACTGAATGCAATGATGTGGAGGTGCCAACTTCTAATATTTTATTCAGAATAGAACATAAATCACGGAACAAAAGTTTAAACTGAGAAAATGTACCATTTTAAGGGAAAAATATGTTGAATCAGAATTTCATGGTGTCAACAAATCCCCAAAAAGTTGGGACAAGGCCATTTTCACCACTGTGTGGCATCTCCCCTTCTTCTTACAACACTCAACAGACGTCTGGGGACCGAGGAGACCAGTTTCTCAAGTTTAGAAATAGGAATGCTCTCCCATTCTTGTCTAATACAGGCCTCTAACTGTTCAATCGTCTTGGGCCTTCTTTGTTGCACCTTCCTCTTTATGATGCGCCAAATGTTCTCTATAGGTGAAAGATCTGGACTGCAGACTGGCCATTTCAGTACCCGGATCCTTCTCCTACGCAGCCATGATGTTGTGATTGATGCAGAATGTGGTCTGGCATTATCTTGTTGAAAAATGCAGGGTCTTACCTGAAAGAGATGACGTCTGGATGGGAGCATATGTTGTTCTAGAACCTGAATATATTTTTCTGCATTGATGGTGCCTTTCCAGACATGCAAGCTGCCCATGCCACACGCACTCATGCAACCCCATACCATCAGAGATGCAGGCTTCTGAACTGAGCGTTGATAACAACTTGGGTTGTCCTTGTCCTCTTTGGTCCGGATGACATGGCGTCCCAGATTTCCAAAAAGAACTTCGAATCGTGACTCGTCTGACCACAGAACAGTCTTCCATTTTGCCACACTCCATTTTAAATGATCCCTGGCCCAGTGAAAACGCCTGAGCTTGTGGATCTTGCTTAGAAATGGCTTCTTCTTTGCACTGTAGAGTTTCAGCTGGCAACGGCGGATGGCACGGTGGATTGTGTTCACTGACAATGGTTTCTGGAAGTATTCCTGAGCCCATTCTGTGATTTCCTTTACAGTAGCATTCCTGTTTGTGGTGCAGTGTCATTTAAGGGCCCGGAGATCACGGGCATCCAGTATGGTTTTACGGCCTTGACCCTTACGCACAGAGATTGTTCCAGATTCTCTGAATCTTCGGATGATGTTATGCACAGTTGATGATGATAGATGCAAAGTCTTTGCAATTTTTCGCTGGGTAACACCTTTCTTTATTTTTTTTTATCAACAATTTTTATTATTTTTTAAATATTAATACAAAGCTTACAATGGCAGAAAAATAGTACAGGTATAAAGGGTACAAAATGAAAGAATATGGTATTAAATCATACCGGTACATCATGACTGTACAAGTCAAGAATCAAAGATCATAAATTAACATAAAGGAAAAGGTGACTTGAGGAAACAACAAAACGTATGGTATAAATCAGATTAGGTACATGTTATAGCTAGTAGGATGCATCGACATAATATGTTAGTAAGCCAAGAATGTGTCCTATGTTTGAAAGAAGGGGTGAGAAGATGGCTATGGGAAAAGAAGTGGGGAAGATAAATCTCGAAGGAGAGCTCTATATATCTTCCAAGGAGCCCATATATCTAGGAAAACAGCCCGAGTGCGGGTTTCCCAATGGGAAAGTTCTTCCAATCTGTATATTTGATCAACTTTTTGAGACCACTTAGCTTCGTCTGGAGGATCGGTAGATAACCATGCGGCAGCTACTAGAATTCTAGCTGCAGCTAAGAGAATAAGTAGTAAGGACCTGACTTTCCTGCTAATCCTATCCAGCCCCAAATCAAGGAGGGTCAATTCTGGGGAACATTTAAGAGAAGAACCACAGATTTTATTACATTTGTTTACTATGGAACGCCACCAATTCTGAATAATTGAGCAATCCCACCATATGTGATAAAAAGTGCCTTTGGAGGTTTTGCATCTCCAGCAAATATTGGAAACGTTAGGAAAATATTGTGCAATATTTTCTGGCGTTTTATACCACCGCATCATGATTTTATACCCATTTTCTTGGATTCGGACGCATCTCGAAATTTTATGAGTTACAGTAAACATCACTTTAATCTCAGTGGGAGTCAGGGAACGGTTAAGATCCTTTTCCCAAACACCCACTATTGCTGGTTTGACATCAGTTACAGGGGACTTTATCTTTTTATATAAGGATGAGATTAATTTCTGAGGCGCTTGTTTAGACCCAATTAATTCATCAAACCAAGGGGACGTAGGTGGCACCTGAGGAAGGTTCTTAATAGAAGACATTACAGATATAATAAATTTATGTAAAATAGAGAGCGACATAGACTCTTTTAGGCTTTTAAACAGGGATGGGAGAGGAGGAATACTACCATTCTCACTTAAAATTTTAGAGATGAGTAGATTAGAGTGCCTGATCGTAGGGTTACATGACTCTTTTAGATCTAAAGGCGCTAAGTCAATAACATCTTTTAGAGTTAGGAGTGATGAAGGAGTAGTAAGTATTTTGTTATGAGAGGAGAACCAATCCCACACTACAAGCGAACATCTTATCATAGGATTTTGAATTTCGTGAGATGGAGGGAAAGGTTTTCCAGCAAGCAAAATAGCCCTGGGAGTGGAGGGAAGAAAATTACTTTCCATATGAACCCAAAATTTATGGGGGGGAGCTCTAATCCAATCTACTACTCTGGCTAGATGTATGGCCTTCATATATATTTCAGGATCTGTGAGATTAATACCTCCTAGCTGCTTTGGTTTGGTAAGAGTGTCAAATGAAATTCTAGGCCGACGATCCTTTCAAATAAATTTACAGACTGCTTTGTTAAATCTATTAAAGAAGGATTTCGGAATTTTGATAGGCAAAGCCTGCATGAGATAGGCTAATTTGGGTAGAATCAAGGCTGATACTATGTTCTTTCTGCCAAACCATGACAGGTATGGGAGGTTCAATGAGTCCATCTGAGCAATAACCGAATGTAGAAGTGGGATAAAGTTCAGTTTATATAAGTCTGTAATGTTAGGAGAGATTTTCACACCTAGATAAGTTAATAGTTGTGTGGACCAGTCAAAGGGAGAGTGAAGCTTAAGAGATCTAATTGTTGAAGGAGGGAATCCACTATGTATAAGTTGTGATTTAGCAGGGTTTACTTTAAAGTTGGAAAGTGATCCAAATAAATCTAATAAGGATAAAATAGCAGGAAGGGACTTTTTTGGGTTAGTTGTGCAGATTAATAGATCGTCAGCGAAGGCGGCCAGCTTAATTTCTTGTTCGCCAACTCTGAGTCCCATTATATCCGTTTGTTGTCTCAGGGCCTGTAGAAGCGTTTCCATGACTAGAACGAAAATAAGCGGGGAAAGAGGACAGCCCTGCCTTGTGCCATTTCGTATGCGGAAACAAGGAGATAAGGTGTCATTAACTAGCACTGATGCTGAGGAGGAGTGGTACATAGCCTTGATTGCGTCCGCGAATTGGTCAGGGATATTGAATTTGGCCAGCGTAAGACTGATATACAACCAATCTATTCTGTCAAACGCCTTCTCAGCATCAGTACCCAGGAGAACTATAGGTATCTTTTTGAGAGAGGAGAAGTACAAGGCATTTAAAATTTTCATAACATTATCTTTACCCTCTCTTCCTTTAACAAATCCTACCTGGTCTGGATGTATTAGGGAAGGGAGTAATTTTTGTAATCTAGTAGCCAGCATTTTAGCCAATAATTTAAGGTCAGTGTTAAGCAAAGATATAGGGCGATAGTTTGAGCATAGTGAGTGATCTTTGCCTGGTTTGGGGATGATTGTAATTGTAGCTCTGGACATATCGGGTGATACAGGGGTGTTGTGTAAAGCATTATTACAGATTGGAAGAAAGTGGGGAAATAAAATATCAGAATAAGCTCTATAATAAGTCAAAGGTAAGCCATCTGGGCCTGGGCTTTTCCCAACTGGAGAAGAATTTAGTGCCTCTTGAATATCTGTTATTGTGAATGGGGTAGCCAGTTGGTCTCGCTGGCTATCTGAGAGAGTTGGAAGGTGGAGTGAACTAAGAAAGGAGGAGATATTTTGTACCCTATCCAAACCAGGGTTAGGAAGGTGAGATGGGGGAAGATTATATAGGGATTCGTAGTATAGCTTAAACTGTTCTGCGATTTCTTCTATTTTGAGCAACATAGAGCCTGATGGAGAGGCTATTTTGTGCACAAAACTAGTCATTTTTCTACGTTTAAGTCTCTGCATTTGAAACTTTGTTGCTTTATCGCCGTGGGCGAATATTTTTTGTTGCGAACTTAGGAAGAACTTCGCAGAACGTTCATTTAGCAAATTTTTTAGCTCAGTTTTGAGTGAGAGTAATTCAGATAAGTGGAGTTGTAACAAGGAAATTTTGTGAGTCTTCTCAAGAGTATTAATCTTGAGTAGAAGGGAATTTATTTTTTTGTCAGACTCTTTTTTCAGATAGGAGCAAAGACTTATCAATTGGCCTCTTATGTAAGCTTTGTGGGCATCCCATAGAGTATTTTGGGAAGTGTCAGAAGTGTGATTAATTTTGAAGTATTCTTTTAAAAGGGCCAGTATTCTTTTTTTATGGGTGGCATTATCCAAGATGGACTCATTGAACCTCCAGCCAGACCTCTTACCCGTTCCCTGTGGAGGAGAGATGGAGCAAAAGATAGGTGAATGATCAGACAACGTCATAGATCCTATTTTCGCTGAAGAGCAAAGTTGCAGATGTTCTTTGGAAATCAATATGTAGTCAATTCTGCTATATGAGTTGTTGGCTGCAGAGAAAAAAGAATAGTCAATGCTGTTAGGATTGAGGCTTCTCCACACATCAATTAGACCAAGATTGAACATTCTAGCCAGAGTAGCTCTGATTGCCTTCGAGGGAAGAGCTGATTTTTTGAAGACGTATCTATGAGGGGGTTTAAAGGCATATTTAGATCGCCTGCTAATATTAGTATACCCTCACTCTTTTCCTCGACTAGGGATAGAAGGTTGGCGATCCATCTAGTTTGGCCAGCATTAGGGGCGTAAGCATTGATAAAAGTATACAGGGTTTGTCCAATTTTTCCTTTTAATATGATGTAACGACCTTCAGGGTCTTGGATATGGCTTAAATAGGTGAATGGGGTATTTCGCCTAAAACCAATGCTGACCCCCCTAGATGCCGCACCGTCTGCACTGCAATGATACCAAGTGGGGTACTTAGAAAACGAAAGATCTGGGAAGTTGTTTTGCTTGAAGTGAGTTTCTTGTAGGAAAATCACTGTACTTTTTTCTTTCCAGAGGAGAGAAAAAATTTGGCTGCGTTTAGAGGGGGATCTCAGCCCTTTCACATTATAAGAGACTACTACTAGGTCAGACATGTCTTGACTAAAGTAAGATAAGTGGCATAGCTATATGTATTGAGCATAATAAAATTTAAAGACCCAGAGTTATACCATAATAACATGATAACAAAAACTTGGGACCACAATGAGTGGAATAACAACAACATGAAAAGTCGCACGTACAGCAACTATTAAAATGGGTAGGGGGAGAGTGAAACAAGTTCACAAGTAACCTGCATCAGGGAGGGAACAGGCATGTATAATAAAACATAATATTATAAGAGATATGCTTTTAGACCAAGGTTTAAGAAGGAAGGTGGCAGTATAGCAAAAATGAAATCAAAATATTTATGGGCACAATAGGGAATGACGAAGGGTGAAAGACTGACATGACATTAGGAGGATATAGGATAAAAGCAAAGAAAAAGGAAAAAATAATTAAAAATACATATAAGAGAAATTCAAATATGTCTGATATTGCTCCACTATCTTTCTGCGCAACATTGTGGGAATTGGTGATCCTCTACCCATCTTGGCTTCTGAGAGACACTGCCACTCTGAGAAGCTCTTTTTATACCCAATCATGTTGCCAATTGACCTAATTAGTGTTAATTGGTCTTCCAGCTCTTCGTTATGCTCAAATTTACTTTTTCCAGCCTCTTATTGCTACTTGTCCCAACTTTTTGGGGATTTGTTGACACCGTGAAAATTGAAATCAACGTATTTTTCCTTTAAAATGATACATTTACTTGGATTAAACGTTTGATCTGTCATCTATGTTCTATTACAAATAAAATATTGACATTTGCCATCTCTACATCATTGCATTCAGTTTTTATTCACAATTTGTTTAGTGTCCCAACTTTTTGGGAATCCGGTTTGTACTTATCAGTCATATCTAGTTAATGGTTGAATATCTACTCATAGTGCCAGAACTCCTTGACTGAGCTGCTATGGATCCTGTATGAGCTGTGTTATTTGTTTGGCACTTTTTAATCATGGTGCCCTTTAAAAAATATTATATTCAGAAAAACTACTATATAATCCTCCATATGTGCTGTATATACTGTATATTGGAGCAAATGCTTAGTCTTGGTATCTGAGCCAAACATGCATGTTTATAAAGATAGCATACAAACTGTCCATCATATATTTAAAGTATTTTCTTCCTTTTTGTATCTTACAACATTTGGTATAACTCATAACTAACTAGAATTCTAAAGAGAATGTATCACCTTTATTTTTTTCTAATTAAAACCAGATAGAGATACATATTTCCCTTATAATGTTTTTATTTGCTGATTGAAGATATTTTAACCTTTGTCCTGTACATGATCATAAGAGCACCAATCTCATCTGAGATATTTGTTTTAAAGCAGCCATATAAACTGTTTTCTGATGACATATTACCTTTAAAGTAATATTTATATGCTCAAAACTTTATTTGTAGTTTTGCACAAATTCAAAACACAATCGCATGGAGAGTTTAGAATTTTTGTTATTGCTAAGGATTTAAACATAATCATTAAGATGAATTGGTAAAGCTGTCCCAAGCACAATTAAATGCAAAATTTGTTTATTTCATCAAAACATCTTTTCATTCAATAGGTATACAAGCAACATTGTCTCTCCAGAAAATTGTCTTTCATTTATCAGTAATAATGTGAAATGAGGTCCTATTGTCCCTTGTACCATTCACTAAAGGGCAATGCAGCTTATATCATTAGATTTTGTAATTTGTCCCATTTAGTGAAGAGGTGTAGATTTTGGCTTTGAACAAACACACACACACAACACTTTTAGCCACTGTTGTATTAACTATGCATGGAAAATGCCTAAATGTAGCACACTAGCTATTATTAAGAAATTTGAAAATAATCTCCTGAACAGGGATGTCCAAATAATGGTCTGTCTGTGGTCCTTGTGTGCCTGATGTTTGGCTTCCAGGAGAAATGCAAAGTTGGATGGTGCAATTCAGATACTGATCAGGAATAAGAGATTTGCTCAACTTTAAAAATAACAGAAGTACTCATTACTCTATTACTCTAAGTACTCTATTATTTTCTTCATTGTGGGAGCGCTATCTTATTTTGCCCATCTCCAAAAGTTGCATTATGTGTTTTTTTTGTGTCTGCAGTCTGTACCATCGCTCATCTCTATACTGAATCATTGTTTGCTGGCAGCAGGTCGTGATTACACAGCATGGCCAGCAAACGATAATTTTTAAACCTGCTGAAAGATTGTAATTAAGATTGTAATTGCCCAATGAATGAGCATTTGCTTGTTCATTGGGTAATTGGCAGCAGTATTATACAGACAGATCATTGGTAAAGAGCGTTCCTACAAACTCTTGCCAGCTATGATCTGCCCGACAATCGGCTGGTGTAATATAGGCTTAACACAACTAGTTTACTTAATTCTTCTAGTATACATAACTTAGATTGTGAGCTATATTGGAGACAGCAAGCAATGATAATGTCTGTAAAGGGCTGTGGAATATGTCATAAGGGACTAAAATAAATAAACAAACAGTGATTAGCGGTATTTGCCAAAAAATAGAACCATCTTGCCAGTACCACTTATTGGAAGTGGCTGCCTATGAGTTAAGTTCCACAAGCCCTGGGATTTGACAAGGTAATATAGACAAACCAAATATCCATCTATTGACAGCTGTTTTGGGATGCTTTCCACTCATCAGTACAGAGCAGAATTCTGACTGGCTCAGTCTGATGCCTTGGAAGTGGCTTGGACAGGGTGCTGAATCTCCTTGAAGAGACCAGTCCTGTATGGAAACTTACTCAAAAGTACTCCTTTTTATGGAGACTTGGTAATGCCTTATAGGAAAAGAATATGTAAAGAGAACCATCTCATCAGTGCCACCTATTGAAAGTGGCTCATAGTAGTCTGATACCCCAGGACATAAAGTAGGGCTAAATGGTACAACAATTAGATGGTTGCAAAAACCACATAAATGAAGCTGTTATTAATACTGGGCAAAAACTAGATACTTATTTATCATTCCCTATATGCATTTTATTACATAAAAAGTATCAAAACCCAGTTGCCATTGCAACCTTTTAGTCACAAGTGGCATTGATGCACCTCCCTCGCCACATTGTAGAAAGGAGGCATGGTGAGGGTGAGGCTTTGGTGAAGCCATCCGCCCTGACATATTCATCATTGTTTGCTCCAGAATTTGGTATAAATAATGACTGAAATCTACTGCACCTTGAGCTAATCTATTGTATCTTTGAGCTAGTTTCATTCTAGCAGCAGAGGCATGTAATTTATAATGAGGCCTTTTCCTTGTCATAAATTGCATGCCCTCTCTGGAAGTGCAGAGCCTATCAAGACCAATTTAGCATACACCAGTATTGATAAACCAGGGTCTTATACTCATCAGTGGACAGGCATATACCGTAACCTATCAGTCAATGTCCAACCCATTAAAGCTCTTACAAGAGTAGGCAACATCTGTCTATAGACAACTGTTTAGAGTTCTTATACCTAATCAGTAGAGAACTATCAATAAGTAGCTTTGATCCATATTTTTTTACTGAGATACTGAGATTTTTTTCAGGCAACCTTTGAAAGTATGTTCATGTTTGGGATTATAGCATAGGTTAGGTCAGAGACTATCACGGTTAACTGGTTAAGTAGGGTTGCATATATGACTGAACATATTTAAAAAAAAAAAAGATGTATTACTAGAGCAACAAGGATCTATCATGAAAATTAAAATGAAAAATATATGAAAACATTATAAAAACAATATATCTCAGTATAGATGTTCAGTACGATATGGTAATGACACAGGTTGTGCTCAAAACCGCATAAAATGGACTTCAGATATAGCAGTCGCCTTTCCCACATCTTATCTATAGCTCATGTTAGTAATATATCCCAGAACTTACAGTATGGCTGAATTGCACAACATCTGGATGGTCACAAAAAACACATAAATGAAGTAGGTATCAACCCCTTCCTGACATCCATCATACATGTAAGTTTTTTCGTCGCTTCACTCCCCCAACTTTATTTTATAAAAAGTGATAAAAAAAAGGCATACACAGCCAAAATGGAATCACTAAAAACTACAGACCATCTAACAAAAATGACCCCTCACACAGCTACACAGAAAAAATATAAAAAAGTTATGTGGGTCAGAATACAGTAATGAAAAGAAAAAATAATTGGTATCACTATAATCTTACTGACCCAAAGAAGGAAGGGAACAGGGCAATTTTACTGCACAGAAAACTCTGTAAAAGCAAAACCCATAAAACTGTGTGAGAAAAGTTTTAGTTTTTTTTTTCAATTCTACTCCATTAGAATTTTTTTTTTTCAGCTTATCATTACATTGTTTGCAATATAAACTGCTTCTATTAGAAAGTACAGCTTGGAATACAAAAAAAACAAACCCTCATATAGCTATATAAATGGAAAAATAAAAAAGTTATGGATCCAGAAAGGCAAAGCATGAAAAATGAAAACATAAAAATGGAAAAATGCCATGTCAGGAGGGTTAATATTAGAAAAATTAAACTTAAACTAGACACTTAAAGGGGTTTTCTCATCTCAGACAATGGGGGCATATCCCTAGGATATGCCCCCATTGTCTTATAGGTGCGGGTCCCACCGCTGGGATCCGCACCTATATCGAGAACGGAGCCCTGAAAGTGAAGGAGGGCGCACTGCGCATGCGCAGCCGCCCTCCATTAATTTCTATGGGGCCGCAGAAAATAGCCGAGTGCTTGCTCGGCTATTGCCGTCTGCCCCATAGAAATGAATGGGAGCATGGGCCGCACACTTCTATGGTAGAGGCGGGGATTAGCTCTTGGTGGTGAACGGACCATGGGAAATCTGGGGTCCTCCAGCCACAGTGCTCCCCGCTCCGTTCTCGATATAGGTGTGGATTCCCGCGGTGGGACCCGCACCTATCAGACAATGGGGGCATATCCTAGCGATATGCCCCCATTGTCTAAGATGGGAATACCCCTTTAAACTCACCAGTGGAAGACAGGAACTGAATGCTGAGAGTCATGAAAGAAGGAGATGATCAATAGAGTGTATGGCAAAAGTATTGTACATAGGAAGATAGTGGATGAATGACCAGAAATGGAGCAGTACTGAGCTGACTTTACCTGAATTCAACCCAGCAATTCAGCCAGGATAATACAGCAAGAACAGAAAAATCCAGAAAACACAAAACTGTGTAAAACTTTAGATTTCAGAATATACAGAAAACACACAGGAGTAGAACAGAATCTGAGAGCTAGGCACATAACAAACAATACTGATGACAACTAAAGTGAAATGAGGCTTGGTTCTAAATACTCAACAATCTGGACCCAACTCTAATCAACCAGGCAATAACCTCCGGTCCAGATGATAACTAAAGCCAAATTCAAATGTAAGGCAATTGCATATGACCTGCCCAACGATAGTAACTAGACCAACTTCACACAACAAAAAGCCCCCCTGTTGCTTGTAACAGATACAACCCTTTTAAGGAAAAGTATAATATATTTTGTTTACAACTTTAAACCAGATAGCGAATCATCATGGGGGGGAGCAATGTTGCCCAAGCTGCTGTTAACAGCATTTAGAGAAATATTTTACAGCCGTCACACGATCCATAAAGACAATAGACACTTCTATGGGCTTTTTTTTGTAGACATGCATTTTGACCCAAGCAGAGGTCATTGTGCAGAGAGGGGGAGTATATAATCTGATAAGCTGTAGCCATCAACTATTGTGAATGGTGAATCCTGTGTTAATTATATTGACTAGTTATCTGTCTTTGTTATCCTGCCTATAAAGATAATGAGATGACTGCAGAAAAGGTATGTGTATAAAACTGGAAGTATCAACCTATAATTAAACTTAAGGCCTCTTTACACTGGACGATGTACAAGCAGAAGCGGAGAAGACCAGTGCATCCTCCAGCTCCTCCAGAGTATGGGGAGGAGCGATCACTAATGCCATCCGCTCTTCCCCATACAGACTCATTGTTTCCCGGCAGCAGATTATGTTTACACAGTACCATCTACCACCAGAAAACGAGGATTTTTGTGCTGCACTAACAATCCAATTACCCAATGAACGAGCGTTTTGCTCGTTCATCAGGTAATTGGCGGTAGATTTACACCGCCAGATCATCACTAACAAGCATTATTATGAAAGCTCATTAGCGAAGATTATTTCAATTCTCAGCCCGTGTAAAGGGCCAGGGTGATTTCATGATTGTAGGATTTTTTAAATACAATAAAATGTGAACTATAGTAAAATACATATAGTGAAATGTATTTTAACATCAAGAAAAATTCTTAACAAATGTTTAGAACTTGATTTAAATAGGTTAATTTCTGCTGACACATTCCCTGAAACCTAAGACCACTAAGCCTTGAAATGAGTTTAGATTTGACTGTAGAAGCTAAAGTGTGTGCTATATCCATTAACAGAATGTGAATCATTTCATTTAGCACCATTTGGAAGAACGGTGCTTGTTCAGCGTGACTACAGAAACAGCTGCACTCCACTTCTCCATCATCACATAAACATGGCTTTTTGCCTGTTTACAGCAGCGAGATGTGTCAGATTAAATACTACTGAAGAAAGAGAAGGGACTGCCAGAACTGTCATTGAAACACTGATACATTTTATAATAACTGTTACGCACTAGGATGTGACTGACAGCGCAAATTATAAGGTGATTTGAAGTAGTGTATGAGAGCATTAAATGTGTTGCAGAAACAATTTCTTACTTTAACCTGCCAAAAGAACAGAATTGCATGACATTTCTAAATTGCCTTGGGACTTCCTTAAACACATACAGTATATTTCAAATTTTATTCTGATATCTTTTTTATTTATTTATTTATTTTTACAAAGTAAATCTTTCGATAAATAGAAGTCTTCTAGCCATACAGTCAACATTAGGATCAGAACATATGCTTTTTTTTAAGCTTCAGTTGGGCATCTCAATACCGACAGTGTCATACTTATATATCTTTGTGTTTAGAGCATCATGCCTTTTTATTACAGACTATAAAATAAGGCTCGATAAGACTGGGAATACTGTCTCACACTGTGAATAATCCTGGTTCTGCCAGTGAAGAGAATCAATCGAGGTGCAGTATTGATCCTCTTGCAGAATATAAATGCTGTTAGCTTCAAAACACTCAGCTGGGGATTTTGTGATTCAAGTCATTCAGCTGCAGACTATCTGCCACGCAAGTTCTTAGCATTCAGCACCTTACCAGACTGATCTTAGCCTTGCTTATAAAAATGTCTCAGTTGGAAACAGTAAAAATAGTTTTAGCATATGGAAAGCCAGACCTTCTGAAGAGGATGTTTGCTCAAGGCTATGTGGAATAGTTATTTTATTTTTTTTCTCCATTGACATT
This sequence comes from Bufo bufo, assembly GCF_905171765.1. Classification (NCBI taxonomy): domain Eukaryota; kingdom Metazoa; phylum Chordata; class Amphibia; order Anura; family Bufonidae; genus Bufo; species Bufo bufo. The sequence goes on from NC_053390.1 coordinate 185,418,441, forward strand.
TAACTGTGTCAAACACTATATGAAATTCTCTATGAAGACAGAACAAATATGAATTATTGCAGGAGATGTAAATAGATTTTTAGGTGTGTGTGTGTTTTTTTTTTTACTTGTTTGTCTATTTAGGATGTTTCCATAATATTTTTGAATATTTATTTGACTATCCTGCTGATACTATTACATTGTACTGGGAGTTTGAATATGAACAGAATACCAAAATAGCTTCAGGCAGAGGCAACAGGAGCTGAAATATGATTCTAAACAGAAGTTCACAATATAATTAGGTCAACTCTCTTAGAGTTTGTTGGTAAATTTGGTTGTCTATTCTGGCAGAAAAACAGGCTAATGTAGTTACTGTATCTTGCACAGCCATTCACCGCCGGACATAGCTGGATCCCCATTCACTATAATGGGATCCAGTGGGGATCCAGCAGGTTTCCGTCATTTCTGCTGGAGAAATACAGCAGTATGTTCCTGCCAGAAAGTCGGCATTTATTCCGGAAACCTGCTTGATGCCATTATAGTGAATGAGAATCCAGGAGTGTCCGGCAGTGTCCTGCTATGCTAGATATGATAACTCCAGTAGTCTGGTCCTCTGCCGGAACAGACTACCAGATTTACAAAATGGAGATGTGAACCTAGCATTACCACTTGTACTATTATTGAAACCCTCCCTTTATATGTTTTGGCATATTCTTTTAAGCAGTAAATTAGGTTTAAATTGTATGTGTCTTTCTTATATCCATTTGATTATAAGTAGACATGAGAAAATTTCATATTTTGAAATTCGTTCACGCTTAGTTTACTGGTAAAAGGTGAAGTGCGTTATAGATTCCGTTACCACGGACCTTAAAAGAATAACATTACGGTCTGCATAACGGAATGCCTTTAGAGGCATTCCGTTATTCGATCTATCATAATAGACGTCTATGGGCTGAAAAATGGATCCGTCCAGTTTCCGTTATGCAGGGGAGTCCTCTCCTGCATAACAGAAACGGGACAAATCCGTTTTGCAGCTCATAGACTTCTATTATGACGGAATATATAGCGGAATCCATAACGCAATTCCACTTTTACCAGTAAATAAAGTGTGAACGAATTTCAGAAGCTGAAATTCGCTCATCTCTAATTATAAGATGCCACAAGGCTTAATTCTCACCAGCAAAGTAAAGAACCATTTATCTTTCCTGTCTTCTGGGATTATTTTCCATTGTACGTTTGGCTGGAATTGTTTTACGCAGTCTTTTTTTCTGGGATTTCTTTTGTTATGTAACCAGGATTTTTGGTTGGCCCTCATTGACATTGGAGATTGTGCCAATGAGGATGTGCGCTGGGGTTCCTGAGTGTCAGGGCATCACCCAGCATGCAAGCATGCCAGCATGAGCTGCTTTTCCTCAGTATAAAGACCTACATCTGCAGAGTACAGATGTCGGTGAATTTTTCGTCCCCTTGCTCCCTACAGGTCATATTTATTATTGCAGACTCCCTGGATTGCACTTGGTGTTCTAATAATGTACTTCATCTCCCATTTCTGATTCTTTGGCATGTTTTGGTTTCCTCATTTGCCTCTGACATACTTGTACCATGCTGACCATCTGGCTTTTGACCCTTTTCCATATGATTACTCTTATTGTGTTTGTGAGTCTGTTTGACCATGTTTGTGTGTCACCTTTCACATATCGCAATATATGGACTGTCGTCCAGTTGTGGGTTACTGTCTAGGGTGATCGTGCAGGTGGGCAGTTTAGGGCTGCACTATCCTTGTTTTCATGTGATGGTGGTCATTACCCTGACACCTTTCCATTATCCTTTCTTCTAGGATTGTTTTCCATTGTCCTTTCAACTGTGATTCTTTTTCCATTGTCCATTTTTGTGAAACTGTTTTCCATTGTTATTTCATTTTATTTCACCTGGGATTCTTTTCTATTGTTCTTTCATCTAGGATTATTTTTCATTTTATTTCCTTTTTTTGTTTTGAATTACACCATCTTCTGGGATATTTATCTTTTTTATGTATATGGAAGAAAGGATTGCTCTACTGAGAACTAAGTTTAGGATTAATTTATAGTCATGTAGTTTACATAACATGAAGTCATAGGTACACTATATGCCACTATATGGTACTTTCTAGGTAAGAATATTTTGGTAATATGGAAAATTATGGAACAGTGTATGTTTTTGGGCATATTCATATGAATTAGACACTTAAAAAGGTACAGAACTGTACTATACATACTATGATATTTATGGCGGCTTGGTGAAAATGTTTGATTAAGCCTTTAAAGAAGACCTGTCACCACAAAATGTTGTGTGATCTGCAGGCTACATGTTATAGAGCAGGAGGAGCTGAGAAGAAACATAGGGGGAGATTTATCAAGACTGGTGCTTTCTGCCCTGATCTTGATATCCCCTGAACTGATAGAGGATGCACCACATTTGTAACACAGGCCTCATGATAAATTAGGCGCATCCACTGGCAGTCCATGCGCCTAAAAATAAATCTATAAAAGGTCAGCTGTCATGGATTTATGGCTTCATTTGCACCAGAAAACCGGTGTAAACAAAGATAAATTTGTTTTGGCTGTTTGCCAGAACCCTTTCCAGCCCTTGCCATGCCACCTTTTGGGAAAATGGTGAGGGTGACATAAAAAGAGGCACTTGCAACTTTTTAAAAAAAATAAAAAATCATATTTAAAAAGTCACATACATGTAGCTTGTGATTTTTTTAAGCCTCTTCTTTGGCGTAAGGGATATGATAAATCTCCATAGTTTTGTGACTAAAAACTAAAAATAGACTAAAAGTTATAAATTAAATCTCTGCTTTTTCTGACATCAGCTATACATGTAGGACATTGTATCTATGATTGATAGCATTCTCTATGTGAGCATGTATACAGACATAGCTATACTCAGGGGTGGTTTTGAAGGGGTTATTCCATGACTAATGTAAAAAATGAAAATCAGACATCATATAGTACATCACAATCTCTTTCTAACAAAGCTAGAACCAGCCCTGGACCTTACATGGATCCAGAAATCTCCATATTCATTGCTCTGCTAGATTTACATCAAGCAGGAAGCTCAAGGGGAGTGTCTGTTATGCTGTAGCTCAGGGGGGCGTGTTCATTCTGCTGAAGCTCAGGGGGCGTGTCTTTTCTGCTACAGCTCTCTCTCTATCACAGCTCAGGAGGCAATTGATGGATGAAATTGAGCATGTGCGGCCATCTCAGTGAGCCAGACAAAGAAATAAGAAAATAAGTGGCACTACACAGATTCATTTTATTTTGGATGTCCAACATTTTTTAACATTTGCACTTACAAAAGTATTCTGGTTCAGGTGCTGCTTTGAAAACTAGAATATTTTAGAAAGAGCATAGGTTTAAATGTATAAATTATAAGTTTTGCTAAATTATTTCTCATAAATTTATATACCAATCTGATCAGCTCATGCTTCTCTATAACATGTTGCCTACAGATTACACTGCATTTTGTTGTGACAGGTTCCTGTTATCCAAAGCCTTCCTTTCCTGTCCCCTTTTGTTATTTAGACATGCACACTACTCTGTGTAGTTAAACTATATATTTGTATAAGGTTAAGAAGCCAAGTGTCTATAGGAAACTCATGTGGGAGAGATTCCAGGCTTTCAGAGAACTCTAAATTTGGCTGAATCAGACCAGAATAGAATTTTAAGAAACTAGCTTTCTACTAAAAATGCAATCACTGGTAAGATATGTACAATATGTGTTACTACTGCAAGTTTTGATATAGGCATAGCAACACATGTATTCCTTCTAGAAAAGTATGAATACATTGATAGTTGGGTGTTACCAATTAGGGACCTATCTGCCCAAATAGTGATGACTATCTAGGCACAGATACATTTTAGAAGGGAAATGATAAAATGCAGTTGTCAATTTAGTCATACACTGCTAGAAAGAATGGCACAACACAGAGTTCTAAGAAAAAATGCTCCTGATTATTACACAGGGAAAGTAAGTTTTTGCTAAGCAGAAATGTCAGAAGAGTTGACAAGTCCTCTTTAATGAGTAGAACAAAGAGCAGTGAAGATTTTATATCAGCTATGACTGAAGGTAAATACTTTTAGAAGTCAAAACCATTATATTAATGGTTAATTATGATAAAATAAATAAATACTACATATTGGTCTGTTTTTTTTGTCCTTGAAGCAGTGTTGCTTTTGTTCATGTGTTGTGTTCGATTTTGTAACAACCAAATCACAGTGGAGAGTTGTGGTGCAAGTACACCAACATGGGGTGATTCTTACTGCCACTAGTCAGGCCAAAAAGCAAAAGAGGCATCATCATCTATCATCCATTAGATTTCTCTATTGATCCATTAACGTACAGGATAATGCAGTATTTTACCCCTTTACCATAGCTGGGTCCTTCTCAAGCCTTGAGAACTCAGCTCATAAAGAAGAATGGTGCCACATATGAAAAAAACAAAAAAAACAAAAACTTTATTTTATTCTGGAGAACCCCTTAATTTGTTTTTTTTAAACTTTAAAAGAAAGTATTGGACTATGTACCTGAATAAATCTACCTTGACATGTGCTATCTATAGCGTTAGGAGTTTAATCAATTGGGGATACAATAGAGAGTGTGTCCAGGCATTAGTAACCACCATTTTTGTTCTCAGACTTTATTTAAGAGTGTTTCTTCCACCCATTTTAATTATTTCTACCCAATAAAGTTGTTTTTTGTTTGTTTTCATTTTAGCATCCATTATACACTGTGAGTCTCACTAATTTGTGATGCAAACAGTCAATATTGTTAACCGTGAACATTGTATCTATAGTGAAGGCAACAAATTTACAGATCATCCATGGACAATATAAAGTTATGCACAACTTACTAAACATGTTCCTGCATCCTATAGCATAGTAAAAATGATGTTTTAGAGGTATATGAATTTGCTACCACAAGTGAACCCTATGTAATACATTATATTCAGTATGCTGGTTATTTTACTAATTGGTATTAGGACAGTATGTGAGATCAATGTCTTTTTAGAAATGTGTAGATACTGTATGACAATAAATCCTGTCTCTCATCCACACAAGAAAACTATTGTATTAGCTTTTCACCAAGTGAACACAGATGCAGCTGCCTATGATTCCTGATGAATAGCTGGGAACAATTGTTGTGTACAGCTAGTAGAATTATATGAAAGCCTTTTTTTACTGTGCAGAATTGAATGTGATGAGTAGAATGTGCACTCTACACTCGTATGTGATGCTTATTATTAGCAAAATAAAAAGGTCAGCTGGATATGTTCTACAGATTGATGAAATAAGGATGTATTTCTAGCAGCGAGGAAAATGAAAGGTTTAACAAAAAGAACATTGCTTTTAATTTGAGCGACGGGGTTGTTAAAGCCAGAGCTGAGGATTAGCCTGATATATTATTTTACACCCCCCACTCTAATACTTTAAGGCTACGCTCAAACAATCTCATAGTTGCAGCAGAACTGCATATATCTACAAAGAAACATTTAAGCGTAGTTATGTTACTTGCACTTACGGCTTTCCCTAGACATTTTGATGTAAAAATAACTTTCCAGCAAGAAAATAACATTGATTAAAATGCTATAATATGTGACTTGTTGTTAGGCATTTCAAACAATTAGGTTCCATGAAAGCTTTGCTTGCCTACACATTTTCTGAAGCAAATAATCTACAACAATTGAACTATACTATTATTACTATGGTTTTTATATGAAAAAAGAAATGCACTTGTTCATTACTTTGTTAAATTTTACAGTTGCTGTCATAATCACTGCAACAAAAAGTGTGTCTAAACTTGAGTTACATAGCCACAGAAATTCATAGTCACTATGTCACTCTAATTTCTTATAGAGGGAAAAAAAATATCATGGGATTGTGGCCTAAAAATATAACGGTTAAAATGTTACTAATTGCTACTTTCCTTCTCCTATCAATCATTTAAGTCATATCTAAAATCTTGTAATTTTACTACAATATACAGATGTTGCAAATGTCTCAATGTCTCAAAGGCTTCTGTTATGTTATGTGTTAATTTAAAGTTTGCTGCAACAGTGTATTTTATGACTTGTCAAGGTATATTTGCTACATCCATAGCAAACTTTTCTGTTAATTTGTAAAACCACCATATATTGAATCTATACTTACTGGATTGATTGGGTTTTACCGTAATAATGTTTGCAATTTGATGAATTTTTTGGGTGTGGGATGGGAGTACGTGAGATGAATCCAATAAGGTCACTCCAGGCACCACTGGTGTCTCCGTATGTCGCCATTTTGCATTTCTCCTCTAGGAGTAATCTTTAAGGCCCCTGTACATGGATCAACACAGCAGGCAATTATCTGGAACAATCAGAGGAGGTGAGAGCTGCATTTACATGCATCAATCATCTCCTCTATATAACTATAATCGCTCATCCCCATAGAGAATCATTGCTTCTGGGCAGCAGATCTCTGTTTACACAGCTCAATCTGTTGCCAAAAATGATGATCTAAGTGGACTGTATCAGTGATGCTTTCACTCGAAGAAGAGCATTTGCTTGTTCTTCAGATAATTGGCATTCCTAGGAATACTCCTTCCAAATAATTGCCCCAATTGCTACCCCATTTAAAGAGGCCTTTAGGACCTTTTATTCAAACTGAGCCGCCATGATAAATTTGATGAATCTTTAGACTGCCAGTCTACGTTTATATTGTCTGCATTTTAGACAGAATTTGTAAATTGGTCAATGTATGCTAAGGTTGTAATACTCACTTTAATATTTGCTTCCTTTGTTAGTGCAACACCAACATATTTGGTAACACAGTTTGTCATAACAATCCCTTTCCCAATAAGGAATGGCAAGCTCTCTTCCCAATGTCAGAAGTAAATTTCACAAGAAGCCAAATACCCAATCAGTAGTTTTTGGAGTAAAATGGAAAACCCAGATAACATATACAATTTCTTTGACCTTTATTCAACATTCCAGTATTGCAACAGTGTTAACCGTTGAACCACCATGCTCCAGCTGACATGGTCAATAAAACAAATTATTTTACTAGAGTTTTCTTTAAAAAATTAATGTCACAACACTGTAAACAAATGGGACTCACTTTATAGAATCCCTTTCATTTATTATATGCCTTCTAGACCTCAAAGGGATATTCTTACCCTAGCCATTCATGGCTGTGAGCTGAATATCCTTCATACCGTATGTATAGCCAGAAATAGCTGGGATTACAGAAACAGCCAAGTGGGCAATTATATGCTGTTTAATAATAATAATAATAATAATAATAATAATAATAATAATAATAATAATACTTTATTTATATAGTGCCAATGTATCAGTTTAAGAGTTACTGCTTTTGTTTTGACCCAATTCCACAGCATAAAATAACAGATTTACATAGCATATGGTAAAATTATGGCAACCTGACAAGTTTTACATTTTGTTAAAACTGTTAAAAACATAAACATGTTATATGAGATAAATGAAGAACTCAGGCATAAATAAAAGCTTGCCAAGAGGATACTATGTTGATGGATAACCCTAAAATGACATTAAGGCACTGCCATGCATTTTAAAGAAAACAATAGAAAATGTTATTGCTTGTAGAAATCAGATCTCCTAGCGAGCAGATGGAAATTCAATATTGATGTTGACCTTTTTGTCTTGAGTAGAGAACAAGAGGAGAATATCATTTTATCAACTCTAATCATCAATACATATTTAAAACCGCATGTGATGTAATGAATGGGTTAGAGTAGAGTACTGGTTTGGAATAGAAAGTCATTTATCATGACGGGTCTTCCTTAGTGACACCATTACACAACTATTTTGAATTGCAACCATGTAATATCTTACTAGCTAGCATTACAACCAGTTGATCAATGTGTATATTGTAGTTCCAAGAATACAAGTAAAGTGGAAATATTAAATAAGCATTTGTATAGCAGTAAGGTGCCCACAGACTAGTGATTTTAAATCTCAGCACTTTTTAACATATAACAGTGAAGGTAGACATTTGTTTCAAAGTAAATTTGACATATTGGATTATTTTATTTTATTTTTAGATGAAATTGTTGTACAAGTGACATTAAAAATCAGCACTTGTGGACATGCTCCAATAGTTTATGCTCTCTATTGTGTCAGTACCACCATATCAAATCACTATTGTGTAGCTGGCTGTTAAAAAAAATAATCATTTTACATAATACTCACTATCTTTTATACTATATAAGGTGAGTTTATGTACAAGTAATTACCTAGTTTATTTTAGATTATTAAGAACCATGTGCATTTACATGGAGGGTTGATCTAATAAAGCTTGATGTATGGTAGGCCTGTTACTGTCAATTAAAGGAGAACCCTTACTATGCCAAACATGCTTAAAAATAACATCAGTATGACAACCTTACTAGCGCTAAACTAGTGACTGTAATTGCATACATTAAAAAAATACTAATTACAGACAAACAAAAAATAAAATACTCCTCTGTTCTGTAAAATCACGTTATATTAGATGATCTCTGTCAATCGACTTGCAGTTCTGAAAATTATCTTATGTTTTCTGTAACTTAATTTTCTGTCCTGTAGTAACATGATCCCTTTCAGAGCTGCTGAATGGCCCATAGGGATTATATGAACAGGAAGGACAAGTCTTATTAAGCCGGTACTAGACAGGCAGATCAGCAAGCGATTATTGGGAGGGAACGCTTCCCTCCCAGCAATCGATTGCTTGATAGCGGAGAAGACCTCTGCTATTACATGCAGCAATTTCCTCTGCAGCATGGACAGGAGCAATTGTTATGCCATCGTCCATATAACCATATTGTCTAGTCGTTTGCCAGCGGCAGATCACTATTAGACTTATACGATATGTTGCAGCAAGTGCTAATTTTTAGGCATGCTTAAGAATCAGGATTGCTTGATAAATGAGTGATTGCTCGTTCATCGGGCAATTGGCGGCACTATTACACATACGAACGCTCGCTAACAATTATCGGCTGAAATATCTGCCAATGTAATACAGCCTTAACTTCAGTTTAATTTTAAATGCATGCATGTCATTGTTTCAAAGACGGCATAAAAAATCTCAAGAATTGCATGTGATTCCAGCCTGAGGGCCCATTCACACAATTTTTATGTTTTAGCATTTTAAAATGCATTTAAAAACACTATGATTTTTCTGGCTTTTTGAAGTTCTATACAGAACCGTATAGAGATGACAAATCATGAAATAAAACCATAACTGCAGCATGCTGAGTTTTTTTTAAATAAAATCCTATGACTTCAAAAAAATATAGCAAGAAATACCAGAAAACAAAATGCTGTGCACATAGACTAAATATTTTCTTCCTATCCACTTTAACATCTAGTCACAGTGTTTTCGAGAAAAAAAAAAGGTGCTAGACAGCATGAATATTGCACAGGTGTGCCTTAGACTGCCCACATCAAAGGCCACTCTGAAATGTGCACAGTTTTGCCTTATGGGGGGGGTCATAAAACCAGTCAGTATCTTGTGCGCCCACCATTTTCCTCATGCAGTGCAACACATCTCCGTCGCATAGAGTTGATCAGGTTGTGCGAAGTTGCAGAATATTGGCAGGAATTGGAACACGTTGTCGTATACGCCGATCCAGAGCATCTCAAACATGCTCAATGGGTGACATGTCCGGTGAGTATGCTGGCCATGGAAGAACTGGGATGTTTTCAGCTTCTGGGAACTGTGTACAGATCCTTGCAATATGGGGCCGTGCATTATCATGCTGCAACATGAGGTGATGGTCTTGGATGAATGGCACAACAATGGGCCTCAGGATCTCGTCACGGTATCTCTGTGCATTCAAAATGCCATCAATAAAATGCACCTGTGTTCGTTGTCCATAACATACACCTGCCCATACTATAACCCCACCGCCACCATGGGCCACTCGATCCACAACCGCACACCCACACGACGCCACACACGCTGTCTGCCATCTGCCCTGAACAGTAAAAACAGGGACTCATCCGTGAACAGAACGCCTCTCCAACATGCCAGATGCCATCGAATGTGATCATTGCCCACTCAAGTCGGTTACAACGACGAAATGCTGTCAGGTCCAGACCTCCATGAGGACAATGAGCATGCAGATGGTTTCTGACAGTTTGTGCAGAAATTCTGTGGTTATGCACACCAATTGTTGCTGAAGCTGTCCAGGTGGCTGGTCTCAGACGATCATGGAGATGAACATGCTGGATGTGGAGGTACTGGGCTGGTGTGGTTACACGTGGTCTGCGGTTGTTAGGCCGGTTGGATGTACTGCCAAATTCTCTGAAAAGCCTTTGAAGACGGCGAATAATAGAGAAATGAACATTCATTGCACAGGCAACAGTTCTGGTAAACATTCCTGCAGTCAGCATGCCAATTGCACGCTCCTTCAAACGTTGCAACATCTGTGGCATTGTGCTGTGTAATCAAACTGCACATTTCAGAGTGGCCTTTTATGGTGGGAAGTCTAAGGCACAGCTGTGCAATATTCATGCTGTCTAATAAGCGCCTTGATATGCCACACCTGTGAGGTGGGGTGGATTGTCTTTGCAAAGGAGAAGTGCTCACTAACACAGATTTAGACAGATTTGTGAACATTATTTGAGAGTAATGGGTCTTTTGTGTATGTAGAAAATGTGTCAAATATTTGAGTTCAGCTCATGCAAAATGGGAGCAAAACCGAAAGTGTTGCGTTCATATTTTTGTTCAGTGTATATATTCATATAACTCCTACAATAAACACATGTGCCAGTACCAGACCATTTGCCAGTACCCTTTGGTGAGGTCCAAAACAGAGAAATACCGTGCTTGACCTAACTTCTCAATAAACTCATCCTCTCGGGCCATGGGATATGCGTCAAACTTGGAAACCTCATTAAGTTTGCGGAAGTCGTTACAGAATCGTAACGTCCCCTCCGGCTTGGGTATTAATACTATCAGACTGGCCCATTCACTTTTTGACTCCTCGATGACATCTAGCTGCAGCATTAGCTGCACTTTCTCCGAGATGGCTTGTTGCTGAGCCTCTGGTACCCAGTATTGCTTAAACCAGACTTTTGCGTGAGGTTCAGTGACAATGTCATGCTGGATTGCAGAAGTACATCCAGGGAGGTCAGAGAACATATCTGTTATCGACTAATGAACTCCCTGGCATCCTGAGCCTGTTTAGAAGAGAGGCTGTCAGCAATTTATACTGTGGCAACCGCTTCCTTTGCATCAGACAGAGGGGCCGGTACGTACCTCTTCCACTAGAAAACCCAGCTGCAGACTGTTTTCAGTACAGGTCTCCTTATCTTTCCAAGGTTTTAGTAAATTAACATGGTAAACCTGCTCCGGCTTTCGCCACTCTTGCTGGTGTACCTTGTAATTTACCTCTCCAACTTTCTCGAGAACCTTGTAGGGCCCCTGCCACCTGGCCAGGAACTTACTGTCCAGGGTCGGTACCAGAACCAAAACCCGATCACCCGGGTTAAAATTCCGAACCCGAGTCTGGTGATTATAGACTCTACTCTGGGCTCGCTGAGCTGCCTCAATATGTTCCTTAACCAGCGGCAACACCGTCTCCATCCGCTTTTTCATCTGAGTGACATACTCAATCACACTTTTATGCGGTGTCTGTTGTTGTTCAAACGCCTCTTTGGATATGTCCAACAGACCACGCGGATGTCGGCCATACAGTAGTTCGAAGGGCAAGAACCCAGTAGAGGCCTGGGGCACCTCTCGCACTGCAAACTTGAGATAGAGCAGTAGAAGATCCCAGTCCCTCCCATCTTTAGACACCACCCGCTTTAACGTGTTTTTCAAGGTTTGATTAAACCTCTCTACCAGGCTGTCAGTTTGTGGGTGATTTCTCACTGGATAACATATTTCTTTCATTCCCCTTGTGTTTGCGACCTGCTCTGCAAATGCGTTTTTTGCCTGTATGCTTGGAAAAACTTCTCAACAGAGGAACAAGAAGATGATGGTTGCGAAGTCTCAGAGGTCTCTCCTGATTCCATATGCGAAAATTTTATATCTGAAAAGTTGACCTTGTTAGAATTATTTCTCCCACTCTTCCTCCTTTTGTTTTAATATTTTGATTTATTCCTAAGAATGGATTTTAGGGCTCCTAATTTAGGGCACCTTTGTTCCATTTCCACTCATAAACAGTGTTACAATTATAGTCCATGCTGTATTGAGCAAACCTTCTTTCTTTCTTTATTTATTTATTTATACTCTCCTTAACCCCTTAAGGACCCTACTATATTTCACCTTAAGGACCAGGCCATTTTTTGCAAATCTGACATGTGTCACTTTATGTGGTTATAACTTTTAAAATGCTTTTACTTATCCAGGTCATTCTAAGATTGTTTTCTCGTCACATATTTTACTTCATGACAGTGGTAAAATTGAGTAAATGATTTTTTTTTTTTTTTTAAAATACAAAAATTTACAAACAATTTTGAAAAATTAGCAAATTTAATAGATAGCAATACCTCCAAAAATAGTTATTACTTTTCATTTCCCATATGTATACTACATGTTTTGATAATTTTGTGAATGCCATTTTATTTGGGGATGTGAGAAGGCTTAGAAGTTTAGAAGCAAATCTTGAAATTTTTCTGAAAATTTCCAAAACCCACTTTTTAAGGACCAGTTCAGGTCTGAAGTCACTGTGTGAGTCTTACATAATAGAAATCACCCAAAAGTGACCCCATTTTAGAAAATACACCCCTCAAGGTATTTAAAACTGATTTTACAAACTTTTTTTAACCCTTTAGGTGTTCCACAAGAATTAATGGAAAATGGAGATGAAATTTCAGAATTGCACTTTTTTGGCAGACTTTCCATTTTAATCAATTTTTTGCTACTAAAAAAGCAAGGGTTAACAGCCAAACAAAACTCAATATTTATTGCCCTGATTCTGTAGTTTACAAAAACACCCCATATGTGGTTGTAAACTGCTGTACGGGCACACGGCATTGCACAGAAGGAAAGGAACCCCATGTGGTTTTTGGAAAGCAGATTTCACTGGGATAATTTTAAGCTGTCATTTCACATTTGAAGACCCCCTGATGCACCCCTAGAGTAGAAACTTCAAAAAATCGACCCCATTTTAAAAATTACACCCCTCAAGGTACACAAAACTGATTTTACAAACTTTGTTAAGCCCTTAGGTGTTCCACAAGAATTAATGGAAAATAGAGACGAAATTCAGAATATCACTTTTTTGGCAGATTTTCCATTTTAATCAAATTTCTGCCACTAACAAAGCAAGGGTTAACAGCCAAACAAAACTCAATATTTATTGCCCTGATTCTGTAGTTCACAGAAACACCCCATATGTGGTGGTAAACTGCTGTACGGGCACACGGCATTGCGCAGAAGGAAAGGAATGCCATACGGTTTTTGGAAAGCAGATTTTGCCGGACTGTTTTTTTGACACCATGTCCCATTTGAAGCCCCCATGATGCAACCCTAGAGTAGTAACTCCCAAAAAGTGACACCATTTTGGAAACTACGGGATAAGGTGGCAGTTTTGTTGGTACTATTTTAGGGTACATATCATTTTTGGTTGCTCTATATTACACTTTTTGTGAGGCAAAGTAACAAGAAATATCTGTTTTGGCATAGTTTTCATTTTTTGTTATTTACAACATTCATCTGACAGGTTAGATCATGTGATATTTTTATAGAGCAGGTTGTTACGGACGCGACAATACCAAATATGACAACTTTTTTTTGCTTGCTTGTTTCAGTTTTACATAACAAAGCATTTTTGATAAAAAAATAATATTTTTTAGTGTCTCCACATTCTGAAAGCCGTAGTTTTATTTATTTTTGGGGTGACTGTCTTGTGTAGGGCTCATTTTTTTCGGGATGAGATGACGGTTTGATTTGTATTATTATAGGGTGCATATGACTTTTTAATCGCTTGCTATTACACTTTTTGTAATGTAAGGTGACAAAAAATGGCTTTTATGACACCGTTTTTATTTTTCTACGGTATTTAACTGAGGGGTTACATCACGTGATATTTTTACAGAGAAGCTTATTACGGATGTGGAGATACCTAATATGTCTACTTTTTATTTTATTATGTAAGTTTTACAAAATGATACCCTTTTTGAAACAAATTTTTTATTTTTTAAAACATTGTTTTAGTGTCTCTATAATCTGAGAGCCATAGTTTTTTCAGTTTTTGGGCGATTGTCTTAGGTAGGGTAGCATTTTTTTAGGGATGAGATGACAGTTTGACTGGCACTATTTTGGGGTGCATATGTCTGTTTGATTGCTTGCAATAACACTTTTTCCGATGTAAGGTGACAAAAAAATTGCTTTTTTTTTACACTTTATTTTGTACGGTATTCACCTGAGGGGTTAGGTCATGTGATATTTTTATAGAGCAGGTTATTATGGACGCGGAGATACCTAATATGTCTATTTTTTTTTATTTATGTAAGTTTTACACAATAATATCATTACACAAAAATCATGTTTTAGTGTCTCCATATTCTGAGAGCCATAGTTTTTTCAGTTTTTGAGCGATTGTCTTAAGCAGGGTATGGTTTTTGTGGGATGAGATGGCGGTTTGATTGGTACTATTTTGGGGTGCATCTGACTTTTTGATCTCTTGCTAATACATTTTTTGTGATGTAAGGTGACAAAAAAATAGATTTTTGAAACAGTTTTTTTTTATTTTAATTTTTCTACTGTGGTCACCTGAGGGGTTAGGTCATGTGGTATTTTTATAGAGCAGGTTGTTATGGACGTGGCAATGCCTAATACGTATACTTTTTTTATTTACTTAAGTTTTACACAATAACAGCATTTTTTTTAACAAAAAAAACGATGTTTTACTGTCTCCATATTCTGAGCCACAGTTTTTTTTTGGGCGATTGTCTTAGTTAGGGGCTCATTTTTTGCCAAATGAGGTGACGGTTAGATTGGTACTATTTTGGGGGGTATATGTCTTTTTGATTGCTTGGTGTTGCACTTTTAGTGATGTAAGGTGACCAAAAAATGGTTTATTTAGCACAGTTTTTATTTTAGTTTTTTGACGGTGTTCACCAGAGGGGTTAGGTTATGTGATAGTTATATAAAGCCGGTCAATATGGACATGGCGATACCTAATATGTGTACTTTTCTTTTTTTCCCTATTTTTTACAATTTTTTTCCCTTTATTTTGGTAAAAGGATATTTTTTCTTTTTTTTTAACTTGAAACTTTTAATTTTTGGGGGGGGATAACTTTTTTTTCCCACTTTTTTTTCTGTCCCACTCTGGGACTTCAACTTTTGGTGGTCTGATCGCCTTTATAATGCACGACAATACTTCTGTATTGTCTTGCATTGGCTGTAAGTGTATTACACACTGTAATATACTTACAGCCTTCCTGCCTGTGAGATCCAGAGTACTATATCTCACAGGCTCTCCCGGAAGGCAGCCACGATCCCTAAGGAAGGCATTGTGCTGCCTTCCATGCCATCGGGTCCCCAACACAACAGCACGGGGACCCGATGGCGTCTTTCTCCCTGCAGGGACATCGCACGTGCCGCGGTCAGCGCTGACCACGGCTGTGCAGCGGTTAATGTGGCACATGCAGCAGTGGTTCGGTTATCAGTGATTGCCGGGCCCCTGCCGCTGATCGGGCGGTCGCAGCTCCTGCACCCGCCCAATCACCATGACGTACATGTACTTCTCTGGTCCTTAAGTCACGGCCAGAGATGACGTACATGTACGTCATGGGTCCTCATGGGGTTAACTGACTCTCGCTACTGCTTGTGTTATATGTCTGGCCTGATTTCGATGTGAACACTGTCTACACTGGATATTTATTGAGCTAGCACCTACATTTTTTGTGTTACTATTGTGGATAGTGTACTCATTGTTCTTTCAATGAGTTCTGATTCTATCCCGCTATTTGTAATAATTTTGTTTCTTCTAATCAGTATGCAAATAATTATCTAATGTGATTTTGCAATGCTGTATGGCATTATGTTGTGTAAGGCATATATATTGATTTATTTTACTCTCCTGAACTGGCCCTCACTATTGCCTGTGTTAGGTCTGTCCTGATTTCGATGTGAACACTGTCTACGTTGAATATTGATTGAACTATTGCTTGTGTTTTTTGTTACTAGTGTGAACAGTGTCCACCCATCTTGCTTCTTTTAACCAGCATGTATCCAATTACCTAATTTATGGCATATCAAAATGTCGATTGGTTGAGTACTTTGCACATGTGTATTTTAACTTTTGGATTTTGTAAACTGATGTATTTTTTGCCAAAGGCAAGTGTAGTCCAAAATGCGTCTTGTATCTTGCTTGTATCCTGCAACTAAAGAACCCAGTTTTAAGAAAATCGGCAGTGCTAGATTCTCTTTTTCATCTTTTACTGGAGTTCTGCCTCACCATGCACGCTGATTTTAAAGGGTCAGCCCCAAAGTCTGGAGCTGGTAAGGGTTATTACCCAACTTTCTTTTAGTCTTAAATATAGTATCTGCGAGTCTTATTGAGCTATGCATCTTTGTCTACCTACAGCTTGTTATATTAATCAAACTCTATTCCATTTATTAAACTGCTTGCAGTTGTTTAGACATTTAGGAATCAGAAAGACATCAGGCAGCCGATAGACACTGTGATGAAAAGAGGTACGGCAGATTTGATTCAAGTAATGTACAAATTAAATTTCAAGTGACAAAGCAGCCTCTTTATCTCTAGGAGACACAACTAAGGACTGTGGCAGTGTTCTTACAGGAAATGAAAATCCAGAGAGCAGGTTAAATCATTTGGTAGTTACTATAGGCTTCCCAGCAGTCATTCGAGAACTACTGATGAGTATGACCTTTACAAAAATGCACAAAGCCTTGATTGCTACACTGTTAACCTTCACATGCTGAAGCTCTCCTGT
The DNA here is from genome assembly GCF_905171765.1 of Bufo bufo. Taxonomy (NCBI): domain Eukaryota; kingdom Metazoa; phylum Chordata; class Amphibia; order Anura; family Bufonidae; genus Bufo; species Bufo bufo. Next base: position 185,435,371 of record NC_053390.1, read on the forward strand.
GAAACACAACTGAAAGATACCTCTGAATAATAAGCAATAACAAAAAGCAAATATTATAGGATGAATTAACATGTCAAAAAGAGTCTGTTTTACTGGAACTTTTTACCTCATTGCTGTTAAGTTCATCAATTAAACAACATTAGATACAGCTGCAAGAAAAAGTAAGTAAGCCCCTTGGAAATGCCTGGAATGCTGATTTCATTACAAATAACGTAGTCTGATACTCTGATTGTTATTTAAGTCATAACTAGACAAATTTAGACAATCTAACTATACTAATGGCGCACAAACTGCTATATCATTCATGTCTTTTATTGAGCACATTGAGAAAACGTAAGCAGTGCAGAAATTAAAAGTAAGAGAGCTCTTGAATTTAATAACTTGTATATCCACCTTTAGAAGCAATCATTTTCAGCAAACATTTCTGTATCTTCAAATAAGACAGCGAGGAGAAATTTTAGACCATTCCTCCCTGTAAATATGTTTCATTCATCAATATTAATGGGATGCTTCAATGCTGAAGATTTACATAATGGCCAAGTCACAATTATGACCCACTAAGGTATCAGAACCTTAGACAACCGTTGGATCTTCTGATATTCTGGTGGGCCCAGGCTCTGATACCTTAGTGGCCTCCAAAGGTCTAGGAGAAAAAGGAATTTGGAGCTGCCTTTGGAGACAATAACTTGTCACTAGGGTCTCTTTCTTTTAATCAAAACCTATTTATTGATGATATGGGGGTTGGGCCTCAAGAAACTTCTTCTGGTGGGCCCAAGAAACCCAGTCCAATTGGGATCATTAACCCTATCAAGATAATTCCCTTAATCATATTAATTTTATGAAATGTGATGACAAGGTGACAAATATATAATTATTTCCATGTTTAGTTATTATAGTTTTGTCCATATAATAATCCATGCTAAACAGATGTTCTTTCCATATAATACAATTATTAATGTGTCTTGGTTTAGAGTGAAATAAAATAACAAAATAAATCTGGGACTGTATTAAGCTGGCCATAACCATTAGATTTTTGTCAGTTAAACTCACTGATTTCAGCAGGATTGACTTATGGTCTAATGTGTATCTTGGCTGACTTACTTTCCCCAGTCACTGCTGTTTTAGCTTGTTACATTTTTTTGTACCTCTGGGAGTTAAAGGGAACCTGTCACCGGGATTTTGTGTATAGAGCTGAGGACATGGGTTGCTAGATGGCAGCTAGCACATCCGCAATACCCAGTCCCCATAGCTCTGTGTGCTTTTATTGTGTAAAAAAACAGATTTGATCCATATGCAAATGAACCCGAGATGAGTCCTGTACGTGAGATGAGTCAGGGACAGGACTCATCTCAGGTTAATTTGCATATGTATCAAATCGTTTTTTTTACACAATAAAAGCACACAGAGCTATGGGGACTGGATATTGCGGACGTGCTAGCGACCATCTAGCAACCCATGTCCTCAGCTCTATACACAAAATCCCGGTGACAGGTTCCCTTTAAACACTGGCAAAGAGGTCATTAAAATAAAAATGTATGATTCGCTGATATGATTGTGCATTTTTATAAGAGAATCATGGAGATATGGCTTTTGGACAAATGGTTATTCAGGTGACAATTATGTTATTTGTATGGTCAGAACAAATCTGAATATAGCTCAGCCAAATAAATACCTATCAATTAAAATCACAACTGTATTACATAGTAACATAGTACATAAGGCCGAAAAAAGACATTTGTCCATCCAGTTCGGCCTGTCATCCTGCAAGTTGATCCAGAGGAAGGCAAAAAAACCCTGTGAGGTAGAAGCCAATTTTCTCCACTTTAGGGGAATAAAAAATTCCTTCCCGACTCCAATCATGCAATCAGAATAACTCCCTGGATCAATGACCCCTCTCTAGTAGCTATAGCCTGTAATATTATTAAGCTCCAGAAATACGTCCAGGCCCCTCTTGAATTCCTTTATTGTACTTACCATCACCACCTCCTCAGGCAGAGAGTTCCATAGTCTCACTGCTCTTACCGTAAAGAATTCTCTTCTATGTTTGTGTACAAACCTTCTTTCCTCCAGACGCAGAGGATGTCCCCTCGTCACAGTCACAGTCCTGGGGATAAATAGCTGATGGGATAGATCTCTGTACTGACCCCTGATATATTTATACATATTAATTAGATCTCCCCTCAGTCGTCTTTTTTCTAAAGTGAATAACCCTAATTTTGATAATCTTTCAGGGTACTGTAGTTGCCCCATTCCAGTTATTACTTTAGTTGCCCTCCTCTGAACCCTCTCCAGCTCTGCTATGTCTGCCTTGTTTACAGGAGCCCAGAACTGTACACAGTACTCCATGTGTGGTCTGACTAGCGATTTGTAAAGTGGTAGGATTATGTTCATATCACGGGAATCTATGCCCCTTCTGATGCAACCCATTATCTTGTTGGCCTTGGCAGCAGCTGCCTGACACTGGTTTTTGCTGCTTAGTTTGCTGTTTATTAAAATTCCTAGATCCTTTTCCATGTCAGTGTTACCGAGTGTTTTACCATTTAGTATGTATGGGTGACTTGCATTATTCCTTCCCATGTGCATAACTTTACATTTGTCAGTGTTAAACCTCATCTGCCACTTATCTGCCCAAGCCTCCAATCTATCCAGATCCCTCTGTAGTAGTATACTGTCCTCATCAGTGTAAATTACTTTACACAGTTTAGTGTGATCTGCGAAAATTGATACTTTACTATGCAAGCCTTCTACAAGATCATTAATAAATATATTGAAGAGAATAGGGCCCAATACTGACCCCTGAGGTACTCCACTAGTGACAGTGACCCAATCTGAGTGTGTACCTTTAATAACCACCCTCTGTTTTCTATCACTCAGCCAGTTACTTACCCACATACAGATGTTTTCTCCCAGTCCGAGCATTCTCATTTTATATAGTAACCTTTTATGTGTTACAGTGTCAAATGCTTTGGAGAAGTCCAGATATACGACATCCATTGATTCGCTGCTGTCAAGTCTAGAACTTACCTCCTCATAGAAACTGATTAAATTAGTCTGACATGACCGATCCCTCACGAAGCCATGCTGATATGGCGTTATTTGCTTATTTCCGTTGAGATGCTCTAATATAGCATCTCTCAGAAAACCTTCAAACAGTTTACCCACAACAGATGTTAAACTTACCGGCCTATAGTTTCCAGGCTATGTTTTTGGCCCCTTTTTGAATATTGGCACCACATATGCCACGCGCCAATCCTGTGGGACATTCCCTGTCAGTATAGAGTCTGCAAATTTCAGAAATAAGGGTCTGGCTATGACATTACTTAATTCCTTTAGGATACGGGGGTGTATGTCATCCGGTCCTGGCGATTTGTCTATTTTAATCTTTTTAAGTCGCTGATGTACTTCTTCCTGGGTCAGACAGGACACTTTTAATGGCGAATTTATTTCAACATTTAGCATTTCATCTGACAATTTATTTTCCTCAGTGAATACATTGGAGAAAAAAATATTTAACAGCTTTGCTTTCTCCTCGTCGCTCTCTGCGACTCCCCCCTCATTACTCTTTAAAGGGCCGACACCTTCAGATTTATACTTTTTAACATTTATATAATTGAAGAACATTTTAGGGTTAGTTTTACTCTCTTTGGCAATTAATCTCTCGGTCTCTAGTTTGGCCGCTTTTATTTGTTTTTTACATGTTCTGTTTTTTTCCTTATAGTTTTTCAGTGCTTCCGTGCTACCCTCCTGTTTTAGTGTTTTATATGCTTTCTTTTTGTCATTTATTGCTTTCTTTACAGTTCTATTTATCCACATTGGTTTCTTTTTATTCCTTAACCTTTTATTACCATACGGTATGTACCTCTCACAATGAGATTTTAGGATGTTTTTAAAGATATCCCATTTTGTGTCTGTATTTGTGAGGACTTTGTCCCAGTTAGTTTGGCCTATGGCCTCTCTTAGTTGGCTAAATTTAGCTTTTTTGAAGTTTGGTATTTTTGTTCCTCCCTGTAGAAACGCTCTTTTGAATGATAATTGGAAGGTTATTACTTTATGGTCACTATTTCCCAGGTGTCCCCCAACCTGCACGTCTGTTGTTCTGTCAGGTCTATTGGTTAATACTAAGTCCAGTATGGCCGTCCCTCTAGTCGGGTCCTGAACCAGTTGGAAGAGGTAATTGTCTTTGGTTATTGCCAAGAACCTGTTTCCCTTATGAGATATACAAGTTTCAGTTTCCCAGTCTATATCTGGGTAGTTGAAGTCCCCCATAATAACCACCTCATTATGATTTGCCGCCTCGTCTATCTCGTTTAGTAGTAGATTTTCTGTGGACTCTGGTATATTAGGTGGTTTATAGTAAACTCCTATTAGTAATTTATTGTTGTTTTTAGCTCCATGTATCTCTACCCACAGTGACTCCACATGTTCATGTCCCTCACTTATATCTTCTCAGACTGTGGGCTTTAGACAGGACTTTATATAAAGGCAGACCCCTCCCCCTCTCCGGTTTTGACAATCCTTTCTAAACAGACTGTAACCTTGTACATTAACTGCCCAGTCATAGCTATCATCCAGCCATGTCTCAGTTATTCCCACTATGTCATAGTCCTCCTCACACATCACTAATTCCAGTTCACCAGTTTTATTAGTCAGGCTTCTGGCATTAGTATACATACATTTGAGAGGTTTATGTATATTTTTTACCCTACACCTTTCCTTCTGAACTGTTCTAGTCCCTCCTTCCATTCCTCCCCCATTCTTATTACCTTGCCCCCGGTCTCTATCTGCACTATCTTCCCCTCCTATAACGTAATTACCCTCCCCCCAGTCCCTAGTTTAAACACTCCTCCAACCTTCTAGCCATCTTTCTCCCCAGCACAGCTGCCCCTTCCCCATTGAGGTGCAGCCCGTCCCTACGATAGAGCCTGTAGCCGATAGAAAAATCGGCCCAGTTCTCCAGGAACCCAAACCCCTCCATCCTACACCAGTTCTTGAGCCACTTGTTAATCTCCCTAATCTCCCATTGCCTTTCTTGTGTGGCTCGTGGTACAGGCAGTATTTCGGAAAATACTACCTTTGAGGTCCTTGCCCTCAGCTTTTTACCTAAATCCTTGAAATCATTTTTAAGGACTCTCCACCTACCTCTAACTTTGTCATTGGTTACGATATGGACCATGACCGCTGGATCGTCTCCAGCCCCTCCCAGTAATCTGTCAACCCGATCCGCGATGTGTCGAACTCTAGCGCCAGGAAGACAGCACACTGTTCAGCGATCACGGTCTTTGTGACAGATTTCCCTATCTGTTCCCCTAATAATGGAGTCTCCCACTACCAGCACCTGTCCGGCCTGCCCTGCTCTCCTGGTTCCCTGCTTACTGGAGCTGAAATTCCCCTGACTGGCAGAGGAAGTGTCTGGCTGCAGCAGTGCCGTCCCCGGACTGACATCCCCCTCATCTGCCAAACGTGCAAACTTGTTGGGGTGTGTCAGATCAGGGCTAGCCTCCCTGGCACTCTTCCCTCTACCCCGCTTTCTAACTTTTACCCAGCTAGCTACCTCACTTTCCTCAGCCTCCTCTCTGTCACCCTCCCCCTCATCTACCCCAAAGAGTGCTTGCTCGGCGAGAAGCAAACTCTTTTGCAAATTATCAATGCCTCTCAGTGTTGCAACTTGTATTCTACTATTATTTGTTCATCTTTGCTGATTTTGAATAGCTCTAAAACCTTTAGGGCTTATACACAATGCTGGTGCATGACAACATTTATTTTTAAACTTCTGTAGAAATGTCAGTAGAATAGAGACTGGTCATCTCAGCAAATCAAAATCGACAGATTGACACGCCCCTTTCCCCGCCCATAACCTGACCCACTTCACCCACAACCCCTCCCAGTCCCTCCCAAACCAAGCTTAAATACTGCCCATTCAAAGCCCCTTTTATTCTATTAGATCTAATATTATGTCAGTAATTTAATTAAGTTTTAATATCTTTAAAAATAAAATGATATTAAGCTTATATTAAGTCTTATATATGTCTAATTGAGCCGTCTATCTTCCTAAAACTAAAGGACCTTTGATGTCACCACAGGTCCTGGAAGGTGAACTAACACAGTCCCTTTGTTACTGGACCTGCGATGTATGAAATTTGCTTTAATAATATACGATCGTGTTTAATAAAACCAAAGGCGTCCGTGATTTATGCAAAATATCTGATAACCGCATCCAACACAGATATGTATCATTTATAAATATTAACAATAGCCAATTGCGGCACCCAACTATCCCGGGTGCCGATAACACATTAAAGACATGTTCGGGCATGTCCTAAGACGTACCATTAGTAATTCAGATGTCCTAAGATTCTATTTAAAAGTATCAGCCATGGCACCCAACTTTCCCGGGTGCCGATTCAGCATTCATTTTGTGAAATACGAACCCACATTTTGCAAAGTGCGTCAGGGAATGTCTGAGCATGATGAAGGCATGTTCGGACATGTCCCAAGACATTATTTAAGAGTTTCAAAATAGTTTTGTTTTGTTAGGGAAATAACTAAAATCGAAGGCGTATGTGATTTAACCCCTTCCCGACCAGCGTCGTACTATTTGATCGGGCAGGTGCAGGTGCTGGGTCCTCCCGATCAGCTGCAGGGGACCGGTTGTTCCCATCAGCCGGACCCCTGCTGTATGCGCCAGCATCGGTGAAAACACAGATGCCGTCGAATTAAACCCTTCTATACCGCTGTCAACGCTGACCGCGACATAGAAGGGGTTTGCTGCAGGTGAGGGAGCCAATTGGTTCCCCGCGCTGCTGTGGCGGAGGACCCGATGGGTAACAAGACAGCCCGATGCTGTGCACAGGATGCCCAATGCCTTGCATGGCATCGGGACCTGCCTTCTATGGGTGCCCAGGAGATCTAGCCTCAGGCTGGGTCTCCTAGGTAACCTGTTTGTGTATTACTCAGTGTAATACACTAACAGGCAATGCATTACAATACAGATGTATTGTAATGCATTAGAGAGGGGATAAGACCCCCAAAAGTTAAAGTCAGAAATAAAGTTAAAAAAAAGTAAAAAACTGTGCTTTTAATAAAAAAATTCCCCTGATTATATAATAAAAAATTGAAAAAAAAGGAAAAACACATATGAGGCATATTAGGTATCGTGTCCATAACTACCGGCTCTATAAATATATCACATGATCCACCCCGTCCGATAAACACCATAAAAAAATAAAAAATAAAAACTGTGTAAGGCCTCTTTCACATGACCGTTTTTTCCCCCCGTTTACGGGCCGTTTTTTGCGGTCCGTATACGGTCCGTATACGGAACCATTGATTTCAATGGTTCCGCAAAAAAAACGGAATGTACTCCGTATGCATTCCATTTCCGTATTTTTGTTTTTCCGTTCCATTTTAACATAGAACATGTCCTATATTTGGCCGCAAATCACGTTCCGTGGCTCCATTAAAGTCTATGGGTCCGCAAAAAAACGGAATGCATACGGAAGTGCATCCGTATGTCTTCCGTATCCGTTCCGTTTTTTTTGCGGATCCATCTATTGAAAATGTTATGCCCAGCCCAATTTTTTCTATGAAATTACTGTGTACTGTATAACGGAACGGAAACGGAAACACAACGGAAACAAAAAACGGAACAACGGATCCATTTAAAACGGACCGCAAAACACTGAAAAAGCCATACTGTCGTGTGAAAGAGGCCTAAAGTAAAGTCACAAAAAGTCCAGCACCAAGCGATCAAGAAGGCATATGTCCCACAAAATGATAACAATAAAAATGTCACCTCATCCTGCAAAAAATGAGCCCCTAAATAAGAAAATCGATCAAAAAAACTAATAAAAAATATAGCTCTCAGAACATGAGACACTAAAACAGGCATCCTCAAACAGCTGTTGTAAAACTACAACTCCCACAATGCCCTGCTGTAGGCTGATACCTGTAGGCTATTCGGACATGCTGGGAGTTGTAGTTTTGCAACAGCTGGAGGGCCACAGTTTGAGGATGCCTGCACTAAAACATCATTTTTTGGGGTTTCAAATATGCTATTATTGTGTTAAAGTGAAATAAATAAAAAAATATATACATATTAGGTATCGCCACGTCCGTAACAACCAGCTCTATAAAAATATCACATGACCTAACCCCTCAGATGAACATCGTAAAAAATTTAAAATAAAAACAGTATAAAAAAAAGCTATTTTTGTCACCTTACATCACAAAAATTGCAACACCAAGCGATCAAAAAGGCGTATGCCCCCAAATAGTACTAATAAAACCGTAACCGTTCATCCCACAAAAAATGAGACCTACCTAAGACAATTGGTCGAAAAAAAAAAAAGCTATGGCTTTGGATATGGATACACTAAAACATCATTTTCTTTTTGTTTCAAAAATGCGATTATTGTGTAAAACTTAAATAAATAAGAAAAAGTATACATATTAGGTAATGCTACGTCCGTAACAATCTGCTCTATAAAAATATCACATGACCTAACTTCTCAGGTGAACGCTGTAAAAATAAATTCATTAAAAGTGTGCCAAAATTAAAAAAAAATTTTGGTCAATTTGCCCCATAAAGTGCAATAATGAATGATAAAAAAATCATATGTACACAAAAATAGTACCAATAAAAACATCAACTCTTCATGCAAAAAAACTATACACTGCACAAGACGATTACGTTCAGAAAATGGAGACACAAAAATATAATTTTTTTTTCAAAAATGCTTTATTATTTAAAACTGAAACAAACAAAGAAAGTAGACATATTTGACATCATTGCGTCCTTAACAACCTGCTCTTTAAAAATAGCACATGATCTACCCTTTTAGATTAATGCTGCAAAAAATAAAAACGGCGCCAAAATGGGGTCACTTTTTTGGGAGTTTCTATTTCCATCTACTCTACTACTCCCATCAGGGTGCATCAGGGGGGCTTAAAATGGGACATGGCATCTAAAAACCAGTCCAGCAAAATTTGACTTCCAAAAACCATATGGCGTTCCTTTCCTTTTGTGCCCTGCCGTGTGCCCTGCCGTGTACCCTTACATCAGTTTACGACCACATGTGGGGTGTTTCTGTAAACCGCATAATCAGGGTAATAAATATTGAGTTTTGTTTGTCTGTTAACCCTCAATGTGTTAAAGAAAAAAATTGATTAAAAATGGAAAAACAGCCAAAAAAGTGAAATTTTTAAATTTCATCTCTATTTTCTTTTAATTCTTGTGGAACACCTAAAGGGTTAACAAAGTTAGTAAAATCAGTTTTGAGTAGCTTGAGGGGTGTAGTTTCTACAATGGGGTCATTTATGGGGGGTTTCCACTATGTAAGCCCCCACAAAGTGACTTCAGACCTGAACTGGTCCTTAAAAAGTGGGTTTTGGAAATTTTCTTAAACAAATTAAGAATTGCTTCTAAAATTCTAAGCCTTCTAACGTCCTAAAAAAATAAAATGACATTTACAAAATGATGCCAACATAAAGTAGACATATAATAAATGTCAGGTAATAAATATTTTACGAGGTATCACTTTCTGTTTTAAAAGCAGAGAAATAGAAATGTAGAAAATTGCAAATTTTTCAAAATTTGGGGTAAATTTGGAAAACTTTTCTGAAATAAAGGTGAAATATATTGACTCAAATTTATGACTATCATGAATTACAATGTGTCACAAGAAAACAATGTCAGAATGGTTTGGATAAATTAAAGTGTTCAAAAGTTATTACCACATAAAGTGACACATGTCGGATTTGCAAAAAATGGCCTGGGCAGGAAGGTAAAAACTTTGATGATTGCATCTAACACAGATATGTATCATTTATAAATATTAACAATAGCTAATTGAGGCACCCAACTTTCCCGGTTGCCAATAAAATGTATCTATCTTCTAATACGCCAGCTGTCTAGCAATTTGTACAAACCCCTACCAAATTTAGAAGCCAACAATGTTTATACATGTGTTACGAGACATAGTCAGCCTAATGTACGAGCAGCTACGACAATAGTAAACAGTTGTCAGAACATGCCTCAGAGATGTCCTAATACCTTTAAAAATAAAATGATATTAGGGTCTATCCTAACTATCTATCTTTCAGCCGTAGTCAATTGGCGGTATGCAAAAGAGCGCTATATGCGCAACAACAATACAAACATTTTTATAGCCTGTTTTACAACTGCCTGTCAGACTCGAATTATGCACACTTCTAGACAGATTGCAAGAACGTTATCTTTATCATGACATAGACTCCGCCATATTCGTAAGTAGCGACGGCAACTCGAACGGCTGACTACCTAGTGAAATACCCGCTGGCACAAACATTATCGAGTTTGTATCTGCGGTTCTAAAGACGTACGGCTACAAACTCAACAATGGAAAAACTGTACTAAAGGTGAAAGGTAGAGTTAAGCGGACACCTGGATGTTTGGGTTTGATGGGTTCGACCGAACTTCACAAAAAAGTTTGAGTTCAGGACCCGAACTTGACCGCGAACCCGAACCCCATTGAAGTCAACTTTGGAGCACTAGAATGGCTCTAAAAAAGTAATGGAAAGGGCTGTAGGGCTGAAAAAGGCAGCAAATTGTGGTTAAGCGCATGGCAATTGCTCTGCAAACAAATGTGGATAGGGAAATGACTTAAAATAACATAAAATACATAAAAATAAAAAATAATAATCTTGATCTTGGAGGAGGAGGTCCATATGGAGTAGGACGTTGAGGAGGCGGTGGATATGGCGGTGTAGGTGGAAGCGGCGATGGATGAGGAGAAGGTAGCCAACACTGGTTTCTGGTTTTGTTTTTTATTTTATTTTATTATTATTTATATATTTTTTGTTTAAATTTGGGTAGACCCCAAAACATTGGGAAATATAAAAAATCCCCCTGGATCTCATAGGCCGGAAGCTGTATGAGTAAAACACACTGTATTACTCATACAGCCAATGCATTCAAATACAGAAGTATTGGAATGCATTGTAAAGGATTAGACCCCCAAAAGTTCAAGTCCCAAAGTGGGACAAAAAATAAAGTGAAAAAAATTGTTGAAAAAATAAAGTTTTCCCCCTAAAAAATTAAAAGTTTCAAGTAAAAATAAACAAAAACGTTATTTTCCCCAAATAAAGTTAAAAAAAATTTGTAAAAAATAGGGGGAAAAAAAGTGTACATATTAGGTATCGCCGCGTCCATATAAACCGGCTCTATAAACATATCACATGACCTAACCCCTCAGATGAACACCCTAAAAAATAAAAAATAAAAACTGTGCTAAATAAACAATTATTTTGTCACCTTACATCACAAAAAGTACAACAGTAAGCGATAAAATGCGTTTGCCCACCAAAATAGTAGAAATCTAACCGTCATCTCAACCCGCAAAAAATTAGCCCCTACCTGAGACAATCGCCCAAAAAATAAAAAAACTATGGCTCAGAATATGGAGACACTAAAACATAATTTTTTTTGTTTTAAAAAAGCTGTTATTGTGTAAAACTTACATAAGTTTCAAGTAAAAATAAACAAAAACGTCATTTTCCCCAAATAAAGTAAAAATTTTTTTTTTAAAAATAGGGGGAAAAAAAGTGTACATATTAGGTATCGCCGCGTCCGTATAAACCGGCTCTATAAACATATCACATGACCTAACCCCTCAGATGAACACCCTAAAAAATAAAAAATAAAAACTGTGCTAAATAAACAATTATTTTGTCACCTTACATCACAAAAAGTACAACAGTAAGCGATAAAATGCGTTTGCCCACCAAAATAGTAGAAATCTAACCGTCATCTCAACCCGCAAAAAATTAGCCCCTACCTGAGACAATCGCCCAAAAAATAAAAAAACTATGGCTCAGAATATGGAAACACTAAAACATAATTTTTTTTGTTTTAAAAAAGCTGTTATTGTGTAAAACTTACATAAATTTAAAAAAGTATACATATTTGGTATCGCCGCGTTCGTATCGACCGGCTCTATAAAAATATCACATGACCTAACCCCTCAGATGAACACCGTAAAAAATAAAAAATAAAAACTGTGCTAAATAAACCATTTTTTGTCACCTTACATCACAAAAAGTGTAATAGCAAGTGATCAAAAAGTCATATGCACCCCAAAATAGAGCCAATCAAACCGTCATCTCATCCTGCAAAAAATGAGACTCTACATAAGATAATAGCTCAAAAACTTTAAAAACTATGACTCTCAGAATATGGAGACACTAAAACATGATTTTTTATATTTTTTTTAAATGATATTATTGTGTAAAACTTACATAAATAAAAAAAAATTATGCATATTAGGTATCGCCGCGTCCGTATCGACCGGCTCTATAAAAATATCACATGACCTAACCCCTTAGATGAACACCGTAAAAATGTTTAAATAAAAACTGTACTAAATAAACAATTTTTTGTCACCTTGCATCACAAAAAGTGTAATACCAAGCGATCAAAAAGTCACACGCACCCCAAAATAGTGTCAATAAAACCGTCATCTCATCCCACAAAAATAGTACCCTACCCAAGGTAATCGCCCAAAAACTGAAAAGATTATGGCTCTCAGACTATGGAAACACTAAAACATGATTTTTTTTGCTTTAAAAATGAAATCCTTGTGTAAAACTTACATAAATAAAAAAAGTATACATATTAGGTATCGCCGCGTCCGTATCGAACTGCTCTATAAAAATATCACATGATCTAACCTGTCAGATGAATGTTGTAAATAACAAAATAAAAACGGTGCCAAAACAGCTATTTCTTGTTATCTTGCCTCACAAAAAGTGTAATATAGAGCAATCAAAAATCATATGTACCCTAAACTAGTAGCAACAATACTGCCACCCTATCCCGAAGTTTCTAAAATGGGGCCACTTTTTTGGAGTTTCTATTCTAGGGGTGCATCGGGGGGGCTTCAAATGGGACATGGTTTTAGAAAAACCAGGCCAGCAAAATCTGCCTTCCAAAAACCGTATGGCATTCCTTTCCTTCTGCGCCCTGCCGTGTGCCCGTACAGCAGTTTACGACCACATATGGGGTGTTTCTGTAAACTACAGAATCAGGGCCATAAATTTTGAGTTTGGTTTGGCTGTTAACCCTTGTTTTGTAAAAGTAAAAAAAAATATTAAAATTGAAAATCTGCCAAAAAAGTGAAATTTTGAAATTGTATCTCTATTTTCCATTAATTCTTGTGGAACACCTAAAGGGTTAGCGACGTTTGTAAAATCAGTTTTGAATACCTTGAGGGGTGAAGTTTCTTAGATGTGGTCACTTTTATGGAGTTTCTACTCTAGGGGTGCATCAGGGGGGCTTAAAATGGGACATGGTGTCAAAAAAACCAGTCTAGAAAAATCTGCCTTCCAAAAACCGTATGGCATTCCTTTCCTTCTGCGCTCTGCCGTGTGCACGTACAGTAGTTTACGACCACATATGGGGTGTTTCTGTAAACTACAGAATCAGGGCCATAAATATTGAGTTTTGTTTGGCTGTTAACCCTTGCTTTGTAAAAGTAAAAAAAAATATTAAAATGGAAAATCTGCCAAAAAAGGGAAATTTTTTAATTGCATCTCTATTTTCCATTAATTCTCGTGGTACACCTAAAGGGTTAAAAAAGTTTGTAAAATCAGTTTTGAATACCTTGAGGGGTGTAGTTTCTTAGATTGGGTCACTTTTATGGAGTTCCTACTCTAGGGGAGCCTCAGGGGTGCTTCAAATGGGACATGTTGTCCAAAAAACCAGGCCAGCAAAATCAGCCTTCCAAAAACCGTATGGCATCCCTTTCCTTCTGCGCCCTGCCCTGTGCCAGTTCAGTAGTTTATGACCACATATGGGGTGTTTCTGTAAACTACAGAATCAGGGCCATAAATATTGAGTTTGGTTTGGCTGTTAACCCTTGCTTTGTATCTGGAAAAAAATTATTAAATTGGAAAATCTGCCAAAAAAGGGAAATTTTGAAATTGTATCTCTATTTTCCATTAATTCTTGTGGTACACCTAAAGGGTTAACAAAGTTTTTAAAATCAGTTTTGAATACATTGAGGGGTGTAGTTTATTAGATTGGGTCACTTTTATGGAGTTCCTACTCTAGGGGTGCATCAGGGGGGCTTCAAATGGGACATGGTGTAAAAAAAAACAGTCCAGCAAAATCTGCCTTCCAAAAACCGTATGGCATTTCTTTCCTTCTGCGCCCTGCCGTGTGCCCGTACAGTAGTTTACGACCACATATGGGGTGTTTCTGTAATCTACAGAATCAGGGCCATAAATACTGAGTTTGGTTTGGCTGTTAACCCTTGCTTTGTAACTGGAAAAAAATTCTTAAAATGGAAAATCTGCCAAAAAAGGGAAATTTTGAAATTGTATCTCTATTTTCCATTAACTCTTGTGGAACACCTAAGGGCTTTACAAAGTTTGTAAAATCAGTTTTGAATACCTTGAGGGGTGTAGTTTATAGAATGGGGTCATTTTTGGGTGGTTTCTATAATGTAAGCCTCGCAAAGTGACTTCAGACCTGAACTGGTCCCTAAAAATTGGGTTTTTGAAAATTTCTGAAGAATATCAAGATTTGCTTCTAAACTTCTAAGCCTTGTAACATCCCCCCCAAAAAAAATATCATTCCCAAAAAGATCCAAACATGAAGTAGACATGTGGGGAATGTAAAGCAATAATTATTTTTGGAGGTATTACTATGTATTATAGAAGTAGAGAAATTGAAACTTGGAAATTTGCAATTTTTTTTTACAAATTTTTGGTAAATTTGCAATTTTTTTAATAAATAAAATGCATTTTTTTTACTTCATTTTACCAGTGTCATGAAGTACAATATGTGACGAAAAAACTATCTCAGAATGGCCTGGATAAGTCAAAGCGTTTTAAAGTTATCAGCACTTAAATTGACACTGGTCAGATTTGCAAAAAATGGCCAAGTCCAGAAGGTGAAATAGGGCTGAGTCCTTGAGGGGTTAATAACTGGTTGAACCTCCTTTGGCAGCAATAACTTTAACCAAACATTTCCTGTAGTTGCAGATCAGACGTGCACAATGGTCAGGAGTAATTCTTGACCATTCCTCTTTACAGAACTGTTTCAGTTTAGCAATATTCTTGGGATGTCTGGTGTGAATCGCTTTCTTGAGGTCATGCCACAGCATCTCAATCGGGTTGAGGCCAGGACTCTGACTGTGCCACTTCAGAAGGCGTATTTTCTTCTGTTTAAGCCATTCTGTTGTTGATTTATTTCTATGCTTTGGGTCGTTGTCCTGTTGCAACACCCATCTTCTGTTGAGCTTCAGCTGGTGGACAGATGGCCTTACGTTCTCCTGCAAAATGTCTTGATAAACTTGGGAATTCATTTTTCCTTCGATAATAGCAATCCGTCCAGGCCCTGACGCAGCAAAGCAGCCCCAAACCATGATGCCCCCACCACCATACTTCACAGTTGGGATGAAGTTTTGATGTTGGTGTGCTGTACCTCTTTTTCTCCACACATACAGGGAGTGCAGAATTATTAGGCAAGTTGTATTTTTGAGGATTAATTTTATTATTGAACAACAACCATGTTCTCAATGAACCCAAAAAACTCATTAATATCAAAGCTGAATATTTTTGGAAGTAGTTTTTAGTTTGTTTTTAGTTATAGCTATTTTAGGGGGATATCTGTGTGTGCAGGTGACTATTACTGTGCATAATTATTAGGCAACTTAACAAAAAACAAATATATACCCATTTCAATTATTTATTTTTACCAGTGAAACCAATATAACATCTCAACATTCACAAATATACATTTCTGACATTCAAAAACAAAACAAAACAAATCAGTGACCAATATAGCCACCTTTCTTTGCAAGGACACTCAAAAGCCTGCCATCCATGGATTCTGTCAGTGTTTTGATCTGTTCACCATCAACATTGCGTGCAGCAGCAACCACAGCCTCCCAGACACTGTTTAGAGAGGTGTACTGTTTTCCCTCCTTGTAAATCTCACATTTGATGATGTACCACAGGTTCTCAATGGGGTTCAGATCAGGTGAACAAGGAGGCCATGTCATTAGATTTTCTTCTTTTATACCCTTTCTTGCCAGCCACGCTGTGGAGTACTTGGACGCGTGTGATGGAGCATTGTCCTGCGTGAAAATCATGTTTTTCTTGAAGGATGCAGACTTCTTCCTGTACCACTGCTTGAAGAAGGTGTCTTCCAGAAACTGGCAGTAGGACTGGGAGTTGAGCTTGACTCCATCCTCAACCCGAAAAGACCCCACAAACTCATCTTTGATGATACCAGCCCAAACCAGTACTCCACCTCCACCTTGCTGGCGTCTGAGTCGGACTGGAGCTCTCTGCCCTTTACCAATCCAGCCACGGGCCCATCCATCTGGCACATCAAGACTCACTCTCATTTCATCAGTCCATAAACCTTAGAAAAATCAGTCTTGACGTTTCAGCTTGTGTGTCTTGTTCAGTGGTGGTCGTCTTTCAGCCTTTCTTACCTTGGCCATGTCTCTGAGTATTGCACACCTTGTGCTTTTGGGCACTCCAGTGATGTTGCAGCTCTGAAATATGGCCAAACTGGTGGCAAGTGGCATCTTGGCAGCTGCACGCTTGACTTTTCTCAGTTCATGGGCAGTTATTTTGCGCCTTGGTTTTTCCACACGCTTCTTGCGACCCTGTTGACTATTTTGAATGAAACGCTTGATTGTTCGATGATCACGCTTCAGAAGCTTTGCAATTTTAAGAGTGCTGCATCCCTCTGCAAGATATCTCACTATTTTTGACTTTTCTGAGCCTGTCAAGTCCTTTTTTTGACCCATTTTGCCAAAGGAAAGGAAGTTGCCTAATAATTATGCACACCTGATATAGGGTGTTGATGTCATTAGACCACACCCCTTCTCATTACAGAGATGCACATCACCTAATATGCTTAATTGGTAGTAGGCTTTCGAGCCTATACAGCTTGGAGTAAGACAACATGCATAAAGAGGATGATGTGGTCAAAATACTCATTTGCCTAATAATTCTGCACGCAGTGTAGTGTTGTGTGTTTCATCCAAACAACTCAACTTCGGTTTCTTTTGTCCACAGAATATTTTGCCAGTACTGCTGTGGAACATCCAGGTACTCTTGTGCAAACTGTAAACGTGCAGCAATGTTTTTTTGGACAGCAGTGGCTTCCTCTGTGGTATCCTCCCATGAAATCCATTCTTGTTTAGTGTTTTACATATCGTAGATTCGCTAACGGGGATGTTAGCATATGCCAGAGACTTTAGTAACTCTTTAGCTGACACTCTAGGATTCTTCTTCACCTCATTGAGCAGTCTGCGCTGTGCTCTTGCAGTCATCTTTACTTGACAATGTTAATATAAGGTATAGGAAAAATGCTGAACTTTTGTTGAACAAACTGCGATGATTAGGTAACAAGTCGTACTGGAACGCTAGGGGTGAATCATTT
This sequence comes from Bufo bufo, assembly GCF_905171765.1. Taxonomy (NCBI): domain Eukaryota; kingdom Metazoa; phylum Chordata; class Amphibia; order Anura; family Bufonidae; genus Bufo; species Bufo bufo. Next base: position 185,452,811 of record NC_053390.1, read on the forward strand.
ACAAAGATCAAGTTAGAACAGGATCCAACATCATCAAACTGATTTGTGTCGCGATGCAGAGTCACGGTTTTCTTAAGGCTAAAAGGCCTCGCGGGTGGGACTTCTTCATGGAAACCAAAGCCGAACTGAACGTGCCATCAACTGTGATCGGTAATACAAGAACGAGAGAACTTTACGATAATTTAAACACGGGGTTGCCTGGTGAATCTTTTGAAACGGTTCGTACCCATTTTAGGCAGCAGCCGTTCGTAACAACAACCCCTGTGTTAACGCGAGGCTCTTTATTACCTAAAAAGAGAATGCCGACTTTGTTACTAGTGATGAGCAGCAGGTGCAATATTCGAATTTGCGATATTTCGTGAATATTTTGTAGAATATTTGTCGAATATTCGCAAATTCGAATATTCGTTATATTCTACATTTATTTTTTTACTCAAAAATTGGCAAAAACAGGCTTGGGTCAAAAACAAATATATAGCACTATAGAATACAGTGCTATTTATTTGTTTTTCGAATATTCTTCATTTTTCCCATCTGAACACATGCTTCCTCCCTGCTTCTTGCTTGTGGGCCAATGAGTCATTGGCCCAAAAGCTATTTAAGCAGGGAGAAATCATGACTTCAGATGGAAAAAATGACGAATATTCTAATATATTGAGGCTTCAGGGGTACTCGCGAGATTGTTCGAGCAAGAATCTAGCTGCGGAGCACATTGTTATGTGCTACAACGAATCTGGATTGCCTGCTTTAGAACATTTTGTTGATGTTTTAGCCGGTGATGATGATTTCGTTTTAGGAAAAGAGAACAATTCTTTACCTATAAAGAGAAAAATTAACCTCGATATTAAAGCTGGATTTTATCCAATGTTTGTTTATACCGATATCATTTAGCATCAACCTGTTGGCGATAGTTATGTACAGCTTTTAAGAACTGTGCAGCTAAGTGGCAAAAATGGCGAAATAGTCACTCATAAGTATAACTATATACCTTTCTGCAAACAACGCTTTTATACCATTACAATATCGATACTCACGGATCAAGCTAAACCTGGTAAATTCAAATACGGGAAAACTATCGTGCGATTACACTTTAGACGCATTAAAATGTTGTCCCAGAGAGTGCACGGCGATCCGGATGCGTATACACATTATTACATAGCTCAAGCCGGTCATGGTTTGGACGGCTTTCACAGTGTAGAATTCATGCACGGTTCTGGTCTCGCCGGGTTATTTTGTGGGTTTTTCCAGCCAGTCGTTCCCCTATTCAAGAAAGGTGTGGAACTTGTAAAACTGCACGTAAAAACAGTTGCCAGGAATATCGCTAAAGATGTTGTCGGTACGGCATCGACCGCTGTTATGGATCGAATAAATAGACATAAGCATGGGCAGGAAGGCTCTGGCGTCATACAAATTCAGAGAGAAATGCTGAAAAGAAAGCGCGATCGCGACGGCGTAGTCCTACCCCCTTTTATGAATAAAGTAGAGCCGACTAAGAGACGTTGCCGCCAGAAAACATGAAGCCCTTCACCGAGCGACATCTTTTAATTAACAGCTATGGCTTTTGTACATGACGCATCCACCGAGTACGCAAAATTAGAGTTTGATATCTTTCAAATACCGCCTATGTAAACAAGTATTGAAAAATCATTTTATTTAGAGGTACAACCTATAGTGGCCATCGCCGACAACGCACCTTTGGAGTTATTCATCTCGGGCAGCGGTGAATATTATTACGACCTAAATAACACTTTGTTACACGTTGTTTGCAGAATCATTAGCCCGGATAACACACACATACCTGACGGGTCCCGCGTTGCCCTTATTGACTACCCTATTGCCAGCCTTTTTAATCAATTGCACATAACACTCGGCTACACATTGATTTCAAGAAGCGACAACCTTTATACGTATAGAGCGTATATAGAACCCCTAATAAATTATAATTCACAAACTTTAGCTGCCCAATTTACAGTCGGCTAATTCTATAAAGATACTGCGGGGCATTAAGATGACCGGGCTCTCGACGGCCGTAATGTCAGTTTTGCCAAGAGAGCTCAGTATACGACTCGCTCTAGAAGTGTATAATTAATGGGCCCCATTTACGCCAATATATTTAATCAGCCGAAGTTTAATACTGAAGGGCCTAGATCTAAAGTTAAAGGGAATCTGTCACCTGCTTTTACCATTTTAAGCTGTTACCATCGCTATGTTCACTAAAATACCTTATTTCCAGCAGTCTTCTTTTTACTTTATTTAGTTTTGTCCTTTTGATATAAAAGCCCTTTTTATGATATGCTAATGAGGCTCCAAGGTGCCCAGAGGGGCGTTTTTTTCCCTCTCCGGTGCCCAGTGACGCCCCCCTGCAGTGCCCAAGAACGCCTCCTGATCCTGAAATAACCTCCCACAGCCCAGAAAACTGTTCCGCCCCCTCCCCACATCATAGTCTACCTTCTAGAAATGCCCCGTCCTTCTTCCTGTCGGCTGCCAAAAAATTTCATCAACCTCCTCAGGGCAACAGCGCTCAGGTTACATCACTGGGATCGGCGCATGCCCAGTGAGACTTTTGAGGCTGTTGCCCTCAGGAGGTTGATGATCGCGCAGGCGCAAAAGAGTTCAAGGCGTACTGCGCCTGCGTGAGTTTTCTGGCAGCCGACAGGAAGAAGGACGGGGCATTAATAGAAGGAAGACTATGACGCGGGGAGGGGTTGGAACAGTTTGCCGGGCTGTGGGAGGTTATTTCAGGATCAGGCGTTCTTGGGCACTGCAGGGGGGCGTCACTGGGCTCCGGAGAGGGAAAAAAACACCCCTCTGAGCACCTTGGAGCCTCATTAGCATATCATAAAAAGGGCTTTTATATCAAAAGGACAAAACGAAATAAAGTAAAAAGAAGACTGCTGGAAATAAGGTACTTTAGTGAACATAGCGATGGTAACAGCTTAAAATGGTAAAAGCAGGTTACAGATTCCCTTTAAAGTTGACCAGAAACAAAGATTCCTTCTGTCTTATGTCTGCCTAGGTGACCTATTTTAAAATCCAAATATAGCACGCTTTGCTATTTGTCAAAAGAGTTCAAGTATTGCCCGCTGTGAGAATCAGACACAGTCACTGTCAGTTAACCGCTAACGCAAAGTACTCGGTCGATCTCGCGTCGCTTAAAGTGTATAGCATTCCGGCTGGTACTCGCATATCTAACCACGATATTCTTTTTCTGGGAAACATCCCAAAAACAGTAATACTAGTGTTTGTGTACAACAAATTATTTTCTGGGAACTACCAAAGATATCCTTTGTGCTTCAATCACTATAATGTGAATTATGCCGCCTTATAATTGGACGGACAACAGATACCCGCAAAACCTTTTCAGACAAATTTTCAAGACGATTCGGCTGTTCGTGAATATATGTCACTCGTTCACATTTCGGGGAAGCAAAAGGCTGACAACTCTTTATCCGTGGATCGGTCAGAATTTTTGAACGGGTACACTTTGTTCGCTTTTGATTTATCGCCGGAACAAGAGCCTGGTGGACATTTCTCTCTAGCAAAATCTGGAAATCTCAGAGCTGAAATTAGATTTGCTGAGCCAGCGCTAAACACTAGTGTTGGTCGAGCACCAAAGTGCTCGGGTGAAACACTTCCTGATGTTTATCAATGAGAGAACCCAAGCATTAAACCAAGCACCCCATGCTCTGAGGAGGGGAGGGTGTCCGGACTCTAGTTTGGATTTGGAGTCCCTGCTCTGACTACATATATAGCTATGTCCATGATAGGAGTCAGTGCTTGGGGACACCCAGTGTATTTAAATCTAATTTAGCCTCTATTTCTGAAAAGTTTCTGGCGGGATACAAACTCACAACCTTCTACATTACAGCCAAGAATCTTAACCACTACACTATAGAGCTGCATGGCCAGTTGCTTAAAATAAGTAAGTATTCCTATATAGCAGAAGTCTCATATTATTATTTTTTCTTTAGTAACTGGCTATACAGCTCTATAGTGTAATGGTTAACATTCTTCGCTGTAATGTAGAAGGTTGTGAGTTCGAGACAAAATTAGATTTAAATACACTGACTCGAGCATCGCGCTCGAGCACACGCGATATTTGGACGAGCATAGTGATGCTCGAGCCGAACTGGTGTTTGGCTGAGCATGCTCACCAAACACTATTAACATTATTGTGTTTTCTGTTCATGAAAATATTATTGAAATAAACAAATGAAGGGAGATTTTATATGATTTTCAACCAAAATGAATATTTATGAAATTACCTGCATTATCAAAGCCGACTTTCACTCCCGCCGCATATTTAAAGGTGTATTTCAGTGAGATTTATTATCGGAAAATAAAATCATCGACGGTCCGGTGGCCTATACTGTAAATATGGACAATTTGTATCAGTGGGGAAAGCACTGCATTTTAATTATATTATACCAGAACAACATATCTTTTTTTTTTTTTATAGTTTTGGATTATCGCCCGCAAATGAAATATTTCCTGCTGAATTTATGAAATTTTTATCTAAAAATGGTAAGATTATAAGTAGAGTTGAGCGGACACCTGGATGTTCGGGTTCGGCAGGTTCGGCCGAACTTGAAAAAAAAGTTCGGGTTCGGGACCCAAACTTGACCCGAACTTGAACCCGAACCCGAACCCCATTGAAGTCAATGGGGACCCGAACTTTAGGGCACTAAAATGGCTCGAAAATAGTCCTGGGAAGGCTAGAAGGCTGCAAAAGGCATCAAAATGTGCTTAAGAGCATGACAACTGTTCTGCAAACAAATGTGGATAGTGAAATGACTTAAAATAACATAAATTACAGAAAAATTAAAAATAACAATCTGGATCTAGGAATAGGAGGTTGAGGAGGCGGTGGATGGGAGGATGTGGCGGTGTAGGTGGAAGCGGCGGTGAAGGTGGAATAGGTAGCCAACACTGATTTGTGTATTTTTTTATTTTTAAATTGGGGTATCCCCCAAAATATTGGGACATATAACAAAATAAAACTAAGAATAAGTGCACTTGAGTACAAGAATGGATGGTTGAGGCTGGTATAAATGTCTATTCTGCACAAGGTACGGACAAGTCCTGTGGGATCCATGCCTGGTTCATTTTAATAAACGTAAGCTTGTCCACATTGGCTGCGGCCTGTGATAATGCTCTCTGCTGTACTAAACACACGTTCACACTATACACTGGCTGCAGGACAGGTCAGCACCTCGAAGGCTGACAAAGCTTTTCCACATTTTGGCCATGCTAACCCTGCCTTCTCAGGTGCTGGTGGTGCCCCAGCTGTGTTGGCGACCTCTTCCTCCTCCTCTGCCATTGCCTTGTGCTTCCACTGTGCCCCTGCTGTCAGGTGGGAATGCTATCATCAGCGTGCGCTTGTAGTCGCGCATCTTCCGATCAGTAACAGATGTTATCACTAAATTTAGTTCCCTGTCAGCAATGTAGAGCAGGAGTTCATTCACAGCAAAAGGGGGTTCATGTCACCCAGCAATAGAACAGAGGATTCTGAGAGATTTAGGCCCCTGTCAGCAATGCAGAGCAGGGGTTCATTCACAGCAAAAGGGGGTGCATGTCAACAGCAATAAAACAGAGGATTTTGAGAGATTTAGGCCCCTGTCAGCAATGCAGAGCAGGGGTTCATTCATAGCAAAAGGAGGTTCATGTCACCCAGCAATAGAACAGAGGATTTTGAGAAATTTAGGCCCCTTTCAGCAATGCAGAGCATGGGTTCATTCAAGGCAAAAGGGGGATCATGTCACCCAGCAATAGAACAGAGGATTTTGAGAGATTTAGGCCCCTGTCAGCAATGCAGAGCAGGGGTTCATTCATGGCAAAAGGGGGTTCATGTCACCCAGCAATAGAACAGAGGATTTTGAGAGATTTAGGCCCCTGTCACCCAGGCACAGCAGGAAATCATGCACGGCAAAAGGGGGATCATGTCACCCAGCAAAAGAACAGAGGATTTTGAGCGATTTAGGCCCCAGTCACCCAGGCACAGCAGGGGTTCATTCACAGCAAAAAGGAGTTCATGTCACCCAGCAATACAACAGAGGATTTTGAGAGATTTTGGCCCCTGTCACCCAGGCACAGCAGGGGTTCATTCACGGCAAAAGGGGATTCATGTCACCCAGCAATAGAACAGAGGATTTTGAGATATTTTGGCCCCTGTCAGCAATGCAGAGCAGGGGTTCATTCACAGCAAAAGGGGCTTCATGTCACCCAGCAATACAACAAAGGATTTTGAGAGATTTAGGCCCATGTCACCCAGTCACAGCAGGGGTTCATTCCCGGCAAAATTGGGTTCATGTCACCCAGCAATAGAACAGAGGATTTTGAGAGATTTAGGCCCCTGTCAGCAATGCAGAGCAGGGGTTCATTCAATGCAAAAGGGGGTTCATGTCACCCAGCAATACAGCAGAGGATTTTGAGAGATTTAGGCCCCTGTCACCCAGGCACAGCAGGGGTTTATTCACGGCAAAAGGGGGATCATGTCACCCAGCAATAGAACAGAGGATTTTGAGAGATTTAAGCCCCTGTCACCCAGGCACAGCAGGCGTTCATTCACGGCAAAAGGGGGTTCATGTCACCCAGCAATACAACAAAGGATTTTGAGAGATTTAGGCCCCTGTCAGCAATGCAGAGCAGGGGTTCATTCATGTCAAAAGGGGGTTCATGTCGCCTAGCAATAGAGATGTCCCAAACTATTCACCGGCAAACATAACTTGTTCGCGTTCGCCGCGGCGGGCGAAAATATGCGATGTTCGGTCCGCCCCATATACATCATCATTGAGCAAACTTTGACCCTGTACCTCACAGTCAGCAGACATATTCCAGCCAATCAGCATACCCTTCCTCCCAGACCCTCCCACCTCCTATCAAAAAGCAAGGACAGCATCCATCTTAGATTCATTCTGAAGCTGCAGTGTCACAATTTTGACTAAGTTGTAATCGCAATTCGATTAATACAGGTTATATTAATCGCATTGCGAATTCAACTTAGAGCTGGGTTCCCAATGGTTGTATTGCTAGAATATAATGAAGATTGAGAATATAGTGCTATATTCATTATATTCGTCAATTCTAGCAATACAACCAACCATTAGGAACTCAGATCAAAGTTGTAATCGCAATGCGATTAATACTGGTTATATTAATCGCATTGCAAATTTAATTTAGAGCTGGGTTCCCAATGGTTGTATTGCTAGGATATAACGAAGATTGAGAATATAGTGCTATATTCGTTATATTCGTCAATTCTAGCAATACAACCATTAGGAATTTAGATCTAAGTTGTAATCGCAATGCGATTAAGGCTGAGTTCACACGGGCGAGATTTCCGCGCGGGTGCAATGAGTGTGGTGAACGCATTGCACCCGCACTGAATCCGGACCCATTCACTTCTATGGGGTTGTGCACATGATCAGTGATTTTCACGCATCACTTATGCGTTGCGTGAAAATCGCAGCATGCTCTATATTGTGCGTTTTTCACGCAACGCAGGCCCCATAGAAGTGAATGAGGCTCAGTGAAAATCGCAAGCATCTGCAATCAAGTGCGGATGCGGTGCGATTTTCACGCACGTTTGCTAGGTGACAGTCGATTCACTGTATTATTTTCCCTTATAACATTGTTATAAGGGAAAATAATAACATTCTTTAATACAGAATGCTTAGTAGGTGGTCAATTGAGGGTTAAAAAATAATTAACTCACCTTCTCCTCTTGATTGCATAGCTGCCGGTCTCTTCTTACTTCTTTAATCATGAGCTGCCTGCTAAAGGACCTGTGGTGATGTCAGATCACATGGTCCAATCACATGGTCCATCACCACATGGTCCATCACCTGAACTTCTGTGAAGAAGTTCGGGTCTGGGTACCACAGTCAGTTTTTTTTCACGCGCGTGCAAAACGCATTGCACCCGCGTGATAAAAACTAAACAATGGAACGCAATCGCAGTCAAAACTGACTGCAATTGGGTAGCTACTCACTCGGGTTTGCCGCAACGCATCCGGACCTTATGCGGACACGCTCGTGTGAACTTAGCCTAATACAGGTTATATTAATCGCATTGAGAATTCAACTTAGAGCTGGGTTCCTAATGGTTGTATTGCTAGAATATAACGAAGATTGAGAATATAGTGCTATATTCGTTATATTCGTCAATTCTAGCAATACAACCATTAGGAAGTTAGCTCTAAGTTGAATTCGCAATGCGATTAATGCAGGTTAGATTAATCGCATTGCGAATTCAACTTACCACACTCTGCGTCAACTACGTAATTTTCCATGGGAGTTTTGCCATGGATCCCTCTCCGGCATGCCACAGTCCAGGTGTTAGTCCCCTTAAAACAACTTTTCCATCACTATTGTGGCCAGAAATAGTCCCTTTGGGTTTTAAAATTCGCCTGCCTATTGAAGTCTATGGCGGTTCGCCCGGTTTGTGAACATTTCCAGAATATCGCGTTCGCCATTCGCGAATGGAAAATTCTATGTTTGCGACATCTCTACCCAGCAATAGAACAGAGGATTTTGAGAGATTTAGGCCCCTGTCACCCAGGCACAGCAGGGGTTCATTCACGGCAAAAGGGGGTTCATGTCACCAAGCAATAGAACAGAGGATTTTGAGAGATTTAGGCCCCTGTCCCCCGGCACAGCAGGGGTACATTCACGGCAAAAGGGGGATCATGTCACCCAGCAATAGAACAGAGGATTTTGAGAGATTTAGGCCCCTGTCAGCAATGCAGAGCAGGGGTTCATTCACTGCAAAAGAGGGTTCATGTCACCCAGCAATAGAACAGAGGATTTTGAGAGATTTAGGCCCCTGTCAGCAATGCAGAGCAGGGGTTCATTCACTGCAAAAGAGGGTTCATGTCACCCAGCAATAGAACAGAGGATTTTGAGAGATTTAGGCCCCTGTCAGCAATGCAGTGCAGGGGTTCATTCACTGCAAAAGAGGGTTCATGTCACCCAGCAATAGAACAGAGGATTTTGAGAGATTTAGGCCCCTGTCAGCAATGCAGAGCAGGGGTTCATTCACGGCAAAAGGGGGTTCATGTCACCCAGCAATACAACAGAGGATTTTGAGAGATTTTGGCCCCTGTCACCCAGGCACAGCAGGGGTTTGTATACGCCAAAAATGGTAAAATGTCACCTGACAATTGAGAATAAGATTTTTTTTAATTTAGGGCACTAAAATTGGCACTTTTTTAAATTAAAATGGCTCTAAAATAGTCCTTGAAAAGGCTAGAGGGATGTAAAGGCATTAAAATGTGCTTAAGAGCATGGCAACTGCTCTGCAAATATATGTGGATAGGGAAATAACTTAAAATGAAATAAGGAAAAAGAAGTATAGGAAATAGCTCACCCACTCGCATCCACTATGAGGTGCTCTAGTCTATATGTGAAACACCCTTCACGGCTGAAAAATACATAAAATGTTGGAAGACTGGCACTCTCAACATATGGAGTCGTAAGGTTTAATTGCAGATCACAAAGTTTATTATGGGTACATAAAAGGTTAAAAAATAAATAAATAAAATGTGCAAATCAATACACTATTAATAAATGGTCACAGTCTGGTATCAGTAATGACAAATGTATCAAGATGAAAAGTTCACTTTGTCAATGTTGCAGATCCTTGAAAAAAACGGCAACAAAAAAGAAACCTCTTTCTTGTTCGTGATAAAGAAGATCCAATATTTAGATGTTTCAATTATATTGAGCTTTGAATATGATGTTTCTTTTTATATCACAAACAGGCTATATAATTCGGCAGTTCAATATATATTTTTAGTAACACCCGCTCTGTGGGTATACTTTAATGATAATCAGTCCCTTTGATGTTTCAGGGTATATGAAATACCAACCCGCTGTGCGGGCTTATCTTTATGTTAGTCCGACACTCTGAGACAGTGTGTGAGTGACAACCCACTATGTGGGCTTACCTTCTCCTTTGTGTCGGACAGTCACCCAAGTATTTTCGCAGCTGTTGGGAGCCGGCGTCCCGGCTGGTCCTCAGTCAGCGTTCCTCGTGGAATCGGAGACAGAATCGTCGCTCCGGAAGTGACGTAGCGGCACTTGGGATTTTGTTCTTTTGTATTTTCTTCTGCCAGTTACCTGTGGCATGCCACAGTCCAGGTGTTAGTCCCCTTAAAACAACTTTTCCATCACTATTGTGGCCAGAAATAGTCCCTTTGGGTTTTAAAATTCGCCTGCCTATTGAAGTCTATGGCGGTTCGCCCGGTTTGTGAACATTTCCAGAATATCGCGTTCGCCATTCGCGAATGGAAAATTCTATGTTTGCGACATCTCTACCCAGCAATAGAACAGAGGATTTTGAGAGATTTAGGCCCCTGTCACCCAGGCACAGCAGGGGTTCATGCACGGCAAAAGGGGGTTCATGTCACCAAGCAATAGAACAGAGGATTTTGAGAGATTTAGGCCCCTGTCCCCCGGCACAGCAGGGGTACATTCACGGCAAAAGGGGGATCATGTCACCCAGCAATAGAACAGAGGATTTTGAGAGATTTAGGCCCCTGTCAGCAATGCAGAGCAGGGGTTCATTCACTGCAAAAGAGGGTTCATGTCACCCAGCAATAGAACAGAGGATTTTGAGAGATTTAGGCCCCTGTCAGCAATGCAGAGCAGGGGTTCATTCCCTGCAAAAGAGGGTTCATGTCACCCAGCAATAGAACAGAGGATTTTGAGAGATTTAGGCCCCTGTCAGCAATGCAGAGCAGGGGTTCATTCACGGCAAAAGGGGGTTCATGTCACCCAGCAATACAATAGAGGATTTTGAGAGATTTTGGCCCCTGTCACCCAGGCACAGCAGGGGTTTGTATACGCCAAAAATGGTAAAATGTCACCTGACAATTGAGAATAAGAATTTTTTTAATTTAGGGCACTAAAATTGGCACTTTTTTAAATTAAAATGGCTCTAAAATAGTCCTTGAAAAGGCTAGAGGGATGTAAAGGCATTAAAATGTGCTTAAGAGCATGGCAACTGCTCTGCAAACAAATGTGGATAGGGAAATAACTTAAAATGAAATAAAATAACTAATAATTACAAATTAATAACCTGCAACTCAGAGAAGGAGGTGGATATGGAGTCTGAGGTTGAGGTGGCGGTGAATGTGGTGTTGTAGGTGGAGGCAGCAATGGAGGAGGAGGAGGTAGCCAACAATGTTTTTTTTTATTTTTTATTGGGGTAGGTAGCCCCCAAAATATTGGGACAAATAAAAAAAAAAAATAAAAAAGAATCATTGCACTTGACTTGAGTACAAGAATGTATGTTTGATGGTGGTATAAAAGTCTATTCTGCACAAGGTACAGACAAGTCTTGGGGGATCCAATCCTGGGGGATCCAAGCCTGGCTGTGGACCCCTACTGCTGTGCGTTCAGAGAGTACACTGGCTACAGGGCAGGCCAGCACCTCCAAGGCATACAGGGCAAGCTCTGGCCATGTGGACAATTTGGAGACCCAGAAGTTGAATGGGGCAGAACCATCAGTCAGTACGTGTAGTCGTGTGCACAGGTACTGTTCCACCATGTTGTTCAAATGCTGCCTCCTGCTAACACGCTCCATATCAGCAGTTGGGGTCGGGTGTGTTGCGGCGAGGTGACAAAGCTTTTCCACAAGTCGGCCATGATGCTAACCCTGCCTTCGCCTTGTGCTTCCACTTGTCCCCCGGCGTCAGTCGGGTATGCTCTCAGGAGCGCGTCTACCAGCGTGCGCCTGAAGTCGCGCACCTTCCGATCACGTTCCAGTGAGGGAATTAAGGACGGCACATTGTCTTTGTAACGGGGATCCATCAGGGTGGCCACCCAGTAGTCAGCACACGTTAAAATGTGGGCAACTCTGCAGTCATTGCGCAGGCACTGCAGCATGTAGTCGCTCATGTGTGCCAGGCTGCCCAGAGGTAAGGACAAGCTGTCCTCTGTGGGAGGCGTATCGTCTGCGTCCTCCGTATCCCCCCAGCCACGCACCAGTGATGGGCCCAAGCTGCGTTGGATGCCACCCCGCTGTGAACATGCTTCATCCCCATCCTACTCCTCCTCCTCATCCTCCTCATCCTCCAGTAGTGGGCCCTGGCTGGCCAAATTTGTACCTGGCGTCTGCTGTTGCAAAAATCCTCTTTCTGAGCTAAAAGACTGGCCTGAAAGTGTTAGAGATGACCCCTCTTCCTCCTCCTCGTCCTGGGCCACATCCTCATCCATCATCGCCCTAAGTGTTTTCTCAAGGAGACATAGAAGTGGTATTGTAACGCTGATAATGGCGTCATCGCCACTGGCCATGTTGGTGGAGTACTCGAAACAGCGCAACAGGGCACACAGGTCTCGTATGGAGGCCCAGTCATTGGTGGTGAAGTGGTGCTGTTCCGCAGTGCGACTCACCCGTGCGTGCTGCAGCTGAAACTCCACTATGGCCTGCTGCTGCTTGTACAGTCTTTCCAGCATGTGCAAGGTGGAGTTCCACCTGGTAGGCACGTCACATATGAGGCGGTGAGCGGGAAGGCCGAAGTTACGCTGTAGAGCAGACAGCCGAGCGGCGGCAGGATGAGAACGCCGGAAGCGCGCGCAGACGGCCCGCACTTTATGCAGCAGCTCTGACATTTCGGGGTAGTTGTGAATGAATTTCTGCACCACCAAATTCAGCACATGCGCCAGGCAAGGGATGTGCGTCAAACCGGCTAGCCCCAGAGCTGCAACGAGATTTCGCCCAATTATCGCACACCACCAGGCTGGGCTTGAGGCTCACTGGCAGCAACCACTCGTCGGTCTGTTGTTCTATACCCCGCCACAACTCCTGCGCGGTGTGGGGCCTGTCCCCCAAACACATCAGTTTCAGAACGGCCTGCTGACGTTTACCCCTAGCTGTGCTGAAGTTGGTGGTGAAGGTCTGTCGCTGACCGTATGAGGAGGTGGTAGAAGAGGAGGAGGAAGCCGAGTAGGAAGAGGAGGCAACAGGAGGCAAAGAATGATGCCCTGCGATCCTTGGCGGCGGAAGGACGTGCGCCAAACAGCTCTCCGCCTGGGGCCCAGCCGCCACTACATTTACCCAGTGTGCAGTTATGGAGATATAGCGTCCCTGGCCGTGCTTACTGGTCCACGTATCTGTGGTTAGGTGGACCTTGCCACAGATGGCGTTGCGCAGTGCACACTTGATTTTATCCGATACTTGGTTGTGCAGGGACGGCACGGCTCTCCTGGAGAAATGTGGCGGCTGGGAACGACGTACTGTGGGACAGCAAGCGACATGAGCTGTTTGAAGCTGTCCGTCTCCACCAGCCTGAATGACAGCATTTCAAAGGCCAGTAGTTTAGAAATGCTGGCATTCAGGGCAAGGGATCGAGGGTGGCTAGTTGGGAATTTACGCTTTCTCTCAAATGTTTGTGAGATGGAGAGCTGAACGCTTCCGTGTGACATGGTGGAGATGCTTGGTGACGGAGGTGGTTTTGTTGGTGGCACATCCTCTGTTTGCTGGGCGGCAGGTGCCAACATTCCTCCAGAGGCAGAGGAAGAGGCCGAGGCAGCATCAGAAGAGGGAGCAGGAGGGGCCTGAGCCCTTTCTTGGTTTTGAAGGTGCTTACTCCACTGCAGCCTGTGTCTCGCATGTAGATGCCTGGTCATGCAGGTTGTGTAAAGGTTCAGAACGTTAATGCCTCGCTTCAGGCTCTGATGGCACGGCGTGCAAACCACTCGGGTCTTGTCGTCAGCACATTGTGTGAAGAAGTGCCATGCCAGGGAACTCCTTGAAGCTGCCTTTGGTGTGCTCGGTCCCTGTTGACGGTGGCCAGTAGCAGGCAAACTGTTTTGGTGACGGCTGCACTGCTTTTGCACCCTGCTCCCGCTTTTGTTATGCTGTTGGCTCGATCTCACCACTGCCTCTTCCTCCGAACTCTGAAAGTCAGTGGCACGACCTTCATTCCATGTGGGGTCTAGGACCTCATCGTCCCCTGCATCGTTCTTCGACCCAGTCTTCCTCCCTGACCTCCTTTTCGGTCTGCACACTGTAGAAAGACGCAGCAGTTGGCACCTGTGTTTCGTCATCATCAGAGACGTGCTGAGGTGGTATTCCCATGTCCTCATCAGGAAACATAAGTGGATGTGCGTCAGTGCATTCTATGTCTTCCACCCCTGGGGAAAGGGCTAGGTGGATGCTCTTGGGAGACCCTGCCAGCAGAGTCTTCAAATAGCATAAGAGACTGCTGCATGACTTGAGGCTCAGACAGGTTCCCCGATATGCATTTGGGTGATGTGACAGACTGATGGGCATGGGTTTCAGGCGCCACCTGTGCGCTTTCTGCAGAAGACTGGGTGGGAGATAATGTGAACGTGCTGGATCCACTGTCGGCCACCCAATTGACTAGCGCCTGTACTTGCTCAGGCCTTACCATCCTTAGAACAGCATTAGGCCCGACCAAATATCGCTGTAGATTCTGGCGGCTACTGGGACCTGAGGTAGTAGGTTCAGTAGGACGTGTAGCTGTGGCAGAACGGCCACGTCCTCTCCCTGCACCAGAGGCTCCACCAACACCACCACTACGATCATGACCGCGTCCCTTATTAGATGTTTGCCTCATAGTTAGCGTTCACAAAGCAAAGTAAAAAGTGGTTAAGTATGTTAAAAATAATTAACCACCAATATAAACCCTGATGTAGGGTATTTTAACTCTATATGACAGCGGTATTTGTGGCCTAAATGTGACACTCACTTATGCACGTCTTATCCCAGATGTGCAGTATATCAGAGGGTTTTTTCACCCCAGTAACCAAAAAGCCGTATTTCTGGCCTAAATATGACAGTCACTGATGCTTGTCTAATCCCAGATGTGCAGTATATCAGAGGCTTTTTTCACCCCAGTAACCAAAAAGCTGTATTTCTGGCCTAAATGTGACAGTCACTTATTCATGTCTAATCCTAGATGCGCAGTATATCAGAGGCTTTTTTCACCCCAGTTTGCCAAAGCCGTTTTTATGGCCTAGATGTGACAGTCACTTATGCACGTGTAATCCCAGACGTGCAGTATATTAGAAGGTTTTTTCACCCTAAACAAAAAGCTGTATTTCTGTCCTAAATGTGACAGTGACTTATGCACGTGTAATTCGAGATGTGCAGTATATCAGAGGGTTTTTTCACCCTAACCAAAAAGCTGTATTTCTGTCCTAAATGTGACAGTGACTTATGCACGTGTAATCACAGATGTGCAGTATATTAGAGGGTTTTTTCACCCTAACCAAAAAGCTGTATTTCTGTCCTAAATGTGACAGTCACTTATGCATGTGTAATCCCAGATGTGCAGTATATGAGAGGATTTTTTCACCCCAGTATGCCAAAGCCGTATTTCTGTCCTAAATGTGACAGTGACTTTTGCACGTGTAATCCCAGATGTGCAGTATATGATAGGCTTTTTTCACCCCAGTATGCCAAAGCCGTATTTCTTTCCTAAATGTGACAGTGACTTATGCACGTGTAATCCCAGATGTGCAGTATATTAGAGGTTTTTTTCACCCTAACAAAAAAGCTGTATTTCTGTCCTAAATGTGACAGTCACTTATGCTTGTCTAATCCCAGATGTGCAGTATATTAGAGGGTTTTTTCACCCCAGTATGCCAAAGCCGTATTACTGTCCTAAATGTGACACTCACTTATGCACGTCTTATCCCAGATGTGCAGTATATCAGAGGGTTTTTTCACCCCAGTAACCAAAAAGCCGTATTTCTGGCCTAAATATGACAGTCACTGATGCTTGTCTAATCCCAGATGTGCAGTATATTAGTGGCTTTTTTCACCCCAGTAACCAAAAAGCCATATTTCTGGCCTAAATGTGACAGTCACTTATGCACGTCTAATCCTAGATGTTCAGTATATCAGAGGCTTTTTTCACCCCAGTATGCCAAAGCCGTATTTATGGCATAAATGTGACAGTCACTTATGCACGTGTAATCCCAGATGTGCAGTATATTAGAGAGTTTGTTCATTCTAACCAAAAAGCTGTAATTCTGTCCTAAATGTGACAGTCACTTATGCACGTGTAATCCCAGATGTGTAGTATATTAGAGGGTTTTTTCACCTTAACCAAAAAGCTGTATTTCTGTCCTAAATGTGACAGTCACTTATGCTTGTCTAATCCCAGATGTGCAGTATATTAGAGGATTTTTTCACCTTAACCAAAAAGCTGTATTTCTGTCCTAAATGTGACAGTCACTTATGCTTGTCTAATCCCAGATGTGCAGTATATTAGAGACTTTTTTCACCCCAGTATGCCAAAGCCGTATTTATGGCCTAAATGTGACAGTGACTTATGCACGTGTAATCCCAGATGTGCAGTATATTAGAGGATTTTTTCACCTTAACCAAAAAGCTGTATTTCTGTCCTAAATGTGACAGTCACTTATGCTTGTCTAATCCCAGATGTGCAGTATATTAGAGGGTTTTTTCACCCTAACAAAAAAGCTGTATTTCTGTCCAAAATGTGAAAGTCACTCATGCACGTGAAATCCCAGATGTGCAGTATATTAGAGGTTTTTTTTTCATTCTAACCAAAAAGCTGTATTTCTGTCCAAAATGTGAAAGTCACTCATGCACGTGAAATCCCAGATGTGCAGTATATTAGAGTTTTTTTTTTCATTCTAACCAAAAAGCTGTATTTCTGTCCTAAATGTGACAGTCACTTATGCTTGTCTAATCCCAGATGTGCAGTATATTAGAGGGTTTTTTCACCCCAGTATGCCAAAGCTGTATTTCTGGACTTGCAGATAGCCTATGCTGGTGCACTATCATTGCATAAAATCGCTGCCGATCATGTATTGATATTGACTAACTGAAGAAAAAAAAGTTCGTTTTCAGCAGTATTTAGCTCAGGGCAGGCTTAAAAAAATTGTGCACTGCACCCACAAAACACTTTTTCTGTAGATCGCTCAGTACATAAACCAGTTTTTGATAAGATTTCTCCCTGATCTCTCCCTCACAGCAGCTGCAGCCTCTCCCTAAACTAATCCGAGCAGAGTGACGGGCGGCGCTACGTGACTCCAGCTTAAATAGAGGCTGGGTCACATGCTGCAGTTGGCCAATTACAGCCATGCCAATAGTTGGCATGGCTGTGATGGCCTTTTGGGGCAAGTAGTATGATGCTTGTTGATTGGCTGCTTTGCAGCCTTTAAAAAAGCACCATAAAAATCGCCGAACACCAAACCCGAACCCGAACGTTTACGTAAATGTTCGGGTTCGGGTCCGGGTGCCGAAAACCCTAAAGTTCGGTACGAACCTGAACTTTACAGTTCGGGTTCGCTCAACTCTAATTATAAGGTATCAGACAAATACAGGACACCGCTAGTTTGGTCTGCGGGCATTACAGCATCTATATCTTACATTGTATGGCTAGAGGAATGTCTTTTGAAAATGTATTAAAAAATTTTACGAGTGATTTAAAAAAAAATGACCGTGCTGTATGCTCCTTTGTAACAAAGTGCATGAAGCAATTATGTATACATTGTTGCTATTATGCACAAATGTGTCTACCCTACTGAGTTATTGAAAAATTTACCGTGATGTGTCGTAAATAAAGACATTTTGCTTAAATCACGTTCGCCTTCGATTTTCTTTATTTTCCTAATGAAACAAAATGATTTCATCGCTCTTAAATAAAGTCTTAGGACATGTCCGAGCATGCCTTCATCAAGCTCAAACATTCCCTGACGTGCTTCACAAAATGTGGGGCCGTATTTCACAAAACAAATGCTGAATCGGCACCCGGGAATGTTGGGTGCCGCAGCTGTCGCTCTTAAATAGCGTCTTAGGACATCAAAATTACTGACGGTACGTCTTAGGACATGGCCGAACATGTCTTCAATGCGTTATCGGCACCCAGGAAAGTTTGGTGCCGCAATTAGCTATTGTTAATATTTATAAATGATACATATCTGTGTTAGATGCAGAGATCAAATATTTTGCTTACATCATGGACACCTTTGATCGTATATAATTAAAGCAAATTTCATACATCACAGGTCCACTAACAAAGGGACTGCGTCAGTTCACCTTCCAGGACCTGCGGTGACATCATCAAAGGTCCTTTAGTTTTAGGAAGATAGACAGCTCAATTAGACATTGTCAATATTTATAATGGTTTTTATAATTGCTTAGCAAGAGGTTAATGCAAGCTTAATATCATTTTATTTTTAAAGATATTAAAACGTAATTAAATTTACTGACGCAATATCAGATCTAACAGAATAAAAGGGGCTTTGAATGGGCGGTATTTAGGCGTGGTTTGGGGTGGCATTTTGGCTTGGTTTGGGAGGGATTGTGGGTGGAGTGGGCGAGGTTATGTTGATCTGTCACTTTTGACTTGACATGATGACCAGGCCAGTACTACTAATGTCCTATCCTTGTCCACAAAATGGATAAGAATAAGACATGTTCTATTTTTTTTTTTTATTGTGGCGCCGTGGAAAGATGTGCGGATGAGGACAGCACACGGTGTGCTGTCCACATCTTTTGAGGCCCCATTGAGATAAATTAATCCACATCCAAACCACAAAAAATTTGCTTCAGATATGGACAAAAACTGTGGCCATGATCATGAGCCCTTATGTAGGTCAGGGTGGTATGTAAATTAGTACAAGGGAAAAGAGAAGGTGTTACCTACAGTAACAAATTATTTTCTTCTCATTTTTCAGAGGTCCCTTGTCACTGCAGCAAAACGTATGGCGAACCTCATAACAGCCAACTGCCAACTGATTCTGGAAAAGAATGTGGGAGTTTTCAATGTAAAAAGGGGCTTTCTTCATCAAACATTTGTTTTCTGTTTTTACATTTTCAACTACATTTAATTTGTAGCTGGATAGCAAAAACAAGATTATTACAATAAATGGGCCATAAACTGAATTTACATTATGCGCAATCTCTTGCCCTCTTAAATTAACTGAGTTTTCAAACAACTTTCTTTGTTTGACTTCATGGTTCCTTGTTCAAAGTGCAGGTTTTGGTCCATTTACCAACAATGATTTTCCCGGTAAAAGCACTTACTTAATGCACTAGAGCAGATATTGCATGGTAATTGACATCTGCACTGTGGTTTGAAGAATAAATGGATTTGTAGGAGTTTTCAAGGCACTAGCTTGAAAAAGCCCGACGTCATTAGGTCTCAGATCATGTTGTGCTCACAGAACACGTCCTGGTGCTCTATCTTCTTTTCGATTTATGCCAGAGGCCTAAGAAGTTCTTAAAACAGCTATGATTGATTGTCACACAATGTGAAAGTAAAATTGAATTACTCCGTGTTGCTTAGTGTACATGAAAATGACTTATGGATATATAAAATTAGGACCTGTTTCTGTGGTATATTTCTGCTGCAGATTTTACCAATATAAGCATACAAAATCACTGTCACAACACTGTGTGCTCATTATCATTGGAAAATACATTCCCATTCTTAAACTACTTTACCAGAAACAGCACCAGAACCAGAATTAAAGCTCCTGGACCCCAAAGATTTTTTTTTATTAGAGACCAAATTTATGAATATATTGGATGTGTGTAAATTAGATATTAAAGGGGATACTGAGCCCCTTCAGAAACCAGAGCCCATATGTAACTACTTCCTTTGTACTTCTTATTACCGTATATCACTCCTGAGATACTTAAAGGGTATCTGTCGCCACATACCCCTAGGTATAACCATCAGCCACTGTAGACTCAGAAACTGCACTCATTCTCTTCCCAAGCGTATCCCCACTGCTTTGACTGGCAGTGTAGACATACTCACACCTGGCATTGAAGTCTTTCAACGGCACATTTGGTGCATATGCAGTACAAGGATGGAGATTGCTGGGCAGAATGACAATCTCCACCCCTGTACTGCACATGCACCGAATGTGCTGCTGCAAGACTTCAGTGCCAGGTGTGAGTATGTTTACACTGCCAGTCAAAGCAGTGGGGGTGCGTATAGGAAGAGCATAAGCAGAGATTATGGGTGAAATGGTAATGACCTTGTTGCATCTAGGGGCTAATTTGCATAACATAAGGCTTTTTTTTCCCTTCTGTATTGGTGGCACATAAGGAGATGGGACAAATGTCATTACAATATGCTTAATGGTTTTACCTACTCATATATTGTGACTAGAGATAAACAAATTTCTAAAAAATTTGATTCGGCCGGTTCACCGAATTTTTCGAAAATATTTGGATCGATCCGAATTTATTTGCAAATCGCGTAAAAAATGTCTATTTCCTGGCTGCAGAGAGCCTTTATAGTGGTGTAGAACATTGTGCCTTGCAGTAACACGCATAGGGAGTCTTCTGTGGTAGTGAAATAATACTGTGAGTCAGTATGACATGCAGATGACAGGCGTCTGAACTCAGTCTTACAGGTCGATGTTAGCGTCAAGAAGAAGAGCACTCCTTTTACACCGTCGGCAGCTGATTCCACATAGATGCCTACAGAACCTGTACTATTAGATGCTTATACAAGTAGGGCCCCCCCCCCCGCTCTGACAGAGTGGGGGTGTCAGCAGTAAGTTTGTGTTGGCGTCACTGATTATTTTGCCCTTCCTCTGATCCATCAGAACAATAACCCCCAAAAAACGGATCCTGTCTGTTGAGCTACCAAATCATAAGCCAACTTATATGCAAAATAGGGACCATGTCATGGAGGCCTTACAGCTGTTATATAGACAGGATCTGTTGTGCGTCTCATTTTTCCTTCCTTCTGACAGATCAGAAGTAGGGTCAAATAAATGATGATGTCAGACAGGCCAAAAAGGCAAAATAGTGGCCCAGTCATGAAGTGGGGAGGGTGGAAACAGCATGAGAAGTCCACAAAGTGGCCCTATGACATAGTGGTGAGGTGTAAGCAGTATGAGGAGGCCACAGAGTGCAAAAATGACAGAGTGTGGAGGTGGCAGAAGCAGCAGCAGCATCAGGAGGATGCCACAGGGTGGAACAATGAAAGTGTGGAGGTGGCAGCAGCATCAGGAGGCCACAGAGTTTCACAATGAAAGAGCGTGGAGGTGGCGGCAGCAGCAGAATCAGGAGGAGGCCACAGGGTGGCACAATAATAGTGTGGAGGTGGCAGCAGCAGCATGAGGAGACCACAAAGTGGCTCAATGAAGAAGTGTGGAGGTAGCAACAGCAGCAGCATCAGGAGACCACAGGGTGGCCCAAAGACAGTGTGTGGAGGTAGCAGAAGTATCTTTAGAAGGCCACAGAGTGGCACAATGACAGAGTGTGGAGGTGACGGCAGCAGCAATAGGATGAGGCCACAGGGTGGCACAGTGACAGTGTGAAGGTGGCAGTAGCAGCATCAGACATCTTTTCCAGGGCAAAAGACATCTTTTCCAGGGCAAACTCTGCCTACCTGTCAGTAACAAAAAACTGCCACACCGCCTAGTAGGTGATTTTACCTCCAGCACTCTGCACTGACTGACTGCTACCGCCACTGCTTCTGTGAACCCCTGCACCACTACTTTCTGGGCAGTTAGGCTCCTGCTAAGCGGGTGGTCTACCCCAGGCACGATTGGCTCCTGACCTCCCACTGTTGCCACCCTGCTGACTCCCAGCCACGCTAGAGACTTGCTGGCTCCACCGCTGCCTTATGGGCAAGCTGCCACCCTCTTCTTCCGTTGATGATAATGCCCCTAATTCACCCGGCTCCCAAGTACGATCAGCAACATCATCGAGTACTGCCTGCACATCACTGATATCTTCCTCAACGCTCTCTAGCCACTCGCAACACCAGCTCCCACGCCACTCTCCTCATTACTACTTGCCCGCCTACCGGAGGAAGTGGCGGATGTCTCCTCAACATTTTGGCTGTCCAGTAGCTGCTGATTGTCCTCTAATAGCTCACCCTCACTGTATAGTGGAGCTGAGCCCACAGCATATAATACTTCTCTGGCTGAGGAAACAGAAAAGGACAGAGGCAGGTTGCGGATAGGTGAGGGCAAATGGCCTGCTGCCGGGCCATACCAACTAAGGACCTGATGAATGAACCCACTGACCCTCTTGACTGGGGGTGTCTGATGTCACTTGAAACTAAGTGGATGACCGAGTAAACCATTCAAGAACCGCTGGGTTGCTGGTCAAGACACAACCGCTAAATGACACCGGGAGTTTAGACCTCTCGCTGTGACTCCTGCTGACACGCCACCTTACTCTTCTGCGAGCTGTGCCTGCTTTAGAAACATTTAGGCCTCTGCCACTCCCCTCTGCACGTCTATGTATGACATACTGTTAGATCAAATAAATAAATGAAAAGGAAATTAAAACACCCCAAAAAAGTTTTTATATTATCACTTCACTAGTGTTAATCAAGCAAAAAAGCGTTTGGGTAGAACACTTTGCGATTCTCGGGTGCTCTACAGAGCAGATGAGCACAAAGGAAGTCAATGGGAGAAACCGAGCATTAAACCAGGCACCCGGTGCTATAAAGTGGGGAGGGTGTCGGGTCCCACTGAGTTCTATGCAGAAGAGTAAGGGAATCCCACAGTGTGAGTCCCCGATTTAGGAGTCCCTGCTCTGACTCCATATATAGCTATGTCCATATATGGAGTCACCCAGTGCATTTAAATCTAATTTAGCCTCTATTTCTGAAAAGGTTCTGCTTGGATTTAAACTCACAACCTTCTACATTAGAGGCAAGGACTTTAACCACTAAGCTATAAAGCTGGATGATAGACTGTGTCAGAAAAACCTCAGAGTAGTTTGTCATGTAGTAAGTATTACTATACAGCAGAAGTATCATTTCATATTTCAATGTAGGTTAACATGTAGATGTATAGTGTAGTGGTTAAAGTTCTTGTCTTTAATGTAGAAGGTTGTGAGCTCAAATCCTGGCAGAAACATTTTAGAAATAATGGCTAAATTAAATTTACATATTTTATATATTTTTTGTAATTATAAAAAAATGTATGGCACAAAATAAATGTGTAATTACAAAAAAAATAAATAAAATAAAATCATACTTCTGATATATATGGATGCATAATATGTGGGAAACTACTACTGATGTTTTAGCCATACTATATTATAAAATATTATATATTCTAAATATATAATAATATATGCAAATGTATTATGGTATATATATATATATATATATATATATATATATATATATATAATAAATTTAGCCTCTATTTCTGAAAAGTTTCATCTGGGATTTGAACTCTCACCCTTCTACATTATTGCCAAGAACCTTAACCACTATGCTATACAGCTAAATGTTAACCTGCAGTGAAATATGAAATGATACTTCTGCTGTATAGGAATACTTACTACTTGACAAACTACTCTGAGGTTTTCTGACGCACTTCACCATTCAAGCCAGGCTTGACAAAGGCTGGGATACAACCGAAACATTGCTTCTTGATTTTATGGCACACTTTCTGTAAAATCCGTCCAATAAAGGATTCACTGGAGATGCTGCCACTACCTCTCTTCATTTCCCAATTCTAATAAAGTGAACCCCCCTAATAAAGTGACCCCCCCTAATAAAGTGATCCCCCTAATAAAGTGACTAGAGATGAGCGAATTTCATATTTTGAAATTCGCTTACACTTCGTTTGGTGGTAAAAGCAGAATTGTGTTATGGATTCCATTACCACGGACCATAACGCAATTCTATGACGGAATGCATAACGGAATGTCTTTAGAGGCATTCCGTTAGTCATTCCGTCATAATAGAAGTCTATGGCAAGCATAACGGATCTGTCCGGTTTTTGTTATGCTGGAGTCCTCTCCTGATACTGAATCCTCTCCTGCATAACAGAAATGGGACGGATCAGTTATGCAGGCCATAGACTTCTATTATGATGGAATGCGTTATGGTCAGTAGTAATGGAATCCATAAGGTAATTCTGCTTTTATCACCATAACATGAAATTCGCTAATCTCTAAAAGTGACTCCCCACCCCTAAATAAAGTGACCCCATTATTAAAGTGTAACTGGATCCCCCCTTTCCCAATAAGTGTGTCAGCAGCAGATCCCCCCTCCCATAACATTGTGTCAGCAGCAGATCCCCCCCATAAGTGTGTCAGTGGCAGATCCCCCATAAGTGTGTCAGCAGCAGATACCCCCCATAGGTGTGTCAGCAGCAGATCCCACCCATAAGTTTGTCAGCAGCAGATCCCGCCCATAAGTTTGTCAGCAGCAGATCCCCAATAAATTTGTCAGCAGCAGATTACCCCATAAGTGTGTCAGCGCCAGAATACCCCCATAAACTTGTGTTAGCGGACGAGATCCAACCCATAACATTGTGTTAGCGGCAGAACCCCCCCCATAACATTGTCATCCACTGATGTTCTTAGCTACAGTTCCCCCATAGTTGCTGACAGTTCTTCCATTACTGTATTCTGTTGCAGAAAATTTCTGTAGTCTCCTGCTGCATACTGTACATTTCTGAACAATGTCAAAGCAGAAAAGGCTTTCTTATAATATTATTTTTAAACAAAGAGCATGGAAATAGGGCTGCTGAGAGACATTTCGGTCCGCCTCCAACTGAAAAGATGATTTGTGAATGGAGGAAACAAGAGGATCCGTTGGAAAAAGCGGATAAAAGTAAACACACTTTTCGTGGGTGTGCTGCAAAGTGGCCACAGCTAGACGTTGACATGAAAGAGTAGATCACACGTCACAGAAACAACGGCTTCTCAGTATTTACAAAAATTATCATATACAGTTCCTTGCAAAAGTAATCACCCCCCTTGATTTTTTTCATATTTTGGTGCCTCACAACCAAGAATTAACATCGATTGTTTGAAGATTTGCATCATTTAATTAACAGAATATGCCCACAAATTAGAAGATTTTTTTTTTTTTATTGTGAAGAAAACAACAAGTAGGACAAAATAACAGAAGAGCCACCTTTTGTGGCAATCACCGCTCCAAGTCGCTTTGGATAAATCTCTATGAGCTTGCCACATCTTACCACTGGGATTTTGCCCATTCCTCTTTGCAAAACTGCTCCAGCTCCTTCACGTTGGATGGTTTGCGCTTGTGAACCGCAATCTTTAAGGCTACTTTCACACTAGCGGCAGGACGGATCCGACAGGCTGTTCACCCTGTCGCATCCATCCTGACGCTATTTCGCCGTGCCGCCAGACTGCCGCTCCTTTCCCATTGACTATAATGGGGACAGGGGCGGAGCTCTGGCGCAGCATGGCAGTGCACGGCGAGAGGCCGCCGGACTAAAAGTACTGCATGTCCGACTTTTTAGTCCGGCGGCCTCTCACCGCGCAGTGCCGTGCTGTGCCGGAGCTCCGTCCCTGTCCCCATTATAGTCGATGGGGACGGAGCGGCAGTCCAGCGGCACGGCGAAATAGCGGCAGGACGGATGCAACAGGGTGAACAGCCTGTCGGATCCGTCCTGCCGCTAGTGTGAAAGTAGCCTAAGTCTGAACACAGATTTTCTATTGGATTGAGATCTGGGCTTTGGCTAGGCCATTCCAACACATTTATATGCATCCCCTTAAACCACTCAAGTGTTGCTTTAGCAGTGTGTTTGGGGTCATTGTCCTGCTGGAAGGTGAAACTCAGTCTTAGACTCAAATCACGCATAGAGTGGTACAGGTTTTGCTCAAGAATATCCCTGTATTTAGCACAATCCATCTTTCCCTCAACTCTGACCAGTTTCCCAGTCCCGGCTGCTGAAAAACATCCCCACAGCATGATGCTGCTACCACCATGTTTCACTGTGGGAATGGTGTTCTTTGGATGATGTGATGTGTTGGGTTTGCTCCAGACATAGCATTTTCTTTGATGGCCGAAAAGTAAAATTTTAGTCTCATCAGACCAGAGTACCTTCCTCCAATACATTTTGGGAGTCTCTCACATGCCTTTTTCGCAAACTCACAACATGCCTTATTGTTTTTAGCTGAAAGTAATGGCCTTCTTCTTGCCACTCTGCCATAAAGCCCAACTCTATGGAGTGTATGGCTTATTGTCGTTCTATGTACAGATACTCCAGTCTCCGCTGTGGAACTCTGCAGATACTCCAGGGTTACCTTAGGTGTCTGTGCTGCCTCTCTGATTAATGCCCTCCTTGCCTGGTCCATGAGTTTTGGTGGGCGGCCGTCTCTTGGAAGGTTTGCTGTTGTGCCATGTTCTTTCCATTTGGTTATGATAGATTTGATGGTGCCCCTGGGGATCATCAAAGATTTGGATATTATTTATATGGATACACCTTAATAAAATGGGAATGGTTGGTGATATTAACTTCCTGTTTGTGGCACATTAGTATATGTCAGGGGGGAGGGGGGAAACTTTTCAAGATGGGTAGTGACCATGGCGGCCATTTTGAAGTCAGCCATTTTGTTTTTTAAATAGGAAAAGGGTCATGTGACACATCAAACTTATTGAGAATTTCACAAGAAAAACAATGGTGTGCTTGGTTTTAACGTAACTTTATTCTTTCATGAGTTATTTACAAGTCTCTGACCACTTATAAAATGTGTTCAATGTGCTGCCCATTGTGTTGGATTGTCAATGCAACCCTCTTCTCCCACTCTTCACACACTGATAGCAACACCGCAGGAGAAATGCTAGCACAGGCTTCCAGTATCCGTAGTTTCAGGTGCTGCACATCTCGTATCTTTACAGCATAGACAATTGCCTTCAGATGACCCCAAAGATAAAAGTCTAAGGGGGTCACTGGATATGCGAAATTGCTACATGATGATGTGTTTCCCTCTTTATGCACTGAAGCTGGCACGTTCCCTGAGTTTTTCCAGCAAGATGGTGCACCCACCACCACATTATGGGTGTCAGGTCTGAGCATTCCTAGATGAACAGTTTCCTGGAAAGTGGATTGGTCGTCATGGGCCAGTTGAATGGCCCCCAAGGTCTCCCGATCTGACCCCCTTAGACTTTTATCTTTGGGGTCATCTGAAGGCAATTGTCTATGCTGTGAAAATACGAGATGTGCAGCACCTGAAACTACGGATACTGGAAGCCTGTGCTAGCATTTCTCCTGCGGTGTTGCTATCAGTGTGTGAAGAGTGGGAGAAGAGGGTTGCATTGACAATCCAACACAATGGGCAGCACATTGAACACATTTTATAAGTGGTCAGAAACTTGTAAATAACTCATGAAAGAATAAAGTTACGTTAAAACCAAGCACACCATTGTTTTTCTTGTGAAATTCCCAAAAAATTTGATGTGTCACATGACCCTCTTCCTATTGAAAAAACAAAAGTTGGATTCAAAATGGCCGACTTCAAAATGGCCGCCATGGTCACCACCCATCTTGAAAAGTTTCCCCCCTTACATACAGTGGGGGAAATAATTATTTGACCCCTCACTGATTTTGTAAGTTTGTCCAATGACAAAGAAATGAAAAGTCTCAGAACAGTATCATTTCAATGGTAGGTTTATTGTAACAGTGGCAGATAGCACATCAAAAGGAAAATCGAAAAAATAACTTTAAATAAAAGATAGCAACTGATTTGCATTTCATTGAGTGAAATAAGTATTTGAACCCTCTAACAAAAAAAGACTTAATACTTGGTGGAAAAACCCTTGTTTGCAAGCACAGAGGTCAAACGTTTCTTGTAATTGATGACCAAGTTTGCGCACATTTTAGGAGGAATGTTGGTCCACTCCTCTTTGCAGATCATCTCTAAATCCCTAAGGTTTCGAGGCTGTCTCTGTGCAACTCTGAGCTTGAGCTCCCTCCCTAGGTTTTCGATTGGATTAAGGTCCGGAGACTGACTAGGCCACTCCATGACCTTAATGTGCTTCTTCTTGAGCCACTCCTTTGTTGCCTTTGCTGTATGTTTTGGGTCATTGTCGTGCTGGAACACCCATCCACGACCCATTTTCAGTTTCCTGGCAGAGGGAAGGAGGTTGTCGCTCAGGATTTCACGATACATGGCTCCGTCCATTTTCCCGTTTATGCGAATAAGTTGTCCTGTGCCCTTAGCAGAAAAACACCCCCAAAGCAAAATGTTTCCACCCCCATGCTTGACGGTGGGGACGGTGTTTTGGGGGTCATAGGCAGCATTTTTCTTCCTCCAAACACAGCGAGTTGAGTTAATGCCAAAGAGCTCTATTTTGGTCTCATCAGACCACAGCACCTTCTCCCAGTCACTCTCTGAATCATTCAGGTGTTCATTGGCAAACTTCAGACGGGCCTGCACATGTGCCTTCCTGAGCAGGGGGACCTTGCGAGCCCTGCAGGATTTTAATCCATTGCGGTGTAATGTGTTTCCAATGGTTTTCTTGGTGACTGTGGTCCCTGCTAATTTGAGGTCATTAACTAACTCCACCCGTGTAGTTCTAGGATGCTTTTTCACCTTTCTCAGAACCATTGACACCCCACGAGGTGAGATCTTGCGTGGAGCCCCAGAGCGAGGTCGATTGATGGTCATTTTGTGCTCCTTCCATTTTCGAACAATCGCACCAACAGTTGTCACCTTCTCTCCCAGCTTCTTGCTAATGGTTTTGTAGCCCATTCCAGCCTTGTGCAGGTCTACAATTTTGTCTCTGACATCCTTGGACAGCTCTTTGGTCTTTCCCATGTTGGAGAGTTTGGAGTCTGCTTGATTGATTGATTCTGTGGACAGGTGTCTTTTATACAGGTGACTAGTTAAGACAGGTGTCCTTAATGAGGGTGACTAATTGAGTAGAAGTGTCTAACCACTCTGTGGGAGCCAGAACTCTTAATGGTTGGTAGGGGTTCAAATACTTATTTCACTCAATGAAATGCAAATCAGTTGCTATCTTTTATTTAAAGTTATTTTTTCGATTTTCCTTTTGATGTGCTATCTGCCACTGTTACAATAAACCTACCATTGAAATGATACTGTTCTGAGACTTTTCATTTCTTTGTCATTGGACAAACTTACAAAATCAGCGAGGGGTCAAATAATTATTTCCCCCACTGTATACTAATGTGCCACAATCAGGAAGTTAATATCACCAACCATTCCCATTTTATTAAGGTGTATCCATATAAATGGCCCACCCTGTACTTCAACTACATTGTCCCTTACTTGTTTGGAGAGTTCCTTGGTCTTCATGGCAGTGTTTGGTTAGTGATGCCTCTTGCTTAGCTGTTGCAGCCTCTGGGGCCTTTCAAAAAAGGTGTGTATATTTAATGACAGATCATGTGACAATTAGATTGCACACAGGTAGTAATTTTCACTAATTATGTGACTTCTGAAGGTAATTGGTTGCACCAGAGCTTTTTATGGGCTTCCTAACAAAGGGGGTGCATATATACACATATGCCAATTTTCTGTTTTCTATTTCTAAACAATAGTTTTATTTATATATTTTTCTCATTTCACTTCACCAACTTAGACTATTGTGTTCGAATCCATCACATAAAGTTCAGATTAACAAAACATTGAACTTAACGCTGTTCAAGGCGGGTGAATACTTTTGCAAGGCACTGCATGAAGCCAAATGTCTTGCTGCAGAGAAAGGCATTGACGACTTAACTGGATCAGCATCATGGTGCTAAAGCTTCATGAGAAGATGTGGCCTTGCTATTCCCACCAAAACAAGAATTGCACAAACAATGCCGAAGAGTCCAAAATTCTCTATTTTTATAAATTTGTGGTGGATTTAAGAAAGAAAAAGTCTATGAAATAGGCCAGATTGGGAACATGGATAAAGTCCTGTTAACCTTTGATGCCTCATCGAACAGGACCATCGATGTGAGAGACGCAAAAACCATAACGGTGAAAACCTCATGACAAAAGAAAACCCATAACACAGTTGTCTTGTCCTGCTGCGCAGATGGCACCAAGCTGCCACCAATGCTGATTTTCAAAAGGAAGAACATGCCAAAAGAGGTGATCCCAAGAGGAGTGATTGTCCATGTTAATGACAAAGGGTGGATGGATGAAAATGGCATGAAAATTTGGATCAAAATGGTGTGGTCCAAACGCCCTGGAGGACTACTGAAGAAACCAGCCCTACTAGTGGTTGACCAGTTTAGGCCACATATCAGCGAAACCACAAAAACAAGATTTAAGCAAGTGAACACCCATCTAGTGGTAGTTCATGGGGAGCTTGCCAGCCAGCTACAACCTCTGGACGTTTCCATTAATAAGCCATTTAAAGTGTTCATGAGGGAGAAATGGAACAAGTGGATGGCAGCTGGGAACCATGACCTGACTACCACTGGACGGATGAAGAGGCCCACCATCACTCAAGTCTGTGAGTGGGTGAAAACACCATGACAGGCAGTCAACGATGAAATCGTTGTCAGATCATTCAAAAAGTGTGGCATCAGCAATGCTTAGGATGGCACTGAGGACAATATGCTGTACGACGAATCTGAAGGCAGCGATACTAGTGATACTGAGCCACAGAGTGTGATTAAATTGGACAGTACTGATGAGGAGTTTTTGGGGTTCACTGATGAATAGAGGAGTAGTGTACGTGGACATTTAAGTCAGTAATGATAGTTGTTAATGCTGCTGGTTACTACTGCTAATGTTATTTTATTAAAAATATTAACACACCTTTTGTTATTTTTACCCTCTAAAACCTAGGTGCATCTTATGGGCAGGTGCGTCTTATAGGGTGAAAAATACGGTACTTTTTTGTGCCACTAATACACAGTAAAAAGGGCTTTAGAACATATAACTGCACCGCTGAATGGCAAATAATATATATTTTTTTGCCACTAATACAGACCAAAAAGGGATTTAGAACATATAACTGCAGTGCTGAACGGCAAATAGGCCCTTATTTTTTTCCACTTATACACACCACGAAAAGCTTTAAAACCTATGACTACACCCCTGAATACACGCCAAAAAGGGCTTTAGAACATATAACTGTACGGCTGAACAGCAAATAATATAATTGCCACTAATGCTTGCCAAAAAGGGCTTTAGAACATATGACTGCACCGTAGCGTTGGGCGAGCATGCTCAGCCGAACACCAGTTCGGCTCGAGCATCGCTATGTTCGGCCGAATTCGGCTCGAGTCAGTGTATTTAAATCTAATTTAGCCTCTATTTCTGACGGAATGCAAACACACAACCTTTTTCATTACAGTTAAGAATGTTAACCACTACACTATAGAGCTGCATGGCCAATTACTTACAAAAAAAAAAAAAGTGAGACTTCTGCTGTTACTAGTAGTAAGTATTCCTATACAGCAGAAGTCTCATATATTATTATAATTTTTTTTAGCAACTGGCCATGCAGCTCTAGTGTAGTGGTTAACATTCTGGGCTGTAATGTAGAAGGTTGTGAGTTGGAATCCCTTTGGAAATAAAGGCTAAATAATTTTATTTATTTTTTTTGTAATTACAAAAAATGTGTAATTACTAATATATATATATATATATATATATATATATATACAGTACAGACCAACATTTTAGACACACCTTCTCATTCAAAGAGTTTTCTTTATTTTCATGACAATGAAGGCATCAAAACTATGAATTAACACATGTGGAATTATATACATAACAGACAAGTGTGAAACAACTGAAAATATGTAATATTCTAGGTTCTTCAAAGTAGCCACCTTTTGCTTTGATTACTGCTTTGCACACTCTTGGCATTCTCTTGATGAGCTTCAAGAGGTAGTCCCCTGAAATGGTCTTCCAACAGTTTTGAAGGAGTTCCCAGAGATGCTTAGCACTTGTTGGCTCTTTTGCCTTCACTCTGCGGTCCAGCTCACCCCAAACCATCTCGATTGGGTTCAGGTCCGGTGACTGTGGAGGCCAGGTCATCTGGCGCAGCACCCCATCACTCTCCTTCATGGTCAAATAGCCCTTACTTTCAAAGTTTTCCCAATTTTTCGGCTGACTGACTGACCTTAATTTCTTAAAGTAATGATGGCCACTCGTTTTTCTTTACTTAGCTGCTTTTTTCTTGCCATAATACAAATTCTAACAGTCTATTCAGTAGGACTATCAGCTGTTTATCCACCTGACTTCTCCTCAACGCAACTGATTGTCCCAACCCCATTTATAAGGCAAGAAATCCCACTTATTAAACCTGACAGGGCACACCTGTGAAGTGAAAACCATTTCAGGGGACTACCTCTTGAAGCTCATCAAGAGAATGCCAAGAGTGTGCAAAGCAGTAATCAAAGCAAAAGGTGGCTACTTTGAAGAACCTAGAATATGACATATTTTCAGTTGTTTCACACTTGTTTGTTATGTATATAATTCCACATGTGTTAATTCATAGTTTTGATGCCTTCAGTGTGAATCTACAATTTTCATAGTCATGAAAATAAAGAAAACTCTTTGAATGAGAAGGTGTGTCCAAACTTTTGGTCTGTACTGTATATATATATATATATATATATATATATATATATATATATATACACTGCTCAAAAAAATAAAGGGAACACAAAAATAACACATCCTAGATCTGAGTTAATTAAATATTCTTCTGAAATACTTTGTTATTTACAAAGTTTGAATGTGCTGACAACAAAATCACACAAAAATAAAAAATGGAAATCAAATTTTTCAACCCATGGAGGTCTGGATTTGGAGTCACACTCAAAATTAAAGTGGAAAAACACACTACAGGCTGATCCAACTTTGATGTAATGTCCTTAAAACAAGTCAAAATGAGGCTCAGTAGTGTGTGTGGCCTCCACGTGCCTGTATGACCTCCCTACAATGCCTGTGCATGCTCCCGATGAGGTGGTGGACGGTCTCCTGAGGGATATCCTCCCAGACCTGGACTAAAGCATCTGCCAACTCCTGGACAGTCTGTGGTGCAACGTGACGTTGGTGGATAGAGCAAGACATGATGTCCCAGATGTGCTCAATTGGATTCAGGTCTGGGGATCGGGCGGGCCAGTCCATAGCATCAATGCCTTCGTCTTGCAGGAACTGCTGACACACTCCAGCCTCATGAGGTCTAGCATTGTCTTGCATTAGGAGGAACCCAGGGCCAACCGCACCAGCATATGGTCTCACAAGGGGTCTGAGGATCTCATCTTGGTACCTAATGGCAGTCAGGCTACCTCTGGCGAGCACATGGAGGGCTGTGCGGCCCTCCAAAGAAATGCCACCCCACACCATTACTGACCCAATGCCAAACCGGTCATGCTGGAGGATGTTGCAGGCAGAAGAATGTTCTCCACGGCGTCTCCAGACTCTGTCACGTCTTTCACATGTGCTCAGTGTGAACCTGCTTTCATCTGTGAAGAGCACAGGGCGCCAGTGGCGAATTTGCCAATCTTGGAGTTCTCTGGCAAATGCCAAACGTCCTGTACGGTGTTGGGCTGTAAGCCAAACCCCCACCTGTGGACGTTGGGCCCTCATATCACCCTCATGGAGTCTGTTTCTGACCGTTTGAGCAGGCACATGCACATTTGTGGCCTGCTGGAGGTCATTTTGTAGGGCTCTGGCAGTGCTCCTCCTGTTCCTCCTTGCACAAAGGTGGAGGTAACGGTCCTGCTGCTGGGTTGTTGCCCTCCTACGGCCTCCTCCATGTCTCCTGATGTACTGGCCTGTCTCCTGGTAGCGCCTCCATGCTCTGGACACTACGCTGACAGACACAGCAAACCTTCTTGCCACAGCTCGCATTGATGTGCCATCCTGGATAAGCTGCACTACCTGAGCCACTTGTGTGGGTTGTAGACTCCGTCTCATGCTACCACTAGAGTGAAAGCACCGCCAGCATTCAAAATTGACCAAAACATCAGCCAGGAAGCATAGGAACTGAGAAGTGTCTGTGGTCACCACCTGCAGAACCACTCCTTTATTGGGGGTGTCTTGCTAATTGCCTATAATTTCCACCTGTTGTCTATCCCATTTGCACAACAGCATGTGAAATTGATTGTCACTCAGTGTTGCTTCCTAAGTGGACAGTTTGATTTCACAGAAGTGTGATTGGCTTGGAGTTACATTGTGTTGTTTAAGTGTTCCCTTTATTTTTTTGAGCAGTGTATATATATATGAGAACAAAAATCGGACTGCACTCCAAGCAACTCTTCAGAAAATGTGTTTATTCACCCATTTGGTGGCAAAAGCGACGTTTCGGCTCAAGCATGAGCCTTTCTCAAGCATTGGTGAACAGTGAATAGCAGGTATATAAAGGTGTGTCAAATACATACAATCAAACAACATAATTGATGCATTAAAAATAATACATACAATATACAAATATGTGAAAAAACCGCATAATGGTCATGATTATTAAAGTGACTAGTGCATTACATACAAGAGATTTCCAAGATACAGTAGATTACATGTCAAAAAACCATAAAACATATAATTGATTACATCTGTAGCTCATCAATATATCATTCGTGCATCAACCATAATAGTGCACATGTGCAAATAGGGAAGACTGATGATTTATTACCTGGGGTAATGCTGTCGCCCACATATACAATGGCGCTGTTCCGCGCGTTCTCAGGAGACCAGTGCGCATGTCCCAATCCATACACATCATCCCGGAAGACCGATGCATAACAGTGCCGCCTACTGATGACGTCAGTGGCGCACACAATGGCATGTCACCGCCTTCTCCCAATGATGCCTCCACATCGCGGCGCATGCGCAATAGATGCAGCAAGCTTGTTTGCCGCCATATTAAATAAGGGAATCCGAGCAGAAGAGGGATAATTGTAAGATCTGTCGCTTGCTACCCTCCTCGTTCTCCATATTCAGTTGTTGTGGTTGAATCCCATAATAACGCAGGGTGGATGAGTGACCATCTTTTCCAAAATGGTATACTCTATTCCACTAGTCACCCCAATACCAGCGGCACGTCAGTGTCGTCAGTATTGTAGGATCTTATCCTGCTGAAGCATACAACTGTTAGGGTACTCCTCATATAACTGAACGATTTGGGACAAGCGGCAGTATATACTTACTACAGGAAAATATAAATTGCTCATTCCCAATTTTTTTAAAAAACTTGGCGGGACATACGCTTGGAAACCAAAAGAAAAAACTATATCTGTCTCAGCATAGTTATTATTTCGTGGGCTCATCATCCACCAATCAGGTTCATCAGTTTTCTAAGGTGCCTTCTGTGCAAGTGTATCTAGGAAAATAATATGAAAAGTGTCAATATCATAAAATAGTAAAGTTACCCATTACATTAAAATCAATTAATTACTCATAATTATGTGTTTACATTTTTTCTTATTCTTTTTTAAAACCAATGAATCTGTCAACCGCAGAAGGTATTTTGGAACCCACATCAATGAAACACAGGGGCAAAATGACCTCCTCACAATCCTCCACCATATCTATAATCTATGTTTAAACCTTTAGGATGCAAACTTTGTAATGTCTGAATCCAATGCATTTCTCTTTTTTTGAGTAGAGATACCCGATCTCCACCCCTCCGTGGCATTGGAACTTGATCCAGGATCCAACATCTAAGATCTTTTTCTTTATGTCCCAGTAACCCAAAATGTCTGGGCACTGGCAGATCTTTGCGTCCCTTTCTGATTGTGTAACGGTGATTATTGAGCCTAGTTTTAAAATCTGTGGATGTTTCGCCTACATATAGGAGTTGGCATGGACAGGATAGGACATAGACCACAAATGCGGAGTCACATGTTAGGTGAAACTTGATGGGGTGTATTTGACCCGTTTCAGGATGTGTAAAAGTCCTAGATCTACAGATCAGGCTACAGTTAACACAATGCAGGCACGGGAAACAACCCGTGCCCGATGGTGCCAACTTAGTCTGCCTGACCACAGGTCCAGGTCCCACGTCCGCTCTCACCAGTTGGTCTCTTATGTTTTTGCACCTACGGTAGGCACATAAGGGAGATGTACCAAATTCTGGTACTGTTTTTAAGCAACTACCAAGTATTGGCCAGTGTCTTTTCAGGATTTTATTAATAGCACCGCTGTATTCTGAATAGGTGGATACAAACGTAATCCTTTTCTGTGTCTTCCTGTTATCCTTACCCTGCAATAGGGAATCCCTATACACAGCCAGCGCTTTTTGTCTCTGCTGTATAAGCAGTTTCTCCGGATACCCCCGTTGTTTAAATTTGACAACCATGTTGTCAACCGTATTTTCTAGGGCTTCATTGTCTGCTACTATTCGCCTGGCTCTTAGAAATTGCGAGTATGGCAAATGCTTTACCATACTGCGTGGATGACAACTCTTGTACCTCAGCATCATGTTCCTGTCAGTGGGTTTAGTGTATAATGATGTGGATAACACTCCATTCGTGACCACGACATTAGTGTCAAGGAACTGAACTGAGGTATCAGAGTAAGTCACCGTGAACTGTAGCTCACTTTCCGCACCATTAAGGTACTCATGGAAATCCAACAACTGTTGTTCGGTTCCTGTCCAGATGAGGAAGATGTCGTCTATGTATCGCCACCACCCCAAGATATATTGGGCATGGTGGGACACATAGACGACATCCTCCTCAAATCTTCGCATAAAAATATTGGCGTACGTTGGGGCCACGTTGGACCCCATCGCCACGCCACGTTTCTGGACATAGTATGTGTCCTGGAAAAGAAAATAGTTGCATTCTAATACAATAGTAAGAAGCGAGACAACAAAGGCGCAAGCCTCCGGTGTCATTGATGACATATCCAACATCCCTTGTACCGCAGCTATACCCCTCTTGTGGTCAATAGAGGTATATAA
The DNA here is from genome assembly GCF_905171765.1 of Bufo bufo. Taxonomy (NCBI): domain Eukaryota; kingdom Metazoa; phylum Chordata; class Amphibia; order Anura; family Bufonidae; genus Bufo; species Bufo bufo. Next base: position 185,489,394 of record NC_053390.1, read on the forward strand.
GGATATGACATCAAACGAAACCAGTGTGATCCTACCCACATCTTCAAGATTGACCTTGCTCAATTTTGTCAAGAAATCTGACGTATCTTTGATGTAAGATAATCCCCCTGTAGAGAAACCTCGTAGCACCTTGTCCAAAAAAATGGATATGTGACAAAATACTGAATCGGTGCCGGAGACAATGGGGCGCCCTGGTGGGTCCACCATTGTCTTATGCACCTTCGGCAACACATAAATTACTGGGGTAATGGGGTGAGAAACAACCAAATATTCCTTAAGCCCCTCATCTATAATACCTGCTTGTACAGCCCTAGTCACACATTGTTCAATGGTACGTATAATGTTAAATTTGGGGTCATGTGGTAATACATTATATATTTGTACGTCATTTAATTGTCTTGTAATCTCTTTGATGTATTTGATGGTATCCATCACTACAACGGCACCGCCTTTATCGGCGGGTTTTATCGTTAGGTCATTATCCTTTTTCAACTCAACCAATGCATACACCTCGGCTGCAGTGAGGTTGGGATACCTGAAATCCTCCACACAAGGGAGGGCCTTCAGGGCACCAATCTCATTCTTAACAGCCGAGATGTATGCATCAATGGCTGGCTCATTTACCACCGGATTAAAATAGCTCTTGTTGGACAAGTTAAACATTTTACATGAAAACTCACTACTTCTTGCTACCTGCTCCCCACTTTTTCCTTGGAACCATGCCTTCAACCTAATGGAGCGAAAAAAGTTACTGAGATCAGATTCAACATCCAGCCAATTTACCTGAGCATTGGGGCAAAATGATAGTCCTTTAGCCAAAACGGTTAACTGCGCTGGGGTCAATGCTTTGGAGGAAAGGTTGATAACCGCTATTTCCTCTTTTTTTGTATTTGGGTCCTGGTTTTCATGTTGCGTGTTCTGGTGGTTTCGTCTGTATCTACGACCGCCTCTCCTGGTTCGCTTCCTCTTGCTGCACTGGACTCCGCTTTGTTCCCTAAAAAAACCTCCGGTTCTCCTTTGTGCACTTGGGTGTTTTTTCTTGTTTTTTTGTTATCTCTTATATTATATGAAGGATTACCGGGTTGCCAACTATAAATGTCACCTTTTTTGTAGTCCTCGATATCTCGGGCCCATTTTATCCTCTTTCCATCCTCCAGTTCAGTCTGCAGCTGCTGTAGCTGCCCCTTCAACATCTCACTGAACTCTGAGTACTGCTCCTCCGTCATACATATGTGAAGCTGTTGATCAATTTGTGCCATATCACTGGTCAATGTGGCTACTTCCTGTTGCAAAAATTCGATATTTAACAAAATAAAATCCATAGAGTATTTGTTTGATAAGGCCTCAAACCTTTTACAAAAAAAGTCACTGTGAGAAAACAGATTGGGGCGCAAGTGGGATCGCATCCCTCTGGGGATCCGCTGTTCCTTGTAATAATGCCCAAGAGTGGTCATATGCAGTTTTAAAGACAATATCCGTCTGGATAGGTTTTCATATTTTCTTTTATATTCTTTCAAAGATGGAGTCGTGAGAAAGGCAGTATCTCCCTCTATGCCACCGATAATACGCTCCGCATCCTCCTGTGTGAAGACACAACCACCGGGTGTATCCAATTGCGACATGTTGGTGTGCAAAACCAACAAAAAAGGTAGTGCAAAACACAATAATGAAAATGGTAGGTGTGCTAAGCCAATATCACAGAGATAAAGGAAAAAAACCACTGGCAGCACCACCCTAGGAAGTATGGAAAAACAGGACGGGTGCAATGTCCAAGTACGGTAAAAGGTGCTTACCCACTTATAGAGAACAAAAATCGGACTGCACTCCAAGCAACTCTTCAGAAAATGTGTTTATTCACCCATTTGGTGGCAAAAGCGACGTTTCGGCTCAAGCATGAGCCTTTCTCAAGCATTGGTGAACAGTGAATAGCAGGTATATAAAGGTGTGTCAAATACATACAATCAAACAACATAATGTGCACTATTATGGTTGATGCACGAATGATATATTGATGAGCTACAGATGTAATCAATTATATGTTTTATGGTTTTTTGACATGTAATCTACTGTATCTTGGAAATCTCTTGTATGTAATGCACTAGTCACTTTAATAATCATGACCATTATGCGGTTTTTTCACATATTTGTATATTGTATGTATGTATTATTTTTAATGCATCAATTATGTTGTTTGATTGTATGTATTTGACACACCTTTATATACCTGCTATTCACTGTTCACCAATGCTTGAGAAAGGCTCATGCTTGAGCCGAAACGTCGCTTTTGCCACCAAATGGGTGAATAAACACATTTTCTGAAGAGTTGCTTGGAGTGCAGTCCGATTTTTGTTCTCTATAAGTGGGTAAGCACCTTTTACCGTACTTGGACATTGCACCCGTCCTGTTTTTCCATACTTCCTAGGGTGGTGCTGCCAGTGGTTTTTTTCCTTTTTTTCCTATATATATATATATATATATATATATATATATATATATATATATATATATATATATATATATATAAATAACCAAAAAACGGAACAGCACCTCCAGAGACAAATCGCAGGTGCAAGCTACCCGGCAATTATACAGCAAACAAATAAAGTAGCAGCACACCACTGAATGCACTAAGACTGAGTGAACAGGTGAATGTGTGAACAGGGTCAAATACATGACGCCAATACTTACTGATAAGCAGTGAAGAAGCTCTTAGCGCATATTATAGATCAAAAATATGTCGGGCCCTCCTACCTGAAGACAAAGTAGCTTCTTATCAGGTGGGACCTACTCTAACATGGAGGGTCCAGCTCCATTGTTACTCTGATTAAAAACACCATGGGTGGGGGATGGGCGGGGAGTGCTAAGTTCCAAAGAGGATGCCTAGTCCTCTATAATATACATATAACCAAAAAACGGAACAGCACCTCCAGAGACAAATCGCAGGTGCAAGCTGCCCCTCAATAATTCAGCAAGCTGGGTAGCTTGCACCTGCGATTTGTCTCTGGAGGTGCTGTTCCGTTTTTTGGTTATATGTATATTATAGAGGACTAGGCATCCTCTTTGGAACTTAGCACTCCCCGCCCATCCCCCACCCCTTGGTGTTTTTAATCAGAGTAACAATGGAGCTAGACCCTCCGTGTTAGAGTAGGTCCCACCTGATAAGAAGCTACCTTGTCGTCTGGTAGGTGGGCCTCTGATTCAGAAGGTCATGGGTTCAAATCCCATCTTAAACTTTTCTGAAAGACAGGCTAAATAGGAACACGAGCACCAAATCTTCACCACTAGAGGCTGCTGGGAACACAGGAAGAGGAAGAGGCCTGCATCGCATCGCTGACATGGAGGTAAGTAGAAAAGTTTTATTTTTTTTTAAATACCGCACTGTTACTTTACTGCCACGAGGTAGGGGGGGCTATTGGCGCCATGATACTGGCACATGGAGGGGGGGAGGAGAGGGGCACTTGATACTGGCACATTAGGGGGCAGAGGGAGAGGATGGCACTATGATATTGGCACATGGAAGGGGGGAGGAGAGGGGCACTTGATACTGGCACATTAGGGGGCAGCGGGAGAGGATGGCACTATGATATTGGCTCATAGTGGGGGGGGGGGGGGGAGGAGAGAGGCACTTGATACTGGCACATTAGGGGGCAGGGGGAGAGGATGGCACTATGATACTGGCACTAGGAGGGGGGAGGAGAGAGGCACTTGATACTGGCACATTAGGGGGCAGGGGGAGAGGATGATATGATATGATATTGACACATGGGGGGGGCAAGAAATGGACATGAATCATGAGGCGCCAAAATGTAGATTCGCTACCGGCCCTGGATAGGTGTATAGTGTGAATCCAGCACAGTAGTGTGTGTGGTGTATGTAGCAGAGCTGTATGCGACACAGGGATGTATAATGTGCACAGCACAGCTGTGTATGTAAAATGTGTAACAGTGATATATAATGTGCCACTCAGAGCTGTGTGTGTAGCAGAGCTGTGTATGTAAAATGTGCAACACAGTGATATATAATGTGCCACTCAGAGCTGTGTGTGTAGCAGAGTTGTGTATGTAAAATGTGTAACACAGTGATATATAATGTGCCACTCAGAGCTGTGTGTGTAGCAGAGCTGTGTATGTAAAATGTGTAACACAGTGATATATAATGTGCCACTCAGAGCTGTGTGTGTAGCAGAGCTGTGTATGTAAAATGTGCAAAAACCCTGATGCTCTCAAAAAGAGCAAGCAATATAAAACATTGTAGTTTGATACCTTTTACCCCTTAAAGACCGGGCCCATTTTCATTTTTACATTAGCCATAACCTTTTTATTTTTCCATTCACATAGTCATATGAGGGCTTTTTTTGTGTGGGACAAGATGCATTTTTTAAATGTCGCCACTTAATTTACCATGTCTTGTATCAGAAAGCAGGAAATAAAATAAATTCTTTGTGGGTTAAAAAAAAAAAAAACACACAATTCCGCCAAGGTTTTTGAGGTTTTGACATCACGCCGTTCACTAAAAATGACGCCTTTATTCTGCGGCTCAATACGATACAAAACTTGTATAGTTTTTATTTGGTTTAATTAGTTAAAAAAAAATTACTTTTCTATATTTCGGTCTATGTGAGGGCTTGTTTTTGTGTAACGATCAGTAGTTTTCTTGGGGGGGAGGGGGCCCCATACAAAAATTTGCTGTGGGGCCCAGTCACTTCTAGTTACGCCCCTGTAATTGCCCATGCAGTAATTATCCAATAGGAGGCTCATAACTATTTGCTTAGTTAAATCCAGGTGGCGACTATATATATTATATATATATATATATATAGTAGCGGGATTAGCTCACAGGACCGCCGTCTCCTGGGATAGACGGGCGCTATAGGCACATAAAACACAGTCCAGTCCAAGCAAGTATGGTGCAACTGGCCTCAGCCAGTTTTATTGATTTTTGCAGAAAAAGAATTAAACAAAACAGTTCAAAACAAATGAAATACCTGGCCGTCTGGCCACTACTTCTAAACAGGCAGTAGTCCCTAACTACATGAAACTGAGCCTTGTGCCCAGCTCCATCAACAAAACACACAGTTGTTTTTCACTCACCCAGCAGGGTTCTTCCCAGGAGCAGAGAGATCAGCTAGTGAGCTGTTTGCCCTTTTATAGCACACTCAGGTTCCAAGGTGATTAGCCACAGTTACCCTGAATACCTGGAGTGGCTAATTGGAGCAGGGATCCACCCAACTCTCCCTGCTCCAAGCAGCCAGGCCCTTCTAACCAGGTTTTATAACAAAACCCTTGCAAAGAGAAAACCTAGTTTTCCTTGCTGTCAATTCCCTGGCTGCTTTTTAGAACGTATAGGAGAGGAACCTAGGTGAAATGTAGACTCCTACTACTTTCCCCCTGTTCCTGTCACATATCCTCCCCCCCTGTTTCGACCTTGGGGTAGGAACACTCTGTGCCCTTAAACAGTACATCCTGGACAGGGCATCAGCGTTTCCAAGCTGACGCCCGGGCCTATGTTCAACTGTAAAACTATAATCTTGAAGAGACATGAACCATCGGGTCACTCGCCTGTTTTTCTCACGGTTTTGGCACATCCATTTAAGGGGGGCATGGTCAGTTACCAGTTTGAATGTTCTCCCTACCAAATAATACCTGAGAGCTTCTATGGCCCACTTAACTGCCAAACACTCCTTTTCTACAATGGAGTATTTCTTTTCATGTTCATTTAATTTTTTACTCAAGTACACTACAGGATGCTCTTCCCCAGCCCTTACTTGCGACAACACAGCCCCTATACCAACATCCGAGGCATCTGTTTGCACAATGAACTCCTTTTTAAAATCTGGTGTGACTAACACTGGGTGGGCACATAGAGCCTGCTTCAGGTTCTGAAAGGCCTGTTCCGCTTCCGTGGTCCATTTGACCATGGTTGAATCCTTCCCTTTTGTAAGGTCTGTTAAAGGGCTCGCAATGCTGGCAAAATTTTCAATAAAACGCCTATAATAACCAGTTAAACCTAGGAATGCTCTGACTTGTTTTTTGTTCAAAGGCCTTGGCCAGCTCTGGATGGCTTCCACTTTGTTTATTTGAGGTTTTATAACTCCTCGCCCAATCATGTACCCCAAGTACTTTGCCTCTTCTTGCCCAATGGCACATTTTTTTGGATTCGCTGTCAACCCTGCTTCCCTAATAGAATTCAGGACGGCTTCTACCCTGGGTAGATGACTTTCCCAATCCGTGCTATGGATTATCACATCGTCTAAATAGGCAGCTGCGTATCTACAATGTGGTCTTAAAATTTTGTCCATCATCCTCTGAAATGTGGCCGGGGCCCCATGCAAACCAAAGGGAAGGACTACATACTGAAAATGGCCATCAGGGACACTAAAAGCAGTTTTTTCTTTGGCCCACTCAGTCAACGGTACTTGCCAGTAACCTTTTGTAAGATCTAATGTGGTAAAGAACCTAGCATTACCGAGCCTATCAATCAGCTCATCCACTCGAGGCATTGGGTAAGCATCAAACTTTGAGACAGTGTTCAGTTTCCTGAAGTCATTACAGAAACGTATGGTGCCATCAGGTTTGGGAACCAAGACTATAGGACTAGACCAGTCACTATGGGACTCCTCTATAACCCCTAACTGAAGCATTGTTTGGACTTCTTGGGAGACAGCTTTACGTCTAGCCTCAGGTATTCTATAAGGCTTTTGGTTGACTCTGACCCCTGCTTCGGTTACAATATCATGTTTAATTATATCTGTTCGACCAGGTAGCTCAGAAAATACATCTTTATTTTTCTGTACAAACTCCTTTGCCTCTTGGGTTTGAGATCCCGACAAAGTTTCTGCAATTTTTACCTCTGGTATCTCAACGCTACATTCCTTTTTCCCACTGCTGTAAGCTGCTAACACCTCTCGGTCCTTCCAGGGTTTGATTAGGTTCACATGATAAATTTGGTATGGCTTACGTCTACCTGGTTGGTGAACCCGGTAATTCACCTCTCCAACCTTCTCAACTATTTCATAAGGTCCATGCCATTTGGCCAAAAATTTACTTTCTACTGTGGGGACAAGGATTAATACCCTATCCCCAGGGTTGAAGTTTCTTACTTTAGCCGACCTGTTGTAAACCCGGGACTGACTCTCCTGGGCCTGCAGCAAGTGTTCTTTTACAATGGGCATTACTTTTCCAATCCTTTCCTGCATTTGGGACAAGTGTTCAATCACACTTTTGTAGGGTGTAGCCTCACTCTCCCAGGTCTCTTTGGCAATATCTAAAAGACCCCGAGGGTGCCGACCATACACTAACTCGAACGGAGAAAATCCGGTAGATGCTTGAGGCACCTCCCGTACAGAAAACATAAGATATGGTAAAAGACAATCCCAGTCTTTCCCATCCTGTGCCACCACTTTTCTGAGCATCCCTTTTAAGGTTTTGTTGAACCTTTCGACTAATCCATCCGTTTGGGGGTGATAAACTGAGGTACGCAAGTGAGTTATTTTCAACAGTTTACACAACTCTTTTGTAACCTTTGACATAAAGGGCGTCCCCTGGTCAGTGAGTACTTCTTTAGGTATGCCCACTCTAGTAAACATCTGGAACAACTCCTTGGCTATCACTTTTGCAGAGGTTTTCCTTAGAGGTATTGCTTCAGGATAGCGGGTAGCATAATCAAGGACAACCAAAATGTATTGGTGACCTCTGGCAGACTTAACAAGAGGTCCCACCAAATCCATTGCAATCCTCTCAAAGGGAGTTTCAATAATCGGGAGTGGCACTAACGGACTCCTAAAGGTCGCTACCGGGTTGTGTAATTGACACTCTGGGCATGAATCACAGTATTCTTTTATCTCTTTATGTACCCCGGGCCAATAAAACCTCTGCAAAATCCGGTCTTTGGTTTTTCCATAAGCCAAGTGCCCTCCTAGCACATGTGAATGGGCTAGATCCATCACCTTTTGGCGATGCGATTTTGGGACCACAAGTTGCTCCACAACTTGTCCATTTTGCTCATCAACTCTATATAAGAGTTCATTCTCTACAGAAAAATGGGGAAATATTTTCTCTACCCCAGTATCTTGAGGTACCCCATTGACCACTTTCACATTTTGCCATGCGTGGGTTAATGTAGGGTCCCTGAGTTGAGCTGTCCCAAAGTTATCATTGGAGACTGGCAAGTCAGGGAGACCAATTTCCGGGACATCATCAGTATCACCTGCAAGCACTGCTAAGGGAAAATTCTCGGTTTCACTCTGGGTCACCCCTACTGTTTGCACATTTTCAGTCTCAGCCAGGGGAATGGGATCTACAGCAGACCCACTTAAACACTTATCAAGCATATTCCACATTTTCCAAAACAGAGGAAAATCACACCCCACAATGACAGTATGCAACAGACTGTTTACAACCCCCACTTCATGGGTTACTTTCCCGCACGGGGTTTCAAAAGAGACTATAGCAGTGGGGTACTCTTTTGTATCCCCATGTATGCAGATGACCCCCATCTGTCTCTTTTGCAGCTTCCTAGTGTCCACCAGGCTGCCATGCACAAGAGTCACTAGACTACCAGAGTCCAACAGAGCTTGAACTGAGTGTCCTTCAATCACCAAGCTGCAAGTTTGTCGCTCCATATCTGGGGTCGGCAAGGCAGAGTAGGCAGGTCCCGCAAACAATGACCTCCTCCGCCCACTGTCACACTCCATAGGCTCATCAGCCAAAGGACAGTTGGCAGCCACGTGGCCCAGTCCTTGACATCGCCAGCAAACAATGTTTTTGATCGCCCAAGGCTGTCTAGGGCTAACTGGCTTAAGAGGTCTGGCTAATAGGTCAGTCTCAGTTCCTACTTTACGGCCCTCCCTCGCCCCTTTTAGATTAGGAACAGTCTTACCGCGATCAGTAGACTTCTGGCTCCCTGGGGCCGGCCAAGTAGGAGAGAGGTCTTGGAGATACTCCTCTGTGTTCAGATACCGCTCCACTAGGGCGACAAGTTGATCCACATCCCTGGGGTCTGCTTGTCCCACACAGCGCTGTATCCGAACTGGTAGAGCACGAACAAACCGGTCCAGGACCACTCTTTCCACCACCTGAGTGGCTGTAGATACCTCTGGCTGTAGCCATTTTTTAGCCAGGTGAAAAAGATCATACATTTGCGACCTCGCTGGTTTATCCAATTGGAAAGTCCAGTTGTGCACCCGCTGGGCTCTGACTGCAGATGTTACACCCAAGCGAGCGAGAATTTCTGCTTTCAGTTTTGGGTACTGTCTGGCATCCTGCTCACTCAAATCATAGTAGGCTTTCTGTGGCTCCCCACTCAGAAAAGGAGCAAGGGTGTCTACCCACTGTTCGGCTGGGAGTTTCTCTCTTTCAGCGGCTCTTTCAAAAATGGTGAGGTAGGTCTCCACATCATCCCCTGCTACCATTTTTTGAAGGGAAGCTTTCACTCTCCTCCCCACAGAGATGGATTCCTCCTGGACATGGGGCCTTTCAGCCAGCACCGCTATCTGCTCCACCAGACTTTTATTAAGCGATTGCTGTTCTCTGAAACCAGCTTGCGTAGTCTCTATGAACAACCGATTGGTTTCCTGCTGGTTAGCATTCGCCTTTTGGAGCTGTATGTTAGCCTGGATCAGCTGTTTCAGCACTTCCTCCATATCTGCACTGTTAGTTTTTTTCAGAACAGCAGACTTAACCCAGGATAAAACTTGCTGGATTTTTGTGCCAGCGCAGCCTCCACCATATGTAGCGGGATTAGCTCACAGGACCGCTGTCTCCTGGGATAGACGGGCGCTATAGGCACATAAAACACAGTCCAGTCCAAGCAAGTATGGTGCAACTGGCCTCAGCCAGTTTTATTGATTTTTGCAGAAAAAGAATTAAACAAAACAGTTCAAAACAAATGAAATACCTGGCCGTCTGGCCACTACTTCTAAACAGGCAGTAGTCCCTAACTACATGAAACTGAGCCTTGTGCCCAGCTCCATCAACAAAACACACAGTTGTTTTTCACTCACCCAGCAGGGTTCTTCCCAGGAGCAGAGAGATCAGCTAGTGAGCTGTTTGCCCTTTTATAGCACACTCAGGTTCCAAGGTGATTAGCCACAGTTACCCTGAATACCTGGAGTGGCTAATTGGAGCAGGGACCCACCCAACTCTCCCTGCTCCAAGCAGCCAGGCCCTTCTAACCAGGTTTTATAACAAAACCCTTGCAAAGAGAAAACCTAGTTTTCCTTGCTGTCAATTCCCTGGCTGCTTTTTAGAACGTATAGGAGAGGAACCTAGGTGAAATGTAGACTCCTTCTACTACTTTCCCCCTGTTCCTGTCACAATATATATATATATATATATATATATATATATATAAAATCACACTTCTGATATATATGAATGCATAATATGTGGGAAACTACTACTGATGTTTTAGCCATAATAAATTTGCATATATTATAATACAGTATATATTCTAAATATATAATAATACATGTAATTATATTATGGCTAAAAACTTATATGAACATGTTTAAATTAAATTTAGCCTCTATTTCTGAAAAGTCTATGACAGGATTCAAACTGACAACCTTCTACATTACAGCCCTGAATGCTAACCACTACACTATAGAGCTGTATGGCTGGGTGCTTTTAAAAAAATAAATAATAATAATATGAGACTTCTGCTATATAGGAATACTTACTACTTGTAACAGCAAAAGTCTCATATTTATTTATTTATTATTATTATTATTATTATTATTATTATTTTATTTTAATTTTTTTGTAACTGGCCATGCAGCTTTATAGTGTAGTAGTTAAGATTCTTAGCTCTAATGTAGAAGGTTGTGAGTTGGAATCCTGCCAGAAACTTTTCAGAAATAGAGACTAAATTAGATTTAAATACAATGGGTGTCCCGACACCTCCCCTCTTCAGAGCAGGGGGTGCCTGGATTAATGCTCGGGTTCTCCCATTGACTTCTATTGTGCTCAGGTGCTCTGTAGAGCACCCGAGCATCGGGAAGTGTTCTACTTGAGCACCATATCACACAAGCACTTTGGTGCTCGACCAACACTACTGCACCGCTGAACGGCAAATATATATTTTTTTGCCACTGATACACTCCAAAAAGGGCTGTAATTTTCTCACTTCACCACACAACGGTAATTTTTTTTTGTGCCACTAATACAAGCCAAAAAGGGTTTTAGAACATATAACTTGGGTTGAGCGAACCCGAACTGTAAAGTTCGGGATCGTACCGAACGATAGGATTTTTGGACCCCGGATCCGAACCCGAGCTTTTCAGTAAAAGTTCGGGTTCGGTGTTCGGCGAGTTAATGACGCTTTTTGAAAGGCTGCAGAACAGCCAATCAACAAGCGTTTAACTTGTGCGCCCTTAGAAGCCATCACAGCCATGTCTACTAATGGCATGGCTGTGATTGGCCAGTGCAGCATGTGACCCAGCCTCTATATAAGCTGGACTCACGTAGCGCTGCACATCACTCTGCTCGGATTAGTGTAGGGATAGGATGCTGCTGCTGTGAGGGAGAGAATAGGAAAGAATCTTTAATCAGAAGTGCTTGTTAACTCAGCGATCTACATAGATTTTGTTTTGTAGGTGCAGTGCACAATCTTTTTACCCTGCCCTGAGCCCAGTGACACAGAAAAATAACTTTTATCCGTCTGTTAGTTAGGTGGGCGTCGGCGGCCATTTTATGCAAGTTCACTGCACCAACACAGCATATGTACATTTGTGACAGTCAAATAGAAGCTTGAAATACTGCAATTATATTCTGGGTTTAAAAAAATCACAGATATTTTACAAGACCCTACATCTGGGGCCTTTGCAGCATTTGTCAGTGTGAAATACAAGCTTTAAATACTGCAATAATATTCTGGGTTTAAAAAAACACCCATTTTTTGGCAATATCCTACATTTGGTGCCTTTGCGGCATTTGTCAGTGTGAAATACAAGCTTGAAATACTGCAATAACTTTCTGGGTTAAAAAAAAAAATACAAAATTTAATGCCTTTGCTGCATCTGTTAGTGTGAAATACAAGCGTTAGATACTGCTGTTATATTCTGTTATTATTACTAAAAGACCCATTTTTAGCAAAATACTGTTCGCCTGTCAGCAATGCAGCGTAACTTCGGACTTCCAGCTCACCGCCTCATATGCGACATGCCCACAAGGTGGAACTCCACCTTGCACATGCTGGCCAGACTGTGCGAGCAGCAGCAGACGATAGTGGAGTTTCAGCTGCAACACGCACGGGTGAATCGCTCTGCGGAACAGCACTACTTCACCGCCAATGACTGGGCCTCCATGCGAGACCTGTGTTCCTTGTTGCGCTGTTTCGATTACTCCACCAACATGGCCAGTGCCAATAACACCGTTCTCAGCGTTACTATCCCACTTCTTTGTCTCCTTGAAAAAATGCTTCTGGCTATTATGGAAGAGGATGTTACACAGGAGGAGGAGGAGGAAGAGGGATCATTTTATAGAGTTTTCAGCCAGTCATTCACTAGTGGCTCCGAGGGTGGGTTCCTGCACCCACAAACACCAGGTGTACAATTGTCCAGCCAGGGCACAGTTCTGGAGGATGATGAGGTGGAGGAGGAGGAACCATGTTCACAGCAGGGTGGCACCCAAACCAGCTCATGGCCATCACCGGTGCGTGGCTGGGGGGATACAGAGGACACAAACGATACACCTCCCACAGAGGACAGCTTGTCGTTGCTTCTGGGCAGCCGGGCATACAAGAGCGATTACATGCTGCAGTGTTTCCGCAACGTCCACCGAGTTGCCCACATTCTAACTTGTGCTGATTACTGGGTGGCCACGCTGATGGATCCACATTACAAGGACGACGTACCGTCCTTAATTCTGTCACTGGAGCATGATCGTAAGATGCGCGAGTACAAGCGCACGCTGGTAGATGTGCTGCTGGTGTCATTCCCACCTGACAGCGGGGGCACAGTGGAAGCACAAGGCGAATGCAGAGGAGGAGGAAGAGGTCGCCAACGCAGCTGGGGCACCACCAGCACCTCAGAAGGCAGGGTTAGCATGGCCGAAATGTGGAAAAGCTTTGTCAGCACGCCACAACAACCAGCACCACCAGCTGATATGGAACGTCTTAGAGGGAGGCAGCATTTCAACACACGGTGGAGCAGTGTGTGTGCACACGCCTACACGTACTGTATGACGGGTCTGCCCCCTTCAACTTCTGGGTCTCCAAATTGTGCACATGGCCTGGGCTTGCCCTTTACGCCTTGGAGATTCTGGCCTGCCCTGCAGCCAGTGTATTGTCTGAATGTGTGTTTAGCAAGGCAGGGGGCATTATCACCCCTGGCGTTATCATCAAGAGCAGCCGCCTGTCCACAGCCGATTAAAATGAACCAGGCATGGATCCCACAGGACTTGCCCGTATCTTGTGCTTTATAGACATGTATACCGGGCTTACCCAGCCATTGTTATACTACAGCGCAATTGCTCATTGTTTTATTTTGGATATTTCCCACTTTTTTTGGGGTGTAACCTAATAAAAAAAATACAAAAAAATACAAAAACAAAAGCCACCATTGGCTACCTTGTCCTCCTCCACCGCCGCTTCCACCTACACCGCTACGTCCACCGCCTCCTCAACCTCCTACTCCATATGGCCCTCCACCTCATACATCAAGATTATTATTTTTTTATTTGTACATATTTTATTTTATGTCATTTCAATAATTTGTCTCTTACATTTTGGGTGAAATTCACCAATTTTTGGCTGTGATATACCCCTGCTCTACCTAGTAGACAGGTAAATAAATTTCACTGCCGCTGAACGGCAAATAATATATATTTTTTCCCACTAATACACACCGAAAAGGGCTTTAGAACATAGAACTGCACCGCTGAACTGCAAATATAGATTTTTTTGCCACTAATACACGCCAAAAAGGGCTGTAATTTTCTCACTTCACTACACAACGGCAAGTCCTTTTTTTTGTGCCACTAATACACTCCAAAATGGGCTTTAGAACATATAACTGTACCGCTGAACGGCAAATAATATATATTTTTTTGCCACTAATACACTCCAAAAAGGGCTTTAGAACATGTAACTGCACTGCTGAATGGCAAATAGGCCCTTATTAATTTTCCTGTTATACACGCCACAATAGGCTTTAGGACATATAACTACACCGCTGAACGGCAAATAACATATATTTTTTGCTACTAATGCACGCCAAAAAGGGCTTTAGAACATATAACTACACTGCTGAACGCAAAAATATATTTTTTTGCCACTAACACACGCCAAAAAGGTCTGTAATATTCTCATTTCACCAACAACTAATAAGCCCTTTTTTCCCCCACTAATACTTCCTATTACCCAGGCTGTAAACTCCTCTACTGAACCCTGTTATGCTTCATTACTGTGGAATGATTCCTACCTATCCTTTCCCTGAACTTCTATAGAGCAAAATAAAAGTTTTAAAGTCTTTTCTAGCACTGTCCCTAGCGCCTGCTGACATCTCTCCCTACACTAAGTACACTGGAAAATGGCTTAATCCAAGATGGCTGAGGTTATTTATAGGGCTGTGACATCACAGGGCTGGCTGGCTGGTGATTGGCTGCATGCATGGCATTGTGGGTGATTCCTCATTCCCAGAGTTCCTTGCTCCATGTCCTAACATGTGCAGCAGCCATTTTAAGAAAAAATTTGATTCATTACCACGAAGCGTGAGGAAATTTGGATTCGGTGCAAATCAAATTTTTGCTGAAATTCGGATCAAAGTCCACTTTGTCAACTTCGATTGTCTCATCTCTAATGGTGACCAATTCCCTTTAATTAGTTAGAGTATGACCATCACCATGCAGATTCTGGGAAGAATTATGCCAAAAATAAATCTGGAAACATGGCACTAGTCTAAAGGTAACCATACACATTAGACAGAAGTAGGTTGATGGTTGAACGAACGATTGTCTAGTGGATAATTATTTCGCAGACGCAACCATGTACATTTTGGTCCATTTTGGCTGCTACCGTTGATCAAACTGAATGTGGACGTTCAATGAAACCGGGCGATAGAAGACTTCTAAATGCAAAGGCATACAAAGAGGCAAATAAGTCTCCAAGCACAGGATTGTTATCTCTCTTACCTATCTCATAAAGGAAGAAGTGATTTGTGGCTCTTTGGTGTACTGTACATCCACATTCCTTGGTTGTGATGGACAGATGAAAACTTATTGAACTACTCATATTGAAAAAGGATGATGTTGTAATGACCGGCGTCACGCAAAGGGAGGGAAATGGGAAGGACCTGTCCAAGGGAGAGGGAAAGGTGGTGACCCCTGACTCACCTTGCGACTGGCACCTGACTGCCCTGACGTCCCTAGACGGGTTCCTCACCCGTACGCCGATCACGTGCCTAAACCCTGGCTTTCCCTAGGATGAGCCCTGAGTAGTGAATGGGGCGGTGGGATCACTAGTCCGCACCACTGACACTAAGAGGAAAACACCAAGGAGAGGACAGACAATACAGACAAACATATAATCCCAGGTGGGCGACAACAACAGACCACCAAGGCCCAACAGGGATCCGGAGGGTAATGTTCTGGAACAACAACCAGGGAACACAACTACACAGCTCCAGTGGGTCAGTATAGAAGTCCATGCAGGAAGCTCTATATCTGGAACCAGAGAAGTGGGAGATGGGAATATAAGGAGGTTGGAATTGCTGGGCAAGAAACAGCTGAGGAGGAGAAGCTACGGATCCCTGAGTGAGCCAAAAGGGTTGCAAGGCAAACCCAGAACGCTACCATTACGAAACAGCACTGTCTTTGTACATCGAGCGCGCAGCCACCCGCTGCGACTTCCTGACCCCGGGTATAACGGAGTCAGGCGTGGCTCTTGACACCCTCGTGACAGATGGAAACTTAGTTGATCTCCAAACTCCCTGGGTCCCATAGCACCAAACTTGATAACATATGCCACCCAAACTGTAGAACAAAACTAGTTTTTCATTCTTTGGGAATCCAAGAAAAGGGAGCAACAATAGATTTTTAACAACTTGATGACATAGGGGAACAAGGTAAGCTTTTTTTTAATTATTATTATAGTTCTTAATAACCTTGATTAAAATGATAAAAATTACATTTGCCAGCCATTATTCTAAATATCATGCACTTTTAGGCAATAGAAGTATACCAACAAAAAAAAATAAAGATTTCAGAAATAATGTAACCTATTTAAACACAGATATTGAAAGATAACTTTTAATAAATTGGTTAAAATGGTATGAACAAACCTATTCAACTATTACAATACTATAAGTGAGTAATATTTACGTGGGTTAAAACTAGCTGATCCTCATTATCGGTGCCATGTATCTGCGTGATTATACACTGTTGTTTGTAGAAGGTGGGTGGGAGTGCACTTCCCCACATCACCACTCTGATTGTGATGCACTCTGGCACCCACTATCCACTCTTAAACATGTGTGTGTAAGAGAATATTTCCTATCTAGAGCACATTTCCATGACAGATCAGCATCTAAAACCTAAGTCTGCCCCCCAACATGTTTCACCAGTGATCTGGCTTCATCAGAGGTTTGGGCAGCATGCTGATGAAGCCAGATCACTGGTGAAGCATATTAGGGGCAGACTTAGGTTTTAGATGCTGATCTCTCATGGAAATGTGCTCTAGATAGTTAGGAAATATTCTCTTACACACGTATGTTTAGGAGTGGATAGTGTGTGCCAGAGTGCATCACAATCAGAGTGGTGGTGTGGGGAAGTGCACTCCCAGCCACCTTCTACCAACAACAGTGTATAATCATGCAGATACATGGCACCGATAATGAGGATCAGTTAGTTTTAACCCACATAAATATTGCTCACTTATAGTATTGAAATAGTTTAATAGGTTTGTTCATACCATTTTAACCAATTTATTAAATGTTATATTTTAATATCTGGGACAAGAGAGGATATTAGCTTGTAGCTATTTGATTATTTATTGTTAATCCTTTCCCAGATAGGGTCTAATTAATTTTTTGGCTATTTAAACACACAGCCAGGAAAGCCATGTTATAAGGGTAATGCTTTCAATCTTTCAGTCACTTAGCAGAAAGTCCATTGAATTTACATTCTAAAGATCTGTGTTGTTTTAAATTACTTTTTACATCTGCTGGATAGTCCACTAATGCTGAAAATTAAATTTATATGTTAGGTTTTCTGATATTCTTGGCAGGATTCCACACTGTAAATAAACTGTATTGGAATATTTAACTCTGCCAAGATTATTAGAACTGCAGCAAAATCTATGCCAGAAACTAAAGTGGTAAATAAGCAACACAAGCCTCCCTTAGAGATGCATGTGATTATAAAATGGATTTAGAACAGGAAAGACAACATTTAAACAAGGAATTTTATATTTGGAAAGAGGAAAATATAATGTTATAGTGAAATATGGCTGCAATAAATGTATACTGTTGTAAAAGAAAATCACAGAGAACAAAATATTCTCCTCTTTGTTTAAAGAAACAGCAGTGAGAGACACTAAGGGGATGATTCAATGGCGTGTTGCCATGGTGAAACTGTTCCACGATGTTAGAATAATAACCAAGAGCTATGTATACTATTGTTCAATTAATTCCATGTTCCCTTTGTATTTTATTGTATTAACATGCAGCTGAATGGATTGCCTAAATAAGACAGGTTTGACAGAAGAGCTTTATGTAATATATGGATGTTTGCACTTCATGTGCAAAGTGTTATTTTAATGTTATTGAAATGGGAATATCAATAATGATGCACAAATATTGCATTTCTAAATATACATGCAATAGCAAGGGCTTAAAATTATTTGGTCCCAGGGTCAAATATTGAACCTGGCACCTACTTTCCAAGGACTTCACATATAATTAAACCGTACTGTATGATCAAATTACATAAACCGGTTAGTAGCTTTGTAACTACATCAGATTACTTTTAAAGAGTTACAATCTGTGTTATGCTTAAGGGCTGTATTCACAATTCTATAGTCTTCTAAATTGAAATCTGAAAGAATTCCTTGATGTATCAATGATTGCACAAGTATACAAGGCAGTGGACAGTAACATGGTTACAAGTAGCAGCTCACTGTCAAGCACAAAGACACATGCAAACACTGGAAACATGAATAAATGTGAATTCCATTACTGCTATACAGTTGTGTGGGTCCATATATACATACTGTATGAAAATTTGAAGCTCTTTGGGAACATTTGTGACAACATGTCTTCTAACAGATTGGACCTACATTATTACACTTGCCTCTCCTGGTGTTTTGGCCTATAGTGCACTCCCTTCCCAACTTCCAAGGGCTTCTAATCAGAGTTACATTCACACAACCGTATTTAGGGGCCTGCATCTGTTCAAATGAGGACCCATTTATTTCAATGGGGACGCAAAAGATGCGGACAACACAGTGTATGCTGTCCGCATCCGTGCTTCCTTTCTGCGGCCCTGCAAAAAATATCATGTCCTATTCTTGTCTGCAATTGCGGATAAGTATAGGCACTTCAATCATAGTGCTGGCCGCATGCATCATGTAATTTAAGGACCGCAAAACACATACGGTCGTTTGATTGTCCCCTAAAATATAGCTGGATTCTACATTGTCCTAAATTGTGTACGCCAAAAGCCAAGTAGAAACAAGTTTGATAGTGTCAGCTTCATCTGTTGGAAGACTACTTGTTGGAGGGACTGATAACATTTTGATCAAAAATGTGTACAGAGCTTGTAATTAGAGATGGCCGAAGTTGTCAAAAATTTAATTTGGCTGCTTAGCTGAAGTTCACAAAGAAATTTGATTAGTTACAAATTACTTTGTCATAAATCACATTCCATTGTATTTAGCGGGTGCAATGATAGGGAATGCCACACTCATTATTGAATCCATCAGATGCTGCATTTAGCGCTGATCGTGACATCTGACAGTTAGGGCTCATGCCCACGAACGTAAGGGCTCCATTCCTGTGCTATTACACGGTCAATGGATATCAATTTTACTGCAGGTCAGTACGGATACAGGTCAAATACATACAGTATATTTAAAAGAACTAAAAATATAAAATTGGATTAAAAACATGGCTAACATAATCCCCCCTCTTGAAAACAACCCTAATAATAATAAGTTGAAATTCGATAACACGTGGTCGTCACTGATGTTGAATTCCTCTGAGGACGCAACAATTATTGATTCAGCGTACATAAAAAAACAAGTAAGTATGTTGCTGGAGGTAGATTACACGGTCATTGGATATCAATTTTACAGCAGGCCAGTGTACTACAGGCCCCAAAAATTATGCATTCAGCGTACATAAAAGAATAAGTAAGTATGTGGCTGGAGGTAGATTACACGGTCATTGGATATCAATTTAACAGCAGGTCAGATGACTACAGGCCCCAAAAATTATGCATTCAGCGTACATAAAAGAACAAGTAAGTATGTGGGTGGATATAGATTACACGGTCATTGGATATCAATTTTCCAGCAGGCCAGTGTACTATAGGCCCCCCAAAAAAATGCATTCAGCGTACATAAAAGAACAAGTAAGTATATGGCTGGAGGTCTATTAGACGGTCAATGGATATAAATTTTAATGAAGGCCAGTACAAATACAGGTCAAATACATATGTTTAAAAGAACTAAAAATATAAAAGTTGATTAAAAACATGGCTAACAAAATCCCTGCTCTTGAAAAAAAAAACTAATGATAATAGCTTATCATTGAATTCCTCTGGGGTCAAAAACATTAGGCAGTCAACAGATAGAAAAGGCCTTTTATGCCACTGTATTTACCCAAAACAGGGACCAATATTTGTTCTGGGTGGTGGCAGATATTTGTGGGCTGGCATGAGGAAATTCAATTAAACATGGTTGTCACACTTGTTTAATTTCTCCGACATCCATGCCTCATTCATTTTTAGAAATGTGAGTTAGTCCACATTGTTGTGAGCTAAGCGAGTGCACTTATCGGTTACAGTCCCCCATGCTGCGCTGAACGTCCTTTCGGACAGGACACTGGACAAGGGGCAAGCCAGCAGTTTCATGGCAAATTGTGCCAGCTCTGGCCTCAGGTCAAGCCTGCACAACCAGTAGTCCAGGGGTTCATCGCTTCTCACGTCGTTAACCCGATGTAGTCAGACACCTGTCGGTCTAGGCGTTCCCTGAGGCTGGATCCGGAGGGCAGCTGTCAATGGGTTGG
This sequence comes from Bufo bufo, assembly GCF_905171765.1. Classification (NCBI taxonomy): domain Eukaryota; kingdom Metazoa; phylum Chordata; class Amphibia; order Anura; family Bufonidae; genus Bufo; species Bufo bufo. The sequence continues at coordinate 185,509,615 of NC_053390.1, forward strand.
CTGCAAGAATGATCTCATATCCAAAGTGACCAACACATCTTCAAACCGCCCTTTTCTTGCATGTGCTTTTGGATTGGTACCCTGTTTCTCTATGATTGAAAATTTCTCTGCCAGCGCCCACAAAAGCAGAAAGCATTTCTCAAAGCAAGGCCTGGAAGTGCTGCATTCTGACAGCCCTCTGTGATGCTGGTAACATGTACGTCATTTTGTGTTTGTACCGGGGGGTCTAAGTACGTTGCCATCCAGTACTGGTCCTTGCCCATTATGCTTTTTATACGGGGGTCCTTCTTCAAACACTGGAGTATGATAGCCCCCATTTGCACTAAACTGGAAGCGCTGGTGTGGCCTGGCTTCTGCTCATAGTCCAGGATAATGTCATCCTCGGTCTCCTTCCCCCAGCCACGGACAACACCATGGATCCCAGAAACGTTTAAAGCATGCTCTTCTTGCGCCTCCTCCGCCCCGGCACCATCCCTCTCTGACTCCTATTCAGACTCCTGTTGACTTGTCTCAGATGGAGTAGCCCCTCCTGGGAATTCATCCAGCATTGCGACTTCCTCATCTTCCTGATCCTGCTCCTCGATGGCTTGATCAATGACACGACGCAATGCAAGCTACAGAAAGAAGGAGTAAGGTTTGATGTCACTGATGGCGCCCTGGCTGCGACTGATCAGTTTGTTGATCTAATTAAATGGCTGCAAAAGTCTGCATGCATCACGCATGAGCAGCCACTGGCGTGGTGAAAAAAAAACAAGCTCCCCATAACCTGTCCCGCCGCAGAGTTCGTATAGGTAGTTGTTAACTGCACATTTCTGCTGGAGCAGCTTATGAAAGCATATACAAGGTGGAGTTCCATCGTGTCGGGCAGTCAAAAATCAGACGTCTGACGGGCAGGTGGTGTCGCCGCTGAACATCAGCAAGGGGAGCCATGGCCGTGTAAGATCTTCTAAAATGGCCAGAGATTTTCCTGGCCTGCCACAAGACGTCCTGGACCCCGGGGTATTTGGCAACGAATCGCTGCACGACTAAGTTCAGGACGTGTGCCATGCATGGCACTTGTGTCATTTTGCCCTGTTTAAGCGCGCTCAGCAGATTGGCACTATTCTCGCACACCATTTTACCAACTGTCAAATTGAGCGTGGTTAGCCACTGATTGGCCTGTGACTGCAAGACTGAAAGGAATGCAGGACCAGTGTGGCTCCTGGCTTCCAGTCACAACAGCCACAGCACAACATGGCAACGTCTCACCTGGCATGTCAAATAGATTCTTGGGGAGAGCAGCGGAAGAGGCGGTAACAATGGAAAAGGAGGAGTCAGCCGGCAAGGAGACGGAGGATGGAGTAGGAGGAGGAGAATAAGAGGCAGGCCTGCATGCAATCCGTGGCGGTAACACCAAATCCATCAGAAGGGTCACCCAGTGGGCAGTAAAAGTTATGTACCAACCCTGCCCGTGTTTGCTAGACCACATGTCTGTGGTCAGATGTATCTTAGCACCGACACTGTGTGCCAGAGATACATTCACTCGCCGCTGAACGTGGCCATATAGCTGGGACCTTCCATTGCAGTGTGCCAATAGCCACAAAGCAAAGTTCGCCAACGAGCAAAGTTCGACGCAAAACGACCGCCGGGTGAACTGCAAGACCATCTCTACTGATGAGGCACGCTGACATGATCACTCATAACATCTCCACACATGGATGTGGTGAGTATTAGTGATGAGCGAGCATGCTCGGCCGAACTGCTGTCTAAGACGCATCCAGCTATTCTCTTAACACTGTTGCCAAACCTTATTGATGAGATTTCCATCAATTTCTAACCATTTTTTATGAACCAGACACCCTCTTCCCTTCCGAGCAGGGGGTGCCTGGGGTTCTTCCATTGACTTCCATTGTAATAAATTGTATTCGAGCACCCAAATTATTCGGCCGAGCATAGCCCTATAGCATTGTCATCCACAGATCTCCCCATAACAATGTCATGCACAGATCACCCCAATAACAGTTTCATCCACAGATTCCCCCCATAACAGTGTCATCCACAGATCCCCTTGATAACAGTGTCCTCCACAGATCCCCCCATAATAGTATCATCCACAGATCCCCCATAACATTGCCATCCACAGATCCCCCCATAACAGTGTCTTCCACAGATACCCCCATAACAATGCCATCCACAGATCCCCCATAACAGTGCGTCATCCACAGTGGGTGTGGTACCAGACTTGATACATCCGTTGATTGTGGGAGGTGATTTTCCGTTGTTTTGGGAACTCTGGTCTCAACCCCACTTTATTGATATGCCTGTCGCATGTTCACCTTCGTTCAGCCCAGTTCCCTTAGGTGAGGATGCTCAAACAGATGCTGCAGGGGTGACCACGGATGTATCGAACAGTTTTCCCCTTGCAGTGTTGGCTGGGGATGAGGGTGTGGAGTCTAACTCTGAGCAGAATGTACCGGACTTGGAAGTGTCACGGGAGAACTTTGTGACTGCTCAGTTACAAGACTCCACCCTGAAACATGCATGGGAAAATGTAACCGTAAAGAATGAGGTAACCCAGGAGTCTCATGCTGATCAAAGGTTTCCTCATTTTGCTGTAAGCGATAATTTACGGTATCGTGTTACTAAGGTGCGTGATGAAATTGAAAAGGTTGCAATAGGTGACACCCTGCCCAAATCACAAAAACAAGAAACCGAGGAGTTTCTAAAGTGGAACAGGGATATTTTTACGGGCCTGCCAGGCACTACAGATGTTATTCAGCATGATATAGTCAATAGTCAATGACTCCAAGGACAATAAATAATACCCATACAGGTACTAGGCCTCATAAGTGCCCAGACTGTGACATGGCCTTTGTGACAAGTGGTGAATTGGTCAGACATCACTGTTACAAACGTACTCATGAGGAACCTTGTAAATGTTCCATGTGTGATTACACCAGGGTTGAGGTACACCAGTTGAAGAGACATATCCGTTCTCACACTGGAGAGAGGCCTTTTTAGTGCAGTTATCCTAGTAGAGACACCTACCAACTGAAACGACATATGAGAACTCATTCAGGTGAAAAGCCATATGAATACTATATTTGCCATTCACGCTTTACTCAAAGTGGTACAATGGAGATCTTCGGCGTAGCATGTGGGCGGGCGTACGCAGGTGACGCATGCACCTCCCTCCTGGCTGCTGAGCTCCTGGCCCGATGAGCAGTGACGCCGAGACCATTCTGGGCGCACCGCTGTTTGCTCCACTCTCATGCCGAGGGTACCGCTATACTGCTGATCTGCGTTCCCATGTACTACCGACTTGAGGTCTGGTTTTCCTAAATCTGAGGCAAGCGGAGCCGGTGTCGCCTGCAACGTTGGGAGGGGAGGTGAAGTGAAGTTCTGTGGACAGGGCGGCGCGACCGCTAGTGCTTCTATCTTCACCCCCCCTTCCCCCCGAGGATGAGGTGAGACGAATCCACGTTTTTCAGAACACTGCTACAGCTAATCTGAGGTAATACCGGAAAAGGGGCACGGGTTTATGGGGAGTTGAAAGGGGAGCCATGAGTGCTGGTCCCAAAGGTGTTTATGTGGAACCTGGGTGGCACCCCTACCCCTGAAGGGCCTGTGTAAATTGGGAAAAGGACAGAAAATGAGGAAAGCTACCAGCGGTGGAAATATAAAGTTCGATATAGGGATTGCTGTCTGGACTGGGGGGTGGGGGGGGGCTGAGATGGCTCCAATGAAGGCGGACTACAGTTCTATCACTGGTCTGACCGTTTATTGGAAAGAGGAAAAGCGGAAAAGTGTGGGAAAGAGAGAAAAGGAGGAAAAAGGAAAGAAAGAAAAAAAATATATAAAAAAGGAAAAAAATATTAATAGCAAAAGGAGACGAGTGGGAGTTATATGAGGTGTAAACAGCTCGGGAGCCCGCTACCCTACACCCTGAAGTGGAAAGCAGGATTGATATTGCGTTATGCTATGGAGTAATCTTACTAACTGAACTAACCAGCCATCATGGAGGTTATGAATTAACTGGTCAACTAATGCCTGCTAATTGAGATTCTATCACAGTTTTTTCTGATACAAATCGGCACGAATTGACTGGTTAATAGAATTGATTAACCACAAGTTGTCATGGATGTTATGAACTAACTCTCTAACTAATGTCTATTAACTAAGAGTCTGCCACTGTTTATTATTTTTTATTTTTTTTATATTAACTGCCATTATCCGGTTGGCTGCTGGCTTCATAATTTTGCAGCTTGGTTACGAAATTTAATGTATGTGTATGTTTTAGGAGGGAGAATGAAAATTGTGTGGACTATGGTTATATGAATTAGTAGAGGCAACAAAATACGTATGTAAACGGAAAATTGTTGGACGTATTGTTGCTCAACGGGTCTGTATGCTGATCCTCCCTCGCTATTGATTTAGCTAGGGATACTGCGGATTGCTATGTAAGGTGGGTGGAGGAGGGGCATAAGGGGCAGGAAGTAAGAAAGTCCAGAGATGGCTAGACAGGCAGCTGGAAAAAAAGGGCAGGGTACAGGTGGAGCTTAATACCTCAATCTCCCCAATGATTTAAAAATCTGAAAGATCACAGCAGTTACTCCTGACCAATATGCGAGGACAGATTAGTCCGTCAAAAAAGAAAAAAGAGGATGGGTCTCTAGTACAAGAGGGAGAGTCTATTACAGAGAGAAGTTTTGTCTGAAAACATTAGAGGTGAGTTTCCAGTCTGGGGAGAGTGTTAATAAACAGGGCAGAGCGATGGAAGAAATTGCCGTAATAAAGGAGGAGCAGGTTCCCAGCCTGCAAGACATATTTCAAGAAATAATTTTTTTTTATTTGGCAATACAGTATCTCTCGCTCCAGACTGGAAATATTAGGGAGTCTGTGGGGCTCCTCAGAGTGGATGTCCAAAAATGCAAAGAAAGGTTGATAGAAATCGAGAAAAGAACATCTGACTCTGAGGACCTCCTGCAGACAATGGTTGAAGAAAAAAACTCCCTAAAAGAGGAAAATAGGGAGTTAAAAAATACTGGAGTACAGGAGCTGGAAAATAGGACTAGAAGGTCCAATCTGAGATGTCTTGGAATCCCTGAGGGTTCGGAGGGGCAAGACCTATGTGCCTTTTTACAATCATGGCTTATGGAACAGTTGGGCCAGGATATCTCAGATTATACAATTTTGTGGAACGGGCCTATAGGATGCCATCTAAGCCACCGGTATCCGGAATGAGATCAAGACCCATACTCTTTAGTTTGCTATCGATTAGGGATAAGGAGGAAAAATTGTGCAGATCAAGGAAAAAAACTTGGTTTTTGACAAAGCAGATGCGGTACAAAGATGGATTAAAGAAAATAGGGGAGGCAATTGGGCTGGGGTCCGGCGGGGAGGGGGAAATGCTAAGAGAGAAAACCAGGAGTGAAATTAACCTGGCTCATTAAGGAGGGAATGGGGGAGGGTATTTGCTGTGCTGTGTTTTTTTTATTCTTTTTTTTTATTTCCTACCTTCTCTCTTCCCCTCCTTGGGGAATCTAGCTACGTTAGAAGATTGGGTGGACAACTACATAGGTTTTTATGAGAATAATCTCTTGGAATATTAGGGGTTTGAGCAGGGGAGCAAAGAGGGTGGCGGTTTTTGATGCAATACATAGATTTCTACCTGCTATAATTTGCTTACAAGAGACATATCTGACAAGTGAAACGATAAAGGGGTTGTCTAGACCATGGATACAGCACTCTTTTCACTCAGTTTATTCATCATATGCAAGAGGTGTGAGTACCTTGATACATCGTGATATTGATATTAAAATAAGGGAAACAGTTAAAGATCAGGAGGGCCGATATGTTCTGATGTTTGTTGGAAGGAAGACCATGGATATTAGCTAATGTATATATACCACAGGGGGCGTGGCTAGCAGAGGATGTGAGCAGACGTGCTGAGTAAAGCTCCGGCTTCACCTCGTCTTTTATCCTGAAAAGAACCCTTAAAAAACTGACTTTAACCTGCCACAGTTGAAGCTCTGGTGCTGCTGTCACCCGTCCGCCCGAAACTGAAGCTTTTTGTGCTGATTTGTGGGCAAAATGGGACCAAAGAAAGATTCTAGAGGCCCGAGCAGGGAGCTGCAAGATGGCGCCGGGCCTGACACGCCACGGCGCAGTGACCGCGCGAAAGACATCCAGCGGGAAGCGGCTGCTAAGCTGGGGAAGTTTGCGCACTCACCGGAACGTGAAGACTTACCGGAGTCAAGCGGGAAGCAAGACAGATCTTTGTCTCGGCTCGGCCATAACCGTGAGGGTGAGGAGAATAGCGCACATGATAATACCGCCAGCAGTTCCAACAGATATGAGGTGCTGCGAGGCTATACAGAGGCAGATGATACCAACGCAATGGAGCCTGATATAGAGGAACCCACCCTTAAGGATGTGCTGAAAGCTGTTACCGAATGTGGAAAATCACTAACGGCACTGAGAATGCAGGTGGGCTCCATAAAGGAAGATGTGTCCATAGTGCGCCATGATCTGAAGCGCCTGGCGGACCGCACAACTGCCCTGGAGGGGAGAATGGAGGAAATGGAGGATATCGTACCCTCTATAAAAAGAGCCTCTGCTGATCATACACAGAAAATAGCCCTTCTAATGGCCAAGCAGGACGACCTTGAGAATCGTTCACGGAGAAATAACGTGCGTATAGTGGGGGTACCGGAGAAGATTGAGGGCTCTAACCCGTCAGATTATTTTGAAACATGGGCGAGAGATACCTTTGGAAGAGAGACTCTGACACCTCTTTTCGCTGTGGAAAGGGCCCACAGGGTGCCTACCAGACCGTTACCACCGGGGGCCCCGCCAAGACCGGTTCTCATGAAAATTCTGCACTATAAAGAAAGAGACATTCTCCTGCGTAAAGCCAGTGAACAGCCTGACATAACCATTGGTGGCCAAAGGGTGTCGCTGTTTCCAGACTACTCGATGGAGGTCCAGAAGCGGAGATCACGATTTATAGATATAAAGAGGCGACTGCGCAGCCTGAACGTTCCTTACTCCATGATGTTTCCAGCGCGGCTGCGGATAGTTGCTCTGGGAAGAACCAATTTCTTCGAAGACCCCAAAGAGGCCCTCCGATGGGTGGACAGTCACGAAAGCCGTCTGAGAAATGCTGAACCACACGCGGATGGCGACTGAAGGACGGCTGTAGCGGTTCGGTTTGTGTGACTGCATATATGCGAATGCGTGATAATGTGTCTGTGTGATTAGACAGTTTATACGTAGGGATAGCGGCTGCATTATCATCTACAGTTTATTGTTTTAATATGACTTACACTGATGAAAACTGTGTACTTTACTTACTTAATGGGTTCATATGACATTAGGCGAATTATAGCAGAGAGGAAGTGGAGAGCGGAAATGTAAATGTACTGTGAATTCTTAGAAGCACTGTATAGTTTTAAGAATCAGGGTGCGTCACGCTTCTCCCGCTAAAGGTCTAACATGTAAGAGGAGCTGGTGGTTCTGACACGGTTGACTCTTTAAACCTGCAGTCCCCTTGGGAGCAATAGCAGGGACCTGTCGGACACACCGGTGTCCTTGTCTTAGACTACCTCAGGTAGGAGTGAAGGAGGGGTCTCTTCCTTTCTCTCCTGTCTTGTCTTTTTGTTGTTTGTTCTGTCTGTCTTGTTTTTATGTTTGGGGTTTGGGTTAAGTTAGAAACCATGTACTACTATTCTTAATGAGACCACAGTATAAACACGCTGTTGAGTCAGGTCAGACCAAGACCCGACTCATATATAGATGGAAGGTTCGGATTGATGGCTGGTAAGGTTACCTTTTTCAGCTGGAACGTCAGGGGAATTAAGGAAGCAAACAAAAGGAGGGCAGTTTTAGATGGTGTTGGGAAGTATCAGCCCCTGATTTGCTGTCTTCAGGAGACTCATTTACTGTCGGACCAAACCGACATTCTTACACCGAGATGGGCTGCTCACTGTTTTCATGCCATCTATTCTGCCTATGCAAGGGGGGTTAGCATTTTGATACACAGATCTATCGCGTTCTCCTGTTTCTCCCAAAAAATAGATAGAGAGGGTAGATATGTGTACATACATGGCTCCTTATACTCAGTTGAATGTGTAATTATTGGTGTCTACATCCCTCCACCGTATTCCCCACAAGTGATGAAGCAGCTAATTGCTTTGATAGCGGAAAGACCAAATGTACCTACCGTAATGATGGGAGATTTTAATAACATACCTTGTTTGGCAATGGATAAATTCTGGGCTTCCCCACAGGTTGTCAGCAGCGATCTCACTCCCTTCGGCCGGTTACTACAGGAGGCAGCCATTCTGGATTTCTGGAGGTTAAGGTACCCTGACACTAGGCAATTCTCCTGTCGCTCCAGCACATTTGGCTCCTTGTCCAGAATCGATTTCATTCTGGGCAATGAGGAAATGGGTCACCTATTGCATGACATTAGATACTTACCAAGACAAATTTCTGACCACTCACCAATCGTGGCGACCTTCCAGATGGTGCCGTCCGTGTCGCGCAGAACTACTCAATGGAAGTTCAACCCCTTCTGGTTGAATATCCTAGCTGATCTGTCAGATGTAAAAGATGATTTAACTGAGTTTTTTTAACGAAATCTCCCCTCTGCCAGTAAGATAATAGTATGGGATACAATGAAGGCCTATCTGCGTGGGATACTGGCTGCTAAAATTAATGGGCGGAAAAAAGAGAATAGCGCTTTAACCAAACAGTTTCTCCTAGCGGTAGAGACAGCCGAGAACAAATATATAGCGGATCCAAAGCCAGAGCTTGAAACTCAATGGAAAGAGGCGCAGCAGCAGCTAGATGAGCGCCTTCTTAGAAATGCCCGTAATAAGCGGTTCTTCTTGAAACAAACGTATTATGAAGAGGGGGAGAAGGCAGGTAGGATGCTGGCTCTGATCACTAGGGCTCAGCAGAAGTCTAATTATGTGGCGGCGCTGCGTGACACGGATGGCACGGTGCAGGTTAATACAGGGAAAATATCCCAAGTATTGCTGGAGTTCTATAGGAATCTATATACCTCTAAAACTGTAGCTACAGAAGCCGACATCCGGAATTTCCTCCGTCCCTTACGTTTACCCACTTTGGATCAGGACCAAAGGACACTTTTAGACAGCCCCTTCACTTTGAGAGAACTAAAGGTGGCATTGGGAGACATGGCTAACAATAAAGCTCCTGAGAGTGATGGCCTACCTGCCGAGATTTATAAACAATTTGCCCCAATTTTATTGCCTAAGTTATTGGAAGTACTTAATGAGGCCCAATTGGTAGGTAAATTGCCTGATACAATGAACGAGGCAATTATAGTTGTTATACCTAAGGCAGGTAAAGATCCAGTAGAGGCAGAGTCATAAAGGCCCATTTCATTGCTGCAAGCGGATATCAAATTGGTGGCCAAAATGTTGGCTAACCGTCTTAACTCGGTTATTGCCACACTCATAAACAAGGATCAGGCAGGTTTTATGCCAAACATGTCAACTGCAATAAATATCAGGAGACTCTTTCTGAATATTCAGGTGGGCCAGGTCCACGCCTTGAATGCGGCGGTCGCGTCTTTGGACATGGCCAAAGCATTCGACAGCGTGGAATGGCAATACCTATTCCTGGTATTGGAAAATATGGGAGTAGGATCAGTATTTATTGATTGGGTTAAAATGCTGTATGCAGGTCCTACGGCTAGAATACAGGTAAATGGGGGCCTTTCAGACATATTCAACTTAGGGAGGGGTACCCGTCAGGGATGTCCGTTGTCGCCGCTACTGTTTGCGGTGGCAATTGAGCCCCTGGCGGAAGCTCTACGCTTATCAACGGAGGTTAAAGGACTTACATACGGGTCGGTAACTGAAAAAGTAGCATTATATGCGGATGATTTGCTCATGTTTCTAGATGAATGGGAAACGTCCTTGCCAGCTGCCATGGAAATTATTAATAGGTTTGGACAAATGTCAGGTCTAAGAATTAGCTGGTCAAAATCGGTACTAATGCCATTTGCTGATGGCGTGGCGGTAGATCCTGTTTCGGCAGGGGGGATGCAAGTAGTGTCGAACTTTAAATATTTAGGAATACAGGTATCCAGGAATAATAGGGATATTATAGAGCTGAACATAATACCATTATTAGATAAATTCAGAAAGAAAGTACAGACATGGTCGAAACTACCTCTATCTATGGTTGGCAGAACAAACCTGCTTAAAATGATCCTTATGCCCCAACTCCTCTATGTACTACACAACGCCCCCGTGTGGATTCCATTAAGGATGTTTTATACTTTCAATGCCATCTTTAGAGATTTGATCTGGAAAAAGGGAATTCCTCGGATTAAATTGAGTACCATGTGTAGGTCTAAGACCCAGGGAGGACTGAGTGTCCCTGACCCCTGGTTTACTTTCTGGCGGCCCAAATGCAGCATTTGAGGGGCTGGGGTGAAGTAGAGAAGGTGAATAAGACAGGTACAATAGTAAAACACTTGCTTAACAGGAGATGCCTCCTATCAGCATTAGAGGAAGGTGCTTTTAAAGAAATATGGGGTACTAGATCTAATACATAGGGTATGGTGGAAAACCAGGAAAATGGCAGAAATTGAAGGATATACGAAGTATACTCCAATCTGGCCAAATATCATGTATACAGAACTTAATAAGGTTTAAAGCGTTAGGACATGGAGGAAATTTGGTTTGGATAGGATATGGCAATTATTTGGAGACACGTCCCTTAAAGATTTCTCTACATTACAACAGGAGTTCAAATTGCCCAAATCCCTCCTCTATGTATACTTACAAGTGAGACACGCCATCCAAGTGCAGGAGCGGCAGGAGAAATTGGTGCCGGCCCAGAAGCATCTAATTATAGACCTCACGGACACTGGTGGTGGCTCGGGGGGAGTGATATCGCTGCATTACCTTAGTTTGATGGAGGCCATACATAAAAAAAATCTGTTACAACTGTTTGAAAAATAGGAAAAAGATGTTCCAGGATTGAAGGAAGATCAATGGGAAAAGGTGCTGGCTGACTTTCCAAATATAGCGGTGAGTGAGGCCCATAGAGTCTCGCAATTGCTACTGCTTCATAGGGTATATAGGACCCCGAAAATGTTTATGTGTATTATTGCTTTTGTTCACATGTAAAAAAGAAAAAATTGATCTTAAATAAAAAGATTTGATCAAAAAAAATGTATATATACCACAACCTTTCAAAATAGATGTCCTTTTAAAAATGTATGACTTCGCGCTCTAGGTAGGGGAAAAAACACTTTTAGTTATGGGGGACTTTAACAATATTATGGATAGTAAAATAGATAGATGTAGGGTTGGCAAGGATCAAAACGTATGCACGGCATCTAAATTAAAAAATATCACGGTAGAAATGGGCTGGATTGATATCTGGAGGGTACTACATCCCAAACTAAAAAAATATTCATGTTTTTCAAAGACACATAGGAGTTTATCACGGATTGACTTAGTTTTCACAAACAACACAGGTGTGTTGGATATTAAAGGGATTAAATATGGTCAACATGGAATCTCGGACCATAACCCAATTATCATAAATATAAAAACACACAAAAAAATACTTAACGAGGATGCACATAAATATAGGGTGGATAAATATAATGGGGATACATGATAAGATTTTAAAAGAGATAGGGGAATTTTTTGAGATGAATGATGATTCATCGTCAGTTAATATAGTCTGGGAGGCTGCGAAGGCCTATATGAAAGGGATTTTTATAAAGTACACGGCAATATACAAAAAAGGGATACGGGAAAACTGGAAGATGAGCGACTCTTAATGGCAGAACAACAGAAAGAAAATTACGTGAGGGATAACTATATCTACGCGCATATACCGGGCAAAAAGTTAGCAGCACTAGTAGCGACGCAGATAAAAAAAATAATTATATTCATTGCCTATTAGATAAATCAGGAAATAAAATTACTGAACACGCGGCGAAAATAGAATTGCTTCAAGAATATTTTAAAGATATATATAATACTAAGATAAATAAGAACCCGGTGCAAATTCAACAGTTTCTGGAGACAATAACTATCTCTACGCTAACATCAGAGCAAAGTGAGAAACTGGAGGCCCCCTTGAATGCCCTGGAAGTGGACAAAATATTATCTATAGAGTTGAGCGAACACCTGGATGTTCGGGCTCGAGAAGTTCGACCGAACGTCCCGTAAATGTTCGGGATCCGAACCCGAACCGAACTTCGTCCCGAACCCGAACCCCATTGAAGTCAATAGGGACCCGAACTTTTGGGCACTAAAAAGGCTGTAAAACAGCCCAGGAAAGAGCTAGAGGGCAGCAACATGTAGGTAAATGGCAAAAGGCAGCAACATGTAGGTAAATCCCCTGCAAACAAATGTGGATAGGGAAATTAATTAAAATTACAATTAAAAAAATAAAAATGAACCAATATCAATTGATCAGAAGTCCCATAGCAGAGAATCTGGCTTCACGTTAGCAGAGAATCAGTCTCTTCATGCCATAGCAAAGAATCTGGCTTCATGTCAGCAGAGAATCAGTCTCTTCATGCCATAGCAGAGAATCTGGCTTCATGTCAGCGCAGAATCAGTCTTCATGTCATAGCAGAGAATCAGGTTTCACGTCACCCACCACTGGAACAGGCCACTGTCACACATTTAGGCCCAGGCACCCAGGCAGAGGAGAGAGGTCCCGTAACAGAGAATCTGGCCTTATGTCAGCGCAGAATCTGTATTCATGTCATAGCAGAGAATCAGGCTTCACGTCACCCACCACTGGAACAGGCCACTGTCACACATTTAGGCCCAGGCACCCAGGCAGAGGAGAGAGGTCCCGTAACAGAGAATCTGGCCTTATGTCAGCACAGAATCAGTCTTCATGTCATAGCAGAGAATCAGGCTTCACGTCACCCACCACTGGAACAGGCCACTGTCACATATTTAGGCCCCGGCACCCAGACAGAGGAGAGAGGTCCCGTAACAGAGAATCTGGCCTTATGTCAGCACAGAATCAGTCTTCATGTCATAGCAGAGAATCAGGCTTCACGTCACCCACCACTGGAACAGGCCACTGTCACATATTTAGGCCCTGGCACCCAGACAGAGGAGAGAGGTCCCGTAACAGAGAATCTGGCCTTATGTCAGCGCAGAATCTTTCTTCATGTCATAGCAGAGAATCAGGCTTCACGTCACCCACCACTGGAACAGGCCACTGTCACACATTTAGGCCCCGGCACCCAGACAGAGGAGAGCGGTCCCGTAACAGAGAATCTGGCCTTATGTCAGTGCAGAATCTGTCTTCATGTCATAGCAGAGAATCAGGCTTCACGTCACCCACCACTGGAACAGGCCACTGTCACACATTTAGGCCCAGGCACCCAGGCAGAGGAGAGAGGTCCCGTAACAGAGAATCTGGCCTTATGTCAGCGCAGAATCTGTATTCATGTCATAGCAGAGAATCAGGCTTCACGTCACCCACCACTGGAACAGGCCACTATCACACATTTAGGCCCCGGCACCCAGAGAGAGGAGAGCGGTCCCGTAACAGAGAATCTGGCCTTATGTCAGCACAGAATCTGTCTTCATGTCATAGCAGAGAATCAGGCTTCACGTCACCCACCACTGGAACAGGCCACTGTCACACATTTAGGCCCAGGCACCCAGGCAGAGGAGAGAGGTCCCGTAACAGAGAATCTGGCCTTATGTCAGCGCAGAATCTGTATTCATGTCATAGCAGAGAATCAGGCTTCACGTCACCACCACTGGAACAGGCCACTGTCACACATTTAGGCCCCGGCACCCAGACAGAGGAGAGCGGTCCCGTAACAGAGAATCTGGCCTTATGTCAGCGCAGAATCTGTATTCATGTCATAGCAGAGAATCAGGCTTCACGTCACCCACCACTGAAACAGGCCACTGTCACACATTTAGGCCCCGGCATCCAGACAGAGGAGAGGTTCATTCAACTTTGGGTTGCCCCGCAATATAATGGTAAAATGAAAATAAAAATAGGATTGAATGAGGAAGTGCCCTGGAGTACAATAATATATTGTTAAGGGGAGGTAGTTAATGTCTAATCTGCACAAGGGATGGACAGGTCCTGTGGGATCCATGCCTGGTTCATTTTTATGAACGTCAGCTTGTCCACATTGGCTGTAGACAGGCGGCTGCGTTTGTCTGTAATGACGCCCCCTGCCGTGCTGAATACACGTTCAGACAAAACGCTGGCCGCCGGGCAGGCCAGCACCTCCAAGGCATAAAAGGCTAGCTCTGGCCACGTGGACAATTTGGAGACCCAGAAGTTGAATGGGGCCGAACCATCAGTCAGTACGTGGAGGGGTGTGCACAGGTACTGTTCCACCATGTTAGTGAAATGTTGCCTCCTGCTAACACGTTCCGTGCCAGGTGGTGGTGCAGTTAGCTGTGGCGTGGTGACAAAACTTTTCCACATCTCTGCCATGCTAACCCTGCCCTCAGAGGAGCTGGCCGTGACACAGCTGCGTTGGCGACCTCTTGCTCCTCCTCTGCCTTCGCCTTGGGCTTCCACTGGTTCCCCTGTGACATTTGGGAATGCTCTCAGTAGCGCGTCTACCAACGTGCGCTTGTACTCGCGCATCTTCCTATCACGCTCCAGTGTAGGAAGTAAGGTGGGCACATTGTCTTTGTACCGGGGATCCAGCAGGGTGGCAACCCAGTAGTCCACACACGTTAAAATGTGGGCAACTCTGCTGTCGTTGCGCAGGCACTGCAGCATGTAGTCGCTCATGTGTGCCAGGCTGCCCAGAGGTAAGGACAAGCTGTCCTCTGTGGGAGGCGTATCGTCATCGTCCTGTGTTTCCCCCCAGCCACGCACCAGTGATGGGCCCGAACTGCTTTGGGTGCCACCCCGCTGTGAACATGCTTCATCCTCATCCTCCTCCACCTCCTCCTCATCCTCGTCCTCCTCGTCCTCCAGTAGTGGGCCCTGTCTGGCCACATTTGTACCTGGCCTCTGGTGTTGCAAAAAACCTCCCTCTGAGTCACTTTAAAGAGACTGGCCTGAAAGTGCTAAAAATGACCCCTCTTCCTCCTCTTCCTCCTGTGCCACCTCCTCTTCCATCATCGCCCTAAGTGTTTTCTCAAGGAGACATAGAAGTGGTATTGTAACGCTGATAACGGCGTCATCGCCACTGGCCATGTTGGTTTAGTACTCGAAACAGCGCAACAGGGCACACAGGTCTCGCATGGAGGCCCAGTCATTGGTGGTGAAGTGGGTCTGATCCGCAGTGCGACTGACCCGTGCGTGCTGCAGCTGAAACTCCACTATGGCCTGCTGCTGCTCGCACAGTCTGTCCAGCATATGCAAGGTGGAGTTCCACCTGGTGGGCACGTCGCATATGAGGCGGTGAGCGGGAAGGCCGAAGTTACGCTGTAGCGCAGACAGGCGAGCAGCGGCAGGGTGTGAACGCCGGAAGCGCGAACAGACGGCCCGCACTTTATGCAGCAGCTCTGACATGTCGGGGTAGTTGCGAATGAACTTCTGCACCACCAAATTCAGCACATGCGCCAGGCAAGGGATGTGCGTCAAACCGGCTAGTCCCAGAGCTGCAATGAGATTTCGCCCATTATCGCACACCACCAGGCCGGTCTTGAGGCTCACCGGCAGCAACCACTCGTCGGTCTGTTGTTCTATACCCCGCCACAACTCCTGTGCGGTTTGGGGCCTGTCCCCCAAAGATATGAGTTTCAGAATGGCCTGCTGACGTTTACCCCGTGCTGTGCTGAAGTTGGTGCTGAAGGTGTGTGGCTGACTGGATGAGCAGGTGGAAGAAGAGGAGGAGGAAGCTGAGTAGGAGGAGGAGGAGACAGGAGGCAAAGAATGTTGCCCTGCGATCCTTGGCGGCGGAAGGACGTGCGCCAAATAGCTCTCCGCCTGGGGCCCAGCCGCCACTACATTTACCCAGTGTGCAGTTAGGGAGATATAGCGTCCCTGGCCGTGCTTACTGGTCCACGTATCTGTGGTTAGGTGGACCTTGCCACAGATGGCATTGCGCAGTGCACACTTGATTTTATCGGACACTTGTTTGTGCAGGGAAGGCACGGCTCTCTTGGAGAAGTAGTGGCGGCTGGGAACAACATACTGTGGGACAGCAAGTGACATGAGCTGTTTGAAGCTGTGTGTGTCCACCAGCCTAAATGACAGCATTTCATAGGCCAGTAGTTTAGAAATGCTGGCATTCAGGGCCAGGGATCGAGGGTGGCTAGGTGAGAATTTACGCTTTCTCTCAAATGTTTGTGAGATGGAGAGCTGAACGCTGCCGTGTGACATGGTTGAGATGCTTGGTGACGCAGGTGGTGGTGTTGGTGGTACATCCCATGTTTGCTAGGCGGCAGGTGCCAACGTTCCTCCAGAGGCGGAGGAAGAGGCCGAGGCGGCGGCAGCAGCTGCAGAAGAGGCCGAGGCGGCAGCAGCAGAAGAGGTAGCAGGGGGAGCCTGAGTGACTTCCTTGTTTTTAAGGTGTTTACTCCACTGCAGTTCATGCTTTGCATGCAGGTGCCTGGTCATGCAGGTTGTGCTAAGGTTCAGAACGTTAATGCCTCGCTTCAGGCTCTGATGGCACAGCGTGCAAACCACTCGGGTCTTGTCGTCAGCACATTGCTTGAAGAAGTGCCATGCCAGGGAACTCCTTGAAGCTGCCTTTGGGGTGCTCGATCCCAGATGGCGGCGGTCAGTAGCAGGCGGAGTCTCTTGGCGGTGGGTGTTCTGATTTTGCCCACTGCTCCCTCTTTTGCTACGCTGTTGGCTCGGTCTCACCACTGCCTCTTCCTCCGAACTGTGAAAGTCAGTGGCACGACCTTCATTCCATGTGGGGTCTAGGACCTCATCGTCCCCTGCATCGTCTTCCACCCAGTCTTGATCCCTGACCTCCTGTTCAGTCTGCACACTGCAGAAAGACGCAGCAGTTGGCACCTGTGTTTCGTCATCATCAGAGACGTGCTGAGGTGGTATTCCCATGTCCTCATCATCAGGAAAAATAAGTGGTTGTGCGTTAGTGCATTCTATCTCTTCCACCCCTGGGGAAGGGCTAGGTGGATGCCCTTGGGAAACCCTGGCAGCAGAGTCTTCAAACAGCATAAGAGACTGCTGCATAACTTGAGGCTCAGACAGTTTCCCTGATATGCATGGGGGTGATGTGACAGACCGATGGGCTTGGTTTTCATGCGCCAACTGTGCGCTTTCTGCAGAAGACTGGGTGGGAGATAATGTGAACGTGCTGGATCCACTGTCGGCCACCCAATTGACTAATGCCTGTACCTGCTCAGGCCTTACCATCCTTAGAACGGCATTGGGCCCCACCAAATATCGCTGTAAATTCTGCTGGCTACTGGGACCTGAGGTAGTTGGTTCACTAGGACGTGTGGCTGTGGCAGAACGGCCACGTCCTCTCCCAGAACCAGAGGGTCCACTAACACCACCACGACCATGTCCACGTCCGCGTCCCTTATTAGATGTTTTTCTCATTGTTCCCGTTCACCACAATTTTGAGAATGGCAAATTTGGGAATGCTTTTTCAACCCAGAACAAAAAGTCTGCTTTTACGGTCACTACAAATAACTTGACCAGCTAAAACTGTGCAGATTTGGTTGAATAGAGATGTGAGACCTGTTTTTTTTTGCGCTGTGTGACAGTTATAGGTTTAATCACAGAATGACACTTCTATCAGCCCGCTAGCGTGTGTCTTAGGTTTTTCTGAATGACACTATCAATACCTTCAATGTAAGATTTTCTTTTTGGGATAGATTTCAAGTAGGCCTCAAATACCACAAACTAGTTATTTTCAGAATGGCAAATTTGGGAATGCTTTTTCAACCCAGAACAAAAAGTCTGCTTTTACGGTCACTACAAATAACTTGACCAGCTAAAACTGTGCCGATTTGGTTGAATAGAAAGGTGAGACCTGTTTTTTTTTGCGCTGTGTGACAGTTATAGGTTTAATCACAGAATGACACTTCTATCAGCACGCTAGCGTGTGTCTTAGGTTTTTCTGAATGACACTATCAATAGCTTCAATGTAAGATTTTCTTTTTGGGATAGATTTCAAGTAGGCCTCAAATACCACAAACTAGTTATTTTCAGAATGGCAAATTTGGGGATGCTTTTTCAACCCAGAACAAAAAGTCTGCTTTTACGGTCACTACAAATAACTTGACCAGCTAAAACTGTGCAGATTTGGTTGAATAGAGATGTGAGACCTGTTTTTTCTTGCGCTGTGTGACAGTTATAGGTTTAATCACAGAATGACACTTCTATCAGCCCGCTAGCGTGTGTCTTAGGTTTTTCTGAATGACACTATCAATACCTTCAATGTAAGATTTTCTTTTTGGGATAGATTTCAAGTAGGCCTCAAATACCACAAACTAGTTATTTTCAGAATGGCAAATTTGGGAATGCTTTTTCAACCCAGAACAAAAAGTCTGCTTTTACGGTCACTACAAATAACTTGACCAGCTAAAACTGTGCAGATTTGGTTGAATAGAGATGTGAGACCTGTTTTTTTTTGCGCTGTGTGACAGTTATAGGTTTAATCACAGAATGACACTTCTATCAGCACGCTAGCGTGTGTCTTAGGTTTTTCTGAATGACACTATCAATACCTTCAATGTAAGATTTTCTTTTTGGGATAGATTTCAAGTAGGCCTCAAATACCACAAACTAGTTATTTTCAGAATGGCAAATTTGGGAATGCTTTTTCAACCCAGAACAAAAAGTCTGCTTTTACGGTCACTACAAATAACTTGACCAGCTAAAACTGTGCAGATTTGGTTGAATAGAAATGTCAGGTCTATTTTTTAGGCGCTGGGTGACAGGCTCAGCTTGCCCCTGATGTAATATATGGCCAAAAAATAACCAGACTGTTGATGGGTAAATGCACTTCGGTGACACAGGCTCAGCCTGCAGCTGATGTAGGATATAGCACAAAATAACCACACTATCGATGGTTAAATACACTTGGTGATAGCTCGTACTGGCGCACCACAAGTCACAAAATGGCCGCCGATCACTTCAGAAAAAAAGTGATCTAAAAACGCTCTGGGCAGCCTCAAAAAAGTGAGCAAGTCAATGATAGCACTTCAATGATCTACAGCTGCAGATCGATGACAGAATGAAGTCTTTTGGAGGAGTTAATCTGCCTAATCTCGCCCTAACGTCGCAGCTGCAACCTCTCCCTATACTGATCATAGCAGAGTGACATGCGGCGCTACGTGACTCCAGCTTAAATAGAGGCTGGGTCACATGGTGCACTGGCCAATCACAGCCATGCCAATAGTAGGCATGGCTGTGATGGCCTCTTGGGCCAAGTAGTATGACGCTTGTTGATTGGCTGCTTTGCAGCCTTTCAAAAAGCGCCAAGAAAGCGCCGAACACCGAACCCGAACCCGGACTTTTTACGAAAATATTCGGGTTCGGGTCCGTGTCACGGACACCCCAAAATTCGGTACGAACCCGAACTATACAGTTCAGGTTCGCTCATCCCTAATTATCTAGTATCACGAAAAATAAATCCCCAGGAATAGACGGTATCCCGTTTGAAGTTTATGCTCAATATAAAGAAATATTAATCCCAAAATTATTGACAATGTGGGACGACTCGAGAAAGGTAGGGAAACTGCCAGACTCACTGAGAGAGGCATTAATTACATTGATTCTAAAACCGGGGAAAGATCCAACCTTTCCGGACTCATATCATCCCATCTCGTTAATTAATACTGACAATAAAATACTGGCAAACATTTTGGCAATTAGACTTAGAAGTGTGGTGTCTGGTACATGAGGATCAGACGGGCTTCATGTCAGGCAAGACCACAACGGATAATGTCATGCGCTATTTTGTGAACACCCAGCTTGAGCCCGAAAATTGCGGTGAACAACTGATTGTTACATTGGAAGCTTCAAAGGCGTTTGATACTGTAGAATGGCCTTTTTGGATGGCAACATTGAAGAAGATGGGACTCGGAGATAAATTTATATCCTGGGTAAATCTGCTATATACGGAAATTTCAGCAAAAGTGATATTGAACTGGGAATATTCTGATAATATACATATCCGTAGGGAGGTTAGACAGGGATGCCCTCTCTCCCCCCTGCTTTTTGCTATAGCTATGGAGCCGTTAGCGGATATGATAATGCAAGATACAGCAATTGAGGGTTTTAGGTTTGGTGAACACGAGGAAAGAAATTATTTATATGCGGGTGATATTATACTGTTTGTAGGCTCACATACAGTCGTGGCCAAAAGTTTTGAGAATTACATAAATATTGGAAATTGGAAAAGTTGCTGCTTAAGTTTTTATAATAGCAATTTGCATATACTCCAGAATGTTATGAAGAGTGATCAGATGAATTGCATAGTCCTTCTTTGCCATGAAAATTAACTAAATCCCCCAAAAAACTTTCCACTGCATTTCATTGCTGTCATTAAAGGACCTGCTGAGATCATTTCAGTAATCGTCTTGTTAACTCAGGTGAGAATGTTGACGAGCACAAGGCTGGAGATCATTATGTCAGGCTGATTTGGTTAAAATGGCAGACTTGACATGTTAAAATGAAGGTGATGCTTGAAATCATTGTTCTTCCATTGTTAACCATGGTGACCTGCAAAGAAATGCGTGCAGCCATCATTGCGTTGCATAAAAATGGCTTCACAGGCAAGGATATTGTGGCTACTAAGATTACACCTCAATCAACAATTTATAGGATAATCAAGAACTTCAAGGAAAGAGGTTCAATTCTTGTTAAGAAGGCTTCAGGGCGTCCAAGAAAGTCCAGCAAGCGCCAGGATCGTCTCCTAAAGTGGATTCAGCTGCGCAAACGGAGTGCCACCAGTGCAGAGCTTGCTCAGGAATGGCAGCAGGCAGGTGTGAGCGCATCTGCACGCACAGTGAGGCAAAGACTTTTGGAAGATGGCCTGGTGTCAAGAAGGGCAGCAAAGAAGCCACTTCTCTCTAAAAAAAACATCAGGGACAGATTGATCTTCTGCAGAAAGTATGGTGAATGGACTGCTGAGGACTGGGGCAAAGTCATATTCTCCGATGAAGCCTCTTTCCGATTGTTTGGGGCATCTGAAAAAAGGCTTGTCCGGAGAAGAAAAGGTGAGCGCTACCATCAGTCCTGTGTCATGCCAACAGTAAAGCATCCGAGAGCATTCATGTGTGGGGTTGCTTCTCATACAAGGGAGTGGGCTCACTCACAATTTTGCCCAAAAACACAGCCATGAATAAAGAATGGTACCAAAACACCCTCCAACAGCAACTTCTTCCAACAATCCAACAACAGTTTGGTGATGAACAATGCATTTTCCAGCACGATGGAGCACTGTGCCATAAGGCAAAAATGATAACTAAGTGGCTCGGGGACCAAAACATTGACATTTTGGGTCCATGGCCTGGAAACTCCCCAGAACTTAATCCCATTGAGAACTTGTGGTCAATCCTCAAGAGGCGGGTGGACAAACAAAAACCCACTAATTCTGACAAACTCCAAGAAGTGATTATGAAAGAATGGGTTGCTATCAGTCAGGAATTGGCCCAGAAGTTGATTGAGAGCATGCCCAGTCGAATTACAGAGGTCCTGAAAAAGAAGGGCCAACACTGCAAATACTGACTCTTTGCATAAATGTCATGGAATTGTCGATAAAAGCCTTTGAAACGTATGAAGTGCGTGTAATTATATTTCAGAAACAACTGAAACAAAGATCTAAAAGCAGTTTAGCAGCAAACTTTGTGAAAACTCATATTTTTGTCATTCTCAAAACTTTTGGCCACGACTGTAGATCCTTGATAAAGATTTTTCAGGTGTTTGACCAATATGGTAAATATTCCGGGCTCAGGATAAATTGGTCTAAGTCAGCATGCATCCCGATTGATCCTCTGAACAGTTTTATTCCAGGAGCACTAGAAATTAAGAAGATTAACGAACCAGGTAAATATTTAGGTATTCAAATAACCCCAAATCCCAAGGATTATATCCAATTTAACATGACCCCAAAGATAATGGTATGGAAAAGATTGTATGTCTCGATGGCAGGTCGTATCTCCTTGGTGAAAATGTGCCTGCTACCATCACTTAACTATGTCCTATGGAATTCACAGATAATCCCCCCAAAAATATTTAAAATAATAACTAGCACATTAATGGACTTGATCTGGAAAGGAAAAAAAACAAGGATAAAAGCACAAATATTGCGTATTCACGAGAGGGAGGGCGGATTATCAGTTCCTGATATGGAACTTTATTTTATTTCCGGCCAAATAAAAAACATGATAATGTTGAGTAATACGCAAAGATATAAGTCTATGATCGCAAGAATAAATAAAAGACTAGAGAAATGTAATATCTTTCAATTAATTGAAGCTGGGATTTTGGGACAACAGAGTTCTCTTTGAGTTGATGGATATGGTTTGGAGACAGGCAAGGAAATTGTGGAACCATGCGGACACCATACTGTGGGGTATTATCCATCTTACTGATCTGAAGCTAATTGAGCAGACAGTGTGGTGGAAACATGGAGTCTACAAACTGGGCCAGATATGGAAGCAAGGCGACATAATAACTAGAGTTGAGCGAACACCTAAATGTTCGGGGAGTTATAACATGGTTATAACGGAAAATAATAGTATTAGTTTAAACTGGGACTCCGATCGGAACTGGCGCTCCGCTGCCACCAATGATGGGGGGAGAGGGGTTGTTGACCAATGATTTTAATTAGAGGGGGGGAGAGGGGAGGCCCCACTGGACACCAATGATTTTAATAAGGGGTGGGTGGGGGTGGAGGGGCCGCACTACCCACCAATAATTTTAATAGGGGGTGGGTGGGGGGGCCGCACTAGCCACCAATGATTTTATTTGGGAGGGGGGGCCGAACTGGCCAAAAATGATTTTAATACTGGGGAGGGAGGGGGAGCCGCACTGGCCACCAATCATTTTAATACTGAGGAGGGAGGGAGGTCTGGCCCCCTGCTGCCTGGCAGCACCTGATCTCTTACAGGGGGCTGTGATCCGCACAATTAACCCCTCAGGTGCGGCACCTGAGGGGTTAATTGTGCGGATCACAGCCCCCTGTAAGAGATCAGGTGCTGCCAGGCAACAGGGGGCCGTTATGTCCACAGTTCTCAGTATATTCTAACTTGAAGCGTCCCCATCACTATGGAAATGCCTCTGTGTTAGAATATACTGTCGGATCTGAGTTTTCACGATCTAACTCAAATCCGATGGTATATTCTAACATAGAGGCGTTCCCATGGTGATGGGGATGCTTCAAGTTAAAATATACCATCGGATTGGAGAAAACTCTGATCCGATGGTATATTAATATTACCCGAACACCAAACCCGAACCCAAACTTTTACTGAAATGTTCAGGTTCAGGTTCGGGTGCCGAACACCGTAAAGTTTGGTACGAACCCGAACTTTACAGTTCGGGTACGCTCAACTCTAATAATAACATATGAAGATCTTAAAAAGGAGTATAAATTGGGCAATTTAGAAGTGAGATTCTTCTACCTACAGTTAAAATGTGCATTACGAAGGTTGGTAGGGAAAACTACACAAATAGAGACCCTTCCGTAGCCGCTGCTTAATGTATCTAGATTAACGGCAGGGGGGAAGCTAGTGTCAAAAATATATGAATGTTTGTTACATTAAAAGACTAAGGGAAGAGCAACTTCTAGCCTAATGCATAAATGGAGAGAGGTTATAAATCCCCAGCAAAAAAGAGTTCTGGGTATCAGCAATACAGCAAAAAAACTGTGTTTCAAAGAATTTTTCATATAGGATCACCCAATTTTATATACTAAGCCATCTCTACTACTCCCCTGAGAAACTAATGAAATATTATAAAACTAAAGTATTTAGTTGTTTAAACTGTGGGGAGATAGGGGTGGACGATGTCCATATACTGTGGACGTGTAGAATGATTCAGGAATTCTGGGGACAGGTTAAGGACCTAATAAATTTGAGATTTGTGTATTGGGAGTGATGGACAAAATGGACATCCCCCAACAACAAGAAATTGCATTCAAACTCCTTTTTCAGGCAAGGAAATGTATTATGGGACATTGGGGTGGTAGGGCTTCCCCCTCGATTAAAGAATGGGAGAGGCTCACTAAAAATGCACTTGCTAGAGAAGAATTCCATCTGGTAAATATCCAAAAGAAAAATAGATTTGTTAAATTATGGCAGATATGGCTAGTGTAAGCTTTTTTCTGTTATTTCTTTAGTTTTTTTTCTGGTTATTATTTTCTCCTGCGTGCTGGGACCCCGGGAGGTGGGGAGTGAGAAAATGCAGGGAGGTACTATAATAAAAATATATAAAGATATAATAAAGATTTAAAAAAAAAAGTGGTACAATGAAAATGCATATATTACAGAAGCACACTGAGAATGTTGCTAAACTTTAATGTCTAGCAGGGTCATATGCCTTGTCCCCTGGCCTTGGGCCGGGGGGGGGGGGGGATATGTAAGCATCCAAGGGGTGAGGTTATTAATGGCAAGTATATGTCACTGAGGTTGCTGCTCTCAGTGATGTAAATCCCGGATGTAAATGGCAACCAGTGATGTTAGATTGCTGAGTTTGTGGTAGCTGAAATTTGGGTCCGGGATTTTTAGGACTGACTGAAAAGTTTGGGTGGGAAGGTCACTCCCATACTCCATCTTGTGTGTTACCACTTCACCCAGCTGGAAGCTAATTTAAAAAACACACTGTCAGTGTGTGTGTGTGGTGTTGGTCTGGAGAGGACTTGAGAGCATTCCTCTCCACAGTGTTTCAGAGAAGGAAAGAGGCAAGATTCTGCACAAAGGTGACTCCTGTATTTCTACCTGTTTAAAAATGAGATGTTATATGACACATGAGGGCTGAAGATAAGTGCTTTATGTGACCGAACTTTTATGGGCTAAAGCCAAGCCATTCTGTTGGAACAATTGTTGTTGTTTCTCCAATAAAACCCTTATGTTGCATCCAATCCTGCCGACTGCCTACCATTTGTAAAGCTAACTCCCACAACACCATAAAAAAAAGAAAAAAAAGAAAAACTATGATGCAATTGCAATTTTGCCCATCACACTTCCGAAAAAATGGTATAAAAAGTCATCAAAAAATTCAGATGTATCCAAAATTAGCACTAATTAAACAGTGACCTCATCCCACAATAAATGAGCACCTACATAAGCCTATTGTCTTGTCCAAAAAAAAAAAAATATGGCTTTCAGAAAAACACCAAAATTTCTTTTTTCAAGCATGCTTTTATTGAATAAAATAAAGTAAAAAAAAATGCACATATTAGGTATCGTCATGTACGTAATGACCTGCTCTATAAAAATAGCATGTAATCCAACCCATCTGTTGAACACCATAAAAAAAAAAAAAATCTGTAAAAAAAAATCACTTTTTTATCACCTTACATCACAAAAAGTGTAATACCAAGCAATCAAAAAGTTATATGTGCCCCATAATGGTACCAATACAACCGTTATCTCATCCCACAAAAAATGAGACCCTACCTAAGACAATCACCCAAAAAATATAAAAATATAGATTTCAGAGAATGGAAACACAAAAAAACATGATTTAACCCCCATAAGGACACAGCCTTTTTACACCTTAGGACCAGGCCATTTTTTGAAAATCTGACCAGAGTCCCTTTAAGTGCTGATAACTTTAAAACGCTTTGACTTATCCAGGCCGTTCTGAGATTGTTTTTTCGTCACATATTGTACTTCATGACACTGGTAAAATGGAGTCAAAAAAATAATTTTTTTTGCACCAAAAAATACCTAATTTAACAAAAATTTTGAAAAATTTGCAAATTTCAAAGTTTCAGTTTCTCTACTTCTGTAATACATAGTAATACCCCCAAAAATTGTGATGACTTTACATTCCCCATATGTCTACTTCATGTTTGAATTGTTTTGGGAATGATATTTTATTTTTGGGGATGTTATAAGGCTTAGAAGTTTAGAAGCAAATCTAGAAATTTTTCAGAAATTTACAAAAACTCAATTTTTAGGGACCAGTTCAGGTCTCAAGTCACTTTGCGAGGCTTACATTATAGAAACCACCCAAAAATGACCCCATCTAAGAAACTACACCCCTCAAGGTATTCAAAACTGATTTTGCATACTTTGTTAACCCTTTCGGTGTTGCACAAGAGTTATTGGCAAATGGGGAGGAAATTTGAGAATTTCATTTTTTTGTCAAATTTTTCATTTTAACCCATTTTTTCCACTAACAAACCAAGGGTTAACAGCCAAACAAGACTGTATCTTTATTGCCCTGACTCTGCCGTTTACAGAAACACCCAATATGTGGCCGTAAACTACTGTACGGCCACACAGCGGGGCGTAGAGTGAAAGGTGCGCCGTTTGGTTTTTGGAAGGCTGATTTTTATGGACTGGTTTATTTACACCATGTCCCATTTGAAGCCCCCTGATGCACCCCTAGAGGAGAAACTCCCTAAAAGTGACCCCATCTAAGAAACTACACCCCTCAAGGTATTCAAAACTGATTTTACATACGTCGTTAACCCTTTAGGTGTTGCACAAGAGTTATTGGCAAATGGCGATGAAATTTGAGAATTTCATTTTTTTGCCTAATTTTCCATTTTAACCCATTTTTTCCACTAACAAAGCAAGGGTTAACAGCCAAACAAGACTGTATCTTTATTGCCCTGACTCTGCTGTTTACAGAAACACCCCATATGTGGCCGTAAACTACTATACGGGCACACAGCGGGGCGTAGAGTGAATGGTGCGCCGTTTGGTTTTTGGAGGGCTGATTTTGCTGGACTGTTTTTTTGGCACCATGTCCCATTTGAAGCCCCCCTGATGCACCCCTAGATTATAAACTCCATAAAAGTAACCCCATCTAAGAAACTACACCCCACAAGGTATTCAAAACTGATTTTACAAACTTTGTTAACCCTTTAGGTGTTGCACAAGATTTAATGGAAAATAGAGATACAATTTCAAAATTTCACTTTTTTGGCAGATTTTCCATTTTAATATTTTTTTTCCAGTTACAAAGCAAGGGTTAACAGCCAAACAAAACTCATTATTTATGGCCCTAATTCTGTAGTTTACAGAAACACTCCATATGTGGCCGTAAACTACTGTACGGGCACACGGCAGGGCGCAGAAGGAAAGGAATGCCATACGGTTTTTGGAAGGCAGGTTTTGCTGGACAGTTTTTTTTTACACCATGTCCCATTTGAAGCCCCCCTGATGCACCCCTAGAGTAGAAACTCCAAAAAAGTTACCCCATTTTAGAAACTACGGGATAGGTTGGCAGTTTTGTTGGTACTAGTTTAGGGTACATATGATTTTTGGTTGCTCTATATTACACTTTTTGTGCGGCAAGGTAACAAGAAATAGCTTTTTTGGCACCGTTTTTTTTTTTGTTATTTACAACATTCATCTGACAGGTTAGATCATGTGGTAATTTTATAGAGCAGGTTGTCACGGACGCGGCGATACCTAATATGTATACAATTTTTTTTATTTATGTAAGTTTTACACAATGATTTCATTTTTAAAACAAAAAAAATGTTTTAGTGTCTCCATAGTCTAAGAGCCATAGTTTTTTCAGCTTTTGGGCGATTATCTTAAGTAGGGTCTCATTTTTTGCGGGATGAGATGACTGTTTGATTGGCATCTATTTTGGGGTGCGTATGACTTTTTGATTGCTTTCTATTACACTTTTTGTGACGTAAGATGACAAAAAATTGCTTTTTTTACACCGTTTTTATTTTTATTTTTTTACGGTGGTCATCTGAGGGGTTAGATCATGTGATATTTTTATAGAGCCGGGTGATACGGACGCGGCGATACCCAATATGTATACTGTAAAAAATCATGTTTTAGTGTTTCCATAGTCTAAGAGCCATAGTTTTTTCAGTTTTTGGGCGATTATCTTGGGTAGGGTATGATTTTTGCGGGATGAGATGACGGTTTAATTGTTACAATTTTGGCGTACATGCGACTTTTTTGATCACTTTTATTACCTTTTTTGGGAAGTAAGGTGGGCAAAATTTAAATTTCATCATAGTTTTTTATTTTTTATTTTTATGGCGTTCACCGTTCGGGTAAAGCAACATGACCGTTTTATAGATCAGGTCGTTACGGACGCGGCGATACCAAACATGTGTAGGGAATTTTATTTTTTTCATTTTTTATCAGTGATAAATGTGTTTTTTGATTTTTACTTTTTTTTCACTTTTACTCACTTTTTTTTGACCCAGACCCACTTGGTTCTTGAAGATCCAGTGGGTCTGATGTCTGTATAATACAGTACAATAAATATTGTACTGCACTGTATTTTACTTACACTGAACAGATCTATGCCTTCAGCACAGATCTGTTCAGCACCATGGACAGCAGGACGCCTGAGAGGCGTCCTGTTGCCATGGGAACCTTCCCCGTCTGCTCAGTTCTGGTCAGAACTTCGCAGACGGGGAAGGGTAAGGAGGGGATCTGTCGGGGGGCTGTCTGGGGGCTCTCTCCCTCCCCATCGGGGGGCTGCAGAGGCACAGCAGCCCCCCGATGGGATAGGGAGGGAGCTCCCTGCGCTGTTAACCTTTTCCATACAGCGGTCCGTACGGACCGCTGTATGGAAAGGGTTAAACGGCTGACATCGCATCGCAGATGTCAGCCGTTTATACCAGGGTGCCAGCAATGTGCTGGCACCCTGGTATACCCACTAGAAGCCAACGATTATACAAGGGGAGGCGGGCGGGGGATCGCGATCCCGCCTGCCGCACCGCCCGCCTCCCGCACCGCCCACACCGCCCGCAACCCTCCCCCTGCACCTCCCGCCACCATAAAATCATTCGGGGGTGCAGGGGGGGGTGAATAAAACGTTTTTTTTTTTGCATATAAAGTTTCTGATCCCCGCGGTCAGGGACCGCGGGGACCAGAAACTGCGGAAATCGCAGCAAACCGCAGGTCTGAATTGACCTGCGGTTTGCCGCAATCGCCGACATGGGGGGGTCACGGGACCCCCCCGCGCATTTAGCCTAGGTGCCTGCTCAATGATTTGAGCAGGCACCGGGTTCCGATCACTGCCAGCCGCACGGCAGTGATCGAAAATACACAGGGCGTACATGTACGCCCTGTGTCCTTAAGTACCAGGGCACAAGGGCGTACCTGTACGCCCTATGTCCTTAAGAGGTTAAACTAAAATAAAATAAAAATGCGCATATTAGGCATCACTGTGTCCGTAACAACCTGCTCTATATTATGTAATCCAACCCGTCTGGTGAACGCCGTAAAAAATAAAATAAAAAATTAGCCAAAAAAGCTATTTTTTATCACTTTACATCACAAAAAGTGTAATACCAAGCGATCAAGGCCAGCAGTCTCAGCCACAGCCACCAGTCAGTGCCAGCCATCTCAGCCACCAGCCGCAGTTTGCCATCTCAGCCACAGCCAGCACTCAGTGCCAGCAGTCTCAGCCACAAGCCACAGCCAGCAATCTCAGCCACAGCCACCAGTCTTGGCCACCTGCCATAGCCACCAGTCAGTGCCAGCAGTCTCAGCCACAGCCGCCAGTCTCGGCCACCAGCCACAGCCACCAGTCAGTGTGGTCAAGTTCCCTTGTCATTTAATATAGACCATTCCTACTAATGTTTATGCACTACTGTTCTAGCGCACATTATTTTAATGGGGGGCAAGGCCAGCGAGCCCTGTCTGTAAACATGAATTATGCATATTACACTTGGAAGGAATTTTTTATTCCCCTAAAGTGGGGAAACTTGGCTTCTACCTCACATTATTATTATTTTTTTTGCCTTCCTCTTGATCAACTTGCAGGATGACAGGCCGAACTGGATGGACAAATGTCTTTTTTTTGGCCTTATGTACTATGTTATTATGTTACTATCGGATAGCAAGCCCAATAGTTTAATAATGCCTATTAGCTGTATGCACTTATTGTTACCAGCACATATGAGGATAGAAAATAGCCAACCCCTTTAACTATTATTTCATAGTAAATATAATTTTTTGTCAGCTTAGTCATTTTACTGGAAACTTATTGCACTGCTTTAAAAAAAAAAGGGGATTTTATTAATTACATGCAAGTCTGTAGAGGAGAAATTATGTTTGCTACTTTTTTATGTTAACACTATTTTATTTTTTTAAAACTTCCCTCAGGACTGTCATGTTGGAGACTCACTTTCTCACTGCTTTATCTGTATAGACAGTACCTCAGGGCATGTGTGCTTTATGACAGCCGCAAATGAATGCAAGTTACCATACGTGTACAGTCTCAAGGAAGTGAGGGGCACTGTTTCCAGGGAGTGCAAACAAGCCTTGTCTGTTTGTATAGTCATAAAATACATATAGACATACAAGTAAACAAAATACTGGATCAAAAACATATGTCTATAATAAAACCTAATTTAACCCTTTATGACCAGGCCTGAAAAAGCTTCTGGCAAGTGTAATCTGGCAAGTGTAACAGAGAATAACTCATTAAAGCTATTGCAATTCCAAGAAATTCTGATATTATTTTTTAATCACATATTGTACTTTGTATATAAAATACAGCGGCTCACCCCTATCTCGTATGGATAGGTGCTCACCCTCTGGTCCTACCCTCAGGACCTAGGGGACAAGAAAGAATATATAGAAAGTGAGGGGGCACACACACACGGGAAACACCAGATGATTGAGTATATATTATTTAATATTCTAAAAACAGACCCATAAAATGACTAAAATATATACCATATAATGTTACAGCCCCAAAGATACAGATAAATGCTAACAAATACGCTGGCGTGCTGAATTCATATATAGTCCATACAGTGTCCCAATTAAAGTGCTACAGTGTAGAAGCTACTATGAATATGGTAGGTTACATAGAGTCCATCTACACACTGTCCCGATCGGTGTAGACAAGTGGTAGCACAATATGTTCCAATGCCTGTAGTGTTAAATCGCCGGAGGTTTTGTGGGCTTAGTCCAATTGTAGTGGAACACTCGTGTCCAATGTTCAGAGATCAGTAAGACATATTTGGATGAACTTCCCAGTTACTTACTGTATCCAGCCGCTTGCTGTCTGGCCGCAGCGTTAATTTCTCAGGTGGCCAGACCAGGCCGACTGTGGCGTCCCACGTGACCTGGTGGTATGGGGTTCCGGGCGGACGCTTTGGTGACGTCACTGTTGTGCGGCGGCAGTTTCAAATCTGGAAGTATTGGAAGTGAATCTCTGAAATGCTTACAGCTCGATGTCCTGTCTTTTTGGTCTCTTTGGTCTTTGACTTGAATCCACGCTCACT
The DNA here is from genome assembly GCF_905171765.1 of Bufo bufo. Lineage (NCBI taxonomy): Eukaryota > Metazoa > Chordata > Amphibia > Anura > Bufonidae > Bufo > Bufo bufo. The sequence continues at coordinate 185,540,942 of NC_053390.1, forward strand.
CTGTGTTGCCAGACGCGTTTCAGGGTCCTACACCCCTTCCTCAGTGGCCACCGAGTGAGTGGATTCTCACTCCTTTTAAATGGTATTGACCCACCCACAATTGTGCTTTTTTCAGCTTTCTCCAATATGTGGAATGGATTTTATAAATATTGCCTTACAATAGTGCATGAGACAATTTAAAAGAACATAATAATAAATATTAAACCCCACATAGTAATCACAATGTTAAAACATTAAAATAATATTCTCAGAGAGGAACTGCAAGGTCAAAGATGTACTTCAGGGAGAAAACGCATCAAAACCGCAGCCATGTGAACTGCGTTTTGTATGCGGTTTCTGTAGTTCTGTGTACTACAGGGCAAACTGATCCCCATCCAAGGGACCTGGACCAAAACCGCACCGTTATAATTAGTTTTTTTCTGCGGTTGTATGATTTGTTGGTTTATTCCTCAAGATCCGTGTGTTAATGGGGTAATTGATAGTCGGTTCCTCTTATACATCACTATCAATTACCCCATTAACACACGGATCTTGAGGAATAAACCAACAAATCATACAACCGCAGAAAAAAACTAATTATAACGGTGCGGTTTTGGTCCAGGTCCCTTGGATGGGGATCAGTTTGCCCTGTAGTACACAGAACTACAGAAACCGCATACAAAACGCAGTTCACATGGCTGCGGTTTTGATGCGTTTTCTCCCTGAAGTACATCTTTGACCTTGCAGTTCCTCTCTGAGAATATTATTTTAATGTTTTAACATTGTGATTACTATGTGGGGTTTAATATTTATTATTATGTTCTTTTAAATTGTCTCATGCACTATTGTAAGGCAATATTTATAAAATCCATTCCACATATTGGAGAAAGCTGAAAAAAGCACAATTGTGGGTGGGTCAATACCATTTAAAAGGAGTGAGAATCCACTCACTCGGTGGCCACTGAGGAAGGGGTGTAGGACCCTGAAACGCGTCTGGCAACACAGAGTGAGCGTGGATTCAAGTCAAAGACCAAAGAGACCAAAAAGACAGGACATCGAGCTGTAAGCATTTCAGAGATTCACTTCCAATACTTCCAGATTTGAAACTGCCGCCGCACAACAGTGACGTCACCAAAGCGTCCGCCCGGAACCCCATACCACCAGGTCACGTGGGACGCCACAGTCGGCCTGGTCTGGCCACCTGAGAAATTAACGCTGCGGCCAGACAGCAAGGAGGGGAGAGACCGGGGGAGCGCAAGCGGCTGGATACAGTAAGTAACTGGGAAGTTCATCCAAATATGTCTTACTGATCTCTGAACATTGGACACGAGTGTTCCACTACAATTGGACTAAGCCCACAAAACCTCCGGCGATTTAACACTACAGGCATTGGAACATATTGTGCTACCACTTGTCTACACCGATCGGGACAGTGTGTAGATGGACTCTATGTAACCTACCATATTCATAGTAGCTTCTACACTGTAGCACTTTAATTGGGACACTGTATGGACTATATATGAATTCAGCACGCCAGCGTATTTGTTAGCATTTATCTGTATCTTTGGGGCTGTAACATTATATGGTATATATTTTAGTCATTTTATGGGTCTGTTTTTAGAATATTAAATAATATATACTCAATCATCTGGTGTTTCCCGTGTGTGTGTGCCCCCTCACTTTCTATACATATTGTACTTTATATAGGTGGCAAAATTAGACCTATTTGATTTCCACATATTTTCTAAAAACTCACAATTGGTAATTTTTTAATTCACTTTTCCCCATTTCTAACTGCCATTTTATATATATATATATATATATATATATATATATATATATACACACACACAGTTGCAAGAAAAAATATGTTAACCCTTTGGAATGATATGGATTTCTGCACAAATTTGTCATAAAATGTTATCTCATCTTCATCTAAGTCACAACAATAGACAATCCCAGTCTGCTTAAACTAATAACATACAAAGAATTAAATGTTACCATGTTTTTATTGAACACACCATGTAAACATTCACAGTGCAGGTCGAAAAAGTATGTGAACCCTTGGATTTAATAACTGGTTGAACCTCCTTTGGCAGCAATAACTTCAACCAAACATTTCCTGTAGTTGCAGATCAGACGTGCACAATGGTCAGGAGTAATTCTTGACCATTCCTCTTTACAGACCTGTTTCAGTTCAGCAATATTCTTGGGATGTCTGGTGCGAACCGCTTTCTTGAGGTCATGCCACAGCATCTCAATCGGGTTGAGGTCAGGACTCTGACTGGGCCACTCCAGAAGGCGTATTTTCTTTTGTTTAAGCCATTCTGTTGTTGATTTACTTCTATGCTTTGGGTCATTGTCCTGTTGCAACACCCATCTTCTGTTGAGCTTCAGCTGGTGGACAGATGGCCTTAAGTTCTCCTGCAAAATGTCTTGATAAACTTGGAGATTCATTTTTCCTTTGATAATAGCAATCTGTCCAGGCCCTGACGCAGCAAAGCAGCCCCAAACCATGATTCCCCCACCACCATACTTCACAGTTGGGATAAGGTTTTGATGTTGGTGTGCTTTGCCTCTTTTTCTCCACACATAGTGTTGTGTGTTTCTTCCAAACAACTCAACTTTGGTTTCATCTGTCCACAGAATATTTTACCAGTACTGCTGTGGAACATCCAGGTGCTCTTGTGCAAACTGTAAACGTGCAGCAATGTTTTTTTTGGACAGCAGTGGCTTACTCTGTGATATCCTCCTATGAAATCCATTCTTGTTTAGTGTTTTACATATTGTAGATTCGCTAACAGGGATGTTAGCATATGCCAGAGACTTTTGTAAGTCTTTAGCTGAAACTCTAGGATTCTTCTTCACCTCATTGAGCAGTCTGCACTGTGCTCTTGCAGTCATTTTTACAGTACGGCCACTCCTAGGGAGAGTAGCAGCTGTGCTGAACTTTCTCCATTTATAGACAATTTGTTTTACTGTGGACTAATGAACAGCAAGGCTTTTGGAGATACTTTTATAACCCTTTCCAGCTTTATGCAAGTCAACAATTCTTAATCGTAGGTCTTCTGAGAGCTCTTTTGTGCGAGGCATCATTCACATCAGGCAATGCTTCTTGTGAAAAGCAAACCCAGAACTGGTGTGTGTTTTTTATAGGGCAGGACAGCTGTAACCAACACCTCCAATCTCATCTCATTGATTGGACTCCAGTTGGCTGACACCTCACTCCAATTAGCTCTTGGAGATGTCATTAGTCTAGGAGTTCACATACTTTTTCCACCTGCACTGTGAATGTTTACATGGTGTGTTCAATAAAAACATGGTGACATTTAATTCTTTGTGTGTTATTAGTTTAAGCAGACTGTGATTGTCTATTGTTGTGACTTAGATGAAGATGAGATCACATTTTATGACCAATTTGTGCAAAAATACATATAATTCCAAAGGGTTCACATACTTTTTCTTGCAACTGTATATATTCTGTCCAAAAATGTTATCAGATATATTTCCATATATTTATTTTAGAAGCACTTTTGAAAAACTTTTATTTTTATTCATCCACCAGTTTTGATCTCTATGCACTGGAGTGAGATGTACCTGATCTGTTAACCCCTTCAGGACACAGCCATTTTTCACCTTCAGGACACAGCCTAATTTTGCAAATCTGACATGTGTCATTTTATGTGGTAATAACTTTAAAACGCTTTTACTTCTCCAGGCCATTCTGAGATTATTTTCTCGTCACATATTGTACCTCATGACAGTGGCAAAATTGAGTCGAAATAAAATTGTGGATACACTACATTTCTTTGTAATAGTTAGTATTGGGCGCGAATATTCGAATCACAAATATTAATTGCTAATATCGGCACTTCGAGAATTCGTGAATATTTAAAATATAGTGATATATATTCATAATTTCGAATATTCTAGATTTTTTTCTTCATCAGTAACCTTCCTTCTTGCTTGTGGGCCAATGAGAAGGATGCAATATCTTTGTCTGATCTTAGAAACATCCCTAGCAACCTATTGGAAAGTTGCCTACCCCTTACTATAAGTTCTGAGACAAACAGCAGTGCCATTGCTGTGCTCTGTGCTTTCCACACTACATTAGATAGATAGTTAGATAGCTTATATATAGATAGCTTAGTGGGAGATAGTCAGTCAGTCAGTCAGTCTAGGTTATATCCTGATATAGTGTAGCTGGTGCAGTGTGTTAGGTAGTGTGATAGGTTCTGCTGTCCATACATACCTGCTAAAATGTGAAGTTCCATGTATTGCGGCAAAATATTTGCATCATTAGTGCCGATTAGCGGAATTGCAAATATATTGGAGCACTCTAACTGCATATAAAGCCATTTTTAATGTTCTGCCGTGTCAACCATTTTCTCCAGTCTCAGGAAACTTCTAGTAGATTGGAAAATGTAGCAAAAGTGACCCACGCCTGTATTTCGCACGCATTACGCGAATATTACATTGCCAATTTTTTGCAATCAAGAAAATAATCAAATATTTAATTAATGACGAATATTCTCCCAAATATTCGTGAAATATCGCAAATTCGAATATAGCCCCTGCCGCTCATCACTAGTAATGATCTCAGTATCATGTATACTATAAATTATTTATGTACTTTTAAGTTTTTTTTTAATTCTAAAATCATACAGTTTCACATTGACCACTAGGCCTGCCTCTCTCTCTCTCTCTCTCTCTCCTTAGCACACACATATATATATATATATATATATATATATATATATATAAATATATATATATATTGTGACACAATGAGAGGTTTCGTCTGGGAAAACAGGTATTTTCCTGCCAGCATGTACTGCTGAGCTGATTTACAGCCAGGTGAGGTTAAATACCGGACCGTATTTTAAATGCCGGTCTGGGTTTTGGCAGTACCTGGCTGTCCTTAAATAGGCAGCTGGGCTCAGAAGCCATGTCTCTGTGTTGGGATCTGAGAGCCTTGTGTCTGGATGAAGGCTTGCTACCTGATTTTGAGGCAGAACTGCCGCATGGTGTGAATTACCACCAACACCGCAAGGTGACTTTTTGTTTAAATATGACTGCTTGTTTTGTCACTTGCACAAAGTGTGAATAAAACACTAAACTGTTTGATCCAAAGAACTTGTTATTGCCTCTATACTACGTCTGCTAATCCTGTCTACCAGAGTGAGTCCCCACAATTGGTGCAGGTTGCGGGCAAGAGCAGTAAGGCTGGCATGAACACCAATATTTTTTGTTTCTGCATTTTTCAGGCACGGTTGTATGTTGTACATTAAACCAGCTATATTACAACTAGTGCCCCACAACAAAATGGAGGATGTTGTGAAGGCCCTCATGAAGGCTAATCTGCAGGAGCGAGAGACAAACCTGCAGCAATGCGAGGCTAATAAGCAGCAACAGGAGACCAACCAGTTGCTGCTACAACACGTGATGGCTTTGCAGACAGCAGGATCAACCCTAAGCGTCCACAATGCCCAGAAAGCAGTCCGTGCTGCGATTCCTAAGATGACCCCGCAGACAACATCGAAACCTACCTGGCAATGTACGAGAAAGTGTCCATCAGGGAAAAACTTCCCTGTGACCAGTGGGCTGAGGTCGTCGCTCCATTCCTGGCATCTGATTCCCAGCAGGTGTATTTCGACTTGCCGGACGATCAAGCAGCCGACTACCAAAAAGTAAAGGGTGAGATTTTGGCAAGACTGGGAGTGAATGTGTTGGTCCGGGCCCAGCGGGTACATCAGTGGGGGTTTAAGCCGGCTGAGCCTGCGAGGACCCAGTATTATGACTTACTCCACCTCTTGCAAAAGGGGCTACAGCCTGATTTGCTGAGTCCTCTGGCAATGCTGTATAGACTATTAGCCGATATGTTCTGGAGGGCTTTGCCAAACCCTCTCCAGCACTGGATCGGTCAGGTGTCTCCTGGCAATGCCCTTGAGATGGCAGACCTCGTGGAATGCTATGAAGCTACCAGGAATCTAAAGGAGGGTTCTCTCGGTAGGGGGGTAAGCAAACCCTGGAAATCTCCACACCAGGCCCGTAGATTTGAGCCGATAAAACCCGCCCGGGATGTACCCACGGCGGACTTGTCTACGATAGTCTGCTGGTGGTGTCAGGAGCCTGGCCATGTAAGGGCTGACTGTTCCCATTGGATTGAGCCCATGAACACTAACTATGGCTACCGTCAGTCGCTATATGCCAGGAGGCGGTGTGCAACAGGTACCCCAGAGTCTCTAGATCACTTTTGCTAGGTAGAAGTGGTAGACACTCTGCTGGACTCAGGGAGTCTGGTGACCCTAGTAGGGGCTACCCTGGTGCTCTCCACTGAGTATACTGGCTGGAAAGTCGGGTGGATGTGCATCCATGAAGACTTAAAAGACTACCCCACTGTGCTGGTGTGTCTAACCATGGTGGCTGGTAGATGGACCCACGAGGTGGCTGTCGCCATAAATCTACATTATGAACTCATAATAGGGAGAGACTTCCCGGGCTTCCCGGCACTGTGGCCTGCTATAAGAGTGACTGATACCCATGAGACAGGAGTAACCCTAGCAGAATGGCCCGGCTCAGGGGGGAGACCAGAACCCTGGGAACCTGAGACCAAAAGGCCAGCGGTAGGGGTAACTGCCTGTCACGGATGTAGTAGGGGAGAACCCCAAAAGACAACAAGAAGGAAGGGGAAAGACACTAGGCCTCACCGCTAGGGAAGAGAAAGGGTCATCACCTATAAAACCCTACTCCTAGCTCTAACTCCTATCCTACACCTCTAGATGGTTGAGATGCCCAGACACAGGAACCTAGAAAACCCTGGTGACCTCTCAAATGCCTTAAAGGTAATGACAGGGCAAAGACAACCAGTTACTTCCCTAGTGAAGGAACCATTGTCTCGCTGAGGCCTAGTAAACAACCAGGGGGGGAATACAAAACACAACAAGCGGAACACTTAACTTCTGAGGATGATGGATTAACAGGACTTCAACAAATACCACACTCCAGCTCCTACAAATCAAATGAAGCTATCCAGAGCAAGGAGTGATTGATAAAGTCAGACTAAATAGGGAGAGGTAAAGGTCACATGATCCACACCTGAACAGGAGGTGTGGACGAACCAGCAACACACAAAGTGAAACCAAAAGAGGCTGTCAGATCACTCATGTGCAGTCAGTCTTTTAGACCTTCTAACACCTGTCACAGGTGTGACAGTACCCCCCCCCCCCTTCAACAGATGACCTCTGGGCACCCAGGACCGACCTTATCAGGATAAGCTCTGTGGAATGCTCTCACCAGAAGACTAGCATTAACATAGATCGCTGGAACCCACATCCTCTCCTCTGATCCGTACCCTCTCCAAAGAACAAGATACTGGAGGGATCTCCGGAGAACTCAGTAGTCCACAATCCTGCTGATCTGAAATTCTAAATTGCCGTCCACCATGACAGGAGCAGGAGGTAAGGAGGACGGCTCAACAGGTTCGACACATTTCTTTAATAACGATTTATTAAATACGTTATGGATTTTCAAAGCCTGAGGAAGTTCAAGATAAATTTACGGTAGTAGTTGGTAAACCCCAAAAACCGCATAAGCGCTTTCAGATTTTTGGGTCGATCCCAGTCCAACACAGCATGGACCTTCTCAAGATCCATACGAAAACCCAGAAATTACACTTCCTGTACAGCAAATACACACTTTTCCATCTTAGCATACAACTTATTCTCTGTTAGGATCTGTAACACCTGTCTCACATGATCCTCATGAGTCTCCATATTAGGAGAATAAATTAGTATGTCATCAATGTATGCAATGACAAACCTCCCCACCAGATGATGAAAGATGTCATTGACAAAGTGTTGAAAAACCACAGGAGCATTGGTTAACCCAAAGGGCATGACCAGGTTTTCAAAATGACACTCAGGGGTATTAAATGCGGTTTTCCACTCATCCCCCTCCTTGATCCTTACCAGATTATATGCCCCCTCAGATCCAATTTAGAGAACACCTTGGCACAGACAATCTGACTAAACAAATCTGTAATCAAAAGAAGGGGGTAAGGATCACGGACGGTAATACGATTGAACTCACGGAAGTCCAGACATGGCCTCAGGGTACCATCCTTTTTCTTTACAAAGGAAAACCCAGCAGCCACTGGGGACATGGATGGTCTAATATGTGCCTTTGCCAAACTCTCAGTGATATACTCTCACATGGCCTTTCTTTCAGGTTCCGAAAGACGATACAACCAAGATTTGGGCAATTTAGCTGCGGGAATAAGACTGACGGGACAGTCATACTCCCGGTGCGGAGGCAACTTCTGATTACCACTCTCAGAGAACCCATCAGAAAGTTCAGAAATGAATGAGGGTAAAGTTTTAGTGGTACCCATAAAGAACGATGCATTAAGACAGTTGTCCATGCAAAAATCACGAAAATCGAGAATCTGTCTCACTTGCCAGTCGATGTTAGGGTTATGTTTGCTTAACCATGGTAGATCCAAAACCAACGGAGCAGGCAGACCCTCCAACACATAACAGGAGATAGATTCCTGATGAAAATCTCCCACTCTTAAATGAATATCATTCACTACCTGTGAAAGGCATCTTTGAATGAGAAGTGCTGAGTTGAGTTGAGCGGACACCTGGATGTTCACAAAAAGGTTCGAGTTCGGGACCCGAACTTGACCCCGAACCCCATTAAAGTCAATGGGGACTCGAACTTTTGAGCACTAAAATGGCTCTAAAAATGTCATGGAAAGGGCTAGAGGGCTGCAAATGGCATCAAAATGTGGTTAAGAGCATGGAAAGCGCTCTGCAAACAAATGTGAATAGGAAAATTACTTTAAATAACATAAAATACGTAAAAGTGAAAAATAATAATCTTGATCTAGGAGGACGAGGTCCATATGGAGTAGGAGGTTGAGGAGGCAGTGGATGTGGCGGTGTAGATGGAAGCGGCGGTGGAGGAGGAGGAGGTAGCCTACACTGCTTTTTGGTTTTACATTTATTTATATTTTTTAAAATTAGGGTACACCTCAAAACATTGGGAAATAAAACCTGTGATAACCCCCTCCAGTCGTGCTAAACACACGTTCAGACAATACACTGGCTGCAGGGCAGGCCAGCACTTCCAAGGTTTAAAGGGCAAGCTCAGGCCATGTCCCCAATTTGGAGACCCAGAAGTTGCAGGGGCTGACCCCTGTCAGTCAGTTCATGTAGGCGTGTGCACACATACTGCAACACCATGTCGCACGTCCCCGTGATGTTCACGATCCAATTTGATATCTGCTCTATCAATTTTTGATGTTCTTTTCTGTGCCTAACATGTTGATCACGGTTAGCGGTGAATCAGGATTCCACGCCAGAGAGGGAGCGTGAGAAAGAGAGACCACATCCAAGGGAGATCAATGGATGAAATTTAATTGTGATCGAGTGGAAATGTTGGACAAATTATTAAAGCAGAAGAATTGAAGGAAAGGAGGGGGCACGCAGCAATTACCCACTCCCGACTCGGGGAGGTAGTGACGATAAATAACAATACAGGACTCTTAAGATGCCCTGTTATTGGAATAATTAATAAAAAAATTATAGGGAATGTCACTGGGGTATTTTGGATTTGGAAACATTAGCCAGGAGAGGCCCTGCTGCCCCTTTGTTGACTCTAGATAAATTCTGCCTGATTGCACGTCCCTGTGACATCCACAATCCATTTGGATATCTTCTCTATCAACTTTCGATGTTCTTTTCTGAGCCTACCATGTTGATCACGGTTATCGGCGAATCAGGGTTCCACGCCGGAGAGGGAGCGTGAGAAAGGGAGACCTCATCCAAGGGAGGTCAATGGCTGCAATGGGATGGAGCGGAAATGTGGGACAAGTTATTAAAGCAGAAGGATCCAATGAAAGGGCCAATTAAAGACTAATTTTTGAAATTTAAGTCCCTGTCACCTATGCAGAGCAGGGGTTTTTAATCGCCAGAAATGGGTTAATGTCACCCACCAATGGAACAGAGCATTTTTTTAAATTTCGGTCCCTGTCACCTATGCAGAGCAGGGGTTTATTCACGGCAAACATTGTAAAATGTCACCCAAGAATGTAACAGAAAAATTAGTAAAATTTATTAATCTGTCTACTAGGTAGAGCAGGGGTCTATCACAACCAAAAATTGTTAAATGTCACCCGAAAATGTAACAGAAATAATAGTGAAATTTATTAAGCTGTCTACTAGGTAAAGCAGGGGTATATCACAGCTAAAAATTTGTGAATTTCACCCGAAAATGTATCAGACAAATTAGTGATTTTTTTTACCTGTCTACTAGTTAGAGCAGTGGTATATCACACCCAAAAATTGGTGAATTTCACCTCGAAAATGTAACAGACAAATTAGTAAAATGACATAAAATAAAATACATACAAATAAATAAAAAAAAAAAAATAAAAAAAATAGATTTATGAGGTGGAGGTCCATATGGAGTAGGAGTTTGAGGAGGCGGTGGACGTAGCGGTGTAGGTGGAAGCGGCGGTGGAGGAGGACGAGGTAGCCAACACTGCTTTTTGGTTTTAATTTTCTTTTCTTTTTTTTTTTCTTATTAGGGTACACTCCAAAAGAGTGTGAAATATCCAAAATACAAGAATGAGCTATTGCGCTGTGGACAAGCGGCTGCGCTTGTCTGTGATAACGCCCCCTCCATGCTAAACACACAATCAGATAATGCACTGGCTGCAGGGAAGGCCAGCACCTCCAAGACGTAAAGGGCAAGCTCAGGCCATGTGTCCAATTTGGAGACCCAGAAGTTGAAGGGGGCAGAACCGTCATTTAGTATGTGTAGGAGTGTGCACACATACTGCTCCACCATGTTGCCGAAATGCTGCCTCCTGCTAAGACGTTCCATATCAGCTGGTGGTGCTGGTTGTTGTGGCGTGCTGGCAAAGCTTTTCCACATTTCGGCCATGCTAACCCTGCCTTCTGAGGTGCTGGCGGTGCCCCAGCTGCATTGGCGACCTCTTCCTCCTCCTCTGCCTTCGCCTTGTACTTCCACTGTGCCCCCGCTGTCAGGTGGAATGCCACCAGCAGAGCGTCTACCAGCATGCGCATCTTACGATCACGCTCCAGTGAGTGAATTAAGGACGGTACGTTGTCCTTCTAACGGGGATCCAGCAGCGTGGCCACCCAGTAACCAGCACAAGTTAAAATGTGGGCAACTTGGCGGTCGTTGCGGAGACACTGCAGCATATAATCGCTCATTTGTGCCAGGCTGCCCAGAGGCAACGAAAAGCTGTCATCTGTGGGAGGTGTATACCCCCAGCCATGCACCAGTGATGGCCATGAGCTGGTCTGGGTGCCACCCTGCTGTGAACATGGTTCCTCCTCCTCCATCTGCTCCTCCTCATCCTCCACCTCGTCATCCTCAAGAACTGTGCCCTGGCTGGACAATTGTGTACCTGGCGTTTGTGGGTGCAGGAACCCACCCTTGGAGCCACTTGTGAATGACTGGCCGTAAACCCTAGGAAATGATCCCTCTTCCTCCTTCTCCTCCTGTGCAACATCCTCTTCCATCATCGCCAGCACTGTTTTTTCAAGGAGGAATAGAACTGGGATAGTAACACTGAGAACGGCGTTATCGGCACTGGCAATTTTGGTGGAGTACTCGAAACAGCGCAACAAGGAACACAGTTCTCGCATGGAGGCCCAGTCATTGGTAGTGAAGTGGTGCTGTTCCGCAGAGCGAGTCACCCGTGCGTGCTTCAGCTGAAACTCCACTATCGCCTGCTGCTGCTCCCACAGTCTGGCCAGCATGTGCAAGGTGGAGTTCCACCTTGTGGGCATGTCGCATATGAGGCGGTGAGCGGGAAGGCCAAAGTTACGCTGCAGCAATGACAGGCGAGCATCAGCAGGGTGAGAACGCCGAAAGCGTGCACAGATGGCCCGCGCTTCATGCAGAAGCTCTGACATATCAGGGTAAGTTTTAAGGAATCTCTGCACCACCAAATTCAGCACATGCGCCAGGCAAGGAATGTGCGTAAAGCCGGCTAGTCCCAGAGCTGTTACGAGATTTCGCCCATTATCGCACACCACCAGGCCGGGCTTGAGGCTCACTGGCACCAATCACTCATCGGTCTGTTGTTCAAGGCCCGTCCATAGCCCCTGCGCGGTGTGGGGTTTGTCCCCTAACAGATACATTTTAAAACTGCCTGCTGTTGTTTACCCCTGGCTGTGCTGAAGTTGGGGGTGAAGGTGTTATGCTGACCGAATGAGGAGCCGGTAGAGGAGGAGGAAGTGGTGTACAGTAGGAGGAGGAAGCAACAGGAGGCAAACTGAAGCGCCCTGCAATCCTCAGTGGTGGAAGGACATGCGCCAAACTGCTATCCGCCTCAGGCCCAGCCGCCACTGCATTTATCCAGTGTGCTGTTATGGAGATATAACGTCCCTGACCGTGCTTACTGGTCCACGTATCCGTAGTCAGGTGCAACTTGCCACAGATGGCGTTGCGCAGTGCACACCTGATTTTGTCCCCCACTTGGTTGTGCCAGGAAGGGATGGCACGCCTGGAAAAGTAGTGGCGGCTGGGCACGACGTACTGTGGGACAGCTATTTTCGTCTACAGAATGACAGCATTTCAAAGGAAAGTAATTTTGAATGCTGGCATTCAGGGTCAGGGATCGTGGGTGGGTAGAAAGGGTACTTCCTCTTCCGCTCCAGTGTTTGGGAGATGGAGAGCTGAACGCTTCTGTGGGACATTGTGGAGATGCTTGGTGACCCAGTGGTGGTGTTGCTGGCAGATCCTCTGTTTGCGGGGTGGCAGGTGACATGTCACTCCAGAGGTGGATGAAGAGGCTGAGACTGCAGCAGAAGAGGAAGTAGGAGGAGCCAGAGACTTTCTTGGTTTTTGAGGTGTCTACTCTACTGCAGCTCGTGCTTTGCACTTAAATGCCTGGTCATGCAGGTTGTGCTCAGGTTGAGAACGTTTATGTCTCGCTTCAGGCTCTGATTGCACAGCATGCAAACCACTTGTGTCTTGTCATCAGCACATTGTCTGAAGAACTGCCACGCCAGGGAACTCCTTGGAGCTGGCTTTGGTGTGCTTGGTCCCTTGCTGCAGTGGGCAGTAGCAGGCGTACTGTCTAGGAGACGGCCGCTTTGCTTTTGCACCATGCTCCCTCTTCTGCTGTGCAGGTGGCTCTGTGCGACCACCGCGTCTTCCTCCGAACTACACAGGTCACTCGCATGACCTTGATTCCATGTGGGGTCTAGGATCTCATCGTCCTCCACATCATCTTCCACCCAGTCTTCACCCCTGCCTTCCTTGTCGGTCTGCACACTTTCGAAAGCCACAGCAGTTGGCACCTGTGTTTCGTCATCATCCGAGAAGGGCTGCCATGGTCCTCCCATGTACTCATCTTGAAACATAAGTGGTTGGGCATTGGTGCACTCAATCTCTTTCACTTCTAGGGCAGGGCTAGGTGGATGGCCCTGGGAAACCCTGCTAGCAGAGTCATCAAAAAGCAGAAGAGACTGCTGCATGACTTGGCGCTCAGACTGCTTGGCTGATTTGCAAGGGGATGAGGTGAAAGACTGATAGACATCAGCTGCAGGTTCCAACTCTGATCTTTCAGCAGGAGACTGGGTGGGAGACAGTGTAATGGAACTTGAGGCACAGTCAGCAACCCAATCTACTATCGCCTGTACTTGTTCTGGCCTCACCATTTGTGGAGCCGCATTAGGCCCGACCAAATACCGCTGAAGGTTCTGTCGCCTACTCGCACCTGAGGAAGGTGTTTCACTTGTGCGTATAGCTGGCACAGATCGACCACATCCTCTCACTGCAACAGGAGCTCTACCAGCAGCACCATGACCGGGGACACGTCCCTTATTTGACGCTCTTCTGCTATTTCTCAAATTTAGGATCTTGCTGAAAATGGGTGTTTTTTTTAAATACCAGAATAGCACAGCAGTATGTAAAGGGTGTATCTCACAATTACAGATGCAGCAAAGGCTGCAAAATTAAGATTTTTGCCCTAAATGGGTGTTTTTTTTAATAGCAGAATAGAACAATAGTATCTAAAGGGAGTATCTCACATTGACATATGCAGCAAAGGCTGCAAAATTAAGATTTTATATTATTGCAGTATTTCATGCTTGGATTTGAATGTCACAAAAGCACATATGCTGTGCTGGTGCACTGAGCTTGCATAAAATGGCCGCCGCCGCCCACCTAACTAACAGATTGATAAAAGTTATTTTTCTCTGTCACAGGGCTCAGAGCAGGGTAAATAGATTGTGCACTGCACCCACAAAACTAAATCTATGTAGATCGCTGAGTTAACAAGCACTTCAGATTAAAGATTCTTTCCTATTCTCTCCCTCACAGCAGCAGCATCCTCTCCCTACACTAGTAAGAGCAGAGTGACATGCAGCGCTACGTGACTCTAGCTTATATAGAGGCTGGGTCACATGCTGCACTGGCCAATCACAGCCATGCCATTAGTAGGCATGGCTGTGATGGCTTCTAAGGGCACAGAGTTAAACACTGCTCTGCAGCCTTTCAAAAAGCGCCAATAAATCGCCGAACACCGAACACGAACTTTAACTGAAATGTTTCAGTTTGGGTCCGGGGTCCAAAAATCCTAAAGTTTGGTACGAACCAGGGGCCAGATTTATCATTAGCTCAGGTCAGAATAATGGAGTGAAAAAATCCCTAAAAAAGTCCCAAACGCTAAAGCTGCGCACAAATTTGCGACTTTTTTCTGCTCTGCACTATGCTCGCCAGTTTTCTGAAAGTGGGCGTGTTTTCTTATGTAAATGAATCTCTAGACAGATTTACTAAAGTTGCAAAAAAATCGCAATTTCACTCCAGTGAGGACCATGCTTATCTTATGAGACTTTTTAATAGAACATGCGACTTTTTCATAAAAACGTGCGACTTTTTCGTAAAGATGTGCGACTTTTGTAAAGCTGCTTACTGACGGATAAACTGCTACCGTCAAACCACATCTATTACAGTCTTAAAGGGCCGATCATAAATCTGACTTGGCTAAAACTGACTTTAGCCATATGTGAAAGTGGAGTGAGCTGTCAGAGTAATGATAAATCTGGCCCCAGAACTTTACAGTTCGGGCTCGCTCAACCCTAGACACTTCTTGTGAACTTTTTGGGACTGCTACAGAATGCTTTCACTATTTTGGTGATGTTTGGTCACCTCTTTAGTCACAAGCACACCACTGGCGTAAATACAGCTGTGCTGCTTTATTTTCTGTTATACATATATGATTCTGCATTCACAATAGCTTATCTTCACTTAGCCCATGGTGACTGCTGCAAAGAATGCTTATAAATACTATTTACAACACCTCAGACAAGATGGCTGCGCCCATAATCCTATTAAAAAAATAAACTAAAATACACACTGATTACAAAAACGGATGGATGTCACTATCTGTTTTTAACAGACAGAAAAAAAATCTAGGTTACACATTCCAATTTCTCACAATGCAAATGCAACACTACGTCATAGCATGTTAGAAAAAGGGAGAGTGTAGGAGACTGATGAACTACCGACTCAAGTGGCAGTGCACCAATATTCAAGTAGTGGCCACATGATAGAGTGGAGAGGGTGGCAGCAGTGGCAGTAACAGTGACAATAGTGGCCCAGTGATAGAGTGGGGAGGATGGCAGCAGCAGCAGTGGCAGTAACACTGACAGGAGTGGCCCCATGACAGAGTGGGGAGGGTGGCAGCAGCAGTGGCAGATCACAGTAGTAGCAGAACCCAACAACTGCAGTGTGATTGCCAGGGCCAGTGGTATGCATATCCTTGTAAAAATGTAACATCCCCTTTGTAGGAATGGCAGTAGAGGCAGCAGACGAGCTGCATCGGCTGGGTGACAGCATCAGAATGGTGGCAGCAGCAGGTGGCCATAAGTAACGACCTATTTTGCATAATATTTCATTGTGTCAGCACACTACAGTATGGCCATTAGTGGCAAAATTATTTATTCTGTTGCATCAGGCACTGGTGTCTAGAAATCCTGGTTGATCTACTCCTGATTCATCTTTATAAAGGTAAGTCTCTAAACACTTTGGGAGAAAGGTTTAGTTCTCTTAGGGGTAACTATTCCCCACCACCACATTGAACACTCTCTCTGATGCCACACTACTGCCTGGGTAGGAAAGAATGCCCAAAGCAAACTCGGCCAGTTGCGGCCACACTTTAAGTTTTCATGCATGTCCAGAGGTTCTTGGATCGTGGGTGACAAGGTGCAGTCCAAGTATGCCACCACCTGCTGGTTATGGTTCTGCTGCATGTCCCCCTGCTGCTGCTAAGTGGTTTCTTTAGAAGGCGTCTGAAGAAAACTGCTCATCAGAGACTCCAGACTTCACTGGCTGCTTATGGAGCTGGTGGCCTAAAGGAGTCCACAACAGACCTCTCCTTCAAGTCTGGTCTGGCCTGTAACTGCTGACTACAAAGGAGGAATCCACGGCACACCACTGGTCCTTTTTTGAAGATGCTTTTAATACAAAATGTTTAATTCTACATAATTTTGATCCATCCAGAAAAAAATGTCAATATGTCAGGCCATAAAAGAAACCCCAATGTTTCAGTCAGGTAACAACTTTCTCAAGGGATCTGAAAGGAATATAAAGCAATATCTTATGGAATATTCTGGATTTCAGAATGATAATAATGATAAGAAAAAGAAAAAAGAGAAAACATGAAAGTAAGCGGAAGATGCTACGGTGTGTGTGTGTGTATATATATATATACAGACTGAATCAGCAATCAGCAATTTTTCCAGTAAAAATAATTTAGCGTACTGAAGAAAAAGGAAGGGAATGCCTGGTGCAACATTCCCTTTCCATATAAATCCAACACTGTAACAGGTTACATACAATTATACACTGTATAATTGGGTATACGTAAGGACTGTTTAGAGGAGGCAGGGAGAAGGGAGGGTCACTAGAACAACAAGGGTGATCATATAGGAAATAAAAGAACAGAGTG
This sequence comes from Bufo bufo, assembly GCF_905171765.1. Classification (NCBI taxonomy): domain Eukaryota; kingdom Metazoa; phylum Chordata; class Amphibia; order Anura; family Bufonidae; genus Bufo; species Bufo bufo. The sequence goes on from NC_053390.1 coordinate 185,557,920, forward strand.
CATAGATATAAATCTGTATAGTATGATCAAGTATATTCTTGTGCATCATTGCTAGAAAGTATATGTAGAGAAATGAATAAGCAAAAAGAGAGCCATGGTGGGAGGCACTGGTGGGAAGAAGGCAGTAAGAGGAGGCATGGAGGGGAAGTAGAGGGTACATACCTGTGGCCACATGTTAGAGTGCATATTCTGACGCCAGTTCAAGTGTGCTGCCTTTACATAGGGGTAAGAATCTACCATCTCTCAGGAGGTGACGCTTCATGCGTCTGACGTCGTCAGGTCTAGATGCGTGTGCATGCGCATAGTGCATGGTGAGGCTGGTAAGGGCAAATGCTATGCCTTTGATGTGTTGAAAGGTTCTTCGGTGTGAAGTTATAGTATGGAAGGGATACTAATATGTAAAGCATAAATAAACATAGTGATAGGGGGAGTCAATAGAGGATGTGAAGAAAATAGATAGTTAATACATGGCTGTACCTGATATACAGAAAGGGGGATAAGGGTTATATAAAACAAAAGTGTAAATATGCGTTAGAGATAAGTAAAAGATGAAATAATGGATAGAATAGTTCAGAGAGGGATGGAAATAATTGAAGGGATAAATAGTATGGAGAGTAAGATGATTAGTCAAGAAAATGATTATGCGGGGTAGAGAAGTTGAAGGGAAAGGGAGGAAAGGGAAGGGGTTGGAGGAGGGGCAAAATCTCACGCATGGGATCTAGATCTCTATGGACCATAGTCCGGACTATCGAATCTGAAATAGGAAGAGTGTTATGTCAGATTTATCCTGGAATAAAAATAACATTGATCAATGTTACAGAAAAAATCACTAGGTCCATTAAATATTACAGAAGAAATCACATTCCCTGTTAAGTCCCTTAGGTGATAAAATTGACAATGTGTCCAGACAATGTATCCAGAAGGACTCCGGTTGTCGTAATAACAATGTCCGATTTCCGCCCCTACGTGGGGTCGAAACTTGTTCCAAGACTTGGAATCGCAAAGAGGAGATCTGATTGTTACGTTCTTTAAAGTGAGCAGGGATTTGTAACAGTAATTGATTTGTTCTAATAGTGGATTTATGTTTGGAGATTTTATCTCTTATATGTTGGGTGGTTTAACCAATGTAGATGATTCCCCGGTGGCTTTTGATAAGATAGACAACATGGGTAGAGTCATATGTGATATATGCTTTAATAGAATACTTTGTGCTTGTGTGTGGATGTGTAATTGTATTGCCCTTAATTAAGCTGGAACATTAGGCGCAGTGGAGGCAGGGGACGGTGCCAAATTTGGAAGAGTTTAGAAACCTTTGGCGAGGGATCTTGGAGAGGGGACCTATATCTGCCCGGACGAGTTGATCCGTAATGTTTTTTGACTGTTTATTACAGGTTAACGGTGGAGTTTGGAATTCCTGTATATCGGGGTATGCATGGGAAAGTATGTGCCACTGTTGTCTAATAGTATTTTGTATCTTGGGTACAAGGGGATGGTAAGGCAGGATACATGAAATCCTTTTGAGTGTATCTGTTTGTGTTTCATTGACTCGTGTTGGTCTATCCTCCTGTTGGGTAAGATGTTCTGGATATCCTCTCTGCCTGAATTTCAATGTCATCTCCTCCATTCTCTTCCTTCTTGTGGAAGGATTGGAGACAATCCTTTCCACTAGTGTTAATTGTGAGTGTGGTAATGGTAGTTTTGTCGCTTTGGGATGGTTACTGGTATAGTGTAAGAGGCTGCTTCTGTCTGTGGGTTTGCTATATAGATCAAACTTAATGTTTCCATCCATGTCTTTGAGGAGTACAAGAGTGTCCAGAAAACTTATTGTGTTCATGTCTGTCTGTATGGTAAATACCAATTCCGGGTATATATTGTCCAGGTACTGATGGAAAAGAGGGGCACTGGATCTGGGGCCTCCCCAAAGGCAAAAAATATCATGAATGAATCGTAGCCATATTTTGGCATGTTGTTTAAACGATGGATGTGGGTATACAAATTCCTCCTCGAAATTAATCATGTATGCATTTGCATAAGGAGGGGCCACATTGGCCCCCATAGCTGTCCTCTATTTCTGCGCGTAATATTTGTCACCGAAGAGAGAGAAATTCTCATGTAGGACTAGAGATAGTAGTGATAAATAGAATTCCTGTTGTTGGGTATTAAGTGAGGGGTGAGTGGTGAGAAGTCGTGCTGTGGCTCTCATGCACTTGTCATTGTTTAAGTTTAGAGATGAAATCAATGGTATTGAGTAGAAAAAAGCGTGAGGTTTTAATGAGTGGAGTAAGTATCTGATCCAGGTATATAGAAAGAAGAGATAGTATGGATTCTGTCAAGGCCACTATGGGCTGAGATATCGCAGCTATACAGAGGGACAAAATCTATTGGAAAAACTAATTGCAACTGGTATGATATACAAGCTGCCCCCCAAAAAACAGTTTGAGGCAGGAGTGTGATATATCTATAATATAATTTATATATAGTGTATTTGTATTGTGCAGTATTTGTGTGCGTTTCTGCTGAGATATCACAGCTATACAGAGGGACAAACGCTATTGGAACAACTAATTGCAACTGGTGTGATATACCAGTTGCCCCCCCAAAAAACTGATTGAGTCAGGGGTGTGATATTCCTATAATATACTTTCTATATAGTGCATTTTTATTGTGTAGCAGTTGTGTGCGGTTCTGCTGAGATACCATAGCTATACAGATGGACAAACGCAATTGGAATAACTAATTGCAACTGGTGTGATATAACTGTTGCCCCAAAATATTCTGATTAAAGGTTTGATATACCTGCTTCCAGTAAATACTGCTCCTCTATAGGGACTTTGTCACAGGGTCATTTTGAAAATGACAGGCAGAGGAAGAGGCAGGCCATTCCGCAGGGGTGGTAGGGGTCGGGCAGGTGCACCAGGCCGGAGCCTAAGTGGGAAGTTGGAGAAGGTGTGTGCAATTACATCAAAGGACGCACCAGAGTTGGTTGAGTGGCTCACTCAGCCTTCCGCTTCTAGACCTTCCTCATCCTCTGTATCAGCATCCTCCTCACTCTCTGCTGTGTGCACCCCCAAGAGAGGAAGAGGAGGGGAGTGGGAGCAACGCCGTCAGAACCCACAAAGCCACACTCCCGGCGCTCCACGTCCTGCTTCTTCTCCTTCTCCTCTCTCCTCCCATTTGTCCTCCACTCCACCTTCCACCATGCCGTTGTTGCGTTCATCTGGCAAAAGGCAGGCTTCCGTGGCCCAAATGTTCGAACGTAAAAAGTTGATGACGCCAGATAACCCTCTTGCGCAACCGCTGACCGTCGGCTTGTCGGAACTGTTAGCCTGCAAACTACTGCCATATCAACTGGTGGACTCGGAGGCCTTTAGAAAATTTGTGGCCATTGGCACACAGCAATGGAAGGTCCCCGGAAGGAAATATTTCTCACAGAAAGGCATCCCAGAGCTATATGGCCATGTTCAGAGGTAAGTGAATGTATCTCTGGCAAACAGTGTCTGACCACAAACAAGTGGTTTAGCAAACTTGGGCAGGGAAGGTACATAACTTTTACTGCCCACTGGGTGAACCATCTGACGGCTGTCAATCATGCAACCCGTGGCACGTTTGGATTTGGTGTTACCGCCACGGATTGCATGCAGGCCTGCCTCTTCTTCTCCGACTCCTACTCCATCCTCTGTCTCCTCATCGGCTGACTCCTTTTCAACTTCTACTGCCTCTTCCCCTGCACCCCCCAGCTCCCCAGAACCTATTTGACATGCCAGGTGAGACGTTGCCATGCTGTGCTGCGCCTGTTGTGCCTAGAAGCCAAGAGCCACATCGGTCCTGCACTGCTTTCAGCTCTGCAGTCACAGGCCGATCAGTGGCTAACCCCGCTCAATTTGACAGTAGGTAAAGTGGTGTGTAACAACGCTGCTGAGCGCGCTGAAACAGGGCAAAATGACACTCATGCCGTGCATGGCACAAGTCCTGAACTTAGTCGTGCAGCGATTCATTGCCAAATACCCCGGGGTCCAGGATGTCTTGCAGCAGGCCAGGAAAATCTCTGGCCATTTTAGAAGATCTTACATGGCCATGGCTCACCTTGCTGATGTTCAGCAGAGGTGCCACTTGCCAGTCAGACGTCTGATTTGTGACTGCCCGACGCACTGTAACTCTACGTGCCGTTAATGACTACCTGTACGAACTCTGCGGCAAGACAGGTTCTGGGGAGCTTGTTTTTCTTTCACAACGCCAGTGGCTGCTCATGCGTGACGCATGCAGACTTCTGCAGCCATTTGATGAGATAACCAAACTGGTAAGTCGCAGCCAGGGCACCATCAGTGACATAGTATGTTACACCTTCTTTCTGGAGCTTGCATTGCGTCGTTTCATTGATCAAGCCGTCGAGGAGCAGGAAGATGAGGAAGTCGCAATGCTGAATAAATTTTCAGGGCGGGCTACTCCATCTGAGACAAGTCAGCAGGAGTCTGAAGAGAAGTCAGAAGAGGGTGGTGCCTGGTTGGGAGGAGGAGGAGCAAGAAGAGCAGGCTTTAAACTTTTCTGGGATCCCTGGTGTTGTCCGTGGATGGTGTGAGGAGACCGAGGACGACATTATCCTGGACAATGAGCAGGAGCCAGGCCGCTCCACTGCTTCCAATTTAGTGCAAATGGGGGCCTTCATGCTCCAGTGTTTGAAGAGGGACCCCCGCATAAAAAGCATAAAGGGCAAGGACCAGTACTGTTGACAATGTACTTAGACCCCCGGTACAAACACAAAATGGCGGACATGTTACCAGCATCACAGAGGGATGTCAGAATGCAGCATTTACAGGCCTTGCTGTGAGAGATGCTGCATTATCTTTTGGGGGCACTGGCAGAGGAATTTCCACCCACAGAGAAACAGTTGCGAGCACCAATCCTACAGCGCATGCAAGAAGAGGGCGGTTTGAAGATGTGTTGGTCACTTCGGATATGAGATCAATCTTGCAGACAACCCAACGACAGCTGACCTCCGGATCCAGCCTCAGGCAACGCCTAGACCGACAACATTGGGTTAACGGCCGATGTGGACGCTCTGAGAAGCGAGGAACCCCTTGACTACAATGTGTGCAGGCTTGACCTGTGGCCAGAGCTGGCACAATTTTTCATGGAACTCTTGGCATACCCCTCGGCGAGTGTCCTGTACGAAAGGACGTTCAGCACAGCATGGGGGTTCATGACCGATAAGCGCACTCGCCTCGCTCATGACAGTGTGGACTACCTCACATTTCTAAAAATGAATGAGGCATGGATCTCGGAGGAATTAAACACATGTGACGAGTAAACCACGTTTAATTGAATTTCCTCATGACAGACCACCTAGAACAAATAATGGTCACGGTCATATGTAAATAAAGCGCTACAAAAGGCCTTTTCTGTCCGGTGAATGCCAAATGTTTGGGACCTCGGAGGAATTCAACACCTGTGACGACCACGTGTTATCGAATTTCAAACATAATAGCCATGTTTTTAATCCAATTTTATATTTTGTGTTCTTTTAAACATATGCATTTGACATTTATTTGTACTAGCCTGCAGTAAAATTGATATCCAATGACCGTCTAATATACCTCCTGCCATATAATCACTTGATCTTTTATGTACGATTAAAGCATAATTTTTGAGGCCTATAGTCTACTGGCCTGCAGTAAAATTGATATCCAATGACCGTCTAATATACCTCCAGCCACATAATCACTTGATGTTTTCTGTCCGGTGAATGATTAATTTTTGGAGCCTGTAGTCCACTGGCCTGCAGTAAAATTGATATCCATTGACCGTCTAATATACCTCCAGCCACATAATCACTTGATTTTTTATGTACGACAAATGCATAATTTTTGGGGCCTGTAATTTAACTGGCCAACAGTAAAATTGTTATACAGTGACCGCCTAATATACCTCCAGCCACATAATCACTTGATCTTTTCTGTACGGTGAATGCCTAATAGAGATGTCGCGAACATAAAATTTTCCGTTCGCGAACGTGAATTTTCGCAAATATTCGCGAATGGGCCGCCATAGACTTCAATAGGCAGGCGAATTTTAAAACCCACACGGACTCTTTCTGGCTACAATAGTGATGAAAAAGTTGTTTCAAGGGGACTAACACCTGGACTGTGGCATGCCGGAGGGGGATCCATGGCAAAACTCCCATGGAATATTACGTAGTTGACGCAGAGTCGTGTTTTAGGGCATAAATCGCCTAACATTCCTAAATTGTTTGGAATAAACGTGCTTTAAAACATCCAGTGTGTGTATACCATCAGGTATGATGTTGTATCGATCAGGTAGTGCAAGAGTTACGCCCGCTTCACAGTGACAGACCAAACTCTGACAGACCAAACTCCCCGTTTAACGCACCGCAAACAACCGCAAACAGTCCATTTGCACAACCGCAAACTCCCCATTTGCACAAGGTTGGATACCAAGCTAGCCATGTCCCGTTCCTTGTCCTCACTGACGTCATTGAAGGTCTCTTCCTCCACCCAGCCACGTACAACACCAAGGGTCCCCGAAAGGTGACAACAAGCCACCTGGGACGCCTGCTGTGGTTGGTCTTCCACCTCCTCAAAGCCACCTTCCTCCTCTGACTCCTCTTCTTCAGATTCCTCTCTCTGCGTTGCCGCAGGTTCAGCAATCGACGACTACAAGGCTGCTTCTGGTGGTGATGGTGACCACAACTCTTCCTCTTCATGCTCATCTACAGCCTGATCCAGCACTCTTTGCAGGCCATGCTCCAGAAAAAATGCATATGGGATGAGGTCGATGATGTTGCCTTGGGTTTGACTGACCAGGTTTGTCACCTCCGCAAAAGGACGCATGAGCCTACAGCCATTGTGCATGAGCCAAAAAATACCCAGCTCCGCAGAGGCTGTCCTCTTTTTTTTTTTTATTTAAAAAAATCTGTTCTTACCAGTTTAATCTCTGTTCTGTTCCCTATCAGGGGCCGGTGTATGGAATAGATTTTAGGAACCGGGAGATGGAAAAAGATGCTTGGTCGGTCCTCTTACTTCCAATTTGGGGCACTGCGCGTGCGCCGTGTAATGTACTGTGCAATCCCAATATGAGTGGTATGTTAAGTAGTACTATTCCTATCAGGGGACGTGTATCGAATAGATTTTAGACAACCGCAAAGAGTTGTCAATAGTTGACACACTCATGACATAAATTTTATTCCTCTATGCGTCAATCTTGGTGTAGTGATGACTGTGCTCGTGCGCACGTTTGGGAGATTGCAGGCGATGGGGGTTTTTCAAAGCCTATGGTCATGCTGAGGTAGTTCAGTGACAGTTAAGTGACCCAGAAAACAATGATTCTGCAGTGTGGGCCCATTGTTGGCCTAGTAGGCTTTAATGATCACCTTAGATGATCACAAAGAAAATTTATGTTTTTTCTATGCAAAATTATCCAGCCGATCGCTTTTGGTCTGTTCACAATGAAGCAACGACCTTATCATCTGGGGTGTGCCAACATTGCCATTGCCAACACACTCATAGAGGTGATCGCTTCATTGTGATACGCAAGCCTCTTCACCACAACAAGGTAACGTTCACGAAGGGGAATTGACACATGTATGTGCCTTTTTTTTTGTTTTGTTTTTGCAGCCACAGTGCTGCACCAGAGGCCAGAAAAATTAGGCATGTACACATGCCAGAAAAATTAGGTATTGTTGCAGCCGCTGCCAGAAAAATTGATATTTTCCAGGCAGAAAGTGCACTAAAACATTGTGGCTTGAACCCTAGTTGGTGGCGGATAAGTCATGCAAGTCATCCGGCATGCAGACATAAAATACAGCAGTGTGTGGACCATTTTTAGCCCAAGGCAGCTCATCTCATCAGGCCTTTTTCAGTCAAATGTATTGCCCACTGTCAGTCCCTTCGGGATCCATGCCTCATTCATCTTAATAAAGGTGAGGTAATCTAGACTTTTTTGACCTAGGCGACTTCTCTTCTCAGTGACAATACCTCCTGCTGCACTGAAGGTCCTTTCTGACAGGACACTTGAAGCAGGACAGGCCAGAATTTCTATCGCAAATTGGGATAGCTCAGGCCACAGGTCAAGCCTGCACACCCAGTAGTCAAGGGGTTCATCGCTCCTCAGAGTGTCGATATCTGCAGTTAAGGCGAGGTAGTCTGCTACCTGTTGGTCGAGTCGTTCTCTGAGGGTGGACCCCGAAGGGCTGTGGCGATGCGTAGGACTTAAAAAGCTCTGCATGTCCTCCATCAACAACACGTCTATAAAGCGTCCTGTCCTTGCCGGCGTGGTCGTGGTAGGAGGAGGAATACTTTCACCTCTTCCCCTGTTAGATTCCCGTTGTGCTGTGACATCACCCTTATACGCTGTGTAAAGCATACTTTTTAATTTATTTTGGAACTGCTGTATCCTTTCCAACTTCCGGTAATTCGGTAACATTTCAGGCACTTTCTGCTTATACCGGGGGTCTAGTAACGTGGCCACCCAGTACAGGTCGTTCTCCTTCAGCCTTTTTATACGAGGGTCCCTCAACAGGCACGACAGCATGAAAGACCCCATTTGCACAAGATTGGATGCCGAGCTACTCATGTCCCATTCCTCGTCCTCACTGATCTCACTGAAGGTCTGTTCTTCCCCCCAGCCACGTACAACACCACGGGTATCAGATAGGTGACAACGAGCACCCTGGGATAGCTGCTGTGGTTGGTCTTCCTCCTCCTCCTCAAAGCCACATTCCTCCTCTGACTCCTCTTCCTCCGACTCCTCTTCCAGGGTTGCCGCAGGTCCAGCAAGTGATGCTGATACAGCTGTTTCTGGTGGTGATGGTGACCACAACTCTTCCTCTTCACGCTCATCTACGGCCTGATCCAGCACTCTTTGCAGGGCACGCTCCAGGAAGAAAACAAATGGGATGATGTCGCTGATGGTGCCTAAAGTGCGACTGACTAGGTTTGTCACCTCCTCAAAAGGACACATGAGCCTACAGGCATTGTGCATGAGCGTCCAGTAACGTGGCAAAAAAATTCCCAGCTCCGCAGAGTCTGTCCTAGCACCCCGGTCATACAAATACTCTTTGACGGCTTTTTCTTGTTGGAGCAGGCGGTCGAGCATTAGGAGTGTTGAATTCCAACGTGTCGGGCTGTCGCAAATCAAGCGCCTCACTGGCATGTTGTTTCGCCGCTGGATATCTGAAAAGTGTGCCATGGCCGTGTAGGAACGCCTGAAATGGCCACACACCTTCCTGGCCTGCTTGAGGACGTCCTGTAAGCCTGGGTACTTATGCACAAAGTGTTGTACAATCAGATTCAACACATGTGCCATGCACGGCACATGTGTCAACTTGCCCAAATTCAATGCCGCCAACAAATTGCTTCCATTGTCACACACCACTTTTCCGATCTCCAGTTGGTGCGGAGTCAGCCACTGATCCACCTGTGCGTTCAGGGCGGACAGGAGTGCTGGTCCGGTGTGACTCTCTGCTTTCAGGCAAGTCAACCCCAAGACGGCGTGACACTGTCGTATCCAGGATGTGGAATAGCCCCTGGGGAGCTGGGGGGGTGCAGTTGATGTGGAGCAAGACGCAGCAGCAGAAGAGGACTCAGCCGAGGAGGTTATCGAAGATGATGGAGTAGGAGGAGGTGGCAGCAGGCCTGCCTGCAAGTTGTGGCGGTGTCACCAACTCCACTGCAGAGCCACGCATTACATGCTTGGCAGCCGTCAGCAGGTTTACCCAATGCGCAGTGCAGGTTATATACCTGCCCTGACCGTGCTTTGCAGACCAGGTATCAGTGGTCAGATGGACCCTTGCCCCAACACTGTGTGCCAGACATGCCATGACTTCCTTTTGCACAATAGAGTACAGGTTGTGGATTGCCTTTTGTGAAAAGAAATTTCAGCCGGGTACTTTCCACTGCGGTGTCCCAATAGCTACAAATTTTTTGAAGGCCTCAGACTCCACCAGCTTGTATAGTAAAAGCTGGCGGGCTAAGAGTTCCGACAAGCCAGCTGTCAGACGCTGGGCAAGGGGGTGACTCTGTGACATTGGCTTCTTACACTCAAACATGTCCTTGACAGACACCTGACTGTGGGCAGATGAGCAGGAACTGCCCAAGGCGAGAGACCGAGTGGTGGATGGTTGAGAGGGGGCAAGGAGGACAGCAGTGGTTGACGTGGCTGAAGATGCTGGACCAGGAGGAGGATGGCGGCTTTGTGTTTGTGTGCTGCTTGTACTCATGTGTTGATCCCATAGGCGTTTGTGATTTGAGATCATGTGCCTTCGCAAAGCAGTTGTACCTAGGTGGGTGTTGGACTTCTCACGACTCAGGGGGAGGGTCTGGGAGGGAGGGTCTGCTGCTGATTGGCTGGAATGTTTCTGCTGACTGAGGTACAGGGTCAAAGTTTACTCAATGATGACGAATAGGGGGTGGACCGAACATCGCATATGTTCGCCCGCCGCGGCGAACAAGCTATGTTCGCCGGGAACTGTTTGCCGGCGAATAGTTCGGGACATCTCTAATGCCTAATTGTTGGGGCCTCGGAGGAATTCAACACCTGTGACGACTACGTGTTGTCGAATTAAACCTATTATCATTTGGGGTTTATACAATAGGGGGATTTCACTTTAATCAAATTTTAAACATATGTATTCGACATTTATTTGTACTGGCCTGCAATAAAATCGATATCCAATGACCGTCTAATATACCTCCAACCACATAATCACTTGTTCTTTTCTGTACATTGAATGAATAATTTTTGGGGACTGTACTCCACTGGCCTGATGTAAAATTGTTATCCAATGACCGTCTAATATACCTCCAGCCACCTAATCACTTGATGTTTTCTCTCTGTTGACACTCTGCGCCAACTACGTAATTTTCCATGGGAGTTTTGCCATGGATCCCCCTCCGGCATGCCACAGTCCAGGTGTTAGTCCCCTTGAAGCAACTTTTCAATCACTATTGTGGCCAGAAAGAGTCCCTGTAGGTTTTAAAATTCGCCTGTCTATTGAAGTCTATGGCGGTTCGCCCGTTCGCGAACATTCGCGAAAATTCTCGAACGGAAAATTTTATGTTTGCGACATCTCTATTTATCACCTGCACAAACCACAGTGTTACAGAAAGGCCTATCTTTTCTTACCAATCCCTGCTCACTTTGAAGAACGTAACATCTCAATTTGAAGAACGTAACCATCAGATCTCCTCTTTGCGTTTTTAAGTCTTGGAACAAGTTTCTACCCCACGTAGGGGCAGAAATCAGACATTGTTATTACGACAAAGGGAGTCCTTCTGGATACATCGTTTGGACTCATTATCACCTAAGGGACTTAACAGGGAATGCGATTTCTTCTGTAATATTTACAGGACTTAATGAATAATGTGCCTTTTCCTGAAATAAAAAAATTTCTGCAACATTCATCAATGTTATTTTTATTCCAGGATAAATCTGACATAACACTTTATTTCAGATTTGAATAGTCCGGACCATGGTCCATAGCAATCTAGATCTCATGGGTGAGATCTAGATCCCTCTTACTGCCTTCTTCCCTCCAGTGCCTCCCACCATGGCTCTCTTCTTGCCTATTCATTTCTCTACATATACCTTCAATCAATAATGCACAATCATATACTTGATCATACTATACCGATTTATATTTATGCTCTCTGTGCTTTTATTTCCTACGTTATCACCCTCATTGTTCTAGTGACCCTCCCTTCTTCCTGCCTCCTCTAAACAATCCTTATGCATACCCAATTATACAGTGTATAATTGTATGTAACCTGTTACAGTGTTTGACTTGTATGCAAAGAGCACGTTACACCAGGCATTCCTTTCCTTTTTCTTCAGTACTCTAAATTATCTATACTGGAAATTAGAGCAATATTTGATTGCTGATTCAGTATATACCTTAGCATCTTCCGTTTACTTGCATGTTTTCTCTTTTTTTCTTTTTCTTATCATTATTATCATTCTGCAATCCAGAATATTCCATAAGATATTGCTTTATAGTCATTTCAGATCCCTTGAGAAAGGTCGTTACCTGACCAAAACGTTGGGGTTTCTTTTATGGCCTCACATATTGAGATTTTTTCTGGATGGAACAAAATTATGTAGAATTAAACATTTTGTATTAAAAGCATCTTTTAAAAAGGACCAGTGGTGTGCCATGGATTCCTCCTTTGTAATAATTTGACATAAGTCCTCTACGAGCACCCATGCCAAGGGTGTGCAGATCTCATCCCTTCCCAGTGCAACTGCTGACTGTCCTAACAAAGGCTATCATTACTTGGCTAGCAGAAGGAGCAGGTAGAGAGGCAGGTTGAGGACAGGTGAGGGAACAGAGGCAGTTCCTGGACCATGCAAACTAAGCGTGGTGTCAGAAGAACCCAATGATTCCTGGCTGTGTGTATCTGTTGTCACTTGAGGTGTGGTTGAAGTGCAAGTCAACCGTTCCAGTACAGCTGGATTGTTGGTCAAAATACAACCACTGGATGACAGTGGCATCTCTAGCTTGTTTCTGCTACTGACATCACCCATTATTCTGCTGCTACTTGTGCTGGCTATAAAACTCAGAGAGGAAATGCACCAAACAGAAATGCTACTGACTATACTGGGAAGTCATACATGCAGGTATTAAAAGCTGAGACTTTCGCCAATATGTTCCAGTCAGGAAGATATCGGAGCCCATCAATGCACCACGTCACGGTCACTCAGCATGGCAAAGGGTCCTAGCCGCTACTCTAACTATGGTGTGAACATGGTCTGGGGGTGATATAATTCAGCACACAGCCAAGCCTCCACACAAAGGCCCAGCATGAATACTGTGGTAGTACAATGTGAATGAGGCCAGGCCGTGAGCCACACCTATGCCAGACCATGTGATGGAAGTTACCAGGTGCAACAGAGTGTCCAAACACACTCAAATCTAACAAGACAAAAACACAGAAATGAAGTGGCAATTCTGGAGGAGCTGCTCAGCCCCTGACACTGTGGCGTGTCTTTTATTGGGGGAGCAGCCCCACCGCATGTGGACCGCAATAATCGACTAACCCCAGCAAAATATGCATACAATGGAGGACGTCGACGCGGTCCACATGCACCACAAGAGCAAACTACACAGAATGTAGCAAATAAACATATGAAACACAGAGAGGAAATGCACCAAACAGAAATGCTACTGACTATACTGGGAAGTCATACATGCAGGTATTAAAAGCTGAGACTTTCGCCAATATGTTCCAGTCAGGAAGATATCGGAGCCCATCAATGCACCACGTCACGGTCACTCAGCATGGCAAAGGGTCCTAGCCGCTACTCTAACTATGGTGTGAACATGGTCTGGGGGTGATATAATTCAGCACACAGCCAAGCCTCCACACAAAGGCCCAGCATGAATACTGTGGTAGTACAATGTGAATGAGGCCAGGCCGTGAGCCACACCTATGCCAGACCATGTGATGGAAGTTACCAGGTGCAGCAGAGTGTCCAAACACACTCAAATCTAACAAGACAAAAACACAGAAATGAAGTGGCAATTCTGGAGGAGCTGCTCAGCCCCTGACACTGTGGCGTGTCTTTTATTGGGGGAGCAGCCCCACCGGATGTGGACCGCAATAATCGACTAACCCCAGCAAAATATGCATACAATGGAGGACGTCGACGCGGTCCACATGCACCACAAGAGCAAACTACACAGAATGTAGCAAATAAACATATGAAACACAGAGAGGAAATGCACCAAACAGAAATGCTACTGACTATACTGGGAAGTCATACATGCAGGTATTAAAAGCTGAGACTTTCGCCAATATGTTCCAGTCAGGAAGATATCGGAGCCCATCAATGCACCACGTCACGGTCACTCAGCATGGCAAAGGGTCCTAGCCGCTACTCTAACTATGGTGTGAACATGGTCTGGGGGTGATATAATTCAGCACACAGCCAAGCCTCCACACAAAGGCCCAGCATGAATACTGTGGTAGTACAATGTGAATGAGGCCAGGCCGTGAGCCACACCTATGCCAGACCATGTGATGGAAGTTACCAGGTGCAACAGAGTGTCCAAACACACTCAAATCTAACAAGACAAAAACACAGAAATGAAGTGGCAATTCTGGAGGAGCTGCTCAGCCCCTGACACTGTGGCGTGTCTTTTATTGGGGGAGCAGCCCCACCGCATGTGGACCGCAATAATCGACTAACCCCAGCAAAATATGCATACAATGGAGGACGTCGACGCGGTCCACATGCACCACAAGAGCAAACTACACAGAATGTAGCAAATAAACATATGAAACACAGAGAGGAAATGCACCAAACAGAAATGCTACTGACTATACTGGGAAGTCATACATGCAGGTATTAAAAGCTGAGACTTTCGCCAATATGTTCCAGTCAGGAAGATATCGGAGCCCATCAATGCACCACGTCACGGTCACTCAGCATGGCAAAGGGTCCTAGCCGCTACTCTAACTATGGTGTGAACATGGTCTGGGGGTGATATAATTCAGCACACAGCCAAGCCTCCACACAAAGGCCCAGCATGAATACTGTGGTAGTACAATGTGAATGAGGCCAGGCCGTGAGCCACACCTATGCCAGACCATGTGATGGAAGTTACCAGGTGCAACAGAGTGTCCAAACACACTCAAATCTAACAAGACAAAAACACAGAAATGAAGTGGCAATTCTGGAGGAGCTGCTCAGCCCCTGACACTGTGGCGTGTCTTATATTGGGGGAGCAGCCCCACCGCATGTGGACCGCAATAATAGACTAACCCCAGCAAAATATGCATACAATGGAGGACGTCGACGCGGTCCACATGCACCACAAGAGCAAACTACACAGAATGTAGCAAATAAACATATGAAACACAGAGAGGAAATGCACCAAACAGAAATGCTACTGACTATACTGGGAAGTCATACATGCAGGTATTAAAAGCTGAGACTTTCGCCAATATGTTCCAGTCAGGAAGATATCGGAGCCCATCAATGCACCACGTCACGGTCACTCAGCATGGCAAAGGGTCCTAGCCGCTACTCTAACTATGGTGTGAACATGGTCTGGGGGTGATATAATTCAGCACACAGCCAAGCCTCCACACAAAGGCCCAGCATGAATACTGTGGTAGTACAATGTGAATGAGGCCAGGCCGTGAGCCACACCTATGCCAGACCATGTGATGGAAGTTACCAGGTGCAACAGAGTGTCCAAACACACTCAAATCTAACAAGACAAAAACACAGAAATGAAGTGGCAATTCTGGAGGAGCTGCTCAGCCCCTGACACTGTGGCGTGTCTTTTATTGGGGGAGCAGCCCCACCGCATGTGGACCGCAATAATCGACTAACCCCAGCAAAATATGCATACAATGGAGGACGTCGACGCGGTCCACATGCACCACAAGAGCAAACTACACAGAATGTAGCAAATAAACATATGAAACACAGAGAGGAAATGCACCAAACAGAAATGCTACTGACTATACTGGGAAGTCATACATGCAGGTATTAAAAGCTGAGACTTTCGCCAATATGTTCCAGTCAGGAAGATATCGGAGCCCATCAATGCACCACGTCACGGTCACTCAGCATGGCAAAGGGTCCTAGCCGCTACTCTAACTATGGTGTGAACATGGTCTGGGGGTGATATAATTCAGCACACAGCCAAGCCTCCACACAAAGGCCCAGCATGAATACTGTGGTAGTACAATGTGAATGAGGCCAGGCCGTGAGCCACACCTATGCCAGACCATGTGATGGAAGTTACCAGGTGCAGCAGAGTGTCCAAACACACTCAAATCTAACAAGACAAAAACACAGAAATGAAGTGGCAATTCTGGAGGAGCTGCTCAGCCCCTGACACTGTGGCGTGTCTTTTATTGGGGGAGCAGCCCCACCGCATGTGGACCGCAATAATCGACTAACCCCAGCAAAATATGCATACAATGGAGGACGTCGACGCGGTCCACATGCACCACAAGAGCAAACTACACAGAATGTAGCAAATAAACATATGAAACACAGAGAGGAAATGCACCAAACAGAAATGCTACTGACTATACTGGGAAGTCATACATGCAGGTATTAAAAGCTGAGACTTTCGCCAATATGTTCCAGTCAGGAAGATATCGGAGCCCATCAATGCACCACGTCACGGTCACTCAGCATGGCAAAGGGTCCTAGCCGCTACTCTAACTATGGTGTGAACATGGTCTGGGGGTGATATAATTCAGCACACAGCCAAGCCTCCACACAAAGGCCCAGCATGAATACTGTGGTAGTACAATGTGAATGAGGCCAGGCCGTGAGCCACACCTATGCCAGACCATGTGATGGAAGTTACCAGGTGCAACAGAGTGTCCAAACACACTCAAATCTAACAAGACAAAAACACAGAAATGAAGTGGCAATTCTGGAGGAGCTGCTCAGCCCCTGACACTGTGGCGTGTCTTTTATTGGGGGAGCAGCCCCACCGCATGTGGACCGCAATAATCGACTAACCCCAGCAAAATATGCATACAATGGAGGACGTCGACGCGGTCCACATGCACCACAAGAGCAAACTACACAGAATGTAGCAAATAAACATATGAAACACAGAGAGGAAATGCACCAAACAGAAATGCTACTGACTATACTGGGAAGTCATACATGCAGGTATTAAAAGCTGAGACTTTCGCCAATATGTTCCAGTCAGGAAGATATCGGAGCCCATCAATGCACCACGTCACGGTCACTCAGCATGGCAAAGGGTCCTAGCCGCTACTCTAACTATGGTGTGAACATGGTCTGGGGGTGATATAATTCAGCACACAGCCAAGCCTCCACACAAAGGCCCAGCATGAATACTGTGGTAGTACAATGTGAATGAGGCCAGGCCGTGAGCCACACCTATGCCAGACCATGTGATGGAAGTTACCAGGTGCAACAGAGTGTCCAAACACACTCAAATCTAACAAGACAAAAACACAGAAATGAAGTGGCAATTCTGGAGGAGCTGCTCAGCCCCTGACACTGTGGCGTGTCTTATATTGGGGGAGCAGCCCCACCGCATGTGGACCGCAATAATCGACTAACCCCAGCAAAATATGCATACAATGGAGGACGTCGACGCGGTCCACATGCACCACAAGAGCAAACTACACAGAATGTAGCAAATAAACATATGAAACACAGAGAGGAAATGCACCAAACAGAAATGCTACTGACTATACTGGGAAGTCATACATGCAGGTATTAAAAGCTGAGACTTTCGCCAATATGTTCCAGTCAGGAAGATATCGGAGCCCATCAATGCACCACGTCACGGTCACTCAGCATGGCAAAGGGTCCTAGCCGCTACTCTAACTATGGTGTGAACATGGTCTGGGGGTGATATAATTCAGCACACAGCCAAGCCTCCACACAAAGGCCCAGCATGAATACTGTGGTAGTACAATGTGAATGAGGCCAGGCCGTGAGCCACACCTATGCCAGACCATGTGATGGAAGTTACCAGGTGCAACAGAGTGTCCAAACACACTCAAATCTAACAAGACAAAAACACAGAAATGAAGTGGCAATTCTGGAGGAGCTGCTCAGCCCCTGACACTGTGGCGTGTCTTTTATTGGGGGAGCAGCCCCACCGCATGTGGACCGCAATAATCGACTAACCCCAGCAAAATATGCATACAATGGAGGACGTCGACGCGGTCCACATGCACCACAAGAGCAAACTACACAGAATGTAGCAAATAAACATATGAAACACAGAGAGGAAATGCACCAAACAGAAATGCTACTGACTATACTGGGAAGTCATACATGCAGGTATTAAAAGCTGAGACTTTCGCCAATATGTTCCAGTCAGGAAGATATCGGAGCCCATCAATGCACCACGTCACGGTCACTCAGCATGGCAAAGGGTCCTAGCCGCTACTCTAACTATGGTGTGAACATGGTCTGGGGGTGATATAATTCAGCACACAGCCAAGCCTCCACACAAAGGCCCAGCATGAATACTGTGGTAGTACAATGTGAATGAGGCCAGGCCGTGAGCCACACCTATGCCAGACCATGTGATGGAAGTTACCAGGTGCAACAGAGTGTCCAAACACACTCAAATCTAACAAGACAAAAACACAGAAATGAAGTGGCAATTCTGGAGGAGCTGCTCAGCCCCTGACACTGTGGCGTGTCTTATATTGGGGGAGCAGCCCCACCGCATGTGGACCGCAATAATAGACTAACCCCAGCAAAATATGCATACAATGGAGGACGTCGACGCGGTCCACATGCACCACAAGAGCAAACTACACAGAATGTAGCAAATAAACATATGAAACACAGAGAGGAAATGCACCAAACAGAAATGCTACTGACTATACTGGGAAGTCATACATGCAGGTATTAAAAGCTGAGACTTTCGCCAATATGTTCCAGTCAGGAAGATATCGGAGCCCATCAATGCACCACGTCACGGTCACTCAGCATGGCAAAGGGTCCTAGCCGCTACTCTAACTATGGTGTGAACATGGTCTGGGGGTGATATAATTCAGCACACAGCCAAGCCTCCACACAAAGGCCCAGCATGAATACTGTGGTAGTACAATGTGAATGAGGCCAGGCCGTGAGCCACACCTATGCCAGACCATGTGATGGAAGTTACCAGGTGCAACAGAGTGTCCAAACACACTCAAATCTAACAAGACAAAAACACAGAAATGAAGTGGCAATTCTGGAGGAGCTGCTCAGCCCCTGACACTGTGGCGTGTCTTTTATTGGGGGAGCAGCCCCACCGCATGTGGACCGCAATAATCGACTAACCCCAGCAAAATATGCATACAATGGAGGACGTCGACGCGGTCCACATGCACCACAAGAGCAAACTACACAGAATGTAGCAAATAAACATATGAAACACAGAGAGGAAATGCACCAAACAGAAATGCTACTGACTATACTGGGAAGTCATACATGCAGGTATTAAAAGCTGAGACTTTCGCCAATATGTTCCAGTCAGGAAGATATCGGAGCCCATCAATGCACCACGTCACGGTCACTCAGCATGGCAAAGGGTCCTAGCCGCTACTCTAACTATGGTGTGAACATGGTCTGGGGGTGATATAATTCAGCACACAGCCAAGCCTCCACACAAAGGCCCAGCATGAATACTGTGGTAGTACAATGTGAATGAGGCCAGGCCGTGAGCCACACCTATGCCAGACCATGTGATGGAAGTTACCAGGTGCAACAGAGTGTCCAAACACACTCAAATCTAACAAGACAAAAACACAGAAATGAAGTGGCAATTCTGGAGGAGCTGCTCAGCCCCTGACACTGTGGCGTGTCTTATATTGGGGGAGCAGCCCCACCGCATGTGGACCGCAATAATCGACTAACCCCAGCAAAATATGCATACAATGGAGGACGTCGACGCGGTCCACATGCACCACAAGAGCAAACTACACAGAATGTAGCAAATAAACATATGAAACACAGAGAGGAAATGCACCAAACAGAAATGCTACTGACTATACTGGGAAGTCATACATGCAGGTATTAAAAGCTGAGACTTTCGCCAATATGTTCCAGTCAGGAAGATATCGGAGCCCATCAATGCACCACGTCACGGTCACTCAGCATGGCAAAGGGTCCTAGCCGCTACTCTAACTATGGTGTGAATGTGGACCGCGTCGACGTCCTCCATTGTATGCATATTTTGCTGGGGTTAGTCGATTATTGCGGTCCACATGCGGTGGGGCTGCTCCCCCAATAAAAGACACGCCACAGTGTCAGGGGCTGAGCAGCTCCTCCAGAATTGCCACTTCATTTCTGTGTTTTTGTCTTGTTAGATTTGAGTGTGTTTGGACACTCTGTTGCACCTGGTAACTTCCATCACATGGTCTGGCATAGGTGTGGCTCACGGCCTGGCCTCATTCACATTGTACTACCACAGTATTCATGCTGGGCCTTTGTGTGGAGGCTTGGCTGTGTGCTGAATTATATCACCCCCAGACCATGTTCACACCATAGTTAGAGTAGCGGCTAGGACCCTTTGCCATGCTGAGTGACCGTGACGTGGTGCATTGATGGGCTCCGATATCTTCCTGACTGGAACATATTGGCGAAAGTCTCAGCTTTTAATACCTGCATGTATGACTTCCCAGTATAGTCAGTAGCATTTCTGTTTGGTGCATTTCCTCTCTGTGTTTCATATGTTTATTTGCTACATTCTGTGTAGTTTGCTCTTGTGGTGCATGTGGACCGCGTCGACGTCCTCCATTGTATGCATATTTTGCTGGGGTTAGTCGATTATTGCGGTCCACATGCGGTGGGGCTGCTCCCCCAATAAAAGACACGCCACAGTGTCAGGGGCTGAGCAGCTCCTCCAGAATTGCCACTTCATTTCTGTGTTTTTGTCTTGTTAGATTTGAGTGTGTTTGGACACTCTGTTGCACCTGGTAACTTCCATCACATGGTCTGGCATAGGTGTGGCTCACGGCCTGGCCTCATTCACATTGTACTACCACAGTATTCATGCTGGGCCTTTGTGTGGAGGCTTGGCTGTGTGCTGAATTATATCACCCCCAGACCATGTTCACACCATAGTTAGAGTAGCGGCTAGGACCCTTTGCCATGCTGAGTGACCGTGACGTGGTGCATTGATGGGCTCCGATATCTTCCTGACTGGAACATATTGGCGAAAGTCTCAGCTTTTAATACCTGCATGTATGACTTCCCAGTATAGTCAGTAGCATTTCTGTTTGGTGCATTTCCTCTCTGTGTTTCATATGTTTATTTGCTACATTCTGTGTAGTTTGCTCTTGTGGTGCATGTGGACCGCGTCGACGTCCTCCATTGTATGCATATTTTGCTGGGGTTAGTCGATTATTGCGGTCCACATCCGGTGGGGCTGCTCCCCCAATAAAAGACACGCCACAGTGTCAGGGGCTGAGCAGCTCCTCCAGAATTGCCACTTCATTTCTGTGTTTTTGTCTTGTTAGATTTGAGTGTGTTTGGACACTCTGCTGCACCTGGTAACTTCCATCACATGGTCTGGCATAGGTGTGGCTCACGGCCTGGCCTCATTCACATTGTACTACCACAGTATTCATGCTGGGCCTTTGTGTGGAGGCTTGGCTGTGTGCTGAATTATATCACCCCCAGACCATGTTCACACCATAGTTAGAGTAGCGGCTAGGACCCTTTGCCATGCTGAGTGACCGTGACGTGGTGCATTGATGGGCTCCGATATCTTCCTGACTGGAACATATTGGCGAAAGTCTCAGCTTTTAATACCTGCATGTATGACTTCCCAGTATAGTCAGTAGCATTTCTGTTTGGTGCATTTCCTCTCTGTGTTTCATATGTTTATTTGCTACATTCTGTGTAGTTTGCTCTTGTGGTGCATGTGGACCGCGTCGACGTCCTCCATTGTATGCATATTTTGCTGGGGTTAGTCGATTATTGCGGTCCACATGCGGTGGGGCTGCTCCCCCAATAAAAGACACGCCACAGTGTCAGGGGCTGAGCAGCTCCTCCAGAATTGCCACTTCATTTCTGTGTTTTTGTCTTGTTAGATTTGAGTGTGTTTGGACACTCTGTTGCACCTGGTAACTTCCATCACATGGTCTGGCATAGGTGTGGCTCACGGCCTGGCCTCATTCACATTGTACTACCACAGTATTCATGCTGGGCCTTTGTGTGGAGGCTTGGCTGTGTGCTGAATTATATCACCCCCAGACCATGTTCAAACCATAGTTAGAGTAGCGGCTAGGACCCTTTGCCATGCTGAGTGACCGTGACGTGGTGCATTGATGGGCTCCGATATCTTCCTGACTGGAACATATTGGCGAAAGTCTCAGCTTTTAATACCTGCATGTATGACTTCCCAGTATAGTCAGTAGCATTTCTGTTTGGTGCATTTCCTCTCTGTGTTTCAAATGTTTATTTGCTACATTCTGTGTAGTTTGCTCTTGTGGTGCATGTGGACCGCGTCGACGTCCTCCATTGTATGCATATTTTGCTGGGGTTAGTCGATTATTGCGGTCCACATGCGGTGGGGCTGCTCCCCCAATAAAAGACACGCCACAGTGTCAGGGGCTGAGCAGCTCCTCCAGAATTGCCACTTCATTTCTGTGTTTTTGTGCTGGCTATAGCAACATTTTTGTCACTGCTCTTTGGAGGGCCAGGCTGTTGGTCTGTTGGCCATTGTGTACAGTAACTGAATCACCAAAATAACAAATTAACTCTGAATGTCGGTGCACTAGAACGTGATGCACACTGCAATAGATTACACCTGCCTTTAATACTGAGGCATGCTAACTGTATCATTAAAATAATGTATTAACTCTGAATGTCAGTGCACTAGAAAGTGATGCACATGGTGATATATTACACCTTCATTTAATACTGAGGCATGCTAACTGTATCACTAAAATAACGAGTTAACTCTGAATGTGGCTGCACTAAATCGTGATATACACGGTAATATATTACACCTGCTTTTAATACTGAGGCACACTAACTATATCACTAAAATAACAAATTAACTCTAAATGTTGGTGCACTAGAAAGTGATGCACATGGTAATACACTCTCCCTGCATTCTCCCTCTCCAATATTCTTCTATTAAATGTTTTCAGCAACACTGTCACTAGTGCATGAGCGCTTGCCACATCTCTCCCCATGCTCAGCTCATAAGACCATGGCGGAGACCACGCAGGATGAGGGTTTTATAGGGCTGTGACATCACAGTGGATGGATACCTGCGGATTGGCTTGCTGCACTGAATTATGGGTGATCTTGTATTCCCGGGCTTCTTAGTTTCACTTTGTAACACGTGCAGCCAACATTTTAGGAAACACTCATTCATTACAACAAAGCGTGAGGAAATTCGGATTAATTGCGAAGCAACGATTTTCTAAACTTCAGACCAAATTCCATTTTGAATGCTTTGCTTCCCTCATCACTATTAAGGATAGGTCATCTATATCCTGATCCTGGAAAACCACTTTGATGTGCACCTCCATGTTAAGCTTTTCACAGTTATGTCCAGGGATATGTATACAGACTTCACAAAGCTGAAGAATGGAGGGAGAATATAAGAGGATGGTACTGATTGTATCACAGAGAAGATCTTCTGTTATTGAGTAGGTCAGGAAGAAAACTGATCTGTTTTATAACAGTGGGGACATGCAGAGAGCAGCAGCCCTGCTCTGTTATTTGGTGTAGCTGAGAGTCTCTGGGTATGGAAACCACCAGACAAGAAGCTTTATGTAAACATGTAGGGCATTGCAGGAAATGCTATTTAACTGGAAGCAATCGGCAAGCTATTGCAGAACTGGCACACTTCAGTTAAAGCATATTTTACATAATGTTAATAGTATTAAAATTGTAGTTTACTTAGATTTGCAAATCCCCGATGCACAGTATAGGGCAGGGATAAGAGACCTCCGGCTCTCCAGATGTTCTGAAACTACAACTCCCAGAATGCGCCATTCTCTCCTATGGGAGTTGTGAGAACAGCAGAGCATGTTTGCATGCTGGGAGTTGTAGTTTCACAGCAGCGGGAGTGCAGAAGGTTGCTGATCCCTGGTATAGGGCATAACTATTAAATCGGTGGGGGTCCTACTGCTGTGACCCCCACCGATCACGAGATCTTATTCCCCATAACCCCTGTAGCCCCCTTGAAATGAACGGAGCAGCTGGTTGGGAATGTGCGTGGCTGCTTCATTAATTTCTATGGAAATTCCCATAGAAATGAATGGAGCGAAAAAACTCATCTGCGACTTGCCGTTCCATTCACTTCATGGAGGCAGCAGGGGGTACAGTTTCCCCCACAAATCTAATAGTTATCCCCTATCTTGTGGATAAGGTATAACTTAGGGCGGGTTTGCATTTACGTTATGGATTTCCTTTATAGGGTTCCATTATAACAGAGCTATAATGGAATATAACAGAATTTTAGAACGGAATGCAAAATAAAATCCTTTAAGAAGCATTCCATTTTGCTCCATCCTAAAATTCCGTTATATATTCCAATATAACTCTATTATAATGGAACCCTATAACGGAATTCCATAACGTGAATGCAAACTCGTCCTTAATCTAATCGGAATACCACTTAAAGCTGCCCTAATGATGTATGAAATGTTGTATATAATCGAAAATACACTTTAAATAGAAAAGTATTTTGCATGGGGTTTCCATTTATTTTTTTGGAATATTTCAAACAATGATAAATATGTTGTCTACATAGGTTTCTTTTCTACGTGTCTATGAAACATCTATTTGTCATTATATCACAGCAGTCAATCACTGTATGCAGTAAACTGCAAACTGTAGACATCTCTAACATTAATGTTACATTTTTATTAATCCTACAAACAATTTCTAAGAAAAATATTCAAGCTAGTAATCATTTTCAATTTCCTCCAGACCATAATTTGAAGAATTAATGGACTTTGCTATGCTACCTGAAAACCATTCCAAGACTTGCTAAGACTCCATATGGTACACTGATGAGCTTACATTTCTTGCTAAGTGCTTCCCTATCTGAAAACAAGAGCAAAGCTCAAACAAAGTGAGTCATCTGTTTTTTTTTGTGGGTTTTTTTGCCTTTGCATTCACTGCATGAGAAAATGTGGAGGTGTTAATTACAAGAATTTCACTGAGTCCTGACTAATAACAGTGTGTAAACAAATGAATGTCATACCCAGATACAGAAAAGCTTTTACTAATAAGGTAAAACTAGCAATTAGAGCTGACAGTAAAGTAATACCAGGATACTGTGCCAGCAAAAATATCCTTTAATGCAGCTCTTACTTACTGGAAAAAAAAAGCATTCTGCTTCTTCTCGGCCAGATGGAAAGGAAGGAGCTTCCAGTCATTCATTCAAAATGAATTAATTGCAAATTGGTGAGCAAGCACAGAAGCTTAAATCTCTTTTGTATAAATGCACTGACCCTTTTTCTCAAAGGAAAATACACTTAGTTTCTCATTCCCTGACCTTGAAATAATAACTGAGTTCCTAAGAGAAGGAAAATGTCACTGATCATATAACATTTTGTAATGTCTTTGAAATAGCATTTACCTTGGTTAAATCCTGACCTGTTTCCTGTTCACATTATTATTTTTTTTTATCTCAATTGTTTATCCAGGTTTAGATTTATTTTTAGTGTATATTTATAATCTACTTTCTGTGGCTCTTTTCAAAGCTACGTTTACATTTCTATTTTTAAATATTGTTATTCTGTCACAAGAACAAAGTCATAATTTGCAGGGAATGTTGGCGTGAATATTAAAAGGCAATTAAGTCAATCAATTTTTTTTTTTTAGCATAGCTCTACAGACTGTGACATTTGCTACTGAAGATGTCATGCTACAAAGTATCTGTGTAGTTCCAATGGATTATCAATTTATATCAGGAATATAACATATTCATTCAAAGTAAACAGTAAGTACACAAATAGCCTAAATATATAAGAGCAGCATGTTACAAGAACAGGTCCATTTGACAAAAAGTCTCATGGCACAACCAAAATATTGCACTGCTTGTTTATAAGGAAAGGTTTATTTGTGCCCTCCCCCACTCCTTAGTGATTGATGGCCGCTGAGCATCTACATGTATATATGGTGACTAGAAATGAGCGAATTTTAAAAAAATTTGATTCGGCCAGTTCACCGATTAAAAAAAATAATAATTAGCTCCGAATAGAATTTGCGGCAAATCACAGTAAAAAGCGGCTATTTCCTGGCTGCAGAGAGCCTTTATAGTGGTGTAGAACACTGTGGATTTTCTGGCTGCAGAGAGCCTTTATAGTGGTGTAGAACACTGTGCATTGCAGTAACATGCATAGGGAGTCTGCTGTGGTAGTGAAATAATACTGTGAGTCAGTATGAAATGCAGATGAAAGGCGTGGCTCTTACAATCACTGCACACTTCACTTATTTGGGCAGTCACGGGGCCAAAACTGACCAAATAACTCAAGTATGAACACAGCCTTACAGGTTGATGTTAGTGCCAAGAAGAAGAGCACTCCTTTTACACCGTTATTAGCTGATTCCACATAGATGTCTACAGAACCTGTTATATTAAACGCTTATGCAAGTAGAGCCCCCCGACAGAGTGGAGTGGGTGTCAGCAGTAAGTTTGTGTTGATGTCACTGATCATTTTGCCCTTCCTCTAATCTGTCAGAACAGTAACTCCCAAAAAACAGGTCCTGTCTGTTGAGCATCCGCCTTCACTCGGTCAGCATTTGGTCAGTAATCCATCAGCATTGCTAATGCCCCAATTTTTTTTTTCACATTACCACACAATGGCAAATACTTTTTTTGTGCCACTAATTCACACAAAAAAGGGCTTTAGAACATATAACTGCACCGCTGAACAGCAAATATATTTTTCTTTTGCCACTAATACACAACAAAAAGGGCTTTAGAACATATAACTGCACCGCTGAACGGCAAATAAAAAAAAATTTGTGCCACTAATACACACCAAAAAGGGCTGTAATTTTCACACTTCACCGCACAATGGTTAATAAGCCCTTTTTTCGTACTAATACAAGCCAACTGGAGTAAATCTAGTCTCTGCTTAATAGATGAGAAAGATCCTGCAGATATAACGCCCCTGTCGCGTTTAAAGGTAGTTGATTGTTTTGTCTATTTGGGGATTATGGTACACAGAGACCCCAGACAGTTCTGTTGGCTCAATGTAGTCCCCACTATGGAGTATATCACTCGTAAACTGGAAGCTTGGGAAAATTTGCCACTGACATTAATAGCTAAAACAAATATGATAAAAATGGCCTTGTTGCCGAAACTTCTATATCTTTACAGAACAGCTCCCATAAAGATCCCCCATATCCACTTAGTTTCTCTAGATAGGATTTTCTCCCCCTTTTTGTGGAAGCATCAGTCCCCTCTCATTGCTAGGAAATCTTTGAAAGCCTTATATAATCAGGGAAGGTTGAGACTACCAGACATGTATGTGCACTACATCGCTGCCCAATTAAAGGGGTTGTTCGGGATCAAACTTATTTTTTTTAAAACATCTTACTCACCTTTAGTAGCCAAGTCTATGTTCCCAAGGTGGTTTGAGGTATCTTTTACACTGGAGCATGGCTCCTACAACCCTGAAGACAGTGGCGTAGGGATCGCCATAGCAGCCATAGCAATGGCTATGGGGCCCTACGCCACTGGGGGCCCGCCGCCGACTGAGGATTAAAAAAATAAAAATCAAATTCATGTGGCCAGCGGGCCGGCCGTGGTGCTGTGATAGGGGGCGGATAGGGGGCAGTCGGACTCGGAGCTGGAGGGCGGAGGTAGAGAGGCAGTCTGGGAGGTGATTGGCCGGAAGTGGAGGAGGCGGAGTCGCAGACTTGGAGCGGCACTTTCAAGAATAGGAAGCTGCGTGCGAGGTGAGCTGCTGGAGTGTGGGTGGGTCAAGTGCCGGGGCCCACTGCTCCTAGGGGGGCCCACTGTGCCAGCTCACTCCTGCAGCTGCATATGATCGGTCCCAAATGTCGCTGCCTGCATGTCCCGGCTTATGATAAGCCCGGCCATGCAGGCAGTGTGCTGCAGCCTCTCATTCACTGACTGTGCGATGCTGCCTCCTGGCTCCGCCTCCTCACACAGCCAGGGAAAAGAGCTCGGGAGCCTTGAGAGAGAGACACTTGCAGGAGGAGGGGCCGGGTCCCAGGAAAATAACCCTATCATTGCCTCCTCCTTCTGCAGTCCTCCTGACATGCCCCACGTTCTTCTGTGATCACCAGAGGGTGACCAGTTTAGCTGCTCCTGCCTTTCTACCATCCCTGCAGAGTTGTTTCCTGTCCTGCTTGCTGCTGGCCTGTCTTCAAGCTAGTAAGGTCCTTTTTTTTCTTTTTTTTCCTTCTTTTGTCCAGTTGTTTAATTTTAACCCCTTGAGGCTCAGCCATGTCACAGTGACTGAGCTTTTTCCATTAGCCAAATAGTGAGTCTCAGCCAGCACCACTCCCCTCCCATGATGTCCCATTTACTTCTAATTAGGACACGCTGTAAGATTTAGCATGGAGAAGTAGTACTTGTCATGCTAAATCTTTAGAGCGTGTCCTTAGTAGGTGTTGTCAGTAGTTACTGTCACTCAGCGCTGCTGTCACCACCAAGTATCGCTAGTCACACGACCGTAATTCTGGGTCCGCCTCCGTAATTTCAATAGGGCTGCAAAAGATGCGGACCGCAACAGTTGTCAGTGTTCCCTGTACAGAGAGAGAAGGGGGCCCGTATAGAAAGGATCAATATGAGGCTTCGTTCACATCACCGTTCAGCCATTCCGTTCTCCTGCTCAGTTTAGGAGCAGGAGAACGGAAAGGACGGATTCGGAACATAACGGAGCCTACGGATCCCATAGACTATAATAAAGTCTGTTAGGTTTCCGCTCAGAAGATGAATTTGGAGCAGAAACAAAAGTAGTGCATGCAAGACTTTTGTCTCCGCTTCAAAAATCTTCTTCTGAGCGAACACCTAACGGACCACATTATAGTCTATGGGGTCCTTAGGATCGGTTCGGCTCAGTTATGTGCCGAATCCGTCCTTTCCGTTCCCCTAGTCCTACATGGAGCAGGGGAACGGAAATGCTAAACTGTGATGTGAAAGAAGCCTGAGTTGTCACTGGGTTTTCACCGCTGTCTCAGGCGGCTGCCTGCATGGCACAGCTTATGAGAAGCCAGGCCATGCAGGCAGTGTTGTGCTCCACTCACTATGCGGTGCTGAGCGGTGAGCCTGCCCCATACACAGCAGGTCCTGTGACGATCTCGCCATCGTATAAGTGTCTGTCCATATGTATGTCCCTGTCCCTGTGTGGGTGTGTGTCTGTCACCTGTGTCTGTGTGTCTCTCCCTGTGTGTCACCATCACCATGCCCACAGTGTTCCTATGTCTTGACACAGCTGCATCAGACGTTCTGTGCGGGGGAAGAAGAAGATGGAAGAGGAGGCAGCGCCGCCATCATGGAGTCCGTGGGAGAGACACAGGGAGGCACACTAAGGATGCAGGTAACACTACCACATGATCTACACTAGTGTTATCTGTGGTTTTTACATAGGACTGCAGGTAACACTACCACATTATCTACACTAGTGTTATCTGTGGTTTTTACATAGGACTGCAGGTAACACTACCACATTATCTACACTAGTGTTATCTGTGGTTTTTACATAGGACTGCAGGTAACACTACCACATGATCTACACTAGTGTTATCTGTGGTTTTACATAGGACTGCAGGTAACACTACCACGTTATCTACACTAGTGTTATCTGTGGTTTTTACATAGGACTGCAGGTAACACTACCACATTATCAGCTCTAGTGTTATCTGTAGTTTTACATAGGACTGCAGGTAACACTACTACATTTTCTGTACTCAGATAGCCAGTACTGTGTTATCTGTGTTGTTACATAGGGCTGCAGGTGATATCTACTACATTATCTATACTCAGAGAGTTATCACTATGAGACCGGTAAAAATGTGAAAATAAATACAAGACGGATCCGTTCTTGCAATGCATTTGTGAGACGGATCCTCATCTGGATCCGTCTCACAAATGCTTTCAGTCACATCAAAATCAGCGGATCCGGCGGGCAGTTCCGATGACGGAACTGCCCGCCGGATCACACTGCTGCAAGTGTGAAAGTAGCCTAGGTGGCTGTTTCTTCGCCAAAATGCCATTAACCATTACCACACCACACAAATAAATAAATAAATAATGCAGCTGTGCGAGCAGGTATATGTGTGAATAGGGAAGATGCTGAGATCCGGCTGTACCTCAAGCCTGGCAGGCACAGCTGCATTATTTAAAGGGGGGGGGGGGGGGCCCATAATTTTTTTTTGCTACGGGGCCCAGTCATTTATAGCTACGCCCCTGCCTGAAGACATTGTTTACATATCTGTTTATCTGTTCCTTCACTTCCTGCCGCACTGCATTGTGGGTCCCAGTGCAGGGCCGCATCTGCTGATTTCTCCTGTCTAACATCATGTCCCTGCACCCGCCCCCTCATACATATTCATGCATCCTGCACAGCCTCCTCTCCTCCTTCGATCCGCCCCCTTATACATATTCATCCTCCTGGCTTATATTCCCCCCCTCCATATGTACGCCCATAAACTCCTCATTGCTCTATCTGTGGCATCTGTCATGTGCTCAGTGTTTGCAGAGCTTAGAGACAATCGGACACAGTCACACTGTAAGGGGCACGCTCCCACATGCATCCATAAACATACCAGACACCGCCACACTGTAAGGGGCACGCTCCCACATGCACCCATAAACATACCAGACACCGTCACACTGTAAGGGGCACGCTCCCACATGCATACATAAACATACCGGACACAATCACACTGTAAGGGGCATGCTCCCATCTATATATATGTATATTTCAAGGTAAACCTTATATATTGACCTGGCAATCAGTTAAAACCGATGTATAACCACAGGAAAGTGAAATGCACGCACTGCAACTCCAAAAGGAGAATGTGCAAAAAAGATTCATTCCAAAACACAAGTACGGGGCTAAAAAAATTATTTTAAACTAGACAAAAGCAGCCTCATTACATAAATAGGATTATCCGTTTATTTCAAATCAACAAAAAAAAAAAGCAGACTGATTACACTATTATTACCTTATCTTTCAACTGAGCCATTGTTTTATTATCTTTTTTTTTTTTACACAATCAACATGCCATTGTCTAAATGCAATATATGCAATTAGCACGGCAATGTAATCCTGTGGTGAAAGGAATTCCTCCTTTCTAAAGCCTTCTGCCCCATTAGCAAGTAATTCCAATGGGAGGAGTTTTCTATGCTAACAAGCATAGTAATCCTCCTCCCTTCATTGTAATGCTGAAGGACCGGTGACGTCACCGACTGGGGGCGGGGCTTAGCGCGATGCCGGCCGGACAAGTTACCGCCCCTCCAAACTCTCTGCATAATTATCTAGACTGCCAGTGACTTCACCGGGCTCCCTGAGCAGAGGAAGAGGAAGCTTTGCTCGCCTGCCAGGGACCCGGTACGTCACTGAAGATAAGAAAAGACTCACTTCCGGCCATAATCAGTTACCTGATTATGAATTTTGGCTTCAAAGGGGTTTGAAGTACCTCACTCAATTGTACAGTTGCAAGAAAAAGTATGTGAACCCTTTGGAATTATATGGATTTCTGCACAAATTGGTCATAAAATGTGATCTGATCTTCATCTAAGTCACAACAATAGACAATCACAGTCTGCTTAAACTAATAACACACAAAGAATTAAATATTATCATGTTTTTATTGAACACACCATGTAAAAAATCACAGTGCAGGTGGAAAAAGTATGTGCACCCCTAGACTAATGACATCTCCAAAAGCTAATTGGAGTGAGGTGTCAGCCAACTAGAGTCCAATCAATGAGATGAGATTGGAGGTGTTGGTTACAGCTGCCCTGCCCTATAAAAAACACACACTTTGCACAAGAGCACCTGGATGTTCCACAGCAGTACTGGCAAAATATTCTGTGGACAGATGAAACCAAAGTTGAGTTGTTTGGAAGAAACACACAACACTATGTGTGGAGAAAAAGAGGCACAGCACACCAACATCAAAACCTCATCCCAACTGTGAAGTATGGTGGTGGGGGCATCATGGTTTGGGGCTGCTTTGCTGCGTCAGGGCCTGGACGGATTGCTGTCATCGAAAAAATGAATTCCCAAGTTTATCAAGACATTTTGCAGGAGAACTTAAGGCCATCTGTCCACCAGCTGAAGCTCAACAGAAGATGGATGTTGCAACAGGACAACGACCCAAAGCATAGAAGTAAATCAACAACCGAATGGCTTAAACAGAAGAAAATACGCCTTCTGGAGTGGCCCAGTCAGAGTCCTGGCCTCAACCCGATTGAGATGCTGTGGCATGACCTCAAGAAAGCGATTCACACCAGACATCCCAAGAATATTGCTGAACTGAAACAGTTCTGTAAAGAGGAATGGTCAAGAATTACTCCTGACCGTTGTGCAAGTCTGATCTGCAACTACAGGAAACGTTTGGTTGAAGGTATTGCTGCCAAAGGAAGTTCAACCAGTTATTAAATCCAAGGGTTCACATACTTTTTCCACCTGCACTCTGAATGTTTACATGGTGTGTTCAATAAAAACATCGTAACATTTAATTCTTTGAGTGTTATTATTTTAAGCAGACTGTGATTGTCTATTGTTGTGACTTAGATGAAGATCAGATCACATTTTATGACCAATTTGTGCAGAAATCCATATCATTCCAAAGGGTTCACATACTTTTTCTTGCAACTTTATGTGGATGTGGTCTTCTGTTCATTTGAGAGCCTTAGCAGGGAATACAAATCGCCTCATACATGTTTCTATCGGTACCTCCAGCTGAGGCACGCCTGTGAGGCCCAATTTAAATCCTTATCCTTATGTCTGAAATGTGGCCCCATTTAATCTGTGGCTCGGTTGAAACAACCATATAAACCTATTTCATCATTTCATGCTGAAATTATGAAAATGCAGGATTCGCCGCTCTGTCGCTCCTTCGAGCGTTGGAGGGTTGATATCCCAGATCTGGAGGCGTCTCACCTGGAGGAACTGAGCTCTATCTGGAAGAGCACGGTAATAAGCGCTCGTGATCAGCTCATTCAACTTAAGTGGATACACAGGGTTTATCTCACTCCAGTCCATCTGCATAATATGCGTAGGCTCCCAGACCCTTCTTGTATCAGGTGTGGAGAACCGAGAGGATCCTTGTACCATATGGTATGGTCTTGTCCTGCTGTGCGGGGGTACTGGAGTGAGATTTGTGATTTTATCTCCTCAAAGTTGGGGCTCCCGGGGATACTCTCTCCTATAGTCTGTCTGTTGGGATTAGTGTCGGATGTAGTTCCTACCAAATATGGAAGGAAGTTTCTCTGTTTACTTATGTTCTATGGGAGGAAAACAATCCTTTTGAATTGGAAACCACCATAGACCCCTACCCTTGGTTCTTGGATCCAACTGATAAACTCTGACCTGCAGATGTGTAAACTCACTTTTGTAGTGAGGGGGACTCCTGATAGGTTCAATAAGATTTGGGGACTTTGGCTATGTGCTCAGGGTACTGTCTGATCTTATGTGCAAGATTCCGGGACTCCAGGTTGTATGAATGTGTGTGTGGATGGTTGTCTGGTCCTGTACTCGTAAATATGCCATGATGTATTACAGGACTGCTCATTTGTTTAGCAACACAATGTTATCGATTTACTCTTATGTATTTCCCCGTCAGGGATCCTTTTATGAGTACTGGATTTTGGATTTGTTGTCCAGCTGTCTTTGTTTTTGTATCCCTTTGGGATTTGAGAAGTTCTTAAAATTTTAAAATGCTTTCTATAAATAAACACTATAAAAAAATAATAATACAAGCCAAAAAATGCTTTAGAACATATAACTGCACCGCACAATAGAAAATAAGACTTGCATCCCAATAACAAGAACTGTTTGCTGGAATTACAGGGCTGTATAATGGCAATTTGGATCCCCAGTCAGTGCAGCAAGGTGTAATAGGATTGTTCCTATTACCAAGGCTGTAACCTCCCCTACTGAACCATGTTCTACATAAAATCCTGTGGAATAATTCCTCCCTATCCTTTCCCTACACCTTAAATTTCTTTCCCTGAACTTGTAAATATTTTTTTTAGTGTTTCCTAGCACTGTCCCTAGCGCCTACTGACATCTCTCTCTGCACTAAGTACACTGGAAAATGGCAGAATCCAAGATGGCTGAAGCTTTTTATAGGGCTGTGACATCACAGGACTGGCTAGCTGCTGAATGGCTTAATGCATGGCATTATGGGTGATCCCGCCTTCCCATAGTTCCTTGCTCCATATGCTCACAAGTGCAGCAGCCATTTTAGGAAAAAATGTGATTTGTGCGAATCAAATTTTTCCTGAAATTCGGATAGAATTCCACTTCGTCAGCTTCGATTCGCTCATCTCTAATGGTGACAATTACTGGTGAGAAGGACAAGGGAATTTTCATAACTATCAGTTTGTTGTTTTCTTTGCAAGGCTTCATTAGTCAAATGGCAAATCATTTTAAATGCCATTTAGTCTTATTATAGAGTGGACCTTTTCTTGCAAAAAGCTGCCCATAAATAGGGCACTATATTCAGGTGACATGTCTAGGTGATAGGTGCATATGACATTCATGTACGTGGTATGTTTGAAGATCTGAGCCCATTCTATACAGTGTAGGTGCCAGCTGTGATATACTGTCAGGTCCATAAATATTGGGCCATTGACACAATTCTAACATTTTTGGCTCTATACACCACCACAATGGATTTGAAATGAAACTAACAAGATGTGCTTTAACTGCAGACTGTCAGCTTTAATTTGAGGGTATTTACATCCAAATCAGGTGAACATTGTAGGAATTACAACATTTTGCATATGTGCCTCCCACTTGTTAAGGAACCAAAAGTAATGGGACCATTGGCTTCTCAGCTGTTCCATGGCCAGGTGTGTGTTATTCCCTCATTATCCCAATTACAATGAGCAGATAAAAGGTCCAGAGTTCATTTCAAGTGTGCTATTTGCATTTGGACCTGACTGTAGCTGATACCTGCTGTAGCAACTGCGGCATCTAAGTGGTTATCAATAGGGAGAGGGCTCTCTCTGTCCTCCGACTGGCCCTTGTTCCTTATACAATTGAAGGGTGCTGAATGCTCGTTTTGGCTGCTGAGGGCCTAGTGAAGACCTCCAGGTCTGTTAACTTCAAAGTCCCAATAAACCCTACTAAAGGTATAATAGGATAAAGGAAAAATACAAAGCTACTGCAGTGTATTGTATAAGTATAAGTAATCATATGTTTAAATCACATTGGTGAATAAAAAAAAAGTATTTTAGCGCGCTGACGTGATGAAGAGATATTTGGTGAGTTTTCTTCAATTAAGATGTCCTTGAAGGCCCCTCTGCGATCAAATGGATGAGGTATGTATTTTCTTCATCTCCATTTCAGGAAAAATTGATTAGTTACCACGAAGCGCAAGGAAATTTGCCATCATGACGAATCAAATTTTTACTGAAATTTGGATCTAAGTCCACTTCTAACTTCAATTGGCTCCACACTATTTATAATGTACAGTCCATAACTTGGAGACCAGGGAATGGCAGGGAAACTACATACAGAGCTGTATCTCCAGCACTCTGTGTCCTTTTTTAAAAATGTATTAATTTATTTTTTTACAATAGTTGCCTCCCTGTTTCTCCCCACATTTATTGCCCTGGCTCCTATAGTAACTTTTTATTCAGGAAAGTACAAGGACATCATCATGCCAGATTGCATCATGACACATCATAGACAAGCTACAGGCCATAAAAGGTCTCCTGCACATCTAAGCACATATTAGACAAAGATCAAGCCAGAGCTGTACCACTGCATGGCATGATGGGTCTGGATCAATAATTATTATTTAAAATCCCAAAAGGTGATCACACTGGGAGCACATGGTGACGTCATCATGCTCAGCGCAGGTCCTTAGGCAGGGCATTTTCAATCAAGACAGGAGCGGACTGCGTCTGCGCAAGTAAGTGGATGAGGTGAGTGATTTTTCTTTTCATCGTTCTTCCTAAGACAACTTCAGCCACCATATTAGGAAAAATAATTTAATACCCACGAAGTGCGAGGAAATTCATCTTAGTTTAGAACCAAATTTTAGTCACAGCTTATCTACTTCCCCTCTTGGCATAATGACCTCTGCACAAGTCACAAATCATGACTAGAAAACTCTCCCACAGAAGATAGTGAACAGCTTCTATTCCCTGTGGCCTACGTCCATAATACTGCTGTAAAGCATATCTCTAAATGTTGTTAGCAGTTCAGGCAAGATGGTAGCACCCATATTAATATACAGAAAATACAATTAAAAATGTAAAGAATCTGAAAAAAAGCTGGTTAGAGAAAATGAATGCTGTGTGTTTCACTATTTGGTTTTAAATAGAAAAAAGGGAATAATATTATACTATTTTTAATTTTGGATAATTATGGCTATTTGAACAGACTTTAAAGTGTATAGTGCAAAGTCCTACTTTTTCATCAAGAGATATGAAATAGACTGACACTTGCTTGAAATAAGATGGTAGAGGCAGGAAACTACCAAGTTAATGACTTACTTACAAAGATAAAGATCATAATTGTCCTGACTATGTTATTTTCTGCTGTTCTTTACAGTTATAAAACCTGGACAGAAAAGAAGTAGAGCAGGAAAAACATGAATGCTTTAGAAATTTGGCACTGATGAAGACTGTTTTAAAAACATAATGGGATGCATGAAAAAGGAATAAGTAAATGTCTAATCAAATCAGGGCAAAGTTTCCATTTGATGTATAAATGATCTTATATGCATTATCTTAGACATTTTTGTAGGAAAACCAACTTATTGGAGAAGACAAGTACGCTTGGAAAAGTTAAAAGGAAAATTGGAGGATAACTAGCATCAAGATGGAAAGATACATTCATAAGACTGATAACCGTGCTATTGAGAAGTCTGAAAAACAAACAACTGGACATTCTGGGAATACACATATGGTCACCATAAGTTAACATTAACTCGAAACCTCTTAATCATTTATATATTGAATGAGGGGCCTAACTAAATGCTTGAATATAGATGAGTGGAGTAAAGCCCTGTTGAAGCCTTTCCTCAAGCTCTCTTGAGAGATGAGGACAGATTGCAGTACTCTTGCTTTGTTGCTTTGTCAAGAATATCTAGACAGAAAAAATGTACTCAAAGCTTAAGAACAATGACTATCAACATACTGGAGGGTTTATTATGCAGGGACTATTTTCTTTTTTGTTAAAGTATTTTACTTTTACAATAAATGATATGAAATTCTGATTTTGTCTTTCTTTTTTATTTCTAAGTATACTTTAAAATGAATATATTCAGCCAGGATTTCATTTTTATACATAAATGGCTAACACAGTCTATAACACAGCAAAAAGTAATGATACAAATGGAAGTTTAGTTTTACAAAAGTATCTTCAATTAAAATGTCAGATGTTTAGGAAGTAAAGAAAGAGAGTAATTAAATTATCAGCTCACAGTCTAAATTCATTTCTTAGCAAGAATTAAAACAAGATTCTGCCAAAATGGGTAGAAAAAAGACTGGCACTCACTATGTGGTACACATCAAACAACTATTTATTAATTACCCGTCCGCTCACGGTGGAGTGGTCGCAGAAAAGCATATAATCTATAACAACATTGCACTTAATAATCATTAGAAAAACCCTTAAAAAGAGTAAAATACAATAAAATACAATACAATGCTCTGGTGCATGCATGAAAATAGGGTCTCCTGAAGGACTGTATACGATGCAGCACTATCGATTTGCAGTGTGTATCTTAATAAATCATAATGAGGATACTGTCTCTTTAAATAAAATAGAAATTGTAACCAGGTCCATTCATATCAAGCCCAGTGTCCACAGTATAATGGTTCAGTTACTCCAGATCCAAGAAAATCTACAGTCTGCAATGGCTTGCAATAGTGATGTTAGGGGATATAATATCCCTATATGTGGTATTGTCTTCAACAGTCTTTTCGCCGACTTATAATGCGGCCTTCAATAGTTTAATATAGAATCTATTTCAGCGAGATGTCTTCGAAACGCGTTTAGCGTTATATCCCTGTCTACAGCAACATTCTGGATATCATCTAAAAGATTCAGATTATTCTTCATAAGTGGAGCGCTCCATTTGTTCACCTCATCAAAAGCACTTTCTCACAGGAATATCGGAAGTAAGTCTCCAAGTCCCGCGATATTTCTGGGATATCACGTGTTCAAACCAGAGTGCGAGGACGCCGAGAGCGAGCGGTGCAGCGAGCGGTCAAATCCGACGGCTGAAGACGCATCTATAGGGGTAAGCAACATCTCCCTGAAATAGATTCTATATTAAACTATTGAAGGCCGCATTATAAGTCGGCGAAAAGACTGTTGAAGACAATACCACATATAGGGATATTATATCCCCTAACATCACTATTGCAAGCCATTGCAGACTGTAGATTTTCTTGGATCTGGAGTAACTGAACCATTATACTGTGGACACTGGGCTTGATATGAATGGACCTGGTTACAATTTCTATTTTATTTAAAGAGACAGTATCCTCATTATGATTTATTAAGATACACACTGCAAATCGATAGTGCTGCATCGTATACAGTCCTTCAGGAGACCCTATTTTCATGCATGCGTTTCTATTTATATAACCAGAGCATTGTATTGTATTTTATTGTATTTTACTCTTTTTAAGTTTTTTTTTTAATGATTATTAAGTGCAATGTTGTTATAGATTATATGCTTTTCTGCGACCACTCCACCGTGAGCGGACGGGTAATTAATAAATAGTTGTTTGATGTGTACCACATAGTGAGTGCCAGTCGTTTTTCTACCCATTTTATCTTGTACTATTGGACTGTTTGAGTGAGCAGTCCCTCGACTAGAGCAGCCTTACCCTACTGAGGAGGGTGGTGAGCTATCCACTAATTTTTTACATTAAGATTCTGCCAAACCCTAGAGTATATTGTAAAGGTATAATATACAAATAAAAACCAAAATAAATTGAGAATACAAGGGTACATGTTCAAAATCAATGCATTCAAGAAAAGATACCCAACTGTACAGCTAAACGTATTTAATTAAACGGGTTATCTAGAAAAATCTAAATCAAAATAGGTGTAAAAGTTATAGAGGAAAAAGCTGGATCGGAGGAGGACAGAAGAGGTGAGTACTGTTTTTTAAATATTTTATAACCTTTTGTCCTTTTTATTTATTTGTTTTAGAAACCCGATAAAAAAACTTTATTGGTAAAATATTATATAGAAAATATAACAAGTTAAAATTCCATTATTCCATTGAATTGAGAAATAAAACATAGGCCCCTACAGAAAAACAAACAAATAATGGTGGGCCCAGAGCTCAACTGGTCATTGGTGGGGTACCGTAAGGCGCACTGGGTATAACTGTCAAACGTATGGGTGGGTGCCAAAACCGACTAAATGACACAGAGAGACAAAGACAGTTGTCTCACCATTGTTGAAAGTATGTTTCCACAAATGGTGTAGAGCAAAGTGTCACAGGTGGCACCTTACACGGACTAGCGGGTGGCTAGTGAGGATGAACCTCAAGGGGGGGGGTTAAACTAACCCTATCACACCCTACTTGGCCTAGTCCCCCTATAAACTCCTAGGTACGGGGTCCAAAAAACCCTGCAAGGGGTGGCCCCGGCTGGAACCTGGTCCTGCTCTATAGACCCTAAAAAGGCCCTGTCCAGAGTGGTAGGAGTGAGTGGAATAGGTACCAGATCCGGGGCTGGAAGAGCTTAGAAAGGTATACACACAAAAAGTGTCTGACGCGTTTCTTCTATATGAGCCCCTAGAATCTTCAGGGGACACGGGGCAAACAGATCTAATGGTTATTACCAGAGGCGGCGTACGGCACAGCACTGGAGTGTAATCTGAAACAGAACACATAACAGAAAAAAACAAGTAAGAATAGTGAAAAAATCACCTCAACCCCATCAGATAATGATGAGAGGGGAGGTGACACTTACTTTAGGTGACTGTGGTCAGCGTATGTCTGTATACTAGGAGGAAGGGATCACCAAGGTAATGGTGTCCCCTTTAGTGAGTAGTCCGGCAGCATCTGTGGCTGCACAGCCAGAATATAAGGAGGGGCCGGACAGGGCGCGTGTGCCCGAGGGTTCCCAGTCATCACGTGACTGGGCGCTGGGTGATGACCTCAGAGGGTGCACCCGGCGATCCCCTCAACACGCGATCAGGCGTCAGGCAGTGATGTAATCGCGTGCAGAAAGAACGTACTGGCAGATCAATAGGGCTGGCACCCAGGAGGATGTCAGAGCGTGGCGCAGCCTCAATGACGCCATCAAAGGGTGACGTGTAGAGAGGATGCGATAACCGCCGGTAAGCGCAGCCAATAGGGAGCATAGTTAGTGCTCAGTATGGCACAAGGTGTAGAGAACGCCTCCTGGTGGCCGCTAACGTGATGAATTGTCAAACAAGAGGACATTACTTCTACTGGTAAAACGCAAAGGGGGAGGAGGAGCACCTCGATCGATTGTTCGAGAGACGTGCTACAACACCAATCCGTAAGGTGCAAATGTGCTGAGGGGATAGTAAAGACCAGACCAGAGAACGGGATATTGATTGGCAGGAGAAAAAAACATGGCCTAAACAGGGGTACTGGTGACTGCCCTGCATCAAAAAAAGTCATAAAAAGCAGCCAAAATTAAGCTGCTCGTTCAGGCCGTGGGGGGTAGGGGTATTAATCATATAGAACAGTGGAAAAAAATAATGAAATAAGATAGCTTTATTGGCATTTGTTTGGCTACAAGGCTTAAAGGGGTTCTGCACTTTCATTTAACTGATGATCTATCCTCTGGATAGATCATCAGCTTCTGATCGGCAGGGGTCTGACACCCGGGACCCCCGCTGATCAGCTGTTTGAGAATGCAGTGGCGCTCCAGTGGCGCTCCAGCAGCGCAGCGGCCTTCTCACTGTTTACCGCCGGGCCGCCGGCCCACCGACGTCACGACTAGTATCAACTAGCGTGGGCGGGGCTAAGCTTTGTTCACTTGAATAGAGCTTAGCCGCGCCCACGCTAGTTGATACTAGTCGTGACGTCAGTGGTCCGGCGGCCCGGCGGTAAACAGTGAGAAGGCCGCGGCACTACTGGAGCGCCGCTGCCTTCTGAAACAGCTGATCGGCGGGGGTCCCGGGTGTCGGACCCCCGCCAATCAGAAGCTGATGATCTATCCAGAGGATAGATCAACAGTTAAATTAAAGTGCAGAACCCCTTTAAGGACTTTAAACTACCTAATTGCATTTATAGTAATGCACTAATAGACTTACAATACAATTGTCTCCATGGACCAATGGACTATTACGAGTTTAACCTGTATCAGATTAACCGACACTCAATTAAATATGCTGCGTTTAGAAGCAAAAATTTAATGTACTGGTTTACCAAGAAAACCTACAATCCAAGAATCTACTGTATATTATATATTTGTACCAATGGTTATGCAGTCACAGCATAAAACTAAGATTTATTATTATACTAATTAGTTATAAATAGGGATGAGCGAACCCGAACTGTATAGTTCGGGTTCGTACCGAATTTTGGGGTGTCCGTGACACGGACCCGAACCCGAACATTTTCGGAAAAGTCCGGGTTCGGGTTCGGTGTTTGGCGCTTTCTTGGCGCTTTTTGAAAGGCTGCAAAGCAGCCAATCAACAAGCGTCATACTACTTGCCCCAAGAGGCCATCACAGCCTTGCCTACTATTGGCATGGCTGTGATTGGCCAGTGCAGCATGTGACCCAGCCTCTATATAAGCTTGGGTCACGTAGCGCTGCACGTCACTCTGCTGATTCAAGCATAGGGAGAGGTTGCTGCTGCGACGTTAGGGCGAGATTAGGCAGATTAACTCCTCCAAAAGACTTCATTCTGTGATCGATCTCCAGCTGTGGATCATTGAAGTGCTAATATCGACTTGCTCACTTTTTTTAGGCTGCCCAGAGCGTTTTTAGATCACTTTTTTCTGGGGTGATCGGCGGCCATTTTGTGGCTTGTGGTGCGCCAGCCCAAGCTACCACCAAGTGCTTTTAACCATCAAAGGACGGAAGGTATGTAGAAGAGAATAAAGGGCTAGCCGACTGCCTTAATAAATACTTCTGTTCAGTTTTTACAAAAGAAAAAGGAGAAGGACCTCCACTAGAAAGAATGACTATTAAATCGTTTGATGCATGTATCTTTACAGAGGAAGATGTTCTAACTTTGCTGTCTAAGGTGAAGACGGATAAGTCACAGGGGCCTGATGAGATACACCCAAAATTATTAAAAGAGCTTAGTGGTGAGCTGGCAAAACCGTTAACAGATTTATTTAACCAATCATTAGTAACAGGAGTCGTCCCGGAAGATTGGAAATTGGCAAATGTCGTGCCCATTCACAAGAAAGGTAGTAGGGAGGAATCGAGCAACTATAGACCAGTGAGTCTGACATCAATAGTAGGCAAATTAATGGAAACCCTATTAAAGGATAGGATTGTGGAACATCTAAAATCCCATGGATTGCAAGATGAAAAACAACATGGGTTTACTTCAGGGAGATCATGTCAAACAAATCTTATAGATTTTTTTGACTGGGTGAATAAAATAATAGACGGTGGAGGTGCAGTAGACATCGCATATCTAGATTTTAGTAAGGCTTTTGACACTGTCCCACATAGAAGACTTCTCAATAAACTGCAGTCATTGAGCATGGACTCCCATATTGTTGAGTGGATTAGGCAGTGGCTGAGTGACAGACAACAGAGGGTTGTAGTCAATGGAGAACATTCAAAACAAGGTAATGTTACCAGTGGGGTTCCACAGGGATCTGTACTGGGACCGATTTTGTTTAATATCTTCATAAGTGATATTGCAAAAGGCCTCGCTGGTAAGGTTTGTCTTTTTGCTGATGACACAAAGATATGTAACAGGGTTGATGTTCCTGGAGGGAAACGCCAAATGGAAAAGGATTTAGGAAAACTAGAAGAATGGTCAGAACTCTGGAAACTGAAATTTAATGTGGATAAGTGCAAGATAATGCACCTGGGGCGTAAAAACCCAAGGGCAGAATATAGAATATTTGACACAGTCCTGACCTCAGTATCTGAGGAAAGGGATTTAGGAGTAATTATTTCAGAAGACTTAAAGGTGGGAAGACAATGTAATAGAGCAGCACGAAATGCCAGCAGAATGCTTGGATGTATAGGGAGAGGTATAAGCAGTAGAAAGAGTGAAGTGCTTATGCCGCTGTACAGAACACTGGTGAGACCTCACTTGGAGTATTGTGCGCAGTACTGGAGGCCATATCTCCAGAAGGATATAGATACTCTAGAGAGAGTTCAGAGAAGAGCTACTAAACTAGTACATGGATTGCAGGATAAAACTTACCAGGAAAGGTTAAAGGACCTTAATATGTATAGCTTGGAAGAAAGAAGAGACAGAGGGGATATGATAGAAACTTTTAAATACATAAAGGGAATCAACTCGGTAAAGGAAGAGAGCATATTTAAAAGAAGAAAAACTACCACAAGAGGACACAGTTTTAAATTAGAGGGGCAAAGGTTTAAAAGTAATATAAGGAAGTATTACTTTACTGAGAGAGTAGTGGATGCATGGAATAGCCTTCCTGCAGAAGTGGTAGCTGCAAATACAGTGAAGGGGTTTAAGCATGCATGGGATAGGCATAAGGCCATCCTTCATATAAGATAGGGCCGGGGGCTATCCATAGTATTCAGTATATTGGGCAGACTAGATGGGCCAAATGGTTCTTATCTGCCGACACATTCTATGTTTCTATGTTTCTATGTTTAATAGTGTGGTTATTTTTTGCTATATCCTACATCAGCTGCAGGCTGAGCCTGTGTCACCGAAGTGCATTTAACCATCAACAGTCTGGTTATTTTTTGGCCATCTACTACATCAGGTGCAGGCTGAGCCTGTGTCACCCAAGTGCATTTAACCATCAACAGTGTGGTTATTTTTTGGCCATATACTACATCAGGTGCAGGCTGAGCCTGTGTCACCCAAGTGCATTTAACCATCAACAGTGTGGTTAATTTTTGGCCATATACAACATCAGGTGCAGGCTGAGCCTGTGTCACCCAAGTGCATTTAACCATCAACAGTGTGGTTAATTTTTGGCCATATACTACATCAGGTGCAGGCTGAGCCTGTGTCACCCAAGTGCATTTAACCATCAATAGTGTGGTTATTTTTTGGCCATATACTACATCAGGGGCAAGTTGAGACTGTCACCCAGCGCCTAAAAAATAGACCTGACATTTCTATTCTACCAAATCTGTACTGTTTTAGCTGGTCAAGTTATTTGTAGTGACCGTAAAAGCACAGTTTTTATTCTGGGTTGAAAAACTATTCCCAAATTTGCCATTCTCAAAATAACTAAGTAGTTTATGCTATATGAGTCCTACTTGAAATCTATCCCAAAAAGGATATCTTAGATTCAAGGTGCTGATAGTGTCATTCAGAAAAACTTAACACACACGCTACCGTGCAGATACAAGTTTAATTCTGTGATTAAACGTATACCTGTCACACAGCGCAAAAAAAAATAGGCCTCACATTTCTATTCAACCAAATCTGTACTGTTTGAGCTGGTCAAATTATTTGTAGTGACCGTAAAAGCACAGTTTTTGTTCTGGGGTGAAAAACTATTCCCAAATTTGACATTCTCAAAATAACTAAGTAGTTTATGCTATATGAGGCCTACTTGAAATCTATCCCAAAAAGGATATCTTAGATTCAAGGTGCTGATAGTGTCATTCAGAAAAACTTAACACACATGCTACCGTGCAGATACAAGTCTAATTCTGTGATTAAACCTATACCTGTCACACAGCGCAAAAAAAAAATAGGCCTCACATTTCTATTCAAACAAATCTGTACTGTTTGAGCTGGTCAAATTATTTGTAGTGACCGTAAAAGCACAGTTTTTGTTCTGGGTTGAAAAACTATTCCCAAATTTGCCATTTTCAAAATTGTGGTGAACGG
The DNA here is from genome assembly GCF_905171765.1 of Bufo bufo. Taxonomy (NCBI): domain Eukaryota; kingdom Metazoa; phylum Chordata; class Amphibia; order Anura; family Bufonidae; genus Bufo; species Bufo bufo. The sequence continues at coordinate 185,602,556 of NC_053390.1, forward strand.
GAACAATGAGGAAAACATCTAATAAGGGACGCGGACGCGGACGTGGACATGGTCGTGGTGGTGTTAGTGGACCCTCTGGTGCTGGGAGAGGACGTGGCCGTTCTGCCACAGCCACACGTCCCAGTGAACCAACTACCTCAGGTCCCAGTAGCCAGCAGAAATTACAGCGATATTTGGTGGGGCCCAATGCCGTTCTAAGGATGGTAAGGCCTGAGCAGGTACAGGCATTAGTCAATTGGGTGGCCGACAGTGCATCCAGCACGTTCACATTATCTCCCACCCAGTCTTCTGCAGAAAGCGCACAGATGGCGCATGAAAACCAAGCCCATCAGTCTGTCACATCACCCCCATGCATATCAGGGAAACTGTCTGAGCCTCAAGTTATGCAGCAGTCTCTTATGCTGTTTGAAAACTCTGCTGCCAGGGTTTCCCAAGGGCATCCACCTAGCCCTTCCCCAGGGGTGGAAGAGATAGAATGCACTAACGCACAACCACTTATGTTTCTTGATGATGAGGACATGGGAATACCACCTCAGCACGTCTCTGATGATGACGAAACACAGGTGCCAACTGCTGCGTCTTTCTGCAGTGTGCAGACTGAACAGGAGGTCAGGGATCAAGACTGGGTGGAAGACGATGCAGGGGACGATGAGGTCCTAGACCCCACATGGAATGAAGGTCGTGCCACTGACTTTCACAGTTCGGAGGAAGAGGCAGTGGTGAGACCGAGCCAACAGCGTAGCAAAAGAGGGAGCAGTGGGCAAAAGCAGAACACCCGCCGCCAAGAGACTCCGCCTGCTACTGACCGCCGCCATCTGGGACCGAGCACCCCAAAGGCAGCTTCAAGGAGTTCCCTGGCATGGCACTTCTTTAAACAATGTGCTGACGACAAGACCCGAGTGGTTTGCACGCTGTGCCATCAGAGCCTGAAGCGAGGCATTAATGTTCTGAACCTTAGCACAACCTGCATGACCAGGCACCTGCATGCAAAGCATGAACTGCAGTGGAGTAAACACCTTAAAAACAAAGAAGTCACTCAGGCTCCCCCTGCTGCCTCTTCTGCTGCTGCCGCCTCGGCCTCTTCTGCTGCTGCCGCCGCCTCGGCCTCTTCCTCCGCCTCTGGAGGAACGTTGGCACCTGCCGCCCAGCAAACATGGGATGTACCACCAACACCACCACCTGCGTCACCAAGCATCTCAACCATGTTACACGGCAGCGTTCAGCTCTCCATCTCACAAACATTTGAGAGAAAGCGTAAATTCCCACCTAGCCACCCTCGATCCCTGGCCCTGAATGCCAGCATTTCTAAACTACTGGCCTATGAAATGCTGTCATTTAGGCTGGTGGACACAGACAGCTTCAAACAGCTCATGTCGCTTGCTGTCCCACAGTATGTTGTTCCCAGCCGGCACTACTTCTCCAAGAGAGCCGTGCCTTCCCTGCACAACCAAGTATCCGATAAAATCAAGTGTGCACTGCGCAACGCCATCTGTGGCAACGTCCACCTAACCACAGATACGTGGACCAGTAAGCACGGCCAGGGACACTATATCTCCCTAACTGCACACTGGGTAAATGTAGTGGCGGCTGGGCCCCAGGCGGAGAGCTGTTTGGCGCACGTCCTTCCGCCGCCAAGGATCGCAGGGCAACATTCTTTGCCTCCTGTCTCCTCCTCCTCCTACTCAGCTTCCTCCTCCTCTTCTTCCACCTGCTCATCCAGTCAGCCACACACCTTCACCACCAACTTCAGCACAGCCCGGGGTAAACGTCAGCAGGCCGTTCTGAAACTCATATGTTTGGGGGACAGGCCCCACACCGCACAGGAGTTGTGGCGGGGTATAGAACAACAGACCGACGAGTGGTTGCTGCCGGTGAGCCTCAAGCCCGGCCTGGTGGTGTGCGATAATGGGCGAAATCTCGTTGCAGCTCTGGGACTAGCCGGTTTGACGCACATCCCTTGCCTGGCGCATGTGCTGAATTTGGTGGTGCAGAAGTTCATTCGCAACTACCCCGACATGTCAGAGCTGCTGCATAAAGTGCGGGCCGTCTGTTCGCGCTTCCGGCGTTCACACCCTGCTGCTGCACGCCTGTCTGCGCTACAGCGTAACTTCGGCCTTCCCGCTCACTGCCTCATATGCGATGTGCCCACCAGGTGGAACTCCACCTTGCACATGCTGGACAGACTGTGCGAGCAGCAGCAGGCCATAGTGGAGTTTCAGCTGCTGCACGCACGCACTGCGGAACAGCACCACTTCACCACCAATGACTGGGCCTCCATGCGAGACCTGTGTGCCCTGTTGCGCTGTTTCAAGTACTCCACCAACATGGCCAGTGGCGATGACGCCGTTATCAGCGTTACAATACCACTTCTATGTCTCCTTGAGAAAACACTTAGGGCGATGATGGAAGAGGAGGTGGCCCAGGAGGAAGAGGAGGAAGAGGGGTCATTTTTAGCACTTTCAGGCCAGTCTCTTCAAAGTGACTCAGAGGGAGGTTTTTTGCAACACCAGAGGCCAGGTACAAATGTGGCCAGACAGGGCCCACTACTGGAGGACGAGGAGGACGAAGATGAGGAGGAGGTGGAGGAGGATGAGGATGAAGCATGTTTACAGCGGGGTGGCACCCAAAGCAGCTCGGGCCCATCACTGGTGCGTGGCTGGGGGGAAACACAGGACGATGACGATAGGCCTCCCACAGAGGACAGCTTGTACTTACCTCTGGGCAGCCTGGCACACATGAGCGACTACATGCTGCAGTGCCTGCGCAACGACAGCAGAGTTACCCACATTTTAACGTGTGCGGACTACTGGGTTGCCACCCTGCTTGATCCCCGGTACAAAGACAATGTGCCCACCTTACTTCCTACACTGGAGCGTGATAGGAAGATGCGCGAGTACAAGCGCACGTTGATAGACGCGCTACTGAGAGCATTCCCAAATGTCACAGGGGAACCAGTGGAAGCCCAAGGCGAAGGCAGAGGAGGAGCAAGAGGTCGCCAAGGCAGCTGTGTCACGGCCAGCTCCTCTGAGGGCAGGGTTAGCATGGCAGAGATGTGGAAAAGTTTTGTCACCACGCCACAGCTAACTGCACCACCACCTGATACGGAACGTGTTAGCAGGAGGCAACATTTCACTAACATGGTGAAACAGTACCTGTGCACACCCCTCCACGTACTGACTGATGGTTCAGCCCCATTCAACTTCTGGGTCTCCCTATTGTCCACGTGGCCAGAGCTAGCCTTTTATGCCTTGGAGGTGCTGGCCTGCCCGGCGGCCAGCGTTTTGTCTGAACGTGTATTCAGCACGGCAGGGGGCGTCATTACAGACAAACGCAGCCGCCTGTCTACAGCCAATGTGGACAAGCTGACGTTCATAAAAATGAACCAGGCTTGGATCCCACAGGACCTGTCCATCCCTTGTGCAGATTAGATATTAACTACCTCCCCTTAACAATATATTATTCTACTCCAAGGCACTTCCTCATTCAATCCTATTTTTATTTTCATTTTATCATTATATTGCGGGGCAACCCAAAGTTGAATGAACCTCTCCTCTGTCTGGGTGCCGGGGCCTAAATGTGTGACAGTGGCCTGTTCCAGTGGTGGGTGACGTGAAGCCTGATTTTCTGCTATGACATGAAGACTGATTCTGTGCTGACATAAGGCCAGATTCTCTGTTACGGGACCTCTCTCCTCTGCCTGGGTGCCTGGGCCTAAATATGTGACAGTGGCCTGTTCCAGTGGTGGGTGACATGAAGCCTGATTCTCTGCTATGACATGAAGACTGATTCTGCGCTGACATAAGGCCAGATTCTCTGTTACGGGACCTCTCTCCTCTGTCTGGGTGCCGGGGCCTAAATATGTGACAGTGGCCTGTTCCAGTGGTGGGTGACGTGAAGCCTGATTCTCTGCTATGACATGAAGACTGATTCTGTGCTGACATAAGGCCAGATTCTCTGTTACGGGACCTCTCTCCTCTGCCTGGGTGCCGGGGCCTAAATATGTGACAGTGGCCTGTTCCAGTGGTGGGTGACGTGAAGCCTGATTCTCTGCTATGACATGAAGACTGATTCTGTGCTGACATAAGGCCAGATTCTCTGTTACGGGACCTCTCTCCTCTGTCTGGGTGCCGGGGCCTAAATATGTGACAGTGGCCTGTTCCAGTAGTGGGTGACGAGAAGCCTGAATCTCTGCTATGACATGAAGACTTATTCTGTGCTGACATAAGGCTAGATTCTCTGTTACGGGACCTCTCTCCTCTGTCTGGGTGCCGGGGCCTAAATATGTGACAGTGGCCTGTTCCAGTGGTGGGTGACGTGAAGCCTGATTCTCTGCTATGACATGAAGACTGATTCTGTGCTGACATAAGGCCAGATTCTCTGTTACGGGACCTCTCTCCTCTGCCTGGGTGCCTGGGCCTAAATATGTGACAGTGGCCTGTTCCAGTGGTGGGTGACGTGAAGCCTGATTCTCTGCTATGACATGAAGACTGATTCTGTGCTGACATAAGGCCAGATTCTCTGTTACGGGACCTCTCTCCTCTGTCTGGGTGCAGGGGCCTAAATATGTGACAGTGGTCTGTTCCAGTAGTGGGTGACGAGAAGCCTGATTCTCTGCTATGACATGAAGACTGATTCTGTGCTGACATAAGGCCAGATTCTCTGTTACGGGACCTCTCTCCTCTGTCTGGGTGCCGGGGCCTAAATATGTGACAGTGGCCTGTTCCAGTGGTGGGTGACGTGAAGCCTGATTCTCTGCTATGACATGAAGACTGATTCTGTGCTGACATAAGGCCAGATTCTCTGTTACGGGACCTCTCTCCTCTGCCTGGGTGCCTGGGCCTAAATATGTGACAGTGGCCTGTTCCAGTGGTGGGTGACGTGAAGCCTGATTCTCTGCTATGACATGAAGACTGATTCTGTGCTGACATAAGGCCAGATTCTCTGTTACGGGACCTCTCTCCTCTGTCTGGGTGCCGGGGCCTAAATATGTGACAGTGGCCTGTTCCAGTGGTGGGTGACGTGAAGCCTGATTCTCTGCTATGACATGAAGACTGATTCTGCGCTGACACAAAGCCAGATTCTCTGTTACGGGACCTCTCTCCTCTGTCTGGGTGCCGGGGCCTAAATGTGTGACAGTGGCCTGTTCCAGTGGTGGGTGACATGAAGCCTGATTCTCTGCTATGACATGAAGACTGATTCTGTGCCGACATAAGGCCAGATTCTCTGTTACGGGACCTCTCTCCTCTGCCTGGGTGCCTGGGCCTAAATATGTGACAGTGGCCTGTTCCAGTGGTGGGTGACGTGAAGCCTGATTCTCTGCTATGACATGAAGACTGATTCTGTGCTGACATAAGGCCAGATTCTCTGTTACGGGACCTCTCTCCTCTGTCTGGGTGCCGGGGCCTAAATATGTGACAGTGGCCTGTTCCAGTGGTGGGTGACGTGAAGCCTGATTCTCTGCTATGACATGAAGACCGATTCTGCGCTGACATAAGGCCAGATTCTCTGTTACGGGACCTCTCTCCTCTGTCTGGGTGCCGGGGCCTAAATATGTGACAGTGGCCTGTTCCAGTGGTGGGTGACGTGAAGCCTGATTCTCTGCTATGACATGAAGACTGATTCTGTGCTGGCATAAGGCCAGATTCTCTGTTACGGGACCTCTCTCCTCTGTCTGGGTGCCGGGGCCTAAATATGTGACATTGGCCTGTTCCAGTGGTGGGTGACGTGAAGCCTGATTCTCTGCTATGACATGAAGACTGATTCTGCGCTGACATAAGGCCAGATTCTCTGTTACGGGACCCCTCTCCTCTGTCTGGGTGCCGGGGCCTAAATGTGTGACAGTGGCCTGTTCCAGTGGTGGGTGACGTGAAGCCTGATTCTCTGCTATGACATGAAGACTGATTCTGCGCTGACATAAGGCCAGATTCTCTGTTACGGGACCTCTCTCCTCTGTCTGGGTGCCGGGGCCTAAATATGTGACAGTGGCCTGTTCCAGTGGTGGGTGACGTGAAGCCTGATTCTCTGCTATGACATAAAGACTGATTCTGTGCTGACATAAGGCCAGATTCTCTGTTACGGGACCTCTCTCCTCTGCCTGGGTGCCTGGGCCTAAATATGTGACAGTGGCCTGTTCCAGTGGTGGGTGACGTGAAGCCTGATTCTCTGCTATGACATGAAGACTGATTCTGTGCTGACATAAGGCCAGATTCTCTGTTACGGGACCTCTCTCCTCTGCCTGGGTGCCTGGGCCTAAATATGTGACAGTGGCCTGTTCCAGTGGTGGGTGACGTGAAGCCTGATTCTCTGCTATGACATGAAGACTGATTCTGTGCTGGCATAAGGCCAGATTCTCTATTACGGGACCTCTCTCCTCTGTCTGGGTGCCGGGGCCTAAATATGTGACATTGGCCTGTTCCAGTGGTGGGTGACGTGAAGCCTGATTCTCTGCTATGACATGAAGACTGATTCTGCGCTGACATAAGGCCAGATTCTCTGTTACGGGACCTCTCTCCTCTGTCTGGGTGCCGGGGCCTAAATATGTGACAGTGGCCTGTTCCAGTGGTGGGTGACGTGAAGCCTGATTCTCTGCTATGACATGAAGACTGATTCTGTGCTGACATAAGGCCAGATTCTCTGTTACGGGACCTCTCTCCTCTGCCTGGGTGCCTGGGCCTAAATATGTGACAGTGGCCTGTTCCAGTGGTGGGTGACGTGAAGCCTGATTCTCTGCTATGACATGAAGACTGATTCTGTGCTGACATAAGGCCAGATTCTCTGTTACGGGACCTCTCTCCTCTGTCTGGGTGCCGGGGCCTAAATATGTGACAGTGGCCTGTTCCAGTGGTGGGTGACGTGAAGCCTGATTCTCTGCTATGACATGAAGACTGATTCTGTGCTGACATGAAGCCAGATTCTCTGCTATGGCATGAAGAGACTGATTCTCTGCTGACATGAAGCCAGATTCTTTGCTATGGCATGAAGAGACTGATTCTCTGCTGACGTGAAGCCAGATTCTCTGCTATGAGACCTCTGTCCAATTGATATTGGTTAATTTTTATTTTTTTAATTTTTATTTTAATTCATTTCCCTATCCACATTTGTTTGCAGGGGATTTACCTACATGTTGCTGCCTTTTGCAGCCCTCTAGCTCTTTCCTGGGCTGTTTTACAGCCTTTTTAGTGCCCAACATTTCGGGTCCCCATTGACTTCAATGGGGTTCGGGTTCGGGTCGAAGTTCGGGTCGGGTTCGGATGCCGAACCCGAACATTTCCGGGAAGTTGGGCCGAACTTCTCGAACCCGAACATCCAGGTGTTCGCTCAACTCTAGTTATAAACCAACTTACAAAATAAAAACTACAAAAATGTTTAAAGTATGTAGCTAATAGAAATGCTAAAGTAGTTAAAAAAACCTGGTTGACCAGAGCGTATTTCAGTTCTTTTCTTGCACAATCCAGTCATGGTAATTATTTATTAAGTAAGCAATCTGAAAAAAAGACCAATCCACAGATATTGGATACAAGGATCAAATCTGTGATCTATGCTATGGGTACCATATATAAAGAACATGCATTTTTTACATATATTTTTCCTGTTACCATGCTAATAGCAATAATTAATAAAATTTCTCATGCTAATTAGGAGTAAAGCTGGTCATAATCATAATTATTTAGTCATGAAATAATGCACATCCCATTGTTTTTATATGTTTTTTAGGAAAGGGTTATACACAAAAACATTCTCAAGGATTCCCAAAGATTTTTTTCACAAAAACTGTTTTTAATATTGAAAATGTCATACATTTTCACTGCAGTAGATTTTTTCCCTCTATAAGGCCTCATGCACACAGCTATATTTTCCATCCATGTCTGATCTGCCTATTCTTGCGGACAAAACATGGACCCATCCATTTCTTTGGGTCCGTAAAGAAAACGGATAGCATGCGGTTGTCCTCTGTGTGCCATTTGCATCCAGAAGTCCGTTTTGCAAATTATAGAACAGGGATGGCCAACCTGTGGCCCTCCTGCTGTTGTAAAACTATAACTCCACCATACTGTGCTTTAGGCTGATAGCTGTAGACTGTCTGAGCATGCTGGAAGTTGTAGTTTTGCAACAGCTGCAGGGCCGCAGGATGGGCATCCAAGTTATAGAACATGTACCATTGTTGTCTTTCTTGCAGACAAAGTAGACATTTGTGGTAAGGGAGTGAGAAAAATGTGGAGTGCTCCCAGAAATGTATTCGTATATTGTGGATTTGTGGTTTGCAAACCACAATAAGGACACAGTTATGTACATGAGGCCTAATAGTAAACACAGCCCTACAATTGTAGAATTTACCACTAATGACAGAAAAAATTGAAGCACAAGCAAAAAGGGTTCTAAGGGGTTCTAAGGCTCCATTCACACGTCCGCAAATGGGTCCGCATCCGTTCCGCAATTTTGCGGAACGGGTGCGGCCCATTCATTTTCTATGGGGACGGAATGGATACGGACAGCACACAGTGTGCTGTCAGCATCCGCATTTGCGGAGCGCGGCCCCGATCTTCAGGTTCGCAGCTCCGCAAAAGATAGAACATGTCCTATTCTTGTCCGCAGCTTGCGGACAAGAATAGGCATTTCTATAGGGGTGCCGGGCGGGTGTGTTGCGGATCCGCAATTTGCGGGTCCGCAACTCACCACGGACGTGTAAATGGAGCCTAAGGCTGGGGCTATACCTTGAATTTTTGCAGCACTTTTCAATGATTTTAACTATAAAGTGAAAGGCACAAGATTGCGTACAAGTTAGTATACTGCTTTGGACTGCAACCGTAGCTCAATAGTTAAAATCCATTAAAAGTTCTGCAACAAGTCTAGGTGTATTAATATAAAGATGATCAAAAAGGATGTTTTCAACCAAAACAATTGATCATTTGATGAAAAGTAACATATTATTGTTTTAGTTGACTGATCAGAGATTATCTTGATCTCAATAGAAATTAGCCATGCTTCAAAGTTTCATCTGATTAGAGTTAGATAAAAGATCTTTTGCTCAAAGAAACATTGTTTTTTTTCTCATTGAACATTTATGGGCAGTTTGAGAAACTATAACAGTCAATATAAATTAACCCCTTCAACCCCGGGCCTGTTTTCACCTTTCTGCTCAGGCCATTTTTTGCAAATCTGACATGTGTCACTTTATGTGCTAATAACTTTAAAACGCTTTTACTGATACAGGCCATTCTGAGATTGTTTTCTCGTCACATATCGTACTTCATGACAGTGGTAAGAATGCAAAAAAAAAAAAAATCTTTTTTATTCCTAAAAAAATACCAAATTTACAAAAAAATTTGAAAAAATAGCAAATTTCCAAATTTCAATTTCTCTACTTTTATAATAGATAGTAATACCTTCAAAAATAGTAATTACTTTGCATTCCCCATATGTCTACTTCATGTTTGGATCATTTTGAAAATGACATTTTATTTTTTGGGGACGTTAGAAGGCTTAGAAGTTTGGAAGCAAATCTTGAAATTTTTCGGAAAATTTCCAAAACCCACTTTTAAGGACCAGTTCAGGTCTGAAGTCACTTTGTGAGGCTTACATAATAGAAACCACCCAAAAATGTGATATTTTTATAGAGCTGGTTGTTACGGACGTGGCGCTACCGAATATGTATACTTTTTTTTTTTCACCTTAGCACAATAATAGCAGTTTTGATGCAAAAAATAATCATATTTTAGTGTCTCCAATGTCTGAGAGTGATAGCTTTTTTATTTTTTGACTGACTCTCTTAGGTAGGGTCTCATTTTTAGCGGGATGAGGTGACGGTCTTATTGACACTATTATGGGGGCATATGCCTTTTTTATCACTTGCTGTTGCAATTTTTGTGATGTAATGTGACAAAAATTGCTTTTTTTTACAGTTTCTTTTTTTACGGTGTTCACCTGACGGGTTAGGTCATGTGATATTTTTATAGAGCTGGTTGTTACAGACATGGCGATACTTAATATGTATATATTTTTTTATGAATTTCACTTTACCACAATAATAGTAGTTTTGAAACAAAAAAATGATGTTTTAGTGTCTCCATGTTCTGAGAGCTATCATTTTTTTATTGATACCATTTTGTGGGACATACGCCTTTTTGATCGCTTGGTGTTGCCCTTTTTGTGATTTAAGGTGACAAAAATAGCTTTTTTTACACCGTTTTTTTTTTTGTTTTTTTTTATGGTGTTTATCGGACAGGCTGGATCATGTGATATATTTATAGAGCCGGTCATTATGGACCCAGCGATACCTAATATGTGTTTTTTTTTTTTTTTTTTCTGTTTTTTATTATAAAATAAGGGGAAAGGGGCGTTTTTTTTTCTTTTTTACTTTATTCATTTTATTACTTTATTAATTTTATTAAAAACACAATGCATTACAATACATCTGTATTGTAATTCATTGCCTATTCATGTACTACAGTGAGTAGTACACAAACAGATTGCCTAGGAGACCCAGCCTGAGGCTGGATCTCCTCGGCACCCGTAGAAGGCAGTTCCCGATGCCGTGCAAGGCATTGGGCAGCCTCTGCACGGCATCGGGCTGCCTTGTGACTTTTACAGCGATGCCGGTGGATACAGTAGGGGCCCGGCTACCACGGACTGCTGGGCCCCTGCAGTGATCGTGCGCGCACTGCTCCGGTCCCGGCGCGATCACTATGACGTACTATTACGTCAAATTGCGGGAACGCAGTGGTTCCCATGACGTAGTAGTACGCCATAGGTCAGGAAGGGGTTAAACTGTGTATGGCTTTGTTTGTGAAACAATTGTTCATCAGAAAATTGCTTGTTCAACTACTGTTCAACTATCAACCAACTTCTATCTAATGTGAAAGACCACTTTAAAGGGGTTGTGTCATCTAGGACATTGATGGCATACCACTAGGATATGCCACCAAAGTCAGGTACAGGTCCCACCTCTGAGACCAGCACCTATCTCCATAATGGGCTCAATATGTGACCCTATAAAGTATGGGCAGTTCAATCAACTGTAACGGCCAATATGGACTAAATTATGCATGGCTTTGTTTGCAAAACAGTCTTTTATCAGAGAATTGTTTTTTCGACTACTGTTCAACTATAAACCAACTTCTATCTAATGTGAATGGCCACCTTAAAGGGGTTGTGTCATCTGGGACTTTGATAGCATATTGCTAAAATATGCCTTCAAAGTCAGATAGGTGTGAGTCCCAGCTCTGAGACCAGCATCTCTCTCCAGAATGGGCCCCTTGTGCAGTCTGCTCTCCTTTAATTTCTATGGGAGTTCCAAAAATAGCCGAGCAAGCATTCTTTGCTATTTTTGGCAACCAGATAGAAATGAATGGGGAGAGCATAGCATAAGCGCCATCATCGCTCCATTCATTTCTATGAGAACGCCAGAGATAGCTGAGCCAACATTCGACTATTTTCAGCAGTCCCATGCACATGAATAATTATAGAATGGAGAATCAGTCAGAGTATGGCCTCATAGTATGACCATACAGTGGCTGAGAATTTGCTGTGATGCAGCGAGTGGATGTGGCCCTGCAAGCCGCACTGGTATTCATGTAAACCGAATTACCGAACAGTAATCCACTGAGTGTAAGGCCATTAACAATGCACTGTGGAAAAAAAAAATCTGTTTGTCATAAGTGTGTTTTGTTGGGCTATGCAGTTCTCGCTGCACCATATCCACATGTCCTTCAGATCGTACCCTAGGATTGTTAATGCTAATCGTAATGCTAATGTCTATGACCAACTATGCTTGTGATCAAATATCAGCTCGTCATTCATGCTGCACAATATGTAGTAAGACAGATGTCTGACTATTGTCTGCTACACGGTATTAAAGCAAATCAGGTATTTGAAATCATTTATGAATAATGTATGTTGGTCATGTTCTAATAGAGGAAAGGTACCTTTTGTTGAGATGTTCTTAGCATGTGAATCGATATAAAAAAAAAAATTGATATGCTTTCCTAAATCAAGTTCTCTATATAAATGAATTCTGTAACTTCATGTTAAAGACCACTAAAAGCAAATATGTGCTTTTATTGTCTCCCTAGAAGGCATTCAGAATAAGTGTTTTGATCTGTAATCAAGCCCTACACTTCAAATAGAAAGCAATCCATATATCACTGTAACACATGGAACAAATGACTGCAAATCTATTCTCCCAATCAAGCCTGTCATCCCGGAGAGAGCTCAATAAAAATTATTATCTACATGGTGGCCTAATTCACTCAAAATGTAATTTCCTTGACCTCACTCGGTCAGATGAAAACAAGCAAATACAAGCTGTTTGACTTCAGTGTATTCAGGATAACACAATAAACCCGTTCAGCAAGTTGTCGTTATAATGATATAATTCAATTGTAGACTATTATTTCTACACTACTAATTTACCCATAATATAAAATAGTGAATTCTTGCTTGTTTTACTCTGTGTGGTTTTTATTTTCCTAGTATTTCTATCAAGTCATATTTATTATGTTTATATAGTCAGAGTGCATTATGAAATAAAGCTGTAAATAACGTGAATTGTTAGACATTATGACAAGAAATTATTCCTTGCTACCACAACACAGAATTTTAAAATACAGGTAATACATTATTGCAAAACACAAAACATTGAATAATTAATCATTCATAAACAATTATTAATAGTCAACTCCCAGGATTGTTGGGATGTAGTAACATTATATAAACTACAATTATGTTTCTTTTCACTTAGACTTCAGGATAGACTATTTTCGAGGCCAGGGATCATCAACCTTCATCACTCAAGCTGTTGTGAAACTATAACTCCCAGTATGCACACTTACTCAGCAGTTCTTGTAATTCACATAGAATTGAAAGGAGGATTCTGTGAGTTGTAGTTTCAGAACACCTGGAGTGTCCAAGGTTGCTGATCCCTGTTCTAGTCTAATGTCCTAATGCCCTAAAGGCCCCTTTACATGGGTATGCAACTTTTGGGAATTAATTCCCTATAATTGTCTGCTCATTAGAGGAGGTGAGAGCTGCATTTGCATGCACCAAGTTTCCCTTCTGTATAGGAACTAGTGATCACTACTCGAGGTGAGCAAAGTTTTAAAAAATTTGATTCAGATGCTTCACTGAATCATGTCAAGAAATTAGAGTGTATCTCGGTGTATATCACTGTGCATTGCAACAACATGCATAGCTAGTCCTTTTTGGTAGCGAAACAATTACTGTGACAGGCTGGTGGACACCTTAACAGTAGAACTAGACAGCTTATTCACCCCAATTTAATAATCAAGGCATAATATAATTGTTTCTCTATTAAACAATGTGGACACCCCATTTACAGTAAAAGTAGAGAGGTTATTCAACCCAATTTGAGAATCAAGGCCTAAAAGAATTGCTTATGTAATAAACAAGGTGAATACCCCAATAACAGTAGAACAAGACAGGTTATTCACCCCAATTAGAGAATCAGGGCCTGATAGAATTGCTCATCTAGTAAACAAGGTGAACACCCCAATAACAGTAAAATCAGACAGCTTATTCACCCCAATTTGACAATAAATTTGTTCTGTAGCACACCTATACATGAATATAATGGTACCTTTGTTATTTTCTTTAGACTTGCAGAAACAGGAAAAACGTTAAATTCATATGCAAATGACCACTCGCAAGTGTCCAAGGGTGGCGTTCAGTGTGTAGGAGCCCAGGTGGCTCTGCCTTCTTTCAGTGTTACTTCTCCCCAGCCTCTTCCTTTGCCCATCCTCCTATTCCCTTGCGTCATCTCTAGTTCCGGCCAAGATCCCGAGCCTGCGCACTGCTTCGCCGGGCCGGCATATGAGCACTAGTTGAATCGATGCCTTGCCCACAATGGGCATTGCCGTGTGCATGCTCTGGCCCGGCGAAGGTCATATAGTGGTGACAGAGTCCCTTTAAGAATTAAGACATAATAGAATTGCTTATCTAGTAAACAAGGTGGACGGACACCCCAATAACAGTAGAACTATACAGATTATTCACCCCAATTTGAGAATCAAGGCATAATAGTATTGTTTATCTATTAAACAAGGAGGACGCTGTCTCCTATGTATCCCTTCAGCTTGCTCACCCTACAGTGTATTAAAGCTCTCCTTACAATCTCCCTACACTCTCCCTGCTTTGTCCCTATGACATGCACAGGGTCCAAATCCTGTGCATGTCAGTTGATCAGTGGTATGAAAAAGCGAATGCACTTTTTATCAGTACTATTTTTGGGGTATGTTTAACTTTTTTATCACTTATTTTTTATGCTGGAATAAGGTGACCAAAAAATTTTGAATTGTAGATTTTATTTCTGTTACGGTATTCAGTGAGTGGGAAAAATATATATTTTTTCCATTGCAGTCTATGGGAGATTCTCTAGGAAAATCACCATCTTCCTATGGAGTTCTGCCTGTGGCATTATTGTGGTAAGCCTGTAAGCCTCTAGCAGGTTAGATGCTACAACAGAAACCAAAATGTTCTATCGATTTGAAGTGAGGGAGCAGTTCAGGCCCTGGGGGGCAGCACTCTGAGAGAAAACTTCCTCAGATGCCATGGTCACAAATGACAGCTTCATCTGAGAGGCAAAATTATTGGGATTGGCATCATTGACGATCCTAGACATTGAGGTCGGGCACCAGCTGTATTATACAGTCGGCACCCACAGGATATGTATACATTCACACATACACTTACACATACTCAATAAATCGTAAACTGCAAATAATAAGATTTACCTAAAGGCAGTAGCCGTTTATAACTAATTAAAACACACCTCTGGTGAAAATATATCAGCTACAATTAGCTACAATGAATACCGCTCAGATGATTTACATGATAATACTCTTACAATAGCTTTATTATTTAAGCCATCATCTATGTGAAGGAATGACTATTTCTCTGTACAGTTAATATTTGGTATATGTGTGAATATAAGCAGCTGTGTAAGAATGGAGTTTTCTATATTTAAACACAGGCTGTATGTGTCCTCTGAATAGAGCCCTAAGGGGAAAGAGGTTTATTAGAGATATTGGCCATGTTGCAATTTACTTGTCAGATCCGTTGCCAGAATTTCCTTGGCTGGAAATCATTGTGGTAAAGTAACTGGCTTTAATAATGGATACATGTACTGAATTATTCATAAGAAGTAGAGTGAGCCCTGATGCTTTATGCTCAGTACTTTCATTAACTATGAAATGCTGACTGTTCATGTAGTGTCTCTGAATGATAATTTCTATTCCTTTAAAAGGATAAAACATAATGTTTATCAGCATTTTAATTATGGACCTAGTGTCAAATAGTATGCCAAAAATCTGTCAACATATATAAAATATAATAGCAGCAATGATAGTGATTGCTAGTGAACCAACATTTACAAATCTTTAGTCAAAGACCCTTGAACGTAACCATTCATCCTGACATTAGATCACAAGCAGAACTGTTATACAGTATTTTGCATGGGGGAAAAAAATAAATAAAAATTACCTACATATTATAAGAAAAAGAGTTTAACAAAATTATAGCAACAATTAGAAAACAAAGCAATATTGGCCTAATAAATGTTTATAGATGAGCGAATCAAAGCTGATGAAGTGTAATTCAATCTGAATTTCAGGAAAAATTTGATTTGCAACAAATACGAATTTCCTCGCGCTTCGTGGTAACGAATCACATTTTTCCTAAAATAGTGGCTACACATGTGAGGACTGAGGACATGGGGCAAGAAACTCTGGGAATGCGGGATCACCCATATTGAAATGCCTGCATGCAGCCAATCGGCAGCCAGCCAGCTAAAATACGGCGGCCATCTTACAGTCAGACATTTTCCAGCATTCAGAGTGCAGGGACTGATGTGTAAAAGCTCTAGGGACAGCAATTGGAAAAACCTGAATGTGGGAAAAAAAGAAAGAAAAAAACGAATTATAATTGCAGGTAAACGATAGGAAGGAATCATTTCAAAGCATCTTAGTGCAGGGAGAGACGTCAAAAGGCGCAAGTGACATTGATAGGAAAGCGATTTACAAGTACAGGGAAAGATTATTTGGGAATCCAAATAGCCATTACACAGCTCTGTCATTCCAGCTATTCGGGCTGCAAGTGTTATGTTGGAAAGACTTTAGTGGCTTATATCTTAGATCTTTAGTATCTTATATAACTACTAGTGATGAGCGAGCATGCTCGGCCGAATACTTGTTCGGCTCGAGCGTCACTATGCTCGAGCCGATCAGGGTGCTCGGCCAAATAATTTGGGTGCTCAAATACTATTTAATACAATGGAAGTTAATCAGGCACCCCCTGCTCATAAAAAAAGGTTAGAAATTGATGGAAACCCCATCAAAATGGTTTGGCAACAGCATTAAGAGGATAGCTGGAGGCATCTTAGACTCCTATTATGTACGACATACAATGGACAACCACACAAAGGCTCTATGCCAAAAGCCATGTATGTACAAGCCATCCATCTATCCATGAGACAGATAACAGCCAGCATACCTTACAATGGCAGCCTTGTGCACTATGAGACATTTCAAACCAGCTCTCATCTGACTGAGAACCAGAAAACCTTAAAGTCATTGGCATCTGTTGGATGGCTTGGGTGGACCTGCACACCTAGATCAATATCATTAGGGCAACAAAAAGTTTTCCGATTATCCTAAAATAATATTCAATAACCTTTCTATACAGTTTTGTAATGTAAAAACGAATTAGCATAAACATGGGCTTATGGGAAAGACATGCAAATGAGCAGAATCTGTCTTGTTTTTCAGCTCTCATAAGACTATGAAAACCATTAGATAGTGCTATGGAGTTATGAACAGTGCCCTCTATTGGTTTTACAGTCTTATGACAAGTCTAATATTCTTGTCAGAAGACTATGAAACCAGGGGGTGGAGCCTGCACCGGACTGTGATGGCCGCATAGTCAGGAGCTCTCCGTACAAGATCCTGTAAAGCACCAGCTTACTTAAGCCAACAGACAAAAAAATGGTCAAGATCGGGCACCCCAAACTCGGGGACAACTCCAACACCAGCAAACCGCCGAATAACAGCGGGGATATGGACAAATTTATTTAAAAAAGCCGCCGCTACCCTGGTGGCTCGTGAAGCCAAGATGGCGCCGACCCCGTCTCACAAGGTGAGCGAGCGCACTGCTGACTTAACTGATGGAGAGAGTGACACAGAGGACTCTCACAGCAAGACGGCGCTTCCGATCACTCGCTGCTTCTTAAAACAATCACTCAGCAAAGCAATGGATACGGTTTTGAGCAAGTTCACAGCCCTCCGTCATGATATGCACCATATTGGAGACCGGGTTGTGACACTGGAAACGCGCCAGGCTGCAGTCCTAGACCACCAAACAGCTACCGCGTCATCCCTACAAAAATGCAGCTCTTACCTTAACGACCTCCACAACGCTCTGGAGGATCAAGAAAACAGAGGGCGCAGGAACAACCTGCGATTCAGAGGAATACCTGAGTCTGTCCTCGCGCCAGACATGCCTGGAGCTGTGCTGGAGATTTGCTGCTCCTTACTGGGCCCGGATTACCAGACAGATATTGTCATAGAACGGGCGCATAGAGCGTTGAGACCTAAACCCAAAGCGTCTGGACCACCCAAAGACGTGATCTGTAGATTTCTAAATTTTCAAGTCAAGTCAGCAGTATTGGAAGCCGCCAGGAACCACGAAAACCTGACATATGAAGATGCCTCCATCTTGATTTAACAGGACCTGGCTCCCTCAACATTCAAGAAGCGCAGAACCCTGAAGCCCTTAACCGACTGGCTCAGGGCCAATAAGATCCTATATAGATGGACATTCCCGTTCGGGTTATCCTTCTTTCATGCGGGACGCCGCCTAACCATTACTACATTCACCGACTTAATCGGAGCCTACGATCACCTACAGATATCTCCGCTAGAAATTGAAAATTGGGAGCTGTATCAAGATATTACAGAGCTGCCAGACCTGCCGAAGACTTCACCTTTTGAACTCCCGCGTACTCCGAATACCCAAAAGTTCAAACGGAGGAATACACAGCTGACCTCATAGATACTAGTCTTGACAGGGAGATCTATTCATCTAATTCCTCTTGACATCTGATAAACCCCCACCCTTACCTTTCCTTCTGACTTCCCTTCCTTTCTACTTTCCTTAACGCACCGCACTATAGTCAGTTGGTCACCACCGATATTCAACCAATCCCTTCTTCTTCCCACCTGCTCTACCTGATCTACCCTCTTCCCTCTCTGTCCTTAAGCCTGTCTGTCTAAATGCCTCACCTTAGAGGCCTTCTCTAGTGCTTAACCATTTGCCCCCTTGCAATCCTCACTCCAAATACTGGTTCGGCCCATATCATTGCGCTTTGTTTAGAAGTTTATACTTTTGTTATATGTTTTTATGTTCATTTTTTTTATTTAAGATACATGCCTCATCCATTCCAATGTACATGGATACACTGAGGACTCCTCTGGCATTCTTCTCACCCATCCAGACTATTCAAAGTATACTCAATCAAGGTGCGTTCTCCTGGGGAAAGACTACACTTCAGCAAGGTAATCCCCATAACTTAAAGTATTATGGCTGATCTCTCATTTGTGTCATACAATGTTAGGGGCATTAACTCCCCTTCTAAGAGGAGCCAGGTCTTCACATTATTCTGGAGCTAGTGTTCTACTCCTCCAGGAGACGCACTTCAAATTCAACCGCTACCCCAATCTATCCTTCGCTCACTATGCCCAGTGGTTTCACTGTGGAGGAGACTCCAATGCTTCTGGGGGGGGGGGAAGAAGGGGTGAGTAATGGATTCCAGAGGAAAGTCCCCTTTAAATACATCTCCCACTTGCAATATCCAAAGGGGAGATATATATTGGTTAATGGATGTATTGGCCCACAAACTTATACCATAATTAATCTCTATGCCCCTAACACTGGTCAATCGGCTTGGTTCTCCAATTTCTTACCAATTATTGAGACCTTTGCTGAGGGCCTAATAGTAGTGGGTGGGGACCTAAATGCCACCTTAAACCCACAAATAGACTCCTCGACCCAAAAATCGGCTCTAGCAATTAAAACCCTTCGCTCCATAAGGGAAGGCTTCTGGAATCTGCACCTTATAGACATTTGGCGTACATTAAACCCCAATACAGCTGATTACACCTTTTACTTCAATGCTCATGGTTCATACCAACGCCTGGACTATTTGTTTGTTTCTAAAGAACATCTCCAGCTCTGTCATGAGCCCAAAATAGGCCCAATACATCTATCTGACCATGCCCCTATCTTTTTATCGGTCTCTGCTCCTATACCCAACTCGAGCAAGTTTAAATGGCGCTTAAAATAATCTTTATTAGGTAACCAGACCGTTAAAGAAAAGATTTCTGATCTCCTCAAGGAGTATTTTTCCCTAAACAATATCAGACCAATCCCTCTGGGATGCCCATGAACCCTATATTAGAGGTCACTTCATTAGTCTTGGAGCATTTTTAAAGAAAGAAAGGAACAAAAAACTTGACTCCCTATGTGAAAACATACAATCCCTGGAATCTCTACACAAACACTCCTTTTCGGAGTCGCAACTACAAGACCTATCTAATCTTAGGGCGGAAATTAAATCCCTTCTGCAACACTCCACAGCTAAGTACTTCCTGAACTCCCAGCACAAATTCTTTGCACATGGTGATAAGGCATCTAAGTTCATGATGCATAGGATAAAAAACAGAAGATCAGCAAATTATATCCACCAAATAGATTCCCCTCAAGGAACCCCTTTATACTCCTCTAAACTAATTGGTAACCAATTTTGTAATTTCTACGAATCTCTATACAATTTACCTACATTGCTTACTCCAGAGACCCATTCTTCCCTCCTCTCATCCTTCTTGGATTCAATCACCAATCCGACTATCTCATCTAACCAAAAACTAAAATTAGCTTCCCCGTTCACATTAGAAGAACTAAATACAGCTTTGAAACAATCCCCCCACGGCAAAAGTCCAGACCCAGACGGACACAGCACATTCTCCCTCACTTACTCTATGTCTGTAATCTTGCTCTACAAGGAAAACAACTCTCCAGAGATATGACAATGGCCCATATAACCCTGACACCCAAGGAAGGGAAAAAAACCAAGCAATGCTCCAATTATAGACCTATCTCCCTCCTTAATATAGACCTCAAACTGCTAGCGAAAATGCTTGCTAATAGATTATCAATCCTTCTCCCTTCATTGGTGCACGGAGATCAGGTGGGTTTTGTCCGAGGCAGGGAAGGTAGAGACAATACGTCCAGAGTTCTAAATGTGGCATACTACTCCAACATTCGCTCTAAGAATTTGGCCTACCTGACCTCTTCGTGCAAGCCACCTTTGCAATGCCTCTGTCCTAATCAATGGTGACTTGTCTGACACTTTTCGCATCCAGAATGGCACCCGACAAGGCTGTCCCCTCTCTCCCCTGCTCTTTGTCCTAGATTTGGAACCCCTCCTCCTCAAACTCAGAGCTGACCCAGAAATCTGAGGGGTGGTGCTGGGAGGTCAGGAACATAAATTAGCTGTCTTCGCAGATGACATCATGATCATGACATCTAATCCACATCAATCACTCCCTGCGATCCAAAAACACATAGATACATATAGCTCCCTCTCTAATTTCAAAATTAATTAGCAAAAATCCTTGTATCAGGATTCCCTCATCCACACAGCAACGCCTAAAAAAAGGATATCCATTTGATTGGTCAGCCCCCTTTTTGACTTACTTAGGGATTAAAATAAGTCCCAACACATCTGAACTTTTCTCACTCAACTATTCTCCCTTATTACAATCCATCACATCCAGCATAGATAAGTTAGACATTCCTACTATCTCCTGGTTTGGCTGCAAAAAACTCCTTATGTCACTGATAATACCCCGTCTTACATATCTGCAACAAGTCCTACCTATCTATGTCCCCAAATCTTACTACGATTCCCTCAGAAAGCTATTTCGCTCGTTCATTTGGAATGGGAAGAAACCAAGACTACCATATTTTTTACTCTCACGTCCCAAACATACTGGAGGAATATTACGAATATTCTAAAAAACTAATATATAGCAATATAGCAAAATTATGTAATAATTATGTAGTAAGTCAGTGATAATATCTGACACTGGAAAAGCTGGGTAATAATTCAGTGTAGATTGCGAGTTATTACCCAGGTTTCCCAGTGTCAGATATCATCCTAGTGTAGATTGCGAATATTCTAATCTCGAATTTTCCGCTTGTCATAAGAATCAGTATAATATTCTTGACAGAAGACTATGAAACCAATAGAGGGCGCTATTGAGTTATGAACAGCGCCCTCTATTGGTTTCATAGTCTTCTGACAAGAATATTAGACTTGTCATAAGACTGTAAAACCAATAGTGGGCGCTGTTTATAACTCCAGAGCGCCATCTATTGGTTTTCATAGTCTTATGACAGCTGAAAAGCAAGGCAGATTTTGCTCATTTGCATGTCTTTCCCATAAGCCCATGTTTATGCAAATGAGTTTTTACATGACAAAATTGTATAGAAAGGTTATTGAATATTATGTTAGGACAATTGGAAAACTTTTTGTTGCCCTAATGATATTGATCTAGGTGTGCAGGTCCACCCAAACCATCCAACAGATGCCAAATATCTTTGAGGTTTACTGGTTCTCAGTCAGATGAGAGCTAGTTTGGAATATCTAATCGTGCACCAGGCTGCTATTGTAAGGTTTGCTGACTGTCATCTGTTTTATGGATAGATTGGGCACATACATGACTTTTGGCATATATCCTTTGTGTAGTTGTTTATTGTATGTCGTATGTAATAGGAGTCTAAGATGCATCCAGCTTTCCTTGTAATGCTATTTTCAAACCATTTTGATGGGGTTTCCATCAATTTCTAACCTTTTTTTATGAACCAGACACCCTTTTCTCTTCCGAGCAGGGGGTGCCTGGTTGTCTCCTATTGACTTCCATTTTACTCGGGTGCTCGGCTGAGCACACGAATATAGCAATAATGTGTTCGGGCCGAACACCCGAATACTTTGGTGCTCGATCATCACTAATAACTACTACAAGAAAAATATATACACATTTCACTTCTGCAGTTATTTCTGGTAAAAGCGAATAGGGGCGCAATTCAGTAAAAAAAGAAAAATACACTCACCTAAAGAATTATTAGGAACACCTGTTCTATTTCTCATTATTGCAATTATCTAGTCAACCAATCACATGGCAGTTGCTTCAATGCATTTAGGGGTGTGGTCCTGGTCAAGACAATCTCCCGAACTCCAAACTGAATGTCAGAATGGGAAAGAAAGGTGATTTAAGCAATTTTGAGCGTGGCATGGTTGTTGGTGCCAGACGGGCCGGTCTGAGTATATCACAATCTGCTCAGTTACTGGGATTTTCACGCACAACCATTTCTAGGGTTTACAAAGAATTGTGTGAAAAGGGAAAAACATCCAGTATGCGGCAGTCCTGTGGGCAAAAATGCCTTGTGGATGCTAGAGGTCAGAGGAGAATGGGCCGACTGATTCAAGCTGATAGAAGAGCAACATTGACTGAAATAACCACTCGTTACAACCGAGGTATGCAGCAAAGCATTTGTGAAGCCACAACACGCACAACCTTGAGGCGGATGGGCTACAACAGCAGAAGACCCCACCGGGTACCACTCATCTGCACTACAAATAGGAAAAAGAGGCTACAATTTGCACAAGCTCACCAAAATTGGACTGTTGAAGACTGGAAAAATGTTGCCTGGTCTGATGAGTGTCGATTTCTGTTGAGACATTCAAATGGTAGAGTCCGAATTTAGCGTAAACAGAATGAGAACATGTATCCATCCTCTGATGGCTACTTCCAGCAGGATAATGCACCATGTCACAAAGCTCGAATCATTTCAAATTGGTTTCTTGAACATGACAATGAGTTCACTGTACTAAAATGGCCCCCACAGTCACCAGATCTCAACCCAATAGAGCATCTTTGGGATGTGGTGGAACGGGAGCTTCGTGCCCTGGATGTGCATCCCTCAAATCTCCATCAACTGCAAGATGCTATCCTATCAATATGGGCCAACCTTTCTAAAGAATGCTATCAGCACCTTGTTGAATCAATGCCACGTAGAATTAAGGCAGTTCTGAAGGCAAAAGGGGGTCCAACACCGTATTAGTATGGTGTTCCTAATAATTCTTTAGGTGAGTGTATATAGGCACCTCACTCTTTAAGTTTTTTCTGGTTAAAGCGTATAGTGGCCTATTTCAGTCCAACAAGAAAAATATATTCTCAGTTCACTTCTGCAGTTATTTCTGTTGAAAGCATTTAGTGCCATATTACAGTAAAAAAAGAAAAACATATACGCACTGCAGCGGTTATTTCTGGTGAAAGCGTGTAGGGGCGTATTACACAAAAAAAGAAAAATATATACGCACTGCACTGTTGGAGTTAGTTCTGGTAAAAGCGTATTGGGGCGTATTTCAGTAAAAAAATAAATATATACGCACTGCGATGTTGCAGTTATTTCTGGTGAAAGGGTATAGGGGCGTATTTCAGTACTACAAGAAAAATATATTCTTAGTGCATTTCTGCAGTTAATTTTGGTGAAAGCGTCTAGTGGCATATTTCAGTCCAACAAGAAAAATATATTCTCAGTTCACTTCTGCAGTTATTTCTGTTGAAAGCGTATAGGGGCATATTTCAGTAAAAAAAAGAAAATCTATAAGTACTGCACTGTTGCAGTTATTTCTGGTGAAAGCACATATGGGCGTATTTCAGTACTAAAAGAAAAGTATATACGCACCTCACTCTTAAAAAAAAATTCTGGTCAAAGTGTATAGTGGCCTATTTCAGTCCTATAAGAAATATATATTCTCGGGGGGCGTGGCTAACAGCCGAACAGGGAGAAGCTTTTAACCAGAGCTCCTGCTTCAAATCCTTCATCCTGCGACATCCAAAAGATTTAATAACAAGAAGCTACGCCAAACAGGTCCTGCTGGATCATAAACACCAACCGGATCACTTTAAGTCCTGTATCGGACATTTAAAAGCGATTTAAAAGCGCAAGGAGCCGGATTCCATCTGCGGCCTAGCTGAAGTGCCGAAGCCTCGCACTCGCGCTACAACTTTTCGCTCACACGATAACCAGCGCCAACCCGACAACAGGGCCCACCACAAGGAGCACTCCTAACTTCAGACGGAGACTGCCTACCGGTAAGAAGAACCCTTTGCTATACTGTAATAGGCGTTGTACCGACTCCGGGCCCTGGGGACACTTGCTGCATTACATGTCGGCTATTGTGTAACATCAGCGCTTTAAAACAGAGCGGATCCTCTTTACACTGATCCAAGAGGAATACCTCACGGAGTAACCCCCGACCTGCTTGGCACACTCCTACCTTATAAAATCGGGTGCTATAAGTGCCACAGAAGAAGGTAACTACACAGTCCGTACGCTGCATCTGCTGCGATTCGGCAGTGTCCGGAGTTCACGCTTCCTCAAGATTCCATCCCCTGAGAGCTCCACCGCAGAGTATTAGGATCGATCAACTTTGCAAACCTAGCCATATCTAGGTTCTGTTCTAATAAGATCAGTGATCTTTCCTCTTTGCCCCCCCCATCCACATCCACATCCACATCCACCTCCCCCCCCATTCCAATCCTAAGCACTACCCAATATTCATTCCTGGCAATTGAAGTTATATGGGAGAAGACCTGCTTCTAACATTTAAAGAGACAGTGCATTAATATAACCCTTAGAAGCAAATAAAAATTTCCACTGTTCCTCTACATTCCATCACCTATAAGTTCATAATTTATTTTCCAAGTAACCAAACAGAGGAATAGATGATGTAATAATTGCCAATTTGCACCAATTACGGTCACAGGTGATAAAGTTTTTAAAAGTGGTTTCCAAATACCAGCACCTATGGTAAAGGTAGGAAGATACAGAGGTACCAGCCAAGAACCCCATAATCCGACTAAACCTCCACACCTGTCTAGACAAGTTTATAATGAAGAAATCACAGATTCCCCTGGGAGCACAAGCCTCTACTCCTAAAAGAGCCATACAGAAGTCCACTACATGCTCACAAGAAGGAGATAGTGAATATGAAGATGTCACAGAGCCCACTACAGAATTACCACTATCCAGATTATTTATTTCCAGAGCTCTGTCGGATGCTTTAAACCCAGTACTTGAAGAGTTGTCTGATATTAAAAGAGAAATGAGGCAAATTGGAAATAGAGTCGAGGTTCTTGAATCCACACAAACAGCTATTACTAATTATACCAAACAGGCTTCTGAAGTTTTCTCCAAATATCAACAGCATATCAATCACCTCCATGATTATATTGAAGATCAAGATAATAGAGGCAGGAGGAACAATATTCGCTTTAGGGGCATACCCGAATCAGTTGCAAATGAAGCTATTCATAAAGCAGTTGAAGAAATATGCAAATCCTTGCTTGCAGAAGACCCTCCTAGTCCTGTTATTATCGAAAGGGCACACAGAGCCTTGCGTCCTAAGCCGAAACCAGAAGACCCTCCAAGAGATGTAATCTGCAAGCTGCTGAATTTTGCTCAGAAAGAAGCAATAATGAAGAAAGTTAGAGAAATGGAGAGTATTGAATATGGAGACGCTACAATCCAATTATTTCAAGATATTGCACCTGTAACCTTAAACAAAAGACGTATGCTAAAACCTCTAACAGACCATTTAAGGCACAAGAGAATTGCTTTCAGATGGTTGTTCCCCTTTGGAATGCTTATAACCTGGAGAGAGAAAAGATACACCATAAGAACACCAAAAGATCTACCAGATGTTCTTGCTGCTCTAGGAATTACGGACATAGACGTCCCTGACTGGTCTATCGCTACAGATGTCCTTATACCATCTGAAGTTCCACCCCCAAACACATGGGAAACTGTCCTCTCCAGTAAAGCCTTGAAGAACAAAAGAAGACAAGGAAAGATGACTCCTAGACGTCTCATGGCAGATGAAGACTGAAACTACTCCAAATAGAGGACTTGTTCTCATACTTACAAAGAGGTTACTAAGTTGCTCTACAATTTTTTTTTTTTCTCCTCTTTTACATTATAGAGAGAATTATATAATTCTCAAGATCTGGATGTGCGGAATGGGACCTTTCCCCCTCTGTACCACCGGGGGGGGGGGGGGGGGGGGGGGCACCTATTCTGCAACTTCAGATTAATACCTAGAGCTACTTGGTAAAGCCCTTTATCTCACACTAGTTGTTATTACCACTGTTACCACTTGAATTAATAGCAGTTAAATATATAATTACTTAATATCACCTGTGCCGTACATGACTTGTACTGAAAAAAGAAAAGAGTTTGTTCCAAAACCTGCTAAATTATCTTTCAGGTCCCCTTTAGGACCTAAAATGTACATGTTCCCGTCCTCTCTCTCTTTAGAGATATCTCGGGTAGGGTTACTAAGTATGTTACTTATGTTTAACCTTTGCTTTGTTTTTTATGTATTTAGAATGGTTCTAACCCCCCCCCCCCATCCTCATCCTTACTCATTCCCGTACCTAGAGTACCATTGAATACCTACAGAAGATTTGAATGCCCTGTGAAAACAGATTGGAGCACCTCACCAGTGAGTAAATTACATACGCTAGATCTCACACCCACTTCTCTCCATGGCAGAATTTAGAGTAGCTACATATAATGTGAGGGGCTTTAAGTCTCATGTGAAGAGAAGTCAAATCATTAATCAGCTAAACAGAGAAAAAGCAAACATATTATTCCTACAAGAAACACACTTTAAATACAATAAAATACCAGAGCTATCCAAGACAAAATATAATCTTTGGTTCCATAACTCCTCACCAGCTTCTAACAAATCTGGAACTAGCATAGGAATACATAAAAACACTGACTTCCTGCACATGTCAACTATATCAGATGATGAAGGGAGATATCTAATGGTTAAAGGGAAAAATCAACTCCCTAACATACACGTTGGTCAACATTTACGCTCCCAATATTGCACAAAAGAAATGGTTTGACAAATTCTGGCCAGAATTTGAAGCCTTCAGGGAAGGACTAGTCATAGTAGCTGGAGATCTTAATGTGACACTTAATCCTCGCATTGATTCCTCAACAGGTAAATCAGCTCTCCCAAACAGTTCCTTAAACCTCATAAAAAAAATCCCTGCCCAAAAACTCCCTAGTAGATGTTTGGAGAGCTCTCAACCCAAAAGAAAAGGATTTCACCCATTTCTCTGCCCCACATAAATCTTACCAGAGATTAGATTATATATTATTCCCAGCCAATAACCTACATCTTTGCACAGAAATCAAAATAGGTCCCATTTTACACTCAGATCATGCACCAGTCTTTTTAACCTTCAAGCCACCTAACTAATCACCAAAATATTTCAATTGGCATCTGAACGAAACTTTATTAAGCTCTACAGATATAAACTCAGCTATAAACAAGAAATTAAAGGATTACTTTGCTGATAATATACAAGGGGAAACGTCCACACAATTTATTTGGGAGGCGTACAAAGCGGTAGTCAGAGGAGAGTTTATTTCACTTGCAGCAAATCTAAATAAAACTAGGCAAAAAAAGACAAATGAACTGTTCTCTAAGATATCCAAACTAGAATGCTCCCACAAACGTACTAAGAAAAAATGACATCCTAGACAAACTTAACAGGGTTAGAAAAGAATTGAAAACCCATCTAAATGCCCAATCAGCAAAGTTATATCTAGTTTTAAAGCAAAAATTCTTTGCGCATGGTAATAGATCTACCAAATTTATGATTGCAATGCTACGACAACAAAAACGCAAATCTAGAATAGCAGGTATCAAAACATGGGGCCAGCCTTTACACAAAGACGACACCGCCATTGCTCAGGCTTTTCATGACTTCTATACAGAACTCTACAATATTAATGTGGCAGAGTCAGACACAACCAAGCAGGAGAAAAGTGAACTTACCTTTGACTTTCTGAGTAAACTTGAATTACCAAAACTTAATGAAGATCAGAAACTTAAACTATGCTCTCCAATTTCGGAAAAAGAGGTCATGGAAACTCTGAAAACAATTGCTAAAGGGAAATCTCCAGGACCAGATGGACTGCCAGCCATATATTACGCAACATTTAAAGACATCCTGGTTCCCCATATGGCCCAGTTATATAATACAGCTCTAAAAGGCACACCCTTCACCCCTCAAACATTAAATGCGCATATTACATTAATCCCCAAACCCCAAAAAGACCATACAATC
Organism: Bufo bufo; assembly: GCF_905171765.1. NCBI lineage: Eukaryota > Metazoa > Chordata > Amphibia > Anura > Bufonidae > Bufo > Bufo bufo. The sequence goes on from NC_053390.1 coordinate 185,630,839, forward strand.
TGCTCTAGTTACAGATCTATTTCTTTGCTGAACTTAGACCTAAAAATTTACGCTAGAATCCTTTCAGCCAGAATTAAACCCCTTCTCCAATACTTGATTAACCCTGACCAGACAGGCTTTGTTTTGGGCAGAGAAGGTAAAGACAGTATGTACAACTGATCGGGACAGATGCTGAAAAAGCCTTTGATAGAGTGGCTTGGCCTTTTATCACCAGCACCCTAGAAAAATTTGGCTTCCCAAAAATATTCATCAAAGCCATCTTCTTAATGTACACCTCACCATGTGCTTATATAAAAGTGAATGACATCATGTCCCGGGCAGTACACATTATTAATGGAACCAGACAGGGCTGTCCATTGTCCCCGTTATTATTTATTCTGTCAATGGAACCTCTCTTACAAGCCATAAGACAAAACCCCGGCATTAAAGGTCTAAACTGCGGCACCCTAGAGATAAAACAGGCTGCATATGCGGATGACCTTTTATTGGTAATCTCAAACCCTAGACAAGCTTTCCCCCTTTTATTTGATACCTTGAGCAGATTTGGTGATATATCCAATTTCAAAATCAATATCTCAAAATCACAAGCGATGGGAATACTCTATTCCCATAAAGCTCTAAATTGTCTAGAGAAAGACTCCCCCTTCCAATGGACAAAAAGCTCATTGAAATTCCTGAGTGTTAATATTCCACCTGATCTTAACAGGTTATTCAGTCTAAACTATACTCCACTTATAAATTCCATACCAAATATACTGAGTTCCTGGAAACCTACATTTATATCCTGGCTAGGACGGAAAAATATGTTCAATACCTTAATTTTGCCTAAAATCACATATCTCATACAGGTACTCCCAATCAAACTCCCAAAATATTTCTTGTCTACCTTTAGAAAAACTTGCTCTAAATATATATGGGGAAATATAAAACCTAGGATTTCGCACAACATTCTTCAACTACCCTTTACCAAAGGAGGAATTGGCTTCCCTTCCTTAGACAAGTATATCACAGCTGTTCATCTAAGCAGAATCATAGATTGGGTAAGACACCCAAAACATAAAGCTTGGATTTTCTTGGAAAAAGAACTAACTAAATTCCCACTAAAAAGCCTAGTATTCGCAGACCCTCAAAGCACCCCAATTATAGATAAAGATAATACCCTAGTTCAGGCCACATTGTCGATCTGGAAAACAAAACATATAAGAGATACATGCTCAAAATTCCCTTCTCACTTAAGCAACCTTAACGACCTTCTCATTACCACTGGAGAAGGATTTACAACCTTACCAGCACAAAAACGCAACAGTAATTTAGCGCCTTCGGATCTTCTAGACCCAGACGGTGCAATTTTAAATTTGCAAGCTATGAAGGATTGTTTTGGCATAACTAAACTGAATTGTTTACAGCACAGCATCATACCGAAGTCCCTAAAAAGAATACTATCACAAGACTCTCTGACTAGGGAACCCTCCTGGTTTGAAAAATTAATATCTCAATCACAGACTCCAAAGAAACTTATCCACACGATAAGCAGGAACTTAGTACATAATGAAACACCCAAATCTCTCTACTTTTTGAGAGAATGGGAAAGAGATTTAAATATTCAGCTCTCATTAGAGGATATTAAAGACATACTACTCTAACCCAAATTATCCTCAAGATGCTCTAACATTCAAGAAAACACATATAAAGTGATATCCAGATGGTATCTTACACCTGTTAGATTAAGCCAAATGTACAGCGCCACATCTGATCTGTGTTGGAGATGCCTTAAGGAGAGAGGCACCTTTTTACACATCTGGTGGTCCTGCCCGTTTTTACAAATATTCTGGGATAGGGTTTTTACACACATCAATTGCATCTTAGACAGAGATGAATCAAAGAAGATAATTAGTTGCCCCAAAATTGCCTTGCTAAACATTCTGCCAAACTCAATGATCCTATCTGAGAAAAGTCTCCTTAGATCGCTTATAGCGGCAGCTAGACTTATCGTAGCTTCAAATTGGAAATCACAAGGTCCTCTGTCTGAGATGCTCTGGATGCATAAAGCTGCTTCTATTTCCAGACTAGAAGAATTATCTCATTGGGAATTGAGATCACATCACAAATATATGAAAATATGGTCTCCCTGGCTCAAATGGAGAGCCTCAAATCCTTAATTTATGTTTAGGCTCTCGTATTCACTTAGACAAAATCCTATAAGCAGATAACCTTCTCATTACAAAATAGATCTATCGTACTTGCTGCTCCAGACTCCCCCCCCCCTTTATACATGGTATTCTCATATCTTGATTCATATCTTGATCCATATAGGTACTTAATCCTTCCCTTTCCCCATCCCCCCCCCTCCATCTCTATCCTCCTCCCCTTATTGTATGTTTGTACCTTTTTGTTATCAGGTACTTTGATGTTACTTTAATTGGCTCCGCCACTGTAATAACAAAGACGTATTGGCATATCACTGCTTCCACATACGAAATCCTTTCTAAAATAAATCTTAAAGGATGATGATGTATCCATCATTTGGTCGTAGTTGCTATAGGGTTCCTCCCTCCCACCTTTCTCCCTAGGTTCCGCCTTTAAATTTTCAATATGCTAAGCCATTTTCCCTCATATGATTATAGATCCTATGCCTTTGTTCTCTATGCGACCTCTCGTACTATTGATATTATTATTATTATTATTATTATTATTAAAAGTATTGAGCTCTTACCTCCCTTTATTTGCTTAATGTGGGCGTAAAAGTCCCTTATTATCTAATTAGATATGGTGACAGCTCGCTATTTGTGACTGTGCATTAACAGTTTATGTAATATTGTCATACATCATTGTAAGTGGCTATCGCATCCTTGATTTGCTGATTGTTTGTAACCCCCTTTATTGAAAACAATAAAAAGATTTAAAAAAAAAAAAAAAAAAAAAAAAAAATATATATTCTCAGTTTACTTCTGCAATTATTTCTGTTGAAAGCGTATAGGGGCGTATTACATAAAAAAAGAAATAAAAATATGTACGCACTGCACTGTTGCAGTTATTTCTGGTGAAATCGTACTTTAGTACTACAAGAAATATATATACGCACTTCACTCTTTAAGTTTTTCCTGGTCAAAGTGTATACAGTCAAGTTTCAGTACAACAAGAAAAATATATGCTCAGTGCATTTCTTCAGCTAATTCTGGCAAAAACATATAGTGGTGTATTTTAGTAAAAAAAAGGAAAATATATACGCACTGCACTGTTGCAGTTATTTCTGTTGAAAGCGTATAGGGGCGTATTACATAAAAAAAAAAAAAAAAGATAAATATATTTATCCACTGCACTGTTGAAGTAATTTCTGGTGAGATTGTATAGGGGCATACTTCAGTACTACAAGAAAAATATATGCGCACTTTACTCTTTAAGTTTTTCCTCGTCAAAGCGTATACGGTCAAGTTTCAGTACAACAAGAAAAATATATTCTCAGAGCATTTCTGCAGATAATTCTGGCGAAAGCATATAGCGGTATATTTTAGTAAAAAAATAAATATATATACGCACTGCACTCTTGCAGTTTTTTCTGGTGAAAGCATATAGGGGTGTATTTCAGTACTACAAGAAAAGTATATACGCACCACACTTTTTAAGTTTTTCCAGTCAAAGCGTATAGTACCGTATTTCAATCCAAGAAGAAAAATATATTCTCAGTTCACTTCTGCAGTTATTTCTGTTGAAAGTGTATAGTGGTGTACAGTGTATTTCAGTAAAAAAATAAAAATATATACACACTGCACTGTTGCAGTTATTTCTGTTAAAAGCTTAAAATGGTGTATTTCAGTAAAAAAAAATCAAAATAAAAATGCACTGCACTATTGCAGTTATTTCTGGTGAAAGCATATAGGTTAGTATTGATCGAGCATGCTCGGCCGAACACCAGTTAGACCGAATACCGCATGTGCTCGAGCGCAATGCTCGAGTGTCCTCCCCGCATGTGTCTTGGCTGCTACGCAGCCAAGAAACGTACAGGTAAGTACTAACCTCACTGTAATGCAGTAGCCATGTTGGTTACTGGCATTACAGTGATTGGCTGGCCGGAATGCGTCATCGGGTGCTATATTGCACCCGATGACGCGTGTTCGGCTCAGTCTTAGGCCTCTTTCACACTACCGTATGTCTATTTCAGTGTTTTGCGGTCCGTTTTTCACGGATCCGTAGTTCCTTTTTTTTTTGTTTCCGTTGTGTTTCCGTTTCCGTTCCGTTTTTCCGTTTTGTTTTTCCGTATGGCATATACAGTATACAGTAATTACATAGAAAAAAATTGGGCTGGGCATAACATTTTCAATAGATGGTTCAGAAAAAAAACGGAACGGATACGGAAGACATACGGATGCATTTCCGTATGTTTTCGGATTTTTTTGTGGACCCATTGACTTGAATGGAGCCACGGAACGTGATTTGCGGGCAATAATAGGCATGTTCTATCTTTCAACGGAATGGAAAACCGGAAATACGGAAACGGAATGCATACGGAGTACATTCAGTTTTTTTTACTGACCCATTGAAATGAATGGTTCCGTATACGGACTGTATACGGAACGCAAAAAACGGCCCGCAAAACGGCAAAAAAAAATTGGTAGTGTGAAAGAGGCCTTAGTCAGGGAGACCTGTGCTGAGGAAGGGACAAACAGTGTAGAGAGTGACATAGGAATATTTTTATTAGAAAAACTTTTCAGAGACCCAAAAGTCCTTTTAAGGACTATTGTTGTGTGTGGCAGCAGCAATAACCATTTTTAGCGCAAACTGCGCTAAATTGCTAAAACTTTACAGACCTAAAAGTCCTTTTAAGTACTGTTGTATGTGGCAGCAATATCTATTTTTAGCGCACCCTGCGCTAAATAGCGTGCAATAGTTAGGCCGCTGCAGACTGTGACATTAGCTGTGCCACATCTCCTGTGTAAAGTGTGCACATCCAAAAAATATCTGTGACATCCAGTGTACATTTTCCGTAGACGGTGTCCGCTGCGGACAGTGACATTAGCTGCGCCACATCTGCTGTGTAAAGTGTGCGCATCCAAAAAATATTTGTGACATCCAGTGTACTTTTTCTATAGACGGTGTCCGCTCCGGACAGTGACATTAGCTGCGCCACATCGCCAGTATAAAGTGTGCGCATCCAAAAAATATCTGTGACATCTAGTGTTCTCTTTCCGTAGACGGTGTCCGCTGCGGACATTGACATTAGCTGCTCCACATCTCCAGTGTAAAGTGTGCGCATCCAAAAAATATCTGTGACATCAAGTGTACTTTTTCTGTATACGGTGTCTGCTGTGGACAGTGACATTACCAGCGTCACATCTGCAGTGTTACGTGTGCGCTGAAAAGATTTATCTGTGACATCTAGTTTACTTTTTTAATAGATGGTGTCCGCTTCTGACAGTGACATTACCAGTGCCACATCTCCAGTGTAACGTGTGCGCATCCAAAAAATGCCTGTGACATTCCCTGTAATTTTTTATTAGCCACTGGTGACGTTATCTGCGGGATATCTCCTGTGTGACGTTTCCACATCCCAAATACCTTTTTAAATTTGTTTGCGCATACACTTCCAAATCCTACGCTACTGTAGGTGTGACATACTTTCAAGCATATATAACATTTAATATGAAGAAGGCGAGCAGTAAGGGACGGGGAAGTGACCGTGATGCTAATGTTGTACGCAGAGGCCGTGGCCCTGGGCGCGGTGAAACTGTACCTGCTGCCAGAGCACAAGAAAAACAATCATCCACGATACCTAACTTCATGTCCCAGTTTGTAGGGCGGCGCAGGACACCACTCTTGAACTCAGACCAGTGCGACCAGGTGGTCGTTTGGATTGCAGCAAATAATGATCCCAGTCGGTTAAGCACCACCCTGTCTTCTACAAAGTCCAGTAGGAGAAAATTCTGATCAGGCGCAAAATCACTGGTTCCAATGAGTCTCTGTTGGTGAATCTTCTTTATTTACATAATAAGTAATTATGCATAGAACAACGTGTTTCGTGGCTCAAACTGTCCCCTTCATCAGGTTAGCATATGTTCACAATATCTAGTAGTAGTTATGGGTTTATATAGACAGAAAAAAACGCCAAAAAACGGGTTACCTGGGAGCTGCCCACAGCTGGGAGGGGCTAGCCCCAGGTGTACTATCATATATTCCATCAACATGTCAAAATGTCAAATAAACAGTATATATATCCTTAGCTAATGCGAATAGCAGATTGGTAAAATGATACTGGTATTATGAGTGATTTTGGGAAACTAAAAACATAAATACATAAGATCTGGCCAGCAGACTGGAGTCACATGACCGCTTCACTGCGATCATGTGATGTGGGCAGGCCGGCTACTATGTGCGGTGAGCGTCTGGCGTGTGCTCTCAATACCTCTGTGTTACTGGTGTGAGCCGCCCGGTCATGTGATCGCTGGACTTGCGGTCACATGGCCGGTTTCCATGGTAGCAAAGACGCTGGTGAGCGCTTCAACAGAGCGCAGTGCCCGGGAAACCATCGGACACAGCGCAATAGGGTCATGAGGGATCCATATATAGAGATTGATGGCTACATTATATCTGGAGGTATGCTATCACTTGGATAAAAGTGCATATAGTGCGATCATTCTGGCACTGATTAAGACAGTTAATTCAATAAATAAATAGACTTATAGAAAATATATATATATAAAAAATATGAAATATAAATAAATAAATAACATATGCAGCTAAATTGCTTCTGGAAATATATGTACCATGTCATGCACATAGTACACACCCCTTCCTGCATCTAATATATATGAAGAATCTTGTGTATATATGCACATAAAAATACATACAGAGTATACATGTAAAACAATATATATATATATATAAAAATATATATTTAAAAATATATATTTAAAAAAGACCTATATCCATATATGTGTCCATAAAAAGTGGTGATATTGCAATAAATATGGGGTTAAAATATCAGCGATAGATAAAAATAATTGCGTAAAACATGGGGGGGGGGGAAGGTATACATAAATATTAATTGCTATTACACCTAGGCTTTTATAAATTGATCTCAAATGCTTCGTTAAGGCCATAGGGACTCAAACTGTTCAATTTAAAAATCCAGTACATTTCCCTGCGTCTAATGTACTGAGTATCTTTATATAGATGACTTGGAATTTGTTCGATAGGGGTTACCTCAAAACCGGTTGAACTACCCTCATGGTGTTCTGCCGCGTGTCTTGATACACTGTGTTTCCAGGCTTTTATTGACAGATGGTTTTGGTTGTAAGTAGTAATGAAATTACAACTATATCTCTCAATACTATTATCTTTCTTCTGTTTGGGGGCTGGAATCAGACATTCGTCTTGAGTGAGTCCCGCGGCCTTAGCTCTTGCTCCAACAATGATATTGGTTGGATAGCCTTTTTGGCTAAACTTGGAGGCCAGGGCATCACATTGTTTGTTGAAATCATCTCCGCGTGTACAATTTCGTCTTAGTCGTTTAAATTGACTGAAAGGGATGTTCATCTTCCATTTTCTATAGTGTGTGCTCTTGAAGTCTAGATAGCTGTTACTATCAACTTTTTTAAAAAAGGTCCGCGTATTTATTCTGCTGTCCTGGATGAAAATTTCTAGATCCAGAAACTCAATCTTTTTATTATCGTATGTGTCAGTGAAGGAGATTCCCCAATCATTGGTATTAAGATGTGAATGAAAACTGTCGATAGATGCTGGGTCCCCATTCCAAATAAAAATCAGGTCGTCAATATATCTACGGAAAAACACGATGTTGTTGTTGGCCCAGAAGCTTGAGTGATATATGAACCTCTCCTCAAACTCCCCCATAAATAAATTCGCAAAACTGGGCGCAAAACGTGTCCCCATTGCGTTCCCACGTATTTGTTTGTATATATCATTTTGGAATGTGAATACGTCATGCGTAAGTATAAATTCAATACCCCTCATGATAAACGCTTTTTGTGTAGTCGGCATTTCTAGATCTTTGTCCAAAAAACTTGATGTGCACTTCATGCCCAAAGTGTGGGAAATGTTCGAATATAATGCCGAAACGTCCAGGGTCACCCAGTGGTAGCCATCCAACCACTTGATCTCTTTAAGCAGAGTAATCAGGGAAGCAGAATCTTTCAGATGGGATTTCAGATTGAGAACATGTTTTTGTAGGTAAATGTCGATATAGTGTGACAAATTCCGAGTGAGGGAGGAGACTCCCGATATTATAGGTCTACCCGGCGGGTTCTGGATATCCTTGTGGATCTTAGGGAGGTGGTAAAATATGGCTGGTGAAGACTCTTTCACCATAATATACTCCCTTTCCTTCTAATTTAGGCAGAGATCTGCGGATTTGATTAATTTCTCAAATTCTTCTTTGTCTCTTTCAGACGGATCACAGTCCAGGGGTATATAGTATTTTTCATTAGATAAGATATTCAGAGCTTCTCTCACATAGTCTTCACGATTCTGAATGACAATGCCCCCCCCTTTATCGGTATTTCTGATAACTAGGTTTGTATCTAATTGTAGCTTCTTTAGGGCTATTTTCTCTGATGGTTTCATGTTTTGCTTCATTTCTGATTTACGGTTGATGTCCCTAAAATCATTAGAAACCACAGAATAAAAGGTATCTAGGAAATTCCCTTTGTGATGGATGGGATAGAACGTGGATGGTGGTTTTAAACCAGAGGGTATGGTCAGAACCTGAGTCATGTCGAGGGATGTGGTGTTTGGCTCTGGTGTTGGCCCAGTATTAGAATTTTCTTTAATTTTAAAGTGTCTTTTTAGGGTAAGTTTCTTTATATACTTATTCAGATCGAGGAAGAGATCAAATTCTTTGATTTTACTGGTGGGACAAAAAGAGAGTCCTTTAGATAACACTGCAACCTCATTTGATGTCAATACATGACTGGACAGGTTAAAAATACCATGGGAGAGGGGAGATGTGTCTGATTTGGGGGTTAGTATTGGCTTCGAGGGGTGGAAAGTCCAGCGATCACATGACCGGGCGGCTCACACCAGTAACACAGAGGTATTGAGCGCACACGCCGGACGCTCACCGCACATAGTAGCCGGCCTGCCCACATCACATGATCGCAGTGTAGCGGTCATGTGACTCCAGTCTGCTGGCCAGATCTTATGTATTTATGTTTTTAGTTTCCCAAAATCACTCATAATACCAGTATCATTTTACCAATCTGCTATTCGCATTAGCTAAGGATATATATACTGTTTATTTAACATTTTGACATGTTGATGGAATATATGATAGTACACCTGGGGCTAGCCCCTCCCAGCTGTGGGCAGCTCCCAGGTAACCCGTTTTTTGGCGGTTTTTTCTGTCTATATAAACCCATAACTACTACTAGATATTGTGACCATATGCTAACCTGATGAAGGGGACAGTTTGAGCCCCGAAACGCGTTGTTCTATGCATAATTACTTATTATGTAAATAAAGAAGATTCACCAACAGAGACTCATTGGAACCAGTGATTTTGCGCCTGATCAGAATTTTCTCCTACTGCAAGCATCCTTTGGGGGATTGGGCATCCGATCCCAAAGACATCCCTTCTGCGGCTGCACTCACGGATCCTAAAGGTCTATAAACTACCTACATATCTACAATAGAGTTGTGTCTATACTTGCACAACCCCTAAAGGTGAGCACCTCTATTTGTCAAACAATTCAGTTTGTGTTGAACGTACTACCCTATTGTGGACCCCCCCCACCCCTCTCTTTTTTTGTCTCTATATTCCCCTCGTGACCGAGGGGGATTTAGATTCGCCCGTGGTACCAAGACGATTCTACAAAGTCCATTCTCAGTAGTCAAGAGTCTACTCAACACAATCCTCACCCTGATCCTCCTTCCTGCCACCATAGAGAGTCTGGCCAAACAAATGATCCCACATTCGGATATTCCGAGGAGCTCTTTTCAGAGCCATTCCTTCATTTGGCCCTCTCGCCAAGCACGCTTGAAGAGGGACAGATCTTGTGCCCTGATTCCTAAACTCTTGAGCATCCACAGTCACAAGAAGATGACGGTGGGGAAAGGCAATTACTGTTTAATGAGGTGGATGATGATGAGACACAGTTGCCAATAAGTCAACGGAAATTACTGTCTCAAGAGGTTAATGAAGAGGATGAGACACAATTGTCAATCACTGAGGTTGTGGTTAGGTCAACAAGTCAGGAGGATGAGCAGTGTGAGGAAGTGGAAAAGGAGGTGGTAGACGATGAAGTCACTGACCCAACCTGGGAAGGTGGAAAGCCGAGCGAGGAGAGCAGTACAAAGGGGGAGAGATCTGGAGCACCGCAACAGGCTGGAAGAGGTAGTGGGGTAGAAAAAGAGAGAAGATGGGCCACACCAAACAGGCCCGCAACTGTTCCCTGGAGCACCTCCTTGCGGAAATCTCCCTTACCAAGGGGTAGGTGTTCCACAGTCTGGCACTTTTTTGAGGAAATTGCGGACGACAAAAGAATAGTAGTTTGCAACCTGTGCCGTACCAAAATGAGCTGGGGCATGAACACTTGCAACCTCACCACCACCAGCATGATCCGCCACATAGCATCCAAGCACCATAATAAGTAGGACGAACTCCTGGGTTCACAATCTGTGTCTGCGGGTCACACCACTGCATCCTTTTCTCCTGTGTTATGTGCTGGCCAATCCCCTATTGAAGGCACAGGCCCAGATGCATCCCGCCTTGCACCTGGACCTTCACAAACACCATCAGCAACCACATCCACTTCCGTGTCTCAGCGCAGCGTCAAAGTGTCCTTACCCCAGGCCTTTGAACACAAGCGCAAATACCCAGCCACCCACCCACAGGCCATATCACAAAATGTGCAGCTTTCCAAATTACTGGCCCTGCCATTTAGACTTATGGACACTGAGACCTTCCGCAGCCTGATGTCGGCGGCCGTCCCGCGTTACACAGTCCCCAGCCGCCACTATTTTTCAAGGTGTGCCATGTCCGCCTTACACCAACAGGTGTCTCGTAACATCACACATGCCCTGACCAACACAGTTACTGGGAAGGTCCACTTAACCACGGACACATAGACAAGTGCATTTGGCCAGGGATGCTACATTTTCCCGACGGCACACTGGGTGAATGTTCCGGAGGCTGGGGGCGCGAGTCGTACCCTGGGATGGCACAGATGCTACCGACACAAAGAATTGAGGGCCCTACGTTGATCAGGGTTTCTGGCAGCACCTACATTAGTGGCTCCAACCCCCACTTCTCCTCCTCCGCCTCCACTTCCATCTCCGAATTATCCGCGTGCAGCACAACCATCTCACTTCTGTGTCTGCTCAAACGCTCACTGCTAACAATTAAGGACAACATTTTGCATGTGGAAGAGGTGGAAATGGGGAAGACATTACACAGGGTGATAGTCAGACCACCCTCCGTTCGTCTTCTCAGTGCAAATTGGACGATGAAGAGGAGGAGGAGGAGCAGGAGACGGTTGCCTCCGCTACAAAGGGTAGTACCCATGGAAGTTTAATTCTATCTGTTCTGCGTGGGTGGGTAGAAGAGGAGTGAGTGGATGAGGAGTTTGAGAGTCATCCTCCTGATGACGACAGCAAAGTCTTGCCTATTGGTACTCTGGCACACATGGCTGTCTTCATGTTAGTCTGCCTTTCCCGAGACCCGCGTGTTTTACGCATTTTAGACAACATGGATTACTGGTTGTTCAGCCTTCTCTACCCCCGCTACAAAGAGAACTTCTCATCTCTCATTCCTCTGGTGGAGAGGACGAGCAAAACGCTTCAATACCAGAGGGTCCTTGTTGAAAAATTGCTCCAAAAATTTGCATCTGACAACACTGGCGTCAGAGTCCGTACTTCCTTGTGCAACCGAGAAGGGAGACGAGGGGAACACACAGCAGTTCCAAAAGTGGCAGGGCAACACTCTCCAAAGCCTGGGACAGTTTCATGACACCCCGCCAGCACCCTCACCCTGATGCTCGGCCTAGTGTCACAAGGAGAGAAAAATTTTGGAAGATGGTGAAGGAGTACATAGCAGACCGTGTCAGTGTCCTCAATGATCCCTCAGTGCCTTACAACTACTGGGTACCCAAGCTGGACACGTGGCATAAATCGGCTCTCTACGCCTTGGAGGTGCTGGCCTGCCCTGTCGCCAGCATTTTGTCTGAGTGGGTATTTAGTTCTGCTGGTTGCCTTACCACAGATAAGCATATCCGCCTGTGAAATGAAAATGCTGACAGGTTGACTCATAAAAATGAACAAGGCCTGGATTGAACCTGACTTCTTGACTCCACCAGCGGAAAGCTGATGAACATAAAGGCACTCTAAATATGTTGTTTATAATGTTTATAATGTTTATAATGTATAATACACTGTATTCCCATGCACCCCTTCCACCATCCTCCCCCTCCTCTTCCATCATAACAACATGCTTATTCGTCGCATATAATGCTTTAGCATATATGCCCTCGCATATAATCTTTTACAGGGTCAGCTCACATGCAGGCCCACTCATATAATGTTTTACAGGGTCAGCTCACCTATAGGCCCTCGCATATCATTTTTTAGAGTAACAGCTTACCTGTAGGTCCTCACCTACAATCTTTTAAAGGGTCAGTTCATATACAGGCATTAACCTACAATATTTTACAGGGTCAGCTCACCTGTTGACCCTCGCATATGATGTTTTACAGGGTTAGCTCACCTGTAGGCCCTCGCATATAATGTTTTACAGGGTCAGCTCACCTGCAGGCCCTCACCTACAATCTTTTACAGGGTCAGCTCACCTACAGGCCCTCACCTACAATCTTTTAGAGAGTCAGCTCACCTGAAGGCCCTCACTACAATCTTTTACATGGTCAGCTCACCTACAGGCCCTCACCTACAATCTTTTACAGCGTCAGCTCACCTACAGGCCCTCGCATATGTTTTACAGGGTCAGCTCACCTTCAGAGCCCCACCTACAATCTTTCACAGGGTCAGCTCCCCTGTAAGCATTCACCTACAATCTTTTACCCGGTCAGCTCACCTATAGGCCCTCGCATATAATGTTTTACAGGGTCAGTGTCACGACTGTGACTGATCCAGACAGGTCTGGGAGGAGAAGGTCGCAGCGACTTGCTACTCGCGATAGCTTGTGAGTTTGCTCCGTGGTTCAGGGTATGTCATCTGGGTTTTGCCTTGTAATCCTTTTTGTCCTGACTGGTAGTTTGTAGGCATCCTTCTCAGGTGAGTCCTGTCTGCCACTCCCAGATACTATATTAGTTTCAGTTTCACTTGCAGTCATTGCCAGATATAGTCCTTACTTCCAGTGCTACTCTGACCTTTGAAGGAGATCGTTTGATGGTGTTGCTGTGGAGCTCTTGTCCGGCGTGGACTGACGTGTTTGGGATCGCCTTCTCTGCTCGTGACTGGATAAGTCTATCTCTGCTGTTGTTTGTTTGTTGCTGTCTTCCCCTGTTGTTTTCCTAGACGTGAGTGATGGTGACTAGCGCTCCCATCGGCCTTTCCCCAGTCCAGTCTTGTTAGGGCAACTGAGGGTTTAGGCATCCTGCTCGCCGCACGGGTTCACACCCCGTCTAGGGTATCAGGGCAGACAGGTGCCAGCTTAGGGTTAGTCAGGGGTGGCCATTCTATTTCCCATCCGTAGATAAGGGTCCCCCTTCCCCTCCGTCTGGTGCGACACGACTGCTGCTGGGATAGCGGTCGTGACAGTATATCTGGCCTTTTAAAAAAAAAAAATGACATTTCTTTTTTTTTTTTGCTTGCTGTTTTGCTTTGTATTTTGTCTGTTCCACTATGGATCCGGTTTCGGTTTTGGCTAAACAATTACAGGGGTTATCCCTTGAAGTGGCAGGATTAAAAGCAACAGTGCTGCAGCAGCAATACTTGGGTTCCACCGTTGCTACGGGAAACCAAGGTACTCCTGAGCCAAAAGTGGCTTTACCTGATAGGTTCTTAGGAGGGAGAGACCAATTTGTAACCTTCAGAGAAGCTTGCAAATTGTTCTTCAGGTTACGCCCTAGATCCTCCGGCGGTGAGGAACAATGGGTGGGCATTGTAATTTCTCTCCTGCAAGGAGATCCGCAGGCTTGGGCTTTCTCCCTACCATCTGACTCTCCGGCCTTACGATCAGTGGAGGAGTTTTTTGAAGCCCTGGGTCTCGTATATGATGACCCGGACAGGGTCTCACTGGCTGAGTCTAAGCTACGTAGACTTCGGCAAGAGAACCGGTCTGCTGAACTATATTGTTCCGAATTCCGTAGATGGGTTACTGATACGTTATGGAACGACTCGGCCCTTAGGAGTCAGTTCTGCCAGGGGTTGTCTGAAAATTTATAAGACGTGCTGGCGGTATACGAGGTCCCTGGGTCTCTTGAGGCTGCTATGTCTCTGTCCATAAGAATCGACAGACGACTCAGGGAGAGACTATTAAATTTTACGGAGGCCTCTATAGGGCAGGGTCTGTTATGGTCCAGTCGAACCAATGCAGATAGGGGGCGCCACTAGACGGGTGAATCCTCCTAAGTTCTGCCGTAGGTCAGAGGTTTGTTTTCGTTGTGGGGGGAGGGGTCATTTTGTAAAGGTTTGTCCCTCAGAACCCAAGAGACCACAAACAAAGGAGCCGCCGGAAAACTAGAGTCCCCAGATTGTGCGGAGGAGAACAGTCTGGACGTATTCGCTTCCTCCATACGCATGTCTCAGTTTTTGTTGTCCGCTACCGTTGAGGCGGGCAATAAAACTGAGATCTGTTCCGTCTTTTTGGACAGTGGGGCGGGGGTCAACTTGGTGGATTCACGGTTTGCTCAGGCTCTGGGTTTTACTCCGGAACCGGTATGCAGAACTATTCCTGTTTTTGCCATCGACTCCTCCCCTCTTACTCAGAGAGAGTTAACTCAGATCATCCATAATATCCATCTGCAGGTAGGGGACCTCCATAAAGAGCATATCTCTTGTTATGTCCTGGACGGTCTTCCGGCTCCTATGGCATTGGGGCTTCCCTGGCTGGTGACTCACAATCCAGTGGTGGATTGGCAGGCCGGGGAGATTGTGGAGTGGAGTGAACATTGTAAGGACAACTGCTTGAGTAGTAGGTGCTCTACACTCTCTGTAACATCTTTACCTGCCTTTCTGTCAGATTTTATGGATGTGTTCTCTGAGAAGGGTTGTCAGGGGTTACCACCTCATCGTCCATATGATTGCCCGATTAATCTATTACCTGGGGCAAAACTACCTAAAACCCGGTTATACAATCTTTCCGGCCCGGAGAGGAAGGCTATGCAAGATTATATTTCGGAGAGTTTGGCTAAAGGACACATCAGACCCTCTTCTTCACCCGTGGCTGCAGGGTTCTTTTTCGTTAAAAAGAAAGATGGGGGCCTGCGTCCTTGCCTGGATTTCCGGGAATTAAACCGGATAACTATCCGAGATCCCTATCCTCTTCCTCTCATTCCCGACCTCTTTAATCAGGTTGCTGGAGCTAAATGGTTCTCCAAAATGGATCTCAGAGGAGCCTATAACCTGGTTCGCATCAAAGAGGGGGATGAGTGGAAAACGGCTTTTAATACTCCGGAAGGGCATTATGAAAATCTGGTCATGCCATTTGGTCTTACTAATGCGCCTGCGGTGTTCCAACATTTTGTCAACGATATTTTTTGTCACCTTATCGGGAGATTTGTTGTGATATATCTTGATGACATCCTGGTCTATTCCCCGGATCTGGATACACATAAGATCCATGTGAGACAAGTGCTGCAGATATTAAGGGCCAACAAATTGTTTGCTAAATTAGAGAAATGTGTGTTCGCCATAAAAGAACTGCCATTTCTGGGGTATGTGTTGTCAGATTCAGGTTTCCACATGGATCCAGAGAAAGTCCGGGTGATTATGGACTGGGATCTGCCTGAGAACCTGAAGGCATTGCAACGCTTCCTGGGGTTTGCCAATTTTTATAGAAAGTTTATAAAGAACTATTCCTTGGTGGTCAAACCACTGACGGACATGACCCGAAAGGGATCCGATTTTTCCAAATGGTCACATGCAGCCAAAACTGCCTTTACATCTCTGAAGGAGAGATTCATCTCGGCCCCTATTCTCGTACAGCCAGATGTCTCGCTTCCTTTTATTGTAGAGGTTGACGCATCAGAGGTGGGGGTGGGAGCGGTACTATCTCAGGGCCCGTCCTCTGGTGAATGGCGTCCGTGTGCTTTCTTTTCGAAGAAGTTGTCTACTGCAGAAAGGAACTATGATATTGGCAACAGGGAACTTTTGGCTATTAAGTTGGCCTTTGAGGAGTGACGTCATTTTTTGGAGGGGGCGGTTCATCCCGTCACGGTGATTACTGATCACAAAAACTTATTATATCTGGAGTCTGCTAAACGTCTCACCCCTAGACAGGCTCGGTGGTCGTTATTTTTTACTAGGTTTAATTTTGTAATAACCTATCGCCCGGGGGCAAAAAATAGTAAGGCGGATGCATTGTCCCGAAGTTTTCCTGGAGGGGGTGATGTTGATGTACCAGAGCCCATTTTGCAAAAGGGGGTGGTGGTCTCTGCATTACACTCAGGTTTGGAGGGGAGGGTGTTGGAAGCTCAGGGGGACGCCCCGGCCTCCTGCCCCTCGGGTAAACTGTTTGTGCCAGAAAATTTACGACTGGAGAAACTAAAAGAACACCATAACTCCACACTGGCAGGACACCCAGGTAGTAGGTCAACCTCTGAGTTAGTGTCTCGTCGGTTCTGGTGGCCTAAATGGCGCCAGGAGGTGTTGAATTTTGTGTCTGCATGTGCTACCTGTGCTCGTTCTAAGGTAGATCATACTCGTCCGGCAGGGCGTCTTTTACCTCTGGCCATCCCCTACAGGCCTTGGACGCACCTATCAATGGATTTCATTACGGATCTACCAGTATCAGCGGGGAAGACTGTTATTCTTGTAGTTGTTGACAGATTCAGTAAAATGGTGCACTTTATTGCTCTTGCCGCATTGCCTAATGCTAACACACTGGCTCAGGTTTTTATTGACCACATCGTGAAGCTTCACGGGGTCCCTTCCGATATTGTTTCGGATCGTGGTACCCAATTTGTTTCTAAATTTTGGAAAGCTTTTTGTTCTCGTTTAGGGGTTCATCTGTCGTTTTCTTCATCTTTCCATCCACAGTCCAACGGTCAGACTGAACGTACCAATCAAAACCTAGAGACATATTTGAGATGCTTTGTTTCCGAAAATCAGGAGGAATGGTCATCTTATTTACCGTTCGCTGAGTTTGCCATTAATAATCGTCGTCAAGAATCTACCGATAAGTCACCATTTTTTGGTGCGTATGGTTTCCATCCTCAGTTTTGTACGTTTAGTGAGGGGGGGCCGTCAGGGATTCCCGAGGAGGAACGATTTGCGTCTTCACTTTCTTCAGTGTGGCAGAGTGTGCAAGAAAGTTTGAAGAGAATGGGTGGTAGATACAAACGTGTAGCTGATAGGAAGCGCTCTGAAGGTCCGGACCTTGGGGTGAATGACTTGGTGTGGTTGTCTACCAGAAATATCAAGTTGAAGGTTCCCTCGTGGAAATTAGGTCCGAGATTTATTAGTCCTTATAGGGTAATTAAGATCATTAACCCGGTGGCTTTTCGTCTGGAGCTACCTCAGACTCTAAGGATCCATAATGTCTTCCACAGGTCTCTGCTTAAGAGATATGTAGAACCTCCTGAACCATTGCCGCTACCGCCTCCACCGGTGGTTGTTGATGGCAGTCTTGAGTTTCAGGTAGAAAAGATTGTTGATTCACGATATGTTCGCCGCTCTCTTCAGTACCTGGTGCACTGGAGAGGTTATGGTTCCGAAGAGAGAATGTGGGTTCCAGCATCAGAGATAAAAGTGGACAGACTCATTCAGGCTTTTCATAGCTCCCATCCGGAGAGGCCTGGTCTTGAGGGTCCGGGGGCCCCTCGTAGAAAGGGGGGTACTGTCACGACTGTGACTGATCCAGACAGGTCTGGGAGGAGAAGGTCGCAGCGACTTGCTACTCGCGATAGCTTGTGAGTTTGCTCCGTGGTTCAGGGTATGTCATCCAGGTTTTGCCTTGTGAACCTTTTTGTCCTGACTGGTAGTTTGTAGGCATCCTTCTCAGGTGAGTCCTGTCTGCCACTCCCAGATACTATATTAGTTTCAGTTTCACTTGCAGTCATTGCCAGATATAGTCCTTACTTCCAGTGCTACTCTGACCTTTGAAGGAGATCGTTTGATGGTGTTGCTGTGGAGCTCTTCTCCGGCGTGGACTGTCGTGTTTGGGATCGCCTTCTCTGCTCATGACTGGATAAGTCTATCTCTGCTGTTGTTTGTTTGTTGCTGTCTTCCCCTGTTGTTTTCCTAGACGTGAGTGATGGTGACTAGCGCTCCCATCGGCCTTTCCCCAGTCCAGTCTTGTTAGGGCGACTGAGGGTTTAGGCATCCTGCTCGCCGCACGGGTTCACACCCCGTCTAGGGTATCAGGGCAGACAGGTGGCAGCTTAGGGTTAGTCAGGGGTGGCCATTCTATTTCCCATCCGTAGATAAGGGTCCCCCTTCCCCTCCGTCTGGTGCGACACGACTGCTGCTGGGATAGCGGTCGTGACAGTCAGCTCACCTGAAGGCCCTCGCATATAATGTTTTACAGGGTCAGATCACCTTCAGACCCTCACCTACAATCTTTTACAGGGTCAGCTCCCCTGTAAGCACTCACCTACAGTCTTTTACAGGTTCAGCTCACCTACAGGCCCTCGCATATAATGTTATACAGGTTCAGCTTACCTTCAGACCCTTACCTACAATCTTTTACAGGGTCAGCTCACCTACAGGCCCTCACCTACAATCTTTTACAGCGTCAGCTCATCTACAGGCCCTCGCATATGTTTTACAGGGTCAGCTCACCTTCAGACCCCCACCTACAATCTTTTACAGGGTCAGCTCCCCTGTAAGCACTCACCTACAATCTTTTAAAGGGTCAGCTCATCTACAGGCCCTCGTATATAATGTATTACAGGTTCAGCTTACCTTCAGACCCTTACCTACAATCTTTTACAGGGTCAGCTCACCTGCAGGCCCTCGCATATAATGTTTTACTGGGTCAGCTCACCTACAGGCCCTCGCATATAATGTTTTACAGGGTGAGCTCACCTGAAGGCCCTCGCATATGTTTTACAGGGTCAGCTCACCTTCAGACCCTCACCTACAATCTTTTACAGGGTCACCTCCCCTGTAAGCACTCACCTACAGTCTTTTACAGGGTCAGCTCATCTACAGGCCCTCGTATATAATGTATTACAGGTTCAGCTTACCTTCAGACCCTTACCTACAATCTTTTACAGGGTCAGCTCACCTGCAGGCCCTCGCATATAATGTTTTACTGGGTCAGCTCACCTATAGGCCCTCACCAACAATCTTTTACAGGGTCAGCTCACCTGCAGGCCATTGCATATAATGTTTTACAGGGTCAGCTCACGTTCAGACCCTCACCTAGAATCTTTTACAGGGTCAGCTCCCCTGTAAGCACTCACCTACAATCTTTTACACGGTCAGCTCACCTACAGGCCCTCGCATATAATGTTTTACAGGGTGAGCTCACCTGAAGGCCCTCGCATATGTTTTACAGGGTCAGCTCACCTTCAGACCCTCACCTGCAATCTTTTACAGGGTCACCTCCCCTGTAAGCACTCACCTACAGTCTTTTACAGGGTCAGCTCATCTACAGGCCCTCGCATATAATGTTTTACAGGTTAAGCTCACCTTCAGACCCTTACCCACAATCTTTTACAGGGTCAGCTCACCTGCAGGCCCTCGCATATAATGTTTTACAGGGTCAGCTCACCTGCAGGCCCTCGCATATAATGTTTTACTGGGTCAGCTCACCTGCAGGCCCTCGCATATAATGTTTTACAGGGTCAGATCACCTGCAGGCCCTCGCATATAATGTTTTACAGGGTCAGCTCACCTGCAGGCCCTCGCATATAATGTTTTACTGGGTTAGCTCACTTGTAGGCCCTCACCAACAATCTTTTATAGGGTCAGCTCCCCTGTAAGCACTCACCTACAATCATTTACAGGGTCAGCTCACCTACAGGCCCTTGCATATAATGTTTTACAAGGTCAGCTCACCTGAAGTCTCTCGCATATAATGTTTTACAGGGTCAGCTCACCTGAAGGCCCTCGCATATAATGTTTTACAGGGTCAGCTCACCTGCAGGCCCTCAGCTCACCTTCTCATGACGACAGCGAAGTCTTGCCTGTTGGCACTCTGGCACACATGGCTGACTTCATGTTAGGCTGCTTTTCCCAAGACCCGCGCGTTATACGCATTTTAGACAACACGGATTACTGGTTGTTCACCCTTCTCGACCTCCGCTACAAAGAGAACTTCTCATCTCTCTTTCCTCTGGTGGAGAGGACAAGCAAAACGGTGCTATACCAGAAGGTCCTTGTTGAAAAATTGCTCCAAAGTTGATAGGGCAGACATTCAAATGGATCATCGCCGTCACGGGAATGTGTGATCGCCTAGAAGTTATCTAGAGTCAACAAAGCGGCAGCAGGCCCTTACCTACAAGTCCAATTTCAGTAGCCAAGAGTCTGGTCAACACAATCCTCACCATGACGGCACACTGATTGAACGTTGTGGAGGCTGGGAGCAAGTTGGCTGCTGGCACCAGACTTGCCCTCCAATAGATTCTCGTTAACGGAAAGTGTACTCATTCCAATAACAGGGACTCTTGTTATGTATCGTCAATACCTCACCGAGTCGGGAGTGGGTAATTGTCACACGCCTACTGCCTTCCTTGGACACTTGTGCTTTAATAACTTGTCCCACCCTCTCGAGGTGGTTCACAATTAGGTAAAAAAAAGGGGCAAGGCAACAACAGCCAATTATATTTCAGCCATTGACCTCCCTTGGATGTGGTAGCCGTTTCTCAGGCTCCCTCTCCTGCATCGAACTCTGATTCCCGGTTACCAGTGATCACCATGGTAGGCACAGAAAAGAACATCGAAAGTTGATAGGGCAGACATGTGCAATCGTCCAGAGGTTATCTAGAGTCACCAATGTGGCAACAGGCCCTCGCCCCTAATGTTTTAGGTGGTCAGATCAGCAGGCCCTTGCTCCAAATGTTTTTGAGGTTCACCAGCTGGCCATCAATCCTAATTTTTCAAGGGTGTGTATGATGCCCTCCTTTATGTGTAACAAAGGGTGTTTTGGAGTGCTGGTTCCTTGTAATTTTTGGAAGCCCTTTTATTTAGTGCATAGGCTTTAGTGTAGGAGTCCCACTACCAGAACTTTTGTACCACAATGTGAATGAAGGCCTCTATTATGTGATATACAGGTTGTATCGGAGTACCTATTCCTTGTAATTTTTGGCAGCACTTGCACTTTATATACAAGTAAATATACAGGAAAGAATGTTTCTTAACAATTTTTTCTCTAAAATAGTTTTCTTTTCCGGTTTTGTGCGTATTATTGTCAGTCTGTGAAAGTGGCATACTACTCGAACAACATGGTTACCATCAGCGACCTGGAAGTCCAAGATGCATCGAGACATCCTCCTCATGCTATTCCCAAACCATTTTGGTGGTGTTTTTATCATTTTCTGACCTTTTCCTATGAACCAGGCACTCTTCCCTCTTCAGAGCATGCGGTGCCTGGTTTAATGCTTGGGTCCTCCCTTTGACATCCATTATACTCGGGTGCTCGGTAGAGCACCCGAGCATCCCGATGTGTTCGACCAGAGCACCCGAGCACTTTGGTGCTCGATCAACACTATATCTCACAGCTTGAGCATTTTTAAAACAAAAAGTAAATTACAAAACTGATGAGTTTTTTATGCTGAGTTATCTAAAAATAACATTAATGGTGCACAACCCTGTTAAAGGGGCTGTGCTATCAGAAAATTATCATGGCAAATGGACATCATGGAATGGGTCAGGAGCAGATCAAGGTTGTCAAAGAAATTTGGGTTGGAGTTTCCTACCAATAGTATAATATTATGTCATAATGTTTATGAGGAAGACTGCTGGCCCCACTATTGGAGCAAGCAGAGGTTGGGCATGTCACTTACTAACATGCCTGGTCATTTTTGTCCAAAAAGTAAGCATAGCCAGAAATGTCAGGCAATAATAATATATATAAATGCTCAGCCACTGACTTTTTTTCAATGAGAAGTGCAAGCATACAGGTCATCGGAGCTCTGAAAAATAACAATGTATGAAAAGCACTTGAGGTAACTCTGATACTAACAACATTAGGTGCTAAAGCATCAAGGAAATGTCCCGTGTTTGCTCTCCATATTATGCAAGTATTAGCTATATTTGAGAGTTACTGCACAGAGTAGTCCTTCCACTTTAATACTATCATGGGTGATGAGTAAATGAGAAGATTGAGCAGCTCTCACCTGCTGTACCTGTAGTGAGCACGGTACCAGACTGGACACGGCCGTGACAGAAAATCAACAAAAAGAGAAAATCCTGCTCTTGAACAACAGGAGACACTTTATTTAGTGGAAAAACTTCCTATCCTCATAGGCAGGATATAATTGCAGTAAAACACAAAAACTTTATCTTCTTCACAATAATGGCTTGATGGTTACAAGAGCACAGTATGCTTGATGGTTACTGGAACTGATTTGAAGGCTAGAACAATTATTTTAAGCAACCTAATATTCTTTCTGTTTTCAGAAGGGCCAAAGCAAAACAATTCTAAAATATAAAAACACTATATATATTTTTTTTTATACATATTATCTTGCTCGGATACGCTAGTTTTAAATCATGTTTCTGCCATACAACTAAGGCACATGTTTTCAGTGTTCACATGCAGTTTCCCCCATTAATATCACAAGAAGTTCAAGCAGCCTTTCACCAGAAACAGCTCTTTGTTTAGGAAACTGCTACAAAAAAAAGTTTCATTTTCTTTCTCAGAAAATTTCAAATAAAAGTTTAACACATCACGTCATTAGAAACAACACATGAACAATTTAATAGATCCAAACCAGAAGATTTAAACATTTGTGTAGCAAACAATAAGAAATGAGAAATAGCTGTATTGTTAACGCCAATACAAATCAAGGAGGCTTTATGAAGGTATAAACATTTGCAGCACAGGATAAGGTTGAATAAACCTAAGTACTAAGCCCTCAGGGGAGTTCTGAGTCAGATGAATTTATTCACTTTCAAGCTACATCAGGGAGACAAGTAACTTCATATGTATATTACAGTACAGAAATAAATGTGGTCTATAAACACTGTGAGCTCCAGCCAATAAAGTCAAATGAAAGGCAATTATGTACATTTCATAAATAATATAAATAAATATGAAAAATATATCACTGAGTCATGGATATTTTGTGGCTCAAAATAATGTATTACATCAAATGTGCAATTACATTTTAGCAGGCTATGTTTGGTATTTTATGTAGCCTAAAAAAATAAAACTATTGTTAGGCTTTTAATATGGAACATTTTTTTAATTTTTTAATAAAACACACGCACACACACACTGTGTATATATATATATATATATATATATATATATAGACTATGTAGAATCAGGGCAGCACACCTGGTGACACGCAGATGGGTGCCAGCGGTGGAAACACCTTACCAAGGTGTATGATATAGAACAAGGAAGGACACCGCAGCACATCCGTAGGTGAAAAGTAGTGGATCTTTATTCACCCTTGCGACGTTTCAGTCCACTTGCTGGGACTATTATCAAGCAATGCATCATACAAACATGTGGGTATTTATGTGATCAAATCAAGTCAATATACATAAGTGGTAATTAACAGCATATATTAAAAAATATACAGCAGAATATCTCATATATAAATGAGAAAAACATTGTGTCTGGAAAACCGTATACTCAATCCAGATATTCATATAAAACACATCATAGTATTGTGATTTATCAAAAACAAAATATAATATACAAGTGATAATCAGCAAGTGTTATACTCATCACCTGTGAAAGTATAAGTGTGGGCAGGACCAACAAGGAATCAGGTGGGCTCAGTGGCTGGCGAATACACTATTGCGGCTTCACCGCATGGATACGGCGTCCCGGAACTAAAGCTGCGCATGTCACTCCAGGGATAATCACATGATCCCTTACGAGATATGAAACTGTGTCTGCGCATGTCCGTGAGGTCATCCCCAGAGAAATCACATGATCTCGTACCGAGACGTCACATGATCCCATAGGGTGGCGTCACCTGACAAACCGCATAGCAGTCTATTGTAGTAAGACGTCTAATGTAAATGCAAGCGTATTATACATAAGAGATGTAGGCTATTCAATCAGGATCTAACACCCCGGGTAAAAGTATCGGGTGACGTGCTATCTTGCGATGCACTGTCAACCCGAAAATTATGAGAAGAGGAGGGGGGAAAAAACAGCGGCAGCCGCTATCCTCCCATCTCTTTCACTATGTGGTAACCCTATCAGGTGAAAAACATCCTATATAGCCATAAAGTAGCGCTTGCAAACATATATTTAAGAAAAACAAAATCTAGTAGATATGCAGCTGTCACGGGATGAGTCGTGCATTTTCTAGAGTATCCACCCTCCTTTTGAGCGAACCATATCTTCCATGGGTCCTATAAGTGATAAAATAAAAAAATATATTATCCAAATATATTTAATAAAAGAAGGACAAATTCTTCATATATGGATCGGCAAGGACAGGACAGCGGAAAATCATATGAATAGCCATGGTTTATATTCAACATTCAAACCCCCGGGTTTAACCGTTTGTAGTTTAAAAATCCATTCGGATTCACGCTTTTTAAGCATTTTTATGCGGTTTCCGCCAGTTCGCGGTAATGGGACATGATCAAGGATCATAAATTTTAAGTCACCTTCAGCATGGCCCATATCCGCAAAGTGATGCGAGACAGGCAAATCCTTTCGTTTCTTACGGATCGAAAAACGGTGTTGATTAAAACGGGACTTGAAATCACAAGTGGTTTCGCCCACATACAATAACTTACATGGGCACCACAAAACATAAATTATGAAGCTTGAATCACAGGTCAAATAAAATTTGATAGGATAAATAACCCCTGTACGGGGATGAATGAAATCACGCCCCTTCACCATGTATTTGCAGTTTACACAGTGAAGGCACGGGTAACTGCCAGTTTTTTTAGGAGCTAAGAGTAATTGACGTGTGCTTTTTTGTGGGCCTATGTCATTTTTTACAAGCTTATCTTTTAAATTACGGGCTCTCCTATAAGACATGATTGGTCGAGTAGAGAATTCTGGGATGTTTCTATGTTCTGTGTTCAGAATCGGCCAGTGTTTGTTGACTATCTTACTAATGTAAGGGCTTACATCACTAAAGGTAGATACAAAAGGTATTTTCTGGGCTTGATCCCTCTTGGTACCCTGAAACAATTCGCTTCTTTCTTTTTGATTGATACGATTCAGTTGTTTTTGTAATATAGAAGTCGGATAGTGCCTTTGTTTGAAGCATTGTGTCATACTGTCAAGAGTTTTGTCTAATGAGGAAGGATCACTGACAATTCTTTTTGCTCTGGTAAATTGGCTATACGGTAATGACCGCACCATCGTCCGAGGGTGAGCACTGTCTAACCTTAGGACGGTGTTGCGGTCAGTAGATTTAGTATAAACCTCAGTGCTCAACACATTTCCCGTGCGTCGAACATTGACATCCAAAAAATGTATTGTATTTTCAGAATACTCCAGCGTGAATTGTATATCGGGAATCAGACTGTTTAAAAAATTATGGAACAATTGTAACTCCAATGCTGAACCCGTCCAGATGACAAAAATATCGTCTATGTATCTCCACCACCTCAGCACATGGCTGAAGTGGTGGGACACATAGACGTAGTGGTCCTCCAAATAGGAGACGACCATGTTGGCGTAAGTGGGGGCCACATTCGTCCCCATGGCCGTCCCCCTAATTTGCATATAATAATCATCCCCGAAGAGAAAATAATTATTATATAAAATCATTTGTAACAGAGCCAGAAAAAAAGTTTGTGCCTCTATAGTGTAATCAGAATTTTCCAAAGCAGATTTCACCACGGTCATGCCCAAGTCATGCTGTATCGAAGTGTACAGACTGACGATGTCAAAGGAGGCCAATATGGCATCCTCAGGCATCCTCACGTCTGCCAACTTTATCAAAAAATCAGTTGTGTCTTTCAAGTAAGATTTGGAATTGACCACATGGGTCTGTAAAACTTTATCTAAGAAGATAGAAGCGTTGCTGAGTAAAGAGCCACGGCCGGAAACAATTGGTCTACCGGGCGGGCACTGGAGGTTTTTATGGATTTTAGGTAATAAATACAGTAATGGGGTAACCGGATGATCTATCAATAGGAACTCACTAAGTTGGTCATCTATGAGGCCTATTTGTATGTATCTGCTAACAAGTGACTTTAATTCTCGCTGTATGTAAAATTTGGGGTCCCTTTGGAGTTTTAAGTACACAGCAGTGTCAGATAACTGGCGGGTAACTTCAGCTAAATACATAGAAGTATTAATGACCACTATCGCACCGCCCTTGTCAGCGGGCTTAATGGTGAGAGAGTGGTCATGGATTAACTGATCAAGTGCCTCTAAATCCTGTTTGGTCACATTTGGATGTTGAATGTGATCAAAAAGGCCCGAATTTTTTAACTCCTGTGTGTCTTTCAGCACTGCGTCTGAAAATACCTCAAAAGCTTTAGAGGATATTTGTGGGGAAAAATCTTTTGTCACACGTAATCCCCAGTTAGACAAACATAATTCATGCATAGACACAGTAGTAGTACTCTGTACATCCTGGAAATGAATCTTCAGTTTGATCAATCTGAAAAAATATAATAGATCAGCTTCCAGTTCGTACCAGTTAATAGCACTAGCTGGACAGAAATTAAGGCCTTTTTCAAGCAGTTGTAATTGTGTCAAAGTCAACAAATGAGAAGAGATATTTACCACTGTCCGTTCGGTCAAATGTTGGTCTTTCGCAGGGTTTTCTGACTTCTTGTCTTTACGGTATCGGTTTCTGTGCCGACCGCCCCTTCTTGCGGTTTTCTTATATTGGTAAGTTGAGGTCCTAAAAAAGTGGCAGAATTGTTGGTGTTGTAGGTATTAGATTCATCACGCTTCTTCCCTTTCTTTTGGCCTTGATAAAAGTTTTGTCGATTGCCGTCAGTCCAGTTATATATGTGACCCGTCGTATAGTCCATTGTATCCCGTTGCCATTTCCCTCTTTTTGTTTCCTGAATCTCGCTTTTAAGCTTATTCAAATGGGGTTGGAGTTTATTCAAGTATTCATCCAAATCCTGTGAGGACAGAGTTGCCTTTAGGGAAGCCTACTCCTCCATCTTACTCACTGTAACTGACATCAATTCTTTGTGCATAAATTCAATGTTAAGAAGCATCAAATCTAAAGAATATTTATTAGAGATGCGTTCGTATTGTGAATGAAACTCCAAGTCATGAGAGTACATAGAGGATCTTGGTTGTATGCGCATGCCTCTGGGTATACGATTAGTTTTGACGTATTCAACTAAAGTTGCGGAATGCAGTTCCAAAGTAAGACATTTTTTGACATCGCGTTCGTACCTCTTTTTGATGTCCAGCAGTGAGGGAACGGAAAGGAAGTCCACATCGCCCGCACAGGTCTCCACGATCCTGTCCTTGTCGGCCTCAGTATACGAAAAAATAGCGGTGAAAACTGATTGAGCAGTGGATCCATAGCTGCCAATAGTATGAAATAATAGTGCTAGAGGTAGAAAATGGGTGCCAGCTCCTGCGGTATAATGCAGACTATGTAGAATCAGGGCAGCACACCTGGTGACACGCAGATGGGTGCCAGCGGTGGAAACACCTTACCAAGGTGTATGATATAGAACAAGGAAGGACACCGCAGCACATCCGTAGGTGAAAAGTTGTGGATCTTTATTCACCCTTGCGACGTTTCAGTCCACTTGCTGGGACTATTATCAAGCAATGCATCATACAAACATGTGGGTATTTATGTGATCAAATCAAGTCAATATACATAAGTGGTAATTAACAGCATATATTAAAAAATATACAGCAGAATATCTCATATATAAATGAGAAAAACATTGTGTCTGGAAAACCGTATACTCAATCCAGATATTCATATAAAACACATCATAGTATTGTGATTTATCAAAAACAAAATATAATATACAAGTGATAATCAACAAGTGTTATACTCATCACCTGTGAAAGTATAAGTGTGGGCAGGACCAACAAGGAATCAGGTGGGCTCAGTGGCTGGCGGATACACTATTGCGGCTTCACCGCATGGATACGGAGTCCCGGAACTAAAGCTGCGCATGTCCGTGAAGTCACTCCAGGGATAATCACATGATCCCTTACGAGATATGAAACTGTGTCTGCGCATGTCCGTGAGGTCATCCCCAGAGAAATCACATGATTTCTCCTCTTCTCATAATTTTCGGATGACAGTGCATCGCAAGATAGCACGTCACCCGATACTTTTACCCGGGGTGTTAGATCCTGATTGAATAGCCTACATCTCTTATGTATAATACGCTTGCGTTTACATTAGACGTCTTACTACAATAGACTGCTATGCGGTTTGTCAGGTGACGCCTCCCTATGGGATCATGTGATGTCTCGGTACGAGATCATGTGATTTCTCTGGGGATGACCTCACGGACATGCGCAGACACAGTTTCATATCTCGTAAGGGATCATGTGATTATCCCTGGAGTGACTTCACGGACATGCGCAGCTTTAGTTCCGGGACGCCGTATCCATGCGGTGAAGCCGCAATAGTGTATCCGCCAGCCACTGAGCCCACCTGATTCCTTGTTGGTCCTGCCCACACTTATACTTTCACAGGTGATGAGTATAACACTTGTTGATTATCACTTGTATATTATATTTTGTTTTTGATAAATCACAATACTATGATGTGTTTTATATGAATATCTGGATTGAGTATACGGTTTTCCAGACACAATGTTTTTCTCATTTATATATGAGATATTCTGCTGTATATTTTTTAATATATGCTGTTAATTACCACTTATGTATATTGACTTGATTTGATCACATAAATACCCACATGTTTGTATGATGCATTGCTTGATAATAGTCCCAGCAAGTGGACTGAAACGTCGCAAGGGTGAATAAAGATCCACTACTTTTCACCTACGGATGTGCTGCGGTGTCCTTCCTTGTTCTATATACAGGGAGTGCAGAATTATTAGGCAAGTTGTATTTTTGAGGATTAATTTTATTATTGAACAACAACCATGTTCTCAATGAACCCAAAAAACTCATTAATATCAAAGCTGAATATTTTTGAAAGTAGTTTTTAGTTTGTTTTTAGTTTTAGCTATTTTAGGGGGATATCTGTGTGTGCAGGTGACTATTACTGTGCATAATTATTAGGCAACTTAACAAAAAACAAATATATACCCATTTCAATTATTTATTTTTACCAGTGAAACCAATATAACATCTCAACATTCACAAATATACATTTCTGACATTCAAAAACAAAACAAAAACAAATCAGTGACCAATATAGCCACCTTTCTTTGCAAGGACACTCAAAAGCCTGCCATCCATGGATTCTGTCAGTGTTTTGATCTGTTCACCATCAACATTGCGTGCAGCAGCAACCACAGCCTCCCAGACACCTTTCAGAGAGGTGTACTGTTTTCCCTCCTTGTAAATCTCACATTTGATGATGGACCACAGGTTCTCAATGGGGTTCAGATCAGGTGAACAAGGAGGCCATGTCATTAGATTTTCTTCTTTTATACCCTTTCTTGCCAGCCACGCTGTGGAGTACTTGGACGCGTGTGATGGAGCATTGTCCTGCATGAAAATCATGTTTTTCTTGAAGGATGCAGACTTCTTCCTGTACCACTGCTTGAAGAAGGTGTCTTCCAGAAACTGGCAGTAGGACTGGGAGTTGAGCTTGACTCCATCCTCAACCCGAAAAGGCCCCACAAGCTCATCTTTGATGATACCAGCCCAAACCAGTACTCCACCTCCACCTTGCTGGCGTCTGAGTCGGACTGGAGCTCTCTGCCCTTTACCAATCCAGCCACGGGCCCATCCATCTGGCCCATCAAGACTCACTCTCATTTCATCAGTCCATAAAACCTTAGAAAAATCAGTCTTGAGATATTTCTTGGCCCAGTCTTGACGTTTCAGCTTGTGTGTCTTGTTCAGCGGTGGTCGTCTTTCAGCCTTTCTTACCTTGGCCATGTCTCTGAGTATTGCACACCTTGTGCTTTTGGGCACTCCAGTGATGTTGCAGCTCTGAAATATGGCCAAACTGGTGGCAAGGGGCATCTTGGCAGCTGCACGCTTGACTTTTCTCAGTTCATGGGCAGTTATTTTGCGCCTTGGTTTTTCCACACGCTTCTTGCGACCTTGTTGACTATTTTGAATGAAACGCTTGATTGTTCGATGATCACGCTTCAGAAGCTTTGCAATTTTAAGAGTGCTGCATCCCTCTGCAAGATATCTCACTATTTTTGACTTTTCTGAGCCTGTCAAGTCCTTCTTTTGACCCATTTTGCCAAAGGAAAGGAAGTTGCCTAATAATTATGCACACCTAATATAGGGTGTTGATGTCATTAGACCACACCCCTTCTCATTACAGAGATGCACATCACCTAATATGCTTAATTGGTAGTAGGCTTTCGAGCCTATACAGCTTGGAGTAAGACAACATGCATAAAAAGGATGATGTGGTCAAAATACTCATTTGCCTAATAATTCTGCACGCAGTGTATATATATATATATATATATATATATAGTGATGAAAGACGGACAGCACTCCAAGTAAAAAGCAATGGTGCTTATTCACCCATGTGGATGGCAACCTTTCAGCTCATACAAGAGCCTTTTTCAAGCAATGAACACAGTGTATGATGGGGTATATATAGTCCAACCCCCATTACATCACAATACAATGAATCAACAACAATGTATAAAAATAAAGTGCAAATAGTGCATATATAATGTCAAAATACATAGACAAATGTGCATTACTCATCAGTGAAAAAACGCATCAATATTATATCAAAAATACAGTATGAGGTATATATATTATACCATAAAATGCTATAATTAGTAAGTGAATACAGGTGCACAAGATGTGGGAGGAACAATAGAAAATGATGCTGCAAAAGGGCAGGGGAATCGGTGACATACCCAGCGTTGTTCCCTGTGCCAAACATGTCGCATACCGCCGAATCCGGCGTTCCGATAGAGCCACTGCGCAGGCGCCAAGTAGCGTCAAGGTCACGGCCAGGTCACGGCATGATGTCATCACGTGTCGTTGCGGGAGCATGCGCACAACTGTTGGATCGCTCAGTGGGCCATTTTGCAAAATGGAATCGTGATTCCGATGACTACAAATAAGACGCAGTTTACACCTGGCAGTCAGATACCAGCAACTTCAATTATAAGGATTCAAGGAAGAAGAAAAGAAATACACCGGCTACTTCTACATCATCTCCCCTTTTTTTAGGGAACAATGTGGACCCAGAAAGGAAAGACGAGGTCGGACCAGGAGAGGGGGTCGTAGACACCACAGAACCAGCCAAACTCACAAACAACAAAACCAGAGCACAGACCAACAAATTACAGATGAACAAGAGGAAGTGATTGTGATCAACTTGTCATCCAAGATGCTCACCCCAGCTCAAGTGAGTGTTCTTAATAGAGGACTTTCTTTTTCCATGTCTTCTTCTAACTGGTTTGATCTGGACGCTGACCTGTATGCTTTTTTTTCGCAGAATTAAGCTGAAAGTGTGGTTCAACACTAGGACACAGATCGCGGCGCCTCAGGCTAGCGAGTTCTCCCTGAGACGCCTCGATCTATCCTTGAAGAGCCATTTTACCCCATATGTTAATGGGGCCTCTATCGATGCATTTATTACTGCTGTTAAGTCTGATATTTCTGCATATAAATTGAGATGCAACAATGGTGTTCTCAAACATCCAAACCTTTCTAAGTTGGAAATTGAGGCATTAGACCAATTAAGGCAAGACCCCTCGCTGAAAAGTTAAACCTGCGGATAAGGGTGGCGCAGTGGTCGTCATTGACACCAGTAAATATGTGGCTGAGATTCAACGTCAGTTGGATGATACCGATGTTTATTCTGTCCTTCAGACTGATCCTAAATTTTAGATAGCAAGACTTATCAGGAAATGTTTGGCGGATGCTATTTTGGCAGGTATCATCGATGAGGACTTGTGCACATTTCTCACTGTCGACCATCCGGTAACCCCGGTTCTATATATACTCCCTAAAGTGCACAAGTCTCTCAGTGATCCTCCCGGACGCCCTATTGTTTCCGGCTCAGACTCTATCTTCAGTTGCATCGCTATTTTCCTTGATAAGGTTTTGCACGACTTTGCAGTAGGGGCTGAGTCGTATATACAAGATACGACTGACTTCCTATGCAAGTTGAATGGGATTGAATTTACTGGTGTCCATGAGGTGCATTTGGCATCCTTTGATGTCACTTCCTTATATACTTCGATTAATCATGATTTAGGTATTGGTGCCATTGAACGTATGCTTGGTTTCTCATCTTACACTACAGCTGCTAGGCAATTTATTATTGATTTATTGCCGATAATTTTAAAACACAATTATTTCCTGTTTCAGGACACTTTTTTCAGCAAAGACGAGGCGTAGCGATGGGGTCTAATGTAGCACCTACCTACGCTAATATCTTCATGAGGTGCTTTGAGGAGGATGTCGTCCATGTGTCACACCACCGCAGCCATTTGCTGCGGTGGTGGAGATACATAGACGACATCTTCCTCATATGGACTGGTAGTGTTACTCAGTTGACTGAGTTCCATATGTTCCTTAATAGTGTCAATAAAGATCTTCAATTTACCCTGGTCCACTCTGAGACTGAATTACAGTTTCTGGACACTACAGTCACATTTAATGAGGGCAAGTTACACACACAACTATACATTAAGCCCACGGATAAAAATACCCCTCTCTGTTTCAATAGTGGCCATCCACATAATATGCTTAAGTATTTACCCTTTTCACAATTCCTTAGGGTTAAACGCATAGTTTCTGAGCCTGAGAAGGTAGATTTATCTTTGAGCAATATGGCTAGCAAATAAAAAAAAAGGGGGTATGCTACCCAATTACTCGATTCCCATATAAATAAGGTCCATATTTTGGATAGGAGGAGTCTCCTGAAGAGGAAGACGTCCAGTGGGTCACATACTCGGATTCCTTTTATTTCCAAATTCAAGGAACAAAGCGAGGAGATCAATCGCATTATTTAGTGACATTGGGGTATCTTGGGAGGTTGTCATAGTGAGATCCAAGAATTTAGATCCCCCCCTTTTCTCATATTGCAGGTCCAGAAACTTATGCGATCAACTTGTTAGAGCAGACATTGGCCCCAGGTCTAAGTCAATACAACTTCTTTGACCACATATGGTAAGAGTAGCTTTCCCTGCCTTTGTTGCACTGACTGCAAATATATGGGCAAAAGCAGTGTTTTTGTCCATCCCACTACTGGAGTTTCACATTCGATTCGTTTTCACCTTACATGTAATTCCAATTATGTGATTTATGTTTTGATCTGTCCGTGCAAGTTATTATATGTGGGTGAAACGTCGACTGATCTTAAGACGCGGCTAAATAATCATAGATTATCTATACGCAAAAAAAAGAAAGGATCTCCCTGTTGCCAAACATTTTACGGAGTTCAAACATTCCGAAAAAGATCTCAAATGTTGGGCTATTGACCATGTACCCATGCCCAGACATGGGGGCAACAGGGTGTTGATCCTTAGAAAGAGAGAGCTCTTTTGGATCTACACTCTGAATAGTTTGAAACCCAATGGGCTCAATGTGGATTACAACCCGGGGATATATGTTTAGATAGGCAGTTTTCCCCTAATGGTTTTATATGTGATATGCGACTCTCCTTTGGTGATACATAGTGTACTATGAACACTATTAAGCCATCTTTTCTTATTCTTTCTTTCTCTTTTTATTTTCACAGACAAGAATGATGCTGCGGGATCGAGAGGTGGGACGTACCCTGTGTGTTTATATTGTCTTTATTAGTCCACACAATTGTTTTTAGCTTTTTTCTATTTTCAAGTTATGCCAGCAATACATTTGCCTTATTCAGTAGCCTCTGATACTCCACATTGTGTGTCATATATTGGTGGCGACCCCATGAGGGATTTGATGGGCTGCATGTATAATGACCGCGACGGATCCTGTTGTGGTCACCACTATATTGTGCCCACATGGGAGGTGGGTCTGTAGCTTTGTTGAGCCGCAGCCTCTCCCTGGTCCCCCATAGATCCACGCCATAGAACACGGTCCTATTTCCGTGCTGCGCTGTCCTGTCTATCTTTTTACATGGACATGCGCACACACAGTGTTGGGAGGCTTTTACCTTTTGCAAAATGGCCAACTGAGCGATCCAACAGTTGTGCGCATGCTCCCACAACGACACGTGATGACATCATGCCGTGACCTGGCCGTGACCTTGACGCTAATTGGCGCCTGCGCAGAGGCTCTATTGGAATGCCGGATTCGGCGGTATGCGACATGTTTGGCAAAGGGAACAACGCTGGATATGTCACCACTTCCCCTCCCCTTTTGCAGCATCATTTTCTCTTGTTCCTCCCACATCTTGTGCACCTGTATTCACTTACTAATTATAGCATTTTATGGTATAATATATATACCGCATACTGTATTTTTGATATAATATTGATGCGTTTTTTTTTCGCTGATGAGTAATGCACATTTGTCTATGTATTTTGACATTATATATGCACTATTTGCACTTTATTTTTATACATTGTTGTTGATTGATTGTATTGTGATGTAATGGGGGTTGGACTATATATACCCCATCATACACTGTGTTCATTGCTTGAAAAAGGCTCTTGTATGAGCTGAAACGTTGCCATCCACATGGGTGAATAAACACCATTGCTTTTTACTTGGAGTGCTGTCCTTCTTTCATCACTGTCGATTTGGGTTAAGCAGCTACATCCCTGGACCTAGCACCCACATTGCTGTTCTCCGGTGCCGCCATTATAACAGAATATTCTCTAATAATCATACAGATCAATTTTATTCATAAAAATACTTGGAAATACACTAGATGGGAATATGGATGATGTTTGGGGACAGAAAACACATGTATGCAGGAGAAGAATATAGAAAAAAATAAAAAAAATAGTTACATATCCCAATTCATGTTGTTCATAGGTTATATTATTCTGTCGGTTTTTTTTAAATAAAATTGGCGAGGCCAATGTCCCAAATGTGGTAGCCACAATGGTAACTGGTATCATCAAACCAGGAGATGCCCCAATCTCTGTAGATTTTTGGCATAACTTACTATTTAGAGTTGGTTTTTGGATAGGTAGTTCCCCTGGAACTGTGCTTTGGGTAATATACGATCTTTACTTCTAGAGGTTGGTTATAGTAAACCATTTTTCAGTACATTATTCATTGCTAGGCAATCTATGGCTAAATACTGGTTTTCAGACAGAACTCCCAGTCTAGGTAACCGGGGGAAGAGTGTGGATTCCTCTGTTATAT
Source organism: Bufo bufo (assembly GCF_905171765.1). Classification (NCBI taxonomy): domain Eukaryota; kingdom Metazoa; phylum Chordata; class Amphibia; order Anura; family Bufonidae; genus Bufo; species Bufo bufo. The sequence goes on from NC_053390.1 coordinate 185,666,459, forward strand.
ATTTATAAACTGAAGGACAGATAATCTATTTATTTCCAACTTTGGAATCTGTGGCTAGACTGCAAATCAAAACAATCCAAATATAATTATTTTTATTTATAAAACTTTTTTTTTCCGCTCCCAGAGGCTAAGGGTGGAGGGAATGAAGTAGATAAGGTAACTTTTTTGTTTACTCTAAGTAATTAAGAAAAACATTTTGTATATTATTTGCAAAATATAATGACTCCAGTTGCGCACAAGATCTTATAATTGAACTTCAGCTAAAGCCAAATGCTCCCCGAAGTCCTAACAATGGCTTTTCATATTCAGATACCCCATGACTGACATTAAAGTTGAATGGCATGACAACTGTACAGTCTCAAGAACAACATATTTAAAGCATATATCAAAACAAGTAGAAAACAAGGCATTAAACAAACTCACTCTTCGATGATAGCAACCGAATGCTGAGGGTCATAGATGGAGATGATCCAGCAAGGGGGTAGATGCCAGGGGTATGACATATAGGTAGTCAACAGATGAATGATATTGAACAGAGGTGGAACTAACCCTGCCAGAAGTCATAAACCAACCTGGACAATACAATAGCACAGCAACAAACACATTCCAAACCTAGCAAGAGAGACCACAGAAACTATAGATCTACAAAAATACAGAAACACACTATACAAAATAAGTTAAAATTGTTAGACTACAAATCCCAGAATACAAAACATAGTACAAAATATCTAGAAGGTAAAGTATCTAACAAATACTATATTCAACTTCCAGAACGGAGTAAGGTCTGTATATATAAAGTCTCAACAATCAGCAACTACACCCTAATCAACCAGGCACATCTAGTTGATAGCTAAACAGAGATTCAAAAGCAATTGCTATTCAAATGCCCAAACAAAATTAGTGACTAGGTTAACATGAAGCAAGCCTCTTTTTAGACTGGCTTTGTCGGCACCAATTGGGCGTGGTTAGAGAAAACACAGCCCATCTAACAATAACCAGCTATCAATTTGTTCCTATATTTCTAAAAGGAATAACAGATGCATGGCGCTACACAGAGTTCTTAGAAAAGATGCTCTAGAATAAATGCAGGTATTTACTAAAACAGATAAATTAGAAGAGCTGATCATTCTTCTTTAAAACTATGGGGCAGATTTATCATCGCCCAGTGGTGTATGCTGGGCTATGATAAACAGGCGCAGCACCCAGCAGTTTGTGCTCCTGAACTGAAATCCACTGTCTGGCATAGATTTCAGTGTTCATTGTTCTTCTATGCCAGAAAACTGGTGTAGAAGATGATAAATGTGGCTTTTTGCGCAAGTACCCTTAAAAAGTCACAAAACTGGCATATTATAATGATAAATGTGACCTATGTTCTCATCTTGTGTGTCTACCTGTATGTCTCTTTTGATATGCACCACAGTTATATTTGCCTTGGCAGGAGCTGCCTGGTACTCGTTGCGGCAGTTCAATTTGTTGTTCGTTTAATATCCCCAAGTTTTTTTTTTCTATGCTTTTACAAATGCATCTGTATTCCAATATTTTCCTCTACTATGTTGATAACTTTGCAGTGTATCTACCTCTGATATTGACATTTTACTCCCTAAGCTGTCAGGATGGTTATTCATAAATATATTATAGATAGCAAGATTCAATTCTAAGGTAGTATTAGTGTATATTTTTAACATAGTTCTAGAATAATTATTATATAATTAATTTCAATGACAGATGCCAGGAACAAAGAACATTTTTTATACTTTATACTGCATTTTGGGTTTCAGCTGTAATATGAACGCATACTATTAATGAAGGAGATACTGTTTAAATAAAGTTTGTAATTTTACTCCAAGGAAGGTTTAAATATAACCGCTTGATTTTAAAAGCAACTTTAGTGCATACGCTATTTCCTTTACATAAAATGCAGCAATATATGGTTATTATGAAGAAAGCTGAGATTTTTGTTTAAGATTGTTTACTGTCTATCACACCCATTTCCTTCCTTTTACTCGGATTACTCAGTTTATTTAACTTTACCACTGTGGGAAAAGTTTCAATCAAAAGAAAACACTCTTAGGTTACTGTTAACAATCTCTTGCTGTGAATATGCTCAAATTTATACCACATTTAACTGGATTTCCAATGTGTTTCATTTACTGTTTTATTTCTCATAAGCTCAAGAAAAAAATGAGAACTCATAAGTCTTTTTATAGCTAACTAGAAGGATATTATTAAAAATAAAATATTGTAGCCATATTGGAGTCTAACCAAGTGAAAAAAATACTCAAGAGATTTCATGTATTGAAATACAAATAATGATAATGTTTCAAAGTGTTGTTCTTTGTAGTGCTCATGAACACTACAGTATGGCACACATTTGGAGTAAAGTATGGAGCATATTTCTGTGCTTCAAATTTTATTAGTAGGCAGACAGAGATTTTTCCTAAAATGGCGGCTACACGTGTGAGTACTGAGGACATGGGGCAAGGAACTCTGGCAAGGCAGGATCACCCAGATTGACATGCCTACATGGAGCAAATCAGCAGCCAGCCAGCCCTGTGATGTCACAGCCCTATAAATACGGTGGCCATCTTGTAGTCAGACATTTTCCAACATTCAGAGTGCAGGGACAGATGTGTGAAGGCGCTAGGGACACCAATTAGAAAAACCTGATTGTGGAGAAAAAAAACAAGAAAAAAAACGATATGTAAGTAGAGGGAAAGGATAGGGAGGAATCATTTCACAACATCTTAGTGCAGGGAGAGACGTCAGAAGGCACTAGGGACATTGATAGGAAAGCTATGTCATTCCAGCTATTTGTTATCGGGCTGCAAGTGCTATGTTGAAAAGCCTTTAGTGGCTTATATCTTAGTATCTTTTTTTTTTTTTTTTTTAAATATCTTTATTAATTTTTTTCCTAGAACAAAGCAATATAAAAAATGGTATCTGGTCACAGAGAATGGGTACACACGACAGATACATTTATGCAGTATTTCCCTTGATAGCGAGCTGTGTATATATACATATAGACTTCAATATCAAAAAAAAAAAAAAACACTCCGGTTTAATCCCAATTCTCTGTCACTCATATCAAAGTAGAAGACCGCCCCCCCCCAAAAGATCCCCCCCTCACCCATCCCCCCCCCCAGCGTACCTGGCCTGGTACGGCCGCCACGACAAGGGGCGGCGGGCTGCTCACACCCCTCTGAGAGGGTATTTCCCAGACAATCATAGGACCAATTCCTATTTGATTTTTGCGAATTATAATTCTATTTTGTTATTTAAAGATTATTGAAAATTTATTTGTTGATATGGGAGGTAAAATTCAAGAAGTACGAAGTGGTGGGTCATCAGTTCCAGTCCGGTAATGCATCTCTTTCAATCATATCTCCTATCTATACACCTATTCCTGTTGTGAATTTCACCCCTCGCCGTTTCATACATTCAAAATCTGTTACTCTTGCCATCAAGCGTTGCCATTCATATTTTGTTGGTGGACTATCTTTCACCCAATGCCTCAGAATTATTACCTTGGCCAATAGAAGTCCCTTCAGCTAGTAGCCCTGCTCACTTTTAGGAGTTTTATTTTTGTATTGATGGGGAAGCAGTCCAAGTATCGCTACTTGAGCAGTTAGAGGGGGGTTGTTCCCAGTTAGTGCCACCAACTCTTGAAATATACTATCCCAAAAGTTCTTAATAACTGGGCAGTCCCACAACATATGTACATACCCTGCGGCTGCAAGAGAGCATTTCAAGCAACTGAATTCTTGTCCCTTATTACTGTATATTTTGGATAGGAGACTCAGAGTAACATATAATCGGTGTATTATTTTAAATTGAGTCAAACGGTGCTGTCGTGAGAGGGAGGCCTTTTTAATATTTTGATATATTTCCCGCCATTGTGAAGAATTACATTCCCCTATATCTGCGTTCCATTTATCTACACTTTTGAATTTAGTGAGCGTGCTTAATTCCTCTATAAATCTCCTATAAAGTAGTGAGACCCTAACTTTTTTCCCAACTGTGTTATAACAAAATAGTGAGAATCTCTGGGTGCTTGTTTCCCAGTGCATTTTTTTAAGCGTGCATGCGAATGCATGTTGTAATTGAAAATATCTATAATGTTCTAATGCTGTAATTGATGTATGGGGAAACATTTCCCCTATCGGTTTAATTTTCCCTTTGGTGCATATATGTGAAAATAGCGTAATGCCTCTCCGAGTCCAATATTCCTTTTCATTAAGGGCAAAAAACTCTGTTAGTGCAGGGTTGTCCCATAGCGGAGTAAACTCCAAAATTTGAGGAGCCTGGGAAAATTCCTTGGTTTTATTCCAGACCTTCTGCAGCGCTGAACCAATAGGACAAGACTGGTCCATACGCTGCAGGAGTCCGGATTCCAATATGCTAAATATGTTATATGTGGACTGTTGACATTCTCCTATAATATGAGCTATTAATACTCCATCCCCCATATTGATACACCACTGTAGTTGTGAGCACAGGTAATAACTCTGAAAATGAGGCAGGCCAAGGCCACCATTACTTGCAGCCAGTCGTAAATATTGTAGCTTAATGCGGACCCTTTTCCTGCCCCATATCAGGTCATTAATCAATCGATCAATCAGATTAAAAACACTATCTTCAATCCAAGTGTTGTTCTTTGTAGTGCTCATGAACACTACAGTATGGCACACATTTGGAGTAAAGTATGGAGCATATTTCTGTGCTTCAAATTTTATTAGTAGGCAGACAGAGATTTTTCCTAAAATGGCGGCTACACGTGTGAGTACTGAGGACATGGGGCAAGGAACTCTGGCAAGGCAGGATCACCCAGATTGACATGCCTACATGGAGCAAATCAGCAGCCAGCCCTGTGATGTCACAGCCCTATAAATACGGTGGCCATCTTGTAGTCAGACATTTTCCAACATTCAGAGTGCAGGGACAGATGTGCGAAGGCGCTAGGGACACCAATTAGAAAAACCTGATTGTGGAGAAAAAAAAAAAGAAAAAAAACGATATGTATGTAGAGGGAAAGGATAGGGAGGAATCATTTCACAACATCTTAGTGCAGGGAGAGACGTCAGAAGGCACTAGGGACATTGATAGGAAAGCTATGTCATTCCAGCTATTTGTTATCGGGCTGCAAGTGCTATGTTGAAAAGCCTTTAGTGGCTTATATCTTAGTATCTTTAGTATCTTATATCAGTACTACAAGAAAAATATATATGCATTTCACTTCTGCAGTTATTTCTGTTGAAAGCGTATAGGGGCGTATTTCAGCAAAAAAATTAAAATATATACGCACTGCACTGTTGCAGTTATTTATGGTAAAAGCGTCTAGGGGCGTATTTCAGTACTACAAGAAAAATATATATACGCACTTAACTCTTTAGGTTTCTTCTGGTTAAAGCGTATAGTAGCCTATTTCAGTCCAACAAGAAAAATATATTCTTAGTTCACTTCTGCAGTTATTTCTGTGGAAAGCGTATAGTGGTGCATTTCAGTAAAAAAAAGAAAAATATATACTTACTGCACTGTTGCAGTTATTTCTGGTGAAAGCGAATAAGGGTGTATTTCAGTTCAACAAGAAAAAGATATTCTCAGTTCACTTCTGCAGTTATTTCTGGTGAAAGTGTATAGGGGCGTATTACAGTAAAAAAAGAAAAATATATGCGCACTGCACTGTTGCAGTTATTTCTGTTGTACGCGTATAGTGGTGTATTTCATTAAAAAAAGAAAAATATGGGCGGAGCTTGGCCGCTGGCGTGGATGGCTGTGTGAAAGAGCTGCTCCTCCACATTCCAGCATTTACAGCCTTTTAAACAGCAGTGACCTGTACAGCAATGGTCAAATACGGTCGAGACAAAGGCCTAGAACCCCCGGATACACCAAGATCACACAAGGGGCCACAGGACATGCAGAAATTCCTAAAAAAAAGAAGCTCGCACTCTCCGGGAGCTAATGTCAAGATGGCTGCGGTGCGCGAGACTGAAGCGGAAGCTGATGACTCAGAAGCAGACAGTGAACGATGCGGTGCAGCTGACGAGTGAGACCCGGTGCCTGTGTCCAAGTCATTTCTCACCAAAGTGCTTAGTCAAGCTTTGGACAAAGCCCTTAGACCGGTACTTACAGAATTGGCTGATATAGAAACGGAGATCTCTCAAGTGGGTCACAGGGTTGAGGCCCTGGAGCATACGGCCCAAGAACTGCGGTTGCACGCCACAGGAGTGGCGGAATGCCTGAATGGTCATGCCGCTGAGCTCAATAGAGCATTCTTACTGCTGGAAGACCAAGAAAATCGCAGCAGGAGACGCAATATTCGTATAAAAGCCCTACCAGAGTCCTGGGCTGAGGAGTCACTTCGCAAGATAGCCATGGAAATCTTCGCAGAGTTGTTAAGCCCGGACTCTGCTGCGTCCATTACCATCGAACGCATACATAGGGCCTTGAGACCCCAGCAGAAGCCAAACGAGAGACCGAGAGACGTAGTCTGCGGCCTACTATCATTCATAGACACAACGCGTGTCATGGAGGTGGCACGTACTAGAGGCCGAATTTCATACGGAGGCACAGACATTGCGATATATCAGGACATTGTGCCTTCAACGCTTGCAAAAAGGCGCATATTGAAACCCCTGCTAGATGCATTAAGGGCACAAAAGATCCCATATACCTGGATGTATTCCTTTGGATTGTCAGTTCTTAAGAATGGGAAACGCATTGCCATACACACTCCAGAAGACCTAGATAGGGCATGGGAGCGCATCGGTATTCAGCCCATTGACATCCCTTCTTGGCTACCTGTGGCCATCCCGGCAGCACTCCCGGTTCTTCCACAAATAGAATCATGGGGAAGAGTTCAACGTGCCAAGGCCAGCAAAGCGACTAAACATCTGATGGGAGCCACAGATCCTCCAACATGAGGACATACCGCGCTGTAATCTGGTTCAGTATTATTGAGGACATAGGAGGGCCCTGATGGGGATACTTTCGCTGGGACAGTCCTTGCATTATTACATGTATAACACCTTGGGCAGACCTAGACATCTTCTTCCTACATATTTGGTGACTTGAAGCTGAGTCATAATACATCCTAGGGGCCCACGCTCACCATTATCTCTCAATCAGTTTTCCGGTGCACCTTGCACCTTGTTAATGTTCAAGTTACAACAAATCTATGATTAATGTACTCAGCACTTTCCTATCTAACCGTTTGTTAGTGCGATGCTTAGATAACAATAGGTTTCTGTTCAAAGTACTCAACACCTTACTGAAGGTACATATATGTAGTGTTTAAACACCAATATGTTACCGTTTATATGTACTCAGCGCCTTCATACATGAAGGTTCATATATGTGATATTCAGGCACTAGTGCGTCTCCGCTCAATGCTTTCAGCATTTTTCTGCCTGAAGCTGTATCTGTGATGTCTGTTCAATAACACATTTTTGGTTAATGTATCCAACACATTTCTACCTGAGAGCCCAGATATATGCTTACTAGGCCTTATCCTTCCCTGAAGGCTTACATCTGTGATTCTCAGATACCGATATATTTTAGTGTAATGCATTCAACACCTTTCTTTTTTTCTTTTAACAAATCTTTATTTAAGATTTTCTTCATATATAGGTCATTAGAAACAACATTGTACAAAGTACACCAAGAACATTAAAGTGTAAACAAAGGTACATCCTTGGTCTGATACAGAGTATACAAAGATAAATGCATGAGTTCGCAAAACTAGTAATAAAGAGTATTAATGAGTGTTATAAGAGTTATTCGTGGTTATTAGTTAAGCAAAAAATTATCAATTGAACCCCCGCATTGCTAGTTAAAATTAGGCAATAATTGACGAGTCCCAGTTGTTGCTTGCAAGACCACTGTCACCCTATGTATATATATGACAAGACCAATCGTAACACCATCGTGATATGAATGGAGCAGTACATTGAAATTATAGTTTATATTATTACTTATATTAAGCCCCTCAGTTATGTAGAGGCGGTATCTATACTGCTGTGATTAGTGCAATGTTTAACATGCCACTTCAGCCATGGAGTCCACACCATCAAATACTTGTCATGGGACAAGGATTCCCAACTAGACATCTCTTCCAATTGGCGTATCTCTTGTACCTTATCAATCCAATCTGTTAGTTGTGGTAAATTGTTAGTGAGCCAAAACATAGGGATTAAAAGTTTCGCCGCTGCGACTAGTGAGGCCAGCAGGGAATGTTTTGTTAGAATAAATTTGACGTCAGGTAAATTGAGCAAAACCACCAAGGGGGTAAGTGGAGAGGAAAGGGGGCTAATTTCTTGAATATGTCTGGAGACCATATCCCAGAATGGGGAGATTAAGGGGCAATTCCACCAAATGTGTAATAAAGTGCCTTTAGCATCCTTGCACCTCCAACACTGATCTGAATGTGAGGAGTCCATGGCATGAAGTTTGACCGGCGTGTTGTACCACCTGGTAACCAATTTGTAGGCATTTTCCTGTATCCTGATACATCTAGAGAACCCATGTGAATGACATAGAATCCTGTCTACCGTGTCATTATCAAAAGTGACATTCATATCCTTTCCCATTGGGAGACAAATAGGGGTCTAGAGAGATCTTCGTTATCTAATATCTTATTATAAATCTTAGAGACAGTCCCTTTTTTATTTGTTTGTTGTAACAAGATCGAGTCATACCAAGAAGGATCGAGTCGATCAGGGGTGCAAGCTATGTACTGATTACATATCTTCAGGAATTGTGAATAATGTAGAGGTGTCCATGGAATATGTTGAAAACTTGATTTGAGGCTGTGGATGGAAGGGACTATTCGTTGTTTTAAAATGTCTCCTATTGCGTCTTTGCCCAGTGCTGCCCACAATCCTAGGTCATCCTGAAAACCTTTTATTATTAAGTATGGTATATAACATATAGGTGTAAACGGTGACAAACATGGGGAGGGGCGTATAAGTATTGATAACTTAGACCATGTGGTCAAAACTCCTTTAAGAGGGTCAAGTCCATCCCTACCCTTGTTACTTTTCACTTCTATTTTGGGATCCCATAATCCCACCAAGCCTCTAGGGCACAGTAATCTCCTATCTATTTTACATCCTAACTTGTTTGTTTTAGGATTGCTAATTTCAGAGTGTAGTCTAAGCTGAATTGCTCTGTAGTAGGTGGCCGCGTCTGGGAGTTGAAAACCCCCTCTAGATATGGGTTTAGCTAAGACTTTGTATGCCAACCTAGCTCTACTGTTACTCCATATGAAGGAGGAGAAAAGACTATGAACCCGCGCTAGGAAAGATTGAGGGAGAGGTATAGGTAATGTCTGCATAGTGTATAATAGTTTGGGCAAGATATAAGTTTTTAGTAGATTTTTCCTCCCTATCCAAGACAGAAAGGGGATATTGATTTCTGCTAATTGTTGTTTGATACCGGATAGTAATGGTGTATAGTTCTGGTGAAATAATTGATTAGGGTCTTTTGTAACTTTGATACCTAAATACTTAATGTGGGAGTCATGCCATTGGAATGGAAAATCTCTCTTGAATTTCTCTGATGACGAGCGGGGAATGTTAATACCTAAGGCTGTGCATTTAGAGAGGTTGATTTTAAAATTGGACAATGATCCATAGATGTCTAGCTGTTTTAGGAGGGCAGGTAACGCCTCTTCTGGTTTTGTTAAAAAAAGAAGCATATCATCCGCGAACGCGGCCACAGTGTGAACCTCTTTGCCTACTGTTATACCAATAATTGCGGGATCTTGTCTCAAAGCCTGAATGAATGTCTCCAAGCACAATATAAACAATGTGGGCGAGAGCGGGCAACCCTGTCGAGTCCCGTTAGATATCTTAAAGGTAGGTGACAGTATACCATTGATCTGGACCTTTGCGGAAGGGCTAGAGTACAGAGACAGCACCGCGTCCACAAACTGAGAGGGAAGGCCAAATTTCAGCAGTGTGGCTTTCATATAATTCCAATCCACTCTATTGAACGCTTTTTCAGCATCGGTGCTGAGAAACACAAGCTTCTTCCCCTTTTTTAAGGCAAATTGCTGGGCCTGTAAGACTCGAAAGGTGCTGTCCCTGCACTCCCTGCCCCCCACAAAGCCAGACTGCTCAGGAGAGACAATCCCTGGCAACAGAGGAGAGAGTCTATTGGCTAATAGTTTTGCCCATAGTTTTTAACGTCTGCGTTTAGCAGTGAAATCGGTCTGAAGCTAGATGGGACTTCTAAGTCTTTGCCCGGTTTTGGTAAGACAATAATATGTGCCTCTAATGCCTGTTTAGTCAGAGGAACCCCATTTAGCAGAGAATTGAAAAAGGCAACCAGTTGTGGGCCTAAGACTGGGAGAAATTTTTTATAATAAGCCACCATAAGTCCATCTGGGCCTGGGCTTTTGCCAGATGGCATAGATCTAAGGACTTTTTTCACTTCCTCCAAAGTTATAGGGGCCAACAGGGATAATCTGGAGGAATCATCAACGAATGGCAGGTTCAGTTGTTGCAGAAAATTCCATATTTCCTCGTCTCTTGCTAACTTTACTTCCGCTTGTTCCTCAGGTCTAAGGTTATACAGAGCATGGTAATAATCTCTAAATATTTTAGATATCTTTTGAGTGTCTGTTGTAATAGACCCTTCCTGTGTTCTCATGCGTTTGATAAAAACTTGATCATCTCGCTTTCTGATGAGCGCTGACATAATCTTACCCCCTCTGTTTCCATGAACATACTGTTTGTGCTTAACCTTCAAGTAGGCCCTAGATGCTTTAATGTTTAATAGCCCTTTAAGTTCCTGTCTCAAGACATTTAGTTCTTCCAAGTCCTTCAATGCAAGTGAGCGTTTATGCGACGTTTCAAGTAAGGCAATGCGGGATAGCAGGTCTGACATTTTACGCATTCTGCCCTTTTTAATATGAGAACCAAGCGCAAGGAATTCCCCTCTGATTACCGCTTTGTGCGCCTCCCAAACTATGGCACTAGACGTATTTGGCTCTACATTAATGGTGAAATACTCTTGCAATTTTTGTGATATGGACTCCACCTGATTTTGTGAATCTAGAAGGGTATGATTCAGTCTCCAGGTCCATTCTCTACCACATAAGTCAGGGAAACTGATAACAAAGGAGACCGGTGCATGGTCAGAGACCGTGATGTTGTGAACTGTGGAAGATTGCACCGCTGGTAAGTATCTATCAGATATAAAGAAGTAATCTAACCTCTGATATGACCTATGAGGATTAGAATAGAACGTGTAATCACGCCTGTCACCATGCACCGACCTCCAAATATCGCTGAGGTGGAGAGTTCTAAGATGTGATTGGGCCGATTTGAGAGCACTAAACGAGATGGCCGATTTCTGGGTAGAGGAGTCAAACAAGGGATTCAGGGTAAGATTGTGGTCTCCCCCCACCAAAAGGATGTCTGTAGCGAATGCACTGATTTTACCTAATACATCTTTCAACCAGCTAACCGATTTTACATTAGGCGAGTACACATTGCAAATCGTGACTGTGAGATGGCCTATTTCTCCTCTCAAGAGAAGATATCTACCTTCTGGATCTTTTACTTCTGAGTGCAATGTAAAGGGGACACCTCGTTTGAAGCCAATGCTGACTCCTCTAGCCGCAGAGCTGCCAGAGGTGGCATGATACCAAACATTAAAAGGAGAGTTGTTAAGGTTAGGCACATGTGAGTTGGAAAAATGGGTCTCTTGGAGGAGTACTATATCAACCGCAATTTTCTTAAGGACTTGGAAGATTCTGCTACGTTTCATGGGATTATTACATCCGTGCACATTAAAGGTGGAAAAACATAACGTTAATGGAGCCATTGGAGCTGGGTACATAACCACGAACTAAGGCCATATATCTGACCAGATGACAAGGGTGTACATATCGAACCTGTTATAACCTTATAACCAAAAACATAACTAGAAGACAATTCCTGATATATTCAGAATTTTGTGCTGGGGGGAGGAAAATAAATACACATGCTGGTACCATGTGTATTCCAACCAGCCCAGAACTCCTAATCCCAGCCTCAGTTACCATAATACAAGGTACATCTATACCATCCTTACGGCCTCTTTGCAGGGTAGGAGGAGACATTCTGAAACACTACAGCATTATAGGCACATTAAACTGAAATGTGAAGTTAGCATAATACTATTTTAAGAGAGAAAAAATAAATTATGTTAGGCTGAAAAAACTGCTATCATAGATGGATCAGTGACTACAATGAAGCAGTCCAGGTATAATGGTGGCACCATAGAGAAAAGAGAAAAGAAAATTAACTCTTGCGGCAAACCCTCAATCTGGTGCTCCTTGGGACCAAGCCCTCTTGTTCTTCCCGGATCTCTGGGGTTTCGGCTTCATCCATTTTGACACCGATGGTAGCGGGGGTAAGTCCTCCATAGGTGGGATAGGCAGCCAGGAAGGAATCTCAATTGGCGACTGTTGTAGGGCTTCCCAAATCGGTGGAAGGTCTTCAGGCGTTCGAACAGTTATGCGACGTTTCCCTTCTGTAATCAGGATCCCAAATGGAAAAAGCCACCTATACGGGAACTTGGAGGAGCGTAGGAGATCAGTGAGAGGCTTTAGTAGTCTCCTTTTTTGTAAGGTGGAGACTGCTAAGTCCTGGTAAATCTGGACAGTGGCCCCCTGAAACTTCACTTCACCTCTCTTCCTTGCAGCTTGTATATAATATATATATATATATATATATATATATATAATAAAATTTGCTCGGTATCCCTGTAGCTCAGAATACCACATATTATGTCCCTTGGATTATCTCGGGATGCCGGTTCCAGTTTCAGGGCCCGGTGCACTCTCTCAACAGTAACATGGACAGCTTGGTCTGGACCTAGCAACATGTGAATTAGGGACCTAGCAACATGTGAATTGGAAGAGGTCCTCTTTATCATCAGCCTCTGGTAGGCCCCTAAGCCTGATATTCCTCCGCCTGTTTCTGTTCTCCTGATCCTCCATTTGTAGCAGGAGAGTGTTCATCGCTCTGGTATGGGAGTGCAGGGACTCTTTCACTGCCAAGTTGAACGTGAGTATGGCGTCTTGGGAGTGCTCAAGTGTTTCCACATGGTCTCCAATATGATGAATGTCCATTTTTATAGACACCAGGTCTGCAACTAACGGAGCCAGCGCCCTCTGCAGGGCTCCTTCCAGAAACTCCCTGGTGAGGTCGGACCTCTCCTCACCATGTTGTGAGCTACAATCACCTATAGCTTCTTCCTCTCTCGGTGCCTGGTACGCCTGCGGTGTTGCAGAGTTGCATGAGGCTGCGCCATGATGTTTTGGCGCAATCTTAGAGGTCCGCGCTGGCGGTTGAGAGGCCGCTTTACCTAGGTATTTCTCCATGTCTGACCTCAGGCTCGGGTCTTCCTTGTGCTCTGAAGTGGTCTGTGTGCAGTCCTTCGGCTGAATCTTCATGCCGGAAGCAGGATAGTGCTGTGATAGAGACTAAGATAGGTTCTGGTGGCGAGAGTTCTGCTAACAAGCAGCCGCCATCGAGCTCGGTCAGGCCACGCCCCCGCATTCAACACCTTTCTACTTGAAAGTTTATGTCAGGAATGTATGCTTACTACTTGATAATATATGTTATGATTAAGGTACTTAACACATTCCTACCCGAAAGTTAGATCTATGCCTGCTAAGCCTTACCCTCCCTCCTTCTAATTGCTTCCCTACATTTTTATCTAAGGGCTTGGCGATAATTGAAGTATACAGGTCACCAAAAAAAAGCTTTAACATTGCTAGATGTGATGTCTGGACGACGCGACCAGGCTAAAAGTTTTTCTTGTGTTTCACCCCCTTGCTGTATACATACACTACGGATAACTCCTTATGTGAAAGCCTCTACTTACTAGCCTCATATCCAGTAACTGGTAACTACATTATTCTCTCTATTTCTCTTGATTTTCCTTGTTCTTGCTTCTTATTCTTCCTTTCTCCCCCCCCTCTGACTCTCTTCCCTATTTGTATTCCACCCAAATCCTTGAACCTATCCTTCAGACGAGTCCACAGAGGGTTCTTATAACTCAAAAACTCCTTAGCAAACTCCGCAAGAAACTCCATGAGTTACACTTAATAGATGTATGGCGTAGCCTCCACCCCACAGATAAAGACTTCTCCTTCTACTCCATCCCAAATGGGTTGTATCAGCGATTAGACCACATTTTGACTTCTGCACCTCTTCTCCCCTCTTTTAGGTCAGCTGAGATCGGAACTATCACCGTATCGGACCACGCACCGTGTTCAGTGACCTTCACCCTGGCCTCTTTACCAAAAAGAGAATGGAGCTGGAAATTGAACGAATCTCTACTTCTCAATCAACTTCATCTGGACCAGGTTAGGACCCAATTGACAGAGCACTTTGCGATTAACTCCTCTGCACACAGCTCACAACCCATTATATGGGAGGCCCACAAGGCGTTTATCAGAGGTTGTTTAATCTCTCTAGGCACCAGGGTTAAGAAAGAACGACAAAAAGCCATAGACACACTCTTAGAGAAGATAGCAACAGTAGAAAAATTGCATAAGGCTTCCCTAAGAATCGAACATTTGACAGAGCTTAGATTGCAACTCTGTGACCTTCTCAACCAAAGAGTGATGAGACAGATGTTGAACTTTCAACATAAAGTATACGCCCATGGCGACAAGGGGGGAAAGCTGATGTCCTCTCTGCTTAAGAAGGCTAAGAATATAACCTTTATCTCCTCTATAAAGCAACCAGGTGTCAGCCTAACACAGGAAACCCCAGAGATAGCTAGGGCTTTTAAAGAATTATACTCAGCCCTATATAATCTCCATCAGAAGAGTACAACTGATAGGGAACTCCAAAAAGCACAGCACATTAGGGACTTTTTGAGCTCTCTCCACCTCCCGGTCATTACACCTGAGGATTCTACATACCTCACTAGACCGATAACAGCAGAAGAAGTAACAAGTATTCTTAAAAGCTTCCCACCAGGCAAGAGTCCAGGACCAGATGGTCTGTCCTTGTTATACTATAAAAAGTTTCAGGATATCCTAGTCCCCAGGTTTACAGAAGTCTGCAATGCCTTACTACAAGGACTTCTTTCCCAAACAGAAAAACATCTTAAAAGCCTATGTGATGCCCAAAATCTTATACATTATGCAATTAGTTCCAATATGGCTCCCTAAATCCTTTCTCTCGAGTGTACGGGGTTTCTTCTCCAGATTCCTATGGAATGGTAGGAAACCTTGTATTTCTCATGGAATTCTGGTTATATGTAAGGAGCAGGGGGGTCTAGGAGGGCCTGACGTCTCTAGTTATTATAGAGCGATACAACTCAA
This sequence comes from Bufo bufo, assembly GCF_905171765.1. Lineage (NCBI taxonomy): Eukaryota > Metazoa > Chordata > Amphibia > Anura > Bufonidae > Bufo > Bufo bufo. Next base: position 185,681,790 of record NC_053390.1, read on the forward strand.
TAGATGGCTGGAATTGGTGGACCCTAAAAGACAACCAGACGTACACGCTATCTGTAGACATAGTGCAAGCCAACATTTCCAGAAACACCTATGGCTTCCGGATAAACACATACATAGAGATATGACTATAGATCCTATGCTTATAGGACTTGGAGAGGTATGGAGAGACATGTGCAAAACTTTGGCACCTATCCCATCTCCCCTGATGCCGGTAAGCCTTATTCCGGATTTCCTAAATCAAACCAACCTGGATAAACCGCAGTTGTGGTCCTACCGACCTATCGACTAGAATTAGTGAAGTCACTCCTGATGTGGAGCTCTCCATCCTTGGAACGCTCCCGCGTACAATTGTTGACTCGCCTGGGTTTTTTCGGAGAGTTGAAAGAGCAGTACTACCTCCAAAAGTCTTTAACTGACTTTGAGAAATTGGTCTCCTCACCACTCCCTGTTTCTAGGAAAGTGGCGAAGCTCTATCCATTGGTGGGAGGCTTGGGTGAACCTCTGAAACCTCTGTATCTCAAGGAGTGGGAAAAGGAATTGAACAAAGTTCTAGATGATGCAGAAGTCAAAATGGTTCTAGCAAACTCACATGGATTCTCTATCTGTACTCGTCTACAGGAGAACCATTTCAAAATATCAACAAGATGGTACAGAACCCCTGACTTTCTCTTCAAGAGAGGTCTGTCTGCTACAAGAGAGTGCTGGAGGTGTGGAGGGGGAATAGGTTCTTTGTCACATATTTGGTGGGACTGCCCACGGATTAAGTCCTATTGGAGAGAAATGGAAGCGTTAATCCGTGGTTAATCCTATGCGCGGTAATGTTATACATCCGATGACTAAATTAAAAGTTCTGGCACATGCGCAGATGGTACCTCAAAAATATATACAGATATAAAAAGTGAGCCGTAATACCTAAGTATTGGCGCATGCTCAGTAATGACATCTTTTGATCCCGAGTGAGTGAGCTTCTGCGCAAACGTAGTAAATCTTCTCTCTAATGCAGGACGTGACTAAGTATGGGCGCATGCACAATAATGTAATTTTATGACTATAAATTATAAGTTCCTGCGCAAGCGCAGTATATAGGTCTCTAAAAAAGCAAGATGCAAAAATAAAAAAGGCCCAAAAACCTAAGTATAGACACATGCTCAGTAATGCAGTATCTGCGATCATTAATTAAAAAACTATAAGTACCGACGCATGCTCAGTAACATCATGCCTTTGATTATCAAACCAAAAGTTCTGGCGCATGCGTAAATGTAACCTCGGAAATATAGTTATACACAAAATGCGATTTGAAACATCTAAGTGTGGGCGCACGCGCACTAATGCTATTTTTGACCACTGAACTACAAGTTCATGCGCATGCGCAATACGCGGATATGGACGCAAGAAGCAACTGCACAACGAAAATCAAGGTTGAATTTCAAAGTGTAGGCGCATGCTCAGTAACACTGTCCTCTCGACTACCAATTGAAAAGTTCTTGCGCATGCGCAGTCCACGATTCCGCGCATTGGACGCGATGATATGACAAAAACACAGCAATCAATGCCTAGATTGGGCCACTAGACCATCAATCAAGATGTTTTAGCAGCAATTGGCTGCAATACATTCAATGACCCACCCATAGAGGTTAAAAGAACACTGTCGCAAAGCATTCTTGTTGATAGTAGCTCCTTTCCCCTGATGAAGCCACGGTCAGTGGTGAAACATGTTGGGGGAGCTCTAGCCTTGAAATTTTAGATTAGGTTAGGCAGGGATCCCGTCGCGGAGAGGAGTATCTGCATACCCTTCTGAACCGCGACCACAAATGGTGGAGAGTCGTGTTTAAGATAGTTAAAAATGAAAATAATGATTGGAAACGACTGACCAAGTGACCTCTAAACATAAAATTCCATCAAGAAAAAAACATATCGCTAGAATATTAGGTAAAAGGTTGATGGATGTATGTTAGGGAGGCAGAATATATGGGTGATTTGAACCCTTAGCTCTGCCCCGGAACCCTGCTATACCTAGGATTTTAAAGTTTTCCTTTGTTCTCCCATTTTATGTTATATTATTTTTAACCAAAGAAAATAAATAAACGTAATGTTTTAAGTTGACCAGAAACGGGAGCTTACTAGTCTAGGCAACTAGACTATTTGAATTATATAATTAGATTTTCCTGGGTCTAAAGGGTCTTTGAAATTTTGTAATCCAGAAACTTACAACCCCAGATTTCAAGCTTAAACTAGAGATGGTGGTCCTGGCCCTCACACCCGATTATGCCCCATCCAAACGGAATCTAGTATCGCACCTTCTAGCAGCAGCCAAAATGGTAATTCCCCTACATTGGCTAGACACGAATCCTCCTTCCATACCAGAATGGAAAGCTAAGGTCAACCAAATTTGTCGGTTTGAAGAAATGTATGTGTGGATTAACAGGACTCATGATAAGTTCCTGAAGTTGTGGAGCCCTTGGAGATCTCTGGCGGAGGTGACCCCTGGTTGATACACTAGCAATTGGGAAAAAGCATCATCTGTCGATGTACCCCTCCCCCCCCCCACTCCTTTCCATCCCTGCTTCCCCTTGACCTTTTCTTCTCTTTATTCTTTCTCCTCCTCATACTTTCTTTCTTGCCTCTTATTTCTGTTTACCTCCACGAGCTCAACACTGATTTCTTGGGGAGAAAGTCAGATCCGCTGAATCTCTCTCTCTTATAGTGCCTCCCATTTTAGAGGGAACTGAACAACAATAGCAATAACAATAATCCATGTCTGTTTATGATTTGATCATTATGCCTATCACTGTGCGACAATGGATGCAAATTCTTCATGGCTATTCCTGTACATGTCATGTTACCCTGTCTTTCTAAATTGAAAATTGGAAAATAAAGAATTCATAAATACAAAAACAGAAAAATAAAAAGCTATTTTTGAGAACAAAAAAATAAATAAATAAATAAATAAAAAATATACATGCACTGCACTGTTGCAGTTATTTTTGGTGAACGCTTCTAGGAGCGTATTTCAGAAATACAAGAAAAATATATACTCACTTCACTCTTTAAGTTTTTTCTGGTCAAAGCGTATAGTAGCCTATTTCAGTCCAACAAGCAAAACATATTCTTAGTTCACTTCTGCAGTTATTTCTGTGGAAAGCGTACAGTGGTGTATTTCCGTAAAAAAATAAAAATATATACGCACAGTGCAGTTGCAGGTATTTCTGATGAAAGCGTATAGGGGCGTATTTCAGTTGAACAAGAAAAATATATTCTCAGTTCACTTCTGCAGTTATTTCTGTTGAAAGCGTATAGGGGCGTATTACAGTAAAAAAAAGACAAATATATACGCACTAGTAATGAGCTGCAGGGGCAATATTCGAATTTTCGATATTTCGCAAATATTTATATATATTCGTTTTTTAGAATATTTGTCTTTTTTTCCATCTGAAGTGAACAGTGTTCAGAGTTCACTTCAGATGGAAAAAAATTACGAATATTCTAAAAAACAAATATATAGCACTATATTGAATATAGTGCTATATATTAGTTTTTTTTGAATATTCGTCATTTTTTTCTATCTGAAGTCATGATTCCTCCCTGCTTAAGTTGCTTGTGGGCCAATGACTCATTGGCCCACAAGCAAGAAGCAGGGAGGAATTATGACTTCAGATGGAAAAAAATGACGAATATTCTAAAAACGAATATATAGCACTATATTTGAAATAGTTGCGAATTCTTGAAGATGTGATATTCAAAATAAGAATTAGCTTTTCTAATATTCGCGCTCAACACTAATGCATACTGCACTGTTGCAGTTATTTCTGTTGAAAGCGAATAGGGTTGTATTTCAGTAAAAAAAGAAGAATATATACGCACTGCATTGTTGCAGTTATTTCTGGTGAAATTGTCTAGGGGCGTATGTCAATCAACAAGAAAAATATATTCTCAGTTCACTTCCGCAGTTATTTCTGGGGAAAGCGTACAGGAGCGTATTTTAGTACTACAAGAAAAATATATATGCATTTCACTCCTTCATTTTTTTCTGGTCAAAGCGTATAGTGGCAGATTTCAGTCCAACCAGAATAATATATTCTCAGTTCACTTCTGCAGTTAGATAATTGTGGTGAAAGTTTTTAGTGTCCTATTTCAATACAAAAAGAAAAATATATTTGTCGCTTTTAGGGGTGTTTTAATTTCTGTTTAATTTGTTTAGTACCCCTACAAGAATGTCAGGCAGGCCACAAAATACTGATTAAGGGGATTGATAGACCTGCTTCCACCAAATATTGATTGAGGCCTGCGATACACCTGCTTCCACAAAATACTGAATAATGGGTTTGATATATCAGCTTCCACCAAATACTGATTGAGGCCTGCGATACACCTTCATTTACAAAATACTGATTGAGGGGTGCAATATACTTGCTTCCACCAAATATTGATTGAGGCCTGCAATACACCTGCTTCCACAAAATACTGATTAAGCGGATTGATATACCTGCTTCCACCAAATATTGATTGAGGCCTACGATACACCTGCTTCAAAAAAATACTGATTAAGGGGATTGACATACCTGCTTCCATCAAATATTGATTGAGGCCTGCGATACACCTGCTTTCACAAAATACTGATTAAAGGGATTGATATACCTGCTTCCACCAAATATTGATTGAAGCCTACAATATACCTGCTTCCACATAATATTGATTAAGGGGTTTGATATAACTGCTTCCACAAAATACTGATTAAGGGGTGCGATATACCTGCTTCCACAAATGGTGTTTAAGGGGTTTGATATACCTGCTTCCACAAAATACAGATTAAGGGGTGCGATATACCTGCTTCCACCAAATACTGATTGAGGGGTGCGATATACCATCTTCCACACAATACTGGTTGAGGCCTACAATACACCTGCTTCCACAAAATACTGATTAAGGGGTTTAATATACCTGCTTCCACAAAATACTGATTAAGGGTTGCTATATACCTCCTTCCACCAAATACTAATTGAGGCCTACGATACACCTGCTTTCACAAAATACAGATTAAGGGGTTTGATATATCGGCTTCCACCAAATACTGATTAAGGTGATTAATATGCCTGCTTCCACCAAATATTGATTGAGGCCTACGATAGACCAGCTTCCACAAAATACTGATTAAGGGGTTTGATATATCGGCTTCGACCGAATACTGATTGAGGCCTGCGAGATTCCTATTTGCATCAAATTTTGATTAAGGGGTTCTATATACCTGCTTCCACAAAATACTGATTGAGGGGTGCGCTATGCCTGCTTCCACAAAATACTGAATAAGGGGTTTGATATACCTGCTTCCACAAAATACTGATTAAGGGGATTGATATACCTGCTTCCACAAAATACTGATTAAGGGGATTGATATACCTGCTTCCACCAAATATTGATTGAGGCCTATGATATACCTGCTTCCACAAAATACTGATTAAGTGGAAAAATGTATTGGAATGGCACTCATATATGGAATATGAACATGGTTTATTAAATAAAATTAGAAGTATTGTCACCTGTCACAAATAAATTTTCAATAAAATACAATATAAATACAATAAATCATATATTAAAATCTTAAAACATCAAGATATGGTGCAGGAACCGATTGCACTAGACGTCTCTGGACCTGTATGGTCCTAGCTGTTAAATTCAATAGACAATGGTACCGTCAGTTTCTGCAACCCTGAATGGTATTCCCTCCAAGCAACAATTTCCATGTATTATTCCAACTCTAACTGATTGGAGTCCCGTATATTGAAAGTATCCCGGATATACAAAGTTCAGTGCTTTCAATATGCTGATATTTATAATAGAGCAATTTTCAACAAGAAAGTGTATCTTTGTCCACAATGTTGCAAACCAGCGTTGACGGTCCACGCTTTGAATAGACCAATAGTTCCTCCACAGCAACTTTCCAAAAAGGACAGTGTAACAATCTCCACAGTTAACACTGTTGCAGGCTAGTTGTCTGCTGTTTGTAGTTGCCGGCAAAGTAAGTTCTTAATAGAGGGCTATTAGTTAATCCACTGTGTTTTATGTCATATAATGCAGCTTGATAGCTCAGTTCTTTTCTCATATAGCAACAGCAGTAATTACCGTGATCGGTGTCACTTTTGTTAGAGGAATATTACACCTCCTGTATATTTCCCCACAGGTGTGGGCTTACCTCTGCCTGCGCTCTGCTCGATGGGACCAGTAGATAGTATTTTATTCTGCTCGGTGTGCCGGCGTCCCGGCTGCGGTGTTAGCGTCCCTCGTGTCTCTTCACTGCTACTTCTCACGTGATGTTCCTACGTGAGGTATGCAGCCGCTTGCTTCCGAGCGCTGGCGGGATGACGTGTCCACTCTTTTCCAATAGGTATCCAGGAAGTCCTTCTCTTTATAAAAAAGTGCACTTTTGCTCCAAAATAGGATTCGGGGTCTCTAGTCCAGGATATTACCAAGATGCTCACCAAACGCGTTTCGGGGAGACGCTGTCCCCTTCCTCAGTGGTACTGCCCCGATTCCATTGTCCATGTGTTTTATAGTTGCTATCGGTATTTTTGAAAATCCGTTCCGGATCCCAGTTATATCCAAAAACCGGTCTGGATCTCTAAAATTGCATGTTATTCACCTTTATTGCGGTTTCAGTTGTAATTGTGATGCGGTTTTTTCGCACTAATTGGTGCGTTTTTTTATTCTATATCTACAATTATATATATATATAGGACAGCACATTATAATACATTGTTTAAATCTTTATATCAATGTATTTTTTATACCATTCTCTAATACTAAAATACATGATCTCCCCATGGACAAGGATTACTAACCATGTGAGACCACGCATACATATATTAATATACTAAAAAATCACTATAAAAATATAAATATAAATATTGTGCAAGTCAGAGGTTTCCACGGATCCTTCTATTAATATGACTACATTTTTGTCACATTATTTACAGTAAAAAAGTGAGTGAAATTCATTAAGATACATCCGGAGGTATCGATTTTTAATCTGATTCCTTTTTCTCATGCTGTAAGGTTTTTTATGGGACCTCTTGTTCGGATATTTTTACAGATGCTTTTGCAGATAATTTTTGGATCATAGAAAGTAGAGTAAAGGGGGGCATGTGTGGGTAGAGGCAGAGTTGCAGTGCTGACAAACAGCCTGACATGCAACTCTGCGTCGACACCCAAACGTACCACCCTATATGAAACCGAATATTTCTATCTCGGCATTTAAGCCCCTTGGTAGAAGACTACCAAATTCATATATTTTCCTAGATTCGGCTCTTGACAATCTCTCAATCTGGTTTCCTCCTCCCCAATGTTTCTCTACCCTCTCCAGTGCCATGAACGAGAGACCCTTAGGGTCTTGATTGTGTACCTCCTTGAAATGTCTGGATAGCGAATGTTTTTCATAGCCCTTGGCTATGTTATTCAGATGTTCTGCTATCCTGACTTTCAAGGTACGTTTGGTTCTTCCTATGTACTGCTTCGAACATGGACACTGGATTAGGTAGATAACATTGGTTGAATCGCATGTGAGTAAATTTTTAATGGTCATGGAGTGAGAGTTTTGCGTTGATATGGCCGCTGTTGTTTTCCTAGGGAATTTGGTTTTTCTACAGCCCAGACATTTGCCACATCTAAAAAAGCCTTTTAATTGAAGCCAATTTGATGTCTGGCCTCCCTTGTATTGCTTTTTTACTGATGGGGCTATTTGAATCCCCAAATTTGGAGCCCTCGAATAAATAATTCTGGGGATTGGGGGCAAGAGCCCAATCATTATGTAGGTGATGCCAATGTGATTTAATAATAGATTCTATCTCCTGTTTTGTCTGGGTGTTATATGGGAGAATAATTCTAAATTCTGGATTGTCTCCTTGCTTAGATTTTGGTGCCTGTTCGAAAAACTCCTTCCTATCTAAATTTCTTACTTTAATTAGGGCCTCATTGACTACTGATTCAGGATAATTTTTTTCTCTAAATTGATTGGTCATTAAGTTGGCCTCCTCCTCAAATTTATTGCCTTCGGTACAGTTTCGCTTAAGTCTGCGAAACTGTCCGAAGGGTACATTTGTCAGCCACCTTGGTAGGTGGCAACTTGAGAATGGAATATACCCATTTCTAGCCATGGGTTTTTGGAATGTATTACAAACATATTTGTTATTTTTTCGTATGATTTGGATGTCTAAAAATTCTACCTTTTCTGCTCCGATACTGGAGGTAAACTTCAAATTATTTACATTGTCATTAATTTTGGCAATGAATTTATCCAAATTTTCTTGTGATCCATTCCAAATAAAAATGATGTCATCAATATAACGCTGCCATAGGACCAGGTCTCCCCCCAGTTCCGGGTCTATGTTGTTTACTTCCCATTGCGGCAAAAATAAATTGGCATAACTGGTGGCAAACCTGGTATCCATGGCGGTTCCCCTTCTCTGTAAATAAAATTGATTAGAAAAGGAAAAATAATTGTGATGTATTGTGATTAACTCCCTCCAACAGATAGTCAATTTGGTCCATGTTCCATGTTGAATCCTTCATTAATTGTTCCTTCAAGGCAAAAACGCCCTGATTATGATCAATAATGGTATAGAGGGACTGGACGTCCAAGGTACCCATAATCCAATGGTCCTAAATGTCCAGGCCTTCCAATGTTCCTACAATATCAGTAGTGTCACATATATACGACCTTATCTTTTTCACTTGTGGTTGCAATAGTGTGTCAATATATTGTGACAAATTTACTGTTAGCGATCCAATGCCCGAAATGATAGGCCGGCCTGGTGGGTCCACATTATTTTTGTGGACCTTCGGTAGGCAATAAAAAACGGGCCTTCTACCCGGTGTATCCACAATAAAATCATGTTCTTGCTTTGTCAAGATTCCATCTTGGAGCCCTTTTTCACAGTAATGGGAGAGAGCATCTTTAAAATCTTCCATGGGGTCCTTTTTTAATGGGGTATACGTAGATAAATCTGATAGCTGTCTGAGGCATTCTTTATTATACTGATCTTCTCCCCAGATAACTATTGCCCCCCCCTTTATCCGCAGGACGGATAACTACTTGATGGTTCTTCTGTAATTGTTTTATAGCTTATATTTCCCCATTGGATAAGTTGTTTCTATATCCCTTTTTTATTTTTTATTTTTCTAGATCTGCTTCCACATTTTTTTGAAATGTGGCCATTTCAGGACCAATCTCCGCTCTGGGAAATCTTTTTTGATTTGCTTTTTAGTTGTGTGTGAATGAATACATCTTTTTTCGGTTGTTCCATAACCGGTGGGTTTTTAATAAAGTATTTTTTTAGGCAAATTTTGCGAATAAATTTCTGGATGCCTATATAGGTGTCAAACTTGTTCAGTGAAGATGAGGGTGCAAACTTCAAATCCTTGTTTAATAGTGTGATTTGTGTATTGGTTAATTTTATTCCACTCAAATTAATAATATTATCTGTAATCACTAATGGTGCTTTCTGTGTTCCCCTCTTACTTTGTGATCTCCGTGTCTTCCTCTTTTTTGAGAATTTTCCCTGTAATGTGTCTCCCGTGTGTCCCTCACATTTTGATTGGTCTGTGTCTCTGGTGTCCAAATTTTGTATCTGTCCTGATCCAATCTGTCTGATTCCTTTCTGCCTGTGGTGCCCTGTATCTCAAGTTGTATGGTGTCCTGTGTATGTGAGCTACTGTCCTTCTGTGATCTGGTGTTGTCCTTCTGTGTTCTGGTGATTGTGGTTGTCTTTGTTTCAATCGTGGGGAATGGTGAGGGGGAGTTTGGTCTAAAAAAGAGTGATTAGCCAAAGTTTCATACCTATTTTGAGTTGGTATGTTATATCTTTTTGCTTCTCTCTGTTCTTCATGTTTGGGATGGGAATTATTATTTTTCTGTGGTTGTTGTTCTTCCCTATTTTCTTTTCTGTCCTCTCTTCTATTTGTATTTCTATGTTTTTTTGTTTTTTTGACTATCATTTCTTGTTCTGTTTTATCTATACTCTTGTACTTGTATTCTCTCTTGCCACATATCATATATTTGATCTTTCGGGAATTTGTCTAGTATTATTTTTAATTTTATTATTTTTTCGGATAGATTATCCAGGATTATAATTCTCCTTTTAATAATGAGTTAAATAAGGGCTCTCGATTGTGTATATAATAATTCCTCCCATTCTTTATTGAAATCATCTCCCATTAAATCTTGTGCGGGAATCTTGAATAGTTGTAGGCCTTTTGGGATTTTATTATGATTTAAATACAGCTGAAGGGAACGTATTTCCCAAATCTGCCTGAGTTTTTTATGTAGTAAATCTTCCAAGTTTCTGAAAGTCTCCGCCAGAGATCTTTCTTCTATTCTAATATCATCTCCTCCTTCTTTATACTCAAAAATGTAATTTTCAGCCTTAAGCTGTTTAGTTTCCATGTAATTCCATATATCCATGATGGGGGCAAAGGGAGCTGGATCCCGAATCGGGTGAATTGTAATGTCCAGAAATAAATCAAAAAAAGGGGCCCGCTCACTGATTAAGTGGTTTGATATACCAGCTTCCACCAAATACTGATTGAGGCCTGCAATACACCTGCTTCCACAAAATTCAGATTAAGGGGATTGATATTCCTGCTTCCACCAAATATTTGCCTGCCATTTTACTGTCATTTGTGCCCATAAAATAAATTTATAACATGGCATCAAAAAAGCGCAACTTTACTACAAAAGCGGTTTTGGACCAGTTGAGTGACAGCGACAGTGACATGGAGGTGCTCGCAGAACTGAGTGATAGTGAGTCGTGGGGAGATTTGTCGTCTGACACTGATCTGGCAAGTGACAACGGCGATAATCCTGCACCTGACCTCAGCCATCTGTGCACTTGGTGCCCTATTGACTGCGATACGGACCAGGTAGCGCCCCCAAGATTCCTGTTCACTGGATTACCTGGGATGAAGGTAGATGTTGAGCGTGACAACCCTCTGGCATACCTGCAATTATTCCTCACTGATGAGGTTATTGAAAAAATTGTCACGGAGACAAATCGCTACTAAGAGCAGCAATCCGCTACGCTGCATGCCACCTTTTCCAGAAGCAGAAAGTGGGAACCGGTGACCAAAGAGGACATGTGGCAGTTTCTAGGACTCATCATTCTTCAGGGGGTGATGGGGAAACCGCTCCAGAAATGGTACCGGACCACCAATAAGTTACTGGCCACTCCATTTTTTGGCACCGTGATGTCAGAATACCGGTTTTCCCTCACCATGAAGAATTTTCACTTCACGAACAATGAAGAATTTGATAAGGCCAAAGAAGAATCTGGGAGGTATGGCAAATTATTGTGACCAATTTCCAGTGCCAGAAAGGGACGTCAGCGTAGATGAAAGTTTGATGGCCTACAAAGGACGCCTAAGCTGAATACAGTACATTGCATCCAAAAGAGCGCGGTTTGGCATCCAATCCTACATGCTCTGAGAGTCATCCACTGGGTACATCTGGAATTCGGTCATTTACACCGGTAAAGGCACGAAGTTCATCTCCAGGTACAGTGACTATGGGATGGCCACATCATCTGTCCTTACACTGCTGGAGCCATTGCTGAACCAGGGATATTGTGTGACCACAGACAATTTCTACACGTCTCCGGAACTGTATGAGGTTTTGCTACAAAACAAGACTGATGCATATGGTACCGTTAGGCCTATCTGACGTGACATGCCATCTATGTTTGCCAAGAAAAAACTCTAAACCAGAGAAATGGTTGCCTGGCAGAAGGGTAAGATTATGGCAATGCGATGGCGAGACAAGAAGGATGTGTGTCTAATCAGTACTGTGCACAATACTTCTTGTGCCATGGTCCACACAAAAGGTGGGAAAGATGTCCTGAAGCCGCAAGTCTTGATAGACTATAATAATACCATGGGAGGTGTCGACAGAGCCGATCAGGCAATGACATTTTATCCGGCTATGCGCAAACAGCAAAAAAAATATTATAAGATGATCTTCAGGCATCTTCTGGAACAATGCCTTTGGAATGCATATATCCTGCACAGAGCAAAGAGTGACAAGCCTCTTGTTCATTCTGAGTTTATATTGAAGGTGGTTGAGCGGATTTTTGTCAACCACCAGACGCCATCAGTAGCTGTGAACAGACCTGGATGTCGTGCTGTTGACGTTGTCAACCCAGAACGCCTGACTGGTCGTCACTTTATGGATTTCATCCAGCCAACCGCAAAAAAGGCAGTACCTACCAGGATGTGCGTGGTTTGCTGCTCAAAGAGAGATGGCAATAAAAAAGAAAGTCCAAAAAGAAACCAGGTTCCATTGTCCTGATTGTGACTTTGGACTTTGTGCAGTCCCATGTTTCAAAATTTATCACACTCAGGATGTTTATTGAATTTTCAGTGTTTGACAAATTTCATTATTTTTATTAAATTATTAAATAAAATTATATTATTTATTAGATTATAATTCATGATTTTGTGTTTGAAACTTTATCACATCTGGGATGTCTACTAAAGTCTTGTTTGGTCAGGTTTAAAGGGCTTCTGTCACCCCACTAAACTGTTTTAGTTTTTTTTTGGTTACTTATAATCCCTATACTGCGATTTATGCATACATACTGTAATTAATCATTTTGGTTCAGCAGATTCTGTTAAAAACGTACTTTTAAAATATGCAAATTACCTTGCTACCAGCAAGTAGGGCGGCTACTTGCTAGTAGCAGCCGCATCCTCCTATCCTAAAGACGCCCCCTCCACATGTTGATTGACAGGGCCAGCGGACGGGATCGTCCTCTGGCTGGTCCTGTCTGCTATCAAGATCTCGCGCTTGCGCCGTAACGGTATTCAGTCGGCGCAGGCGCACTGAGAGGCGGACGCTCCTTCGGCCGCTCCATCCTCAATGCGCCTGCACCGATGACGTCACATCTACACCCGGCGCAGGCGCATTGAGGAAGGAGCGGCCGAGCGAGCGTCCTCCTCTCAGTGCGCCTGCACCGACTGAAGACAGGTACGGCGCAGGCGCCAGATTTTGAATGCAAACAGGGCCAGCAGAAAAAGATTACATCCGCTGGCCCTGTCAATCAACATGCGGAGGGGGCATCTTTAGGATAGGAGGATGCGGCTGCTACCAGCAAGTAGCCGGCCTACTTGCTGGTAGCAAGGTAATTTGCATATTTTAGAAGTACGTTTTTAACAGAATCTGCTGAACCAAAATGATTAATTACAGTATGTATGCATAAATCGCAGTATAGGGATTATAAGTAACCAAAAAAAAAAAAAAACTGTTTAGTGGGGTGACAGAAGCCCTTTAACCACCTCAGCCCCCCTAGCTTAAGCACCCTTAATGACCAGGCAACTTTTTACACTTCTGACCTACACTACTTTCACCGTTTATTGCTCGGTCATGCAACTTACCACCAAAATGAATTTTACCTCCTTTTCTTTTCACTAATAGAGCTTTCATTTGGTGGTATTTCATTGCTGCTGACATTTTTACTTTTTTTGTTATTAATCGAAATTTAACGATTTTTTTTGCAAAAAAATGACATTTTTCAATTTCAGTTGTAAATTTTGCAAAAAAAAACGACATCCATATATAAATTTTTCTCAAAATTTATTGTTCTACATGTCTTTGATAAAAAAAAATGTTTGGGTAAAAAAAAAATGGTTTGGGTAAAAGTTATAGCGTTTACAAACTATGGTACAAAAATGTAAATTTCCGCTTTTTGAAGCAGCTCTGACTTTCTGAGCACCTGTCATGTTTCCTGAGGTTCTACAATGGCCAGACAGTACAAACACCCCACAAATGACCCCATTTCGGAAAGTAGACACCCTAAGGTATTCGCTGATGGGCATAGTGAGTTCATATATCTTTTTATTTTTTGTCACAAGTTAGCAGAAAATGATGATTTTTTTTATTTTTATTTTTTTCCTTACAAAGTCTCATATTCCACTAACTTCTGACAAAAAATAAAAACTTCCATGAACTCACTATGCCCATCACGAAATACCTTGGGGTGTCTTCTTTCCAAAATGGGGTCACTTGTGGGGTAGTTATACTGCCCTGGCATTTTAGGGGCCCAAATGCGTGCAAAGTAGTTTGAAATCAAAATCTGTAAAAAATGACCTGTGAAATCCGAAAGGTGCTCTTTGGAATGTGGGCCCCTTTGCCCACCTAGGCTGCAAAAAAGTTTCACACCTGTGGTATTGCCGTACTCAGGAGAAGTTGGGCAATGTGTTTTGGGGTGTCATTTTACATATACCCATGCTGGGTGAGAGAAATATCTTGGCAAAAGACAACTTTTCCCATTTTTTTTATACAAAGTTGGCATTTGACCAAGATATTTCTCTCACCTAGCATGGGTATATGTAAAATGACATCCCAAAACACATTGCCCAACTTCTCCTGAGTACGGCAATACCACATGTGTGACACTTTTTTGCAGCCTAGGTGGGCAAAGGGGCCCACATTCCAAAGAGCACCTTTCGGATTTTACAGGTCATTTTTTACACATTTTGATTTCAAACTCCTTACCACACATTTGGGCCCCTAGAATGCCAGGGCAGTATAACTACCTCACAAGTGACCCCATTTTGGAAAGCAAACACCCCAAGGTATTCCGTGAGGGGCATGGCGAGTTCCTCGAATTTTTTATTTTTTGTCACAAGTTAGCGGAAAATGATGTTTTTTTATTTTTTTCTTACAAAGTCTCATATTCCACTAACTTGTGACAAAAAATAAAAACTTCCATGAACTCACTATGCCCATCAGCGAATACCTTGGGGTCTCTTCTTTCCAAAATGGGGTCACTTGTGGGGTAGTTATACTGCCCTGGCATTCTAGGGGCCCAAATGTGTGGTAAGGAGTTTGAAATCAAATTCAGTAAAAAATGACCTGTGAAATCCGAAAGGTGCTCTTTGGAATGTGGGCCCCTTTGCCCACCTAGGCTGCAAAAAAGTGTCACACATCTGGTATCTCCGTACTCAGGAGAAGTTGAGGAATGTGTTTTGGGGTGTCTTTTTACATATACCCATGCTGGGTGAGATAAATATCTTGGTCAAATGCCAACTTTGTATAAAAAAATGGGAAAAGTTGTCTTTTGCCAAGATATTTCTCTCACCCAGCATGGGTATATGTAAAATGACACCCCAAAACACATTGCCCAACTTCTCCTGAGTACGGCGATACCACATGTGTGACACTTTTTTGCAGCCTAGATGCGCAAAAGGGCCCACATTCCTTTTAGGAGGGCATTTTTAGAAATTTGGATCCCAGACTTCTCACACTTTAGGGCCCCTAAAATGCCAGGGCAGAATAAATAGCCCACATTTGACCCCATTTTTTAAAGAAGACACCCCAAGGTATTCAATAAGGGGCATGGCGAGTTCATAGAATTTTTTTTTTTTTTAGCACAAGTTAGCGGAAATTGATTTATTTTATTTTTTTTCTCACAAAGTCTCCCTTTTCGCTAACTTGGGACAAAAATTTCAATCTTTCATGGACTCACTATGCCCCTCAGTGAATACCTTGGGGTGTCTTCTTTCCAAAATGGGGTCATTTGTGGGGTGTTTGTACTGCCCTGGCATTTGAGGGTCTCCGCAATCATTACATGTATGGCCAGCATTAGGAGTTTCTGCTATTCTCCTTATATTGAGCATACGGGTAATGAGATTTTTATTTTTCGTTCAGCCTCTGGGCTGAAAGAAAAAATGAACGGCACAGATTTCTTCATTCGCATCGATCAATGTGGATGAAAAAATCTCTGCCCAAAAAAAAAAAGGAGGGGAAACGCGTTTGCCAGGACATAGGAGCTCCGCCCAACATCCATACCCACTTAGCCCGTATGCCCTGGCAAACCAGATTTCTCCATTCACATCAATCGATGTGGATGAATAAATCATTGCCGGGATTTTTTTTTATTTTTTTTATATATACAAAGTGTTTGCCAAAGCATATGAACACCGCCGCCTCCTCAGCTCATATGCCTCGGCAAACGTATCTTTTACTGCAGAGGAGAAATCTCGTCTTGCAGCGCCGCATACACCAACTTGTGTGTAATCTGACAGAAGCGCAATGCTTCTGTCAGAATGCACATCAGTGCTGCAGCTAGATCGGTTGGTCCACCTGGAAGGTAAAAAAAAAAAAAAGAAAAAACGAGGCCGCAACGCAATAAATTTTATTAACTTTATAATAACTTTTGAACAGAACATATAAACTTTTTTTAACTTTTTGAACTGAAAGTTAACTTTTTTGCTTACTTGTGTTTTTATTTTTGTTTTTTTTACCTTTTATAGGACAAACCTCTCCTTCCCCATGGGACAATGTGCAAAGCGCAAATCGCCAAAAGATGTGGCGAAGTACATTATGCACTTTATCCCAGGTGAAAGGAGAGGTTTGCAGCAGCTGTGAGAGAAAGGGCCCTAATAGCCCTGTGTGCCTGTCCTGTGAGATGCAATCCCTATGCTAAGTGTACCTGTGTGTGGTACTTCCGGAAACTTCTCCAAAGCATAGGGCAGGGTGGTCATGGCAGTCAGGACAGAAATAGCGGGTGTCACGCCTTATTCCACTCCTGCTACAGACACAACATTTTTTTCGGGGTTGCGGTCGGTTTGAGGTACCAGCAACGACACTGGGGAAATGTCGCTCGTGTAGACGGCTCACTACACTGGTGGTTGGGGCCACGGAACCTCCTGGATACAGGAGGTTCGCGATGATCTCTTCCTGAAATTTGAGGAAGGATCCTGTTCTCCCAGCCTTACTGTAGAGAACAAAACTATTATATGCAGCCAATTAAATAAAATATACAGACACCTTCTTATACCAGCGTCTGGTTCATCGGGAAACTAAATAGGGACCCAACATCTGGTCATTGAAGTCCACCCCTCCCATGAGGGCATTATAGTCGTGGACACAGAGGGGCTTTTCAATGACACTGGTTACCCGTTCAATTTGGATTGTCGTGTCTGATTGAATGGAGGAGAGCATGTAAACGTCACGCTTGTCTCTCCATTTCACCGCGAGCAGTTCTTCGTTACACAAGGCAGCCCTCTCCCCCCTTGCAAGACGGGTGGTAACGAGCCGTTGGGGGAAGCCCCGATGACTAGGTCGCACGGTGCCACAGCAGCCAATCTGTTCTAGGAACAAATGCCTGAAGAGGGGCACACTTGTGTAAAAATTGTCCACATAAAGATGGTACCCCTTGCCAAATAAGGGTGACACCAAGTCCCAGACTGTCTTCCCACTGCTCCCCAGGTAGTCAGGGCAACCGACCTGCTCCATGGTCTGATCTTTTCCCTCATAGATCCGAAATTTGTGGGTATAGCCTGTGGCCCTTTCACAGAGCTCATACAATTTGACCCCATACCGGGCGCGCTTGCTTGGGATGTATTATTTGAAACCAAGGCGCCCGGTAAAATGTATTAGGGACTCGTCTACGCAGATGTTTTGCTCAGGGGTATACAAATCTGCAAATTTCTGGTTGAAGTGGTCTATGAGGGGCCGAATTTTGTGGAGCCGGTCAAAAGCTAGGTGGCATCTGGGACGGGAGGTTGTGTTGTCGCTAAAGTGCAGGAAACGCAGGATGGTCTCAAAACGTGTCCTGGACATAGCAGCAGAGAACATGGGCATGTGATGAATCGGGTTCGTGGACCAATATGACCGCAATTCATGCTTTTTGGTTAGACCCATGTTCAGGAGAAGGCCCAGAAATTTTTTTAATTCAGAAACTTGGACTGGTTTCCACCGGAAAGACTGGGCATAAGAGCTTCCCGGGTTGGCGGCTATAAATTGAGTGGCATACCGATTTGTTTCTGCCACGACTAAGTCCAAGAGCTCCGCAGTCAAGAACAGCTAAAAAAATCCCAGGGCCGAACCGATCTGAGCTGTCTCAACCCGAACTCCAGACTGGGCGGTGAAAGGGGGAACTAATGGTGCGGCTGAAGTTGGGGACTGCCAATCAGGGTTTGCCAGCACCTCAGGGATTCTAGGGGCTCTACGGGCCTGTCTTTGCGGTGGCTGCGACGGGGTAACTATTGCACGTGCCACCATACCAGCTTCAACTGCCCTTCTGGTGCTCGCCACTTCACCATGTTGTACGGCAGTGCTGGTAGAAGGTCCAGGATGGGCTGCGCTGCTGGTGTATGCCTCACCGCGTAGTCCGACAGCGCCAGCCCCACTCTGCTGCCCTTGAAACGGATCCTGCGCAACCTATGGTCTAGCAACAAGGGGCCGGGTACGCCTGGTGCAGGGACCTCAACCTCCTCGTCCGAACTTTGGGTCAGACTGCCACTGCTTTCTACAGGTTCATATTTTGACCCGCTAGATTCGTCAGATGAGGGTTCCCATTCCTCATCCGACTGGGTCAGAATCCTGTAGGCCTCTTCAGAAGAATACCCCCTGTTTGACATTTGGACTACTAAATTTAGGGGTATTCCCTGAGACTACCCAAGAAAAAAAGCAAGCCTGTCTTACAAAGGGGAGGCTAGCGAAGTACCGGAGGCCGCTGCGATTGATAAAAAATATCAAAACTGATTTTTTTATCGCCGCAGCGCTTGTAAAGTGAATGCTGGCGGTGCTTTCACTCTAGTGGTAGCATGAGACAGAGTCTACAACCCACACAAGTGGCTCAGGTAGTGCAACTTATCTAGGATGGCACATCAATGCGAGCTGTGGCAAGAAGGTTTGCTGTGTCTGTCAGCGTAATGTCCAGAGCATGGAGGCGCTACCAGGAGACAGGCCAGTACATCAGGAGACGTGGAGGAGGCCGTAGGAGGGCAACAACTCAGCAGCAGGACCGCTACCTCCGCCTTTGTGCAAGGAGGAACAGGAGGAGCACTGCCAGAGCCCTGCAAAATGACCTCCAGCAGGCCACAAATGTGCATGTGTCTGCTCAAACGGTCAGAAACTGTGATATGAGGGGCCGACATCCACAGGTTGGGGTTGTGCTTACAGCCCAACACCGTGCAGGACGTTTGGCATTTGCCAGAGAACACCAAGATTGGCAAATTCGCCACTGGCGCCCTGTGCTCTTCACAGATGAAAGCAGGTTCACACTGAGCACATGTGACAGACGTGACAGAGTCTGGAGACGCCGTGGAGAACATTCTGCTGCCTGCAACATCCTCCAGCATGACCGGTTTGGCATTGGGTCAGTAATGGTGTGGGGTGGCATTTCTTTGGAGGGCCGCACAGCCCTCCATGTGCTCGCCAGAGGTAGCCTGACTGCCATTAGGTAGCGAGATGAGATCCTCAGACCCCTTGTGAGACCATATGCTGGTGCAGTTGGCCCTGGGTTCCTCCTAATGCAAGAAAATGCTAGACCTCATGTGGCTGGAGTGTGTCAGCAGTTCCTGCAAGACGAAGGCATTGATGCTATGGACTGGCCCGCCCTTTCCCCAGACCTGAATCCAATTGAGCACATCTGGGACATCATGTCTCGCTCTATCCACCAACGTCACGTTGCACCACAGACTGTCCAGGAGTTGGCAGATGCTTTAGTCCAGGTCTGGGAGGAGATCCCTCAGGAGACCGTCCGCCACCTCATCATGAGCATGCACAGGCGTTGTAGGGAGGTCATACAGGCACGTGGAGGCCACACACACTACTGAGCCTCATTTTGACTTGTTTTAAGGACATTACATCTAAGTTGGATCAGCCTGTAGTGTGTTTTTCCACTTTAATTTTGAGTGTGACTCCAAATACAGACCTCCATGGGTTGAAAAATTTGATTTCCATTTTTTTATTTTTGTGTGATTTTGTTGTCAGCACCTTCAACTATGTAAAGAACAAAGTATTTCAGAAGAATATTTAATTAACTCAGATCTAGGATGTGTTATTTTTGTGTTCCCTTTATTTTTTTGAGCAGTGTATTTATTGAGGCCTGCGATACACCTGCTTGCACAAAATGCTGATTAAGGGGATTTATATATCTGCTTCCACCAAATATTGATTGAGCCCTGCGATACACCTGCTTCCACAAAATACAGATTTAGGGGATTGATATATCTGCTTCCACCAAATATTGATTGAGGCCTGCAATACACCTGCTTCCACAAAATACTGATTAAGGGGTTTGTTATACCAGCTTCCACCAAATACATATTGAGGCCTGCGATATACCTGCTTCCACAAGTACTGCTCTTTTCTAGGGACTTTGGCACAGAATCCTTTTGAAAATGACAGGCAGAGGAAGAGGCAGGCCGTTCCGCAAGGGTGGTATGGGTCTGACAGGTGCACCAGGCTGGAGCCTAAGTGTGAAGTTGGAGAGGGTGTTTGCGATTATGTCAAAGGACGCACCAGAGTTGATTGAGTGGCTCACTCAGCCTTCCGCTTCTGCACCATCATCTTCTGTATCTGTACTCTTCTCACTCTATGCTGTGTGCACCTCCAAAGACACCACCACCTCCTTAGCCCCTCCACTCAAGTCAGAGGAATTATTTTCCCATACATTCCCAGACCTTACTGATGCATAGCCATTCTTGGCATCGGATGAGGAAGAGGAGGTAGCAACGGCCACCACCCAGCGGTCTGATGACAGTACCCAGATCAGCCCAAGGAGGGTGGTACCTGCTGTTGCTGCCTACTCTGAGATATCTGATGTTAGTGGTGGCGAATGTGACGATGATGACGTGTCGATGGGCGTCACGTGGGTGCCCACAAGAGACGAAGAGGAGGGGAGTTCAGAGGGAGAGACGGAGCAGCAGATAGGGAGGAGAAAGAGGAGAAGCAGGCAGAACTCGCAGTGTAGAAGAGGCAAAAAGCAGACTGCAAATGTATCTGGAACGAGCCATCCACTATGCACGGTCACATCTTACGCTCCCAGGACGCCGGCACATGGCTCCGCAGTGTGGGCTTTTATTAACGTGTCAGCTGCTACCAATAGTGTTGCCATCTGCAGCCTGTGCTGTCAACGCATAAGTCACGGTAAGCACAACACTCACCTAGGGACAACCACCTTAAGAAGACACCTAGCCTCCCATCACTGAGCCCAGTGGGAGCAACACCGTCAAAACCTACAAAACCACACTCACGGCGCTCCTTGTCCTGCCTCTTCTCAATCTCTCTCCTCCCATTTGTCCTCTACTCCACCTTCCACCATGCAGTCGTCGCGTTAATCTGGCAAAAGGCAGGCTTCCATGGCCCAAATGTTTTAGTGAAAAGATGATGACACCGGATAACTCTCTCGCCCAACGGCTGACCGCTGGCTTGCCAGAACTGCGAGCCCGCCAACTACTGCCACATATACTGGTGGACTCTGAGGCCTATCGAAAATTTGTGGCCGTTGGCACACCGCAATGGAGAGTCCCCGGAAAGAAATATTTCTCCCAGAAGGGCATCCCGGAGCTATATGGCCACGTTCAGCAGCGACTGAATAAATCTCTGGCACACAGTGTTGGTGACAAGATACATCTAACCACAGATATGTGGTCTAGCAAACACGGGCAGGGAAGGTACATAACTTTTACTGCCCACTGGGTGAACTTTCTGACAGCCGTCAAGCATGTAACCCGTGGCTCTGTGTGGATTTGGTGTTACCGCCACGGATTGCATGCAGGCCTCTTCTTCTCCTCCTCCTACTCTATCCTCTGTCTCCTCCTCAGCTGACTACTCCTTTTACACTGCTACCACCTCTTCCGTTGCACCCCCCAAGCTCCCCAGAACCTATTCGATGTGCCAGGTGAGACGTTGCCATGCTGTGCTGTGGCTGTTGAGCTTTCAGCTCTGCGGCCACAGGCCGATCAGTGGCTAACCCCGCTCAATTTGACAGTTGGTAAAGTGGTGTGCGACAACGGTGCCAATCTGCTGAGCATGCTTAAACAGGGCAAAATGACACAAATGACACAAAATGACACACGTGCTCCGGAGGGCATGGCACACGTCCTAAACTTAGTCGTGCAGCGATTCGTTGCCAAGTACCCCGGGGTACAGGACATCTTGCGGCAGGCCAGGAAAATCTCTGGACATTTTAGAAGATCTTACATGGCTCCCCTTGCTGACGTTCAGCGGCGACACCACCTGCCCGTCAGACGTCTGATTTGTCACAGCCCGATGCACTAGAACTCCACCTTGTATATGCTTTATAGGCTGCTCCAGCAGCAATGTGCCACTATTGACTACCTGTACGAACTGTTCAGCAGGACAGCTTCTGGGGAGCTTGGTTTCTGATGAGATCACGAAACTGGTCAGTCGCAGCCAGGGCACTATCTGTGACATCATACCTTACACCTTGTTTCTGGAGCGTGCATTACGTCGTGTCATTGATCAAGTCGTCGAGGAACAGGAGCTGGAAGATGAGGAAGTTGCACTGCTGACTGAATTCCCGGGGGGGCTACTCCATCTGAGACAAGTCAGCAGGAGTCTGAAAATAAGTCAGAGGAGGTTTGTGGTCGGGGAGAGGAGGAGGAGGAGCAAGAAGAGCAGGCTTTGAGGGGGACTTTGAACTTTTCGGGGTTCCCTGGTGTTGTCTGTGGCTGGGGGGAGGAGAGCGAGGACAACATTCTCCTGGGCGATGAGCAGGAGCCAGGGCGCTGCACTGCTTCCAATTTAGTGCAGATGGGGGCCTTCATGCTCCAGTGTTTGTAAAGGGACCCACGTATAAAAAGTATAAAGGGTAAGGACCAGTACTGGGTGGCAACGTACTTAGACCTGTCAAAATGCAGCATTTCCACGCCTTACTGCGAGAGATGCTGCATTCTGCTGTTGTGGGCGCTGGCAGAGGAATTTCCACCCACAGCGAAACAGGTGCGGGTACCAATCCTACCATGCCTGCAAGAAGATGGCGGTTTGAAGAGATGTTGGTCACTACCGATATGAGAACATTCTTTCAGCCAATCCATCGACAGCTGCCCTCCGGATCCAGCCTCAGGGAACGCCTAGACTGACAGATGTCCGACTACATTAGGTTAACGGCTGATGTGTCCTGTCTGAAAGGATATTCGGCGCAGCAGGGGGGATCGTGACCAATATGCGCACTCGCCGAGCTCACGACAGTGGACTACCTCACTTTTCTAAAAATGAATGAGGCATGGATCTCTGAGGAAGTTAACACCTATGATCACCACGTGCAATTGAATTTCCTCATGCCAGCCCACACATATCCGCCACGACCTAGAACAAAGAATGGTCCTTGTCTTATGTATATACAGCGGCATAAAAGGCCTTTTCTGTCAGTCGAATGCCTAATTTATGGGGCCTGTACTCCACTGGGCTACAGTAAAATTGTTATTCAGTGACCGACTAATGTACCTCCAGCCACATAATCACTTGTTCTTTTCTGTCAGGTAAATGCCAAATTTTTGTGGCCTGTACTGGCCTACAGTAAAATTGTTATCCAGTGACCGTCTAATATACCTTCAGCCACATAATCACTTGTTCTTTTCTGTCAGGTGAATGCCTAATTTTTTGGGCCTGTACTCCACTGGCCTACAGTAAAATTGTTATCCAGTGACCGCCTAATGTACCTTCAGCAACATAATAACTTGTTATTTTCTGTCAGGTGAATGCCTAATTTTTGGGGCCTGTACTCCCGTGGCCTAAAATTAATTTTTTCTAGGCTCCAGCAGGGCATTTTTTAGAGTTTCCCTTTAAGACGCATAAAAATGGCCCCTGATTAAAATACATATTTTTGGTGGGACTTTTTGCCATTGATCCCCCTCTGATATGTCACTGTCCATGTTGTGGGACTATTTGTGCACTTCTAGTAAGTATTTGGTGGCTGCAAATATGACCTGTAGATTTTTCAGGTTCGCCTGCCATTAAAGTCAATGGGGTCAAGGCTCTACCGCCTTAGCCGAAGGGAGCTGTTTGTCATTCCCTTCCTCTTGCTGGTCCAGATGCTCCTGCTCCTACTCCACGTCAGTCATTCCGTCAGCAATCGACCACCGAAGCAATTGCTAAGAGCCAACAGTATGCGTGCACGCATCCAACGGCGCAGAAGCTGAACTTGCTCCTGTCTAAGTTGTTGGTGCTTCAGTCCCTCCTTTTCTAAGTGGTGGACTCTGCACCTTTCCGAGAACTGATGGCTTGTGACGAGCTGAGGTGGAGAGTCCCAAGCTGTCATTTCTTTGTTAAAAAGGCAGTACCAGCCGTGCACAAACATGTAGAACAGAAGGTGTGCCAGTCCTTGAGCCTGTCGGTGTCTTCCAAAGTGCACGGCAGAGCCGACGTGTGGAACTGTAACTACGGTCCGGGACAATACATGTCATTTATGGCCCACTCGGTGAGTGTGGTTCCTGCACAGCCACAACAGCAACTTGGCCAGGTCACTTCGCTTCCGCCTCCACGTTCTCAAGTGGCTCTGCGACAATGTCCAGCTACACCTCCTCATCCTTCACCATGTCCACAGCCTCCACTGTAGGGGCAAGTCACAGTGATACTCTAGCATACCACATGTGCTGGGCACGGCAGTGTCACGCAGTTCTGCACCTTGTTTCTATGGGCAAACGGAGTCACACAGGGGAGGAACTGCTCCGTGTGATTCATCAAGAAATTGAATCCTGGCTTTCTCCGTGACAAATGAAAATCAGAACCATGGTAACCGACAACGGAAAGAACATAGTGTCGGTGCTGCGTCAAGGAAGGCTGAGTCATGCTCCCTGCATGGCACACGTGTAGGGTGGAGCGAACCTGAACTGTAAAGTTCGGGTTTGTACCGAACTTTAGGATTTTTTTTACCCCAGACCCGAACCCAAACATTTCAGTAAAAGTTCAGGTTCGGTGTTCGGCTATTTTATGGCGCATTTTGAAAGGCTGTTACTAGTGTACGGAGAGGATACTGCTGCTGTGAGGGAGAGAAGGGAAAGAAACTTTAATCAGAAGTGCTTGTTAACTGTTTTGTGGGTGCAGTGCACAATCTTTTTACCCTGTTCTGAGCCCAGTGACAGAGAAAATAACTTTTATCTGTTTGTTAGTTAGGTGGGCGGCGACGGCCATTTTATGCAAGCTCAGTGCACCAGCACAGCATATGTGCTTTTGTGACATTCAAATCCAAGCTTGAAATACAGCAATAATAATCTGGGTTTAAAAATACACCTATTTTTGGCAATATCCTACATCTGGTGCCTTTGCAGCATTTGTCAGTGTGCAATTTAAGATAGAAATACAGCAATCATTTTCTGGGTTTTAAAAAACACCCTTTTTAGGCAAAATACTAAATTTTACAGCACTTGCTGCATCTGTCAATGTGAAAAGCAAGCGTTATATACTGCTGTCATATTCTGTTAGTAAAAAAACACCCATTTTGGGCAAAGTATTTAATATTGCAGCATTTGCTGCATCTGTGATTGTTAAAAACAAGCTTGAAATACGTCAATAATTTTCTGGCTTTTAAAAAACAGCAATAATAATCTGGGTTTAAAAAAACACAAATTTTTGGCAATACCCTCCATCTGGGGCCTCTGTCGCATTAGTAAGTGTGCAATTTAAGCTAGAAATACAGCAATTATTTTCTGGGTTTTAAAAAATACCCTTTTTGGGCAAAATACTAAATTTTACAGCCCTTGCTGCATCTGTCAGTGTGAAATTGAAGCGTTATATTCTGCTGTAATATTCTGTTATTAAAAAACACCCATTTTGGGGCAAAGCACTTAGTCTTTGCTACATCTGTGATTGTTAAAAACAAGCTTGAAATACTTCTATAATTTTCTGGGTTTTAAAAAACACCCATTTTTGGCAATACCCTCCATCTTGGGCCTCTGCCGCATTAGTCAGTGTGCAATTTAAGCTAGAAATACAACTATAATTTTCTGGGTTTTAAAAAACACATTTTGGGCAAAATACTAAATTTTACAGCCCTTGCTGCATCTGTACGTGTGAAATTCAAGCGTTATATACTGCTGTCATATTCTGTTATTAAAAAAAACACCCTTTTTGGGCAAAATACTTAATTTGCTACATTGTCTGCATCTGTCAGTGTGAGATACACGCTTTAGATACTGCTGTGCTTTTCTGGTGTTAAAAAAACACCCATTTTGGGAAAAATACTTAATTTGCGGCCTTGTCTGCATCTGTCAGTGTGAGATACACGCTTTAGATACTGCTGTGCTATTTTGGTATTAAAAAAAACACCCATTTTGGGCAAAATACTTACGGTAATTTGTGGCCTTGTCTGCTTCTGTCAGTGTGAAATTCAAGCGTTATATACTGATGTCGTATTCTGTTATTAAAAAACACCCTTTTTGGGCAAAATACTTAATTTGCTGCATCTGTCATTGTGAGATACACCCTATAGATACTGTTGCTCTATTCTGCTATTAAAAAAACACCTATTTAGAGCAAAAATCTTAATTTTGCAGCCTTTGCTGCATCTGTCATTGTGAGATACACCCTTTAGATACTGTTGTTCTATTCTGCTATTAAAAAAACACCCATTTTGGGCAAGATCCTAAATTTGAGAAATATGAAGTGAGCGTCAAATAAGGGACGTGGGACCGGTCGTGGTGCTGCTGGTGGAGTTCCTGTTGCAGGGAGAGGACGTGGTCGATCTGTGCCAGCTACACGCACAAGTGAAACACCTTCCTTAGGTGCGAGTAGGCGACAGAGCCTTCAGCGGTATTTGGTCGGGCCTAATGCGGCTCTACGAATGGTGAGGCCAGAACAAGAACAGGCGATAGTAGATTGGGTTGCTGACAGTGCCTCCAGTTCCTTTACATTGTCTCCCACCCAGTCTCCTGCTGAAAGATCAGAGTTGGCACCTGCAGCCGATGTCCATCAGTCTTTCACCTCACCCCCTTGCAAATCAGCCAAGCAGTCTGAGCCCCAAGTCATGCAGCAGTCTCTTCTACTTTTTGATGACTCTGCTAGCATGGTTTCCCAGAACCATCCACCTAGCCCTGCCCCACAAGTGGAAGATTTTGAGTGAACCAATGCCCAACCACTTATGTTTCAAGATGAGTACATGGGAGGACCACCACAGCACGTCTCGGATGATGACGAAACACAGGTGCCAACTGCTGGGGCTTTCAAAAGTGTGCAGACCGAAAAGGAGGGCATGGGTGAAGACTGGGTGGAAGATGATGTGGAGGACGATGAGGTCCTCGACCCCACATGGAATCAAGGTCATGCGAGTAACCTGTGTAGTTTGGAGAAAGAGGCGGTGGTTGCACAGAGCCATCAGCACAGCAGAAGAGGGAGCAGGGTGCAAAAGCGGAGCGTCCGTCTCCTAGACATTACGCCTGCTACTGCCCACCGCAGCAAGGGAGCGAGAACACCAAAGCCAGCTCCAAGGAGTTCCCTTTTGTGGCAGTTCTTCAGAAAATGTGCTGACGACAAGACACAAGCGGTTTGCATACTGTGTAATCAGAGCCTGAAACGAGACATAAACATTCTCAACCTGAGTACAACCTGCATGACCAGGCATCTAAGTGCAAAGCACGAGCTGCAGTGGAGTAGACACCTGAAAAACCAAGAAAGGTCTCTGGCTTTACATGCTTCCTCTTCTGCTGCAGTCTCGGCCTCTTCATCCACCTCTGGAGTGACAGTGCCACCTGCCACCCCGCAAACAGAGGATCTGCCAGCAACACCACCACCTAAGTCACCAAGCATCTCCACACCAAGCGTTCAGCTCTCCATCTCCCAAACACTGGAGCAGAAGAGGAAGTACCCCCCTACCCACCCGCGAATCGCGATCCCTGGCCCTGAATGCCAGCATTTCAAAATTACTGTCCTTTGAAATGCTGTCATTCCGTCTCGTGGAGACGGAGAGTTTTAAAAGCCTTATGGCGGTGGCTGGCTTACAGTACGTCGTGCCCAGCCACCACTTATTTTCCAGGCGTGCTATCCCTTCCCTGCACAACCAAGTGGAGGACAACATAAGGTGTGCACTGCGCAACGCCATCTGTGGCAAGATCCACCTAACTATGGATACGTGGACCAGTGAGCATGGTCAGGGACGTTATATCTCCATAACAGCACAATGGGTAAATGCAGTGCGGCTGAGCCTGAGCAGTTTGGCGCATGTCCTTCCACCACCGAGGATTGCAGGGTGCTTCAGTTTGCCTTCTGTTGCTTCCTCCTCCTACTCCGTTTCCTCATCCTCTACCGGCTCCTCATCCGGTCAGCGTAACACCTTCACCACCAACTTCAGCACAGGCAGGGGTAAACGACTGCAGGCAGTTTTAAAACTTATCTGTTTGGGGGACAAACCCCACACCGTGCAGGAGCTGTGGAGGAGCGTTGAACAACAGACCTATAAGTGGTTGAGGCCAGTGAGCCTCAAGCCCGGCCTTGTGGTGTGCGATAATGTTCGAAATCTCGTAGCACCACTGGGACTAGCCGGTTTAATGCACATCCCTTGCCTGGCGCATGTGCTGAATTTGGTGGTGCAGAGGTTCCTTAAAAATTACCCCGATATGTCAGAGCTGCTGCATAAAGTGCGGGCCGTCTGTGCTTGCCTGTCAGCGATGCAGCGTAACTTAGGCCTTGCCGCTCACCGCCTCATATGCGACATGCCCACAAGGTGGAACTCCACCTTGCATATGCTGGCTAGACTGTGCAAGCAGCAGCAGGCGATAGTGGAGTTTCAGCTGCAGCACGCACGGGTGACTCGCTCTGCGGAACAGCACCACTTCACCACCAATGACTGGGCCTTCATGCGAGACCTGTGTTCCTTGTTGCGCTGTTTCGAGTACTTCACCAACATGGCCAGTACCGATAACGCAGTTCTCAGAGTTACTATCCCACTTCCATGCCTCCTTGAAAAAACGCTGCTGGCGATTCACAAGTGGCTCCGAGGGTGGGTTCCTGCACCCACAAACGCCAGGTACACAATTGTCCAGCCAGGGCACAGTTCTGGAGGATGACGAGGTGAATGATGAGGAGGAGGAGATGGAGAAGGAGGAACCGTGTTCACAGCAGGGTGGCACCCAAACCAGCTCATGGCTATCACTGGTGCATGGCTGGGGGGATACAGAGGACACAGACGATACATCTGCCACAGAGGACAGCTT
This sequence comes from Bufo bufo, assembly GCF_905171765.1. NCBI lineage: Eukaryota > Metazoa > Chordata > Amphibia > Anura > Bufonidae > Bufo > Bufo bufo. The sequence continues at coordinate 185,710,731 of NC_053390.1, forward strand.
TTTGTTGTCTCTGGGCAGCCTGGCACACATGAGAGATTAGATGCTGCAGTGTCTCCGCAACGACCGCCGAGTTGTCCACATTCTAACTTGTGATGATTACTGGGTGGCCACGCTGCTGGATCCCCATTACAAGGACAACATACCGTCCTTAATTCCATCACTGGAGCGTGATCATAAGATGCGTAAGTACAAGCGCACTGCTGGTGGCATTCCCACCTGACAGCAGGGGCACAGTGGAAGCACAAGGCAAAGACAGAGTAGGAGGAAGAGGTTGCCAACGCAGCTGGGGCACCACCAGCACCTCAGAAGGCAGGGTTAGCATGGCCGAAATGTACAACCAGCACCACCAGCTGATATGGAACGTCTTAGCAGGAGGCAGCATTTCAGCAACATGGTGGAGCAGTATGTGTGCACACGCCTACACATACTGAATGACAGGTCTTCCCCCTTCTACTTCTGGGTCTCCAAATTGGGCACATGGCCTGAGCTTGCCCTTTATGCCCAGGAGGTGCTGGCCTGCCCTGCAGCCAGTGTATTGTCTGAACGTATGTTTAGCACGGCAGGGGGCGTTATCACAGACAAGCGCAGCCGCCTGTCCACAGCCAATGTGGACAAGCTCACATTCATTAGAATTAACCAGGCGTAGATCCCACTGGACTTGTCCGTACCTTGTGCAGAATAGACATGTATACCGGCCTTAACCAGTCATTGTTATACTACAGCGCAATTGCTCGTTTGGATATTTCACACTCTTTTGGAGTGTACCCTAATTAAAATAAATAAATAAATACATTTTTTAAAACAGTGTTGGCTACCTCGTCCTCCTCCACCGCCGCTTCCACCTACACCGCTACATCCACCGCCTCCTCAAACTCCTACTCCATATGGACCTCCACCTCATAAATCAAGTTTATATATATTTTTTTATTTGTACGTATTTTATTTGACATCATTTCACTAATTTGTCTGTTACATTTTCGGGTGAAATTCACAAATTTTTTGAAGTGATATACCACTGCTATACCTAGTAGGCAGGTAAAAAAAATTCATTAATTTGTCTGTTACATATTCATGTGAAATTCACCAATTTTTGGGTGTGATATACCGCTGCTTTACCTAGTAGACAGGTAACAATTGGCCCTTTCATTCGATCCTTCCGTTTTAATAACTTGTCCTACATTTCAACTCGATCACATTGCATCCATTGACCTCCCTTGGATGTGGTATCCCTTTCTCCCACTCCCTTTCCAGTGTGGAACCCTGATTCGCCGATAACCATGATCAACATGGTAGGCTCAGAAAAGAACATTGAAAGTTGATAGAGAAGATATCCAAATGGATCTTGGACGTCACGGGGACGTGCGATCAGGCAGAAGTTATCTAGAGTCAACAAAATGGCAGAAGGGCCTCTCCTGTCTAACGTTTCCAAATCCTAAATACCCCAGTGACATTCCCTATAATTTTTTATTAATCATTCCAATAACAAGTAATTATAATCTTAAGAGTCCTGTATTGTTATCTATCGTCACTACCTCCCCAAGTCAGGAGTGGGTAATTGCTGCGCACCCCCTCCTTTCCTTCAATTATTCAGTTTTAATAGCTTCTCCCATATTTACGCTTGATCACAATTAAATTTCATCCATTGATCCCTTTCTCACACTCCCTCTCAGTCGTGGAACCTTGTTTCGCCGCTAACAGTGGCAGGTGCAGAAAAGATGATCGAAAGTTGATAGAGCAAATATCAAATTGGATTGTGAACATCACGAGGACGTGCGACATGGTGGTGCAGTATGTGTGCACACGCCTACACGAACTGACTGATAGGGGTCAGCCCCTGCAACTTCTGGGTCTCCAAATTGGGCACATGGCCTGAGCTTGCCCTTTACGCCTTCGAGGTGCTGGCCTGCCCTGCAGCCAGTGTATTGTCTGAACGTGTCTTTAGCACGACTGGAGGGGGTTATCATAGGTTATATTTTGCAATGTTTTGGGGTGTACCCTAATTTAAAAATAAAAATTTAAAACCAAAAAGCTGTGTAGGCTACCTCTTCCTCCTTCACTGCCGCTTCCACCTACACCGCAACATCCACTGCCTCCTCAGCCTCCTACTCCATATGGACCTCGTCCTCCTAGATTAAGATATTCTTTTTTAATTTTACATATTTTATGTCATTTAAAGTCATTTCCCTATCCACATTTTGCCATGCTCTTAACCACATTTTGATGCCATTTGCAGCCCTCTAGCCCTTTCCATTACATTTTTAGAGCCATTTTAGTGCTCAAAAGCTCGGGTCCCTATTGACTTGAATGGGGTTCGGGTTCGGGGTCAAGTTCGGGTCCCAAACTCGAACTTTTTTGTGAAGTTTGGCCGAACCCGAACATCCAGGTGTCTGCTCAACTCTATGTCATGTGTACAATCTGGTTGTCAAGCGGTTCCTGAAGTCTTCCACCTATCTGCAAGACATCCTAAAAATGGGCAGAAAACTTTGCATGCCACTCGTACATCGCAAAGCACACCCTCCTCGAGCTGCAGCGGCAGAAAGGCATCCCCTAACATAGGCTGATATGCAATGTTTCCACCGGTTGTAATTCCATCCTCCATATGTTGTACCGACTATACGAGCAGAGAAAGGCCATCAACGATTTATTGATGATGCAAGCGGATAGGAGTACTCCTCTGTGTATCTTCGATGTCAGCCAGTGGCAGCTCAGACCCTTTGAGGACACCACGTAATTTGTCAGTCGCCAAGACTACAGGATAAACAACGTCATTCCACTGCTTTATATCCTGGAACAGATGCTGGTAAATCTGGATGGTCAGGGGACTGGAGATGTGGTGCCTATATCTTACGGCCACATGAGCCCTGAGGGGGCCTAACTGGAGGAGGATTAGGTGAAGAAGGACATTGGAGTACAGTCAATGTGGAGGGAAATGGGTGATTTTTCTACTCAGCTGACAGGACAGGAGGAGCAGCCAGAGGAGCTACAGGGCGATGAGGAAGACGAGACAGAGGACCCGGACACACAGTGGTAGTATGCAGTGGAGATGAGGCAGGGAGTCCCTCCAAATCACTTGCACAAATGGCCCAATGCATGCTCACTTGCTTGCTGCGTAGTGACAGCCGAATTGTCACCATTCAGCAGAGGGATGACTTCTAGCTCTCCACCTTGTTGGACTCTCGCTACCGGTCCAGAATTGGGGCCTTTTTACACCCGATGAGAGGGAGGACAAACTGAACTACTACAGAGACATCCTATGTAGTCAGTTGGCCACTGCTTATCTGCTCCATCGTTCATCCTCTCGCAGGTCTGACATGGGGAGCCCTCTGCGCTCAAGTTCCACTGTTATGGCTGCTGGAGAGGGGTGGGGTTGCAGGATCAGTTCCAGCTCCATCAGCAGCAGCATGAGTCTACAGTCGCTGATGAGTAGCTTTATTCATCTGCATAGTGAAGAAACTACTCACCAGCACTAGCAGGTAGTCCTGGAGCAAGACCTGAACCAGCAGGTGGTGGCATACTTGGACAGCACCCTGCCACCCTACATTGAAGATCTACTAGCCAGCCAAACAGGATTTGTGGCCTCAACTACCAGAGTTTGCCCTGGAAAAGCTGTTATGCCGGCCATTATTGTGGCATTAGAGCGGGTGTTTAGTGCGGCGGGGGCCATAGTTACCCCAAGGAGAACTCACCTGTCCACCAGAAATGTGGAGAGACTGACCTTTATCAAGATGAATCAGGCATGGATCAGCCAGGATTTTCAACCACCAATTCCTGAATAGTGTTGGGCGCGAATATTTGAATTGCGAATCTTAATCACGAATATCGGCACTTCGAGAATTTGCGGATATTTTGAATATAGTGACCTCCCTACTTGCTTGTGGGCCAATGAGAAGACTGCAATGTCATTGTCTGAGCTAAGCAACATCCCTAGCAACCAATAAGAAAGTTGCCTACCCCTTACTATATAAGAACCTCTCCAGCAGTCATTTTCTACAGTTTTTTTTTAAGTTCTGAGAGAGACAGCAGTGTCATTGCTGTACTCTGTCCTTTCCACTTATTACATTAGATAGATAGTTAGAAAGCTTATATACAGTCAGGTCCATAAATATCGGGACATCAACACAATTCTAAAATTGTAGGCTCTATACACCACCACAATGGATTTGAAATGAAACGAACAATATGTGCTTTAACTGCAGACTGTCAGCTTTAATTTGAGGGTATTTACATCCAAATCAGGTGAACGGTGTAGGAATTACAACAGTTTTCAAATGTGCCTCCCACTTGTTAAGGAACCAAAAGAAGTAGTGTCCAAATTACTTTTCTATGCGAGGAAATGTATTGTAGCACACTGGGGAGATAGTACCACCCCTTCAGTTAGGGAATGGGAGAACCTGACTAGACTCTCATTAGTCGGAGAGAAATTCCATTTAGTATCACCCAAGAAAAAACACACGTTTGCCAAGAGGTGGCAGAGATGGCTGAATTATTAGACTGTCGCAGGGATGGTTCTGTGGTACTTGGAGAGGAGGGAGAAGTGAGATGAGTATGGAAGCAGCACATTTTTTAAATTTATTTAAAAAAAATGTAATTTATTTTATTTTATTTCCATTGGTTATTCTTCCGTCACCCCCAGGAGCAGACAAAGCAACAGATAGAGCGGGAGGAATAGGGTAAGATAAACCGTATTAATCGTGTAATGTATAAAAGAAAAGAGGAAATTGTATATAAATTGTATGAACAATTGTATAAACGTGCATATAAAAAAATAAATAAAGAATATTTATTTTTAAAAAAAGGAACCAAAAGTAATGAGACAATTGACTTCTCAGCTATTCCATGGCCAGGTGTGTGTTATTCCCTCATTATCCCAATTACAATGAGCAGATAAAAGGTCCACAGTTCATTTCAAGTGTGCTATTTGCATTTGGAATGTGTTGCTGTCAACTCTCAAGATGAGATCCAAAGAGCTGTCACTATCAGTGAAGCAAGCCATCATTAGTCTTAAAAAACAAAACAAACCCATCAGAGAGATAGCAAAAACATTAGGCGTGGCCAAAATAACTGTTTGGAACATTCTTAAAAAGAAGGAACGCACCGTTGAGCTTAGCAACACCAAAAGACCCTCAGGACCACGGAAAACAACTGTGGTGGATGACCGAAGAATTCTTTCCCTGGTGCAGAAAACACCCTTCACAACAGTAGGCCAGATCAAGAACACTCTCCAGGAGGTAGATGTATGTGTGTCAAAGTCAACAATCAAGAGAAGACTTCACCAGAGTGAATACAGAGGGTTCACCACAAGATGTAAACCATTGGTGAGACTCAAAAACAGGAAGGCCAGATTAGAGTTTGCCAAACAACATCTAAAAAAGCCTTCGCAGTTCTGGAACAACATCCTATGGACAGATGAGACCAAGATCAACTTGTACCAGAATGATGGGAAGAGAAGAGTATGGAGAAGGAAAGGAACTGCTCATGGTCCTAAGCAAACCATCTCATCAGTGAAGCATGGTGGTGGTAGTGTCATGGCATGAGCATGTATGGCTGCAAATGGAACTGGTTCTCTTGTATTTATTGATGATGTGACTGCTGTCAAAAGCAGCAGAATGAATTCTGAAGTGTTTCTGGCAATATTATCTGCTCATATTCAGCCTAATGCTTCAGAACTCATTGGACGGTGCTTCACAGTGCAGATGGACAATGACCCAAAGCATACTGCAAAAGCAACCAAAGAGTTTTTTTAAGGGAAAGAAGTGGAATGTTATACAATGGCCAAGTCAATCACCTGAACTGAACCTGATTGAGCATGCATTTCACTTGCTGAAGACAAAACTGAAGGGAAAATGCCCCAAGAACAAGCAGGAACTGAAGACAGTTGCAGTAGAGGACTGGCAGAGTATCACCAGGGATGAAACCCAGCATCTGGTGATGTCTATGCTTTACAGACTTCAGGCTGTAATTGACTGCAAAGGATTTGCAACCAAGTATTAAAAAGTGAAAGTTTGATTTATGATTATTATTCTGTCCTATTACTTTTGGTTCCTAAACAAGTGGGAGGCACATATGCAAACTGTTGTAATTCCTACACCGTTCACCTGATTTGGATGTAAATACCATCAAAAAAAGCTGACAGTCTGCAGTCAAAGCACATATTGTTCGTTTCATTTCAAATCCATTGTGGGGGTGTATAGAGCCAAAAATGTTAGAATTGTGTCGATGTCCCAATATTTAAGGACCTGACTGTATATAATACAGATAGTTAGTGGGAGATAGTTAGTGTAGGTTATATCCTGATATAGTGTAGCTGTTGCAGTGAAGTGTGTTAGGTAGTGTGATAGGTTCTGCTGTCCATACGTACATGCAGACCTGCAAAAATGTGAAGTTTCAAGTATTGCGCCAAAATATTCACATCATTAGTGTCGATTAGCGCAATATTGGAACACTCTAACTGCATATAAAACGATTTTTAATGTTCTGCCATGCGAACCATTTTTCCTCAGGAAACTTCTAGCAGCTTGGAAAATGTAGCAAAAGTGACCTACGCTTGAATTGCGCGCGCATTACGTGAATATTATATTGCCAATTTTTCACAATCAAGAAAATAATCTCCAATTTGCCCAAATATTCGTGAAATATCGCAAATTCGAATATAGCCCTTGTCGCCCATAACTATTCCTTATGCATCAGACTAGAGCATCCATGGTGCCACACCAACACTTTGCTAAAAGAGACCTCAGCTACTACTGTGATGCCACACATCTGATGCCAAGTGCTCCTTATTTCACCCACCTTCATCAGCGGGTACTGGTATTGCCACCCACTGCCCCACTCTGTTACTAGGTCACTCCAAACAATGTCACCTTGCCACTATGTGTTCTCCTGATGCTGCTGCCACTGCCATCTCCACACTATGTCACCTTGCCACCCTGTGGTATCCTCCTGCTGCTACTGCTGCTGACATCTCCACACTTTGTCACCTTGCCACTCTGTGGTATCTTGCTGCTGTTGACATCTCCACTCTATGTCACCTTGCCACTTTGTGGTATCCTGCTGATGCTGATGATGCCATATCCACACTATGTCACCTTGCCACTCTGTGGTATCTTGCTGCTGCTGCCATATCCACATTATATCACCATGCCACTCTGTGGTATCCTCCTGCTGCTACTGCTGATGCCATCTCCACACTATTTCACCTTGCCACTCTGTGGTATCCTGCTGCTGCTGCCATCTCCACATTTTCTCACCTTGCCACCCTGTGGTTTCTTGATGCTGCTGCTGCCATCTCCACACTATGTCACCTTACCACTCTGTGGTATCCTTCTGCTGCTGCCATCTCCACATTATATCACCTTGCCAATCTGTGGTCTCCTGATGCTGCTGCTGCCATCTCCACACTATGTCTTCTTGCCACTTTGTGGTATCCTCCTGCTGCTACTGCTGCTGCCATATCCACATATTTTCACCTTGCCACTCTGTGGTATCCTCCTAATGCTGCTGCTGCCATATCCACATTTTGTCACCTTGCCACTCTGTGGTCTCCTGATGCTGCTGCTGCCATCTCCACACTATGTCACCTTGCCACTCTATGGTATTCTTCTGCTGCTACTGCTGCTGCCATATCAACATTATTTCACCTTGTCACTCTGTGGTATCCTCCTGATGCTGCTGCTGCCATATCCACATTATGTCACCTTGCCACTCTGTGGTCTGATGCTACTGTTGCCATCTCCACACTATGTCACCTTGCCACTCTGTGGTCTCCCGATGCTGATACTGCTGCTACCATCTCCACACTATGTTACCTTGCCACACTGTGGTCTCCTGATGCTGCTGCTATTGCTATCTTCACACTATGTCACCTTGCCACTCTGTGGGATCCTGCTGCCATCTCCACATTTTGTCACCTTGCCACTCAGTGGTTTCTTGATGCTGCTGCTGCCATCTCCACACTATGTCATCTTGCCACTCTATGGTATCCTCCTGCTGCTACTGCTGTTGCCATATCTACATTATATCACCTTGCCACTCTGTGGTATTCTCCTGATGCTGCTCCAGCCATCTCCACATTTTGTCACCTTGACACTCTGTGTTCACCTGATGCTGCTGCTGCCATCTCCACACTATGTCACTTTGCCACTCTATGGTATCCTTCTGCTGCTACTGCTGCTGCCATATCCACATTATGTCACTTTGCCACTCTGTGGTCTGATGCTAATGCTGCTGCCATGTCCACACCATGTCACCTTGCCACTCTGTGGTCTCCTGATGCTTATGCTGCTGCTACCATCTCCACACTATGTTACCTTGCCACTCTGTGGTCTCCTGATGCTGCTGCTGCTATTGCCATCTCCACACTATGTCACCATGCCACTCTGTGGTATCCTCCTGATGCTGGTGCTGTTGCCGCCACCTCCACACTCTGTCATTGGGCCTCTGTCATCCTGAGGATAGGTCAATATCTCTGCGCTACACAGCCCCTTAAACAAAATTATGTGCATGTTTATGTGCTGCATTTTTGATCCCATTAAAATTATTTTGCATTTCTTAAACATTCACATAAACATTTTAGTGAACTTGAGTGTTTTGTCTTTCATGTGACAATATTTCTGGAACTTTCTCAACCAGCTGCTTTCCCACAGAGCAATTCACACACTGTTCATGAAAGCTATTTTCTGTGTTTGCAAAAGTAAATAACAACAACAGTGTAGAAATATGCAAATGTATCCAGTGTGGGAATTATATGCGCTTCAATTATCTGTCATTTTATATGCACATGAAGACAAAAAGTCAGTAGAAAGAAAGACAAAATCTTTCTCATCTCAAAAATGTAAATGCTCATTTACATTTAAAATCTAAGCTCATAATAAACTTCATCCAGATGGAGGGTTTTATGTGTGCCGTGTAATACAAATATTTAATTAGTCTGTAATGCTAGAGTGAATAGCATGTTAAAAAGATCAAAAAGCCATACTGCAAAATGTAGAAATACCTACTAGGGATAAAATGTACCCTGTGCTTTGGTGCAAAAAAACTGTGTACAAGTTTAGACAGTGGTGGTGAACATATTACTTTGACAAATACAACTGTATGTCTATATACACTGCCTGTCCAAAATAAAAGTCGCCACCCAAAAAAAAAAAGGTCACACACTCTAATATTTCATTGGACCGCCTTTAGCTTTGATTGCGGCATGCATTCGCTGTGGCAATGTTTCGATAAGCTTCTCCAATGTCACAAGATTTATTTCAATCCAGTGTTGCACAAAGCCTCCTCCAGCACATCCTAAAGATTCTCAATGGGGTTAAGGTCTGGACTCTGTGGTGACCAATCCATGTGTGAAAATGATGTCTCATGCTCCCTGAACCACTCTTTCACAATTTAAGCTCAATAAATCCTGGCATTGTCATCTTGGAATATGCCCGTTCCATCAGGGAAGAAAAAATCCATTGATGGAATAACCTGGTCATTCAGTATGTTCAGGTAGTCAGCTGACCTCATTCTTGGAGCACATATTGTTGCTGAACCTAGACCTGACCAACTGTAGCAACCCCAGATCATAGCACTAGCCCCACAGGCTTGTACAGTAGGCACTAGGCATGATGGGTGCATCACTTCATCTGCCTCTCTTCTTACCCTGATGCACTCATCACTCTGGAACAGGGTAAATCTGGACTCATCAGTCCACATGACCTTGTTCCATTGCTCCAGAGTCCTATCTTTATGCTCCCTAGCAAATTGAAGCCTTTTTTTCTGGTTTGCCTCACTGATTAGTAGTGATGAGAGGCAGGGGTCATATTCGAATTCGCGATATTTCGCGAATATTTTGTAGAATATTCGTCGAAAATTCGCAAATTCAAAAATTAGCGTTTTTTTTTTTTTACTCAAAAAATCGGAAAGGTAATGATTTTGTAATATGCGAATTTTCGGATTCAAATTTTTTATTTCGAATTTTTAAACTTACAACTATTAGACAAAGAAGATTATATCACTATATTAGCTAAATTGCTCTATTCGATTTTTTTAGAATATTCTCTATATTGCTATAACTTTGTTTTTTCGAATATTCGTAATATTCTAAAACAAGAATATATAGCAATATAGCGAATATTCAAAAAAAACGAATATAGAGCAAAATTCGCAAACACTACTACTCCTAAAGTCAAGTATATTGCAGCCTTCTTATTGGCCCACAAGCTAGAAGCAGTGAGGGATCATGTGTACTGATAAAAAAAAAATAATAATAATTAAAAAAAAATCCGAAAAAATTTGAATATTCGAAATTTCGAATATATATAACTATATTCGAAATTTTCGCGAATTTTCAAAGTACCTATATTCGCGATAAAAATTCGAAATTCGAATATTCGTGATCAACACTACTGATTAGTGGTTTTCTTACGGCTACACAGCTGTTCAGTCCCAATCCCTTGAGTTCCCTTCGCATTGTGCGTGTGGAAATGCTCTTGCTTTCACTATTAAACATAGCTCTGAGTTCTACTGTTGTTTTGATTGCCGATCACGATCATTCAGGATTTTATTCCCGCCACATTTCTTCCTCGAATACGATGGGTTCCCACTATCTTTCCAGTTTTTAATAATGCATTGGACAGTTCTTAACCCAATTTTTGTAGTTTCTGCAATCTCCTTAGATGTTTTATCTGCATTATGCATGCCAATGATTTGACACTTCTCAAACAGACTAACATCTTTTTCACGACCACGAGATGTGTCTTTCGACATGGTTGTTTAGGAAATCAGAAGCAACTCATTGCACCAGTGGGGGTTAAATAACTTGTTGCCAGCTGAAAGATAATCGCCCATGCAGTAATTATTCAATAGGAGGCTCATAACTATTTGCTTACTTTTTTTTTGGGACAAGCAGTGTAATTACACATGTCTGCCACTGACTCATATTGAAAAAAAATATGAAATGACCATACATAGAGAATGTTTATCCAGCATTTTTTTAATCGCCCCACCAAAGAAAATTTCTTCAATCAAGATTGAAAAAATATATATACTTTATTTAATTCATACAATATAGATACAGTCAGGTCCATAAATATTGGGACATCGACACACTTCTGATATTTTTGGCTCTACACACCACCACAATGGATTTGAAATGAAACAAACAAGATGTGCTTTAACTGCAGCCTGTCAGCTTTAATTTGAGGGTATTTACATCCATATCAGGTGAACGGTGTAGGAATTACAACAGTTTGCATATGTGCCTCCCACTTGTAAAGGGATCAAAAGTAATGGGACAGAATAATAATCATAAATCGAACTTTAACTTTTTAATACTTGGTTGCAAATCTTTTGCAGTCAAATACAGCCTGAAGTCTAGAAAGTATAGACATCACCAGATGCTGGGTTTCATCCCTGGTGATGCTCTGCCAGGCCTCCACTGCAACTGTCTTCAGTTCCTGCTTGTTCTTGGGGCATTTTCCCTTCAGTTTTGTCTTCAGCAAGTGAAATGCATGCTCAATCGGATTTAGGTCAGGTGATTGACTTGGCCATTGCATAACATTCCACTTCTTTCCCTTAAAAAACTCTTTGGTTGCTTTTGTAATATGCTTTGGGTCACTGTCCATCTGCACTGTGAAAGGCCATCCAGATAATATTGCCCGAAACACTTCAGAATTCATCCTGCTGCTTTTGTCAGCAGTCACATCATCAATAAATACAAGAGAACCAGTTCCATTGGCAGCCATACATGCCCACGCCATGACACTACCACCACCCTGCTTCACTGAGGAGGTGGTATGCTTAGGATCATGAGCAGTTCCTTTTCTTATCCATACTCTTCTCTTCCCATCACTCTGGTACAAGTTGATCTTGGTCTCATCTGTCCATAGGATGTTGTTCCAGAACTGTGAAGGCTTTTTAGATGTCGTTTGGCAAACTCTAATCTGGCCTTCCTGTTTTTGAGGCTCACCAATGGTTTACATCTTGTGGTGAATCATCTGTATTCACTTTGGTTAAGTCTTCTCTTGATTGTTGACTTTGACACACATACACCTACCTCCTGGAGAGTGTTCTTGATCTGGCTAACTGTTGTGAAGGGTGTTTTCTTCACCAGGGAAAGAATTCTTTGGTCATCCACCACAGTTGTTTTCTGTGGTCTTCCTGGTCTTTTGGTATTGCTGAGCTCACCGATGCGTTCCTTCTTTTTAAGAATGTTCCAAACAGTTGTTTTGGCCACGCCTAATGTTTTTGCTATCTCTCTGATGGGTTTGTTTTGTTTTTTCAGACTAATGATGGCTTGCTTCACTGATAGTGACAGCTCTATGGATCTCATTTTGAGATTTGAAAGCAACAGATTCAAAATGCAAATAGCACACTTGAAATGAACTCTGGACCTTTTATCTGCTCATTGTAATTGGGATAATGAGGGAATAACACACACCTGGCCATGGGACAGCTGAGAAGCCAATTGTTCCATTACTTTTGGTCCTTAACAAGTGGGAGGCACATATGCAAACTGTTGTAATTCCTACACCGTTCACCTGATTTTGATGTAAATACCCTCAAATTGTTTGTTTCATTCAAATCCACTGTGGTGGTGTGTAGAGCCAAAAATTTTACAATTGTGTCAATGTCCCAATATTTATGGACCTGACTGTAGAACAGCAGCAGGTGAGAACCCAGGGTTACTTACAAAACCTATATAAGGGCAGGATAGGAAGTCAACCCATGTCAGTACTGTCTGTGGCATGCCGACTCTGCAGTCGCCTCCTCCCAACGCCGTTTCGCCACACAGGCTTCTTCCGGGGATAAGGAATCAATCAAACACCTCTTATCATCTTATCAAACACATTTTATCATCACATAACATCATTAAAAAGTTATACAGGGCTGTTACCAGTTGTAATTATTCTACAGACTCTGTCGCCAGTGTTGTCAGATGGAATTTTTTGGGAGCAATTTTTCAACAAGGATCTTCTGGTATTGCACCATTTTGCTCGTCCTCTCCACCAGAGGAATGAGAGATGAGAAGATCTCTTTGTAGCGGGGGTCAAAAAGGGTGAACAACCAGTAATCCGTGTTGTCTAAAATGCGTTAAACGCGCGGGTCGCGGGAAAGGCAGCCTAACATAAAGTCAGGAATGTGTGCCAGAGTACCAACAGGCAAGACTTTGCTGTCGTCATCAGGAGGATGACTCTCAATCTCCTCTTCCTCCTCTTTTGCCCACCCACGCTGAACAGATGTAATTAAACTTTCATGGGTACTACCCTCTGTAGCGGAGGCAACCATCTCCTGCTCCTCCTCCTCCTACTCCTCTTCATCGTCCAATTCGCGCTGAGAAGACAAACTGAAAATGGTCTGGCTATCAACCTGTGTAATGTCTTCCCCCATTTCCACCTCTTCCACATACAAAGCGTCGTCCTTAATTGTGAGCAGCGAGCGCTTGAGTAGACACAGAAGTGGGATGGTTGCGCTGATAATAGTTTTATCGCCGCTCACCATCTATGTTGATTCCTCAAAGTTTATTAAAACCTCACAGAGGTCAGGCATCCATGCCCACTCCTCACTTGTGAATAGCGAAAGCTGACTGGAAAGGCGACGACCATGTTGCAGCTGTTATTCCACTACTGCCCTCTGCTGCTCACAAAGCCTGGCCAACATGTGGAACATCGAGTTCCAGCGCGTACTCACGTCGCACAACAGCTGTTGATGACTTGAGGAAATGTGCACACATGTGGCGCACCTTCACCAGTAGCTCAGGCAAATTGGGGTAGGTTTTGAGAAACCACTGAAACCAAAAGTTTCAAATGTGGGCTAGGCATGGGATGTGTCTGAGCTTTGCCGATCTCCAAAGCCACTGTTAGGAAATCTCAACGTCCCACTTGGTACCCCTGGCACCAAACTTCTAGTATCGGCTTGGTTTGAGTCTTGTTCTGACGTCAGGAGAGCGCTTCACTCAGTAGGGAATAAAAGACACAACAATGATGTACTGAATGAACACTCTGAAGTTTATTTTTAATGCACACAGGTTATATAGAGGGGGTTTTACCCCCTTTATTAGCATATCAACGTAAGTTGTTTATTCAACCTATCATATTAACACGTTCTATTCTACAGACAGTAAAAGAGAAACAAAAACGGAACTTCCATATTAGGAATATTGTCCGGGAGTAGTGCCAAAGAGATAAAATTCAGGGTTACAGAGAAAAGATACTTAACAGCAATCAGAGTTAGTTTCTAACAGAGAAATGAAACTTTAACAGAAAGCAGATTTAGTTTTAACATATAAAAACATGGATTCCTTTCAAATCCCCTTTTAGAACCTTTAGTGTATCACACTACATGGTTCTTTTCTTTCTTGTCCTTTTTTTCTCTATATGATATTAGGTAATTCTTATACCCATCTGGGCTTCGATCCTCCTGGGGTAGAGTAGTCTGATATAAGGACATATTAGAGAGCCTTTTTTCTAGCATTCATCTCACACAAGGAATAACACATAGTACACCTATTACTACAATTACTATTAGTATGACAATCCCTAGTTGCATGAGACCTTGTTTCCAACTTGTGAACCACCCAAAGTATTGATCCCATGGGTTATTTATATCTGAGTTCTTTTTCAGTTCTATTGACAGATCTTCAAGCTTTTTTTTATAGCTATTGTGACCTTACCAGTGGTGCCAGTATTATTTGGCATGTCAAACTAATTTAATCAGTTTCTATTAGGAAGTAAAATCTAGACTTGACAGCTGCGAATCAATGGATGTCGTGTATCTGGACTTCTCCAAAGCATTTGACACTGTACCACACAAAAGGTTAGTATATAAAATGAGAATGCTCGGACTGGGAGAAAACGTCTGTAAGTGGGTAAGTAACTGGCTCAATGATAGAAAACAGAGGGTGGTTATTAACGGTACACACTCAGATTGGGTCATTGTCAGTAGTGGAGTACCTCAGGGGTCAGTATTGGGCCCTATTCTCTTCAATATATTTAATAATGATCTCGTAGAAGGCTTGCATAGTAAAATATCAATTTTCGCAGATGACACTAAACTGTGAAAAGTAATTAACACTGAAGAGGACAGTATAATACTACAGAGGGATCTGGATAGATTGCAGGCTTGGGCAGATAAGTGGCAGATGAGGTTTAACACTGACAAATGTAAAGTTATGCACATGGGAAGGAATAATGCAAGTCACCCGTACATACTAAATGGTGTAGGAGAGTACCTGGGGTGGTGGTAAACGGGAGGTACGTGCCAGCGGGGGTCCTGGCCCCGCTGGAGTAAGAGCCGGAAAAGTGCATTTTGCAGCGGTTACGCTGTTAACAACGGATCCGGGCCGGCTCTTATGTCGTTTATGTCTTGTGTCGTTTGAACTGTACGTCATATATTAAGCTGGCAAGTTTTGTGGCTCCAGATAAGATGGAGGAAGCCATTAGACACTTGGTGCAAAGTAATGAGGAGGCTACTCGGAGACATGAGGAAGCCCTGAGAGACCAGCGGCAGTTAAATAGTCTACTGGCCCAGCCACTGGCGACTATGCAGGAATCCATGCGTGTGTTACAACAACAAGCCGTCCCAGGGGGAACCGCAGTTCTACCTGCTGCCCGGGATAAGGTGCGCTCAGCGTTAAGAAAGATGGGCCCCGAGGATGATATCGAGGCGTTCCTGATGGTCTTCGAACGCACTGCGGAACAGGAAAGGTTACCTGCAGAACAGTGGGCCGAAGTAGTAGCACCATTTTTAGTGGGAGACGCACAAAAGGCCTACTTCGACCTCAGTCAGGAGGAAGCCAAGAGCTATAAGAGGCTGAAGGGGGAGGTGTTGGCTCGTCTTGGGGTTAATACCTATGTGCGTGCACATCGAGTCTACCAGTGGGCCTTCTCTGAGTCCCGGCCTGCTCGGTCCCAGGCCTATGACCTATTACACCTAGTAAAAAAATGGCTGCAGCCTGAGACATTGAGCCCCTCGCAGATGGTGGAACGGGTGGTGGTCGATCGTTTGGTGCGGACCCTGCCAAGGGCCATACAGCGCTGGGTTGGTCAGGGAGACCCCGGCAACCTGGATCAGTTAGTAAGCCTAGTCGAGAGGTATGTGGCGACCCAGGACTTGGTGCGGGACTCAACGCAGGTACGGGAATCCCGCCAGGCTCCCTCTCAGGCTAGGGATCCGGGAAAAGGGACCCAACCACAAAGGGGGGGGGAAGGCTAGTCCTACTCCAGGGAAGAGAGACCGGGGAGGGACCACGGGGATTCAATGTTGGCACTGCCACGGCCTGGGACATAGGGCAGCGAACTGTCCTCAAACACCTGAACCCATGGACTGCGGGTTCGCTCGCCGGTCCTCTTTCTTTGCCCGGCCTGTATGTACCGCAGATGCCTGGCCGGACGCCGATATGCCACATCTGTGCCAAGTCTTGATCGATGGGCATCCGATTAATGCTTTGCTGGACTCTGGGAGCCTGGTAACCCTAGTGCATAAGTCCTTAGTGTCTGAGACACTCCCAGAGAAGCAAACCCTGTCCATTGTCTGTATCCAGGGGGATCGCCGGGAGTACCCCACTGCCAGGGTTACCATGTCCGTGTTCGGCAAAGAGGTGCAGCATGTCGTCGGAGTGGGACGCCAAATCCCTTATGCCGCCATACTGGGAAGGGATTTTCCTTTATTCTGGACTCTATGGAAGAGCGATATGCCTTCCCTTAGGGACAGACGACAATCTGGCCCAGTGCCCGAGGATCCCGATGCGGGGATACCAGCCGTAGGGGTCACCACATCACCTGTAGAGTGTCATCCCGATAGGTTTCCCCTAGAGGTGTTGGCAGGCGAATCCGTGGAAACCCCGTCCATCCCAGACCTGGAGGTATCCCGTGACACGTTCGGGACCGCCCAGCTCCAGGATCCGACATTATTGCGGGCGAGGGAAGGGGTGACAGTGGTAAATGGGGTGGCTCAGCACCCAGGGGCCGACTCAGTGTTTCCCCATTTAGCTTTTAACCAGGACCTGCTGTATAGGGTGGACAAAGTGCAGCACGAGGTAGTGGAGCAGCTGGTGGTACCCCAGCCATACCGCCGTGTGGTACTGGACTTGGCCCACTCCCACGTGCTGGGAGGACACTTGGGCGTAAAAAAAAAACAAGAGTGGATTCTGCAAAGGTTCTATTGGCCCGGGGTTTATGAGGAGGTCAAAAGGTTTTGCCAATCCTGTCCAGTGTGTCAGATGACGAGCCCCCAACCCCACTATCGCAGTCCCCTAGTACCCATGCCCATCATTGAGGTCCCCTTCGAAAGAATAGGGATGGATCTGGTAGGCCCCATAAACAAGTCGGCCAGAGGGCACCAGCATATCTTGGTGGTCTTAGACTATGCCACCAGATATCCTGAAGCGATCCCACTACGTCATACTTCAGCTAAGCTCATAGCTAAAGAACTCATGGGCATGTTCGCAAGAGTGGGGATTCCAAAAGAGATCCTGACCGACCAGGGGACACCCTTCATGTCTAAGGTGACGAGGGAGCTCTGCAAGCTTTTAGGGGTTAAACGGTTACACACGTCCGTATACCATCCTCAAACCGACGGACTAGTGGAGCACTTTAACAAAACCCTAAAAACTATGCTTAAAAGAACCGTAGCCAAAGACGGAAAGGATTGGGACTTGTTGCTGCCGTACGTATTGTTCGCAGTGCGAGAAGTGCCCCAGGCCTCTACGGGATTCTCGCCCTTCGAGCTATTGTACGGTCGACGGCCAAGAGGGTTGCTGGACATCGCTAAAGAGGCGTGGGAGCAACAGCCCACCCCACACAAGAGTATTATAGAGCATATAGAAAAGATGCAGGACCGTATCGAGACAGTCCTACCAATCGTCCGGGAACACATGGAGGCCGCCCAACTGGCACAGAGCCGGGTATACAACCGGAGTGCCCAGGTCCGGACATTTAACCCGGGTGACCGGGTACTGGTGCTAGTCCCCACCATTGACAGTAAGTTTTTGGCACGGTGGCAAGGTCCCTACGAGGTGAAAGAGAAGGTAGGGCCAGTGAATTACAAGATATCCCAGCCAGGCCGGCGGAAGCCAGAACAGGTATATCATGTAAATTTACTGAAATCGTGGAGAGATAGGGAGTGTCTCATTGGGGACGGCCCAAGCACTGTCTTGTCTGCGGGGAAGATCCCAGCTCCACCCGAGGTCCCGGAGGGCACCTCCACGGTAAAGATAGCGGGTGGTCTGTCGACCAAACAAGCTCAGGAAGCCAAAGAGTTGGTGAGTCGAAATAGGGACGTGTTCTCTGAGCTTCCTGGTCGAACTTCGGTAGTCCGACATGACAACGTCAGGGTACGGTTAAAGCCGTATCGTGTACCGGAGGCCCGGCGACAGGCCATTTCAGAAGAAGTAAGGTCGATGTTGAGGTTGGGGGTGATTGAGGAGTCAAGGAGCGAGTGGGCCAGCCCCATAGTCCTCATCCCAAAACCTGACGGTACTCTGCGCTTCTGCAATGACTTTAGAAAGCTCAACGAAGTGTCGAAATTCGATGCCTACCCCATGCCCCGGGTAGACGAGCTCATAGAACGGCTAGGGAAAGCTCGCTATTTCTCGGTCCTCGACCTCACAAAAGGATATTGGCAGGTGCCTCTCACGGAGGCGGCAAAGGAGTAGACTGCCTTTGTCACCCCCGAGGGGTTATTTCAGTACCAAGTTTTGCCCTTTGGCCTGCATGGCGCTCCAGCCACCTTCCAGCGATTGATGGACGTCATACTACGGCCCCATCGTCCATATGCTTCGGCATATCTGGATGACATCATCGTGTTTAGCCAGGACTGGGAGAGTCACCTGCCCAAAGTACAGGCCGTAGTCGATTCACTTAGAAAAGCCGGACTGACGGCCAACCCAAAAAAATGTTCGATCGGGTTCGAGGAGGTCCGGTACCTGGGATACGTGATTGGGCGGGGAGTTGTCAAACCCCAGGTAGACAAGGTTGAGGCGATCAAGGGCTGGCCCAGACCTCTTACCACCAAGCAAGTACGTTCGTTCCTAGGGATGATAGGATATTACAGGCGCTTTATCCCCAACTTTGCCACAGTAGCGGCCCCATTGACAAGACTTTTAAAGGGGAGGAAGACTGTGATGGTCCGCTGGGATGAGCAGGCGGAAGAGGCGTTCTCCCGTTTGAAGTCGGCTCTGTGTGGGTCCCCGGTTTTGGTGACACCAGACTTCACACGGGAATTTGTCGTTCAGACGGACGCCTCTGGAGTGGGCCTAGGGGCAGTACTCTCTCAGGAAATCAGTGGGGAGGAACACCCTGTTGTCTTCCTGAGTCGCAAACTCACCCCAGCGGAAACCAGGTACAGCGTGATAGAGAGGAAATGCCTGGCCATTAAGTGGGCCCTCGAGTCCCTTAGGTACTATCTGTTAGGGAGAAGGTTCCGTCTGGTGACCGACCATTCCCCTCTTCAGTGGATGAGCCGAGCCAAGGAGGGGAGTGCCCGGGTCACCAGGTGGTTCTTATCCCTCCAGAATTTTAAGTTCAGTGTCGAACACAGGGCAGGCCGCTTACAGGGGAATGCCGATGCCCTGTCCCGGGTACACTGTTGTACGTGTGTCCAACCGCTCAGGATTGAACAGGGTGTGCAACCCTTCAGGATTGAACAAAGGGGGGGGATATGTAGGAGAGTACCTGGGGTGGTGGTAAACGGGAGGTACGTGCCAGCGGGGGTCCTGGCCCCGCTGGAGTAAGAGCCGGAAAAGTGCATTTTGCAGCGGTTACGCTGTTAACAACGGATCCGGGCCGGCTCTTATTGGGAGCAGGCAGATATGCGGGCGGGTGCCTGTCTCCCCACGGTCCAGGCCAGGTTTTGCAGGGAAGGGTTAAAACCTGACCAGCAACAAGGGTGTGGTACACAGTGTGGAGCTTCTGTGTTCTCGGGCTGTGAGAGTGAGGAGTGGAGGTGAGCTGGGCTGCGTGCTGAGGCCTGTAAAGGAGTGTGCAGGGACCCGCAGCTGAATCCAGGAGGGATCCATGTCCTGTGGCTAGGAGCCGGACCCATGGACTTATTTCCCCAAGGAGAAAAGGTGACATTACTCCTGGCTTTAAATAGACTTTGCTTTATGTGACTGAAACAGGCCTCAAGCAGCCTGCAGCAGGGACTTGCTGTGTTTGAACTATTATTTTGCTGTGTGTGACCACCCTCCCTGTGAACTGCACCGCCTTTCACAAATATGCACCATGTGAATAAACAAAGCATTGTGTTTTACACTAAGACCGGTCTGTGATGCCTCTATACTGCACTCGCTACCACTGCCTACCAGAGCGGATCCCCACAATGGTAAAACACTCGGTAACACTGACATGGAAAAGGATCTAGGAATTTTAATAAACAGCAAACTAAGCTGCAAAAAACAGTGTCAGGCAGCTGCTGCCAAGGCCAATAAGATAATGGGTTGCATCAAAAGGGGCATAGATGCCCGTGATGAGAACATATTCCTACTACTTTACAAATCATTAGTCAGACCACACATGGAGTACTGTGTACAGTTCTGGGCTCCAGTGAACAAGGCAGACATAGCAGAGCTGGAGAGGGTCCAGAGGAGGACAACTAAAGTAATAACTGGAATGGGGCAACTACAGTACCCTGAAAGATTATCAAAATTAGGGTTATTCACGTTAGAAAAAAGACGACTGAGGGGAGATCTAATTACTATGTATAAATATATCAGGGGGCAGTACAGAGATCTATCCCATCATCTATTTATCCCCAGGACTCTGACTGTGACGAGGGGACATCCTCTGCATCTGGAGGAAAGAAGGTTTGTACACAAACATAAAAAAAAGGATTCTTTACGGTAAGAGCAGTGAGACTATGGAACTCTCTGCCTGAGGAGGTGGTGATGGTGAGTACAATAAAGGAATTCAAGAGGGGCCTGGATGTATTTCTGGAGCGTAGTAATATTACAGGCTATAGCTACTAGAGAGGGGTCGTTGATCCAGGGAGTTATTCTGATTGCCTGATTGGAGTCGGGAAGGAATTTTTTATTCCCCTAAAGTGAGGAAAATTGGCTTCTACCTCACAGGGTTTTTTTGCCTTCCTCTGGATCAACTTGCAGGATGACAGGCCGAACTGGATGGACAAATGTCTTTTTTCGGCCTTATGTATGTGTAGTTACCTGGATACACCTGGATACCTGCCCCTGGGCGAGGATTTTTTAACAACAGAGGGAATTTTGATTTCCATTCTGTACATGCACTGTGGTTATAAGACATATTAACAAAAAGAGTCAAAAAACATTCTTCAACACTTTCTGGTAACACTAGGGGTACGGTACCTAGGTGTGGCTTGGCAGCACCGCATATGTAACAGTTACTTTTATTCACAGAGGCTGCACTATACTTCATCCACTCCAGCCACAAATTCGCATCAGAAAAACCCATCTCCATGGCTAAAGTATCCTCATATGTGGGATCAGATATGGCCCTTAGGTTTTTTAGAGAAACTATATGTGGGGCTAGTGGGTTTTTGGGGACACCTGTGATGGGTTGGTATTCCTTAGACTTATACATATCTCTAAGTCTGAACATTTGTGTTACCCGGGAAGTCGCAGCTCCCCACATTTTATGGAAGTACCATCCCAGTACATAATCTCCATCATATTTACCAGGGTTCTCTATTGTCAGTACAATTTTTATTTCCGCTGACTTTTTTTTGCAATAATTCAATGAGGAGGTGTCCACATAACATGTCCCTCTCTCAAGGAGTGTCATTCTAGTCAAAAGGGGCTTAGAATTTTTATCCCTCCTTTTGAGGGCGCTTTCTGGCTTGTATTCCCATTCAGTCCCTGTATTCCATCCCACTGATCCCCAGTATGCACAACCTTTTCCCCAGTATGAGTCTGTTACACAAATATAGGCCTGTCCTTCTACATAGTCGTTGGAACAGTAGTGATAAGGTGTACACTTCTTTAGTAAATCGCAGAGACAAAAGTTGTAAGTCAGCTGCCTAAAATAAGTCACAGGGGCCTGATGGGATACACCCAAAGCTATTCAAAGAGCTTAGCGGTGAACTAGCAAATCCATTAACAGGTTTATTTAACAGGAGTCGTCCCAGAAGATTGGAAATTAGCAAATGTTGTGCCCATTCACAAGAAAGGTAGTAGGGAGGAATCGGGCAACTATAGGCCAGTAAGCCTGACATCAATAGTGGGGAAATTAATGGAAACCATACTCAAGGAGAGGATTGTGGAACATCTAAAATCCCATAGATTGAAAGATGACAAACAGCATGGGTTTACTTCAGGGAGATCATGTCAAACTAATCTTATTGATTTTTTTTGATTGGGTGAATAAAATAATGGCGGAGGTGCAGTAGACATTGCTTATCTAGACTTTAGTAAGGCTTTTGATACTGTCCCACATAGAAGGCTTATCAATAAATTGCAGTCTTTGGGCTTGGACTCCCATATTGTTGAATGGATTAGGCAGTGGCTGACGGACAGACAACAGAGGGTTGTAATCAATGGAGTATATTCAGACCATGGTCTTGTTACCAGTGGGGTACCTCAGGGATCTGTTCTGGGACCCATATTGTTTAATATCTTTATCAGCGAAATTGAAGACGGCCTCGATGGTAAGGTGTGTCTTTTTGCTGATGACACAAAGATTTGTAACAGGGTTGATGTTCCTGGAGGGATACACCAAATGGAAAAGGATTTAGGAAAACTAGGGGAATGGTCAAAAATCTGGCAACTAAAATTTAATGTTAAGTGCAAGTTAATGCACCTGGGGCGTAAAAACCCAAGAGCAGAATATAAAATCAGTGATACAGTCCTAACCTCAGTATTTGAGGAAAGGGATTTAGGGGTCATTATTTCAGAAGACTTAAAGGTAGGCAGACAATGTCATAGAGCAGCAGGAAATGCTAGCAGAATGCTTGGGTTTATAGGGAGAGGCATTACCAGTAGGAAGAGGGAGGCGCTCATGCCGCTCTACAGAGCATTAGTGAGACCTCATTTGGAGTATTGTGCTCAGTACTGGAGACCATATCTCCAGAAGGATATTGATACTTTGGAGAGAGTTCAGAGAAGAGCTACTAAACTGGTACATGGATTGCAGGATAAAACTTACCAGGAAAGATTAAAGGACCTTAACATGTATAGCTTGGAAGAAAGAAGAGACAGAGGGGATATGATAGAAACTTTTAAATACATAAAGGGAATCAACAAGGTAAAAGAGGAGAGAATTTTTAAAAGAAGAAAAACTGCTACAAGAGGACAGTTTTAAATTAGAGGGGCAAAGGTTTAAAAGTAATATCAGGAAGTATTACTTTACTGAGAGAGTAGTGGATGCATGGAATAGCCTTCCTGCAGAAGTGGTAGCTGCAAATACAGTGAAGGAGTTTAAGCATGCATGGGATAGGCATAAGGCCATCCTTCATATAAGATAGGGCCAGGGGCTATCCATAGTATTCAGTATATTGGGCAGACTAGATGGGCCAAATGGTTCTTATCTGCCGACACATTCTATGTTGTAGGTAGCTACGTGGGTGTTAGATGAATTATACCAAAAAGTGATGACGCCGCCTTTACTAGTTGCAGCTACTTCTCCCTTACTATTAATTGGTAAAATCAACAAGATTATTGAATCAATCTTAGTCAGTACATTCAACCATTTCCCAGAAAATAGTGAGGAGCTCATCATGTTGGAGGTCAGGGCTGTCTGCCCCCGTTAGTACCTCTGTGCCTCGTTGGAAGTCAGGGCTGTCTGCCCCCGTTAGTACCTCTGGGCCTTGTTGGAGGTCAGTGCTGTCTGCCCCCGTTAGTACCTCTCATCCTTCTTCAAGGCCAAGGCTGTCTGCCTCCGTTCCTGCCTCCTCTCTTGCTCTCACAAGCTTCACTCGGGTGGCGTGGATCCAAGTTGGAGATTGTTCAGTCAGCGCGGCTGTTCTGGTTACTGCGACCACGGTAGTAGGTGGGCCATATATACGAAATCACCTTGAGCTCTTCCTTTCTTCAGTGTTTCGACCACTACCTCATCCCCCACCCTGTATGGGTGGGTGGGTTTCAGTGGAAGAGAGGGAGACTTACAAGCAACTTTTTAATTTATTTTAGTTTTGTTAAATACCTGTATCAATTTGGTGACATATTCTTCCCTTCTTTGCAGACTAATCCTTCTTTGCAGATTTTTCTGCAATACTGGATAACACCAGTCTTGCTGTTCCTGTTCAGTGGCGTATCTTTGAAGATCACAAAGCATTTGCTACATCTCAGGGGTTGGAGGTGCCGGACATGGTATCTCCCAATGGTTACACGGACCTGTAGGGTTGCATTTGGCCATTCGTTTAGCCACCTTATGTGCCAGCGCATTGCCCTGTGAGACATGATCCTTACCATCTGCTGCCGTGAATCCTCTCCCCTGCCAAATCATACCATGGTCCCACACTACCCCATGTGCGTACCCACTATCAGTATAGATGGTGACAGGTCTGCCAGCATGTAGAATACATGCTCTAGTGAGCAATGAGCTCAGCTGCCTGCTGTGTTGAGTGCGGATGCCCTTGAGTAGGCCTACAACATCATGTGTAGTGTGCAAAAATGGTGTAACGTCACATTGTAAAAGGAGTTGCCAACTCTACCATCATAGCACAGGCTGCAAGAGAACACAGACATGGCGGCATCCCTTGAACAGGGGTGGGCATTACCTTTGAGAAAAAATACACAAGGACACAACTTGCCTCCGTGTTCTTGTGTCAGTACACCCGCCATGGTTTTACAATTTTGGCGTGCAAATATGTGGAAGGGCATATTATAGTCAGGGAGGCCCAGCCCTGGACTCGACATGAGCGAACATTTCAGATAATCAAATGCATTGTACATTTCAGAAGACCATTTAATCAAATCTGGATTTTTTTCCAGAGTGGCTTGCCTCAAAACATTGTCATAATAGGAGCAATCAGGAATCCATTGTCTACAGTAGTTTATCATCCTAAGGAAAGATAACATTTCTTTCTCGGTGTGCGGGGTGACCAGGCCCGCAATAGACTGGACTCTTTCTGTGCTTATTCTCCTTTCACCTTTTGTGAGGACAAAGCCCAAGTATTCAACCTGCATTTTACACCATTGCATTTTCTTAAGTGCCACTTTGTGACCACATCCTGACAACCATTGTAACAGTGATAAACCATCCTGAATGCTGGCCTCCGCTGACATGCTACACAGTAACAAATCATCGACATATTGCAGCAGCACAGAACCTTGGGGGGGGTACCATGGTTCTAACGTGGCTTGGAGGACTATGCTGTACACTACAGGTGAATCAGCATATTTCTGGGGCATTCTGCACCAGGTCAGTTGACGTCTGTCAAAGGAAAAAGCAAAAAGTAGTCTGGTCTTCTTGTCAACTGGGATAGAAAAGAATGCATTTTTCAGATCTATCACACTGAACCAAACAGCGTCTGCTGGAATGGCAGATAGTAATTGAGTGATGTCAGGTACAATAGGGGCTTTAGGCACAATGATGTTGTTGATGGCCCTTAAATCCTGTACAAAGCGTGTAGTACCATCTGCCTTTGTCACTGGATTCACAGGCATACTGTAGGGTAAAATCACCTCTTCCAGGATTCCCTTTTGTAGGAATTATTTTATCATTGGCCTAAATCCATTGAGTTTCTTTTTTGACAGCGGGTATTGTTTCTGGAACACTGAAATGACACCTGGTTTTACAGTAGCTTTGTAAGGTGTGCAATCTATGAATCCTGTGTCATATTCATTTGAAGACCATAATGCAGGGTTAATGTCGTTAAGTTCTGGGTGGTTCTGTATGTTTGCAAGAATCAGTGGCACTGGTGTAGAGATTGGAATGAGGTCTGAGTGTACTCTTATGCCCTGATTTTTGGCTGACACTTGTAAGTCAAGCTTAATGAACAAATCTTAAGTCATCTAAGTCCACCCCTTTTAGTCGGACGTTGTGGTCCTCCTTCTGTCCATCAGTAGTGTCCCAGTTATCCATAAGAACAGAGCTCTGATGTTCAGCACAACACTTAGCATGTAACACGTAACTTCAAACATTGAAACAAACAGATCTGACAATACAGACA
Source organism: Bufo bufo (assembly GCF_905171765.1). NCBI lineage: Eukaryota > Metazoa > Chordata > Amphibia > Anura > Bufonidae > Bufo > Bufo bufo. The sequence goes on from NC_053390.1 coordinate 185,736,786, forward strand.
TGAATACACAAAGGGCCCATAAAAAACCTTTTCATTAACTTCAATAAAAAAAAAAAATGTACAGCTTGATCAACACTGTTGGCACCAATAAAAACCAAAAAACTTCCAAGAAAAATAAAATAAAATTATCAATGCTCATATTATATGAAAACAAATATCGTACTCCATACACATTCACATTTTCATGTACTCATTTTCACAAACAGCTCATAACCTCGCCCTTATACATAAAAACTGAATTGCATACACAGCTCTGCTAAAAACATCTATCAGTCTTCACACATTTTCAACACCACTACAACTCAAAGCCACACCCATTCACATTCCACTGAATTATTTGTCTTCCAACCCAGTCACACAATTTTCTTTGTTTCATCCCAAAACTTGCAGCACAGACAAACACAGCTTTCCTGAAAACAGATAGCCACACCACACCCAGAATTGCTGATGGTCTATGTCGCTGTTTGTGCTGTGTTTTCCAATGTCTTCTGGTCTTCACTCTGTGATTAATCAACTCTTATAAGAAGACAATATACATGTTATAATCATACAGTAATTTTGTTAAACCCAAATCATCTTATATGCCAGGTGGTCTTAGTTAATGTTGTACATATATAATAATTTTTGTTAAAAGCTGGATTCTCACATTACACTGCTTGGGAAAGAAAATTATTGAACAATTCTTTGTCTTCTATAATAATATTACACATATAACATTGCTTACTCTGCAGGATTCCCTCCCCCCTTGTATCATGTAATCCATATCCTAGGACGGGTCATGGTCAAAATGTGGCCATGCGTCTTTGTCTCCCAGACAAAGACCCTTTATCATGTCCATGTGGTACGGGCTATTATCGCCATCCCTGGGAAAGGGGCTAGCAGCTTGCATGAACTCAGTCCATCCAGCTAAGTTATCCACCCATGGGTTAACTACGAAGTAGTTTGTGGGACTATACCGTGCAACATAAACTTTGCATGTTTCTCCCGTCTCAGGTTTGGGGTAATATTTTTTTTAAACCCTTGTGCCCCCATTCCGTCTGATATTTTAATGATGCTACTTTCCTAGGACTGGCTGTACTGAACCGTTAAGGCTCTGACAAATTAATCCTGTCAACTAGGCAAAGGACTCAGGTCTGATCACAAAATATCAGAGAGTTTCATCAAACATATAATTTGCAGACCTCCGCAACAGGGTAAAACAACAATGTAATGTCCCTAAAACTTTATGTCAGGCTGATTGGGTTAAAATGGCAGACTTGGCATGTTAAAAGGAGGGTGATGCTTGAAATCATTGTTCTTCCATTGTTAACCATGGTGACCTGCAAAGAAACGCGTGCAGCCATCATTGCGTTGCATAAAAATGGCTTCACAGGCAAGGATATTGTGGCTACTAAGATTGCACCTCAATCAACAATTTATAGGATTATCAAGAACTTCAAGGAAAGAGGTTCAATTCTTGTTTAGAAGGCTTCAGAGCATCTAAGAAAGTCCAGCAAGTGCCAGGATCGTCTCCTAAAGAGGATTCAGCTGTGGGATCGGAGTGCCACCAGTGCAGAGCTTGCTCAGGAATGGCAGCAGGCAGGTGTGAGCACATCTGCATGCACAGTGAGGCGAAGACTTTTGGAAGATGGCCTGGTGTCAAGAAGGGCAGCAAAGAAGCCACTTCTCTCCAAAAAAACATCAGGGACAGATTGATCTTCTGCAGAAAGTATGGTGAATGGACTGCTGAGGACTGGGGCAAAGTCATATTCTCCGATGAAGCCTCTTTCCGATTGTTTGGGGCATCTGGAAAAAGGCCTGTCCGGAGAAGAAAAGGTGAGCGCTACCATCAGTCCTGTGTCATGCCAACAGTAAAGCATCCTGAGACAATTCATGTGTGGGGTTGCTTCTCATCCAAGGGAGTGGGCTCACTCACAATTTTGCCCAAAAACACAGCCATAAATAAAGAATGGTACCAAAACACCCTCCAACAGCAACTTCTTCCAACAATACAACAGTTTGGTGAAGAACAATGCATTTTCCAGCACGATGGAGTACCATGCCATAAGGCAAAAGTGATAAATAAGTGACTCGGGGACCAAAACGTTGACATTTTGGGTCCATGGCCTGGAAACTCCCCAGATCTTAATCTTATTGAGAACTTGTGGTCAATCCTCAAGAGGCGGGTGGGCAAACAAAAACCCACTAATTCTGACAAACTCCAAGAAGTGATTATGAAACAATGGGTTGCTATCAGTCAGGAATTGGCCCAGAAGTTGATTGAGAGCATGCCCAGTCGAATTGCAGAGGTCCTGAAAAAGAAGGGCCAACACTGCAAATACTGACTCTTTGCATAAATGTCATGTAATTGTCGATAAAAGCCTTTGAAACGTATGAAGTGCGTGTAATTATATTTCACTACATCACAGAAACAACTGAAACAAAGATCTAAAAGCAGTTTAGCAGCAAATTTTGTGAAAACTAATATTTGTGTCATTCTCAAAACTTTTGGCCACGACTGTATATCTTCGTACCCAAAGACTTCCTGCATCAAAGCACTGACCCTGAAATTGGAAACATCACCATCTCAGACCACTCTCCAATTTTCTGAACCTTCTGCTCCCTACCTGAGTCTGGTAAGTCCCCCACTTGGAGACTTAATGAGTCCATATTGAGCGACGATGGCCATAAAAAACACTTCTCCTCCCTCCTAGAACAATATTTTAAAACTAATTATACCCCTGACATCTCCCCACAAGTGCTATGGGATGCCCATAAAGCATTTATACGAGGAAGAGGTCATTTCATCAGCAAATGCTCCTATTTAAAAAAGCAAGCAGACAAACAACTTTCGTCCCTACTAGACCGTATACATGTCTTGGAAATGTTACATAAACAATCCCTTGCTCCTCAACACCTATCTGACCTCTCAACACTTAGAGCAGAACTCAAAAACCTACTTAACAAAAAAACAGCCAAATACTACCTTTCCTCCTAACATAAATTCTATGCCCATGGTAATAAGGCCTCAAAATTTATGATGAATCGCATTAAACGTAAAAAAAAAACGCCAGATATGTAACCTCAATTAAATCCCCCCAAGGTCAACTTTTTGCGCCTGAGGCCATTGATGAAAAATTCGGCCTCTTCTATAAAGACCTTTATAATTTACCTCCTCCTACGGTCACCCAGCCCAAAATGGATAAAAACCTCCTTACCAAATCCTTTTTAGACACCCTAAATCTCCCATTCTTATCCCCTCCCCAATCCGAAGATCTGTCCAAACCATTCTCCATTGCTGAACTCACTTTAGCTCTCAAAAACTCTCCAAAAGGTAAATGCCCCGGACCTGATGAGCTTTCAACTATCTATTACTCTACCTTCAGGCCACATTACTCCCCTACCTGCTATGCGTATGTAACTTAGCCCTGCAAAATTGCCCACTCTCCACGGACATGACAAACGCAATGATTACTATTATACCCAAAGAGGGCAAAGATCCCACCCTATGTGCTAACTACCACCCCATATCCCTCCTAAATATTGACCTAAAACTTCTAGCAAAGATGCTTGCAACAAGAATCTAATCCATCCTACCGAACCTGATTCATCCTGATCAGGTGGGCTTTGTAAAAGGACGGGAGGGCAAAGACAATACAACCAAAATTCTAGACGCTTTTTATTACACCACATATATAAACCTGTCACTGGTTTTACTAGGCACCGACGCGGAAAAAGCTTTTGACCGCATAGATTGAGCTTACATTAAACTCACTCTACTCAAATTCAACCTCCCTGCCCCTTATATACACGCCATTTTCACAATGTACAACAATGCTTCCGCCTCAGTCCTAGTGAACAACCTTACTTCCTCCAGTTTCCTGATTAAGAATGGAACACGCCAAGGTTGCCCCCTCTCCCCCCTCATCTTTGTCCTAGTTATGGAAACCCTCATGCAGGCACTAAGACAGGAAAGCATCATACAAGGTTTAAAAATTGGGTCCCAAGAATTTAAGCTTGCTGCCTTTGCTGACGACCTCCTAATTCTCACCACTAATCCTCTTACATCCATGCCCAATATACTCTCACTACTTAACAATTTTAGCTCCTTATCTAACTTTAAAATTAACCCACAAAAATCACAAATCCTGCACACTGGCCTACCCCCTTCTTGCATCAAGTCGCTTCAATCAAACTCTCCATTCAACTGGACTGAACCACAACTAACATATCTGGGTATTAAAATAAACTCTCATCTGCCTGACTTATTTCACTTGAACTACACTCCCCTCCTAAAATCCATCGCCGCTCAATTGGACTCACTGGAGGGACATCATCTTTCTTGGTTTGGCTGAAAAAATATGGTAATGTCTTTGGTCATACCTAGGCTTACTTATCTCCTCCAAGTGTTGCCTATTATGATTCCACGCTCCTTTTTAAAAAAACAAAATAGTTTCATTCGCCAATTCCTGTGGCATGGAAAAAAGTCAAGAGTCTCTCTTTCCACCCTTACCAAACTTAAACACTTGGGAGGTATTGCCCTACCTGACCCCGAGCTATATATGAAAGCCATCCACCTTTGTAGAGCAATTGATTGGATCCGCATCCCTTCCCACAAACTATGGCTCTCAATATAGAATGCTAACTTTAACTTCCCCCTCAGGTCGCTGTTAAGGATGGTTGTGTTCTCTCTGAATTGGAGCTCGCTTCCTCCTTAAATATCTCATCCACCAATTTCCTCACTCTTAAATTCCTCAGAGCTGAATTACTCTTGCGAGCTAGTTCTCTATCCAGCAATAACTCCCCTAACTGGCTTGAGAACTTACTAACCAATGCTTGTTACCCCCAAAATTGATCTCCTTCCTCTATAAAAAAACGTAATCTCCCCCCCACAAAGGTTAAGGCGATCTCTGTAAGATGGGAACCTAACACTAAGCTCAACCTGTTAAGTGCCATGATAGCGAGCATGAAGTTCAGGGAGTATAGGTTCCACCTGCATGCTGAACTACAAGTATCAACATGCATGCTGAGCAAACTAAGATTTATACTCATGCTAATTAAAATCAGCCTATGAGGCAAACAGGCTGACCAGGAGTGCACAACCAAATAGGAGAGTCAGCCACACCTCCAGCACAAACACATAGTCAGATAGAAGAAACGCCCACGGAGAAAAGCTGATGTCTCCTCCTTGGTGTTCCGATGCTATTAGTTAGCATACAGCGAGCCTAAACAGAACGAGGGGCACATCAGCGCAACGGAGGAGCGGATCAATAAAAAAAATTGCGATATCACATCTACTGAACACGGGCTACATTGTGAGGTATCACTTTTCTAAAGTACAAACTGGTGAAAGGTCCTCTTTAAGTCACTTGCCCATCTCATAAATTATACATGTTTCATCCTCTACATCAGGGATCAGCAACCTTCAGTATTCCAGTTACTGTGTAACTACAACTCAAAGCATGCAAAAATGCTCTGCTGTTCTTCTAACTCCAATAAAAGTGAATGAAGCATTCCAGGAGTTGTAGTTTCTGAATAGCTGGAGTGTCGGAAGTTGCTGATCCCTGATCTACATGACACTTTTTGCTTCCCCTGCAGTCTGTAAATCCAACTTGATTCTGCTAGACATCTCAGCATGCTGGCCATTTTTTACAATGTTTTTACAGTGGTATATTGTGAAAAATGTCTTTAGAGAATTAAAGCTAGGACACACTTTTACTTCAAATCATTGGAGTCATGTGTTTGACTCCAGGGTGAGAGAAAAGTAATTAAAATTAATCAGATAAAAAGTTCATAGTTTTGCTACACTGTGAGTTTCAAAAGTTACTTTTCAAAGGTTACTCGGAATTGATCTTTAAGTCCCCAGCCATATCCTGGTAAATGCTGTGATGAGGTCACGGTATTTTCAACCATTTCTAAAGAAAATGTATTCTTTGAAAAGCTTCCGAGATTGGTAAAAGTTTACTTGAGAAATTTAGTAGTGTAAAATGTTGGGTATGGAAGCATTTTGAGTGATATTTTAATCTTGTAACTGATAGAAATACGTTTAAAAAATGTACTCAGATAAAAAAAAAAAAATTTAATTTAACATTTCCTACAAATTGATTGAATGATATCTTATTTCAGCATTAGAGTTGTTTGGGAGAAATAAAAAATATTAAGACTCTATATATTTTCAAATGAACTTTAAACCAAATGTTCTCATCAGAGATGGCCTTGCGAATCGCCCGGCGGTCGTTTTGCGGCGAACCTTGCGCGTTTGCTATTTGCCGAACATGTGAACATAAGCCCATGTCCGCCAGCGCCATATTCTTTTGCATTGTGCCGAATCTTGACACATGACTTATCCATCAGGTGGGACAGAACAGCCAATTGAAAAATGTCAGCACATGGACACACCCCCTACCCTATAAATAAATACAATTTGGCCCCCATTTTACATTCTGTGTTTTGCCAGTGTAGGGAAAGGTTGCTTTATGGAGCAGGGACAGACTATTAGGGACACCAAACACTAGTGAATAGGGTCACAAAAGTCCTTTTAAGGACTGGTATAGGTGTGCTATCAATAGGTGTAACTTACTGAGGGGTGTGATATAATTATAATATACTTTTTAACATGCATTTGTATTGTGCAGCAGTTGTGTGCGGTTCTGCTGCGATACCGCAGCTATGCAGAGGGACAAACGCTATTGGAACAACTAATTGCAACGGGTGTGATATACCTGCCCCAAAAGAAACTGATTGAGGGGTGTGATATACCGTCTTCCACAAATTACTGATTGAGGGCTGCGATATACCTGTTGCCCCAAATAAACAGGATGGTGTGATATAACTGTTGTGACAAAAAAAATAACTGAGGGGTGTGATATACCTGCTTCCACAAAATACTGATTAAGGGGTTCGATCTACCAGCTTCCACCAAATATTGATTAAGGTGTGCCATATACCTGCTTCCACAAAATACTGATAAAGGGGTTTGATATACCTGCTTCCACAAAATATTGATTAAAGCCTGCGATATACGTGCTTGCACAAAATACTGATTGAGGGCTGCGATATACCTGCTTCCACAAAATACTTTGATTAAGGGGATTTATATACCTATTTCAACCAAATATTGATTGAGGCCTGCAATATACCTGCTTCCACAAAATACTGATTAAGGGGATTGATATACCTGCTTTCTAAAAAATATTGATTGAGGCCTGCGATATACCTGCTTCCACAAATTACTGATTGAGGCCTGTGATATACCTGCTTCCACAAAATACTGATTAAGGGGTTTGATATTCCTGTTTCCGCAAAATATTGATTGAGGCCTGCGATATACCAGCTTCCACAAAATACTGATTAAGGGGTTTGATATACTTGCTTCGACAAAATATTCATTGAAGCCTGCGATATACCTGCTTCCACAAAATACTGATTAAGGGGTTTGATATACCTGCTTCCAAAAAATATTGATTGAGGCTTACGATATACCTGCTTCCAGAAAATAGTGATTAAGGGGTTTGATATATCTGTTTCCACCAAATATTGATTGAGGCCTGCGATATATCTGCTTCCACAAATACTGCTCTTCTCTAGGGACTTAGGCACAGGGACCATTTTGAAAATGACAGGCAGAGGAAGAGGTAGGCCGTTCCGCAGGGGAGGTAGGGATCGGGCAGGTGCACCAGGCCGGAGCCTAAGATGTTGGAGAAGGCGCTTTCGATTACGTCAAAGGACGCACCAGAGTTGATTGAGTGGCTCATTCAACCTTCCGCTTCTGCACCCTCCTGATCCTCTGTATCTGCATCCTCCTCACTCTCTGCTATGTGCACCCCCAAAGACACCATCACCACCACCACCACCACCACCATAGCCCCTCCACTCGAGTCAGAGGAATTATTTTCCCATCCATTCCCAGACCTTACCGATGCACAACCATTCTTGACATTGGATGAAGAAGAGGAGGTAGCAACGGCCGCCACCCAGCGGTCTGACGACAGTACCCAGATCAGCCCAAGGAGGGAGGTCCCCACTGTTGCTGCCTACTCCGAGATCTCTAATGTCAGTGCTGGTGAAGGTGACGTTTTTCTCCTCTCTCCTCCCATTTGTCCTCTACTCCACCTTCCACCGCGCCATCGTTGCTTTCATCTGGCAGAAGGCAGGCTTCCGTGGCCCAAAAAAAAGGTGATGACACCGGATAACCCTGTTGCCCAAAGGCTGACTGCTGGCTTGTCGGAACTGCTAGCCCGTCAACTACAGCCATATAAACTGGTGGACTCGGAGGCATTTAGAAAATTTGTGGCCATTGGCACATCGCAATGGAAGGTCCCCGGAAGGAAATATTTCTCCCTGAAGGGCATCCCAGAGCTATGTGGCCTCATTCAGTGACAAGTGAATATATCTCTGAATATATCAGTGTCAGTGCCAAGATAATTCTAACCACAGACACGTGGTATAGCAAACACGGGCAGGGAAGGTACATAACCTTTACTGCCCACTGGGTGAACCTTCTGACGGCTGTCAAGCATGTAACCTGTGGCTCCCGTGTGGATTTGGTGTTACCGCCATGGATTGCATGCAGGCCTGCCTCTTCTTCTCCTCCTCCTACTCCATCCTCCGTCTCCTCCTCGGCTGACTCCTCCTTTTCCACTGCTACTGCCTCTTCCGCTGTGCCCCCAAGCTCCCCAGAACCTATTTGACATGACAGGTGAAACGTTTCCATGCTGTGCTGCGGCTGTTGTGCCTGGAAGCCAAGAGCCACACCAGTCCTGCACTGCTTTCAGCTCTGCAGTCACAGGCCGATCAGTGGCTAACCCCGCTCAATTTGACAGTTGGTAAAGTAGTGTGCGACAAATGGTGCTAATCTGCTGAGCGTGCTGAAACAGAGCAAAAGGACACACGTGCCGTGCATGGCACACGTTCTGAACTTAGTCGTGCAGCGATTCATTGCCAAATTTCCTGGGGACACCACCTGCTCGTCAGACATCTGATTTGTAACAGCCCGACTTGCTGGAACTCCACCTTGGATATGCTTGATAGGCTGCTCCAGCAGCAACGTGCTGTTAACGACTACCTGTACGAACTCTGCGGCAGGACAGGTTCTGGGGAGCTTAGTTTTTTACACTGAGCCAGTGGCTGCTCTTGCACGACGCATGCAGACTTCTGCGGCCATTTGATGAGATCACCAAACTGGTCAGTCGCAGCCAGGGCACCATCAGTGACATCGTACCTTACGCATTCTTTCTGGAGTGTGCATTGCGTCGCGGCATTGATCAAGCCTTCGAGGAGCAGGAAGATGAGGAAGTCGTAATGCTAAATGAATTCCCAGAGGGGGCTACTCCATCTGAGACAGACAAGTCAGCAGGAGTCTGAAGAGGAGTCAGAGTAAGATGGTGGCTGGGGGAGTAGGAGGAGGCGCAAGAAGAGCAGGCTTTGAGGGTGTTTTAAACTTTTCGGGGATCCCTGGTGTTGTCCGTGGCTGGGGGAGGGAGACCGAGGACGACATTATCCTGGGTGATGAGCAGGAGCCAGGGCGCTCCACCGCTTCCAATTTTGTGCAAATGGAGGCCTTTATGCTCCAGTGTTTGAAGAGGGACCCCTGTATAAAAAGCATAAAGGGCAAGGACCAGTACTGGGTGGCAACGTACTTAGACCCGCGGTACAAACACAAAATGGCGGACATGTTACCAGCATCACAGAGGGCTGGCAGAATGTAGCATTTCCAAGCTTCACTATGAGAGATACTGCATTCTTCTTTCCGCCCACAGCGAAACAGGTGCGGTTACCAATCCTACTGCGCATGCAAGAAGAGGGCGTTTTGAAGATGTGTTGGTCAATTCGGATATGAGATCATTCTTTCAGCCAACCCATCGACAGCCGCCCTCTGGATCCAGCCTTAGTGAACGCCTAGACCGTCAGGTGTCCGAATACATTGGGTTAACGGCCGATGTGGACGTTCTGATAAACGAGGAACCCCTGGACTACTGGGTGTGCAGGCTTGACCTGTGGCCAGAGCTGGAACAATTTGCTATGGAACTCTTGGATTGCCCCTCGTTGAGTGTCCTGTCAGAAAGGATGTTTAGAGCAGCAGTGGGGATCGTGACCGATAAGCGCACTCCCCTAGCTCACGACAGTGTGGACTACCTCACATTTCTAAAAATGAATGAGGCATGAATGTCTAAGGAATTCCACACCTGTGATGACCACTTGTAATTGAATTTCCCTATGCCAGCCCACACATATCTGCCACCTCCCAGAACAAAGAATGGTCCTTGTCTTATGTATATACAGCGGGCATAAAAGGCCTTTTCTGTCAGGTGAATGCCTAATTTTGGGGGCCTGTACTCTACTGGCCTTCAGTAAAATTGTTATTCAGTGACCGCCTAATGTAGCTCCAGGCACATAATCACTTGTTATTTTCTGTCAGTCGAATGCCAAATTTTTGGGGCCTGTACTGGCGTACAGTAAAATAGTTATCAGTGACAGTCTACTATACCTCTAGCCACATAATCACTTGTTCTTTTCTGTCAGGTGAATGCCTAATTTATGGGGCCTGTACTCCACTGGCTTACAGTAAAATTGTTATTCAGTGACCGCCTAATGTACGTCCAGCCACATAATCACTTGTTCTTTTCTGTCAGGTGAATGCCTAATTTTTGTGGCCTGTACTCCAGTGGCCTACAGTTAAATGTGTATCCAGTGAAGGCCTAATGTACCTCCAGCCACATAATCACTTGTTCTTTTCTGTCAGGTGAATGCCTAATTCTTGGGGCCTGTACTCCAGTGGCCTACAGTAAAAATTTTATCCAGTGACCGCCTAATGTACCTCCAGCCAAATCATCACAAGTTATTTAACCGCCTCACGTCCGCCCATAGGATATAAACGTCCTATGGGTGGACGTCTATTTCTGACAGCACGTTTTAAAACGTCCTGTCAGAAATAGCAGCTGCACGCTAATCGTGCAGCTGCTGATCGGGTTGCCCGCTGTCAGTGACAGCAGGGCAACCCTAAGACAAGGCAGGGACAGTGCCCAGGTGTCCCTGCCTTCACGATCGCTGCAGACACAGCGCTCACCGAGCGCTGTGTCTGCAGAGCAGGAAGCGCTGTGCGCTTCCTGTTCCGGCCCGGCGGTCATGTGACCGCCGTGACCGGAGAGTGCAGGGGCTGTGTGAGGTCTCTCAGAGACCTCGATCAGCCCTGCTGTGAGGCTGTACAGCGCTGGATTGCTGCTGTACAGCCTCTATAGGGGTGCATTTGTCCTGTAACTGGGGCTACTATGTCAGCCCCAGTTACAGGAGAAATCAACTGTGAAAAAAAAAAGAAAAAGTGAAGTAAATGTCCCCCAGAGGTCTTGTATGACCTTATGGGGGACGAAAAGTGTAAAAAAAAATAAAAAAAATAAAGGGTTGAAAAAATAAAATAAAATAAAGTTTCACATGTAAAAAAAAAAAAAGTTCCCAAGTTAGGAATAAAAAAAAAAAAATTAAAATAGAAAAAATAAAGTAAAATAGACATATTTAGTATTGCCGCGTCCGTAAAAACCAGCTCTATAAAAATATCACATGACCTAACCCCTCGGATGAACACCGTAAAAAATAAATAAAAAAAACTGTGTCAAAACAAGCAATTTTTGTCACCTTGCATCACAAAAGGTGCAACACCAAGTGATCAAAAACGCGTATGTCCCACAAAATGGTACCAATAAAACCGTCACCTCATCCCGCAAAAAATGAGCCCCTACATAAGAAAATCTCTCAAAAAATAAAAAAACTATAGCTCTTAGAACATGGAGACACTAAAACATAATTTTTTTGGTTTCAAAAATGCTATTATTGTGTTAAAGTGAAACAAATAAAAAAAAGTATACATATTAGGTATTGCCGCGTCCGTAAAAACCAGCTCTATAAAAATATCACATGACCTAACCCCTCGGGTGAACACCGTAAAAAAAAAAAAAACTGTGTCAAAACAAGCAATTTTTGTCACCTTGCATCACAAAAGGTGCAACACCAAGTGATCAAAAACGCGTATGTCCCACAAAATGGTACCAATAAAACCGTCACCTCATCCCGCAAAAAATGAGCCCCTACATAAGAAAATCTCTCAAAAAATAAAAAAACTATAGCTCTCAGAACATGGACACATTAAAACATAATTTTTTGGTTTCAAAAATGCTATTATTGTGTAAAACTTTAATAAATGAGAAAAAGTATACATATTAGGTATCGCTACGTCCGTAACAATCTGCTCTATAAAAATGTCACTTGACTGAACCCCTAAGGTGAACGCTGTAAAAATAAATAAATAGAAACTGTGCTAAAACAACCAATTTTTTGGTCACCTTGCCCCATAAAGTGTTATATTGAATGATCAAAAAATCATATGTACCCAAAAATAGTACTAATAAAACTGGCACCTTATCCCCTAGTTTCCAAAATGGGGTCACTTCTTGGGAGTTTCTACTGTAAGGGTGCATCAGGGGGCTTCAAATGGGACATGGCATCTAAAAACCATGTGGAGTTCCTTTCCTTCTGCGCCCTGCCGTGTGCCCATACAGCAGTTTACGACCACATGTAGGGTGTTTCTGTAAACCGCAGAATCTGGGTAATAAATATTGAGTTTTGTTTGGCTGTTAACCATCGATGTGTTAGAGAAAAAAATTGATTAAAATGGAAAATCTGCCAAAAAAGTGAAATTTAAAAATTTGATCTCCATTTTCCTTTAATTCTTGTGGAACGCCTAAAGGGTTAACAAAGTTTGTAAAATCGGTTTTGAATACCTTGAGGGGTGTAGTTTCTACAATGGGGTCATTTATGGGGGTATCCACTATGTAGGCCCCACAAAGTGACTTCAGACCTGAACTGGTCCTTATAAAGTGGGTTTTGGCAATTTTCTTAAAAATTTGAAGAATTGCTTCTAAACTTCTAAGCCTTCTAACGTCCTAAAAAAATAAAATGACATTTCCAAAATGATGCCAACATAAAGTAGACATATGGGGAATGTTAAATAATAAATATTTTATGAGGTATCACTTTCTGTTTTAAAAGCAGAGAAATTGAAATTTAGAAAATTGCGATTTTTTTTACATTTTTGGGTAAATTTGGGATTTTTTCATAAATAAAGGTGAAATATTTTGACTCAAATTTATGACTATCATGAAGTACAATGTGTCACGAGAAAACAATCTCTGAATGACTTGGATAAATAAAGGCGTTCCAAAGTTATTACCACATAAAGTGAGATATGTCCGTTTTGCAAAATTTGGCCTGGTCAGGAAGGGGGCAAAGGGCCCAGATGGGAAGTGGTTAATGTCAGTAAAATGACTAATTTTGGGGGACTGTAGTGTCTTCAAACACTGACATGGAAAAGGATCTAGGAATTTTAATAAACAGCAAACTAAGCTGCAAAAAACAGTGTCAGGCAGCTGCTGCCAAGGCCAATAAGATAATGGGTTGCATCAAAAGGGGCATAGATGCCCGTGATGAGAACATATTCCTACTACTTTACAAATCACTGGTGAGACCACACATGGAGTACTGTGTACAGTTCTGGGCTCCTGTGAACAAGGCAGACATAGCAGAGCTGGAGAGGGTCCAGAGGAGGGCAACTAAAGTAATAACTGGAATGGGGCAACTACAGTACCCTGAAAGATTATCAAAATTAGGGTTATTCACGTTAGAAAAAAGACGACTGAGGGGAGATCTAATTACTATGTATAAATATATCAGGGGGCAGTACAGAGATCTATCCCATCATCTATTTATCCCCAGGACTGTGACTGTGACGAGGGGACATCCTCTGCGTTTGGAGGAAAGAAGGTTTGTACACAAACATAGAAAAGGGTTCTTTACGGTAAGAGCAGTGAGACTATGGAACTCTCTGCCTGAGGAGGTGGTGATGGTGAGTACAATAAAGGAATTCAAGAGGGGCCTGGATGTATTTCTGGAGTGTAATAATATTACAGGCTATAGCTACTAGAGAGGGGTCGTTGATCCAGGGAGTTATTCTGATTGCCTGATTGGAGTCGGGAAGGAATTTTTTATTCCCCTAAAGTGAAGAAAATTGACTTCTACCTCACAGGTTTTTTTTGCCTTCCTCTGGATCAACTTGCAGGATGACAGGCCGAACTGGATGGACAAATGTCTTTTTTCGGCCTTATGTACTATGTTACTATGTTACTGTCAAATTTTTATCCAGTGACCGCCTAATGTACCTCTAGCCACATAATCACTTGTTCTTTTCTGTCAGGCGAATGCCAAATTTTTGGGGCCTGTACTGGCGTACAGTAAAATAGTTATCAGTGACCGCCTAATGTACCTCCAGCCACATAATCACTTGTTCTTTTCTGTCAGGTGAATGCCTAATTTTTGTGGCCTGTACTCCAGTGGCCTACAGTTAAATGTGTATCCAGTGAAGGCCTAATGTACCTCCAGCCACATAATCACTTGTTCTTTTCTGTCAGGTGAATGCCTAATTCTTGGGGCCTGTACTGGCCGACAGAATTTTTTTTATCCAGTGACCGCCTAATGTACCTCCAGCCACATAATCACAAGTTCTTTTCTGTCAGGTGAATGCCTAATTTTTGGGGCCTGTACTCCAGTGGCCTACAGTAACATTTTTATCCAGTGACCGCCTAATGTACCTCTAGTCAAATCATCACAAGTTATTTGATGTCAGTAAAATGACTAATTTTGGGGGACTGTAGTGTCCTACCGTAAAATTTTTATCCAGTGACCACCTAATTTACCTCCAGCCACATAATCACAAGTTCTTTTCTGTCAGGTGAATGCGTAATTTTTGGGGCCTGTTCTGGCCTACAGTAAAAATTTTATTCAGTGACCGCTTAATGTACCTCCAGCCACATAATCACAAGTTCTTTTCTGTCAGGTGAATGCCTAATTTTTGGAGCCTGTACTGTCCTACAGTAAAAATTTGTATCCAGTGACCGCCTAATGTACCTCCAGCAACATAATCACAAGTTCTTTTCTGTCAGGTGAATGCCTAATTTTTGGGGCCTGTACTCCCGTGGCCTAAAATGAAATTCTTCTAGGCTCCAGCAGGGCACGTTTTTGAGAGTTTCCCTTCAAGACGCAAAAAAATGGTCCCTTATTAAAATACATATTTATTGTGGGAATTTTTCCAATGATCCCCCTCTGGTATGTCACTGCCCATGTTGTGGGACTATATGAGCACTTCTAGTAAGTATTTGGTGGCTTCAAATATGACCTGAAGATTTTGTAGGTTCGCCTGCCAAGTCAATGGGGCCCGCCGCAAATGCGCGGTTCGCAATCATCCATCACTAGTTGTCATGTCTACAATGTTCATGGCATGATTAGGACTTCTAAATGACATTACCCAAAGGTATTATACAAGTGATGCAATTCTGATTGACAAAAATTGTCTTCTTATTTTTAAAAAGAACATAAAAGTCTCATATGCGGCTTTCAGGCCTCCAGGCTGTGGCAATTCCAGTACCTTTTGGGGGATTTGACCTAGTGACCATTTTTCCGCCGGCCTCATTGCGTCCCCCAAACTTCAGGCTATATCCTAGCATTGTGGCCCCTCAGCCTTGCTAGCTGAGACCACACACCCAGAGCCTCAGCAGAACTCTGCTTCACAAACACTCTTTCTCTCCCTCCCCAGACTGACACACTGGGAGGTGCTTTATGTTGGCCTGATTACAGCAGGCCTCACCTGCTTTCACCTCTGGTGAAAGGAAAACATTGCCTGGAATGAGGGGGGTGGATTGGGAGGTACCACTGCCAAACCTACGATCCCAATCCAATAAAATCCAGCCCTGAATAAATAAAGAAAATAGTTTCAGCAACTAGGTTTGCTGAAGCCAGTGCCATCTTCCTGGACTATGAAGGCATCAAAACTATGAATTAACACATGTGGAATTATATACATAACAAACAAGTGTGAAACAACTGAAAATATGTCATATTATAGGTTCTTCAAAGTAGCCACCTTTTGCTTTGATTACTGCTTTGCACACTCTTGGCATTCTCTTGATGAGCTTCAAGAGGTAGTCCCCTGAAATGGTCTTCCAACAGTCTTGAAGGAGTTCCCAGAGATGCTTAGCACTTGTTGGCCCTTTTGCCTTCACTCTGCGGTCCAGCTCACCCCAAACCATATCGATTGGGTTCAGGTCCGGTGACTGTGGAGGCCAGGTCATCTGGCGCAGCACCCCATCACTCTCCTTCATGGTCAAATAGCCCTTACTTTCAAAGTTTTCCCAATTTTTCGGCTGACTGACTGACCTTCGTTTCTTAAAGTAATGATGGCCACTCGTTTTTCTTTACTTAGCTGCTTTTTTCTTGCCATAATACAAATTCTAACAGTCTATTCAGTAGGACAATCAGCTGTGTATCCACCTGACTTCTCCTCAACGCAACTGATGGTCCCAACCCCATTTATAAGGCAAGAAATCCCACTTATTAAACCTGACAGGGCACACCTGTGAAGTGAAAACCATTTCAGGGGACTACCTCTTGAAGCTCATCGAGAGAATGCCAAGAGTGTGCAAAGCAGTAATCAAAGCAAAAGGTGGCTACTTTGAAGAACCTAGAATATGACATATTTTCAGTTGTTTCACACTTGTTTATGTATATAATTCCACATGTGTTAATTCATAGTTTCATGCCTTCAGTGTGAATCTACAATTTTCATAGTCATGAAAATAAAGAAAACTCTTTGAATGAGAAGGTGTGTCCAAACTTTTGGTCTGTACTGTATACCACTTCCAGGACTTCACCGTACATATCACTATTCACATTGCCACAATATATATATATATATATATATATATATATACAATTGCAAGAAAAAGTATGTGAACCCTTTGGAATTATATGGATTTCTGCACAAATTGGTCATAAAATGTGAGCTGATCTTCATCTAAGTCACAACAATAGACAATCACAGTGTTACCAGGTTTTTATTGAACACACCATGTAAATATTCACAGTGCAGGTGGAAAAAGTATGTGAACCCTTGGATTTAAAGGATAACTGTCGTATAATATTTTTTTTTTTGGAGTATTGGATTGTGGTGATTAATATCACCTTGGTGGCCCTATTTCAACTTTTCACTGTGTATTCAATTACCCCTTAATTCCACATTTTTGTTCCCTGTACTGCCTATTTTTACCTGTGCTTAAAATAGGGTTGCTAGGCATGGTCCGTCTATCTGTTGATAGATGGAGAATGCAGCGTGCAGGCTGCGTGCAAGGTCACATTACTGACAGCCAGGGACTGTAGGAAAATGATTAAAGCCAGGTCCTCCCCAGCAGCTGATAACAGTGCCTGGGCTGTGTGCACTTCTCCCTGTCCCTGCGCTTGTCAGATGCTCCCTCACTCAGCAGAGCTGGAGAATGCAGAGTTGAAGCAGCTCAGTGTATAAATGAAAGCAACATGTGGTAAGAGGACCCCTTTGTGCTGCAGGAGATTAACCCTTTAGGGGGAGAGCTCTGTTTACTGACACTTTTGAGGGGGTTATTGTTACTGGCTAGTGCGTGACAGTTATCCTTTAATAACTGGTTGAACCTCCTTTGGCAGCAATAACTTTAACCAAACATTTCCTGCAGTTGCAGATCAGACGTGCACAACGGTCAGGAGTAATTCTTGACTATTCCTCTTTACAGAACTGTTTCAGTTCAGCAATATTCTTAGGATGTCTGGTGTGAATCGCTTTCTTAAGGTCATGCCACAGCATCTCAATCTGGTTGAGGTCAGGACTCTGACTGGGCCACTCCAGAAGGCGTGAAGGCGTATTTTCTTCTGTTTAAGCCATTCTGTTGTTGATTTACTTCTATGCTTTGGATTGTTGTCCTATTGAAACATCCATCTTCTGTTGAGCTTCAGCTGATGGACAGATGGCCTTAAATTCTCCTGTAAAATGTCTTTATAAACTTGGGAATTAACTTTTTCCTTCAATGAAGGCAATCCGTCCAGGCCCTGATGCAGAAAAGCAGCCCCAAACCATGATGCCCCACCACCATACTTCACAGTTGGGATGAGGTTTTGATGTTGCTGTGCTGTGCCTCTTTTTCTCCACACATAGTGTTGTGTGTTTCTTCCAAACAACTCAACTTTGGTTTCATCTGTCCACAGAATATTTTGCCAGTACTGCTGTGGAACATCCAGGTGCTCTTGTGCAAACTGTAAACGTGCAGCAATGTTTTTTTTGGACAGCAGTGGCTTCCTCTGTGGTATCCTCCCATGAAATCCATTCTTGTTTAGTGTTTTACATATCGTAGATTCGCTAACAGGGATGTTAGCATATGCCAGAGACTTTTGTAAGTCTTTAGCTGACACTCTAGGATTCTTCTTCACCTCATTGAGCAGTCTGTGCTGTGCTCTTGCAGTCATCTTTACAGGATGGCCACTCCTAGGGAGAGTAGCAGCAGTGCTGAACTTTCTCCATTTATAGACAATTTGTCTTACAGTGGACTGATGAACAGCAAGGCTTTTGGAGATACTTTTATAACCCTTTCCAGCTTTATGCAAGTCAACAATTCTTAATCGTAGGTCTTCTGAGAGCTATTTTGTGCGAGGCATCATTCACATCAGACAATGCTTCTTGTGAAAAACAAACCCAGAACTGGTGTGTGCTTTTTATAGGGCAGGGCAGCTGTAACCAACACCTCCAATCTCATCTCATTGATTGGACTCCAGTTGGCTGACACCTCACTCCAATTAGCTGTTGGAGATGTCATTAGTCTAGGGGTTCACATACTTTTTCCACCTGCACTGTGAATGTTTACATGGTGTGTTCAATAAAAACATGGTAACATTAAATTCTTTGTGTGTTTATTAGTTTAAGCAGACTGTGATTGTCTATTGTTGTGACTATGATGAAGATCAGATAACATTTTATGATCAATTTGTGCAGAAATCCATATAATTCCAAAGGGTTCACATAATTTGTCTTGCAACTGTATATATATATATATATATATTTTTATTTTTTTTACTTAGAATAAATAAAATATAAATAAATATTCTAATTAAAGAATAAGAGGACATTTCAACACAGTGTGGAAATTGATTAGTTATAATATTTTAACTTAGAAAGCATGAAATTAGTATTTAATCAAAAGTGCTGTGTGATGGTTTTGGCTGATTAATATAAGTGTTGCACCATGTTTTGGGCTGTTTAACTATTTAGATGATGCAGTCAATAGCGACTGCAGCATCTAGGTGGTTTAGAGGGACAGAGCTCACCCTGTCTCCTATAGGCACCCCGCAAATAGAGATGTCGCAAACATAAAATTTTCCGTTCGCGAACGGGCGAACTGCCATAGACTCCAATAGGCAGGCAAATTTTAAAACTCACAGGGACTCTTTCTGGCCACAATAGTGATGGAAAAGTTGTTTCAAGGGGACTAACACCTGGACTGTGGCATGCCGGAGGGGGATCCATGGCAAAACTCCCATGGAAAATTACGTAGTTGACGCAGAGTCGGGTTTTAATCCATAAAGGGCATAAATCACCTAACATTCCTAAATTGTTTGGAATAACGTGCTTTAAAACATCCAGTGTGTGTATACGATTAGGTATGATGTTGTATCGATCAGGTAGTGTAAGGGTTACGCCCGCTTCACAGTGACAGACCAAACTCTGAAAGACCAAACTCCCCGTTTAACGCACCGCAAACAACCGCAAACAGTCCATTTGCACAACTGCAAACTCCCCATTTGCACAAGGTTGGATACCAAGCTAGCCATGTCCCGTTCCTTGTCCTCACTGACGTCATTGAAGGTCTCTTCCTCCACCCAGCCACGTACAACACCAAGAGTCCTCGATTGGTGACAACAAGCCCCCTGGGACGCCTGCTGTGGTTGGTCTTTCACCTCCTCAAAGCCACCTTCCTCCTCTGACTCCTCTTCTTCAGTCTCCTCTCTCTGCGTTGCCGCAGGCCCAGCAATCGACGACGACAAGGCTGCTTCTGGTGGTGATGGTGACCACAACTCTTCCTCCTTATGCTCATCTACGGCCTGATCCAGCACTCTTCGCAAAGCATGCTCCAGAAAAAACGCATATGGGATGAGGTCGATGATGTTGCCTTGGGTTTGACTGACCAGGTTTTTCACCTCCGCAAAAGGATGCATGAGCCTACAGCCATTGTGCATGAGCGTTCAGTAACGCGGCCAAAAAATACCCAGCTCCGCAGAGGCTGTCCTCTTTTTTTTAAATTAAAAAAATCTGTTCTTATCAGTTTAATCTCTGTTTTGTCCCCTATCAGGGGCCGGTGTGGTGTATGGAATAGATTTTAGGAACCGGGAGATGGAAAAAGATGCTTGGTCGGTCCTCTTACTTCCAATCTGGGGCACGGCGCGTGCGCCGTGCAATGTACTGTGCTACCCGATATGAGTGGTATGTTAAGTAGTACCATTCCTATCAGTTTAATCCCTGTTACGTCCCCTATCAGGGGACGTGTATGGAATAGATTTTAGGAACCGGGAGATGGAAAAAAATGTTTGGTTGGTCCTCTTACTTCCAATTTGGGGCACTGCGCGTGCACCGTGCAATGTACTGTGCTACCAGATATGAGTGGTATGTTAAGTAGTACTATTCCTATCAGTTTAATCCCTGTTACGTCCCCTATCAGGGGACGTGTATGGAATAGATTTTAGGAACCGAGAGATGGAAAAAGATGCTTGGTCGGTCCTCTTACTTCCAATTGGGGGCACTGCACGTGCGCTGTGCAATGTGCTGTGCTACCCGATATGAGTGGTATGTTAAGTAGTACTATTCCTATCAGTTTAATCCCTGTTACGTCCCCTATCAGGGCATGTTTATGGAATAGAGTTTAGACAACCGCAAAGAGTTGTCAATAGTTGACACACTCATGACAGTTAAGTGACCCAGAAAACAATGATTCTGCAGTGTGGGCCCATTGTTGGCCTAGTAGGCTTTAATGATCACCTTAGATGATCACAAAGAAAATTAATGTTTTCTATATGCAAAATTATCCAGCCGATCGCTTTTGGTCTGTTCACAATGAAGCAACAACCTTATCTCATCTGGGGTGTGCCAACATTGCCATTGCCAACACACTCATAGAGGTGATCGCTTTATTGTGATACGCAAGCCCCTTCACCACAACAAGGTAACGATCACGAAGGGGAATTGACACATGTATGTGCCTTTTTTTGTTGTTTTGTTTTTGCAGCCACAGTGCAGCACCAGAGGCCAGAAAAATTAGGCATGTACACATGCCTGAAAAATTAGGTATTGTTGCAGAATTTATGCTTTCCAGACAGAAAGTGCACTAAAACATTGCGGCTTGAACCCTAGTTGGTGGCGGAGAAGTCACGCAAGTCATCCGACATGCAGAGATTAAATACAGCAGCGTGTGGACCATTTTATAGCCCAAGGCATCTCATCAGGCCTTTTTTAGTCAAATGCATCCCCCACTGTCATTCCCTTTGGGATCCATGCCTCATTCATCTTAATAAAGGTGAGGTAATCTAGACTTTTTTGACCTAGGCGACTTCTCTTCTCAGTGACAATACCTCCTGCTGCGCTGAAGGTCCTTTCTGACAGGAAACTTGAAGCGGGGTAGGCCAGAAGTTCTATCGCAAATTGGGATAGCTCAGGCCACAGGTCAAGCCTGCACACCCAGTAGTCAAGGGGTTCATCGCTCCTCAGAGTGTCAATATCTCCAGTTAAGGCGAGGTAGTCTGCTACCTGTCTGTCGAGTCGTTCTCTGAGGGTGGACCCAGAAGGGCTGTGGCGATGCGTAGGACTTAAAAAGCTCTGCATGTCCTCCATCAACAACACGTCTGTAAAGCGTCCTGTCCTTGCCGGCGTGGTTGTGGTAGGAGGAGGATTACTTTCACCTCTTCCCCTGTTAGATTCCCGTTGTGCTGTGACATCACCCTTATACGCTGTGTAAAGCATACTTTTTAACTTGTTTTGGAACTGCTGCATCCTTTCCGACGTCCGGTAATTCGGTAACATTTCAGGCACTTTCTGCTTATACCGGGGGTCTAGTAGCGTGGCCACCCAGTACAGGTCATTCTCCTTCAGCCTTTTTATACTAGGGTCCCTCAACAGGCATGACAGCATGAAAGACCCCATTTGCACAAGGTTGGATGCCGAGCTACTCATGTCCCGTTCCTCGCCCTCACTGATCTCATTGAAGGTCTGTTCTTCCCCCCAGCCACGTACAACACCATGGGTACCAGAGAGGTGACAACGAGCACCCTGGGATGCCTGCTGTGGTTGGTCTTCCTCCTCCTCAAAGCCACATTCCTCCTCTGACTCCTCTTCCTCAGACTCCTCTTCCAGCGTTGCCGCAGGTCCAGCAAGCGATGCTGATAAGGCTGTTTCTGGTGGTGATGGTGACCACAACTCTTCCTCTTCCTCTTCACGCTCATCTACCACCTGATCCAGCACTCTTCGCAGGGCACGCTCCAGGAAGAAAACAAATGGGATGAGGTCGCTGATGGTGCCTTCGGTGCTACTGACAGGGCCGTCTTTAATATTGATTGGACCCTGGGCAAGAATTTACTTGGGCCCCCTGGATCCCGCCTTCCCACACCTTAAAAAAAAGCGAAAATCTTATACTCACCTGTGTCCTTTCACTGGCGCTCACTAGCTGCTGGTACGGCGAGGGATGGTGCAACGCAGACGCGCACACCTTACCGCGTCCTGGCACAGGCGGGCGTGATGACATCATCACGCCTGCCTGCGCTGGGATTTCACTACCAAATAGACCTCAGGCCTGTAGCCTATGACAAGTCTTGTCGCCATCTGCAAATTTTAAGGCGCATTGGCGACTATTTTGGTCGCCATCTGGAGCGCTGTATTGCATCAGTGACATGAACACTCTCCACATATAATGTTATATTACATCAGTGACATCACCGCTGTCCACATATAAGTGATATTTTACATCAGTGACATCACCGCTGTCCACATATATGTGATGGGCGGTGATGTCACTGATGTAATATATTACTTACCGGTATATGTGGACAGCAGTGATGTCACTGATGTAATATATTACTTATGTGTGGAGAGTGGTGATGTCACTGATGTAATAGATCACTTATAAGTAATATATTACATCAGTGACATCACCGCTCTCTACATATAAGAGGCATATTACATCAGTGACGTCATCCCTTGGCGCTGGGGTGCGCGGCCAGGGCCGGCCTTAGGTGTTCAGGCGCCCTGTGTGAGCTAACCTTGTGGTAGTGTTACCTGCAGTCCTATGTAAAACCACAGATAACACTAGTGCTAAATAATGTAGTAGTGTTACCTGCAGTCCTATGTAAAACCACAGATAACACTAGTGTAGATCATGTGGAAGTGTTACCTTCGTCCTTAGTGTGCCTCCCTGTGTCTATCGCACGGACTCCATGCTGGCGCTGCCTCCTCTTCCATCTTCTTCCTCTTGCCCCGCACAGAACGTTCTGAAGCAGCTGCGTCAAGACATAGGAACACTGTGGGCATGGTGATACACACAGGGAGAGACACACACAAAGGGACAGGGACACACACAGGGACGGACACACACACACACAAAGGGACAGACACACACACAAAGGGACAGACACACACACAAAGGGACAGACACACACACACACAAAGGGACAGACACACACACACACACAAAGGGACAGACAGACACACACACACAAAGGGACAGACACACACACACACAAAGGGACAGACACACACACACACACACACACAAAGGGACAGACACACACACACACACAAAGGGACAGACACACACACACAAAGGGACAGACACACACACACACACACACACAGGGACAGACACACACACACACAAAGGGACAGACACACACACACACACAAAGGGACAGACACACACACACACACAAAGGGACAGACACACACACACACAAAGGGACAGACACACACACACACAAAGGGACAGACACACACACACAAAGGGACAGACACACACACACACACACAAAGGGACAGACACACACACACACACACACACAAAGGGACAGACACACACACACACAAAGGGACAGACACACACACACACAAAGGGACACACACACACACACACAAAGGGACAGACACACACACACACACACAGGGACGCCCCCCCCCCGGCTACCAAATACCTGTAAGTTCTGTCAGTTGCTTGGCTGGCTCAGGCTGTGTGTTGGGGCTGCTGGCTCGGGCTCCGCCTCCTTCCTCTCTCTCTGCCTGTGCGGCAGCTCAGCTGCGTCACGCTCCAGCAGCCACTGGTCTGCTCTGTTAAAGAGACAGGAGGCCAGGCAGCAGAGCGGAGCGCAGAGCGGAGCGCAGAGCGGCCGCGGCCCCCACGCCCCCTCCTCACTCAGTCTATTTCTGTAGACCGGACCGTGACTTTGTGCTGTTAGATGGCCGGCGGGCGGCGGCGGCAACAAAATATAGGGGGCCCAAGTAAAATCCAAGTAAAATGCTGCTTGGGCCCCCCAGAAGCAACTGGGCCCGGGGCAGCTGCCCCTTTTGCCCTGCGGTAAAGACGGCCCTGGCTACTGACTAGGTTTGTTACCTCCTCAAAAGGACACATGAGCCTACAGGAATTGCGCATGAGCGTCCAGTAACGTGGCAAAAAAATACCCAGCTCCGCAGAGGCTATCCTAGCACCCCGGTCATACAAATACTCGTTCACGGCTTTTTCTTGTTGGAGCAGGCGGTCGAACATTAGGAGTGTTGAATTCCAACGTGTCGGGCTGTCGCAAATCAAGCACCTCACTGGCATGTTGTTTCGCCGCTGAATATCTGAAAAGTGCGCCACAGCCGTGTAGGAACGCCTGAAATGGGCACACACCTTCCTGGCCTGCTTGAGGACGTCCTGTAAGCCTGGGTACTTATGCAAAAAGCATTGTACGATCAGATTCAACACATGTGCCATGCACGGCACATGTGTCAACTTGCCCAAATTCAATGCCGCCAACAAATTGCTTCCGTTGTCACATACCACTTTGCCGATCTCCAGTTGGTGCGGAGTCAGCCACTGATCCACCTGTGCGTTCAGGGCGGACAGGAGTGCTGGTCCGGTGTGACTCTCTGCTTTCAGGCAAGTCAACCCCAAGACGGCGTGACACTGACGTATCCGGGATGTGGAATAGCCCCTAGGGAGCTGGGGGGGTGAAGTTGATGTGGAGCAAGACGCAACAGCAGAAGAGGACTCAGCCGAGGAGGTTAGCGAAGAGGATGGAGTAGGAGGAGTAGAGGAGGTGGCAGCAGGCCTGCCTGCAAGTCGTGGCGGTGTCACCAACTCCTCTGCAAAGCAACGCATTCCATGCTTGGCAGCCGTCAGCAGGTTTACCCAATGCGCAGTGTAAGAGATATACCTGCCCTGACCGTGCTTTGCAGACCAGGTATCAGTGGTCAGATGGACCCTTGCCCCAACACCGTGTGCCAGACATGCCATGACTTTCTCTTCCACAATAGAGTACAGGTTGGGGATTGCCTTTTGTGAAAAAAAAATTCGGACGGGTACCTTCCACTGCGGTGTCCCAATAGCTACAAATTATTTGAAGGCCTCAGACTCCACCAGCTTGTATGGTAAAAGCTGGCGGGCTAAGAGTTCCGACAAGCCAGCTGTCAGACACCGGGCAAGGGGGTGACTCTGTGACATTGGCTTCTTACACTCAAACATTTCAATGACAGACACCTGACTCTGGGCAGATGAGCAGGAACTGCTGAATGTGAGAGGCGGAGTTACGGATGGTTGAGAGGGGGTAAGGAGGACAGCAGTGGTTGACGTGGTTGAAGATGCTGGACCAGGAGGAGGATGGTGGCTTTGAGTTTGTGTGCTGCTTGTACTCATCATGTGTTGATCCCATAGGCGTTTGTGATGTGAGATCATGTGCCTTCGCAAAGCAGTTGTACCGAGTGGGTGTTGGACTTCCAACGACTCAGTTTCTTTTGGCACAGGTTGCAAATGGCATCGCTGTTATCAGAGGCAGACACACAAAAAATGCCACACTGCTGAGCTTCGCAATGACTGCATTCTGGTAGTGGCAACAGCATGCGTTGATTGGCGTGCTGTCTGGCTGACCCCGGGTGCTGATACATGCTGTCTGACTGTGCCACTAGCTCCTTGCGATGACCTCCCCCTGCTTCTAACTCGTCTCCTCCTCCTCTCTGTCTCCCCATTTGAACTTTCCCCCTGTTCTTCTTCTCTTTGAGCGGGCACCCACTGACATCCACGGACACATCGTCATCATCAACTGCTTCACCTGTATCTGACAACTCAGCAAAGGAAGCAGCAGCGGGTACAACATCATCATCATCACAAAGTACGTCCATGTGTGTAATGCTGCCTGACTGAGACATATCCCTGTTATCTACATCCTCTGGCAATAATAGTTGTGCATCACTCATTTCTTCCAACTGATGTGTAAATAACTCCTCTGACAGATCAAGTGAAGCAGCTGTGGTGCTAGTGTTGGTGGTGGCGGCAGGCGGGCGAGTGCTAACTTGAGAGGTGCCCGAAGCTGAGCTGGAGGAGGATGGTGCGTCAAGGTTCCGAGCGGAAGCTGTAGAAGATTGGGAGTCCTGTGTTAGCCAGTCAACTATGTCCTTAGAACTTTTGAGTTCAGGGTACGTGGCCTCTGAACACTGGGCATTATTCTAGGGCCAAAGGAAATCACAGCACCACGACCACGACGGCCACTGCGGGGTGGCCTGCCTCTGCCTGTCATTTTTTTTTTCAATTATTTGTACTATGCGTGCAAGCTACTGTGAAACAAGATATGAGTGGTGGCACTGGGCACTGGCAGTAGTGGGCACAGTACACGCTGTGGGCCTGACACACACGCTTGCAGGAAACGGCAATTAGATTACAGTAAAAAAAATTGTTAGTTTTTTTTTTAAATACAAGCTACTGTGACACCAGATATGAGTGTTGGCACTGGGCACTGGCAGTAGTGGGCACAGTACACGCTGTGGGCCTGACACACACGCTTGCAGGCAACTGCAATTAGATTACAGTGAAAAAATTGTTGTTGTTTTTTTAATGCAAGCTACTGTGACACCAGATATGAGTGGTGGCACTGGGCACTGGCAGTAGTGGGCACAGTACACGCTGTGAGACTGACACACACGCTTGCAGGCAACTGCAATTAGATTACAGTAAAAAAATTGTTGTTGTTTTTTTAAATGCAAGCTACTGTGACACCAGATATGAGTGGTGCAACTGGGCACTGGCAGTAGTGGGCACAGTACACGCTGTGGGCCTGACACACACACTGGCAGGCAACTGCAATTAGATTACAGTAAAAAAAATATTTTTTTTTTTTAAATGCAAGCTACTGTGACACCAGATATGAGTGCTGGCACTGGGCACCAGCAGTAGTGGGCACAGTACACTCTGTGGGCCTGACACACACGCTTGCAGGCAACTGCAATTAGATTACAGTAAAAAAATTATTGTTGTTGTTTTTTTTAAATGCAAGCTACTGTGACACCAGGTATGAGTGGTGCATTTGGGCACTGGAAGTAGTAGGCACAGTACACGCTGTGGGCCTGACACATACGCTTGCAGGCAACTGCAATTAGATTACAGTGAAAAAATTGTTGTTGTTTTTTTAAATGCAAGCTACTGTGACACCAGATATGAGTTGTGGGCACTGGCAGTAGTGGGCACAGTTCACGCTGTGGGCCTGACACACACGCTTGCAGGCAACTGCAATTAGATTACAGTGAAAAAATTGTTGTTGTTTTTTAAATGCAAGCTACTGTGACACCAGATATGAAGTGACACCAGATATGTGTGGTGGCACTGGGCACTGGCAGTAGTGGGCACAGTACACGCTGTGGGCCTGACACACACGCTGGCAGGCAACTGCAATTATATTACAGTGAAAAAATAGTTGTTGTTTTTTAAATGCAAGCTACTGTGACACCAGATATGAGTGGTGCAACTGTGCACTGGCAGTAGTGGGCACAGTACACGCTGTGGGCCTGACACACACACTGGCAGGCAACTGCAATTATATTATGGTGAAAAAATTGTGTTGTTTTTTTAAATGCAAGCTACTGTGACACCAGATATGAGTGGTGGCACTGAGCACTGGCAGTAGTGGGCACAGTACACGCTGTGGGCCTGACACACACGCTTGCAGGCAACTGCAATTAGATTACAGTGAATTTTTAATTTGTTTTTTTTAAATGCAAGCTACTGTGACACCAGATATGAGTGGTGGCACTGGGCACTGGCAGTAGTGGGCACAGTACACGCTGTGGGCCTGACACACACGCTTGCAGGCAACTGCAATTAGATTACAGTGAAAAAATTTTTGTTTTTTTTTAAATGCAAGCTACTGTGACACCAGATATGAGTGGTGCAACTGGGCACTGGCAGTAGTGGGCACAGTACACGCTGTGGGCCTGACACACACGCTTGCAGGCAACTGCAATTAGATTACAGTAAAAAATTATATATTTTTTTTAAATACAAGCTACTGTGACACCAGATATAAGTGGTGCAACTTGGCACTGGCAGTAGTGGGCACAGTACACGCTGTAGGCCTGACACACACGCTGGCAGGCAACTGCAATTAGATTACAGTGAAAAAATTGTTGTTGTTTTTTTAAATGCAAGCTACTGTGACACCAGAAATGAGTGGTGGCACTGGGCGCCAGCAGTAGTGGGCACAGTACATGCTGTGGGCCTGACTCAAACGCTTGCAGGCAACTGCAATTAAATGACAGTGAAAAAAATTATATTTATTTTTTAAATGCAAGCTACTGTGACACCAGATATGAGTGGTGGCACTGGGCACTGGCAGTAGTGGGCACAGTACTTGCTGTGAGACTGACACACACGCTTGCAGGCAACTGCAATTAGATTACAGTAAAAAAATTGTTGTTGTTTTTTTAAATGCAAGCTACTGTGACACCAGATATGAGTGGTGAAACTGGGCACTGGCAGTAGTGGGCACAGTACACGCTGTGGGCCTGACACACACACTGGCAGGCAACTGCAATTAGATTACATTAAAAAAATATATATATTTTTTTTAAATGCAAGCTACTGTGACACCAGATATGAGTGCTGGCACTGGGCACCAGCAGTAGTGGGCACAGTACACTCTGTGGGCCTGACACACACGCTTGTAGGCAACTGCAATTAGATTACAGTAAAAAAATAATTGTTGTTGTTTTTTTTAAATGCAAGCTACTGTGACACCAGGTATGAGTGGTGCATTTGGGCACTGGAAGTAGTAGGCACAGTACACGCTGTGGGCCTGACACATACGCTTGCAGGCAACTGCAATTAGATTACAGTGAAAAAATTGTTGTTGTTTTTTTTAAATGCAAGCTACTGTGACACCAGATATGAGTGGTGCATTTGGGCACTAGCAGTAGTGGGCACAGTTCACGCTGTGGGCCTGACACACACGCTTGCAGGCAACTGCAATTAGATTACAGTGAAAAAATTATATATTTTTTTAAAATACAAGCTACTGTGACACCAGATATAAGTGGTGCAACTTGGCACTGGCAGTAGTGGGCACAGTACACGCTGTAGGCCTGACACACACGCTGGCAGGCAACTGCAATTAGATTACAGTGAAAAAATTGTTGTTGTTTTTTTAAATGCAAGCTACTGTGACACCAGAAATGAGTGGTGGCACTGGGCGCCAGCAGTAGTGGGCACAGTACATGCTGTGGGCCTGACTCAAACGCTTGCAGGCAACTGCAATTAAATGACAGTGAAAAAAATTATATTTATTTTTTAAATGCAAGCTACTGTGACACCAGATATGAGTGGTGGCACTGGGCACTGGCAGTAGTGGGCACAGTACTTGCTGTGGGCCTGACACAAATGCTTGCAGGCAATTGCAATTAAATTACAGTGAAAAATTTTTTATTTATTTTTTAAATGCAAGCTACTGTGACACCAGATATGAGTGGTGGCACTGGGCACTGGCAGTAGTGGGCACAGTACACGCTGTGGGCCTTACACACACGCTTGTAGGCAACTGCAATTAGATTACAGTGAAAAAATTGTTGTTTTTTAAAAAATTGCAAGCTACTGTGACACCAGATATGAGTGGTGCAACTGGGCACTGGCAGTAGTGGGCACAGTACACGCTGTGGGCCTGACACACACGTTGGGCAGGCAACTGCAATAAGATAAAAGTAAAAAAATTGTTGTTGTTTTTTAAATGCAAGCTACTATGACACCAGATATGAGTGTTGGCACTGGGCACTGGCAGTAGTGGGCACAGTACACGCTGTGGGCCTGACACACACGCTGGCAGGCAACTGCCATTAGATTACAGTGAAAAAATAGTTGTTGTTTTTTAAATGCAAGCTACTGTGACACCAGATATGAGTGGTGCAACTGGGCACTGGCAGTAGTGGGCACAGTACATGCTGTGGGCCTGACACACACGCTTGCAGGCAACTGCAATTAGATTACAGTGAAAAAATTGTTTTGTTTTTTTAAATGCAAGCTACTGTGACACCAGATATGAGTGGTGGCACTGGGCACTGGCAGTAGTGGGCACAGAACACGCTGTGGGTCTGACACACACGCTTGCAGGCAACTGCAATTAGATTATAGTAAAAAAATTGTTGTTGTTTTTTAAATGCAAGCTACTGTGATACCAGATATGAGTGGTGGCACTGGGCACCAGCAGTAGTGGGCACAGTACATGCTGTGGGCCTGACACACACGCTTGCAGGCAACTGCAATTAAATGACAGTGAAAAAAATTATATTTATTTTTTAAACGCAAGCTACTGTGACACCAGATATGAGTGGTGGCACTGGGCACTGGCAGTAGTGGGCACAGTACACGCTGTGGGCCTGACACACACGCTGGCAGGCAACTGCAATTAGATTACAGTGAAAAAATTGTTGTTGTTTTTTTAAATGCAAGCTACTGTGACACCAGATATGAGTGGTGTAACTGGGCACTGGCAGTAGTGGGCACAGTACACGCTGTGGGCCTGACACACACGCTGGCAGGCAACGGCAATTAGATTACAGTGAAAAAATTGTTGTTGTTTTTTTAAATGCAAGCTACTGTGACACCAGATATGAGTGGTGTAACTGGGCACTGGCAGTAGTGGGCACATTTAACGCTGTGGGCCTGACACACACGCTTGCAGGCAACTGCAATTAGATAAAAGTAAAAAAATTGTTGTTGTTTTTTAAATGCAAGCTACTATGAAAACATATATGAGTGGTGGCACTGGGCACTGGCAGTAGTGGGCACAGTACACACTGTGGGCCTGACACACACGCTGGCAGGCAACTGCAATTAGATAAAAGTAAAAAAAATAGTTGTTGTTTGTTAAATGCAAGCTACTGTGACAACAGA
This sequence comes from Bufo bufo, assembly GCF_905171765.1. Lineage (NCBI taxonomy): Eukaryota > Metazoa > Chordata > Amphibia > Anura > Bufonidae > Bufo > Bufo bufo. Next base: position 185,768,093 of record NC_053390.1, read on the forward strand.
TATGACTGGTGCAACTGGGCACTGGCAGTAGTGGGCACAGTACACGCTGTGGGCCTGACACACATGCTTGCAGGCAACTGCAATTAGATTACAGTGAAAAAAAATATATTTTTTTTAAAGCAAGCTACTGTGACACCAGATACAGATGTAGCAGGGTTAGCACTTCAGCTCTTAACTCAAATTTCCTAACTCATTGCGTTATTTTGAGACAAAAGCCATTGAAAAGCAATTGAAGGTGTTTGCTTAGATTAGATAACACAACTCAGAAATCTCAGAAAACAGGAGTGTTAACTCTACTCCATCTGTATGAGTGGTGCAACTGGGCACTGGCAGTAGTGGGCACAGTACACGCTGTGGGCCTGACACTCATGCTGACAGGTAACTGCAATTAGATTACAGTGAAAAAATTGTTGTTGTTTTTTAAATGCAAGCTACTGTGACACCAGATATGAGTGGTGGCACTGGGCACTGGCAGTAGTGGGCACGGTACATGCTGTGGGCCTGACACACACGCTGGCAGGTTAACTGCCATTAGATTACAGTGAAAAAAAAAAAGTTTTTTTTAAATTGCAAGCTACTGTGACACCAGATATGAGTGGTGGCACTGGGCATTGGCAGTATTGGGCACAGTACACGCTGTGGGCCTGACACACACGCTTGCAGGCAACTGCAATTAGATTACAGTGAAAAAATTGTTGTTTTTTTTTAAATGCAAGCTACTGGGACACCAGTTATGAGTGGTGCAACTGGGCACTGGCAGTAGTGGGCACAGTACACGCTGTGGGCCTGACACACACGCTTGCAGGCAACTGCAATTAGAATACAGTGAAAAAATTGTTGTTTTTTAAATGCAAGCTACTGTGACACCAGATATGTGTGGTGGCACTGGGTATTGGCAGTAGTGGGCACAGTACACGCTGTGGGCCTGACACACTCGCTGGCAGGCAACTGAAATTAGATTACAGTGAAAAAATGTTGTGTTTTTTTTAAATGCAAGCTACTGTGACACCAGATATGAGTGGTGCAACTGGGCACTGGCAGTAGTGGGCACAGTACACGCTGTGGGCCTGACACACACGCTTGTAGGCAACTGCAATTAGATTACAGAGAAAGAAAAAAAAAAAAAAGCAGACTGATGTATTAGCCCTAAAAAGGGCTTTTTGGGGTGCTGTCAGGACACTGTCCTTACAGCAGATCAGATGAGTCTTTGAGGACTGGAGTGGACACAGAACACTGGCCTAGCTAACGATTTCCCTATTAAATCAGCAGCAGCTGCACTCTCCCTGCTCTCACTAACACTACAGCTTCCGAATGAATCTAAGATGGATGCTGTCCTTGCTTTTTGATAGGAGGTGGGAGAGTCTGGGAGGGAGGGTATTGCTGCTGATTGGCTGGAATGTGTTTGCTGACTGTGAGGTACAGGGTCAAGCGATGTTCGCTGGGAACTGTTCACCGGGGAATAGTTCGGGACATCTCTACCCGCAAATAGGATCATGGGGTGACAATGTATTCACATGGCAGCATTGGGCCTAATGAAAGCCTCAGCCCTGCTTGCAGTATATCTTTATCCTGCTGGTATAGCACTGACAGTATAATACACTGCATGGCATAAGCAGATAAGAAGTACAGTGTATTATGGAAGTGATCGAAAGATGAAAGATTTAAAAAGTATTAAAACTTGTGTGTGTGTGTATATATATATATATATATATATATTAAGGCTGTTCAGCCTGTAATTGTGGGAGGGGCGGAGGCTTATAAATTCTCTGAGCCTCCCCCTCCCATTGCGGGTGCAAGCGGTGCCGTTTCGTTCGTCCTACGTCGTCACTTCCGGTTCCCGTCTGGGTAAGTCTTCCACCATGCCATCTCCCTACCTGGCCGCAGGTCCACGCGCTCCCCGGCATCGCAGCCGCCGTTGCCGCTGCGCTCTCTTCACCCTCCAGGGCTTCCGCCCACCACCCGTCGCCAGGACAATGTACTTGCTGGCACCACTTCGCCCGGCTGCCTCTGTCATCCCGCGGGATCTCCATTCCGCGCCCCGCCCTCCCACATCCCTCCCGGTGCGGCTGCCAGCACTTCTGGGAGCATTTCAGGGCACATCCACCTCCGGATCCCTTCCTCCTCCTGCCCCAGGCCCCACGCTCACGGCATTTCATCCGGGCCGGAGGCTCCATCTGCTGGCAGAGGGGGAGAGAGCAGAGGAGAATAAAAAAAAAAAAAAAAAAAAATTATTTTATATATAATTCACATGTTGTTAAATTCTCTCCAATACTCCAGTCATTTCGTCGCCAGTCCGTCACATTCGCCATCGGGTTTGTCAGCCTTGCTAACCTCCATCTGCTTGAAGCCTGAAAATCACCTTCCAGGTCCGTATTTTTGTCCAGTCGGCATCTTCATCTTACGTCATGGACAGAGTTCGGAGGAGGGGAGGGCAGAGAAGGGGAAGGGAAGGAAAAAAAAAATAAAAATAATAATAATAATATACAGGGGGGGGGGGAGAAGTTATTTATTTTATTTATTTTCCCTTTCCATTATTAATTTAACTTTATTTACTTCGGTTGTCATTTCATAACTATTCATGTAACCAGGTAATTTCAGCGCCTCCGGTATCCAGCGGCGTTACCCGGGCTATCGTTTTCTTCATCGATTCCTCCATCAGCACGGTAAGTCGCTTATCTCCGATTCGCAGCATCATCTTCACGTGTTCCTTCCAGACCCCGTCGCCCTCTATTTCCACGTCTGTCTTCATCTTCTCGTTCTCTTTTCACGCTTCACGTAGACTTACCTTCCTCTGTCTCCTTCGTCCTCCTCATTCCTTCAGCTCTCTTTCACGCCTGTTTCGTCCCTCAGGCCTTCCGTTGTCCTTGTTGCACGCCTGGTTATGTTTTACTCAGGCCTCCCTTTTCGTACATGTTTCACGCCGTTTGTTTCCCAGGTCTCCTTCTTGTACATGTTTCACGCCTGTTTTCGTCACTCAGGCCTCCTTTTCATACATGTTCCACGTACATGTTTCACGCCCGGTTTCATTTACTCAGGCCTCCCGTTCATTCATGTCTCACGTCCGTTCACGCCACCAGGTCTCCTTTGTACATGTTTATGTCTGTCCACGTTACTCTGGCCTCCTGTTCGTACATGTCTCACGCCTGTTTTCGCCAATCAGGCTTCCCCTTCGCATATGTTTCACGCCTGTCTACGTTACTCAAGTCTCTTTTCCTACATGTTCCACGCCTGTTTACGTTACTCAGGCCTCTATTCCGTATATGTTTCACGCCTGTTTACGTTACTCAGGCCTCCATCTCGTATATGTTTCACGCCTGTTTACGTTACTCAGGCCTCCATTTCGTATACGTTTCACGCCTGTTTACGTTACTCAGGCCTCCATTTCGTATATGTTTCACGCCTGTTTACGTTACTCAGGCCTCCATTTCGTATATGTTTCACGCCTGTTTACGTTACTCAGGCCTCCTTTCGTTCATGATTTCCACCTGTATACGTTACTCAGGTCTCCATTGTCACATGTTTTACGCCTGTTCACGTTACTAAGGCCTCCTTTCCATCCATGTTTTTATTCCCGCACTCAACCAGGCCCTGCGTTTTTTACGTACCTCGCCGGTCACCTCTGTCTAAATCGTCTTCCGTTTCACGGTCCAGGTCTCGCCCGGTCTCTTCCCGCAGGCTTGCGTACCCTCTTTCTGTAAGGTTACAGGTTCGTCCCGTTCACTCTGTCAGGGGAAGCCCCTCCATCGGGGCACGGCCCACCCACCCCTTTTTTCTCTACTTCTACTTTCGACCAGCCATTTACTTGTCTTGATTTCTTCAAGCTCGATCACGGTCCATTCCTACGGAACAGGAATTTCCCAAGACGGGTCTCAAATCCAGGAGCTCCAAACCACCAGGTACGTCAGTCTCTTAAAACCCCGGGCACACGCGGTGACATAGCTCCCCACACCTCCCTTCTTCCGGGCGGTTTTCTTTCCACAAGCATCGGCTCCACAGCACTCGTACGGTTCCCGGGTAAAATCCTTCAGTCAGTAACTGTAATCCTTCCAAATTCCAGCATGTCTCATCTGGACAACATGGGGGAGACTTCTTCAATTCCAGAGACCCTCGCCTCAGAGCACGCCAGCGTCGCTTCTCTCAGGAGTTGGACCATTCCTAAACTGATCGCCGAGCTCAATAGAAGAGGGATCCCTCATCCGGCCTCCGCCAGAAAGGCGGAATTATTCAGACTTTTGATGTCCAGGTCCCCACCCAGGGAGAATGTGTCAATGTCCACCATTCAGCTGTCATTGACCCAGTTACATGCCACCATCAACAGCCTGTCCTTTTCGGTTCTGGACGTTCAAAATAGACTTTCAGCAGTGGAATCCAGGTCCTTGGCAGTTGACCCTCCCGAGCATCAAAAAAGACATTCTGGAGGGCAAAGATGTTAATTTAGCCGCCATCTTGATAGCCACCCATGATATCATAGAGAACAAGACAATAGCTTGTGAAAACATTTCCATTGTCCTAAAATCCAGGGATGCTCGGCTGAACAAAAAACTTACCGTTCCCGAGTTTGTCCTGGCTTTTAGCCTCTTCAGGGACATAGTCTGCACCGCCCACCCCGAAAGAAGAGAGGAGTTGGACCTGTATATGTACAGAGTCACCGACCTGGGGTATAAATATGGCGGATTCGCATTCTACGATTACCACCGCTCCTTCTCGGCCAAAGCCGCTGCAGCGCTGGCTCAGTTCCAGCGGGTCACCAATTGGGCGTGTCTGGACATGGAGCTTTTCTGCCGGCACTTCGCCGGTTTAAAAGCCCCAGCTTGCAGCTCCTGCCAGTCCATCCTCCAGACCTCCGATTGGTGTCCCTCCGTTGGCCAACCGATGGCTCCCAGCAGGCGGCCCCTCCGGCACCCAACCGAGGCACAGCAACACTGACAAGTTGGGCCGCCCCATCACTTTCCTAGGCAATAGTCAAATCTGCAATAACTTCAACCTAGCCTCCTGCAACTATAACCAGTGCAGGGCTCTACATGTCTGCTCCTCCTGCTTCCGGGCTCACCCCATCTCAGTATGCCCACAGAGAACGGCCAAGCACAAATGACTAAGCGGGGTCAATGTGGAGCTTCTGGGCAGGCTGCTCCAGGATCACCACAGCCCCGACCAGGTCGAATTCTTACTTTCAGGCTTCAGTAAGGGCTTCCACACGGTCTCATCGCCCTTCCTCAGTCCACCTGGGAGGGTCCCAATTTACTGTCCGCAGTCCAGGATGCCGACGCGGTGGATTCCCTCATCCAGTCGGAAGTTGAGAAGGGTTTCCTTATCGGCCCCTTCCCTCACGTTCCCTTCAACTCCTGGAGGATTAACCCCATCTGCATTGTTACCAAGAAATTCACCAATAAAAAACGACTGATTTATGACCTGTCAGCGCCTCATGGTTCACATATCCCCAGTCTAAACTCCCTGATCCCATCGGAAGAATTCTCTATGAAATATTCTTCACTCCAGGAGGCCATCTCCCTCATTCTGTTAGCGGGCAAAGGAGCCTGGTTGTCTAAAGCCGACATTGCTGACGCGTTTAAATTGATGCCCATTGACCCCCAGCTTTGGAAATTTCATGGCATCAAGTGGCAGGACAGTTATTATTTTGCTACCCGTTTAACATTTGGTTCAAAAAGCAGTCCCTGGCTTTTCGATCGGTTCGCCCAAGCCCTCCACTGGATCTTGGTCAATCGCTGCAAGTGTCCTATGGCACTTCATTACCTCAACGATTTTCTCCTGATCGAACCTCCCAGTGTTAAACCGTGCAAACTTCCTGGGCATTCTCAAAGATCTCCAGGTTCCAGTAGCCCCATCCAAAATCGAGGGACCTGCCACGGTAGTCACCTTTCTCGGTATCGTGCTCGATACAGAGAAAATGGAAGCTAGACTGCCAGCAGACAAGCTTCTCAAAATCAGATCAATCATGGAGCAGTTCTCAGGCTCTCACGTCCTCACCAAACGAGAGCTGCAGTCACTCCTCGGCATGTTAAATTTCGCCACCAGGATCATGCCCAAAGGGAAAGCCTTCATGTCCGGGCTTCTAGATTTGTTACCATCAGCGCCCGAACAGGACTCCACGGTGTTCCTGGATGCCCAGGCAATGGCTGATTTGGCCATGTGGAATTCCTTCATTGCCTACTGGAACGGGGTTTCTCTGTTCATTCCCCAATGGAGTCCCGATTTCCCCTGGTCTACTCAGATGCCGCAGCATCCAGAGGTTTCGCGGCCATCTACAACACGCAGTGGTTCGCTGCACCATGGCCCCCCGCAATTTCCTCCTTACCTGAGTCCCTTAGGTCTTCTCCCCTGCTGGAAATCTACCCTATAGTGGCGGCGGCTCAGGTATGGGGCAACCAATGGACAGATTCCCCAGTTGCTTTCATCACGGATAATCAATCCGTGGTGGATATCCTCAGTAAAGGGCGCTCCAAATGTCCTCACATCATGTCCTTCGTTCGCAGGCTAGTATGGCTATCTTTACGTCACAACTTCCATATTTCAGCCAGGCACATCCCGGGCATTCGAAATACAGCCGCCGACGCACTATCCCGTTTTAACCTTGATCTTTTCTTCCAGATTATGCCAGAGGCGGAATCAATGAGTCTTTCGCCTCCGGATTACCACACCCTACGCATGGATTAGGACATTTCATCTCCACAGCCAAGTCCCTCATGCACAGTTCTCTTTCCGCCAACACGGTCAGGAACTACAGGACCGGTTGGAACATCTACAAACAGTTTTCCCGCCTCCATCCTAGAACCAACACAGATAAGTCCACATATTTAATAGCCTTTCTTGCATATTGTCACTCACACCTCAAGCTATCCTACAACTCCATAAAGCTGTACTTGTCAGGGGTTCAGCACCACTCCATGCTGAGGGACCCAGGTAGCAAGTCAGCCTTCATTTCCCCAGTGGTCAAAGCCACCCTCAGGGGCATCCTCAAGAACAGCCAGAGCAGCACGCCCGGCAGGCAACCAGTGTCAGGGGAGCTGTTCAGAAAGCTCTCAGACTCTTTAGACGGTAGTCCTTTTGGCCTTCTCCCTTCCATGGTCATTAAAGCCGCCATGTATCTGAGCTTTTATGGTTTCCTACGCCCAGGAGAATTCTCCGTAGTATCATCCAAAACCAAAGGTTTAACCAAAAGCCAGTTAATCTGTTACCCAGATCACCACGTACTAAACTTGCCATCCACTAAAACTTCGCAATCCGGGCCGCCTGTCCAAATAAAATACTTCCGAACCTTCAACAAGTGGTGCCCGGTCCAGGTTCTTAACAAGCTATTGGCCCTGCTGGCTCATTCCTCCAAGAACGAACCACTTCTACCATTCAAAGGAACTTTTCTCACCACGGCCCGGTTCATCCACCATATCCGCATCCTGGCCAAGGGGCTGGGCCACGATCCCAGAACCATATCTGGCCACTCCTTCCGCATAGGTGCCGCCTTGGCAGCTTCAAAACACAATGTCCCATGCCACATCATCCGCAAAATGGGCCGCTGGCAGTCCTCCTGCTTCACCCGATACATTCCCAATCCGCACAAAGAAATCTCTGACGCCTTCTGTGTTGTAACCTCAATGAATATCATTAAACGCTAATTCCAACCTAAACGTCTCTTTTGCCCCCTTATAGGCCTACCCTCGGACATGGCTTCGGGCACACCTCAGGCCACCATACCAGGTCACCCATGGCCACGTAGTCATATCTCGTTCTCTTCAGTATCCGTAGCCACGACCACAAATATTAAGGCTGTTCAGCCTGTAATTGTGGGAGGGGCGGAGGCTTATAAATTCTCTGAGCCTCCCCCTCCCATTGCGGGTGCAAGCGGTGCCCCACCCTTCTTCCCTCCCTTCTCCTTTTAGTTTCACCCGGGTAGGCCCCCTTATAGGCCTACCCTCGGACATGGCTTCGGGCACACCTCAGGCCACCATACCAGGTCACCCATGGCCACGTAGTCATATCTCGTTCTCTTCAGTATCCGTAGCCACGACCACAAATATATATGATTTGGAAAAATGGACAGCACTGTCAAAAATATAAAAGCGGAAAAAATGTATTTACCCATGTGGTACAATACAGCGACGTTTTGGCTCATCCATAGAGCCTTTCTCTCTTTTTTGCTTGAGAAAGGCTCTATGGATGAACCGAAACGTCGCTGTATTGTACCACATGGGTAAATCTATTTTTCACGTTTTTATATTTTTGGAATTGCTGTCCATTTTTTCATATTATGTTTTGGGTTATTTAGCCTGTACCCTGGTACATAGCACCCATTTGTGATTTGGATAGTCGGTGCTGCCATTTTTTTCCATTATATATATATATATATATATATACACTCACCTAAAGAATTATTAGGAACACCATACTAATACGGTGTTGGACCCCCTTTTGCCTTCAGAACTGCCTTAATTCTACGTGGCATTGATTCAACAAGGTGCTGATAGCATTCTTTAGAAATGTTGGCCCATATTGATAGGATAGCATCTTGCAGTTGATGGAGATTTGAGGGATGCACATCCAGGGCACGAAGCTCCCGTTCCACCACATCCCAAAGATGCTCTATTGGGTTGAGATCTGGTGACTGTAGGGGCCAACTTAGTACAGTGAACTTATTGTCATGTTCAAGAAACAAATTTGAAATGATTCGAGCTTTGTGACATGGTGCATTATCCTGCTGGAAGTAGCCATCAGAGGATGGATACATGTTCTTATTCTGTTTACGCCAAATTCGGACTCTACCATTTGAATTTCTCAACAGAAATCGAGACTCATCAGACCAGGCAACATTTTTCCAGTCTTCAACAGTCCAATTTTGGTGAGCTCGTGCAAATTGTAGCCTCTTTTTCCTATTTGTAGTGGAGATGAGTGGTACCCGGTGGGGTCTTCTGCTGTTGTAGCCCATCCGCCTCAAGGTTGTGCGTGTTGTGGCTTCACAAGATTGTGCTTGCCTGTAAGATCCAGGGGGCTAGATTTCACAGGCTCTCTCGGAAGGCAGCCACAATGCCTAAGGAAGGCATCGGGCTGCCTTCAGTCACTATGCCTAAGGAAGGCATCGGGCGGCCTTTCCTGCCATCCGGTCCCCTTCACAGCAGCGCGGGGACCCGACGGCTGCTTCCTCCCTGCACGGACATTGCATGTACCGCGGTCAGCGCTGCAGAGGTTAATGCCCGGCATCGGGCGCTAAGGGCGTTAAAGGGTTAACAATATGTTCTAAACCCTAAAAACTGAATTGCTGATGCATATTTCTGCATGTGATTATTTGACAGTTTCCTAGCATAAGGGGTAGGAATGTTTGTAACATACTTGGGTGATTTGCCAAGTCTGTCAGTGGGTTACATGTTCCATTTTTCAACTATGTCTCATTAAAAGCATATTCTAATTCAGTCATGACTTGGTCTCTGTGCATCACAAGTCATTGCCTGCTCATTACTTTTTGCCTAAAAGATGAAATTTATGCAAAACCAATAGAAGAATTTAAGGCAAAGAGCCAGGAGAAATTAAATTAGTTCATTTTAATGTATGAAACCTAATCTCCACATATGTGCACATTCAAAAAGTTTAACATTTCTATTTATATTATTTCATTCATTTTGGCTTTCTGAAGCAGATTTACAGTAATTTAAGTTTTATTTTTTTTTTCTTTGAAAAATTCTAATAACTATCAGGCTTAATGAATCATGCAAAGTGTCTAATTTTAGCCAACAGAACTAAATTATTATTTTGTCTGCTTTTAAGTTTAAAGATCATACCCAGAAACACCCCTCTAAAAAATGTAATGTTATGTTAGTTTATTAGGTAACTGTTACATTTAAAGGGCTTCTGTCACCCCACTAAACATTTTTTTTTTTTTTGGTTACTTACAATCCCTATACTGCGATTTATGCATACATACAGTAATTAATCATTTTGGTTCAGCAGATTCTGTTAAAAACGTACTTGCTAGTAGCAGCTGCATCCTCCTATCCTAAAGACGCCCCCTCCGCATGTTGATTGACAGGGCCAGCAGACGGGATCGTCCTCTGGCTGGTCCTGTCTGCTATCAAGATCTCGTGCCTGCGCCGTAACGGTATTCAGTCGGCGCAGGCGCACTGAAAGGTGGACGCTCCTTCGGCCGCTCCATCCTCAATGCGCCTGCACCGATGACATCACATCTACACCCGGCGCAGGCGCATTGAGGAAGGAGCGGCCGAGCGAGCGTCCTCCTCTCAGTGCGTCTGCGCCGACTGAAGACAGGAACGGCGCAGGTGCCAGATTTTGAATGCAAACAGGGCCAACAGAGAAAGATCCCGTCCACTGGCCCTGTCAATCAACATGCGGAGGGGGCATCTTTAGAATAGGAGGATGCGGCTGCTACCAGCAAGTAGCCGCCCTACTTGCTGGTAGCAAGGTAATTTGCATATTTTAAAAGTAAGTTTTTAACTGAATCTGCTGAACCAAAATGATTAATTACAGTATGTATGCATAAATCGCAGTATAGGGATTATAAGTTACCAAAAAAAAAAAAAAAATGTTTAGTGGGGTGACAGAAGCCCTTTAAGGCTACTTTCACACTTGCGTTGTTGTTTTCCAGTATTGAGATCTGGCAGAGGATCTCAATACTGGAAAAAAATTGTTCCTTTTGTCCCCATGCATTCTGAATAGAAAGAGGTCTGTTCAGGATGCATCAGGATGTCTTCCTTTCCAGCAGAATTCCATTTTGTGAATGGACACAAAATCGCTACATGCTGCAGTTTTGTGTCCATTCATAAAAATGAAAAAAATCGGATCCGGCACTGAAAACAATGTAAGTTAATGGTGACGGATCCATTTTTTTAGGAACCTAAAAAAACAGGTGCCAATGACTCTCACCCATTGACTTTCAATGTATTTAGTGACGGATCCTTTTCTTTTTCCGTTTTTTTTTTTTCTTCACATTACCGCATCCCAATGGAACGGATGCATTCTGATGTGCAAAATCAAAACAAATCCTTTTAATTGCGGTATTGAGATCCTCTGCCGGATCTCAATACCGTAATTACAAATGCAAGTGTGAAAGTAGACTAAGGCCAGTTATGTTAAAATGTAGTGTTGACTTGCCCAGGCTCTGACACAATAGTTGACCTCTAGAAGAAGGTAACCCTTATGTTAGCTGACTTTATAGCCAGTCATTTGCCACTAGGGCATAAGGCTCATAAATAGAAGTTGACTAGAGATAAGTGAACTTATCGAAATTTGTCTGATTCATTAAATTTTATTTTATATTTTATATGTGTCCCAATTGATTCTACACATAAGGCCTCTTTCACACGAGCGTGATGGATTAGGTCCAGATGCGTTCAGTGTGAATTCAGTGAAACTTGCACCATTTTGCAAGCAAGTTCAGGCAGTTTTGTCTGCAATTGCGTTCAGTTGTTCAGTTTTTTCTGTGCGAGTGCAATGCGTTTTGATGTGTTTTTTACGCGCGTGATAAAAAACTGAAGGTTTACAAACATCTCTTAGCAACCATCATTGAAAATCGCATTGCACCGTCACCTGCTTGCGGATGCAATGCGTTTTTCACTGAAGACCCATTAACTTCTATGGGGCCAGGGCTGTGTGAAAAAGCAGAATATAGAACATGCTGCGTTTTTCACGCAACGTAGAACTGATGCGTGAAAAATACGCTCATGTACACAGACCCATTTAAATGAATGGGTCAGGATTCAGTGCAGGTACTATGCGTTCACCTCACGCATTGCACCCGCTCGGAAAACTCGCTTGTGTAAAAGAGGCCTAACACATATGCTCCAATTGGCCTTAAACTTGGTGTATGATAGTGTTGATCACGAATATTCGAATTTCGAATTTTTATCGCGAATATAGGTACTTCGAAAATTCATGAATATTTCGAATATAGTTATATATATTCGTAATTTTGAATATTCAAATCGATTTTTTTTATTTTTATTTTTTTTCGATTTTAATTTTTTTATCAGTACACATGATCCCTCACTGCTTCTAGCTTGTGGGCCAATAAGAAGGCTGCAATATACTTGACTTTAGGAGTAGTAGTGTTTGCGAATTTTGCTCTATATTAATTTTTTTCGAATATTCGCTATATTGCTATATATTCTTGTTTTAGAATATTACGAATATTCGAAAAAATTAAGTTATAGCAATATAGCGAATATTCGAAAAAAAAAAAAATAATATAGAGCAATTTAGCTAATATAGTGCTATAATCTTCTTTGTCTAATAGTTGTAATTTTTTTCTCATCTGAAGTTCAGATTGGAAAAAAATTACAACTATAAAAAAAAAGATTATAGCACTATATTAGCTAAATTGCTCTATATTCGTTTTTTTCGAATATTCGCTATATTGCTATATATTCTTGTTTTAGAATATTACGAATATTCAAAAAAACGAAGTTATAGCAATATAGAGAATATTCGAAAAAAATCGAATATAGAGCAATTTAGCTAATATAGTGCAAGTTGAAAAATTTCCAATAAAAAATTTTTATACGAAAATTCGAAAATTCGAAAATTCGAATTAAGAAAATTCGCATATTACACAATCATTACCTTTCCGATTAAAAAAAAAATCGCTAATTTTTGAATTTGCGAATATTCGACGAATATTCTACAAAATATTCGCGAAATCTCAGGAATTCGAATATGACCCCTGCCGCTCATCACTAGTGTATGACACTGAGATCTCATAGGACTGAGATTTTTTATATAATTTCATTTTCTGCTTTATATATATATATATATAGAGAGAGAGAGAGAGAGAGAGAGAGAAATTTTTTTTTTCTTTCCTCCCCCTCTGTTTTTAAGCTTTTGAATGCAATGACAGCAATAGGAAATAATGTCAGAATGACACTGACACATATACAGTAGCTATGGGTAAATGCATGGCTGATGATGTTGACATGGTGTTTAAAAGTGCACTGTGCCATTGCATGTTTTTAGAAAGCTTACAAAGATGGTGTTTTAACACATGGTGTTATTGGAATAAAAAACAGTGGCTTCTTTGGACCAAGCGTCCAAAAATTATGCCTTAATGAGGGCAGATCCTCATATGTTTATACATACACATGTTAATGTCATAAGAAACAGTAGCTTGTTGTGCAAAAGCATCCGAAAATTATCAAGGTTAGAATGTCTGCCTGTATTTATACACACACAAGTGTTAATTGTCAAATTGTCAGATCAAAGAGCTTTGAAAAATTCTCACTTTTAATTGGGAGCAACAGTAGTACAGTACGGATGTGTAAAGGGTAGAATAAATGTGGCATGTGGCCATAATAGTAGGGGCAACAGTAGCAGCGTGGCATGGAATAGACAGGGAAGTAGATGTGTGTACTGCTGTTTAGGGTTAGTAGTAGTTGTAATGACAGTTGTGTAGTGGTAATGGCAGTGGCAGTAGGGGTATAGGAATTGGCAGTAAGGGAATTAGAAGCAGGGAGTAATAGCTGCAGAGGCAGCAGCAGCCATATAGTATGGAACATGATGGTAGGCAGTCAGGCAGGCGATGGTAGTTGCATAAAGATGGCAGCAGCAGCTATATGGTGCTAAGCATAACGGTAGGCAGGCAGACAGTGAAAGTGGCATGATGGCAGCAGCAGTCATATGGTACCGAACATGAAGGTAGGCAGGTAGACAGTGGCATGATGGGGCACCATCAGCAAGGTCATATCTATTTATTAGCCTCAACCAGAGGTGTGTGAAAATACTCATGGATCCATGCTGATTCATTTTGACAAGAGTGCTGTTTTGTAAATTGGCGGAGAACAACTTTGTCATTTTGGGTGTCATGATTCCCTTTGCTTAGCTGAAAGCTCTCTTCAAGATGATACCGGAGACTGGAAAAAAGAGAACAAAGAGAGCATGCTGGGAAACTTTGAGCCACTGTTGCATTCTGTCTGCCCAGAAGTCCATGGGTGAAAGCAAACACAATATATGGGTAGATTCCAATTAGGTCTGAACCTATCTGTTCGTCTCTGTTTCCTAATTTGCGTCAGCCTGGCGCAGAACATGAAAAAGATGTTTTCATCATGTGGATTAAAGATAAGAAAAGTTTTAAAAAATCTGATCTAGACACTTCGTCAAATTATTCCAAAAAATGTGATTTGTTCTGAATTAATTCATCACTAGTGATGGGCGAACATCGGCCGGGACGATTCGCGAACGGGCCCCATTCACTTTAATGGCAGGCGGACCTCCAAAACCTTCAGGTCATATTTGCAGCCAGTAGACACTTACTAGAAGTACACAAATAGTCCCACAACATGGACCGTGATATACCAGAGGGGGATCATTGGCAAAAGTTCCTACCAAAAAAATATGTATTTTAATCAGGGCCATTTTTATGTGTCTTAAAGGGAAACTCTCAAAAATGTGCCCTGCTGGAGCCTAGAAAGATTTTATTTCCTATCGGTTTGATGTATACAAATGTGCAGCACTCCACGTTTTTGTATCCTGCAGAGTCCATTAAAAAAATAGTGTAAGGGATCGTCTCATATTCAGGGGTCATTCTCACAGAATTATCTTCATAACCACTGGGTTTCAGGTCCAAACAGTGTGATTTATTTTACACTCTTCATACACAACATGGCATAAAACAAAAGCCTGCCCGTCTGAGCTCTACCTAAACATAATAAACATCGTATCCCTAACTCGGCTATATGATAGCATTCCCACATGGAACCAGGTGCGGCTTACCCCAGTCGTACAGTCCACCAGCCCTCAGGCTGTAACAAATGCACTACCTTTGGAGGGGGCTGTGGTCTAGCAGTCCTCCCGACTCTGACCTTTCAATGCTTGTTCCCGGGCGTCGCTGAGTCCCCCAAAGTCCAGGCTATTGCATAGCCTCGTGGCCCCTCAGCCTTGCCTAGCTGAGACCACACTGACAGAGCCTTACCAGGCCTCTGTCTGCACACTCTCCAGAGTGAGACACACCCAATTCCAGAAACCAGATTAAATGGAATCCCTAGTCATGAGCATGCCCTAAGTCCCGGATTGGAGCATGGGGAACAGGCACCCACCCTACACATTGCCTGTTCCCAGTAAAAGCCCGCCCTGAAATAGCTGAACCAGCTACACTATCTATATGGTGTCCCCCAACTACTTTAGTGTACAACTGGACTAGGGCTTTTACTCCACCAAGGCCGGGCCCCTTGGTGACACGCTACTGGTGCAAACAACACCTCAATGTTCACATTGCCACAATAGATACGTTAACGTATTTTTTTTTCTACCATGGGACTGTATGTTGAACGGACACCACTGTACGGCATCAGTCTGAGGCATACATTAACTGTTAACGCGTACATTTTTGGCATGCATTAAATGGATGGCAAAAATAGGATATGAACCCAGCCCTAGTGTCAGAATAAGCACTAGTACACAGCGGAGCAGTGTGGCGGAGACGGGAGGTCACCATGTACTGATAGAGCGCTAACTGGTCCTGGTGGTCAGGGATGAGGACCGTGTTTCCCAAGGATCATTTTCTACTGGGAAATACAGGGCACAGTATAATGCACAAGAATCTATATAATATAAAGTTATTAGCCCTACCCCCGAATAATAATACAATTAGGTGGTCATTTATTACAAACCGGATTCCAAAAAAGTTGGGACACTATACAAATCGTGAATAAAAACTGAATGCAATGATGTGGAGGTGCCAACTTCTAATATTTTATTCAGAATAGAACATAAATCACGGAACAAAAGTTTAAACTGAGAAAATGTACCATTTTAAGGGAAAAATATGTTGAATCAGAATTTCATGGTGTCAACAAATTCCCAAAAAAGTTGGGACAAGGCCATTTTCACCACTGTGTGGCATCTCCCCTTTTTCTTACAACAGTCAAAAGACGTCTGGGGACCGAGGAGATCAGTTTCTCAAGTTTAGAAATAGGAATGCTCTCCCATTCTTGTCTAATACAGGCCTCTAACTTTTCAATCGTTTTGGGCCTTCTTTCTCTTTATGATGCGCCAAATGTTCTCTATAGGTGAAAGATCTGGACTGCAGACTGGCCATTTCAGTACCCGGATCCTTCTCCTACGCAGCCATGATGTTGTGATTGATGCAGAATGTGGTCTGGCATTATCTTGTTGAAAAATGCAGGGTCTTCCCTGAAAGAGATGACGTCTGGATGGGAGCATATGTTGTTCTAGAACCTGAATATATATTTCTGCATTGATGGTGCCTTTCCAGACATGCAAGCTGCCCATGCCACACGCACTCATGCAACCCCATACCATCAGAGATGCAGGCTTCTGAACTGAGCGTTGATAACAACTTGGGTGGTCCTTGTCCTCTTTGGTCCGGATGACATGGCATCCCAGATTTCCAAAAAGAACTTTGAATCGTGACTCGTCTGACCACAGAACAGTCTTCCATTTTGCCACACTCCATTTTAAATGATCCCTGGCCCAGTGAAAACGCCTGAGCTTGTGGATCTTGCTTAGAAATGGCTTTTTCTTTGCACTGTAGAGTTTCAGCTGGCAACGGCGGATGGCACGGTGGATTGTGTTCACTGACAATGGTTTCTGGAAGTATTCCTGAGCCCATTCTGTGATTTCCTTTACAGTAGCATTCCTGTTTGTGGTGCAGTGTCGTTTAAGGGCCCGGAGATCACGGGCATCCAGTATGGTTTTACGGCCTTGACCCTTACGCACAGAGATTGTTCCAGATTCTCTGAATCTTCGGATGATGTTATGCACAGTTGATGATGATAGATGCAAAGTCTTTGCAATTTTTCTCTGGGTAACACCTTTCTGATATTGTTCCACTATCTTTCTGCGCAATATTGTGGGAATTGGTGATCCTCTACCCATCTTGGCTTCTGAGAAACACTGCCACTCTGAGAAGCTCTTTTTATACCCAATCATGTTGCCAATTGACCTAATTAGTGTTAATTGGTCTTCCAGCTCTTCGTTATGCTCAAATTTACTTTTTCCAGCCTCTTATTGCTACTTGTCCCAACTTTTTGGGGATTTTTGGAAATTTTGAATCAACGTATTTTCCCTTTAAAATGATACATTTACTCGGATTAAACGTTTGATCTGTCATCTCCAAGTTCTATTACAAATAAAATATTGACATTTGCCATCTCCACATCATTGCATTCAGTTTTTATTCACAATTTGTTTAGTGTCCCAACTTTTTTGGAATCCGGTTTGTATATAGAAATATGTCTATGTTAGGCGTATTTCTGAAACAGATTGTGGCGCAAAGGTCCTTAGCACCGCAATCTGCATATTTTTCACGCTCATGCCAGGTCTAAAAAAGGATGGCGTGGGCGGGAAAAGGGATACAGTCATGGCCATCCAGTTATTGGATACCACCGCCATACATTGACCGGATAACACCTCTGTACAGTGACCGGATAACACTGCCATACCGTGACCGGATAAAAGGGTCTAAGAGGGCACAGTACAGGGAATGACTAGGAGCACTGGACAGGGTGTGGTAAGAGGGCACAATGCAGGGTATAAGGGGGTACAGTACTGGGTGAGGGGCACAGTACAGGGTGGGGGGCACAGTCACATGACCCTGTGACATTAAAAGGTCCTTATGGTGAATGCAGTTCATACGCCACCATGATGAGAGGCAGAGGAGTGAGACAGGGGTGTGATTATGGGGCTAGAGAAAAAAAAATAACTGTCGGCCAGTACAGGCCCAAAAAACTAGGCAATAGGCATTCACCTGGAGGTGCATTAGGCGGTTACAGGATAAATATGTAACTGACGGCCTGTACAGAAGCCTAAAATTAGGCTTGCATGAGGAAATTCAATTACATGTGGTCACATCCATGCCTCATTAATTTTTAAAAATGTGAGGTAGTCCACACTGTCGTGAGCTAGGTGAGTGCGCTTATCGGTCACGATCCCCCCTGCTGCGCTGAACATCCTTTCGGACAGGACACTCGACGAGGGGCAAGCCAAGAGTTCCATAGAAAATTGTGCCAGCTCTGGCCACGGGTCAAGCCTGCACACCCAGTAGTCAAGGGGTTCCTCGCTTCTCAGAGCGTCCACATCGGCCGTTAATGCGATGTAGTTGGACACCTGTCAGTATAGGCATTCCCTAAGGCTGTCGATGGGTTGGCTGCAAAAATGATCTCATATTCGAAGTGACTAACACATCTTCAAACCGCCCTCTTTTTGCAGGCGCGGTAGGATTGGTACACACACCTGTTTTGCTGTGGGTGGAAATTAATCTGCCAGTGCCCACAACAGCAGAATGCAGCATTTCTCACAGCAAAGCCTGGAAATGCTGCATTCTGACAGCCCTCTGTGATGCTGGTAACATGTCCGCCATTTTGTGTTTGTACCGGGGGTCTAACTACGTTGCCACCCAGTACAGGTCTTTGACCTTTATGCTTTTTATACGG
Organism: Bufo bufo; assembly: GCF_905171765.1. NCBI lineage: Eukaryota > Metazoa > Chordata > Amphibia > Anura > Bufonidae > Bufo > Bufo bufo. The sequence continues at coordinate 185,786,491 of NC_053390.1, forward strand.
GGGTCCCTCTTCAAACACTGGAGCATGAAGGCGCCCACTTGCTGTCACGAGGGTATCAAGACCCACGTCTGACTCCGTTATACCCGGGGTCAGGAAGTCGCAGCAGGTGGCTGCGCGCTTTATATCTAAAGATCACGGTGTTTCTTTATGATTGTTTTCTGTGTTTGCCTTGCTATCCTTTTTGTCTCTCTCAGGGATCCGTAGCTTCTCCTCCTCAGCTGTTTCTTGTCTGCCACTCCCTACCTCCTTATATTCTCCCCTCACACTTCTATAGTTGCCAGTTATAGAGCTTCCTGCCTGGACATCTATACTGACCCACTGGAGTGGTTAATCCTGGTTGTCGTTCCTGTGTGCTACCCTCCGGATCCCTGTTTGGCTTATTGTTGTCTCCTGTTGTCGCCCACCTGGGAATATATGTTGAGTCTGTGTTGTCTGTCCTCCCCTTGGTGTTTTCCCTTAGAGTTAGTGGTGCGGACTAGTGCTCCCATCGCCCTGTTCACTACTTAGGGCTCAGCTCAGGGAAAGCCAGGGCTTTAGGCACGTGATCGGCGTACGGGTGAGGAACCCGTCTAGGGACGTCAGGGCAGCCAGGTGCCAGCCGCCAGGTGAGTCAGGGGTCACCATCTTCCCTCTCACTTGGGCAGGGCCTTCCTCGTTCCCTCCCTCTGTGTCACGTATGTGATAGCCACGCCGACCGTGATATTATAACTGGCCCTTACTATTTGAGAAAAAAAAATAAGCAACAGTCAGCCTGTACTGACTTAGATGAGCCTATGCAGCTAGGCGGAACTTCTCGTCAGGTCCGTCCTCCCGAGGTTCGCCGTAGGGGGGGGGCTTGTTTTTTCTGTGGGGGGAGGGGTCATTTTATTAATGTCTGTCCCTCCTTTCTCAAAAACAAAAGACCATCGGAAAACTACTAACCCCGGGCTGTGCGGAGGATGTCAGCCGGGAGGTATACGTTTCCTCCATACGAACATCTCAATTTGTGTTACCAGCGGTCATTGTTTTTGGTGTTAAGACGGAGTCTATTTCTGTTTTTCTAGACAGTGGAGCAGGGGTAAACTTGATTGATGCCCATTTTGCCCGCACTATGGGTTTGTCTCTCTGTACGCTGCAGAGCCCTATTCCCGTATTCACTATAGATTCTGCTCCTCTGTCTCAGAGAAACCTCACCCACATTGTTCGTAATTTACACCTTCGGGTAGGGGACCACCATAATGAGTGTCTTTCATGTTACGTTCTGGAGGGCCTTCCCTCTCCGGTGGTATTGGGTCTTCCCTGGTTGGTAGCGCACAATCCAGTGGTGGATTGGCAGGCCAGGGAGATATTGGAGTGGAGTGAGCATTGCAGAGAGAATTGCTTAAATAACAATTGCTTAATCGCCTCCATAGCTTCCCTACCTACATTTATTTCGGACTTTGAGGACGTTTTTTCTGAAAAGGGTTGTCAGAAACTGCCACCTCATCGTCCTTATGATTGCCCGGTTAACCTGATTCCCGGGGCAAAATTATCCAAGTCCAGGTTGTATAATCTTTCGGGTCCCGAGAGACAAGCCATGAAAGATTATATCTCCGAGAGTCTGGCTAAGGGACACATCAGCCCCTCTTCTTCACCCGTGGCTGCAGGGTTTTTCTTTGTTAAAAAGAAAGATGGGGGCCTGCGTCCTTGCTTAGATTTCCGTGAGTTAAACCAGATAACCATCCGTGACCCATACCCTCTTCCTCTCATTCCTGACCTTTTTAATCAGATTGCGGGTGCTAAGTGGTTCTCCAAACTTGATCTTAGGGGGGCCTACAATCTGATTCGTATCAGGGAAGGGGATGAGTGGAAGACAGCTTTTAACACCCCTGAGGGGCATTATGAAAATCTAGTTATGCCTTTCGGTCTGACCAATGCCCCTGCTGTCTTCCAACATTTCGTTAATGATATTTTTAGTCATCTCATCGGCAGGTTTGTAGTCATATACCTAGATGATATCTTAATTTATTCGGCTGATCTGAAAACACATGAGGTGCATGTCAGGCAAGTACTGCAGGTCCTACGGACGAATAAATTATATGCGAAAATTGAAAAATGTGTCTTCGCTGTTCAGGAATTACAGTTCCTGGGATATCTATTATCTGCTTCAGGTTTCCGCATGGATCCTGGGAAGGTCCAGGCAATTTTAGATTGGGATCTTCCTGAGAACCTTAAAGCCCTACAACGGTTTTTGGGTTTCGCTAATTTCTATAGAAAGTTCATTAAAAATTATTCAGTGATCGTTAAACCCCTTACCGACATGACTAGGAAGGGGACGGATTTTTCCAAATGGTCTGACGCCGCTAAAGATGCATTTTCCTCTCTAAAGGAGAGGTTTACCTCGGCACCTGTTCTAATTCAACCTGATGTCTCCCAGCCTTTTATTGTCGAGGTAGATGCGTCAGAGGTGGGAGTGGGAGCTGTATTGTCTCAGGGTCCGTCTCCTGGCAAATGGCGTCCTTGCGCTTTCTTTTCCAAAAAATTATCTTCTGTGGAGAAGAATTATGATATTGGAAATAGGGAACTTTTGGCGATTAAACTGGCGCTTGAAGAGTGGCGTCACTTCTTAGAGGGAGCAATCCACCCCGTCACGGTGATTACGGATCACAAGAACCTTCTGTACCTAGAATCGGCTAAGCGTCTCACCCCTAGACAAGCTAGGTGGTCGCTATTCTTTACCAGATTTAACTTTGTTATCACCTATCGTCCTGGGGCAAAAAATACCAAGGCAGACGCGTTATCTCGTAGTTTCCCTGGAGGGGGTGTCACGGAACCATGAACCAGACGTACAACAAGAGATAAGTGAAAATAAGAAGGCTTTATTGAAAATAAAGCTGTAAAGCAAAAGTCCAAACGGATGGTGAAACCGAGCAGAGTCTTTGCGAAGCCAGAGGTCAGGAACCAGAAGGGTAGTCAGACGAAGCCAGGATCAGGAACCAGCAGGGTAGTCAGACGAAGCCAGGATCAGGAACCAGCAGGGTAGTCAGACGAAGCCAGGATCAGGAACCAGCAGGGTAGTCAGACGAAGCCAGGATCAGGAACCAGCAGGGTAGTCAGACGAAGCCAGGATCAGGAACCAGAAGCAGCAGCAGTCTTAGAAGCATGTGAACACAAGAGGACCAAGCAAGGAACTGAAGCCACAGACCTCCTATATATATGAGCTAGGCATCCAGCTCCTCCCAGGGGAAGGAGGAGCCGCAGGGTGGAAGGCTACAAGAAACCCAGAAACCAAGATGGCCGCCAGCACATGTCAAACGAAGGAGAGCAGCAAGCAGGTAAGACCATGACAGTACCTCCCCCTCAAGGGCCCCTCCTCCGCGGAGCACAAAACGGTTTCTGAGGGAAGCGTGCGTGGAAGGCTCGGAGCAAGGCAGGAGCATGGACATCTGCGGAGGGAACCCAGGAACGCTCCTCTGGACCATAACCACGCCAATGGACCAAAAACTGCAACCGACCGCGGACCAGGCGTGAGTCCAGGATATTGCTCACCTCATATTCCTCACGATTGCCCACTTGGACCGGACGAGGCCGAGGAACCGAGGAAGTGAAACGATTACACACCAGTGGCTTCAACAGGGAGACATGAAACACGTTGGAGATCCGCATGCCAGGAGGAAGCGCAAGGGCATAGGCTACCGGGTTTACCCTGCGAAGCACTCGGAAGGGACCAACAAAGCGAGGCGCCAGCTTGGGAGTGGGCACTCGAAGGTTGAGGTTGCGGGTGGACAACCATACACGGTCTCCGACCTGGTAGGAAGGAGCAGGCGCTCGTCTGTGATCAGCCTGGAGTCTCTGGCACTGCGCAGAGACCTCAAGGGACTTCTGGATCTGTACCCAAGAAGCACGTAGGACGAAAAGGTGATCCTCCACAGCCGGAATATCCTGGGGAGAGAATACCTCCGGTAACACGGCAGGTTGGAACCCATAATTGGCCATGAAGGGAGACGTCCCAGAGGAAGAGTTCACCGCCGTGTTCCTGGCAAACTCAGCCCAAGGCAGGAGGTCAACCCACTTGTCTTGGTGATCGGAGACATAGCAACGAAGGAATTGCTCCAAGGCCTGATTGGATCGTTCTGCGGCCCCATTGGACTGAGGGTGGTAGGCCGAGGAGAAGGAGAGATGAATCCCCAACTGGGAGCAAAAGGCGCGCCAGAACCTGGACACAAACTGACTCCCCCGATCCGACACAATCTCCTTAGGCAAACCGTGCAACCAGAAGACCTCCCTGGCAAAAATCGTGGCCAACTCTTGTGCAGAGGGTAACTTCTTGAGAGGAACACAGTGGCACATTTTGGAAAACCGATCCACAATCATGAGAATGACCGTATGGCCTCGGGATGCAGGGAGGTCCACAATGAAATCCATCCCCAGGTGTGACCATGGGCGCTCCCCGGTGGCTATGGGTTGCAGAAGGCCCAACGGAAGGTGCCGAGGGGACTTACTCTGGGCACAAACGGAGCATGCCGCTACATATGCGGCGATGTCGGAACGTAGGGAAGGCCACCAGAACAGACGTGAAACAGCCCAGGACAGCTGATTCTTTCCAGGATGCCCCGCGGTCTTGGAGTTATGGTAGGTTCGCAACAACCGAGTGCGCAACTCCTCAGGCACAAAACATCTGCCGTTGGGTCTCCCAGAGGGAGCACCAGATTGAGCCGCCAAAATCTGCTCACCCAGGGGAGAGGTCAGGCTGGTGCGAATGGCGGCCAGGATCTGATTCGGAGGTATGACCGAAGTCGGAATCGACTCCTCCCTGGACAGCTCGGAGTACTGCCGTGATAAGGCATCCGCCCTGATGTTCTTGGAACCGGGTAGGTAGGAGACCACGTAATTAAAACGTGACAAGAACAGAGCCCATCTGGCCTGACGTGGTGTCAATCTCTTGGCCTCAGAAAGGTAGGTCAGATTCTTGTGGTCCGTCAGGATGAGAACCGGAACCACCGAACCCTCGCGCAAGTGCCTCCATTCTTTAAGGGCCTGCACGATGGCCAATAACTCCCTGTCACCAATCTGATAGTTGCACTCCGCGGAAGACAGTTTCCGGGAGTAAAGACCCACAAGGAAGCAGAGGACCCTCTGGTGTTCTACGCTGAGACAGAAGGGCGCCTACTCCCGTCTCAGACGCGTCCACCTCGAGGACAAAGGGCAACCCAGGGTTGGGATGCGACAGAATCGGAGCCGACACAAAGGCGGACTTTAGGGCCTCAAAAGCTCGGATGGCCTCGAGCGGCCAGACCTGGGAATTACTGCCCTTCCTGGTCAGATCCGTGAGAGGCTTGGCCAGCATGGAAAAGTCCCTGATGAACTTCCGATAATAATTGGCGAAGCCCAAAAAGCGCTGCAGGGAACGAAGACCACTGGGCTGGGGCCACTGTAAGACAGCCGAAACCTTCTCAGGATCCATGGAGAACCCCTCAGCGGAAATGATGTAACCTAAGAAGGTTACCTGGGATCGGTGAAATTCGCATTTCTCAAGCTTACCGAACAGCTTGTTCTCTCGTAACCGTTGCAACACTCGTCTGACATCCAGAATGTGGGCCTCCATGGATTCAGAATATACCAAGATGTCATCCAAATAGACTACCACACACTGCTGCAACAGGTCACGGAAAACATCGTTGATGAATTCCTGAAAGACTGCGGGCGCATTGCACATCCCAAAGGGCATAACCAAGGATTCGTAATGACCGGTCCTGGTGTTAAACGCGGTCTTCCACTCATCGCCCGCCTTGATCCTTACCAGGTTATATGCCGCCCTCAGGTCGAGTTTGGTAAAGACCGTGGCCCCTTTAAGGCGATCGAACAGCTCGGAAATCAAGGGTATCGGGTAAGCGTTCTTGATCGTGATGCGATTGAGACCCCTGTAATCGATGCAAGGCCTCAACTCACCGCCCTTCTTTTTCACAAAGAAAAATCCAGCCCCTGCCGGGGACGAAGATTTGCGAATGTGTCCGCGTGAAAGCGCCTCCCTCACGTACTCCTCCATGGCCTCATTCTCCGCTACCGACAGTGGATAGACTTTGCCACGAGGAGGAACGGCACCAGATTGTAACTCTATGGCACAATCGTATGGGCGGTGCGGAGGTAGGGCAACCGCGCGCACCTTATCGAATACATCCCGGTACTCCTCGTATTCAGGAGGCAACAGAGAGTCCGAGGAAGTACACAGCAACTTGACAGACCCATGGATGCAACTAGCCCCACACTGCGGTGACCACGAGAGGATCTCGACCGATCTCCAATCGAAAGTCGGATTATGCTTCTGGAGCCAGGGGTACCCCAAGACCACCGAGTAGTGTGGAGACGAAATAACCTGGAGGCAGACCGACTCTCTGTGAACGGCACCAATGGCTATACCCACTGGAAGGGTCTCATGAGTCACGTGTGGCGGCAGAAGGGGTCTGCCGTCTATCGCCTCAAGAGCCAGTGGGGAACCTCGAGCCTGCAGAGGAATGGAATTGGCGGCAGCGAACACACTATCAATGAACAAACCACCAGCACCAGAGTCCACCAACGCCTGGGTCGTCACTGAGCCCCCGACCCAGGAGAGGACAACAGTGATCAGTGGTTTGTCAACACGGGAAACCGGGGACGAGGAGACTCCACCCAAGATCTGCCCCCGACAGGATCTCAGGGTACGAGCGTCTCCCGGACGGTTCGGACATGCCAACCGAAAATGCCCACCGAGACCACAGTACATGCATCGGCCCTCGCGTCTCCGGAGTGCCCTCTCCCCCTCGGACAGGCGAGCAAACCCCAGCTGCATGGGTTCACCCCCAGACAAGTCATCCCCAGGAGGCGTGGGAGGAGAGGGAGGCACGGGTGGGACAGCAAACGTAGGCACCAATCTGTTAGAAGACCTCCGCAGGTTCTCCTTAAAGGAAGGTCTCTCCCTGAGTCTGGTGTCAATCAAAATCAGGAAAGAAATAAGAGACTCGAGCTCAACTGGTAGGTCCTTAGCTGCAACCTCATCCTTCAAGGCATCCGAGAGACCATGAGAGAAAGCAGCGACCAGAGCCTCATTATTCCAGCCCACCTCTGCTGCCAGGGTACGAAACTCAATGGCGTATTCAGCTACGGATCGTGAACCCTGTCTGATGGACATAAGGAGCTTCGCAGCAGAGGCAGCACGAGCCGGCACATCGAATACCTTCCGAAGAGAAGCAACAAAACCGGAAAACTCGGCAACCACCGGATTGTTGTTCTCCCATAAAGGGCTGGCCCAGGCCAAGGCCTTGTCCGAGAGCAGCGAGATCAAGAAGCCCACCTTTGATCTCTCAGTAGGAAAGGCATGTGGCAGCAACTCGAAATAAATGCCCACCTGGTTAAGGAAACCTCGGCACTGAGTTGGCTCTCCCCCAAAGCGCTGTGGAAGAGGGGCAGAACCGGTCATACCCCGAAACACCGCAGGCGCAACTACAGGTGTCGGGGTAGACTCTGGCGCAACAACCGGAGCGGCAGTAGGAGCGAGCCCAGGAGCGACAACCGACCCATCGGCAACGGGAGCGAAATGAGCCGTGCGTTCAAGCAGGGTTTGCAACGCCACAGCGAACCGACCCAACAGGTGATCCTGCTGATCAAGTCTGGCAACCAGCGTGGGTAGCGAGGATGGCCCTGTACCGTCAGAATTCATGGCTTGGTCCTAATGTCACGGAACCATGAACCAGACGTACAACAAGAGATAAGTGAAAATAAGAAGGCTTTATTGAAAATAAAGCTGTAAAGCAAAAGTCCAAACGGATGGTGAAACCGAGCAGAGTCTTTGCGAAGCCAGAGGTCAGGAACCAGAAGGGTAGTCAGACGAAGCCAGAGGTCAGGAACCAGCAGGGTAGTCAGACGAAGCCAGGATCAGGAACCAGCAGGGTAGTCAGACGAAGCCAGGATCAGGAACCAGCAGGGTAGTCAGACGAAGCCAGGATCAGGAACCAGAAGCAGCAGCAGTCTTAGAAGCATGTGAACACAAGAGGACCAAGCAAGGAACTGAAGCCACAGACCTCCTATATATATGAGCTAGGCATCCAGCTCCTCCCAGGGGAAGGAGGAGCCGCAGGGTGGAAAGCTACAAGAAACCCAGAAACCAAGATGGCCGCCAGCACATGTCAAACGAAGGAGAGCAGCAAGCAGGTAAGACCATGACAGGGGGTAATGTTTGTGATCCGGTACCTATTTTACAAAGAGGAGTGGTTGTCTCTGCTGTACACTCTGTTCTAGAGGGAAAGGTGTTAGAGGCTCAGGGGGACGCCCCGGCCTCTTGCCCCTCAGAGAAATTGTTTGTACCGTTAAACCTGCGTCTTGAATTATTAAAAGAACATCATAATTCGGCACTTGCTGGACACCCGGGTAGTAAAGCAACCTTGGAGCTTTTATCTCGTCGTTTTTGGTGGCCAAGGTTGCGTCAGGATGTAATGGATTTCGTGTCTACTTGTTCTACTTGTGCACGCGCGAAAGTCTCTCATACACGTCCAGCAGGGTCTTTATTGCCACTTTTCATCCCCAATAGGCCATGGACACATCTGTCAATGGATTTCATCACTGACTTACCGTTGTCGGCGGGTAAAACAGTTATCTTGGTAGTAGTAGACAGGTTTAGCAAAATGGTACACTTTATTGCGCTACCCGCACTTCCTAATGCTAAAACTCTCGCTCAGGTGTTTATCAGTGAAATCGTGAAGCTTCACGGGGTCCCTTCCGATGTGGTTTCGGATCGGGGAACCCAGTTTATTTCTAAGTTTTGGAAAGCTTTTTGTTCCCGTTTGGGGGTTCACTTGTCCTTTTCCTCAGCTTTCCATCCTCAGTCGAATGGACAGACTGAGCGTACCAACCAAAACCTAGAAACATATTTAAGGTGTTTTGTGTCTGAAAACCAAGAGTTGTGGTCAACATATTTACCGTTAGCTGAGTTTGCCATAAATAATCATTATCAGGAGTCCACTGGCAAGTCACCATTCCTTGGTGCATACGGTTTTCATCCCCAATTTTGTACTTTGAAAGAGGGGGGGTCTTCTGGGGTTCCCGAAGAGGAAAGGTTTTCTTCATCTCTTTCATCGGTATGGCAGAAGGTGCAAGTTAACTTGAAAAAGATGAGTGGTAAATATAAATGCATGGCCGATAAGAAACAGTCGCCAGGTCCGGACCTAGGAGTGAATGACTATGTGTGGTTGTCTACTAGGAATATTAAGTTGAAGGTTCCTTCTTGGAAACTGGGTCCTAGGTTCATTGGTCCCTATAAAATAGTAGCCGTCATTAACCCTGTGGCTTTTCGCCTGGAGCTACCTCAGACTTTTAAGATCCATAACGTCTTCCATAAATCGTTACTCAAGAAGTATGTTCCACCTCTAGAACCATCGCCGCTGCCACCTCCTCCGGTTATTGTGGATGGTAATCTGGAGTTTCAAATAGCCAGAATTGTTGATTCTCGTCGGGTCCGCCGCTCTCTTCAGTATCTGGTGCATTGAAGCGGTAACGGTCCCGAGGAAAGAATGTGGGTTCCAGCGTCAGAGGTAAACGCCAACAGGTTAATTCAGACTTTCCATGCCTCTCATCCGGAGAGACCTGGTCCTGAGTGTCCGGAGGCCCCTCGTGAAAGGGGGGGTACTGTCACGAGGGTATCAAGACCCACGTCTGACTCCGTTATACCCGGGGTCAGGAAGTCGCAGCGGGTGGCTGCGCGCTTTATATCTAAAGATCACGGTGTTTCTTTATGATTGTTTTCTGTGTTTGCCTTGCTATCCTTTTTGTCTCTCTCAGGGATCCGTAGCTTCTCCTCCTCAGCTGTTTCTTGTCTGCCACTCCCTACCTCCTTATATTCTCCCCTCACACTTCTCTAGTTGCCAGTTATAGAGCTTCCTGCCTGGACATCTATACTGACCCACTGGAGTGGTTAATCCTGGTTGTCGTTCCTGTGTGCTACCCTCCGGATCCCTGTTTGGCTTATTGTTGTCTCCTGTTGTCGCCCACCTGGGAATATATGTTGAGTCTGTGTTGTCTGTCCTCCCCTTGGTGTTTTCCCTTAGAGTTAGTGGTGCGGACTAGTGCTCCCATTGCCCTGTTCACTACTTAGGGCTCAGCTCAGGGAAAGCCAGGGCTTTAGGCACGTGATCGGCGTACGGGTGAGTAACCCGTCTAGGGACGTCAGGGCAGCCAGGTGCCAGCCGCCAGGTGAGTCAGGGGTCACCATCTTCCCTCTCACTTGGGCAGGGCCTTCCTCGTTCCCTCCCTCTGTGTCACGTATGTGATAGCCACGCCGACCGTGATACTTGCACTAAATTGGAAGCGGTAAAGTGCTATGGCTCCTGATCATCGCCAAGGAGAATGTCGTCCTCGGTCTCCTCCCCCCAGCCACGGACAACACCAGGGATCCCTGAAAAGTTTAAAGCCTGCTCTTCTTGCTCCTCCTCCTCCTCCTCCTCCCCCCTGCCAGCATCCTCCTCTGACTCCTCTTCAGACTCCTGCTGACTTGTCTCAGATAGAGTAGCCCCCCTGGAAATTCATTCAGCATTGTGACTTCCTCTTCTTTCAGCTCCTGCTCCTTGACGGCTTGATCAATGACATGACACAATGCACACTCCAGAAAGAAGGCGTAAAGTACGATGTCACTGATGGCGCCCTGGCTGCGACTGACCAGTTTGGGATCTCATCAAATGACAACAGAAGTCTGTATGCGTTGCGCATGAGCAGCCACTGGTACAGTGAAAAAAAAACAAGCTCCTTAGAACCTGTCTGTATGGCCTGTGGTGGGCGCCGTTACATGGTGGCCACACATGCTGTTGCCTTCGGCAACATGGTGTTGTGATTTCATGCGGGGGCAGTGTCACGGCCTATTTTGTTTGTGCCGTGACACGTTTGCCACTCATGCAGTTCCCTGTGACAATGTGTTGTTTATGCATGTGTGAGCGATTTCCCTTTTAGTTGTTTCCCTTCCCTGTCTGGTGTTCATGGGGTTAATTCACTGGCTGGTTTGGAGTAAAGTGGTAAGTTGGATGTGGTCTCAGGTCTCTTTATATCCTTTGGCTTGGAGACTGAGATCAGTTGGTTTGTCTGCCTTACATGAGATCTGAGGGCCATCCAAGTTTGACATTGATGTTCTCAGCAATGTCATCTGTGATGTCATACTGTGTGTTTCCTCCTTGTCTTCCTTTCCCTCCTGGTGTGTAGTTTATGGTGTTGGTTTGAGTTGGAGGATTGTTATACGTCTGGGTGTTTGTTTCATGTAGGTGTGTACTGGCCTGCATAGACGTTTGACGTTTTCCTCTTTTGTGTGTGTGTCCTACGGAAGGGGGTTGGTTCCCCGGAGGGGGAACTTCTCTAATAGACAGTGTGCTGTCCTGCATGGAGCTTCCGTGCATCCGCTGTTCGCATGGAGGTCTGGGTAGATGTTGGTGCCGTCTTTCCATCTCTGCTGTGGCAGGTAAGTGTTGCTTGTTTCTAGTGTTCTGTTGTTACACTGTGTACTTACCTGCCGTGCAGTTGCTGCATTCTGTCTTTCTCCCTGTCAGCTACTGGGCCTCTGGAGACACCTGTCATCCATGGTGATGGATGAACAGGAGGTCTCTGCCCTGTCACGATGTTGAGGGCGATGCAGGGATTCCTAGACTTCTAGGTTCATGGGTATGAGCCCCCTTACCATTGAAGGCGTCTCATACAGCCAGGAGACTAGGGCTATTTGAGGGAAGCTTTAGGAGATGACCAACTCCCTTTTCCATGCCTATGGCCTAGTAATTGGCGACATTGTACGGTGGGGAGTTTCCCCCACTCCCTACCGTGACACTGTCCTGCCGCAGAGTTCATACAGGTAGTCGTTAACGGCACGCTGCTGCTGGAGAAGCCTATCAAGCATATACTAGGTGGAGTTACAGCACGTCGGGCAGTCACAAATCAGATGTCTGACGGGCAAGTGGTGTCGCCACTGAACGTCAGCAAGGCGAGTCATGGCCGTGTAAGATCTTCTAAAATGGTCAGAGATTTTCCTCGCCTGCCGTCCTGGACCCCGCGGTATCTGGCAACAAATCGCTGCACGACTAAGTTCAGGACATTTGCCATGCACGGTATGTGTGTCTTTTGCCCTGTTTCAGCGCGCTCAGCAGATTGGCACCATTGTCGCACACCACTTTACCAACTGTCAAATTGAGCAGGGTTAGTCACTGATCGGCCTGTGACTGCGATAACATCAAATCCACATGGGTGCCACGCGTTACATGCTTGACGGCCGTCAGAAATTTCACCCAGTGGGCAGTAAAAGTTATGTACCTTCCCTGCCCATGTTTGCTATATCACGTGTCTGTGGTCAGATGTATCTTGGCACCGACACTGTGTGCCAGAGATATTGTATATTCACTTGCCGCTGAACGTGGCCATATAGCTCTGGGACGCCCTTCTGAGTGAAATATTTCCTTCCGGGGATCTTCCATTGCGGTGTGCCAATGGCCACAAGTTTTCTAAAGGCCTCCAAATCCACCAGTTTAAATGGCAGTAGTTGGTGGGCTAGTAGTTTCGACAAGCCAGCGTTCAGCCTTTGGGCAAGAAGATTATCCAGTGTCACCATTTTTTTACTCTCGAACATTTGGGCCACGGAAGCCTGCCTTGATGAACGCAGCGACGGCACTGTGGAAGGTGGAGTGGAGGACAAATGGGAGGAGAGAGGAGAGGGAGAAGAGGCAGGACGTGGATTGATGTGAGCAGTGGCGTATCTATCACGAGGCAAACAAGGCATTTGCCTAGGGCGGCACTTGCCAATGGGGCGGCAAAATGCCTTGTTTGCCCCTGTCCCATCCGTCTTATATGTTGCCGCCGGTATACTCAGAAGATCCGATGGTATATTCTAACCCCCAGGCGTTCCCATGGTGACGGGGACGCTTGCCTGGGTGTTAGAATGAACCATCGGATCTGTGTTTTCACAATCTCAGTGAGATCGTAAAAACTCAAATCCGATGGTATATTCTAACACCCAGGCGTTCCCATGGTGACAGGGATGCTTGCCTGGGGGTTAGAATATACAGGGCCAAGCCACTCACAGGAGAACATTTATAAACGAATCATTAACTTTAACTTTAATCATTGCTGATCTCTTTACTGGATATCTTACTCTGTCTTGACTCTTAGCTCTGGTAACAGCAGGCAGTGCGGGCGGCGCTCACTCACTGACGTCATGCGCCTGCGCCGCATAGCGGGAGGAGCAGGTGCGTGACGTCAGTGAGTGAGCACCACCCGCCCGCACTGCCTGCTGTTACCAGAGCTAAGAGTCAAGACAGAGTAAGATATCCAGTAAAGAGATCAGCAATGATTAAAGTTAAAGTTAATGATTCGTTTATATATGTTCTCCTGTGAGCGTCGGGGAGGGGGATCTGTTGATGGCACTATTTAGGGGGGAGATCTGTTGATGTCACTATTTAGGGGGGAGATCTGTGGATGGCACTGTTATGAGCGGGGGGGGATCTGTGGATGGCACTATTTAGGGGAGGGGGATCTGTGGGTGGCACTGTTTAGGGGAAGATCTGTGGATGGCACTATTTAGGGGAGGGGGATCTGTGGATGGCACTATTTAGGGGGGAGATCTGTGGATGGCACTATTTAAGAGAGGGGGATCTATGGATGGCACTATTTAGGGGGGAGATCTGTGGATGGCACTATTTAGGGGGGAGATCTGTGGATGGCACTATTTAAGGGAGGGGGATCTGTGGATGGCACTTTTTAAGGGAGGGGGATCTGTGGATGGCACTGTTTAGGGGAGGGGGATCTGTGGATGGCACTGTTTAGGGGAAGGGGATCTGTGGATGGCACTGTTTAGGGGGGATCTGTGGATGGCACTATTTAGGGGAGGGGGATCTGTGGATGTCACTGTTTAGGGGGATCTGTGGATGGCACTATTTAGGGGAGGGGGATCTGTGGATGGCACTGTTTAGGGGAGGGGGATCTGTGGATGGCACTGTTTAGGGGAGGGGGATCTGTGGATGGCACTATTTAAGGGAGGGGGATCCGTGGATGGCACTGTTTAGGGGAGGGGGATCTGTGGATGGCACATAGGAAGGGGTGGAGTTTAGAGAGAAAGGGGTTTGGCCTTGACAGGAAGGGGTGTGGTTTAGAGAGAAAGGGGTTTGGCCTTGACAGGAAGGGGTGGGTCAAATTTATATTAGGGGGGTGCCCGAGTTTAGTTTCGCCTAGGGCAGCACAAAACCAAGATACACCACTGGATGTGAGTGTGGCTTTGTGGGTTCTGACGGTGTTGCTCCCACTGGGCTCGGCGATGGGAGGCCAGGTGCCTTCTTAAGGTGGTCCTCCCTAGGTGAGTGTTGGGCTTACCGCGACGTATGCGTTGACAGCACAGGCTGCAGATGGCAACACTATTATCAGCAGCTGATACGTTAAAAAAGGCCCACACTGCGGAGCCATCTGCCGGCGTCCTGGGAGCGCCAGATGTGACCACTTATTGTAAATGGCTCGCTCCAGATACATTTGAATTCTGCTTTTTGCCTCCTGTGCACTGCGAGTTATGCCTACTTCTCCTCCCTATCTGCTGCTCCGTCTCTCCCTCTGAACTCCCCTCCTCTTCCTCTATTGTGGGCACCCACGTGATGTTCATCGACACGTCATCATCGTCACCTTCACCACCACTGACATTAGAGATCTCAGACTAGGCTGCAGCAGCGGGGACCACCCTCCTTGGGCTAATCTGGGTACTGTCATCAGACCGCTGGGTGGTGGCCATTGCTACCTCCTCTTCCTCATCTGATGCCAAGAATCTGTAAGGTCTGGGAATGAATGGGAAAATAATTCCTTTGACTCGAGTTGAGGGGCTATGGTAGTGGTGGTGTCTTTGGGTGTGCACACAGCAGAGAGTGAGGAGGGTGCAGATACAGAGGATGAGGAGAGTGCAGAAGCGGAAGGCTGAGTGAGGCATTCAACACAACTCTGTTGTGCCCTTTGAAATTATCGCACAAGCCTTCTCCAACTTCCCAATTAGGCTTTGGCCTGATGCACCTGCCAGACCCCTACCATCCCTGCGGAATGGTCTACCTCTTCCTCTGACTGTCATTTTCTAAATGACCCTCTGCCAAAGTCCGTAGAGAAGAGCAGTATTTGAAGGTACTGTATATTGCAGCCCTCAATCAGTATTTGGTGGGGAAAAGGTATATAGCAATAGCACCACTCAATCAGTATTTAGTGGAAGAAGGTATATGGCACCCCTCAATCAGCATTTGGCGGAAACAAGTATATAGCACCCCTCAATCAGTATTTGGCAGAAACAGGAATATAGCACACCTCAATCAGTATTTTCTGGGAGCAGGTGTATCACAGCCCTCAATCAGAATTTGGTGGAAAAAGGCATATAGCAATAGCACCCCTCAATAAGTATTTACTAGAAGAAGGTCTATGGCACCCCACAATCAGCATTTGGCAGAAACAAGTATATAGCACCCCTCAATCAGTATTTAACAGAAACAGAAATATGGCACCCCTCAATTAGTATTTTGTGGAAGCAGGTGTATTGCAGTGCTCAATCAGTATTTGGTGGAAGAAGTTATACAGCAATAGCACCCCTCAATCAGTATTTAGCGGAAGAAGGCATATAGCCCCTTTCAATCAGTATTTGGCGAAAACTGGTATATAGTTACACTCAATCAGTATTTAGCAAAAAACTTGTATATAGCACCCCTCAATCAGAATTTTGTGGAAGAAGGTATATAGCAACCCTCAATCATCATTTGGTGGAAACAGGTATATGGCACCCCTCAATCAGTATTTTGTGGAAGCAGGTGTATCACAGCCCTCAATCATTATTTGGTGGAAGAAGGTATAGAGCAATAGCACCCCTCAATTGGTATTTAGTAGAAGAAGGTATATAGCACCTCTCAATCAGTATTTGGCGGAAACAGGTATATAGCACCCCTTAATCAGTATTTGACAGAAACAGGAATATGGCACCCCTCAATCAGTATTTTGTGGAAGCAGGTGTATTGCAGCGCTCAATAAGCATTTAGCGTAAGAAGGTATTTAGCAATAGCACCCCTCAATCAGTATTTTGTAAAAGAAGATATATGGCACACCTCAATCTGTATTTGGCGTAAACAGGTATATAAGCAGCCCTCAATCAGTATTTGGCAGAAACAGGTATACAGCACCCCTCAATAAGTATTTTGTGGAGGCAGATGTATCACAGCCCTTAATTAATATTTGGTGGAAGAAGGTATATAGCAATAGCACCCCTCAATCATTTTTTTTGTGGAAGAAGGTATATGGCACCCCTCAATCAGTATTTTGTGGAAGAAGGTATATGGCACCCCTCAATCAGTATTTGGCGGAAAAACAGGCATATGGCACCCCTCAATCAGTATTTTGTGGAAGAAGATATATGGCACACCTCAATCTGTATTTGGCGTAAACAGGTATATAAGCAGCCCTCAATCAGTATTTGGCAGAAACAGGTATACAGCACCCCTCAATAAGTATTTTGTGGAGGCAGATGTATCACAGCCCTTAATTAATATTTGGTGGAAGAAGGTATATAGCAATAGCACCCCTCAATCATTTTTTTTGTGGAAGAAGGTATATGGCACCCCTCAATCAGTATTTTGTGGAAGAAGGTATATGGCACCCCTCAATCAGTATTTGGCGGAAAAACAGGCATATGGCACCCCTCAATCAGTATTTTGTGGAAGAAGATATATGGCACCCCTCAATCCGCATTTGGCATAAACAGGTATATAGCACCCCTCAATCAGTATTTGGCAAAAATAGGTATATACCACCCCTGAATCAGTATTTGGCGGAAACAGGTATATGGCACCCCATAATCAGTATTTTGTGGAAGAAGGTATATGACACCCCTCAATAAGTATTTTGCGAAAACAGGTATATAGCACGCCTCAATCAGAATTTTGTGGAAGAAGGTATATAGCACCCCTTAATCATCATTTGGCATGGAGGGGCATGTAGGGAGGATTGGTTCACCTGGTGTTCAATTAATGAGGGTCACCCATTCAAAGGTGGATAGTTCCCTTCCCCCTGGCAGTATATAGTCCTAGACCTGGTAACCCTTTTTTTCTGTTGATATAGCACATGTTAGCCTGTGATCAGAGCACGCCACAGTAGTTCTTTCACAGGTGCTATCATCACGTTAGTGTCATGGTCTTACCTTCTTGCTGTTCTCCTTCGTTTGACATGTGCTGGCGGCCATCTTGGTTTCTGGGTTTCTTGTAGCCTTCCACCCTGCGGCTCCTCCTTCCCACTGGGAGGAGCTGGATGCCTAGCTCATATATATAGGAGGTCTGTGGCTTCAGTTCCTTGCTTGGTCCTCTTGTGTTCACATGCTTCTAAGACTGCTGCTGCTTCTGGTTCCTGATCCTGGCTTCGTCTGACTACCCTGCTGGTTCCTGATCCTGGCTTCGTCTGACTACCCTGCTGGTTCCTGATCCTGGCTTCGTCTGACTACCCTTCTGGTTCCTGACCTCTGGCTTCGCAAAGACTCTGCTCGGTTTCACCATCCGTTTGGACTTTTGCTTTACAGCTTTATTTTCAATAAAGCCTTCTTATTTTCACTTATCCCTTGTTGTACGTCTGGTTCATGGTTCCGTGACATTAGGACCAAGCCATGAATTCTGACGGTACAGAGCCATCCTCGCTACCCACGCTGGTTGCCAGACTTGATCAGCAGGATCACCTGTTGGGTCGGTTCGCTGTGGCGTTGCAAACCCTGCTTGAACGCACGGCTCATTTTGCTCCCGTTGCCGATGGGTCGGTTGTCGCTCCTGGGCTCGCTCCTACTGCCGCTCCGGTTGTTGCGCCAGAGTCTACCCCGACACCTGTTGTTGCGCCTGCGGTGTTTCGGGGTATGACCGGTTCTGCCCCTCTTCCACAGCGCTTTGGGGGAGAGCCAACTCAGTGCCAAGGTTTCCTTAACCAGGTGGGCATTTATTTCGAGTTGCTGCCACATGCCTTTCCTACTGAGAGATCAAAGGTGGGCTTCTTGATCTCGCTGCTCTCGGACAAGGCCTTGGCCTGGGCCAGCCCTTTATGGGAGAACAACAATCCGGTGGTTGCCGAGTTTTCCGGTTTTGTTGCTTCTCTTCGGAAGGTATTCGATGTGCCGGCTCGTGCTGCCTCTGCTGCGAAGCTCCTTATGTCCATCAGACAGGGTTCACGATCCGTAGCTGAATACGCCATTGAGTTTCGTACCCTGGCAGCAGAGGTGGGCTGGAATAATGAGGCTCTGGTCGCTGCTTTCTCTCATGGTCTCTCGGATGCCTTGAAGGATGAGGTTGCAGCTAAGGACCTACCAGTTGAGCTCGAGTCTCTTATTTCTTTCCTGATTTTGATTGACACCAGACTCAGGGAGAGACCTTCCTTTAAGGAGAACCTGCGGAGGTCTTCTAACAGATTGGTGTCTACGTTTGCTGTCCCACCCGTGCCTCCCTCTCCTCCCACGCCTCCTGGGGATGACTTGTCTGGGGGCGAACCCATGCAGCTGGGGTTTGCTCGCCTGTCCGAGGGGGAGAGGGCACTCCGGAGACGCGAGGGCCGATGCATGTACTGTGGTCTCGGTGGGCATTTTCGGTTGGCATGTCCGAACCGTCCGGGAAACGCTCGTACCTTGAGATCCTGTCGGGGGCAGATCTTGGGTGGAGTCTCCTCGTCCCCGGTTTCCCGTGTTGACAAACCACTGATCACTGTTGTCCTCTCCTGGGTCGGGGGCTCAGTGACGACCCAGCCGTTGGTGGACTCTGGTGCTGGTGGTTTGTTCATTGATAGTGTGTTCGCTGCCGCCAATTCCATTCCTCTGCAGGCTCGAGGTTCCCCACTGGCTCTTGAGGCGATAGACGGCAGACCCCTTCTGCCGCCACACGTGACTCATGAGACCCTTCCAGTGGGGATAGCCATTGGTGCCGTTCACAGAGAGTCGGTCTGCCTCCAGGTTATTTCGTCTCCACACTACTCAGTGGTCTTGGGGTACCCCTGGCTCCAGAAGCATAATCCGACTTTCGATTGGAGATCGGTCGAGATCCTCTCGTGGTCACCGCAGTGTGGGGCTAGTTGCATCCATGGGTCTGTCAAGTTGCTGTGTACTTCCTCGGACTCTCTGTTGCCTCCTGAATACGAGGAGTACCGGGATGTATTCGATAAGGTGCGCGCGGTTGCCCTACCTCCGCACCGCCCATACGATTGTGCCATAGAGTTACAATCTGGTGCCGTTCCTCCTCGTGGCAAAGTCTATCCACTGTCGGTAGCGGAGAATGAGGCCATGGAGGAGTACGTGAGGGAGGCGCTTTCACGCGGACACATTCGCAAATCTTCGTCCCCGGCAGGGGCTGGATTTTTCTTTGTGAAAAAGAAGGGCGGTGAGTTGAGGCCTTGCATCGATTACAGGGGTCTCAATCGCATCACGATCAAGAACGCTTACCCGATACCCTTGATTTCCGAGCTGTTCGATCGCCTTAAAGGGGCCACGGTCTTTACCAAACTCGACCTGAGGGCGGCATATAACCTGGTAAGGATCAAGGCGGGCGATGAGTGGAAGACCGCGTTTAACACCAGGACCGGTCATTACGAATCCTTGGTTATGCCCTTTGGGTTGTGCAATGCGCCCGCAGTCTTTCAGGAATTCATCAACGATGTTTTCCGTGACCTGTTACAGCAGTGTGTGGTGGTCTATTTGGATGACATCTTGGTATATTCTGAATCCATGGAGGCTCACATTCTGGATGTCAGACGAGTGTTGCAACGGTTACGAGAGAACAAGCTGTTCGGTAAGCTTGAGAAATGCGAATTTCACCGATCCCAGGTAACCTTCTAAGGTTACATCATTTCCGCTGAGGGGTTCTCCATGGATCCTGAGAAGGTTTTGGCTGTCTTACAGTGGCCCCAGCCCAGTGGTCTTCGTTCCCTGCAGCGCTTTTTGGGCTTCGCCAATTATTATCGGAAGTTCATCAGGGACTTTTCCATGCTGGCCAAGCCTCTCACGGATCTGACCAGGAAGGGCAGTAATTCCCAGGTCTGGCCGCTCGAGGCCATCCGAGCTTTTGAGGCCCTAAAGTCCGCCTTTGTGTCGGCTCCGATTCTGTCGCATCCCAACCCTGGGTTGCCCTTTGTCCTCGAGGTGGACGCGTCTGAGACGGGAGTAGGCGCCCTTCTGTCTCAGCGTAGAACACCAGAGGGTCCTCTGCTTCCTTGTGGGTCTTTACTCCCGGAAACTGTCTTCCGCGGAGTGCAACTATCAGATTGGTGACAGGGAGTTATTGGCCATCGTGCAGGCCCTTAAAGAATGGAGGCACTTGCTCGAGGGTTCGGTGGTTCCGGTTCTCATCCTGACGGACCACAAGAATCTGACCTACCTTTCTGAGGCCAAGAGATTGACACCACGTCAGGCCAGATGGGCTCTGTTCTTGTCACGTTTTAATTACGTGGTCTCCTACCTACCCGGTTCCAAGAACATCAGGGCGGATGCCTTATCACGGCAGTACTCCGAGCTGTCCAGGGAGGAGTCGATTCCGACTTCGGTCATACCTCCGAATCAGATCCTGGCCGCCATTCGCACCAGCCTGACCTCTCCCCTGGGTGAGCAGATTTTGGCGGCTCAATCTGGTGCTCCCTCTGGGAGACCCAACGGCAGATGTTTTGTGCCTGAGGAGTTGCGCACTCGGTTGTTGCGAACCTACCATAACTCCAAGACCGCGGGGCATCCTGGAAAGAATCAGCTGTCCTGGGCTGTTTCACGTCTGTTCTGGTGGCCTTCCCTACGTTCCGACATCGCCGCATATGTAGCGGCATGCTCCGTTTGTGCCCAGAGTAAGTCCCCTCGGCACCTTCCGTTGGGCCTTCTGCAACCCATAGCCACCGGGGAGCGCCCATGGTCACACCTGGGGATGGATTTCATTGTGGACCTCCCTGCATCCCGAGGCCATAAGGTCATTCTCATGATTGTGGATCGGTTTTCCAAAATGTGCCACTGTGTTCCTCTCAAGAAGTTACCCTCTGCACAAGAGTTGGCCACGATTTTTGCCAGGGAGGTCTTCCGGTTGCACGGTTTGCCCAAGGAGATTGTGTCGGATCGGGGGAGTCAGTTTGTGTCCAGGTTCTGGCGCGCCTTTTGCTCCCAGTTGGGGATTCATCTCTCCTTCTCCTCGGCCTACCACCCTCAGTCCAATGGGGCCGCAGAACGATCCAATCAGGCCTTGGAGCAATTCCTTCGTTGCTATGTCTCCGATCACCAAGACAATTGGGTTGACCTCCTGCCTTGGGCTGAGTTTGCCAGGAACACGGCGGTGAACTCTTCCTCTGGGACGTCTCCCTTCATGGCCAATTATGGGTTCCAACCTGCCGTGTTACCGGAGGTATTCTCTCCCCAGGATATTCCGGCTGTGGAGGATCACCTTTCCGTCCTACGTGCTTCTTGGGTACAGATCCAGAAGTCCCTTGAGGTCTCTGCGCAGCGCCAGAGACTCCAGGCTGATCGCAGACGAGCGCCTGCTCCTTCCTACCAGGTCGGAGACCGTGTATGGTTGTCCACCCGCAACCTCAACCTTCGAGTGCCCACTCCCAAGCTGGCGCCTCGCTTTGTTGGTCCCTTCCGAGTGCTTCGCAGGGTAAACCCGGTAGCCTATGCCCTTGCGCTTCCTCCTGGCATGCGGATCTCCAACGTGTTTCATGTCTCCCTGTTGAAGCCACTAGTGTGTAATCGTTTCACTTCCTCGGTTCCTCGGCCTCGTCCGGTCCAAGTGGGCAATCGTGAGGAATATGAGGTGAGCAATATCCTGGACTCACGCCTGGTCCGCGGTCGGTTGCAATTTTTGGTCCATTGGCGTGGTTATGGTCCAGAGGAGCGTTCCTGGGTTCCCTCCGCAGATGTCCATGCTCCTGCCTTGCTCCGAGCCTTCCACGCACGCTTCCCTCAGAAACCGTTTTGTGCTCCGCGGAGGAGGGGCCCTTGAGGGGGAGGTACTGTCATGGTCTTACCTTCTTGCTGTTCTCCTTCGTTTGACATGTGCTGGCGGCCATCTTGGTTTCTGGGTTTCTTGTAGCCTTCCACCCTGCGGCTCCTCCTTCCCACTGGGAGGAGCTGGATGCCTAGCTCATATATATAGGAGGTCTGTGGCTTCAGTTCCTTGCTTGGTCCTCTTGTGTTCACATGCTTCTAAGACTGCTGCTGCTTCTGGTTCCTGATCCTGGCTTCGTCTGACTACCCTGCTGGTTCCTGATCCTGGCTTCGTCTGACTACCCTGCTGGTTCCTGATCCTGGCTTCGTCTGACTACCCTTCTGGTTCCTGACCTCTGGCTTCGCAAAGACTCTGCTCGGTTTCACCATCCGTTTGGACTTTTGCTTTACAGCTTTATTTTCAATAAAGCCTTCTTATTTTCACTTATCCCTTGTTGTACGTCTGGTTCATGGTTCCGTGACAGTTAGGTTACCACATTTTACCCAGCATTCATACGCATGTTGTGTCACTAGCTGATGCAGTAGTGGTTCCGCACCTTTCGTACAGCCACATGTACTGGTGGGATCCAAACGCATCTCACAAATGTCTAGTGTCCACATATAGTATATATTTTTGTTTGTTTGTAGATTTAGGGACTCACACACCTCTCCCTATTTCAGTGTATATCTAATAAACTATTTAAGTTTTATATTATTCACAACGTTTCTTCTAGCTGTGACTCTATATAGCACCCCTCAATCAGTATTTGGCGAAAACAGGTATATACTACCCCTCAATCAGTATTTGGTGGAAACAGGTATATGGCACCCCTCAATCAGTATTTTGTGGAAGAAGTTATATGGCACCCCTAAATCAGTATTTGGCGGAAAAACAGGTATATGGCACCCCTCAATCAGTATTTGGTGGAAACAGGTATATGGCACCCCTCAATCAGTATTTTGTGGAAGAAGATATATGGCACCCCTCAATCTGCATTTGGCATAAACAGGTATATAGCACACCTCAATCAGTATTTGGCGAAAACAGGTATATGGCACCCTTCAATCAGTATTTTGTGGAGGCAGGTGTATCGCAGCCCTCAATCAGTATATGGTGGAAGAAGGTATATAGCAATAGCACCCCTCAATCAGTTTTTTAAAGAAGAAGGTATATGGCACCCCTCAATCAGTATTTGGCGGAAACAGGTATATGGCACCTCTCAATCAGTATTTTGTGGCGGCAGGTGTATCGCAGCCCTCAATCAGTATTTGGTGGAAGAAGGTATATAGCAATAGCACCCCTCAATCAGTTTTTTAAGGAAGAAGGTATATGGCACCCCTCAATCAGTATTTTGTGGAAGAAGTTATATGGCACCCCTCAATCAGTATTTTGTGGAGGCAGGTGTATCGCAGCTCTCAATCAGTATTTGGTGGAAGAAGGTATATAGCAATAGCACCCCTCAATCAGTTTTTTAAAAAAGAAGGTATATGGCACCCCTCAATCAGTATTTGGCGGAAACAGGTATATGGCACCCCTCAATCAGTATTTTGTAGAAGAAGATATATGGCACCCCTCAATCAGTATTTTGTGGAGGCAGGTGTATCGCAGCTCTCAATCAGTATTTTGTGGAGGCAGGTATATAGCAATAGCACCCCCTAATCAGTTTTTTGTGGAAGAAGGTATATGGCACCCCTCAATCAGTATTTTGCAGAAACAGGTATATGGCACCACTCAATCAGTATTTGGCGGAAACAGGTATATGGAACCCCTCAATCAGTATTTTGTGGAGGCAGGTGTATCGCAGCTCTCAATCAGTATTTGGTGGAAGAAGGTATAAAGCAATAGCACCTCTAAATCAGTTTTTTGTGGAAGAAGGTATATGGCACCTCCATCAGTATTTGGTGGAAACAGGTATATAACACTACTCAATCAGTATTTGGCGGAAACAGGTATATAGCACCCCTCAATCAGTATTTGGCGGAAACAGGTATATGGCACCATTCAATCAGTATTTTGTGGAAGCAGGTGCATTGCAGTCCTCAATCAGTATTTGGTGGAAGAAGGTATATAGCAACAGCACCCCTCAATCAATATTTTGTGGAAGAAGGTTTATGGCACCCCTCAATCAGTATTTAACGGTAACAGGTATGTAGCACCCCTTAATCAGTATTTGGTGGAAATAGGTATATGGCACCCCTCAATCAGTATTTGGTGGATATAGGAGCATTGCAGCCCTCAATCAGTATTTGGTGGAAGAAGGTATAAAGCAATAGCACCTATTAATCAGTTTTTTGTGGATAAAGGTATATGGCACCGCTCAATCAGTATTTGGCGGAAACAGCTATATGTCACCCCTCAATCAGTATTTTGTGCAATCAGGTGTATCACAGCCCTTAAATTCCTTAATCAGTATTTGGTAGAAGAAGATGTATAGCAATAGCACCCCTCAATTGGTATTTAGTGGAATAAGGTATATGGCACCCCATAATCTATATTTGGCGAAAACAGGTATATTGGTATTTGGTGAAAACAGGTATATGGAACCCATCAATCAGTATTTTGTGGAGGCAGGTGTATCGCAGCTCTCAATCAGTATTTGGTGGAAGAAAGCATATAGCAATAGCACCCCCTAATCAGTTTTTTGTGGAAGAAGGTATATGGCACCCCTCAATCAGTATTTGGCGAAAACAGGTATATGGCACCCCTCAATCAGTATTTTGTGGAAGAAGGTATATGGCACCCCTCAATCAGTATTTGGTGGAAACAGGTATATAACACTACTCAATCAGTATTTGGCGGAAACAGGTATATAGCACCCCTCAATCAGTATTTGGCGGAAACAGGTATACAGGTCCTTCTCAAAAAATTAGCATATTGTGATAAAGTTCATTATTTTCTGTAATGTACTGATAAACATTAGACTTTCATATATTTTAGATTCATTACACACAACTGAAGTAGTTCAAGCCTTTTCTTGTTTTAATATTGATGATTTTGGCATACAGCTCATGAAAACCCAAAATTCCTATCTCAAAAAATTTGCATATTTCATTCGACCAATAAAAGAAAAGTGTTTTCAATACAAAAAAAGTCAACCTTCAAATAATTAAGTTCAGTTATGCACTCAATACTTGGTCGGGAATCCTTTTGCAGAAATGACTGCTTCAATGCGGCGTGGCATGGAGGCAATCAGCCTATGGCACTGCTGAGGTGTTATGGAGGCCCAGGATGCTTCGATAGCGGCCTTAAGCTCATCCAGAGTGTTGGGTCTTGCGTCTCTCAACTTTCTCTTCCCAATATCCCACAGATTCTCTATGGGGTTCAGGTCAGGAGAGTTGGCAGGCCAATTGAGCACAGTAATACCATGGTCAGTAAACCATGTACCAGTGGTTTTGGCACTGTGAGCAGGTGCCAGGTCGTGCTGAAAAATGAAATCTTCATCTCCATAAAGCTTTTCAGCAGATGGAAGCATGAAGTGCTTCAAAATCTCCTGATAGCTAGCTGCATTGACCCTGCCCTTGATAAAACACAGTGGACCAACACCAGCAGCTGACATGGCACCCCTGACCATCACTGACTGTGGGTACTTGACACTGGACTTCAGGAGTTTTGGCATTTCCCTCTCCCCAGTCTTCCTCCAGACTCTGGCACCTTGATTTCCGAATGACATGCAAAATTTGCTTTCATCCGAAAAAAGTACTTTGGACCACTGAGCAACAGTCCAGTGCTGCTTCTCTGTAGCCCAGGTCAGGCGCTACTGCCGCTGTTTCTGGTTCAAAAGTGGCTTGACCTGGGGAATGCGGCACCTGTAGCCCATTTCCTGCACACGCCTGTACACGGTGGCTTCCGCAGGTCCCCCAAGGTCTGGAATCGGTTCTTCTCCACAATCTTCCTCAGGGTCCGGTCACCTCTTCTCGTTGTGCAGCGTTTTCTGCCACACTTTTTCCTTCCCACAGACTTCCCACTGAGGTACCTTGATACAGCACTCTGGGAACAGCCTATTCGTTCAGAAATTTCTTTCTGTGTCTTACCCTCTTGCTTGAGGGTGTCAATGATGGCCTTCTGGACAGCAGTCAGGTCGGCAGTCTTACCCATGATTGCGGTTTTGAGTAATAAACCAGGCTGGGAGTTTTTAAAAGCCTCAGGAATCTTTTGCAGGTGTTTAGAGTTAATTAGTTGATTCAGATGATTAGGTTAATAGCTCGTTTAGAGAACCTTTTCATGATATGCTAATTTTTTGAGATAGGAATTTGGGGTTTTCATGAGGTATATGCCAAAATCATCAATATTAAAACAAGAAAAGGCTTGAACTACTCCAGTTGTGTGTAATGAATCTAAAATATACGAAAGTCTAATGTTTATCAGTACATTACAGAAAATAATGAACTTTATCACAATATGCAAATTTTTTGAGAAGGACCTGTATAATACTACTCAATCAGTATTTGGCGAAAACAGGTATATGGCACCACTCAATCAGTATTTTGTGGAGGCAAGTGTATCGCAGCCCTCAATCAGTATTTGGTGGAAGAAGGTATAGAGCAATAGCACCCCTCAATCAGTTTTTTAAAGAAGAAGGTATATGGCACCCCTCAATCAGTATTTGGCGGAAACAGGTATATGGCACCTCTCAATCAGTATTTTGTGGCGGCAGGTGTATCGCAGCCCTCAATCAGTATTTGGTGGAAGAAGGTATATAGCAATAGCACCCCTCAATCAGTTTTTTAAGGAAGAAGGTATATGGCACCCCTTAATCAGTATTTTGTGGAAGAAGTTATATGGCACCCCTCAATCAGTATTTTGTGGAGGCAGGTGTATCGCAGCTCTCAATCAGTATTTGGTGGAAGAAGGTATATAGCAATAGCACCCCCTAATCAGTTTTTTGTGGAAGAAGGTATATGGCACCCCTCAATCAGTATTTTGCAGAAACAGGTATATGGCACCACTCAATCAGTATTTGGCGGAAAGAGGTATAAAGCAATAGCACCCCTAAATCATTTTTTTTGTGGAAGAAGGTATATGGCACCCCTCAATCAGTATTTGGTGGAAACAGGTATATAACACCACTCAATCAGTATTTGTCGGAAACAGGTATATGAAACCCCTCAATCAGTATTTTGTGGAGGCAGGTGTATTGCAGCCCTCAATCAGTATTTGGTGGAAGAAGGTATAAAGCAATAGCACCCCTAAATCAGTTTTTTGTGGAAGAAAGTATATGGCACCCCTCAATCAGTATTTGGTGGAAACAGGTATATAACACCACTCAATCAGTATTTGGCGGAAACAGGTATATAGCACCCCTCAATCAGTATTTGGCGGAAACAGGTATATGGCACCCCTCAATCAGTATTTTGTGGAGGCAGGTGCATTGCAGCCCTCAATCAGTATTTGGTGAACATAGGTATATGTCACTCCTCAATCAGTATTTTGTGTAATTAGGTGTATCACAGCCCTTAAATTCCTTAATCAGTATTTGGTAGAAGAAGATGTATAGCAATAGCACCCCTCAATTGGTATTTAGTGGAATAAGGTATATGGCACCCCATAATCTATATTTGGCGAAAACAGGTATATTGGTATTTGGTGAAAACAGGTATATGGAACCCATCAATCAGTATTTTGTGGAGGCAGGTGTATCGCAGCTCTCAATCAGTATTTGGTGGAAGAAAGCATATAGCAATAGCACCCCCTAATCAGTTTTTTGTGGAAGAAGGTATATGGCACCCCTCAATCAGTATTTGGCGAAAACAGGTATATGGCACCCCTCAATCAGTATTTTGTGGAAGAAGGTATATGGCACCCCTCAATCAGTATTTGGTGGAAACAGGTATATAACACTACTCAATCAGTATTTGGCGGAAACAGGTATATAGCACCCCTCAATCAGTATTTGGCGGAAACAGGTATACAGGTCCTTCTCAAAAAATTAGCATATTGTGATAAAGTTCATTATTTTCTGTAATGTACTGATAAACATTAGACTTTCATATATTTTAGATTCATTACACACAACTGAAGTAGTTCAAGCCTTTTCTTGTTTTAATATTGATGATTTTGGCATACAGCTCATGAAAACCCAAAATTCCTATCTCAAAAAATTTGCATATTTCATTCGACCAATAAAAGAAAAGTGTTTTCAATACAAAAAAAGTCAACCTTCAAATAATTAAGTTCAGTTATGCACTCAATACTTGGTCGGGAATCCTTTTGCAGAAATGACTGCTTCAATGCGGCGTGGCATGGAGGCAATCAGCCTATGGCACTGCTGAGGTGTTATGGAGGCCCAGGATGCTTCGATAGCGGTCTTAAGCTCATCCAGAGTGTTGGGTCTTGCGTCTCTCAACTTTCTCTTCCCAATATCCCACAGATTCTCTATGGGGTTCAGGTCAGGAGAGTTGGCAGGCCAATTGAGCACAGTAATACCATGGTCAGTAAACCATTTACCAGTGGTTTTGGCACTGTGAGCAGGTGCCAGGTCGTGCTGAAAAATGAAATCTTCATCTCCATAAAGCTTTTCAGCAGATGGAAGCATGAAGTGCTTCAAAATCTCCTGATAGCTAGCTGCATTGACCCTGCCCTTGATAAAACACAGTGGACCAACA
This sequence comes from Bufo bufo, assembly GCF_905171765.1. Lineage (NCBI taxonomy): Eukaryota > Metazoa > Chordata > Amphibia > Anura > Bufonidae > Bufo > Bufo bufo. Next base: position 185,815,013 of record NC_053390.1, read on the forward strand.
CCAGCAGCTGACATGGCACCCCTGACCATCACTGACTGTGGGTACTTGACACTGGACTTCAGGAGTTTTGGCATTTCCCTCTCCCCAGTCTTCCTCCAGACTCTGGCACCTTGATTTCCGAATGACATGCAAAATTTGCTTTCATCCGAAAAAAGTACTTTGGACCACTGAGCAACAGTCCAGTGCTGCTTCTCTGTAGCCCAGGTCAGGCGCTTCTGCCGCTGTTTCTGGTTCAAAAGTGGCTTGACCTGGGGAATGCGGCACCTGTAGCCCATTTCCTGCACACGCCTGTACACGGTGGCTTCCGCAGGTCCCCCAAGGTCTGGAATCGGTTCTTCTCCACAATCTTCCTCAGGGTCCGTTCACCTCTTCTCGTTGTGCAGCGTTTTCTGCCACACTTTTTCCTTCCCACAGACTTCCCACTGAGGTACCTTGATACAGCACTCTGGGAACAGCCTATTCGTTCAGAAATTTCTTTCTGTGTCTTACCCTCTTGCTTGAGGGTGTCAATGATGGCCTTCTGGACAGCAGTCAGGTCGGCAGTCTTACCCATGATTGCGGTTTTGAGTAATAAACCAGGCTGGGAGTTTTTAAAAGCCTCAGGAATCTTTTGCAGGTGTTTAGAGTTAATTAGTTGATTCAGATGATTAGGTTAATAGCTCGTTTAGAGAACCTTTTCATGATATGCTAATTTTTTGAGATAGGAATTTGGGGTTTTCATGAGGTATATGCCAAAATCATCAATATTAAAACAAGAAAAGGCTTGAACTACTCCAGTTGTGTGTAATGAATCTAAAATATACGAAAGTCTAATGTTTATCAGTACATTACAGAAAATAATGAACTTTATCACAATATGCAAATTTTTTGAGAAGGACCTGTATAATACTACTCAATCAGTATTTGGCGAAAACAGGTATATGGCACCACTCAATCAGTATTTTGTGGAGGCAAGTGTATCGCAGCCCTCAATCAGTATTTGGTGGAAGAAGGTATAGAGCAATAGCACCCCTCAATCAGTTTTTTAAAGAAGAAGGTATATGGCACCCCTCAATCAGTATTTGGCGGAAACAGGTATATGGCACCTCTCAATCAGTATTTTGTGGCGGCAGGTGTATCGCAGCCCTCAATCAGTATTTGGTGGAAGAAGGTATATAGCAATAGCACCCCTCAATCAGTTTTTTAAGGAAGAAGGTATATGGCACCCCTTAATCAGTATTTTGTGGAAGAAGTTATATGGCACCCCTCAATCAGTATTTTGTGGAGGCAGGTGTATCGCAGCTCTCAATCAGTATTTGGTGGAAGAAGGTATATAGCAATAGCACCCCCTAATCAGTTTTTTGTGGAAGAAGGTATATGGCACCCCTCAATCAGTATTTTGCAGAAACAGGTATATGGCACCACTCAATCAGTATTTGGCGGAAAGAGGTATAAAGCAATAGCACCCCTAAATCAGTTTTTTTGTGGAAGAAGGTATATGGCACCCCTCAATCAGTATTTGGTGGAAACAGGTATATAACACCACTCAATCAGTATTTGTCGGAAACAGGTATATGAAACCCCTCAATCAGTATTTTGTGGAGGCAGGTGTATTGCAGCCCTCAATCAGTATTTGGTGGAAGAAGGTATAAAGCAATAGCACCCCTAAATCAGTTTTTTGTGGAAGAAAGTATATGGCACCCCTCAATCAGTATTTGGTGGAAACAGGTATATAACACCACTCAATCAGTATTTGGCGGAAACAGGTATATAGCACCCCTCAATCAGTATTTGGCGGAAACAGGTATATGGCACCCCTCAATCAGTATTTTGTGGAAGCAGGTGCATTGCAGCCCTCAATCAGTATTTGGTGAACATAGGTATATGTCATTCCTCATTCAGTATTTTGTGTAATTAGGTGTATCACAGCCCTTAAATTCCTTAATCAGTATTTGGTAGAAGAAGATGTATAGCAATAGCACCCCTCAATTGGTATTTAGTGGAATAAGGTATATGGCACCCCCCAATCTGTATTTAGCGAAAACAGGTATATTGGTATTTGGCGGAAACAGGTATATGGAACCCCTCAATCAGTATTTTGTGGAGACAGGTGTATCGCAGCTCTCAATCAGTATTTGGTGGAAGAAGGCATATAGCAATAGCACCCTCTAATCAGTTTTTTGTGGAAGAAGGTATATGGCACCCCTCAATCAGTATTTTGCAGAAACAGGTATATGCACCACTCAATCAGTATTTGGCAGAAACAGGAATATGGAACCCCTCAATCAGTATTTTGTGGAGGCAGGTGTATCGCAGCCCTCAATCAGTATTTGGTGGAAGAAGGTATGTAGCAATAGCACCCCTCAATCAGTTTTTTGTGGAAGAAGGTATATGGCACCACTCAATCAGTATTTGGTGGAAACAGGTATATAACACCACTCAATCAGTATTTGGCGGAAACAGGTATATAGCACCCCTCAATCAGTATTTGGCGGAAACAGGTATATGGCACCCCACAATCAGTATTTTGTGGAAGCAGGTGCATTGCAGCCCTCAATCAGTATTTGGTGGAAGAAGGTATATAGCATTAGCACCCATCAATATTTAGTGGAAGAAGGTATATGGAAATCGGAAATTAGTGATCTGGATTGTTTAATACTTAACTTTTACTTCTTATTATAAAATAGATGGGATATATCCCTCAAAATAAAAATAAGCTGAATACACAAAGCCGTTTTCAATGTCCCACAATCAGTAGGGGATTGCTTATTGAAAACGGTAACACTGTGTCCACACTTGTTCAGATAGTGTCAGACACTCGAGGTAACAAGTGCTGGTATACACTGATACCCAATCAATAGTACGTGACGGCAATAATCGATATATGCCGACACCATGTGGGCATAAAAAAGCTGAACACACAATACCGTTTTTCAATTCCTAGAATATGGGAGGGGCTGTGAGAAAACGGTAACAGCTGTGTCCACACTTGTTCAAAAATGTAGGACACTGGAGGTAACAAGAACTGATGTGTGTTAGTACCTAAGCCACATAATAGTTAAGGTGACCGCATTGGTATATGCCAACACCTTATACACTGATGGCAAACATATAATGCGGACAGGTATTTCACAACATAAACAATAATGCACAACGACACAACAAAACAACAGAAAACATATAATGGTATGGGTGCAAAGGGGAGCCGTGCGAAATTACAATTACACCCACAACATAAGGTGCACGGCGGCAACACTTGAAAAACCAGGTGTCCTACCCTACAGATAGTGGATACTCCGGACACATCCTGTTTCGATGTTTCTGGTCAGGGTGGTCCACTTCGGCGGTTCGGGGGTCAGCACACTGTAAAGGGGATCACAGGAAGATGTTCCTTAATGTCCCTAGTTGACCCTCGAAGCCCTACAATAGCCCTTAGGTCTAACCACGGGGTATCCCACTAGTTGGGCCCCCGTCCGGAACCTAACCCTGGAATTGCGGTCCCTGTATGGCCCTGAAAGGATCCCTACATGCACGTTTCTGAGGCAAAGAAAAAAATCCTCCTCTCATCAGGGGAATATATATAGAATGGGCCAGGAGATGTAAATCATTCGCTGAAGGTGATGTAATCAGCAGCAAATGCAAAAAAGGGCCACCGAGAGCAGTGGCTCTCAGGTGGAATGAAGTGCACAGATGGGTGCACAACAAACAGGGAAGAGGAAAGGGGAGCAGATGAAAGGAACCCCTCCCTTCTCGCGGTATGCAGATTGAGGCCGCAGGCATAAATGTTACCTGATCTTTACAGGAGTGCGCCTTCTCTTTTAAAGCATCGCGTCGGCATTTCCGCACGACGCGCGTCATGATGACGTCAGCCATCGCCCAGTATGGTGGTGGCCAGTGATGACGTCTGCTCTCACATTGCGCGATCATTGCATAAGTCATGCCCCCACACCATGTGAAAATGGCGTGAAATGATTACCAGGGTCCAAGGTGCAGCTTCTGTGGGCCGGTATTTGGCGCCTTGCCTCCACTATTTATGCTGCTTCCTAGGATGCACTGTTACTTTACTAGGCATCATTGTTTTTATACTGCCATAGATGACATACAAAAAAGAAAAGAAATCCACAGTGTACACCTGTCACGGATGGTGTACAGGAAACAAGACAAAACCATATAAACAATGTCTCTCTGGATCCACAACTAAGGAACAAAGGGAGACCCCTGCAATAGACCTGCCGCTCTCCCTCACTGCTCAGCCTATGCGAACACCCCAAAGGTGGATGGGCGCATATCCACGTTCCTCGGCTATCTATTACCTGAAGACCCTACAATAGTGAGGGGACACGACCACCGGCTCCCTACACTGACACGGAGGGAGTCAGGGTCACCTGGATCCAGAAAAGAGATAATCATAAATAGATAAACAGCACTTAACTTGCAGACGACTGAGGACTGGGAACTGGGAACAGCATGCACACACACTCCAGGAAGTTGTATCAGCCACACACTACTGCATTATGGGGAGGAATTTAAAGGGCAGCAATCAGTCCGACTGCATGACAGCTGAGATAGACTAACGAGATGAGAAACTAAACCAAAACAAAGAAATTCAAGGAGGAGGATCTGAAAAGCTCCTATGAGCGCTTCTCAGCTGTCTAGCTGTGACAGTACCCCTCCCTCTAGGAGTGGACTCCGGACACTCAGAGTCCACCTTCTCAGGATGGGACCTATGGAAAGCCCTGATGAGACGAGAGGCCTTAATGTCCGTCACTGGGACCCACATCCTCTCCTCAGGACCATAACCCTCCCAATGAACGAGGTACTGGAGGGAACCGCGGACAAGACGAGAATCCACAATCCTAGAGACCTGAAATTCAAGATTTCCATCAACCATAATCGGAGGAGGAGGCAAAGGCGAGGGTACAATAGGTTGAACATAAGGTTTCAATAATGACTTATGAAAAACATTATGGATCTTCCAAGTCTGAGGAAGATCAAGACGGTAGGCAACAGGATTGATGACAGACAGGATCTTGTAAGGCCCAATAAACCTAGGACCCAACTTCCAGGAAGGAACCTTCAATTTGATATTCTTGGTAGACAACCACACCAGATCACCAACATTCAGGTCCGGACCAGGCACACGTCTCTTATCCGCCACACGCTTATATCTCTCACTCATGCTCTTTAGATTATCCTGAATCTTTTGCCAAATAGATGACAAAGACGAGGAGAATCTGTCCTTATCAGGCAAACCAGAAGAGCCCTCTCCCGAGAAAGTCCCAAACTGCGGATGAAACCCATATGCACCAAAAAATGGTGACTTATCAGAGGACTCCTGACGACGGTTATTTAAAGCAAACTCAGCAAGGGACAAAAAAGAACACCAATCCTCCTGATTCTCCGCCACAAAACAGCGCAGATATGTCTCCAGATTCTGATTGACGCGCTCTGTCTGGCCATTCGACTGCGGATGGAAAGCAGAAGAGAATGACAACCGAACCCCCAAGCGAGAACAGAAAGCCTTCCAGAATCTGGAAACAAACTGCGTGCCCCTATCAGAGACTATGTCTGAAGGAATCCCATGCAATTTGACAATGTGGTCAATAAATGCCTGCGCCTGCGTCTTAGCATTGGGCAAACCAGGAAAAGGCATAAAATGCACCATTTTGCTAAAACGGTCCACCACCACCAGAATCACAGACTTCCCCGAGGAACGAGGCAAGTCCGTTATGAAGTCCATGGACAGATGTGTCCAAGGACGGGAAGGAATGGGCAAAGGAAGGAGAGGACCTGATGGCCGTGAATGAGGGACCTTGGCACGAGCGCAAGTCTCGCAAGCTGCCACAAAACCCTCAACCGACTTACGAAGCGCAGGCCACCAGAATCTCCGAGCAATGAGATCCAGTGTGGCTCTTGCCCCCGGGTGCCCAGCAAGGACCGTATCGTGGTGTTCTTTAAAAATCTTGTGTCTCAAAGCGAGAGGCACAAACAACCTGTCACGGAACCATGAACCAGACGTACAACAAGAGATAAGTGAAAATAAGAAGGCTTTATTGAAAATAAAGCTGTAAAGCAAAAGTCCAAACGGATGGTGAAACCGAGCAGAGTCTTTGCGAAGCCAGAGGTCAGGAACCAGAAGGGTAGTCAGACGAAGCCAGGATCAGGAACCAGCAGGGTAGTCAGACGAAGCCAGGATCAGGAACCAGCAGGGTAGTCAGACGAAGCCAGGATCAGGAACCAGAATCAGCAGCAGTCTTAGAAGCATGTGAACACAAGAGGACCAAGCAAGGAACTGAAGCCACAGACCTCCTATATATATGAGCTAGGCATCCAGCTCCTCCCAGGGGAAGGAGGAGCCGCAGGGTGGAAGGCTACAAGAAACCCAGAAACCAAGATGGCCGCCAGCACATGTCAAACGAAGGAGAGCAGCAAGCAGGTAAGACCATGACAGTACCTCCCCCTCAAGGGCCCCTCCTCCGCGGAGCACAAAACGGTTTCTGAGGGAAGCGTGCGTGGAAGGCTCGGAGCAAGGCAGGAGCATGGACATCTGCGGAGGGAACCCAGGAACGCTCCTCTGGACCATAACCACGCCAATGGACCAAAAACTGCAACCGACCGCGGACCAGGCGTGAGTCCAGGATATTGCTCACCTCATATTCCTCACGATTGCCCACTTGGACCGGACGAGGCCGAGGAACCGAGGAAGTGAAACGATTACACACCAGTGGCTTCAACAGGGAGACATGAAACACGTTGGAGATCCGCATGCCAGGAGGAAGCGCAAGGGCATAGGCTACCGGGTTTACCCTGCGAAGCACTCGGAAGGGACCAACAAAGCGAGGCGCCAGCTTGGGAGTGGGCACTCGAAGGTTGAGGTTGCGGGTGGACAACCATACACGGTCTCCGACCTGGTAGGAAGGAGCAGGCGCTCGTCTGCGATCAGCCTGGAGTCTCTGGCGCTGCGCAGAGACCTCAAGGGACTTCTGGATCTGTACCCAAGAAGCACGTAGGACGGAAAGGTGATCCTCCACAGCCGGAATATCCTGGGGAGAGAATACCTCCGGTAACACGGCAGGTTGGAACCCATAATTGGCCATGAAGGGAGACGTCCCAGAGGAAGAGTTCACCGCCGTGTTCCTGGCAAACTCAGCCCAAGGCAGGAGGTCAAACCAATTGTCTTGGTGATCGGAGACATAGCAACAAAGGAATTGCTCCAAGGCCTGATTGGATCGTTCTGCGGCCCCATTGGACTGAGGGTGGTAGGCCGAGGAGAAGGAGAGATGAATCCCCAACTGGGAGCAAAAGGCTCGCCAGAACCTGGACACAAACTGACTCCCCCGATCCGACACAATCTCCTTAGGCAAACCGTGCAACCGGAAGACCTCCCTGGCAAAAATCGTGGCCAACTCTTGTGCAGAGGGTAACTTCTTGAGAGGAACACAGTGGCACATTTTGGAAAACCGATCCACAATCATGAGAATGACCGTATGGCCTCGGGATGCAGGGAGGTCCACAATGAAATCCATCCCCAGGTGTGACCATGGGCGCTCCCCGGTGGCTATGGGTTGCAGAAGGCCCAACGGAAGGTGCCGAGGGGACTTACTCTGGGCACAAACGGAGCATGCCGCTACATATGCGGCGATGTCGGAACGTAGGGAAGGCCACCAGAACAGACGTGAAACAGCCCAGGACAGCTGATTCTTTCCAGGATGCCCCGCGGTCTTGGAGTTATGGTAGGTTCGCAACAACCGAGTGCGCAACTCCTCAGGCACAAAACATCTGCCGTTGGGTCTCCCAGAGGGAGCACCAGATTGAGCCGCCAAAATCTGCTCACCCAGGGGAGAGGTCAGGCTGGTGCGAATGGCGGCCAGGATCTGATTCGGAGGTATGACCGAAGTCGGAATCGACTCCTCCCTGGACAGCTCGGAGTACTGCCGTGATAAGGCATCCGCCCTGATGTTCTTGGAACCGGGTAGGTAGGAGACCACGTAATTAAAACGTGACAAGAACAGAGCCCATCTGGCCTGACGTGGTGTCAATCTCTTGGCCTCAGAAAGGTAGGTCAGATTCTTGTGGTCCGTCAGGATGAGAACCGGAACCACCGAACCCTCGAGCAAGTGCCTCCATTCTTTAAGGGCCTGCACGATGGCCAATAACTCCCTGTCACCAATCTGATAGTTGCACTCCGCGGAAGACAGTTTCCGGGAGTAAAGACCCACAAGGAAGCAGAGGACCCTCTGGTGTTCTACGCTGAGACAGAAGGGCGCCTACTCCCGTCTCAGACGCGTCCACCTCGAGGACAAAGGGCAACCCAGGGTTGGGATGCGACAGAATCGGAGCCGACACAAAGGCGGACTTTAGGGCCTCAAAAGCTCGGATGGCCTCGAGCGGCCAGACCTGGGAATTACTGCCCTTCCTGGTCAGATCCGTGAGAGGCTTGGCCAGCATGGAAAAGTCCCTGATGAACTTCCGATAATAATTGGCGAAGCCCAAAAAGCGCTGCAGGGAACGAAGACCACTGGGCTGGGGCCACTGTAAGACAGCCGAAACCTTCTCAGGATCCATGGAGAACCCCTCAGCGGAAATGATGTAACCTAAGAAGGTTACCTGGGATCGGTGAAATTCGCATTTCTCAAGCTTACCGAACAGCTTGTTCTCTCGTAACCGTTGCAACACTCGTCTGACATCCAGAATGTGGGCCTCCATGGATTCAGAATATACCAAGATGTCATCCAAATAGACTACCACACACTGCTGCAACAGGTCACGGAAAACATCGTTGATGAATTCCTGAAAGACTGCGGGCGCATTGCACAACCCAAAGGGCATAACCAAGGATTCGTAATGACCGGTCCTGGTGTTAAACGCGGTCTTCCACTCATCGCCCGCCTTGATCCTTACCAGGTTATATGCCGCCCTCAGGTCGAGTTTGGTAAAGACCGTGGCCCCTTTAAGGCGATCGAACAGCTCGGAAATCAAGGGTATCGGGTAAGCGTTCTTGATCGTGATGCGATTGAGACCCCTGTAATCGATGCAAGGCCTCAACTCACCGCCCTTCTTTTTCACAAAGAAAAATCCAGCCCCTGCCGGGGACGAAGATTTGCGAATGTGTCCGCGTGAAAGCGCCTCCCTCACGTACTCCTCCATGGCCTCATTCTCCGCTACCGACAGTGGATAGACTTTGCCACGAGGAGGAACGGCACCAGATTGTAACTCTATGGCACAATCATATGGGCGGTGCGGAGGTAGGGCAACCGCGCGCACCTTATCGAATACATCCCGGTACTCCTCATATTCAGGAGGCAACAGAGAGTCCGAGGAAGTACACAGCAACTTGACAGACCCATGGATGCAACTAGCCCCACACTGCGGTGACCACGAGAGGATCTCGACCGATCTCCAATCGAAAGTCGGATTATGCTTCTGGAGCCAGGGGTACCCCAAGACCACCGAGTAGTGTGGAGACGAAATAACCTGGAGGCAGACCGACTCTCTGTGAACGGCACCAATGGCTATCCCCACTGGAAGGGTCTCATGAGTCACGTGTGGCGGCAGAAGGGGTCTGCCGTCTATCGCCTCAAGAGCCAGTGGGGAACCTCGAGCCTGCAGAGGAATGGAATTGGCGGCAGCGAACACACTATCAATGAACAAACCACCAGCACCAGAGTCCACCAACGCCTGAGTCGTCACCGAGCCCCCGACCCAGGAGAGGACAACAGTGATCAGTGGTTTGTCAACACGGGAAATCGGGGACGAGGAGACTCCACCCAAGATCTGCCCCCGACAGGATCTCAGGGTACGAGCGTTTCCCGGACGGTTCGGACATGCCAACCGAAAATGCCCACCGAGACCACAGTACATGCATCGGCCCTCACGTCTCCGGAGTGCCCTCTCCCCCTCGGACAGGCGAGCAAACCCCAGCTGCATGGGTTCACCCCCAGACAAGTCATCCCCAGGAGGCGTGGGAGGAGAGGGAGGCACGGGTGGGACAGCAAACGTAGGCACCAATCTGTTAGAAGACCTCCGCAGGTTCTCCTTAAAGGAAGGTCTCTCCCTGAGTCTGGTGTCAATCAAAATCAGGAAAGAAATAAGAGACTCGAGCTCAACTGGTAGGTCCTTAGCTGCAACCTCATCCTTCAAGGCATCCGAGAGACCATGAGAGAAAGCAGCGACCAGAGCCTCATTATTCCAGCCCACCTCTGCTGCCAGGGTACGAAACTCAATGGCGTATTCAGCTACGGATCGTGAACCCTGTCTGATGGACATAAGGAGCTTCGCAGCAGAGGCAGCACGAGCCGGCACATCAAATACCTTCCGAAGAGAAGCAACAAAACCGGCAACCACCGGATTGTTGTTCTCCCATAAAGGGCTGGCCCAGGCCAAGGCCTTGTCCGAGAGCAGCGAGATCAAGAAGCCCACCTTTGATCTCTCAGTATTAAAGGCATGTGGCAGCAACTCGAAATAAATGCCCACCTGGTTAAGGAAACCTCGGCACTGAGTTGGCTCTCCCCCAAAGCGCTGTGGAAGAGGGGCAGAACCGGTCATACCCCGAAACACCGCAGGCGCAACAACAGGTGTCGGGGTAGACTCTGGCGCAACAACCGGAGCGGCAGTAGGAGCGAGCTCAGGAGCGACAACCGACCCATCGGCAACGGGAGCGAAATGAGCCGTGCGTTCAAGCAGGGTTTGCAACGCCACAGCGAACCGACCCAACAGGTGATCCTGCTGATCAAGTCTGGCAACCAGCGTGGGTAGCGAGGATGGCCCTGTACCGTCAGAATTCATGGCTTGGTCCTAATGTCACGGAACCATGAACCAGACGTACAACAAGAGATAAGTGAAAATAAGAAGGCTTTATTGAAAATAAAGCTGTAAAGCAAAAGTCCAAACGGATGGTGAAACCGAGCAGAGTCTTTGCGAAGCCAGAGGTCAGGAACCAGAAGGGTAGTCAGACGAAGCCAGGATCAGGAACCAGCAGGGTAGTCAGACGAAGCCAGGATCAGGAACCAGCAGGGTAGTCAGACGAAGCCAGGATCAGGAACCAGAAGCAGCAGCAGTCTTAGAAGCATGTGAACACAAGAGGACCAAGCAAGGAACTGAAGCCACAGACCTCCTATATATATGAGCTAGGCACCCAGCTCCTCCCAGGGGAAGGAGGAGCCGCAGGGTGGAAGGCTACAAGAAACCCAGAAACCAAGATGGCCGCCAGCACATGTCAAACGAAGGAGAGCAGCAAGCAGGTAAGACCATGACACAACCTCCCAGGAGGACAAAGATCAGGAGCTTCTGGCTGGGCTGCCTGCACCTCTGCCTCCAATTCAGGAAAAAGAGCAGAGACCACCACACCTTCAGCCAAAATGGGACCCGGGTCTTCAAAATTCCCACCTCCCGGAAAACAACGTGACAGGGCATCTGCCTTCACATTCTTAACCCCAGGGCGGAACGTAACAACAAAATTAAACCTTGAAAAGAACAAAGACCATCTGGCCTGTCTCGGGTTCAGACGCTTGGCTGACTCCAAGTAGGCCAGATTTTTATGGTCAGTAAACACGGTAATAGGGTGTCTGGCTCCCTCTAGCCAATGGCACCATTCCTCAAAAGCCAACTTGATGGCCAACAATTCCCTATCTCCCACATCATAATTTCTCTCTGCGGAGGAGAGTTTCTTTGAGAAAAAGGCACACGGTTGCCATTTGGCAGGAGAGGAACCCTGAGACAAGACCGCACCCACCCCTACCTCAGAAGCATCAACCTCAACTATGAAGGGTAACGAAATATCAGGTTGTACTAGGATGGGAGCGGAAGCAAAACTCTCCTTGATATTAGAAAAGGCCTTACGCGCCTCTACCGACCAGGAAGAAAAATCTACCCCCTTTCTGGTCATATCAGTGAGAGGTTTAACAACAGAGGAATAATTCAAAATAAATTTCCTGTAATAATTAGCAAAGCCCAAAAAACGCATCAGCGCCTTCTGATTCTCAGGAAGCTCCCACTCAAGCACAGCGCGGACCTTCTCGGGGTCCATGCGAAAACCAGAAGCGGAGACAAGAAACCCCAGAAATTGGATCTTTGGAACCGCAAACACACATTTTTCCAGTTTCGCGTATAATTTATTCTCCCGCAGGATGAGCAAGACCTGACGTAAGTGTTCCTTATGAGTCTTGAAATCAGGAGAAAAAATCAAAATGTCATCCAAATACACTAATACAAATTTTCCCATTAAATGATAAAAAATGCTGTTGACGAAATGCTAAAAAACGGCTGGGGCATTCATTAAACCAAAAGGCATAACCAAATTCTCAAAATGGCCCTCAGGGGTATTAAAAGCCGTCTTCCATTCGTCTCCTTCTCTGACCCTAACCAGGTTGTATGCCCCTCTTAGGTCTAATTTGGAAAAGACTTTAGCCCCAACAACCTGGTTAAACAGGTCCGGGATCAGAGGAAGCGGATAAGGATCACGAATAGTGATACTGTTCAGCTCCCTGAAATCCAGACAAGGTCTTAAAGAACCATCTTTTTTCTTAACAAAGAAAAAGCCAGCGGCAACAGGTGACTTTGAGGGTCGTATGTGTCCTTTTCTCAGACTCTCAGAGATATAAGCACGCATAGCGACCCTCTCAGGTTGGGAGAGATTGTATAAACGAGATTTAGGCAGCTTGGCGCCTGGGATGAGATTAATAGGGCATTCATACTCCCTGTGCGGAGGCAAATCCTGAACTCCACTCTCAGAGAAGACATCCGAAAATTCAGAGAGGAAAGGTGGTACAGTCTTAGTAGTAACCTCAGAAACAGATGTTATGAGGCAATTCTCTCTGCAAAAGTCACTCCAACCATTTATTTGCCTCGCTTGCCAATCAATGGTGGGGTTATGTTTAGTGAGCCAGGGTAGTCCCAACACTAGAGGAGTAGGCAAACCGCTAAGGACGAAACATGACACATCCTCAACATGAGCATCACTCACAATTAAACGGATATTGTGAACTATGCCCTTTAATGATTTCTGAGAAAGTGGAGCAGAATCAATAGCAAAAACAGGAATATCCTTTCCCAAAGTGCATACCTGGAAACCATGAGTTATTGCAAATTGATTATCAATGAGATTGACAGCTGCTCCACTATCCACAAAAATCTCACAAAAAATGCTCTTGCTCTCTAGCGCCACCCTAGCAGGTAGGACAAAACGGGAACTACAAGCAAACGGAAAACCTTCAATTTCCGCCTCAACCCTGCCAATAGTAACAGACGGAACATTTTTAAAAGATTTTTTCCTTTTTGTCTCTTTATTACTCCCAGAAAACTGCCTGAATCTCCTAGAGGGACAAACATTTGCCAAATGATTTATACCTCCACAACAAAAACAAACCCTCCCATGCGGGCTGAATCTTCTATTGTCTGAGGCAATCAACCCCAGCTGCATGGGTTCCTGCTCAGAAGGGGCTGACAGTGACTGAGACCGCTGCACTGTCCCGGGACTGAGTATGACAGGAAGGAGAGAGCTCTCCTCTCTCACTAAGACGCCTGTCAATACGAACGGCCTGAGACATAGCAGAGTCCAGGGAGATTGGCCTCTCATGAAAGGCAAATGCATCTTTCAATCCCTCTGAAAGACCCTGGCAAAATTGACTTCGGAGTGCAGCATCATTCCAACCAGTATCAGCTGCCCATCTCCGAAATTCTGAGCAGTATATCTCTGCGGATTGTTTACCCTGGCATAACAGACGTAGTTTAGACTCAGCCAGAGCAATATGATCCGGATCATCATATATCTGACCCAGGGCTAAAAAGAATTCATCCACTGAGCGGAGTGGCCGTGCCCCCTCCGGTAGCGAAAAGGCCCAAGACTGGGCGTTACCCCTGAGCAGCGATACAATGATCCCCACCCTCCGTTCTTCATCACCAGAGGAATGGGGAAGAAGGCGAAAATGGAGTTTGCAAGCCTCTTTAAAACGCACAAAATTCTCTCTACCCCCAGAGAACGTATCCGGGAGCGAGATCTTAGGCTCAGCACAAACTCCATGAACGCAAGCTGAACCGGTCACTTGAAACTGAGAAAAAATCATACGGAGATCAGCTACCTCCAATGAAAGACCCTGGAGGCGTTCAGCCAAAAGTGAAACCGGATCCATGCTTGAGACGGTTTTGGCGGCTTATAATGTCACGGATGGTGTACAGGAAACAAGACAATACAATATAAACAATGACTCACTGGATCCACAACTAAGGAACAAAAAGGAGACCCCTGCATGAGACCTGCCGCTCTCCCTTATTGCTCAGCCTATGCGACCACCCCAAAGGTGGATGGGCGCATATCCACGTACCTCGACTATCTTACACCTGAAGACCCTACAATAGTGAGGGGATACGACCACCGGCTCCCTACACAGACACAGAGGGAGTCAGGGTCACCTGGATCCAGAAAACAGAAAATCATAAATACATAAACAGCACTTATCTTGCAGACGACTGGGGACTGTGGACTGTGGACTGAGAACTAGGAACAGCATGCACACACACTCCAGGAAGTAGTATAAGCCGCACACTACTGCATTCTGGGGAGGAACTTAAAGGGCAGCAATCAGTCCAACTGCATGACAGCTGAGATAGACTAACGAGATGAGGAACTCAACCAAAACAAAGAAATTCAAGGAGGAGGATCTGAAAGGCTCCTGTCAGAGCTTCTCAGCTGTCTGGCTGTGACAGTGTGACTCCAAATCCAGACCTCCATGGGTTGAAAAATTTGATTTCCATTTTTTATTTTTTGTGTGATTTTGTTGTCAGCACATTCAGCTATGTAAAGAACAAAGTATTTCAGAAGAATATTTAATTAATTCAGATCTAGGATGTGTTATTTTTGTGTTCCCTTTATTTTTTTGAGCAGTGTATATATATATATATATATATATATATATATATAAAATAAAATAAAGCAGACTGATGTACCAGCCCTAAAAAACTGCTTTTTGGGGTGCTGTCAGGACGCTGTCCTTACAGCAGATGAGTCTTTGAGGACTGGAGTGGACACAGAACACATTCGCTTAGCTAACAATTTCCCTATTAATTCAGCAGCAGCAGCACTCTCCCTGCTCTAACTAACACTGCAGCTTCAGAATGAATCTAAGATGGATGCTGTCCTTGCTTTTTGATAGGAGGTGGGAGCGTCTGGGAGGGAGGCTATGCTGATTGGCTGGAATGTGTCTGCTGACTGTGAGGTACAGGGTCAAAGTTTGCTCAATGATGACGTATAGGGACGGACCGAACATCGCATATGTTCGCCCGCCGCGGCGAACGCGAACAAGCGATGCTCGGCGGGAACTGTTCGCCGGCGAATAGTTCGGGACATCTCTATTGGTAAGGCAAAAACAGGAGTGGGTCCAAAACAGAGATGAAACTTCTGTGTTTTGGACCCACTCCTGGTTTTGGCTTCCAAATCATAATCAAATCCCGATGCAAAATACTAACCCTTTGATAGAGGCCTTACAGATGCTCCAAAGACAAGATAGTGGCAGCAGGAGAAGATAATAGCAGAAGCAGTAGGTGAGTCACATCAGGCAGGTGGCAGAATCAGAATAGTGGCTGAAGCACGTTGCCTGAAATAATGGGCCATTTTTCCTAATGTTCTGGTGTGGTAGCACACTGCAGTCAGAACATTACTGCCAGAATGATCTAGTCTAATGCATCAGGCACCGATGTGTCGAAATCCTGGCTGATCCACCTGTTTCATCTTTATAGAGGTTAATCTTTCTACATTTTGTGCTGAAAGGCGAGATCCTCTTTGAATAACTATGCCCCCCACCGCACTTAACACCCGTTCTGATGCCACACTACTGGCCGGGCAGGAAAGCTTGGTCAGGGCAAACTCGGCCAGTTGCGGACTCAAATTAAGTTTGGCTACCCAGTAGTCCAGGGGACCTTGTATGTGGGGTGACAGGGTGAACTCCAAGTATACCACCATCTGCTGGTTCAGGTTCTGCTCCATGTCCTGCTGCTGCTGGCTGCTTTCTTCAGTAGGCGCGTGAAGAAACGTGTTCATCAGAGACTGAATACTCAAATTACCACTGACAGAGCTGGTGTTGCTACTGCCCCCTCTCCAGCAATCATGTTGGGAGTGAGCACAGAGGGCACCCCCGGTCAGACCTTTGTGAAGATGGGTGATGGCACACATAGGCAGCTACCAACTAACTACATAGGATGTCTCGATAGTAGTTTAGTTTATACTCCCTCTCAGCATGTGTAAAAAAGACCCCCATTTTGAACCAGAAGCTCCAAGACATGAAGGAGTGGACTGACATCATTCATCCCGAAAGTGGCTCCTCAAAGGGCCTGAGAAAATGGCAGGTGTCATGAGCTGCCACTGGCTAAGATCGAAGTTACAAAGGGGTGTACCCCTGTCCACCTGCATCATCAAGAAATTGTTCATGACCTTTCTCTGCTCATATAGTCGGTTTAACATGTGGAGGATGGAGTTACAATGTGTGAAAATGTCACATATGAGGCAAACAAGGTTGATAAAAAAAAATGGCTGCACAACATTACACATACAAACAATAGAGCTGAGAAATGGGGATCATTATAAATGAAAGTGGTATTCTACCTACTATAAATGGAAAAATGGAAGCTCTTAGCACACATCTTGATCAAACTTGTGTCGGGCCCATCTACCAGGCGTCAAGGTGGCATCCGCAGACGGGTACCTAACACTAATTTACCGCCTCTCTTGGACTATCTAATCCTACATTTTCAGGGCAGTGTAGGAACCAGCTACATTTGTACTCTGCTCAGAAGCCCAAGGCAGATGGGCGTTGCTCAGTCTAAAAGAGGCAATGTTGGAGAACACTTTGCAGCTCAATGAGGGCATGTTTTGCACGGTAAGAGTGGCTAAAGTGCATTTATAGTTTCCTGGCCATTTTTAAGATGTCTTGCAGTTGGGTGGAAGACTTCAGGCACCAGATTACAATCATATTAAAGATGTGCCCCATGCAGGGTGCATGGGTCAGCACTCCTTGACACAGTGTTGACAGGATGTTCTTCCCATTATTGGTGACTATGTTCCCATTATCGGAAAACAGCCAGGATTCGATTTCTTGATGGAGGACGAGGAGAAATTCCCCCCCCTGTGACTGTTTGCCCAGGCTGGTCAGATGCAGAACAGAGTGATAACACAGTTCTCTGCACAGGTGGTATGCTGGAGGACCACTCACGGAGGCTAAGAACAAGGTGGAGGATGAGACTGGCTTCGGAATCACAGCATGAGAACACGGAGGCAACATTGCCATCACATTTACCTAGTGAGCCATAAAGAATGAACTTTACCAGACACTGACAGGCTCAAGGACTGGCCCACCTTCTGCTGTACATATGTATGCAGGGCTGGTAAAGCTTTTTTAGAGAAGTAGTGATGGCTTGGGACTCTCCACCTTGGCTTGGCATAAACCACCAGTTCTCTGAAATGTGCAGAGTCCTCCACATGGAAAGGGAGGGAGTATAGTACAAGCAACTTGGCTAGGAGCACTTTCAGCTGCTGTGCTGTTGCATGAGTGCACGCATACTGTTGTTTATTTGCAATCGCCTCGGTGATTGATTGCTGTTGAAACACGTGACAAGGAGTAGGAGGAGGAGCATCAGGACTAGTAGACGATGGGAAGCAAACACAGTTCCCTTTAGATAAGGTGGTGGAACCCTGACTGCTGGGAGATGAGTCAGGCTGTACCACTACATTAGCCCCACGGTTTTCCCAGGCCATTTTATGGTGACACTCCATGTATTGACGCAGTACTGTGTTGCCAACATTGGCACTCTGGCCGCGCTTTACCTATTGCCTACAAATCCTACATATGGCCACACTAATGTCCACCGGTGACTTGATGAAAAATTTCCACACCAGCGAGTATGTCATTTTACCCCCACCACTGCATGATGACCGCCTACTGCTGCCTCTATAAAGCCGTGTACCGCTAGTTTTTTCGGACAGGTAGGCTCCTGAGTAGCAGACGGTCTACCTTATGCATGTTGGCCTCCAGATATCACACTGCTGCCACCCTGCTAGCTCACGGCCACGCTTGCACCCTGCTGGCTTATCTGCATGCTGCCACCCTCACCCCCCGGTGATGATGGCTCCCATGTGCAATCGGCTACATCATCATCCACTACTGTCTGCTCATCACTTACAGTCAGGTCCATAAATATTGGGACATGGACACAATTCTAACATTTGGGGCTCTATACACCACCACAATGGATTTGAAATGAAATGAACAAGATGTGCTTTACCTGCAGACTGTCAGCATTAATTTGAGGGTATTTACATTCAAATCAGGTGAACGGCGCAGGAATTACAGCAGTTTGCATATGTGCCTCCCACTTGTTAAGGGACCAAAAGTATTGGGACTGAATAATAATCATAAATCAAATTTTCAGTTTTTAATACTTGGTTGCAAATCCTTTGCAGTCAATTACAGCCTGAATAAAATTCAGAGATCCGCTCACCCCTGCTCTCTCAGGGCAGGTGCACCAACCAAAATTTGAGACACCCCTCAAAATTGGATTCAAAATGTAAAAAAATATGGAAGGGCACTCTATATGAAGATATAGGACGCAATTTATTCAGACATATGATGAATCACAATATGATAAAATACACTAAATTAAAAATATAAATAAAAAATTTACAGATAAAAAATTGATGTCTTTTGGATAGAGATAGATTAGCACAAAAAATCCTCACTGCATTTTCCCCATATAGTTCTGTGATTTTAAAGAAGGGGGAGGACAGTTGTGCAATTGGTCTCAATCCAAACAGATGATAGTTCTCCTCCAAAACTAATAAATCAATTTTGTAAAAATGCCATACATATCCAATTCATAAGAACACATTAAATATTGCATATATATCCTATATCAAAATATAAAATGCACGCATGTGCTATGTTGCCACTGACTAATCTTAATTGGTAAAAGTGTGTCAAAAATTGAATACACAGATATCGCTCCACATATGTAACTTTTCTTTCGTATTTGATAGTCTCTTGCAAATTGTGTCCGGTCTCTGTTATATCAACAGAATGGTATTGCGATTCAACCGAATGGAAGTTGTTAGCATAGAAAATCCTTAGTGTGTTACTAAGTGCAATTCATTATTTCTCCTTTAAATAACTTAGTGTTTTGCCTCATAAGTTTTCTACCCAGTATCTGGGCTTACCTTTGCCTGGTTCTTTGTTTGCGGGGGCTTGCGAATAAGTTGCTACTCCATATTGGGTGCCGGCGTCCCGGCTATGGAGTTTGTCGCGTCCCACGTGTGCTTCCCAGCTGGTTTCAAGGGCTGGCTCGATATGAGAGTTACGCACTTGCAGCTTTAGGCGCAGGTCAATGACGTATTGAGGTCTTTCTAAGGTAACAGGAAACTTTTTGTCTTCTTCTTTGTAGTGCACTTGTATCCATAGGAAACGGGGTATCTATCCAAGATTTCACCAGACGCGTTTCGGGGAGACGCTTTCCCCTTCCTCAGTGGTATACCCCGATTCTGTGAATCCATGTAATTTATACTAAATCTAGGTCTTACTCAAAACTCGGTCCGGATCCAGAATTTCACCAAAAGGCCAATCTGGCTCGAATTTCTGGATGTCGTTTTCTGTCTTTATAGCTTACTTGCGTTTTTAATGCAGTATTTTCCATAAGGATGCGTTTTCTCTGTTTTATTTGCAATTTTGTGTTTATATTTTAGTCCACTTATAATTAATCAAATAGGACATTTCATTCTTAAGTTGTAGTTCATGGTATGTTGTTACTACCAAAAAAGTATATATTTAGACGATATATATATATACAATAAATAGACATAAAAATGTATAAAACATGTGTATATAAGAAAAAGAAAAATATATATAAAAATTACATAAAAAATATATATAATCTATATGTATACAGGATAATTGCAAATTTCCACAGTTTCTAAATATGGAGGGTAATTTTCCTCTAGATAAATCTCTTCTGAATCAATTTCATCAAAAAACGCATCTGCGTTTTTATTGCGTTTTCTTTGGATGGTTTGCCTTTTTGTCTCCTATCAGTGTTTTTTCATGAAAAATGTCTTAAATATTTGGGAAAAGAGTTTTTCTCATAGGAGATATGTGAAATTTCTTAAATAATTTCTCAAATAGTGTAGAAAGTGGGGGGGCCCATGTGGGGTAGAGGGAGAGTTGCAGTGCTGGGATAAACAGCCTGACATGCAACTCTGCATCGACACCCACACGGACCACCCTATCCTCATATGAACCCAAATATTTCAAGTGCTGCATTTAATCCTCTCGGCAATAAACTGCCGAACTCATAGATTTTTCTGGATTCCGCCCTTGATAGTCTTTCAATCTGATTTCCTCCTCGCCAGTGTTTGTCTACCTTTTCCAGCGCCATGAAGGAGAGACCCCTAGGATCCTGATTATGTGCGGCCTTGAAATGTCTGGACAGCGAGTGTTTGTCGTAACCTTTAGTGATGTTATTCAGGTGCTCTGCTATCCTGACTTTCAAGGCTCGCTTGGTCCTACCTATGTATTGTCTCCGACATGGACACTGGATCAGGTATATGACGTTGGAGGAGTCACAAGTGAGGAAATGTTTAATATTCATGGAGTGAGAGTTTTGTGTGGAGATGACTGATGTTGTTTTTCTTGGGAATTTAGTGGGTCATTTATTAAACTGGTGTAAAGTAGAACTGGCTTAGCTGCCCATAGCAACCAATCAGATTACACATTTTATTTTGACTGCTTCTTTGGAAAATGAAAGGTGGAATCTGATTGGTTGCTATGGGCAACTAAGCCTGTTCCAATTTACATTAATGACCCCAAATGTATCTACCATGACTGTGTGTAGCTCAGTGGTTAGCATTGTTGCTTTATAGGTACTAGGGTAAAGAGTTTGAAAGACAACATTACAGATGTTTCTGTATTCAATTTTTTTCCCTCACGATACAAAAATTTACTGATATACTTAAAAAATTTCCCAAATGAGTAACTGTTTTCATTCTGCTTGGAGGATGTTTTCATTATACAAACAAGAAATAAGTAGAATACTCTGGGCCATGTCACAACTTTACTGCGCTTTCTGTTTTTGTCCATCTCAATGGGCATATGATGAGAAGAAAAATCCATCCAAGATTAGTTGTGAGGGTTACATGATCTGCTCAAATGCATTAAAAACTACTGTAGTATTGTTACAAGCAGTGAGTGTGGAATCACTGCATCAACCAGCAGGTTTTATTTTGGGCTAATCCTAAGGTTATTATGCTGGCAGTCCTCTGGTTTTCACCCTGTAAGGCTATATTCACATGGCTGTCTCCATTTTGGGGTCCACAAAATGCCGATCTACAAAATATAGATGCATTCCATATGCATCCTGCACTTTTCTTGGGCCACATTGTAAAAAAGCCTATTCTTGTCTGCAAAATGGATAAGAATAGGACATGTTCTATAATCTGTGACACAACCGCATGGATGCTGACAGCACACAGATGACAATTTGCGGCACCATAGAAATAAATGGGTCTACATGCAATTTGTAAAGAAAGCCTAAACATTAATGTAGCCAACCCCCTATACAGGGATCTGGACTTTGCAGCAAGGGAGCAACCAGGCCACTACCTCTTGGAGTAATCCCTGTGTAGTTGACAGCTGACCCACAGGGGTCAGAAACACTTGTGTGGAGAACCAAAGGATCGGGCATAACAGGAACAAGCTTGGTTTCAGGCCAGCCAGAGTATGTGCAAACCCCTGAAACAGGTTTGAGGTCAGGTCATGCAGCAAAACATCAATACTGTAATTAGGCAAAGGTCAGGCTGCAGGAATCAGACAACAATTAAAATAACGACTCCTGCCCACCTGAATTCAGTGAGACAGTAGATTTACCATATACAGGATCCTGCCAGACCTAAGCAGTAACCTTTCTCTATATCTTTCCATATAAAACTTTCCAGGATTCTGATCATCACTTTTAAGGTGAATCAATATATAAACTGTAATACACAACATATGGTTTATATGATATTATGCACAGATATGTGACCGTATGTACACTGAAAATTTTAAACCATAATTTTAGTGCACACAAACAATATTGAAAATCCTATAATTTCTAGCTATAGTAAAAGGTACTGCATATACTCCAGGGCAACCAGTCATTGTCTGGTGAAGATCAGGTTGCAATGCTAGCCCTTAAAGAGCTGGGAAATGTGTGAGTGTGTGCCCTATGGGCTGAGTGGAGAGGTCCGACTGGGAGGCGCAGGCCATGGCCTGCAGCAAAAGATAGAAGATGGGACTCCTGGGCAGCTGCTTAAGGACAAAAGAGGGGCAGAGGGTCCAGCCCGCCAGACCAGCAGCAGAGGCATTGTGAATACTTGTGTCCACCCAGAGAAGCAGGGCAAAGGCATACATGGGCTGCCAATATAACAAATATTCATATAGGCAAATATTAAAATGCTATGTTTTGCAAATTAGTCTATTAAATCAAGCAAAATAATTTGTAAAAAATCTCGGCATACCTCTTATGGTATCCACTGGTGTCTTTGGATTCAACTATTAAAAATGTATTCCTAATTATATTTGGTGCTGGTGGGGATACATAGCTGATAGCTCAGATTTAGAGCCCATTTACATGAGCCGATGCATAGGGCAATAATTAAGAAAAAAACCTGAGTAGTTGCCAGGAATTAACATTTCTGAATGTACATCACCAATATCCTGTGGAACACAGAAGGTGAAGTGATTCTTACTATTGTGCAAACCATCCAATAAGCATTGTTGCACTGGAAGCAACTTTTTCGCACAACCAATGGACACATTAGGTGGACATATGGAAAGGCAGTCAAAAGAACAATAGGAGATGCCATTATGAAAAAAGCAATATTTAGACACTGTGGGGTTCGTTCTGGTAGATAGGATTAGCGGACGCAGTATAGAGGCAACAACAAGTTCTTTGGATCAAACAGTTGAGTGTTTTATTCACACTTTTGGCAAGTGACAAAACAAGCAGTCATAATCAAACAAAAAGTCACCTTGCGGTTTTGGTGTTAATTCACACCATGTGGCAATTCTGCCTCAAAGAGTCCTTGCTGATAGCAGCACAAAACCTGTTTTCACGCCAAACAGGTAGCAAGCCTTCATTCAGACACAAGGCTCCCAGATACCAACACAGAGACCTCGCTTCTGAGCCCAGCTGCCTATTTAAGGATAGCCAGGTGCTGCCAAAACCCGGACCGACACTAAAAATCCGGTCCGGTATCTGACCTCGCCTGGCTGTAAGGAAGGGAGGAAAATACCTGCCTTGCCAGACAAAACCTCTCACTGTTTCAAAACACATGAAATGTTTTGCATGAGCACTATAATAAAGGTGCAATCCCTTTAAAGGCTATGAACACCTTCAGGGGTAATTTTTTATGGTTGTAGTTTAATTATTTTGGCTAATAATAATTTTTCACTTAATCTTTATTTAAAATTGCCAGCAGTTTTTGTCCTATGGGGTTGTTTCAGTCTATCTGCAGACAGGCACTTTCTGTTTTACAGAGTCCTGTCATGTTGTTGTTCTGACATCTCATGTGTAGAACTCATTTAAGCCATATTCGGTTGGATAAGAATTTAGCTACATTGAGTGTTGATGAGCTGTTAGGAGTTCAAAGAAAAGAGATCCAGCCTTCAGAACCGCAACATGACAGGACTCAGAGTATAACAGAAAGTGGCAGTCTTTAGAAACTTAAGGGGCTTCTGTCAACAGATTTACAGTAGTAAGGGTACTTTTACACTTGCGTTAGAGGAATCCGGCAGGCAGTTCTGGCAATGTTCCGGAACTGCCTGTCGGATCCGGAAATCCGTGTGCAAAAAGATACCATTTGTTTCCGGATCTGGATGTGGACCTGTCTGACAAATGCATTGAAATACCGGATCCATCTGTCCGGTGTCATTCGGAAAAACGAATCTGGTATTTATTTTTTTCACATTTTTAAAGGTCTGTGCATGCGCAGACCGGGAAACCGGGTTTGGTTTTCCGGAACACTTAATACCGGATCCGGCATTAATACATTTCAATGGAAATGAATGCCGGATCCGGCAATCAGGCAAGTGTTCTGGAATTTTGGCCGGGGAAAATACTGCAGCATGCTGTGGTATTTTCTCCGGCCAAATACTGTAAAAGTGACTGAACTGAAGACATCCTGATGCATACTGAAACGATTGCTTTCTATTCAGAATGCTTTGGAATAAAACTGATGCGTTTTTTCCTGGTATTGAGCCCCTAGGATGGAACGCAATACCAGAAAACTTTAACGCTAGTGTGAAAATACCCTTAAACAGGGTGAGTTGAAACATCTATTTGTGTTGGTCCCATCCTCTTCTGTGGCACATTTTGGTGAAAAATGTAATTAATTTGTAATACATATAAATGAGCCTTTAGGAGAAAAGGGGGTGTTACCATTATACTTAGACACTCTACGCTTTCTGAAACGTCCACACCCTCTGCACTTTGATTGACATGACCAAGCAGTAAAAAATCTTTTCACTGACTTGCCCTGTCAAAGTTTAGAGGTTGTAACAGTTGCAGACAGAGCGGAATCTCTAACAGAAACAGCTGTGCCCCCATTGTTCCTAGAGTCTCATTTGCATATATATATAAAAAAAGAAATTCCAAAATGTGGCCACAAATGTGGGTAGGACCAACAGACATAGCTTCTGCTGACCAGTTCACATGTTTTAATTCCGCCTGTTTAATGCAGTCTAGTAACAAAAGTCCTTATAGAAATAAAAAATAACTGTTGAAAAAAAATCAATAACACCTACTGAAAAAAATTTGGCCAAAATGAGCAGAATGCATTCATAAAAAATAAATAAATCATCCATGGTTTTTTATAGGTCTTTAATGTATGTGGTATTTCCAGCTCATTACACTGTCTCCCCTTTTAATGAGGAGGATATTATATAGCTATATAGATTAAGATTAGATGTAGAAATGGACTGCACTGCAAAAAGGTTTCTGAAAGCAGCTAATTATACATTATAGGGAAAGATGCATAACATAAAAATAGAAGTGGAAAGAAATTCACAGCATTAACTGGTCACTTTAACTTTCATTCATGGGTCAATAAAACCATTTTTCTCCAGTTTTTGATATCCCTCACCTAGTCACTCAAGTATTACTTGTTCAACTTTTTTTTTATAAATACACCCTCCCAGTAAGTCTGGGCTTCAGGAACAGTGTGTGAAAGCATTTACTGTACTGTAGATTGTTGGGCAATTATCTAGTTCTCCTCTCACTGCCTCTGTGAAGTCAGTATCATTGGTGGTTTTGTGTTGGAGGCAAGAGCTATTGAATATAATGGGATGTTCCCTTTTTAGCTATGATGAACGATTCAGTAATTTTTTATCGTACTGCATTAGAGCCAATGTGATATATGACATGCACTAACATTAAGCCACACTTACTTGTGTTAATCCATGCCAACTTTAACTGCAACCCACTAGAGGATCATGTTGTAGGCATCTCTTTTAGGTTGACAACAGCAAAACTAATGCAAATAGAAGGGACTATGGAAACATGAAGGGGACTAAAGTAGGTCAGATGATAACCCCTGAGATTTCACTCTCTCCTGTTGCTCATCCTCTTATTCACTATTCTGAAAGGGATATTCCTTATCAAACAGTGGAAATTTAGTTATTACATAATCAACATGCCAAATGTTCCAACACTGTAAAACATAATAAAAATTGTCAAATGAGCTCTAGTGCTGGGAAACTCTTTCTTAATGTGTGTGACCTTGAATTCATGGGTGTTCTTAAATCTAAAACATTATTCATGCCAGTGTATTTAGTTGGCTTTGGCCAGCAATCAATGGTTAACAGAGAGTAATGGTAGGATGTTGAGGAGGCATCATAAAGCTGGGCTGTTAGCCCAATGATCTTTCGTTACACAGCTATCTCTCCCAACTCTCTCCTTGCTCCCCCATACACATGCACGTTTGGCTATATTCTATGAGTGAGCAGATAAAGCCACTGCCAGACATTTCTGGTGGCAACTTATCCCACAGGAAAACAAAAGGATTGGATGAAAATATTGCCTGATCCATCTTACTCCTGAACTAATCTGTTGGGGAATAGTTGGGAGCGCCCCATATTCAAAGTGTCAGTCGAACATGACATTCTTGGCAGGTTGGGCCAACAATAAACTAGTGAATGAGGAGAGTGGTAAAAAAAAACTGTCAGAAACCTCTGTCAGTAGCATATCTTCCTAAAAACTAAAGGATCGTCAGGATGAACCCCAGCTATAGTATTCTATGCTTTTTCTGATTTATGTGGGAGAAGTGAAATGTTTCATTAGGGGTTTCTGAGTTATGTCAATGAAGTATAACCTTGATAGTTTTGCTTAAATCATTACAATTTATGCTTTGAATTATCGGAAGCTGTGAATTCTAATAGGCAAATTCAGATAGTCTTACCATAGCTTCTTAAAGGAGCAATATATTATGTGCTAAGTAAAAGCACAGGTGAAGTGACTATAATTGATTATCTCATGACATTGGTAGCCATGAAAGAGCAAGTTATATTGGCCTACAAGTGAACATCTGTTCTTGAAGCTGAGGTGTTGGAATGGAAACATGAAAATTGGGCAAGCATTAGTGATGAGCGAGCATGCTCGGCCGAGTACCGGTTCCGCTTGAGCATTGCTATGCTCGGCAGATCCGAGCGCTCGGCCGAGTACCACATGTGCTGGAGCGCCATGCTCAAGTCTCCTCCCCGCACATTTGGCACCTTCTAAGAAGCCACTAAACATGCTGGTAGGTATTGCCATCACTGTAATGCCATTAGCCATATTGTCTACTGGCATTACAGTGATTGGCTGGCCGGAACACGTCATCAGGTGCCATATAGCACCCGGTCACACGGGTTCGGCTCATTGTGAGTCAGGGAGAGCTGCTGTTAGGAAGGGACAGACAGTGTAGGGAGATTGGGATCGCAAATTACTTTCTTTCTCAAGACGTTTCAAAGACCCAAAAGTGCTTTTAAGGACTACTGTGTGTGTTGGCAGCAATTTAAAGTGCAGATTTGCACTTTTTTTGTTTAAAATCTTAACAGAAGGTGTCTGCAGTGACTTCAGACATCTGTGCAATACTTTCTGTGTATCAGGGACATAGATAGGAAGAATATCAGTGAAAACAGCACCCAGTTTTCTTGTCTGCGGCAGAAACCGTTTATCGCAGCGCATTGCATTTCTATACCGTCTGAGTGCTTCAATCCTATATATTGGGAAAAAGTGAAAATCAATATATATACAAATTTCACTGAATCAGCACCCAGTTTTTTTGTCTGCGGCAGAAACCATTTATCACAGCGCATTGCATTTCTATACCATCTGAGTTTACAATCCCATATATTGGGAAAATGTGAAAATCAATATATATACAAATTTCACTGATTCTATACACAGTTTTCTTGTCTGCGCTAGAAACCGTTTATTGCAGCGCTTTGCATTTCTATACCGTCTGAGTGCTTCAATACTATATATTGGAAAAAAGTAAAAATCAATATATATACAAATTTCACTGAATCAGCATCCAGTTTTTTTTGGTCTACGGCAGAAACTATTTATCGCAGGGCATTGCATTTCTATACCATCTGAATGTTCAATCCCATATATTGTGAAAAAGTGAAAATCAATATATATACAAATTTCACTTAATCTGCACACAGTTTTCTTGTCTGCGGCAGAAACCGTTTATCGCAGCACATTGCATTTCTATACCGTCTGAGTTGTTCAATACCATATATTGGGAAAAAGTGAAAATCAATATATATATATATATACAAATTTCACTGATTCTGCACACAGTTTTCTTGTCTGCGCTAGAAACTGTTTATCACAGCGCATTGCATTTCTATACCGTCTGAGTGCTTCAATCCCATATATTGGGAAAAAGTTAAAATCAATATATATACAAATTTCACAGAATCAGCACCCAGTTTTTTTGTCTGCGGTAGAAACCATTTATCGCAGCGCATTGCATTTCTATACCGTCTGAGTGCTTCCATCCCATATATTGGGAAAAAGGGAAAATCAATATATATACAAATTTCACTGAATCAGCACCCAGTTTTCTTGTCTGCGCTAGAAACCATCTATCGCAGCGCATTGCATTTCTATACCGTCTGAGTGCTTCAATCTCATATATTGGGAAAAAGTGAAAATCAATATATATATATACAAATTTCACTTAATCTGCACACAGTTTTCTTGTCTGCGCTACAAACTGTTTATCACAGCGCATTGCATTTCTATACCATCTGAGTGTTCAATCCCATATATTGGGAAAAAGTGAAAATCAATATATATATATACAAATTTCACTGATTCTGCACACAGTTTTCTTGTCTGCACTAGAAACCGTTTATCACAGCGCATTGCATTTCTATACCGTCTGAGTGCTTCAATCCCATATATTAGGAAAAAGTAAAAATCAATATATATACAAATTTCACTGAATCAGCACACAGTTTTCTTGTCTGCGCTAGAAACCGTCATTGCATTTCTATACCGTCTGAGTTGTTCAATACCATATATTGGGAAAAAGTGAAAATCAATATATATACAAATTTCACAGATTCTGCACACAGTTTTGTTGTCCTCGGTAGAAACTGTTTATCGCAGCGCATTGCATTTCTATACCGTCTGAGTGGTTCAATACTATATATTGGGAAAAAGTGAAAATCAATATATATACAAATTTCACTGAATCAGCACCCAGTTTTTTTGTCTGCGGCAGAAACCATTTATCACAGCGCATTGCATTTCTATACCATCTGAGTTTACAATCCCATATATTGGGAAAATGTGAAAATCAATATATATACAAATTTCACTGATTCTATACACAGTTTTCTTGTCTGCGCTAGAAACCGTTTATTGCAGCGCTTTGCATTTCTATACCGTCTGAGTGCTTCAATACTATATATTTGTAAAAAAGTAAAAATCAATATATATACAAATTTCACTGAATCAGCATCCAGTTTTTTTTGGTCTACGGCAGAAACTATTTATCGCAGGGCATTGCATTTCTATACCATCTGAATGTTCAATCCCATATATTGTGAAAAAGTGAAAATCAATATATATACAAATTTCACTTAATCTGCACACAGTTTTCTTGTCTGCGGCAGAAACCGTTTATCACAGCGCATTGCATTTCTATACCGTCTGAGTGCTTCAATCCCATATATTCGGAAAAAGTTAAAATCAATATATATACAAATTTCACAGAATCAGCACCCAGTTTTTTTGTCTGCGGTAGAAACCATTTATCGCAGCGCATTGCATTTCTATACCGTCTGAGTGCTTCCATCCCATATATTGGGAAAAAGGGAAAATCAATATATATACAAATTTCACTGAATCAGCACCCAGTTTTCTTGTCTGCGCTAGAAACCATCTATCGCAGCGCATTGCATTTCTATACCGTCTGAGTGCTTCAATCTCATATATTGGGAAAAAGTGAAAATCAATATATATATACAAATTTCCCCTAATCTGCACACAGTTTTCTTGTCTGCGCTACAAACTGTTTATCACAGCGCATTGCATTTCTATACCATCTGAGTGTTCAATCCCATATATTGGGAAAAAGTGAAAATCAATATATATATATACAAATTTCACTGATTCTGCACACAGTTTTCTTGTCTGCACTAGAAACCGTTTATCACAGCGCATTGCATTTCTATACCGTCTGAGTGCTTCAATCCCATATAATAGGAAAAAGTAAAAATCAATATATATACAAATTTCACTGAATCAGCACACAGTTTTCTTGTCTGCGCTAGAAACCGTTTATCGCAGCGTATTGCATTTCTATACCGTCTGAGTTGTTCAATACCATATATTGTGAAAAAGTGAAAATCAATATATATACAAATTTCACAGATTCTGCACACAGTTTTGTTGTCCTCGGTAGAAACTGTTTATCGCAGCGCATTGCATTTCTATACCGTCTGAGTGGTTCAATACTATATATTGGGAAAAAGTGAAAATCAATATATATACAAATTTCACTGATTCTGCACACAGTTTTTTTGTCTGCGGCAGAAACCGTTTATCGCAGTGCATTGCATTTCTATACCGTCTGACTGCTTTAGGCCCATATATTTGGAGAAATTGATAATCAGTATATATACACATTTCACTAAATCAGCACCCAGTTTTCTTGTCTGTGGTTTAAAACATTAATCGCAGTGCATTGCATTTCTGTACCGTCTGTGCGCTTCAGGCCAATATATTGGGAATAATATAGTCATAAATATAAACAACATCATAAAACAGTGTCTGTACTTCAGATTACAATAATCTGTGGCTAAAATACTGTCCAAAATCTGTGCTGTTCTGTGTCATATACTGGCCTGTATCTGAAAACTTTCTTTTGTGGACAGTAAAAAAAACAGCGTCACAACCAGTAAAAAATCCATAAATATGAAGAAGGCCAGCACTAAGGGATGGGGAAGTGGGCGTTATGCTGATGGTTTAGGCAGAGGTCGTGGCACTGGGCGCAATGAAACTGTGCCTACTGCCAGTGCACCCAAAAAAATGTAATAAAACCGTACCCAGCTTCATGTCCAACTTAGCTATGCGGCGCACGACAACACTGTCCAATTCAGACCAGTGCGAACAGTTGGTTGGTTGGCTTGCTGACGATAATGCTTCCAGTCGGCCTAGCACCACCCTCTCTTCCACCAAGTCCAGTCTCTGTAGCCAAGAGCCTGGTCAGCCAACTCCTTGCTCAGATTATCCTTCCTCCCACCATAGAGAGGCCTGCCAAATGAGTGATCCCACACTCGGATATTCCCAGGAGCTCTTTTCAGCTCCACTATTAGATATGGCCCTCGCTGCCAGCATGCTTGAAGAGGGACCTGAGATATTGTGCCCTGATTCCTAACCTCTTGAGCCTTCACAGTCTCAAGAAGATGACGGTGGTTAATGTCAATCATTAGTTCACGAGGTGGATGACGATGAGACACAGTTGTCAATCACTGAGGTTGTATTTAGGTCAAGACAGGAGGATGCTTAGAGTGAGGAAGTGGAAGAGGAGTTGTTGGACGATGAGGTCATTAACCCAACATGGGAAGGTGAAAAGCCGAGTGAGGACAGCAGTACAAAGGGGGAGGGATCCGCAGCACCACAACAGGCTGGAAGAGGTAGTGGGGTTGCAAAAGGGAGAAGTCGGTCCACACCAAACAGGCCCGCAACCGTTACACCGATCATCTTCATGCGTAAATCAACCTTAGCAGGGGGTAGGAGTTCCGCAGTATGGCGCTTTGTTGAGGAAAGTGCAGAGGAAAAAAGAGTGGTAGTTTGCAACCTGTGTGGTACCAAAATGAGCCAAGGCATGAACACTAGCAACCTCACCACCAACAGCATGATCTACCACATCGCATCCAAGCACCCTTACTAAGTGGGCCGAACACCTGGGTCCACAATCTGGGTCTGCGAGTCACACCACTGCCTCCTCTTCCCCTGTGTTACGTGCTGTCCAATCCCCTGTCCAAGACGCAGGCCCGGATGCCTTTCGCCCTGCACCTGGACCTTCGAATGAACCAGCAGCAACAACATCCACTTCCCAGTCCTAGTGCAGCATCCAAATGTCCATACCACAGTCATTTGAACGCAAGTGCAAATACTCACCCACCCACAGGCCATAGCACTTAATCGCCAACTTTCAAAATTACTGGCCTTTGAAATGTTGCCATATAGGCTTATGGACTTTGAGGCCTTCCGCAGCCTGATGTCGGCCGCGGTCCCTCGGTACGCAGTCCCCAGCCGCCACTATTTTTCACAGTGTGCCGTGCCCGCCTTACACCAGCATGTGTCCTGTAACATCACTCGTTCCCTGACCAACGCAGTTACTGGGAAGGTCCACTTAACCACATGGACAAGTGCTGGTGGCCAGGGACGCTACATTTCCGTGACCGCACACTGGGTGAATGTGGTGGAGGCCGGGAGTGAGTCGTACCTTGGGATGGCACAGGTGCTACCCACGCCCAGGATTGCGGGCCCTACGTTCATCAGGGTCTCTGCAAGCAGCTATGTTACTGGCTCCAACCCGTTAACAGGACGTGCTGAAGCTGATCTGCTTAAGGGACAAACAGCACACCGCCGCAGACCTTTGGCAGGGTATAAGGGACCAGACCGAGCTGTGGCTCTCTCTACTCAACCTACAACCAGGCATGCTTGTGTCTGACAATGGCCGTAACTTGGTGGCAGCTTTAGAGCTCGGCAACCTGACACACATCCCATGCCTAGCCCACGTCTTAAAATTAGTGGTTCAGCTGTTTATCAAAACATACCCCAATTTGCCAGAGCTATTAGTGAAGGCGCGCCGCGTGTGTGCCCATTTCCGCAAGTCGTCCACAGCTTCAGTCGGCCTGTCAACGCTGCAGCAGCGCTTGCGGCTTCCAGCTCACCGACTGTTGTGTTGTGACGGTGTACAGTCGTGGCCAAAAGTTTTGAGAATTACATAAATATTGGAAATTGGAAAAGTTGCTGCTTTTTTTATAATAGCAATTTGCATATACTCCAGAATGTTATGAAGAGTGATCAGATGAATTGCATAGACCTTCTTTGCCATGAAAATTAACTTAAAGGGTTTCTGTCACCCCACTAAAGTGTTTTTTTTTTTTTGGTCTAGTTAAATTAGTTATATAGCGGTATCTGAAAATATAATAGTGTTCCTTACTTTGATCCAGCAGTTTAGTCAAAAAACGAAGTTTTATCATATGCAAATTCGGTCTCTACCAGCAAGTAGGGCGTCTACTTGCTGGTAGCTGCTGCAGAAATCCGCCCCCTCCTCTTGTTGATTGACAGGGCCAGCCAGGATCTCCTCCTCCGGCCAGCCCTGTCGGCATTTCAAAAATCGCGCGCCCGTGTTGAATCTGCGCAGGCGCTCTGAGATGAGGAGGCTCGTCTCCTCAGAACTCCCTCAGTGCGCCTGCGCCGATGACGTCTTCTATTTCGATGATGTCATCGGCGCAGGCGCACTGAGGGAGCTCTGAGGAGACGAGCCTCCTCATCTCAGAGCGCCTGCGCAGATTCAACACGGGCGCGCGATTTTTGAAATGCCGACAGGGCTGGCCGGAGGAGGAGATCCCAGCTGGCCCTGTCAATCAACAAGAGGAGGGGGCGGATTTCTGCAGCAGCTACCAGCAAGTAGACGCCCTACTTGCTGGTAGAGACCGAATTTGCATATGATAAAACTTCGTTTTTTGACTAAACTGCTGGATCAAAGTAAGGAACACTATTATATTTTCAGATATCGCTATATAACTAATTTAACTAGCCCAAAAAAAAATAATCACTTTAGTGGGGTGACAGAAACCCTTTAATTCCAAAAAAAACTTTCCACTGCATTTCATTGCTGTCATTAAAGGACCTGCTGAGATCATTTCAGTAATCGTCTTGTTAACTCAGGTGAGAATGTTGACGAGCACAAGGCTGGAGATCATTATGTCAGGCTGATTGGGTTAAAATGGCAGACTTGACATGTTAAAAGGAGGGTGATGCTTGAAATCATTTTTCTTCCATTGTTAACCATGGTGACCGGCAAAGAAACGCGTGCAGCCATCATTGCGTTGCATAAAAATGGCTTCACAGGCAAGGATATTGTGGCTACTAAGATTGCACCTCAATCAACAATTTATAGGATCATCAAGAACTTCAAGGAAAGAGGTTCAATTCTTGTTAAGAAGGCTTCAGGGTGTCCAAGAAAGTCCAGCAAGTGCCAGGATCGTCTCCTAAAGAGGATTCAGCTGCGGGATCGGAGTGCCACCAGTGCAGAGCTTGCTTAGGAATGGCAGCAGGCAGGTGTGAGCGCATCTGCACACACAGTGAGGAGAAGACTTTTGGAAGATGGCCTGGTGTCAAGAAGGGCAGCAAAGAAGCCACTTCTCTCCAAAAAAAACACCAGGGACAGATTGATCTTCTGCAGAAAGTATGGTGAATGGACTGCTGAGGACTGGGGCAGTGTCATATTCTCCGATGAAGCCTCTTTGCGATTGTTTGGGGCATCTGGAAAAAGGCTTGTCCGGAGAAGAAAAGGTGAGCGCTACCATCAGTCCTGTGTCATGCCAACAGTAAAGCATCCTGAGACCATTCATGTGTGGGGTTGCTTCTCATCCAAGGGAGTGGTCTCACTCACAATTTTGCCCAAAAACACAGCCATGAATAAAGAATGGTACCAAAACACCCTCCAACAGCAACTTCTTCCAACAATCCAACAACAGTTTGGTGAAGAACAATGCATTTCCCAGCACGATGGAGCACCGTGCCATAAGGCAAAATTGATAACTAAGTGGCTCAGGGACCAAAACGTTGACATTTTCGGTCCATGGCCTGGAAATTCCCCAGATCTTAATTCCATTGAGAACTTGTGGTCAATCCTCAAGAGGCGGGTGGACAAACAAAAACCCACTAATTCTGACAAACTCCAAGAAGTGATTATGAAAGAATGGGTTGCTATCAGTCAGGAATTGGCCCAGAAGTTGATTTAGAGCATGCCCAGTCGAATTGCAGAGGTCCTGAAAAAATAGGGCCAACACTCTAAATACTGACTCTTTGCATAAATGTCATGTAATTGTCGATAAAAGCCTTTGAAACGTATGAAGTGCGTGTAATTATATTTCACTACATCACAGAAACAACTGAAACAAAGATCTAAAAGCAGTTTAGCAGCAAACTTTGTGAAAACTATTATTTGTGTCATTCTCAAAACTTTTGGCCACGACTGTACGTTCTATATGTTGGCCAGGCTTTGTGAGCAGCAGAGAGCAGTTGTGGAATACCAGCTGCAACATGGTCGTCGCCTTTCAAGTCAATTGCCACTATTCACATGCGAGGAGTGGGCATTGATGTCAGACCTGTGTGAGGTTTTAAAAAACTTTGAAGAATCCACACAAATTGTTAGTGGCGATAACGCTATTATCATTGTAACCATCCCAATGCTGTGTCTACTCAAACGATCGCTGCTCACAATTAAGGACGGCGCTCTGAATGTGGCAGGCGAGGAACTGGGGGACGAGATCTCACAGGGTGATACCCAGACCACCCACAGTTCGTCTTCACAGCACGAATTGGACCGTGAAGAGGAGGAGGAGGAGATGGAGACTGTTGCCTCTGCTACTGAGGCTAGTACCCATGGAATTTTAATTCCATCAGTTCAGCGTGGATGGGCCGAAGAGGAGGAGGAGGAGGAAGAGGAGGTGGAGATTCATACTGATGTCATCATCTTGCCTGTTGGTACTCTGGCACACATGGCTGAATTCATGTTAGGCTGCCTTACCCGCGGCCCTCGCGTTATACGCATTTTAGATAACACGGATTACCGGGTATACACCCTTCTCGACCCCCACTACAAAGAAAACTTCTCATCTCTCATTCCTGTGGTGGAGAGGACGAGTAAAATGGTGCAATACCAGAAGGTACTTGTTGAAAGATTTCTCCGGAATTTTCCATCTGACAACTCCTGCAGAGTCCGTACTTCCTTAGGCAACCGGGGAAGGGAGACAATGGGAACACACAGCAGTTTCAACAAAGGCAGGGCAACACTCTCAAAGGCATGGGACACTTTCAATGCACCCCACCAGCAACCTGACCCTGAAGCGCGGCCTAGTGGTACAAGGAGGGAAAAATTTTGGAAAATGGTGAAGGAATACATAGCAGACCGTGTCAGTGTCCTAAATGATCCTTCAGTGCCTCACAACTACTGGTTGTCCAAGCTGGACACGTGGCACGAACTTGCGCTCTATGCCTTGGAGGTGTTGGCCTGCCCTGCCGCCAGCGTTTTGTCTGAGCGTGTATTTAGTGCTGCTAGTGGCATCATAACAGAAAAGCGTATCCGCTTGTCCACTGGCAATGCTGACAGGTTGACTCAGATAAAAATGAACAAGGCCTGGATTGCACCTGACTTCTCCACTCCAGCAGAGGAACACTGAGATAATGATGAACAAACACGCAATTTAAATGTATGCTTTAAAATGTACTCAATCCACAAGATTCAGATTCACCCTTTTCACCTCCAAAAAAGGGTATATGTTT
Source organism: Bufo bufo (assembly GCF_905171765.1). Taxonomy (NCBI): domain Eukaryota; kingdom Metazoa; phylum Chordata; class Amphibia; order Anura; family Bufonidae; genus Bufo; species Bufo bufo. The sequence goes on from NC_053390.1 coordinate 185,851,088, forward strand.
GAATCTTGTTTACTCCTCCTCCTCCTGTTCCATACAATATATATGCTCTCAGTACAATGTTTCATACGGTCTGCTCACCTGTATGCCCTCACTCCAATGTTTCATACGGTCTGCTCAACTGTAGGCCCTCACTCCAATGTTTCATATGGTCTGCTCACCTGTAGGCCCTCACTCCAATGTTTCATACGGTCTGCTCAGCTGTAGGCCCTCACCTCCAATGTTTTATATGATCTGCTCAGCTGTAGGCTCTCACCTCCAATGTTTCATATGGTCTGCTCACCTGTAGGCCTCACTAAAATGTTTTATGGGGTTCGCTCACCCTCAGGCCCTCACTACAATGTTTCATATGGTCTGCTCACCTGTAGGCCCTCACTTCAGTGTTTTATGGGGTTTGCTCACCTGTAGACCCTCCCTCCAATGTTTCATACGGTCTGCTCACCTGTAGGCCCTCACTCCAATGTTTCATATGGTCTCCTCACCTGTAGGCGCTCACTCCAATGTTTCATATGGTCTGCTCACCTGTAGGCCCTCACTCCAATGTTTCATACGGTCTGCTCAGCTGTAGGCCCTCACCTCCAATGTTTCATACAGTCTGCTCAGCTGTAGGCCCTCACCTCCAATGTTTCCTACGGTCTGCTCACCTGTAGGCCCTCACTACAATGTGTTATGGGGTTTGCTCACCCTCAGGCCCTCACTACAGTGTTTCATATGGTCTGCTAACCTGTAGGCCCTCACTTCAGTGTTTTATGGGGTTTGCTCACCTGTAGGCCTTCACCTCCAATGTTTCATACGGTCTGCTCACCTGTAGGCGCTCGCTACAATGTTTTATGGGGTTTGTTCACCTTCAGGCCCTCACCTCCAATGTTTCATACGTTCTGCTCAACTGTAGGCCCTCACTACAATGTTTTATGGGGTTTGCTTACCTTCAGGCCCTCACCTCCAATTTTTTTTTACGGTCTGCTCAGCTGTAGGCCCTCACTACAATGTTTTATGGGTTTTGCTCACTATAAGGCCCTCACTACAATGTTTTATGGGTTTCGCTCACCTTCAGGCCCTCACCTCCAATGTTTCATACGGTCTGCTCAGCTGTAGGCCCTCACCTCCAATGTTTCATACAGTCTGCTCAGCTGTAGGCCCTCACTACAATGTTTTATGGGGTTTGCTCACCTTCAGGCCCTCACTCCAATGTTTCATACGGTCAGCTCAACTGTAGGCCCTCACCTCCAATGTTTCATACGGTCAGCTCAACTGTAGGCCCTCACCTCCAATGTTTCATACGGTCTGCTCAGCTGTAGGCCCTCACCTCCAATTTTTCATACAGTCTGCTCAGCTGTAGGCCCTCACCTCCAATGTTTCATACGGTCTGCTCAGCTGTAGGCCATTACTACAATGTTTTATGGGGTTTCACTCACCTTTAGGCCCTCAACCATAATGTTTAAGGGGGTCAGCTGAGCAGCAGGCCCTCACTACAATGTTTTAGAGGGTAACCAGCAGGCCCTTGCTCCTAATGTTTTTTGAAGGTCAGCCGCAGGCTATTATTAATAATTTTTAAAGGGTGTGTATGATGCCCTCCTTTATGTGTAATAAAAGGTGCATTGGAGTGCCTGTTCCATGTAATTTTTGCCAGGCCTTTTACTTAGTGTATTGGCTGTATGAGTGTAGGAGTCCCACTACCTGAACAATTGAAGCACCATGTGAATGAGGCCCTCCTTTATGTGATATAGAGGCTGTATCTCTTTTTGCTTGTAATTTTTGGCAGCACTTACACTGTATATACAATTGAATCTACAGGAAAGAGTGTTTCCTAATAATTTTTCCTCTAAAAATGTTTTTTTTTTTTTGTGGGGGCGGGGTTTTGGGCATTTTTTTGTCAGTCTGTAAAAGTGCCGTACAACTCGGACAACATGGTTCCTAGCAGCGACATTGGTGTCCAAGATGCTTTCAGACATGGTCCCCCTGCTGTTCCTGATCGATTTCAGAGGTGTTTCCATCACTTTCAGACTTTTTCCTATGAACCAGGCACCCTCCCCTCATCCGAGCAGGAGGTGCCTGGTCACCTCCCATTGACTTCCATTATACTCGGGTGCTCGGGTGAGCGCACGAATATCGTGATGTGTTTGGACCGTACACACGAACACTTTGGTGTTCGGTCATCACTAGCAAGCATATGACTTTTTTAAAGGACAAATTGTAATGTCTTGGCAATTGAATTAGAGCATATCCATTTGGGTCTGTGTAGTTGCTGATTAGTCATAGTGCCATGTTAACCCCTATCCAGGAAAGCTTGCTAGTGGGATGATACCCAGGGGACTGCATGAGCTCTCCTCACAGCCATCAGCCATAGAAAGTAGTGATCTGACACTCCCTTCCTGACTCCTGAATTCAACTGTATTGCCATCCTAAGTAGTGTTGATCACGAATATTCGAATTGCGAATTTTAATCGCGAATATCGGCACTTCGAGAATTCGCGAATATTTCGAATATCGCAAAATATATTCGTAATCGCGAATATTCGATAATTTTTTTTAAATACCAGTTCATGCGAATTTTTATGCGAATTCTTTAGGCGAATTTTATGCGAATTTTCGCAATCAAGAAAATAATGCCTAGAGATCATGAATTCGCGAATTCTCGAATATATGGCGAATATTCGCCCAAATGTTCGCGAAATATCGCGAATTCGAATATTGCCCCTGCCGCTCATCACTAATCCTAAGGCACCTGAAGTAAGAGGACAGAATGTGGCAGCTGGCATTTGCCATCACAGAGGGACAGTTTTTGATGAGATATTTTGTGCTGGTGGGGCAGTATTTTGTGATGCATTGTGGTTAGAGATGAGCGAATCGAATACCATGAAGTGGAATTCGATTCAAATTTCAGGATTAATTCGATTCACCTCGAAGCCGAATTTCCTCGTGCTTCATGACAGCAAATCGATTTAACCTGAAATAGTAAAAAAAAATCAAATTTAGATCTCGGCCAAAATCCCGGGCGTGATGACGTTATCTTGCCCCGCATGAAATTTTGCTCCAGATCTTCAAGCAAGATGGAGGCAGTCGGCCTGTCACGAGCAAATGGAGGCGGTAAGTATGATAAAAAAAAAATCTTATTGTTAATTTTACATTGTTTTTACATGTATGAACATGGCATCTGAGAGGTACAATGACGGGGGTGGCGCTATAGCAGCTCCCTGTCATTGCACCCGCTACTTACAAAAAATGCTCTTCGTGACTAAGTAATTCTTCACAAAGCAAATAAAAAAAAAAAAATTGCCTAATCTGCCGAATCAAACTTTTCAATTATTCGCTCATCTCTAACTGTGGTATTTGGCTCTACTGGGGTGGTATAATCTGCCGTAACATGTTATTGATGGCCCAATCTACTTTTGTTGGCCCTGCCTTCTGTCAATTTGGACCCCACTACAAAATATGACTACTTTTATTTTATTTTTTCCAGGGCCATCTTAAGCTCCCAGTCTGCCCCTGGCCCTATATACTGTTGAAAGTGCCCCGTGGCAAGGCATCTTCTTTTGGAGCTCATGTCTAAATGGTCAAAGCTGTTTTGGTGGCTCGAGGTAGACACTCACAATAGTAGGTAGGTGGTTTTATTTTTATGGCTGATTGGAGTATACAGCTTGCTTATGAAGCCACAGTATAGCCCTATAAATATGGCTCTATTCAGATTTCTTATTTATAAGTATATACCGGAATATTTATCACCTAAGTTAGATCAAATGTATGAGATCATATTTTCAGAATTTCTTAACCATATTATTGATACTGCCCATTGTGATTTTCATTATTTGCACTTTATGGTGTATGAGATTAACTCTGGGGAAAAAAGTTCAGTTCTCGATGCTACTTCTAATTACAACTGTAATTTTGGTAAATATTTTCTTACGTGTTTACTCTATTTACATTATATCCCCAATCCATGAATAGATGCAGACTCTTGAGTAATCCTTATTTAAAATCTAATATGGGACATTTTTTATTACGTTTTACAGTGTTGGAACATTTGGCATGTTGATTATGTAATAATCAAATTTCCACTGTTCGATGAGGAATATCCCTTAAGATTGAATATTTTTAATTACATCAAGCTGAGAGATGTTCCAACTTTGAGATCTGTTGCTCAATGTCATTTTGGCCTCTTAGAAATAGGTTATGTACATACTGTATGTGGCAGATTTGTTGCAGAAATTTGTGTGACTAAAAATCTGTTCCACTCACGTGAAAGAGGTTGATGGCAAGCACATGGAATTCTGCAATCTCCAGTAGAAGTTGCTGCAACAAATCTGCTACATACAGTCAGGTCCATAAATATTGGGACATTGACACAATTCTAAAATTTTTGGCTCTATACACCACCACAATGGATTTGAAATGAAACGAACAAGATGTGCTTTAACTGCAGACTGTCAGCTTTAATTTGAGGGTATTTACATCCAAATCAGGTAAACTGTGTAGGAATTACAACAGTTTTCATATGTGCCTCCCACTTGTTACAGGACTAAAAGTAATGGGACATAATAATAATCATAAATCAAATTTCACTTTTTAATACTTGGTTGCAAATCCTTTGCAGTCAATTACAGCCTGAGGTCTGGAACACATAGACATCACCAGACACTGGGTTTCATCCCTGGTGATGCTCTGCCAGGCCTCTACTGCAACTGTCTTCAGTTCCTGCTTGTTCTTGGGGCATTTTCCCTTCAGTTTTGTCTTCAGCAAGTGAAATGCATGCTCCATCGGATTCAGGTCAGGTCATTGACTCGGCCATTGCATAACATTCCACTTCTTTCCCTTAAAAAACTCTTTGGTTGCTTTTGCAGTATGCTTTGGGTCATTGTCCATCTGCACTGTGAAGCGCCGTCCAATGAGTTCTGAAGCATTTGGCTTAATATGAGCAGATAATATTGACCGAAACATTTCAGAATTCATCCTGCTGCTTTTGTCAGCAGTCACATCATCAATAAATACAAGAGAACCAGTTCCATTGGCAGCCATACATGCCCACGCCATGACACTACCACCACCATGCTTCACTGATGAGGTGGTATGCTTAGGATCATGAGCAGTTCCTTTCCTTCTCCATACTCTTCTCTTCCCATCACTCTGGTACAAGTTGATCTTGGTCTCATCTGTCCATAGGATGTTGTTCCAGAACTGTGAAGTCTTTTTTAGATGTTGTTTGGCAAACTCTAATCTGGCCTTCCTGTTTTTGAGGCTCACCAATGGTTTACATCTTGTAGAGAACCCTCTGTATTCACTCTGGTGAAGTCTTCTCTTGATTTTTGACTTTGACACACATACACCTACCTCCTGGAGAGTGGTCTTGATCTGGCCAACTGTTGTGAAGGGTGTTTTATTCACCAGGGAAAGAATTCTTCGGTCATCCACCACAGTTGTTTTCCGTGGTCTTCCGGGTCTTTTGGTGTTGCTGAGCTCACCGGTGCGTTCCTTCTTTTTAAGAATGTTCCAAACAGTTGTTTTGGCCACGCCTAAAGTTTTTGCTATCTCTCTGATGGGTTTGTTTTGTTTTTTCAGCCTAATGATGGCTTTCTTCACTGATAGTGACAGCTCTTTGGATCTCATCTTGAGAGTTGACAGCAACAGATTCCAAATGCAAATGGCACACTTGGAATAAACTCTGGACCTTTTATCTGCTCATTGTATTTGGGATAATGAGGGAATAACATACACCTGGCCATGGAACAGCACGGAAGCCAATTGTCTCATTACTTTTGGTCCCTTAACAAGTGGGAGGCACATATTCAAACTGTTGTAATTCCTACACCGTTCACCTGTATTTGCAAATACCCTCGAATTAAAGCTGACAGTCTGCAGTTAAAGCACATCTTGTTTGTTTGATTTCAAATCCATTGTGGTGGTGTATAGAGCCAAAAATGTTAGAATTGTGTCAATGTCCCAATATTTATGGACCTGACTGTATAAACATATATATTTTCTTGTCAAATCCGGGACTGAATTATGGTTCCCTCTTTTGTTCTATTGGAACAGCAATACTCATACATGTTGACATGTAACTAGAGATGAGCGAATTTCTAAAAAAAATCAATTCGGCTGGTTCGCCGAATTTTACGGAAAGATTCGATCTGAATTTATTTGTGGCGAATCGCGTTAAAAACAGCTATTTCCTGGCTTCAGACAGCCTGTATAGTGGTATGAAACACGGTGCCTTGCATTAACATGCATATGGCATCTGCTATGGTAGTGAAACAATACTGTGATTCAGCATGACACACAGATGACAGGAGTCGCTCTTAGAATCACTGCACACTTCACTTATTTGGGAAGTTACGGGGCCAAAACTGACTAAATAAGTCAAGTGTGAACTCAGCCTTGCAGGTTGATGTCAGCGTCAGGAAGAAGCACATTCCTTTTACACCATTGTCTGCTGATCCCACATAGATGTCTACAGAACCTTTTCTATTAAACGCTTATACAATTAGAGCCCCCCCCCTGACAGAGTGGAGAGGGTGTCATCAGTAAGTTTGAGTTGAAGTCACTGATTATTTTGCCCTTCCTCTGCCCTTCCCCCGGTCAGAACAATAACCTCTAAAAAACCTGTCTGTTGAGCATCTGCCTTCACTCGTTCAGCATTTGGTCAGTGATCCATCAGTATTGCTAAAGCCAAAAAACAAAAACAGGAGTGCATCCAAAACAGAAATATAACTTAAATTGAATATTTGCATATCTTCTGTGCTTTGTACACACTCCTGCTTTTGGCTACCAAATCATAAGCCAATTCTGATGGGACCATACAGGCCTTATAGCTGATACATAGACAGGATCCATTTTGCATCTAATTTTTCCTTTCTTCTGACAGATCAGAAGAAGGGTCAAATAAATGACTATGTCAACAAGGCCAAAAAGGCAAAATAGTGGCCCAGTCATGAAGTTGGGAGGGGGGGGCAGCATGAGAAGTCCACAGAGTTGCCCAATGACATAGTGGTGAGGTGGAAGCAGCATGAGGAGACCACAGAGTAGCATAGTGACATCGTGTTGAGGTAGCAGCAGCATGATGAGAGCACAGAGTTGCAAGGTGACATAGTGGTGAGGTGGCAGCAGCATGAGGATACCACAGAGTGCCCAGTGACATAGTGTTGAGGTAGCAGCAGCAGCAGCATGAGGAGGCCACAGAGAGGCACAATGACAGAGTGTGGAGGTGGCATCAGCAGCATGAGCAGGCCACAGAGTGGTCCAGAGACAGAGTTGTAAGTTGGCAGCAGCATGAGGAGGCCACAGAGTTGCACAATGACATAGTGTGGAGGTGGCAGCAGCATGAGGAGACCACAGAGTGGAAAGATGACATCAGCATGAGGAGACCTCATAGTGGCAAGGTGACAAAAGCATAAAGAGACCACAGAGTGGCAAGGTAACATCAGCATGGGGAGACCACAAAGTGGCATGTTGACTTCCGCATGAAGAGACCAGGTGACATCAGCATTAGGAGACCACAGAGTGGCACAATGACAGAGTGTGGAGGTGGCAGCAGCAGCATGAGGAGACCACAGAGTCGCCCAGGGACAGAGTTGTGAGTTTGCAGCAGAATGAGGAGGCCACAGAGTGGCACAATGACATAGTGTGGAGGTGACAGCGGCAGTAGCAGCATGAGGAGACCACAGAGTGGCTAGGTGACATCAGCATCAGGAGACCACAGAGTGGCACAATGACAGAGTGTGGAGTTGACAGCAGCATGAGGAGGCCACAGAGTGGCACAATGACAGAGTGTAGAGGTGGCAGCAGTATGAGAAGACCTGAGTGGTGAGGTGGCAGCAGCATCAGGAGACCACAGAGTGACCCGGTGACAGAGTGGGAAGGTGGGTGGCAATAACAGTGCCTGCTGACAGTGGTGGATGTAAGAAGGAACACTTGGCATCAGATGTGTGGCATCAGGTGGGGGACAGCATCAGAATAGTAGCTGAGGCAGGTAGCCAGAAGAAACCGGTCTCTTTTGTCAAAGTGTTGGTGTGGCACCATGGATGATCTAGTCTGATGTATCAGGCATTGGTGTTTTAAAATCTTTGCTGATCCACGTCTGATTTATCTTGACAAAGGTCAGTCTCTCCACATTTTGGGTGGACAGGCGAGTTCTCCTTGGGGTAACTATGGACCCCGCCGCACTAAATACCCGCTCTGATGACACACTACTGGCCAGGGAGGACAGCTTTTCCAGGGCAAACTCTGCCAGTTGCGGACACAAATCCAGTTTTGCTGCCCAGTAATACAGCGGATCTTCAATGTGGGGTTGCAGTGTGCTGTCCAAGTATGCCACCACCTGCTGGTTTAGGTTCTGCTCCATGTCTAGATGCTGGTGAGTAGTTTCTTCACTAGGTGAGTGAAGAAAGCTGCTCATCAGCAATCCTAGACTCAAGTTGCTGCTGATGGAGCTGGTACTGCTCTTACCCCCTCCCCCCCCACTCCACCACAGCAGTTATGGCAGTGCAATGAGAGCAAAGAGTCCACCCCCCGGTCAGACCTGAGAGAGCATTGGTAATGGCACACATAAGCAGCGGCCAACTGACTACATGGGATGTTTCTATAGTAGTTGAGTTTGTCCTCCCTCTCAGCTGGTATAAAAAAAGGCCCTCATTTTGGACCGGTAGTGAGGTTCCAACAAGGTGAAGAGCCAGAAGTCATCCCTCTGCCGAATGGTGACTATTCGGCTGTCACTACCCAAGCAAGTGAGCATGCAGCGGGCCATTTGCGCAAGTGACTCGGAGGGATTCCCTGCCTCCATCTGCACTGCATACTGCCACGGCTTGCCTGGGTCATCTGCCTCGTCTACCTCATCTCCCTCTTGCTCCTTCAGCTGCTCCTACTCCTCCTCTCCTGTTAGATGTGTAGAAAATCCATCCATTTCGCTACACATTGCTTGTGCTCCATTGTCCTCCTTCTCCTAATCCTCCTCCAGTTCAGCCCTCTCAAGACTCATGTAGCCATGACATATAGGCACCAAGTCTCCAGTCTCCTGACCATCCAGATTTACCAGCATCTTTTCCAGGATATAAAGCAGTGGAATGATGTTGTTTATCCCGTAGTCTTGGCGACTGACAAATTACGTGGTGTCCTCAAAGGACCTGAGCAAATGGCAGGTATCACGCATGAGCTGCCACTGGCTGACATCGAAGTTACACAGGGGAGTACTCCTGTCCACTTGGATCATCATAAAAATGTTTATGGCCTTTCTCTGTTCGTATAGTCGATCCAACATATGGAGGGTGGAATTCCAACGGGTGGAGACGTCGCATATCAGCTTTAGTGATCAGCGGGAGGTGCCATATTCGATTTCGACGAAATTCTCGAATATTCGCTTGAATATTCCTCTCATATTCGTCGAAATCGAATATTCGGCATTATTTAAGTTATTGCGATTAATATGCAATTTAAATAATCGCGTATTGTGATTTTAACTTAAGGTAACTTTCCTATTGCTAGAATTAACGAAGTTAACGAATATGGAATATAGCAGTGCTAAGTTGAAATCGCAATTCGATTAATTCAAGTTATTATAATCGAATTGCGATTTCAAATTAATTCTCACATCCGACAGTACATTCTAGTATGGAGGCATTCCCATGGTGATGGGGACGCTCCATGAGCACGGAAGTCGGCAGAAGCGGCAACGGGCACTGACTGGAGCAGCCAGGAAGCCAGGAATCCTCAGGACAGGTAAGAACTACTTTTGGGATGTGGGAAAGAAAAAAATATAACAATTAAAAAAAAAAAAAAAAATATTCGAAATAGCGAATTTATAGTGCTATATTCGAAATATTCGCGAATTAGCAAAGTGCCGATATTCGCAAAAAAAATTCAATATTCGAATATTCGCGCTCAACACTAATTAGCTTATGTTGGGGTATGCCATTCTGCTGCTGCAGCTCAAGGAGGGTATGCTTGGTGGTGTACAAGTGGCTGGAGTACATGCAAAGTTTCCTGGCCATTTTTAGGATTTCATGCAGATGGGTGGAAGACCCGCTTGACAACCAGATTGAACACATGCGCCATGCAGGGCGCATGGCTCATCCCTCCTTGACACAGCGCCGACACCATGTTCTTCACGTTGTCGGTCACCATGGTTCCAATTTTGAGTTGTCGCAGAGAAAGCCAGGATTGGATTTCTCTATGAACGACGTGGAAATGTTCCTCCCCTGTGTGACTCCGTTCGCCCAGGCAAACGAGGTGTAGAACAGCATGACACTGCCGTGCCCTGCACATGTGATATGCTGGAGGGGCATTGGGAATTGTCCCTGCAGTGGAGGCTGAGGCCTCAGTGGAGGATGAGGAAGTGGACATTGCTGCAGGACCAATGACTTGAGAACGTCGATGCGTAAGCGGCGACACCTGGCCAAGTTGCTTGTGTGGCTGTGCATGAACCACATAAACCCAGTGAGCCATAAAGGACATGTATTGTCCCTGACCGAAGTTAGTGCTCCACACATCGCCGCTGCCGCGCACTTTGGCAGACACCGACAGGTTCAAGGACTGGCCCACCTTCTGTTCTACATATGTGTGCAGGGCTGGTACTACCTTTTTGGCAAAGAAATGATGGCTTGGGACTCTCCAGCTCGGCTTGGCACAAGCCATCAGTTCTCTGAAAGGTGCAGAGCCTACCACTTGAAATGGGAGGGACTGCAGTACCAGCAACTTGGCCAGAAGCACCGTTTGATGACCACACGCATATTGCTGTCTCTTGCCAATCGCTTCGGTGGTCGACTGCTGACAAAATGTGTGATGAGGAGTGGGAGGACGAGTAGCAAGAGCATCAGGACCAGTAGATGATGGAAGGACACACAGCTCCCTTTGGCTGGAGCCTTGACTGCCTGAAATCGAGTGCGTGCCACTGAGTGATGCAGCAGTTGCTGTGGCAGGCTGGACCACCACATTGGAGCCACAGTTCTCCAGGCCACTTTATGGTGACGCTGCATATGTTGACGCAGGGCCGTGGTGCCAACATTGGCACCCTGGCCATGCTTCACCTTCTGCCCACAGATTCGGCAAATGGCCATGTTCACCTCCTCCGCCGGCTTAACAAAAAACTGCCACACCGCCGAGTGGCTGGTCTTCCCTGGGCATGTTTGGCTCCTGCCTCCCACTGCTGCCACCCGTCTGACTCCCAGCCACGCTACCGACTTGCTGGCTCTGCTGTGGCCTCAAGGGTAAGCTGCAATCATCTTCTCCTGATGATAATAAAGCCCCTTTGTCACCCAGCTTCCAACTGTGATTGGTTACATCATCATTGAGTACTGTCTGCATGTCACTGATGTCCTCCTCAATGGTCTCTGACCCTGGAGCCTGACCGCTCGCAACACCAGCTCCCATGCCAGTCTCCTCATCGCTACTTGCCTGCCTAATATTGAAAGCAGTATCTCCTCCACATCTTGGCTGGCCAGTAGATGCTGACTGTCCTCTAGTAGCTGATCCTCGCTGAAGAGTGGAGCTAAGCACACAGCATTTAATATTTGTCCCTTTTCCCACCACTAATACACCACAAAAAAAGGCTTTAGAACATATAACTGCACCGCTGAATGGCAAATTAGACTTTTTTCCCCCCACTAATACACCCCAAAAAAAGGCTGTAATTTTTCCACTTCACTGCACAATGGCAAATAAGCCCTTTTTTTCCTACTAATACACCCCAAAAAAGGCTTTACAACATATAACTGCACTGCACAAGGGATAATAAGACATACAAATATTTCCTAGTAATACACCCTGTTAATGGCTGTATCACACAACACTTGCACCCCAATAATAAGAAGACAGTGGGGTTGCATGGAGACGCTAAAAAGGACCACAGAGAGGCGCCAAGATCCCTAATATCTAGGGTTATGGTGCTATATAACCGAAAAAATAGAAGCTTGAGTTGTTAGATACACATAAGTAGGGTGGCAATATTTTCACACTCACCGATTATTATGATTCTCACGGTCAATTCGTGTATGGTATGCAATTTAGCAGATATGGTATTAGGTAAATGTAAAATATTATGCAAATATATAATCAAGATATAAAATCAAATCAAAATTTCAGTGACTCACTTCACCCAGGAGGGTAATGTGGGATAAAGCACAAGACACCCACATCACACCTCCTGCGCCTGGATCGCCAGTAGAGTCTCACGGATGAACAATGATCACTCAGGAATTCTTGTTCATTCTTTAAGTTCTTTTATTCCAAAGCCAGGGTGGGGGAGTGAGCAGCTCGACGCGTTTCGGGGCCTCTTAATGGGTCCCCTTCATCAGGAGCATGTACAATCATAATACAGTGTAATGGGGTTTAAATAACAAGTGAAAACACAAAAAAGACCGCCAAAAACGGCTTACAATTCCGTCACTTCCGGTACTGCATGCGTTCCAGGGTGGAACGCACCGGAAGTGACGTCATATTTGTCTCTAAAATATCGGCTATACTAACAGTAAGTATTAAGCATTTAAAAAAGCATCATAGTGCAAGGGTATGGTGAGGTCCTGTAGGGTAGGTTGGGGGCACGTACTGACTGTTCCAGGCTTGTTAGGGAAGGATCGTGTCCCTCTCTCTGTTGTGCCCACAGTGGAACACATCTTGCACTTCCGGTGCGTTCCACCGTGGAGCGCACCCGAAAACGGAAGTGCCTCTCAAGACGGGAGTAGCTATTCTGCTAGCCGAAGAACATAGAGAATAAGAAAAAGGGGGATGGAGGTGCCTAGATCATAGGTTTACTCTAATGTGGGATCTGGATATTGTGGAAAAATATATAAAAATATATGTCTAAAGATTTTAGTCTTTAGACATATATTTTTATATATTTTTCCACAATATCCAGATCCCACATTAGAGTAAACCTATGATCTAGGCACCTCCATCCCCCTTTTTCTTATTCTCTATGTTCTTCGGCTAGCAGAATAGCTACTCCCGTCTTGAGAGGCACTTCCGGTTTCGGGTGCGCTCCACGGTGGAACGCACCGGAAGTGCAAGATGCGTTCCACTGTGGGCACAACAGAGAGAGGGACACGATCCTTCCCTAACAAGCCTGGAACAGTCGGTACGTGCCCCCAACCTACCCTACAGGACCTCACCATACCCTTGCACTATGATGCTTTTTTAAATGCTTAATACTTACTGTTAGTATAGCCGATATTTTAGAGACAAATATGACGTCACTTCCGATGCGTTCCACCCTGGAACGCATGCAGTACCAGAAGTGACGGAATTGTAAGCCGTTTTTGGCGGTCTTTTTTGTGTTTTCACTTGTTATTTAAACCCCATTACACTGTATTATGATTGTACATGCTCCTGATGAAGGGGACCCATTAAGAGGCCCCGAAACGTGTCGAGCTGCTCACTCCCCCACCCTGGCTTTGGAATAAAAGAACTTAAAGAATGAACAAGAATTCCTGAGTGATCATTGTTCATCCGTGAGACTCTACTGGTGATCCATGCGCAGGAGGTGTGATGTGGGTGTCTTGTGCTTTATCCCACATTACCCTCCTGGGTGAAGTGAGTCACTGAAATTTTGATTTGATTTTATATCTTGATTATATATTTGCATAATATTTTACATTTACCTAATACCATATCTGCTAAATTGCATACCATACACGAATTGACCGTGAGAATCATAATAATCGGTGAGTGTGAAGATATTGCCACCCTACTTATGTGTATCTAACAACTCAAGCTTCTATTTTTTCGGTTATATACCATCATAACCCTAGATATTAGGGATCTTGGCGCCTCTCTGTGGTCCTTTTTAGCGTCTCCACGCAATCCCACTGTCTTCTTCCTAATCACCCACCTTGAGGGCATCAGGGTGGGTCGAGACCACTGGCAGCCTGCCCTTCTGTGTTCCACCATCGTTTTTAATATTTCAATATATATATACATATATTTGTTCCAAAAACTCAGGTACAAACGTACAATACGTAGTTTTGCCCTACCTTTGGCGCCCTGCGAAGTTATCCCTGGACCATCGTTCTGAAAGGCCCAGTGACTAACCCTCTTTTTTCTTCCCCTGTCTCTGACCCCAATAATAAGCAAGGTTTAATGGAATTACAGAGGTGTCATCTATTGCAAACCTAAAAATCAGCAGAATAATTGCTCCTTATCGTTTCCCTAAACCTAGACTTATCTTTCCCTGTGCTTGTTTTTTCAGCACAATGAAGTCTTTCCTGCCACTGTCCCTAGCGCCTGCTGACATCTCTCCTGCACTAAGTACACTGGAAAATGTCAGAATCCAAAATGGCTGAGGCATTTTATAGGGCTGTGACATCACAGGGGCTGGCTGCTGATTGGCTGCATGCATGGCATTGTGGGTGATTCTGCCTTCCCAGAGTTCCTTGCTCCATGTCATCACACGTGCAGCAGCCATTTTAGGAAAAATTTGGATTTGTTACAACAAAGAGTGAGGAGATTCGGAGCAAATCAAATTCCACTTTGTCAACTTCGATTCGCTCATCTCTGCAAATAACTAAAATCATTGTCCACCAATGTGTAGATGCTTAGGGAATCTTAAATGTAATCTTACCTGTAGTTGAAGGCCCATTAATACAGGGCAATAATCACCTGATTAGTAGTTGGTATACATTTTAATTCTCAATCATTACTAAGATACACATGTCCAGCTAACGATCATTTTGGTTGGAAGCATATCTCCTCATGTGAACAGGTATCTATTAACCTGTTACTTGCAAGGGAAATATATTAAATGGGGAAAAACAAATGGTCATATGCATAAATTTTTTTTATGATTAAAGGGGTTTTCTGAGATTCTGATACTGATGACCTATCCTCGGGATAGGTCATCAATATCTGATTGATTGAAGGTCCAACACCGAGCACCACCACCGATCATCTGTTTGAGGAGGTCACAGCACTCCATTGAGTACCGTGGACTCCTCACAGCTTACCAAGCACGGTTCTGTCCATTGGATAGCAGCAGTGCTTGGTATTGCAGCTTAGCCCCTTCAACTGAATGGGACTGAGCTGCACCTAGGCCATGTGACTGATGAATATGAAGTTACTGGACTAGGAAGAGGCCGTGGCACTCACCAGAGTGTCATAGCCTCTTCCAGCAGCTGATCCAAAAGGGTGCTGGGAGTCAGAACCCCACCAATTACCATATGTGATCAGTTTGTTTTAAAGACTCAATAAGCCCCTTTAATGAAAGACTTAGGATATCAACAATTAGCACTTGCAACTGGCAATTTATCTGCCAATGTAAATGGACCCTGAACTTTTTCGATGCACAGTGTCCAATTTTGTTTTCAATTTAATATTTGTGTGTTCACTAAAACTTACCTACTGCAGTCTTTAGTAGTTAGATTTGATTACAACATTCTGTTGTATCTAGAGATATTAATATGAAAGGTTTTATATGAGCATATTTCCTATTTTAATTTATTCAGATTTATATAAAGCTTGACAATGAAGTGCATGCGCTTGATCTTTAGCATATAATACATGTGATATATAAAAAAAAGACTGCTCCATGGAATCTCAAGTATGAACATCTTTAATCAGTCTGAGTTAGAGGATTGCAATTGTCTTCATACTTCAAACCCCACTTGAAAGAAGAACTGAGAATAATTTAAAGATGGCATTTGTAGGAGCAGCTGCAGCTTACACATCACTGATGGCCCTTATGTTAATTGAAGGAGCTATGACTGAAGACCAAAATGTCTAATGTGGAGCAATCAATGACTTCCAGAATTAAATATGTGACAACTGTGGATCTTCTGGTTAAATGTCATTATAAAATTTATAGGACATAGTCACGTTTCCCATGTTTAACAAAGCTGTCCTAAAAAAACAAATATCTGTTAGAGTTCCTTCATACTATTTGTAAGGGGTTACGCTCTCAGGCTGGGCGGCGATGACAGATTCTCTTGCAGACCACAGGGTTAAAGTCCAAATGCTGCTTTATTTATCACACTCCGGCAATACAGGCAATCCCAGTTATAATTCACTGGGTAAGGTGAAGGACCAGCACCACAAAACATAAACCAAACTGAAATAAACACCTGCCCGTCTGGGCCCTGGCTAATACAGTAAGGATCCTAGCTCACCTATTTAACACAGGTCACACAGAGAACTCGGCTTCTCTAGCCAGCAGGGCAGCCAGCTTCCCAGGCTTTCTCCAGGCATTCCTCTCCCCAGACTGCATGGACTGTGCTTTATTTCCCCTTGATGATCCCAGCTGGCTTCAGCTGGGATCCCTCAGGCTAGGGGAAAACCTGTCCTGGATTTTATTTACCTCACCCAGTTGAGGAAGCTGGGCGGGATATACACCCCTTCCAGGACTTTACCATACACCTTTCTGTTCACCTTACCACATATTATATAAAAGCCTTCTGCAATCTCCATATGTCCATAACTATAATATGGCATCTATAGATGTCTGTCAGGCCCTACTATATCTCTGTATGTCATATTGGGACATACCACGCTTTTTCAATTGCAGTCTGTATTAAAGAGGTATTTTCTTGAAATAATGCCAATCTTTAAGGAAGACTATTTCCATAATCTGTCATTCCTACTATACTATGTAGTGTTCTTAGAGCTGTAGAGACTGAGGGGATCATTTATTAAGACTGGTGTTTTAGTCTTAATAAAGCCCTATAGCTGGTGTTGAATCCCTGGAGTTATGAAGAAGTGCTGTCCTCTTCATAGCTTCGGCATATTCCTCCGCTAGTTGGCTGCTTTATATTTAGACCATTTTCCAAGCCTAAAACAGGTGTAGAAAATGGTAAATGAGACGGCCATACCGGCCCATCCCCTTTCTTACCCATGCCATGCCCACATTTTTAGATGAGTGGGGAAAAGTCATAAATTGAGGCACAACTAAGCCATGTGCTGCAATCTACGCCTGAAATATGTCTACTTTAGGTGTATTTCAGCTTGATAAATGACCTTCAGAGTGTTCCTCCATACCACCGTGTGTATGAGGCCTAAAACTAAAATGTTATATATGCTAGCTAATACTTAAACGTTCTGTCTGGGCTACAGATATCGATGACTTATCCTTAGGATAGATTATCATTATAAGATTGGTGGGGGTCTGTCATCTTGCACCTCCACTGATCAGCTGTTTTGGGCAACAGCAGCACTGGAAAATATACTGTGTAGGGAGCACAGCTCCCTACACTGTGTAGTTGCCAATGCTGACATACTGCAGCACAGCTCCTATTGATTTGAATGGAAGCTAAGTTTCAGTACCCTGGCATGGCAATTACAGTCTCAACCCTGGAGAATTGTTTCTATTATCTCCATCTCCTAAAAAAAAATGAGTATATATTTTCAGTATTCTTAATGCCTCTTGAAATACTATTGTCACATAAATGTAATACATGTTAAATATATAGAATATTGCTATAAAGCAATTTATGATCAAAATTTGAAGACTAAAATGACTACAGTTAACATTAAAGCATGACTATTATTCTTACATACTAAATCAATTTTGAAGGGCAAAGCAATAAGACATGTTTTTACATGTTTTTACAGTTTGCTGTAAACTGTATAATGGTTAATGATATCACATAATTAGACACACAGAATCAGATATTGATAGAACATTTTATTGCAAAACCAAAATGTTTAAAGATATGGGCTAAACAAAAAATAAAACCATTAGTTAGAAAAGGAATAAAAAAAAAATATTTTATTACTGATATTTTTTTATAATATGATACACAAGAGCAGAAAACTGGAAACACTAACCCGGTTTCACATTTTGAAGGTTGCCCTCAGTGCAAGGTGCCCTGATTTCTATCGGAAACCATGGTGATCCAGGATTCAGTTTGAAAAACATATAATTTCAAGTTTCTCATTTAATTCAATTAAATTAAGTCAACGACAGTACAAGTGAAATAGTACTATATTAGTAGGCAGAGGCTTCCTTCCTGACAAGAAAAAGAACTGTTAAATATAATTTAGCAGTATTCATAACACAGCTATGAGCGAGAATAAGTGTCAGTGATGTCAATGAGAAGTTGTTACCTAGAAGGACACAATTCACAGTCTTTCTTACTAGCCATAAGCCTTTGATATATCTAGTACTGCAAGCCCTGAGGCACCGTACAACCATTAAGTTAAAGTACTGTTCCTGTCTTAATATTGATTTTTTTTCACTATTGTTGTAGAGTGTGATCATTAAAAGCCACAAAATAATCACTTTCCATCCTGCAAGGTTCATTCCAAATGTATTGTGAGGAATTTATAAAGGCTTCTAATGCAGTTTTCTGACTTTGGAAAGCCACAATTTTTACACAAGTAAAAGTAAATTTCTCCCATTAATTTTGAATATAGAACCCTTTATTTTACATATGGGCACCATCCTATAATCATGTATATTTTTATACCTTTAAATAAATATATATATATATATATATTTTTTTTTTTTTTACAGTTCCAGAACATCTGGGATCCTGTCAAAATAAAATAAAAAAACTTACCTAATCTGATCCAGCACCACCATTGTGTCATTTCACCTAGGCTACAAAATACATGATATATTGTTTATATTGCAGATATCATATTGGTTCGTCTTAGTGGTTTTGTGCCATACACCCCTGAGGCCAGTGACTGGCTACAAGGTGGTGGTTGTGGTGGTGGTGGGGGGGAGAGTATATGAGAAGTCACTACTGTAGCCAAAACAATATGTCACAGCTGTAGTCTTGTAGAGAAGACAGAGTAGTGTTGCTGGATCAAAGGAAGCTAGGAAAGTTAAGGTAAGTATTTTCATTAATTAATAGGCTCCTGCCAGTTTGGAGCTATGTGAAGAGAACTCAGACAACCCCTCAAAATTTCCAGAAGATCCTGAAAATTATGGGATGCTTTAAGAAACCCCATGAAAGTAAGTTGGATAGAATGCCGGAGTGGTATGTGGTCTATGGAGACTGAGGACTTTAATTCATTCAATCCATTTTGGTTACAGGGCAACTGACCTTTTTGCATGTCATAGGGACATGTCAGAATTTTAATTAGTGGAGGTCCACATTCTAAGAGTTCTACCTTTCTCTTTCGAGTGCTGTGTCCCTTTATCTGTGGTTGTCTCTTCTTGGCTCTTATCGCTAGATGTAGACATAGTAATTATAGTGGAAAATACTGATTCTGTAGCCCCAATGTGAGGGTAAAAAAATCTCTATCCTATGGTATATATCTGTGTCATAACTAGAGTTGAGCGAACACCTGGATGTTCGGGTTCGAGAAGTTCGGCCGAACTTCCCGGAAATGTTCGGGTTCGGGATCCGAACCCGAACCGAACTTCGTCCCGAACCCGAACCCCATTGAAGTCAATGGGGACCCGAACTTTTGGGCACTAAAAAGGTTGTAAAACAGCCCAGGAAAGAGCTAGAGGGCTGCAAAAGGCAGCAACATGTAGGTAAATCCCCTGCAAACAAATGTGGATAGGGGAATGAATTAAAATAAAAATTAAAAAAATAAAAATGAACCAATATCAATTGGACAGAGGTCCCATAGCAGAGAATCTGGCTTCACGTCAGCAGAGAATCAGTCTCTTCATGCCATAGCAAAGAATCTGGCTTCATGTCAGCAGAGAATCAGTCTCTTCATGCCATAGCAGAGAATCTGGCTTCATGTCAGCGCAGAATCAGTCTTCATGTCATAGCAGAGAATCAGGCTTCACGTCACCCACCACTGGAACAGGCCACTGTCACACATTTAGGCCCCGGCACCCAGACAGAGGAGAGCGGTCCCGTAACAGAGAATCTGGCCTTATGTCAGCGCAGAATCTGTCTTCATGTCATAGCAGAGAATCAATTTTTTAAAGAAATTGAGAACCGCACTCTATTTGTTCCGATTAGGTGCCAATCAAGGGCTATAGATAGCCAATAAATATATAAGTAAATTTGAGGCACACAATATTTTGAGTTGCAAAAATGGGGCATTTATTCATTAGCATATAATGCTGTCATCCATAGGCCCAATCTTTTTCAAATTGTACACATATTTGGCAGAAACCGTACGTTTCGGTCGCGCAGGACCTTCATCTGCGGTTTTATCTGCTCAGACGGATGTGTGTAAGTGGGGCGCTGGATGCAACCAGCGCCCCACTTACACAAATCCGTCTGAGCAGATAAAACCGCAGATGAAGGTCCTGCGCGACCGAAACGTACGGTTTCTGCCAAATATGTGTACAATTTGAAAAAGATTGGGCCTATGGATGACAGCATTATATGCTAATGAATAAATGCCCCATTTTTGCAACTCAAAATATTGTGTGCCTCAAATTTACTTATATAGCAGAGAATCAGGCTTCACGTCACCCACCACTGGAACAGGCCACTGTCACACATTTAGGCCCAGGCACCCAGGCAGAGGAGAGAGGTCCCGTAACAGTGAAACTGGCCTTATGTCAGCGCAGAATCTGTCTTCATGTCATAGCAGAGAATCAGGCTTCACGTCACCCACCACTGGAACAGGCCACTGTCACACATTTAGGCCCAGGCACCCAGGCAGAGGAGAGAGGTCCCGTAACAGAGAATCTGGCCTTATGTCAGCGCAGAATCTGTATTCATGTCATAGCAGAGAATCAGGCTTCTCATCACCCACCACTGGAACAGGCCACTGTCACACATTTAGGCCCAGGCACCCAGGCAGAGGAGAGAGGTCCTGTAACAGAGAATCTGGCCTTATGTCAGCGCAAAATCTGTATTCATGTCATAGCAGAGAATCAGGCTTCACATCAGCCACCACTGGAACAGGCCACTGTCACACATTTAGGCCCAGGCACCCAGGCAGAGGAGAGAGGTCCCGTAACAGAGAATCTGGCCTTATGTCAGCGCAGAATCTGTATTCATGTCATAGCAGAGAATCAGGCTTCACGTCACCCACCACTGGAACAGGCCACTGTCACACATTTAGGCCCCGGCACCCAGACAGAGGAGAGGTTCATTTAACTTTGGGTTGCCCTGCAATATAATGGTAAAATGAAATTAAAAATAGTATTGAATGAGGAAGTGCCCTGGAGTAGAATAATATATTGTTAAGGGGAGGTAGTTAATATCTAATCTGCACAAGGGATGGACAGGTCCTGTGGGATCCATGCCTGGTTCATTTTTATGAACGTCAGCTTGTCCACATTGGCTGTAGACAGGCGGCTGCGTTTGTCTGTAATGACGCCCCCTGCCGTGCTGAATACACGTTCAGACAAAACGCTGGCCGCTGGGCAGGCCAGCACCTCCAAGGCATAAAAGGCTAGCTCTGGCCACGTGGACAATTTGGAGACCCAGAAGTTAAATGGGGCAGAACCATCAGTCAGTACGTGGAGGGGTGTGCACAGGTACTGTTCCACCATGTTAGTGAAATGTTGCCTCCTGCTAACACGTTCCGTATCAGGTGGTGGTGCACTTAGCTGTGGCGTGTTGACAAAACTTTTCCACATCTCTGCCATGCTAACCCTGCCCTCAGAGGAGCTGGCCATGACACAGCTGCGTTGGCGACCTCTTGCTCCTCCTCTGCCTTCGCCTTGGGCTTCCACTGGTACCCCTGTGACATTTGGGAATGCTCTCAGTAGCGCGTCTACCAACGTGCGCTTGTACTCGCGCATCTTTCTATCACGCTCCAGTGTAGGAAGTAAGGTGGGCACATTGTCTTTGTACCGGGGATCCAGCGGGGTGGCAACCCAGTAGTCCGCACATGTTAAAATTTGGGCAACTCTGCTGTCGTTGCGCAGGCACTGCAGCATGTAGTCGCTCATGTGTGCCAGGCTGCCCAGAGGTAAGGACAAGCTGTCCTCTGTGGGAGGCGTATCGTCATCGTCCTGTGTTTCCCCCCAGCCACGCACCAGTGATGGGCCCGAGCTGCTTTGGGTGCCACCCCGCTGTGAACATGCTTCATCCTCATCCTCCTCCACCTCCTCCTCATCCTCGTCCTCCTCGTCCTCCAGTAGTGGGCCCTGTCTGGCCACATTTGTACCTGGCCTCTGGTGTTGCAAAAAACCTCCCTCTGAGTCACTTCGAAGAGACTGGCCTGAAAGTGCTAAAAATGACCCCTCTTCCTCCTCTTCCTCCTGGGCCACCTCCTCTTCCATCATCGCCCTAAGTTTTTTCTCAAGGAGACATAGAAGTGGTATTGTAACGCTGATAACGGCGTCATCGCCACTGGCCATGTTGGTGGAGTACTCGAAACAGCGCAACAGTGCACACAGGTCTCGCATGGAGGCCCAGTCATTGGTGGTGAAGTGGGTCTGATCCGCAGTGCGACTGACCCGTGCGTGCTGCAGCTGAAACTCCACTATGGCCTGCTGCTGCTCGCACAGTCTGTCCAGCATATGCAAGGTGGAGTTCCACCTGGTGGGCACGTCGCATATGAGGCGGTGAGCGGGAAGGCCGAAGTTACGCTGTAGCGCAGACAGGCGAGCAGCGGCAGGGTGTGAACGCCGGAAGCGCGAACAGACGGCCCGCACTTTATGCAGCAGCTCTGACATGTCGGGGTAGTTGCGAATGAACTTTTGCACCACCAAATTTAGCACATGTGCCAGGCAAGGGATGTGCGTCAAACCGGCTAGTCCCAGAGCTGCAACGAGATTTCGCCCATTATCGCACACCACCAGGCCGGGCTTGAGGCTCACCGGCAGCAACCACTCGTCGGTCTGTTGTTCTATACCCCGCCACAACTCCTGTGCGGTGTGGGGCCTGTCCCCCAAACATATGAGTTTCAGAATGGCCTGCTGACGTTTACCCCCTGCTGTGCTGAAGTTGGTGGTGAAGGTGTGTGGCTGACTGGATGAGCAGGTGGAAGAAGAGGAGGAGGAAGCTGAGTAGGAGGAGGAGGAGACAGGAGGCAAAGAATGTTGCCCTGCGATCCTTGGCGGCGGAAGGACGTGCGCCAAATAGCTCTCCGCCTGGGGCCCAGCCGCCACTACATGTACCCAGTGCGCAGTTAGGGAGGTATAGCGTCCCTGGCCGTGCTTACTGGTCCACGTATCTGTGGTTAGGTGGACCTTGCCACAGATGGCGTTGCGCAGTGCACACTTGATTTTATCGGACACTTGTTTGTGCAGGGAAGGCACGGCTCTCTTGGAGAAGTAGTGGCGGCTGGG
Source organism: Bufo bufo (assembly GCF_905171765.1). Classification (NCBI taxonomy): domain Eukaryota; kingdom Metazoa; phylum Chordata; class Amphibia; order Anura; family Bufonidae; genus Bufo; species Bufo bufo. The sequence goes on from NC_053390.1 coordinate 185,874,159, forward strand.
AACAACATACTGTGGGACAGCAAGTGACATGAGCTGTTTGAAGCTGTGTGTGTCCACCAGCCTAAATGACAGCATTTCATAGGCCAGTAGTTTAGAAATGCTGGCATTCAGGGCCAGGGATCGAGGGTGGCTAGGTGAGAATTTACGCTTTCTCTCAAATGTTTGTGAGATGGAGAGCTGAACGCTGCCGTGTGACATGGTTGAGATGCTTGGTGACGCAGGTGGTGGTGTTGGTGGTACATCCCATGTTTGCTGGGCGGCAGGTGCCAACGTTCCTCCAGAGGCGGAGGAAGAGGCCGAGGCGGCGGCAGCAGCAGCAGAAGAGGCCGAGGCGGCAGCAGCAGAAGAGGTAGCAGGGGGAGCCTGAGTGACTTTCTTGTTTTTAAGGTGTTTACTCCACTGCAGTTCATGCTTTGCATGCAGGTGCCTGGTCATGCAGGTTGTGCTAAGGTTCAGAACGTTAATGCCTCGCTTCAGGCTCTGATGGCAAAGCGTGCAAACCACTCGGGTCTTGTCGTCAGCACATTGTTTGAAGAACTGCCATGCCAGGGAACTCCTTGAAGCTGCCTTTAAGGTGCTCGGTCCCAGATGGCGGCGGTCAGTAGCAGGAGGAGTCTCTTGGCGGCGGGTGTTCTGATTTTGCCCACTGCTCCCTCTTTTGCTACGCTGTTGGCTCGGTCTCACCATTGCCTCTTCCTCCGAACTGTGAAAGTCAGTGGCACGACCTTCATTCCATGTGGGGTCTAGGACCTCATCGTCCCCTGCATCGTCTTCCACCCAGTCTTGATCCCTGACCTCCTGTTCAGTCTGCACACTGCAGAAAGACGCAGCAGTTGGCACCTCTGTTTCGTCATCATCAGAGACGTGCTGAGGTGGTATTCCCATGTCCTCATCATCAGGAAAAATAAGTGGTTGTGCGTTAGTGCATTCTATCTCTTCCACCCCTGGGGAAGGGCTAGGTGGATGCCCTTGGGAAACCCTGGCAGCAGAGTCTTCAAACAGCATAAGAGACTGCTGCATAACTTGAGGCTCAGACAGTTTCCCTGATATGCATGGGGGTGATGTGACAGACCGATGGGCTTGGTTTTCATGCGCCATCTGTGCGCTTTCTGCAGAAGACTGGGTGGGAGATGATTTGAACGTGCTGGATCCACTGTCGGCCACCCAATTGACTAATGCCTGTACCTGCTCAGGCCTTACCATCCTTAGAACGGCATTGGGCCCCACCAAATATCGCTGTAAATTCTGCTGGCTACTGGGACCTGAGGTAGTTGGTTCACTAGGACGTGTGGCTGTGGCAGAACGGCCACGTCCTCTCCCAGCACCAGAGGGTCCACTAACACCACCACAACCATGTCCACGTCCGCGTCCCTTATTAGATGTTTTCCTCATTGTTCCCGTTCACCACAATTTTGAGAATGGCAAATTTGGGAATGCTTTTTCAACCCAGAACAAAAAGTCTGCTTTTACGGTCACTACAAATAACTTGACCAGCTAAAACTGTGCAGATTTGGTTGAATAGAGATGTGAGACCTGTTTTTTTTTTTTGCGCTGTGTGACAGTTATAGGTTTAATCACAGAATGACACTTCTATCAGCACGCTAGCGTGTGTCTTAGGTTTTTCTGAATGACACTATCAATACCTTCAATGTAAGATTTTCTTTTTGGGATAGATTTCAAGTAGGCCTCAAATACCACAAACTAGTTATTTTCAGAATGGCAAATTTGGGAATGCTTTTTAAACCCAGAACAAAAAGTCTGCTTTTACGGTCACTACAAATAACTTGACCAGCTAAAACTGTGCAGATTTGGTGGAATAGAGATGTGAGACCTGTTTTTTTTTTGCGCTGTGTTACAGTTATAGGTTTAATCACAGAATGACACTTCTATCAGCACGCTAGCGTGTGTCTTAGGTTTTTCTGAATGACACTATCAATACCTTCAATGTAAGATTTTCTTTTTAGGATAGATTTCAAGTAGGCCTCAAATACCACAAACTAGTTATTTTCAGAATGGCAAATTTGGGAATGCTTTTTCAACCCAGAACAAAAAGTCTGCTTTTACGGTCACTACAAAAACTTGACCAGCTAAAACTGTGCAGATTTGGTTGAATAGAGATGTGAGACCTGTTTTTTTTTTTGCGCTGTGTGACAGTTATAGGTTTAATAACAGAATGACACTTCTATCAGCACGCTAGCGTGTGTCTTAGGTTTTTCTGAATGACACTATCAATACCTTCAATGTAAGATTTTCTTTTTGGGATAGATTTCAAGTAGGCCTCAAATACCACAAACTAGTTATTTTGAGAATGGCAAATTTGGGAATGCTTTTTCAACCCAGAACAAAAAGTCTGCTTTTACGGTCACTACAAATAACTTGACCAGCTAAAACTATGCAGATTTGGTTGAATAGAGATGTGAGACCTGTTTTTTTTGCGCTGTGTGACAGTTATAGGTTTAATCACAGAATGACACTTCTATCAGCACGCTAGCGTGTGTCTTAGGTTTTTCTGAATGACACTATCAATACCTTCAATGTAAGATTTTCTTTTTGGGATAGATTTCAAGTAGGCCTCAAATACCACAAACTAGTTATTTTCAGAATGGCAAATTTGGGAATGCTTTTTCAACCCAGAACAAAAAGTCTGCTTTTACGGTCACTACAAATAACTTGACCAGCTAAAACTGTGCAGATTTGGTTGAATAGAGATGTGAGACCTGTTTTTTTTTGCGCTGTGTGACAGTTATAGGTTTAATCACAGAATGACACTTCTATCAGCACGCTAGCGTGTGTCTTAGGTTTTTCTGAATGACACTATAAATACTTTCAATGTAAGATTTTCTTTTTGGGATAGATTTCAAGTAGGCCTCAAATACCACAAACTAGTTATTTTCAGAATGGCAAATTTGGGAATGCTTTTTCAACCCAGAACAAAAAGTCTGCTTTTACGGTCACTACAAATAACTTGACCAGCTAAAACTGTGCAGATTTGGTTGAATAGAGATGTGAGACCTTTTTTTTTTTGCGCTGTGTGACAGTTATAGGTTTAATCACAGAATGACACTTCTATCAGCACGCTAGCGTGTGTCTTAGGTTTTTCTGAATGACACTATCAATACCTTCAATGTAAGATTTTCTTTTTGGGATAGATTTCAAGTAGGCCTCAAATACCACAAACTAGTTATTTTGAGAATGGCAAATTTGGGAATGCTTTTTCAACCCAGAACAAAAAGTCTGCTTTTACGGTCACTACAAATAACTTGACCAGTTAAAACTGTGCAGATTTGGTTGAATAGAGATGTGAGACCTGTTTTTTTTTGCGCTGTGTGACAGTTATAGGTTTAATCACAGAATGACACTTCTATCAGCACGCTAGCGTGTGTCTTAGGTTTTTCTGAATGACACTATCAATACCTTCAATGTAAGATTTTCTTTTTGGGATAGATTTCAAGTAGGCCTCAAATACCACAAACTAGTTATTTTCAGAATGGCAAATTTGGGGATGCTTTTTCAACCCAGAACAAAAAGTCTGCTTTTACGGTCACTACAAATAACTTGACCAGCTAAAACTGTGCAGATTTGGTTGAATAGAGATGTGAGACCTGTTTTTTTTTGCGCTGTGTGACAGTTATAGGTTTAATCACAGAATGACACTTCTATCAGCACGCTAGCGTGTGTCTTAGGTTTTTCTGAATGACACTATCAATACCTTCAATGTAAGATTTTCTTTTTGGGATAGATTTCAAGTAGGCCTCAAATACCACAAACTAGTTATTTTCAGAATGGCAAATTTGGGAATGCTTTTTCAACCCAGAACAAAAAGTCTGCTTTTACGGTCACTACAAATAACTTGACCAGCTAAAACTGTGCAGATTTGGTTGAATAGAAATGTCAGGTCTATTTTTTAGGCGCTGGGTGACAGGCTCAACTTGCCCCTGATGTAATATATGGCCAAAAAATAACCACACTGTTGATGGTTAAATGCACTGGGGTGACACAGGCTCAGCCTGCACCAGATGTAGTATATGGCCAAAAAATAATCAGACTGTTGATGGTTAAATGCACTTGGGTGACACAGGCTCAGCCTGCAGCTGATGTAGTATATGGCCAAAAAATAACCAGACTGTTGATGGTTAAATGCACTTCGGTGACACAGGCTCAGCCTGCAGCTGATGTAGGATATAGCACAAAATAACCACACTATCGATGGTTAAATACACTTGGTGATAGCTCGTGCTGGCGCACCACAAGTCACAAAATGGCCGCCGATCACCCCAGAAAAAAAGTGATCTAAAAACGCTCTGGGCAGCCTCAAAAAAGTGAGCAAGTCAATAATAGCACTTCAATGATCCACAGCTGCAGATCGATCACAGAATGAAGTCTTTTGGAGGAGTTAATCTGCCTAATCTCGCCCTAACGTCGCAGCTGCAACTTCTCCCTATACTGATCATAGCAGAGTGACGTGCGGCGCTACGTGACTCCAGCTTAAATAGAGGCTGGGTCACATGGTGCACTGGCCAATCACAGCCATGCCAATAGTAGGCATGGCTGTGATGGCCTCTTGGGCCAAGTAGTATGACGCTTGTTGATTGGCTGCTTTGCAGCCTTTCAAAAAGCGCCAAGAAAGCGCCGAACACCGAACCCGAACTTTTACGAAAATGTTCTGGTTCGGGTCCGTGTCACGGACACCCCAAAATTCGGTACGAACCCGAACTATACAGTTCGGGTTCGCTCATCCCTAGTCATAACCATAGATACATAGTGAAAATGAAATACTTAAATCATCTTTGAAATGCCTAATTATCACATAGTTTTCTGAATGACCCTTCAAAGGAATAAAGCTATAATCTTTTCTCTTACTTCAGTATTTTATCTTTCCTTTCCTAATATTTTCTTATATTTTATTATAACATCATGGTCTGTGTTATTTTAACTTTTTAATTCATTTATATAGATTTAAAATGTATCTTTAAACACATTCAAGTTAAATTTGCATAAAGTTAAAAGTATATCAGATAATACATGCTCCAATATGCTAAGCAGGTTTAAATTGTGCTTTTATATTTTCCAGTCATTTCTAGTTAAATGTATCCTGATTCTACAAAGCAGTTTAACAAACAACCATTTTGGAGACCTATGGTTTAGCAGCTGATAAGAAAAAATTTAATTTACATAAAACCCCAGAAGGGTGCCAAAACTCCTTAAGGTTTAAACAACAGCCTTTATTATTCTGTAAGTGGATGTGTTGAATTTTCATTCTTTTTTTCCTTTCTTTTCTTTTTTTTTTCCTTTTGAGTCTAACAAAAAAAGTAGAAAGATTTTTTTCAGCACCCCTACTGTGCCCTTAGGGAGAAATTCAATGTGCCTCATTTGTCTTAATTGGACAGCCGCCCTTGGCACCAGCTTTTTCTATGAATACATTAGCAGAAAAGGCAGAAACTTTTGGATCAACTTCTACAAATGCGGATTTGTGGTTTCATCATTTTCCAAACAGAAATAAAGTACAAATGTAAAAGCATTAGTATAAGTATGTGTGGGACCATAAAAATACAAAAAAGAAGGAAAATATTTACCTAGTGAGAGTCTATGAACCTCTCAATAATATAATTGAATCGTTAATTGCTTTTTGATGCCTGTTGGGAATATCTAAAAAAAATGATATTGTGCATTTATATTATAGCGCAGACTTTTTATTGTATGTATGCCAATTTGCTGGTGTAAATATATTGAAAAAATATATATTTGGGTTCAGTTCGACATAGTATTTGAGAAGCTTCTGTGCCACTTTTTATATGCCTGAATGTATTGGAAAAAGTAAAGAGTCTCCAGAGTCACATTGTAGTTAGCTCATCTATAACATTTTCCATAATTTTTCTGCTCGGAAATGATGCCATGCTCAACTTGCCATTGTTTTTGCCACAACTAGCTATTGCAGTAATGATTATAGGGTACACTGCACTACACGAGGGACATATATTGGCATCATGTTTGCATATTTCTAGGTGGTAAATGTCATTCTGCAGAGTTGGCTACACTTTTCAATATATTGGTGCATATCCAGCCATGTATTCAGGTATTTTTTCAGATGTAGTGTGATTAAGGTCTCACTTAAGTGTGACTTTGGTGGTCATACCCATACATTATGCAATGATCTCAGGGTATCATGTGGCTAATAACCATATCAAATCACATTATTTAATACATTTATTGTTTAAATCTACAAGTAGAATTCCATTAAAACAAAGCAGTGAAATATTTCTGTTTTCATATATTCAAAACTGATGGTATTTTCTCTCTATTGTGCATTTACATTGCCTAGTAAATAAACTCTTAAATGGCAAAAACAGATTTCATCATTTAATCCATCATTTCATACATATGATACAGTGGATATAAAAAGTCTACACTGTCAGGTTTCAGTGATGTAAAAAAATGAAACAAAGATAAATAATTTCAGAACTTTTTCCACCTTTAATGTGACCTATAAACTGTACCACTCAATTGAAAAACAAACTGAAATCTTTTAGGCTGAGGGATGAAAAAAATAAATAAAAATAATGTGGTTGCATAAGTGTACACACCCTCTTATAACTGGAGATGTAGCTGTATTCAGAATTAAGCAATCACATTCAAAATCATGTTAAATAGAAGCATACACCTGCCATCATTTAAAGTTCAGCTGCTCTAGTTGGTCTTTCCTGAAATTTTCTTAGTCGCATCCCACAACAAAAGCCATGGTCCACAGAGAGCTTCCAAAGCATCAGAGGGATCTCATTGATAAAAGGTATCAGTCAGGAGAAGGGTACAAAAGAATTTCCAAGGCATTAGATCTACCATGGAACACAGTGAAGACAATCATCATCAAGTGGAGAAAATATGGCACAACAGTGACATTACCGAGAACTGGACGTCCCTCCAAAATTGATGAAAAGACAAGAAGAAAACTGGTCTGGGAGGCTACCAAGAGGCCTACAGCAACATTAAAGGAGCTGCAGGAATATCTGGCAAGTACTGGCTGTGTGGTACATGTGACAACAATCTCCCGTATTTTTCATATGTCTGGGCTATGGGGTAGAGTGGCAAGACAAAAGCCTTTTCTTACAAAGAAAAACATCCAAGCCAGGCTACATTTTGCAATAATACATCTGAAGTCTCCCAAAAGCATGTGGGAAAAGGTGTTATGGTCTGATGAAACCAAGGTTGAACTTTTTGGCCATAATTCCAAAAGATATGTTTGGCCCAAAAACAACACTGCACATCACCAAAAGAACACCATACCCACAGTGAAGCATGGTGGTGGCAGCATCATGCTTTGGGGCTGTTTTTCTTCAGCTGGAACTGGGGCCTTAGTTAAGCTAGAGGGAATTATGAACAGTTCCAAATACCAGTCAATATTGGCACAAAACCTTCAGGCTTCTGCTAGAAAGCTGAACATGAAGAGGAACTTCATCTTTTAGCATGGCGACGACCCAAAGCATACATCCAAATCAACAAAGGAATGGCTTCACCAGAAGAAGATTAAAGTTTTGGAATGGCCCAGCCAGAGCCCAGACCTGAATCCGATTGAAAATCTGTGGGGTGATCTGATGAGGGCTGTGCACAGGAGATGCTCTTGCAATCTGACAGATTTGGAGTGTTTTTGCAAAGAAGAGTGGGCAAATCTTGCCAAGTCAAGATGTGCCATGCTAATAGACTCATACCCAAAAAGACTGAGTGCTGCAATAAAGTCAAAATGTGATTCAACAAAGTATTAGTTTAAAGGTGTGCACACTTATGGAACCATATTATTTTATTTTTATATTTTTTTCTTCACTCTTCCTAAAAGATTTCGGTTTTTTTTTTCAATTGAGTTGTACAGTTTATAGGTCACATTAAAGGTGGAAAAAGTTCTGTAATGATTTATCTTTGTCTCATTTTTTTTACATCGCAGAAACCTGACATTTTAACAGGGGTGTGTAGACTTTTTATAACCACTGTACATTATTGATTAACAGCTATTATGTATGTGGCTTTGACAAACATCACCTTACTGTTCAGTTAAACAAAGAAGTGAATATTAACCTCTGCATTACCTCAAGAGTCCTGTCTCTTGAAATTATAGACTTTGGCTTCAAAATCATATTTATATGTACAGCAATATTTTACAGAAAAAAAATACTCAAACTTTTAAATTCATCAATTATTTCCCTTTTCATTGTATCTTTATTTTTATATTGTTTTTGAATGTTTGTAAACCTTTTGTTCACATGACAGTACAATAAATATACTGTCCTTGTAATTTGTCCATGATCTGAACAGCAGCTGATCATCTTTGCAAGGTGTACAAGTTAATGCCTGGCTTTAAGGCACTGCTAAATATTCATTTTATTACCTCTGGGAATCTTGTGTCAGCAATTCAAATACCACAAAATATATAGTAGGTAGACGGAATCTAGAAAAAGTGTTTCCAAATGTAGAAAGGGCTGAACTTTAAAGCCATTAATATAAATCTTATAACTTTTGACTTTAACCATGAATAGAACTGATAAGTGTAAAAAGCTTTGTGACCAACATTATTTAGGTGTTTTTTTCCCCCCTAAAACCTTTAAATAAGGAAAATTTTCTCACAGAAATTTTTGGGCAGCAGAATAATGAAAACTGTGCTGTCATAGGACACCCAGGAAAATATTTACTCAAATTTTATTTTCCTGTAGTCCAGCTTTTGTTATTGTGCTGCCATAGGACTTCCAGGAAAAGATGCCTACTGCATCTTTCTAATGTCCAATTTATTTTCTATGTGTGGAGGTTCGATGCAAACAGAAATTATTTTTTGCAAGAAGATTTATGCATTGGAGCTAAAATCAGTTGAGGTATTTTTCTTAAAATTGGCCATTAGCAATTTGCAATCAGCTTATATTTAGAAAACTTGCATTCCCTGAGTCATGTTGGTAGATATTTTTTTACTGTTTACTATCATGGTCCTCAAATCTATACAGTGCTGCTTGAAAGTTTGCAAACCCTTTACAATTTTCTATATTTCTGCATAAATATGACCTAAAACTGAATTAGATTTTCACATAAGTTCTAAAAGTAGATAAAGATAACAAAATGCAAAATAAGTAAAACATATTAGACTTGGACATTTATATGTTGAGGAATATGATCCAAATTTACATGTTTGTTAGTGACAATAGTATGTGAACCTTTAATATTAGCAGATAATTTGAAGTTGAATTTAGAGCCAGGTGTTTTCAGTAAATGTGATGACAATGACAAGTTTTAATTTAAGAAAAGGTATCTATCAAAGTTTGATCTTAAAAACACGTTTGTGGAAGTGTATCATGGCACAAACAAAGGAGATTTCTAAGGATCTCAAAAAAAGAGTTGTTGATGATGATCAGTCTAGAAAAGGTTAGAAAACCATCTCCAAAAAGTTTAGACTCCTCCAATCCCCAGGAGAGGTTAACCAATGCTCTCCTAACAGACTCAAAAAACTCTCCCTATGATTCCTCTGCACTGTCCCAATATTCTTTTTAAAATAGTTTTCTGCAACCCTACCCCTAGCGCAAAAGTACTTGTCACATCTCTCCCTATGCTCAGCTCACAATGAAATGGCGGAGACCACGCTGGATGAGGCATTTATAGGGCTATGACATCACAGAGGATGGCTATCTGCAGATTGGCTGGCTGCAGAGCTTTATGGGTGATCTCGCGTTCCTGGGCTTTACTTTGTCACACGCGCAGACAACATTTTAGAAAATAAACAATTTGCTACCACTAAGCGTGAGGAAATTTGGCTTCATGACGAATAGAATTTTTCAAAAACTTCGGATCGAATTCCACTTTGGATGCTCAACACTAATGCTTCATTCACACGTGACTGTTTTTGTCAGTGATTTCCATCAGTAATTTTGAACCAGGTGTGGTTCTAAACATAGAACAGGTCCAGATCTTTCCCTTTTACCTTATGCCTGTGGAGTCTCCAATCGTGGTTTTGGCTCACAATCACTGATGAAAATCACTGACACTATTTGTTTATGTTTCTCCTGATGAGTTATCAGACGAAATTTGCACATACAATGGGATGCGAAAGTTTGGGCAACCTTGTTAATCGTCATGATTTTCCAGTATAAATCGTTGGTTGTTCCGATTAAAAATTTCAGTTAAATATATCATATAGGAGACACACACAGTGATATTTGAGAAGTGAAATTAAGTTTATTGGATTTACAGAAAGTGTTCTATAACTGTTTAAACAAAATTAGGCAGGTGCATAAATTTGGGCACTGTTGTCATTTTATTGATTCCAAAACCTTTAGAACTAATTATTGGAACTCAAATTGGCTTGGTAAGCTCAGTGACCCCTGACCTACATACACAGGTGAATCCACTTATGAGAAAGAGTATTTAAGGGGGTCAATTGTAAGTTTCCCTCCTCTTTTAATTTTCTCTGAAGAGTAGCAACATGGGGGTCTCAAAACAACTCTCAAATGACCTGAAGACAAAGATTGTTCACCATCATGGTTTAGGGGAAGGATACAGAAAGCTGTCTCAGAGATTTCAGCTGTCTGTTTCCACAGTTAGGAACATATTGAGGAAATGGAAGACCACAGGCTCAGTTCAAGTTAAGGCTCGAAGTGGCAGACCAAGAAAAATCTCAGATAGACAGAAGCGACGAATGGTGAGAACAGTCAGAGTCAATCCACAGACCAGCACCAAAGACCTACAACATCATCTTGCTGCAGATGGAGTCACTGTGCATCGTTCAACCATTCGACGCACTTTACACAAGGAGATGCTGTATGCGAGAGTGATGCAGAGGAAGCCTATTTTCTGCCCACAGCACAAAAAGTGCCGCTTGAGGTGGGCTAAAGCACATTTGGACAAGCCAGCTTCATTTTGGAATAAGGTGCTGTGGACTGATGAAACTAAAATGTAGTTATTTGGCCATAACAAGGGGCGTTATGCATGGAGGAAAAGGAACACAGCATTCCAAGAAAAACACTTCTACCTACAGTAAAATATGGTGGTGGTTCCATCATGCTGTGGGGCTGTGTGGCCAGTGCAGGGACTGGGAATCTTGTCAAAGTTGAGGGACGCGTGGATTCCACTCCATATCAGCAGATTCTAAGGCATTTATGCAGAGGAACAAGTACAACGTTCTGGAATGGCCATCTCAGTCCCCAGACCTGAATATAATTGAAAATCTGTGGTGTGACTTAAAGAGAGCTGTCCATGCTCAGAAGCCATCAAACCTGAATGAACTAAAGATGATTTGTAAAGTTGAGGGACGCATGGATTCCACTCCATATCAGCAGATTCTAAGGCATTTATGCAGAGGAACAAGTACAACGTTCTGGAATGGCCATCTCAGTCCCCAGACCTGAATATAATTGAAAATCTGTGGTGTGACTTAAAGAGAGCTGTCCATGCTCAGAAGCCATCAAACCTGAATGAACTAAAGATGATTTGTAAAGAGGAATGGTCCAAAATACCTTCAACCAGAATCCAGACTCTCATTGGAACGTACAGGAAGCGTTTAGAGGCTGTAATTTCTGCAAAAGGAGGATCTACTAAATATTTATTTCATTTCTTTTTTGTGGTGCCCAAATTTATGCACCTGCCTAATTTTGTTTAACCACCTCCGGACCGCCTAACGCAGGATCGCGTTCCGGAGGTGGCAGCCCTGCGCAGAGTCGCGCATATATGCGCCATCTCGCGATGGCCGAGATTTCCTGTGAACGCGCGCACACAGGCGCGCGCTCACAGGAACGGAAGGTAAGAGAGTTGATCTCCAGCCTGCCAGCGGCGATCGTTCGCTGGCAGGCTGGAGATGTGTTTTTTTTAACCCCTAACAGGTATATTAGACGCTGTTTTGATAACAGCGTCTAATATACCTGCTACCTGGTCCTCTGGTGGTCCCATTTGTTTGGATCGACCACCAGAGGACACAGGCAGCTCAGTAAAGTCCCACCAAGCATTACTACACTACACTACACCCCCCCCCGTCACTTATTAACCCCTTATTAGCCCCTGATCACCCCTGATCACCCCATATAGACTCCCTGATCACCCCCCTGTCATTGATTACCCCCCTGTCATTGATCACCCCCCTGTAAAGCTCCATTCAGATGTCCGCATGATTTTTACGGATCCACTGATAGATGGATCGGATCCGCAAAACGCATCCGGACGTCTGAATGAAGCCTTACAGGGGCGTGATCAATGACTGTGGTTATCACCCCATATAGACTCCTTGATCACCCCCCCCTGTCATTGATTACACCCCTGTCATTGATCAACCCCCTGTAAAGCTCCATTCAGACGTCCGCATGATTTTTACGGATCCACTGATAGATGGATCGGATCCGCAAAACGCATCCGGACGTCTGAATGAAGCCTTACAGGGGCGTGATCAATGACTGTGGTGATCACCCCATATAGACTCCCTGATCACCCCCCTGTCATTGATCAAACCCCTGTCATTTATACTGCCCTGGCATTCTAGGGGCCCCAAAGCGTGAGAAGAAGTCTGGTATCCAAATATCTAAAAATGCCCTCCTAAAAGGAATTTGGGCCCCTTTGCGCATCTAGGCTGCAAAAAAGTGTCACACATCTGGTATCGCCGTACTCAGGAGAAGTTGGGGAATGTGTTTTGGGGTGTCATTTTACATATACCCATGCTGGGTGAGATAAATATCTTGGTCAAATGCCAACTTTGTATAAAAAAATGGGAAAAGTTGTCTTTTGCCAAGATATTTCTCTCACCCAGCAAGGGTATATGTAAAATGACACCCCAAAACACATTCCCCAACTTCTCCTGAATACGGCGATACCACATGTGTGACACTTTTTTGCAGCCTAGGTGGGCAAAGGGGCCCATATTCCAAAGAGCACCTTTAGGATTTCACAGGTCATTTACCTACTTACCACACATTAGGGCCCCTGGAAAATGCCAGGGCAGTATAACTACCCCACAAGTGACCCCATTTTGGAAAGAAGACACCCCAAGGTATTCCGTGAGGGGCATGGCGAGTTCCTAGAATTTTTTATTTTTTGTCACAAGTTAGTGGAAAATGCTGATTTTTTTTTTTTTCATACAAAGTCTCATATTCCACTAACTTGTGACAAAAAATAAAAAATTCTAGGAACTTGCCATGCCCCTCACGGAATACCTTGGGGTGTCTTCTTTCCAAAATGGGGTCACTTGTGGGGTAGTTATACTGCCCTGGCATTCTAGGGGCCCAAATGTGTGGTAAGGAGTTTGAAATCAAATTCTGTAAAAAATGACCTGTGAAATCCGAAAGGTGCTCTTTGGAATATGGGCCCCTTTGCCCACCTAGGCTGCAAAAAAGTGTCACACATCTGGTATTGCCGTACTCAGGAGAAGGTGGGGAATGTGTTTTGGGGTGTCATTTTACATATACCCATGCTGGGTGAGAGAAATATCTTGGCAAAAGACAACTTTTCCCATTTTTTTATACAAAGTTGGCATTTGACCAAGATAATTATCTCACCCAGCATGGGTATATGTAAAAAGACACCCCAAAACACATTCCCCACCTTCTCCTGAGTACGGAGATACCAGATGTGTGACACTTTTTTGCAGCCTAGGTGGGCAAAGGGGCCCATATTCCAAAGAGCATCTTTCGGATTTCACAGGTCATTTTTTACAGAATTTGATTTCAAACTCCTTACCACACATTTGGGCCCCTAGAATGCCAGGGCAGTATAACTACCCCACAAGTGACCCCATTTTGGAAAGAAGAGACCCCAAGGTATTCGCTGATGGGCATAGTGAGTTCATAGAACTTTTTATTTTTTGTCACAAGTTAGTGGAATATGAGACTTTGTAAGAAAAAATAAATAAATAAAAAAATCATCATTTTCCGCTAACTTGTGACAAAAAATAAAAAGTTCTATGAACTCACTATGCCCATCAGCGAATACCTTAGGGTGTGTACTTTCCGAAATGGGGTCATTTGTGGGGTGTTTGTACTGTCTGGGCATTGTAGAACCTCAGGAAACATGACAGGTGCTCAGAAAGTCAGAGCTGCTTCAAAAAGCAGAAATTCACATTTTTGTACCATAGTTTGTAAACGCTATAACTTTTACCCAAACCATTTTTTTTTTACCCAAACATTTTTTTTTTATCAAAGACATGTAGAACAATAAATTTAGAGCAAAATTTATATATGGATGTAGTTTTTTTTGCAAAATTTGACAACTGAAAGTGAAAAATGTCATTTTTTTGCAAAAAAATCGTTAAATTTTGATTAATAACAAAAAAAGTAAAAATGTCAGCAGCAAAGAAATACCACCAAATGAAAGCTCTATTAGTGAGAAGAAAAGGAGGTAAAATTCATTTGGGTGGTAAGTTGCATGACCGAGCAATAAATGGTGAAAGTAGTGTAGGTCAGAAGTGTAAAAAGTGGCCTGGTCTTTCAGGGTGTTTAAGCACTGGGGGCTGAAGTGGTTAAACAATTATAGCACACTTTCTGTAGATCCAATAAACTTCATTTCACTTCTCAAATATCACTGTGTGTGTCTCCTATATGATATATTTAACTGACATTTTTTTATCGTAACAATCAACGATTTATACAGGAAAATCATGACGATTAACAAGGTTGCCCAAACTTTTGCATCCTACTGTAAGTATATGTTTATAAGGTTTGTTAGGGATACAGCCCGGGTTTAGGGTCAGGTATCCAGACGGGGTCCCTCTTTAGGGGTGAGTGCTCTGTATAGATAGGCAGGGTATTCCTAGCCCCTTTTCCTCATCTAGGGTTTATCAGTGGTTCCGGTTGCCTATCTCATACAGGAGTTCACTAGACACCTGAATACGCAGTGAAAACACATTTTTCCTTGCTGACGCACTTCAAGATTGGTAAGAACTTTCCAACTTTTACATTGCAACGTGATTTGTGCCCTAATATTGATCACCCACTGGTTCACTGGGCTTGTTACATCGTATTCCAGGGGCTTGTATGGTATTGTATTCTGGACTTGTTTGTGTTTATTTATTATCTGGTGCAGTGCATCCATTTTATTAATAATATCAGTAAAAGTTTAAGTTTTATCTCCGTTTTCCCCTTTGGGGTATATGTGTTGCTTCAATGGAAGGGGTATTAGTTTGTCATCCAAAATCTGTGAAAAATCTGTTTTATCCTTATACTATCTATCTAAAAGCTCCTATACTGAATAAAAACTCACTGAAAATGGGTGGAAATGCTCCAGACACTGTAGCGTGTCTACAACCGGGGCAGCAATACCTCCGCATGCGATCCGCAAATAACGGCAATCCCCATCAAAACATGCGTACAATGGAGGATGCCGGGGCAGACCACTTGCACCACAAGGACATCTTACACAAAAAGATACATTGTGCAGATGAAAAAAAAATATATATATATACACAAATCACTGCTAAAAATGCACCAAAATGATACACAACTGACAATACTAGCTAATTCCTTAAGCCGATGTTAAAAGCTGAGAACTTTGCCAATATCTTCCAGACAGGAGCATATCGGTGCCCCTCACGCACCACGTCACGGTGTCTCAGCAAGCATGGGGTCCTACCACTCAACTACCCGTGGTGTGTGAACAGGGTCTGAACAGTGCTAGAAACCAACTCACAGCCAGACTCACATGTCTCCATAGTGGTATCACCAATGCACTGTGAGGTAGAATAAAGCTGTGAGCCGCACCCACAACAAACTATGTGACACAGAAGCTACCAGGTGCAAAAGAATGTTACCTACAATATGAAGTGGCAGATTCCATACACATAAAGACAAAACTCACTGAAAAAAGTCACCTAAACGGGTGGAAATGCTCCAAACCCAGACACTCTAGCGTGTCTATAACCGGGGGAGCAATTCCTCTGCATGCGGTCCGCAGATATCGGCAATCCCCAACAAAAAATGCGTACAATGGAGGATGCCGGGGTGGACCACATGCACCACAGGGAAATCTTACACAAAATGATACATTTTGCAGATGAATATATATATATATATATTTTTTTATATATATATATATATATATATATATACACAAATCACTGCAAAAAATAATACGCAACTGACAATACTAGCTAATTTCTCAAGCCGATGTTAAAAGCTGAGAACTTTGCCAATATCTTCTAGTCAGGAACATATCGGAGCCCCTCACGCACCACATCACGGTGTATCAGCAAGCATGGGGTCCTACCACTCAACTACCCGTGGCATGGGAACAGGGTCTGAACAGTGCTAGAAACCAACTCACAGCCAGACTCTCACATGTCTCCATAGTGGTATCACCAATGCACTGTGAAGTAGAATAAAGCTGTTAGCCGCACCAACAACAGACCATGTGACACAGAAGCTACCAGGTGCAAAAGAATGTTACCAACAAAATTAAGTGGCACATTCCATACACATAAAGACAAAAATGGCCTAAATGGGTGGTAATGCTCCAAACCCAGACACTGTAGCATGTCTAAAACCGGGGGAGCAATTCCTTTGCATGTGGTCCGCAGATATCGGCAATCCCCAGAAAAAAATTAGTACAATGGAGGATTCCGGGGCGGACCACATGCACCACAAGGACATCTCAAACAAAATGGTACATTGAGCAGATGAAAAAATATATATATATATAAAAAAATATATATATACATATAAGCAAAAAAATGGAACAGCACCCCCCAAGTCAAATCGCAGGTGCAAGCTACCTGGTAATAACATAGCAAATGAATGTTGTAGCAGCACACCACTAAATGTACTAAGACTGAGTAAACATGTGTATGTGTGAACAGGGTCAAACACAAGATGCCAATATTTACTGCAAAGCAGTGAAGAAGCTCTTAGCACATATTATTGATCAAAAATATGTCGAGCCCACCTACCAGATGACAAGGTAGCTTCTTATCTGGTGGGACCTACTCTAGCACGGAGTGTCCAGCTCCACCAGGTAGCTTGCACCTGCGATTTGACTTGGGAGGTGCTGTTCCGTTTTTTTTGCTTATATGTATATTATGGAGGACTAAGCATCCTCTTTGGCAGTGTTTCCCAACCAGTGTGCCTCCAACTGTTGCAAAACTACAACTCCCAGCATGCCCGCACAGCCAAAGGCTGTAAAGGCATACTGGGAGTTGTAGTTTTGCAACAGCTGGAGGCACACTGGTTGGGAAACACTGCTCTTTGGAACTTGGCACTCCCCGCCCATCCCCCACTCCTTGGTGTTTTTAATCAGAGTAACAATGGAGCTGGACACGCCGTGCTAGAGTAGGTCCCACCTGATAAGAAGCTACCTTGTCGTCTGGTAGGTGGGCTCGACATATTTTTGATCAATAATATGCGCTAAGAGCTTCTTCACTGCTTTGCAGTAAATATTGGCGTCTTGTATTTGACCCTGTTCACACATACACATGTTTACTCAGTCTTAGTGCATTTAGTGGTGTGCTGCTACTATATTCATTTGCTCTATATATATATATATATATATATATATATATATATAGACTATGTAGAATCAGGGCAGCACACCTGGTGACACGCAGATGGGTGCCAGCGGTGGAAACACCTTACCAAGGTGTATGATATAGAACAAGGAAGCACATCCGTAGGTGAAAAATAGTGGATCTTTATTCACCCTTGCAAGGGTGAATAAAGATCCACTATTTTTCACCTACAGATGTGCTGCGGTGTCCTTCCTTGTTCTATATATATATATATATATATATATATATATATATATATAAACAAATCACTGCAAAAAATGCACCAAAATGATACGCAACTGACAATACTAGCTAATTCCTCAAGCTGATGTTAAAAGCTGAGAACTTTGCCAATATCTTCCAGTCAGGAACATATCGGAGCCCCTCACGCACCAATTCACGGTGTCTCAGCAAGAATGGGGTCCTACAACTCAACTACCCGTGGTTTGTGAACAGGGTCTGAACAGTGGTAGAAACCAACTTATAGCCAGACTCTCACATGCCTCCATAGTGGTATCACCAATGCACTGTGAGGTAGAATAAAGCTGTGAGCCGCACCCACAACAGACCATGTAACATAGAAGCTACCAGGTGCAAAAGATTTTTACCAACAAAATAAAGTGGAACATTCCATACACATAAAGACAAAAACTCACTGAAAAAAGTGGCCTAAACGGGTGGAAATTCTAAAAACCCAGACACTGTAGCATGTCTATAACCAGGGGAGTGTGGATAATTGGATGAAAGTTATTTTCAGGGTTAAAACATCTATACTGTCTAGGAGATGATGCCTGAACTTCCCCAATCATTTATGATATGTGGTTTAATGTCAATGGACAGGTTTACATTAACATGTGGGTACCTTTCTTAATCCATCATTAGAATATAGATTTGGTAATGATGGAGTCATTTTAGGATGATAATGTATCTTGCCACAGAGCAAAGAACATTGAAGATTTTCTTCAGAGAAAACATATCAACTCAGTGACATGGTCAGCCAAACATTTGTTTCTTAATCTGATTCAAAATTTAAGGTGGACATTTCAAAAAGGTCTACTAAAGCTGATCTGTCAACTGTTTGGGACAGTTGGAACCAGTTTATCATTATTGATGAGCGGAAGGGACTTTATTCGAATTTGCAATATTTCACGAATATTTAGTAGAATATTCGTCATATATTCGCGAATTTCAAGAATTCGAGATTATTTTATTGAATGCGATAAATCGGCAATGTAAAAATCGGGTAATGCGAATTTGTAACGCGATATACAGGCGTGGGTCACTTTGGCTACATTTTTCAAGCTGGTATAAGTTTCCTGAGACTGGAGAAAATGGTTGGCATGGCAGAACATTAGAATAGCTTTATATGCAGATAGAGTCAAGTGCTCCAATATATTCGCGATTGCACTAATCGGCAGTGATTACAATAATTTTAGCAGGTCTGACTACAGATTACTGATTGGTGCACTAAGTATTGTTGTGAACTTGACATTGCTTCCTTCTCATTGGCCCTCAAGCATAAAGCAGAGAGGAATCATGTGTTCAGATGGAAAAAATCCTGAATATTCGATAATTCTCGAAGTGGCGATATTCGTGATAAAAATTTGCTATTCGAATATCCGGGCTCAACACTATTTATCATTAGTGAAGTCCTTTAGGAATTCAGGTAATCATAGAAGTCCTGACTGATTCCATAACTTTTCTAGACAAGATTAAGGAATTTCATATTGTTTTTTCCTCCATTTGATCTTAAAAAATAATAATAATAATAATAATAATAATTAAAATAATTCTCTTTCATTTGTTTGAAGAATGTTTAAGAAGCCAGAACGTTTAGCTAATAAACTATTGTTTTGTGTCACATTTTTTATTTGTGTAATTACAAAATAAAAAAAATGCTGCGATTGAGACGGATTTGTTCCACGGAGAAGTATTTTGAAAACAAGCATGTGATCTTTCACATAGATTTCAGGAAAGAGGCTACCCGAGGATATGCACTATGCAAGGATATGAAAGAGCAAAGGCAACCAAAAAGGATGACCTCGAGAGAACTGAGGAGATGGGTCAGGGAACATGTCTTAGGAATAGAGGGAGCAAACGAGGAGAATGATTTAACCAAATTGAAATCTATCCCTAGACACTTTAAAGAATTTCACAACTGTGACAGCTCTGGATTTCGAGTTAGAGGCATTGATCGGATGTTCATTTCCTTGCAAAGGGGAAATTGGAGAAAACTGTTGGCCCAAAAAGAGGTGAGATGGATTTTTGAGCTAGATTGTGTGGCACTTGGGGGGTTAAATGAAGAAATATTCTTTTTACCATATCTATAATACTGTATTGATGTTTCTCTTTGATCAGTTTTTTCTTTTCTCTTGATCTGTTGACCTCTGTTTTTATGCATGTTTTAACTCCGTATTTGTATCTAGTTTATTCAGGCTGTCATGATTTTTGCTATCGGTGGCTGTTTGGAATTTAATAGGATTGACCGTTTTATGAATGGCTTGAAAATGGACTGGCACATTGATGGTGGGACTTTGTTCTTTTGTTGGCATTGCACGAACTTCGGATTAATTATTATGAATAAAAAAACTCCTTGGTATTTTTCTAGTTATTAATTATGTATTTTAACTATGTATGTATATTCCTTAGAGGTGAATCTCCATATTTGTATATATGAGCACTATGCACTTTATCACTATGGGTTGCACTGCATGTCTCACTTGCACATTTTTTCTTATCTTTTTTAATAAATTTTTTCAATTTTATATCCTTTGTAGATCACATTGTTGCACGTATATTTATACTACCCTTATATAGATGTGTATGTGATATATGATTTATTTTTGCTAAACAGTGGATCAGATGATATATATTATACACTATGATTTAATTCTGCATGCTATACATAGAGATGCGGCTTATATTGTGTAGAATGTTTTATTATGAATTTTCTAGTATTTCAAGTATTTATTGATCAGGGACATATAACATAGTGCCGTTTGGTCATTAGTAGTGATGATCGAGCATGCTCGGCCGAATACCGCATGTGCTCGAGTGCAATGCTCGAGTCTCCGCCCTGCACGTTTCTTGGCTGATACGCAGCCAATAAACGTGCAGGTAAGTACTGCCCTCTCTGTAATACTGTAGCCATGTTGGCTGCTGGCAATACAATGATTGGCTGCCCGAAACGTGTTATCGGGTGCTATATAACACCCGATGACGCATGTTTGGCTCATTCTTAGTCAGGGAGAGCTGTGTTGAGCAAGGGACAGACAGTGTAGGGAGTGAAATAGGAATATATATTTTTTTATAAACAATTTTTATTGATTTTAAACAATAAAACATTTTCCAAAACACGAGGTTACAGTAGGTTGAGTATCAGACATTTCCTGACACAGCAGGATAGAAATGAACCTCAATCAGATGTCAAAATATGCATGCACAGAGGGTAGAGAGAGAGTACATTATACATATGATTATGTAGAGATCAAAGAGGTCAAAGAGGGGGGGACAAATTTTTCTATGATTAAGGTAGGTACATGAGGGGGGAGTCATGAGAGACCGGTTGGTTTAAGAGAAATTTCTATAACTCTTCCAAGCGGTCCAAGTAGAGAGAAACTTATTCTTAGTCCCTAATTCCCAATTAGAGAGCTCCTCAAGGCGATAGATTTGGTCTACTCTGTTTTTCCATTGTTCAATGGAGGGGGTTTCAGCAGAGCGCCACATTGTGGGGATTAGGAGGCGGGCTGCTGATAGCAGGTAGGATAACATGGATGTTTTTTGATTGCCAGTAGGTGTTATGCCAAAGGATAAGAGGGCAATTTCAGGGGTGCAAGGGGAGTTGGATTTGCATATATTATTGCTCATCTGGAAAATTTGTTTCCACCATGCAGATATTGGAGGGCATTTCCACCATATGTGCATGAAGGTGCCTTTTTCAGAGCCACATCTCCAGCACGTATCGGGAACGTCGGGGTACAGGAGAGCTATTTTATCAGGAGTTTTGTACCACCTAGACAATATTTTATATTCGTTCTCCTGGACCCGGACGCACAGTGAGAGTTTATGTGGAATATTGAGGAGGATACTGGTTTCTCTATCAGAAAACTGTCTGTCTAGGTCTTTTTCCCATAGACCAACAAAGGCAGGTTTAACCCCTTAAGGACTCAGCCCTATTTCACCTTAAGGACTTGGCCATTTCTTGCAAATCTGACCAGTGTCAATTTAAGTGCTGATAACTTTAAAATGCTTTGACTTATCCAGGCCATTCTGAGACTGTTTTTCGTCACATATTGTACTTCATGACACTGGTAAAAGGAAATTAAAAAAAATCATTTTCATTTATAAAAAAATACTAAATTTACCCAAAATTTGTAAAAAATTGCAAATTTCCAAGTTTCAATTTCTCTACTTCTATAATACATAGTAATACCTACAAAAATAGTTATTACTTTACATTCCCCATATATCTACTTCATGTTTGGATCATTTTGGGAATATTTTATTTTTTGGGGATGTTACAAGGCTTAGAAGTTTAGAAGCAAATCTTGACATTTTTCAGAAATTTTCAAAAACCAAATTTTTAGGGACGAGTTCAGGTCTGAAGTCACTTTGCGAGGCTTACATAATAGAAACAACCCAAAACTGACCCCATTCTATAAACTACACCCCTCAAGGTATTCAAAACTGATTTTACAAACTTTGTTAATCCTTTAGGTGTTCCACAAGAATTAATAGAAAATAGAGATACAATTTCAAAATTTCACTTTTTTGGCAGATTTTCCATTTTAATATTTTTTTTCCAGTTACAAAGCAAGGGTTAACAGCCAAACCAAACTCAATATTTATAGCCCTGATTCTGTAGTTTACAGAAACATCCCATATGTGGTCGTAAACCGCTGTACGGGCACACGGCAGGGCGCAGAAGGAAAGGAATCCCATATGGTTTTTGCAAGGCAGGTTTCGCTGGACTGTTTTTTTGGACACCATGTCCCATTTGAAGCCCCCCTGATGCACCCCTAGAGTAGAAACTCCATTAAAGTGACCCCATCTAAGAAACTACACCCCTCAAAGTATTCAAAACTGATTTTGCAAACTTTGTTAACCCTTTAGGTGTTGCACAAGAGTTATTGGCAAATTTTCTATTTTAATCCATTTTTTCCAGTAACAAAGCAAGGGTTAACAGCCAAACAAAATGCTATATTTATTGCCCCGATTCTGTAGTTTGCATAAACACTCCATATGTGGCCGTAAACCGCTGTCCGGGCACACGGCAGAGTGCAGAAGGAAAGGAATGCCATACGGTTTTGGAAGGCAGATCTTGCAGAACCGGTGTTGTGACACCATGTCCCATTTGAAGCCCTCCTGATGCACCCCTAGAGTAGGAACTCCAAAAAAGTGAACCCATTTTAGAAACTACGGGATAGGGTGGCAGTATTGTTGGTACTAGTTTAGGGTACATATGATTTTTGGTTGCTCTATATTACACTTTTTGTGAGGCAAGGTAACAAGAAATAGCTGTTTTGGCACCGTTTTTATTTTTTGTTATTTACAACATTTATCTGACAGGTTAGATATTGTGGTATTTTTATAGAGCAGTTTGTCACGGATGCGACAATACCAAATATGACATTTTTTTTGGTTGTTTGTTTCAGTTTTACATAACAAAGCATTTTTGAAAAACAAAAAGATTTTTTAGTGTCTCCACATTCTGAAAGCCATAGTTTTATTTATTTTTTAGCCAACTGTCCTATGTAAGGGCTCATTTTTTTCGGGGTGAGATGACGGTTTGATTGGTACTAGTATAGGTTGCATATGACTTTTTGATCGTTTTTCAACGTGAAGACAGGACAGCACCACTTGTTAATCAATTTCAGTCTAAAAAATAGCAGCGGTGCTCGCATTGTCAGGCCCCGACCTGAGGTCCCCCTTGGTAACCAGAGAAGATATGAAAAACCGCACTTTATTAACTTTAGCTTTCTTTTTCGGTGTTAATAAACACAAGATTGGATTAAATTCTGGGAGTGCTGAGGTTTTTCATATCTTTTTTGATCCCTTGCTATTACACTTTTTGTGATGTAAGGTGACAAAAAATGGCTATTTTTTTACACCGTTTTCATTTAATTTTTTTACTGTATTTTCTTGAGGGGTTAGGTCATGTGATATTTTTATAGAGCAGGTTATTACGGACGCGGCAATAACTAATATGTCTACTTTATTTTTTATTTATGTAAGTTTTACACAATGATTTCATTTTTGAAACAAAAATATCATATTTTAGTGTCTCCATAGTCTAAGAGCCATAGTTTTTTCAGTTTTTGTGCGATTATCTTAGGTAGGGTATGATTTTTGCGGTATAAGATAACAGTTTGATTGGCACTATTTTGGTGTGCGTATGAATTTTTGATCACTTTCTATTACACTTTTTGTGATGTAAGGTGACCAAAAATGCCATTTTTTTTACACCGTTTTAATATTTTTTATTTTTTTACGGTATTCACCTAATATTTTTATAGAGAAGGTTCTTACGGACGCGGCGATCCCTAATATGTATAAAAAATTTTTTTTGTTACTTAGGTTTTACACAATAACAGCATTTTTAAAACAAAAAAAACACAATGTTTTAGTGTCTCCATATTCTGAGCCATAGTTTTTTTTATTTTTTGGGCGATTGTCTTAGGTAGGGGCTCATATTTTGTGGGATGAGGTGACGGTTAGATTGGTGCATACGCCTTTTTGGTCGCTTGGTGTTGTACTTTTAGTGATGTAAGGTGACAAAAAATTGTTTATTTATAATTTAAATTTTTTTTATGGTGTTCATTTGAGGGGTTAGGTGATGTGATTTTTTTTTTTTACTTGAAACTTTACATTTTTGGGTGAGAAAATTAAGTTTTTTCAACTTTTTTTTCACTTTATTTTTTTGTGCCACTTTGGAACTTCAACTTTTGGTGGTCTGATCCCCTTTACAATGCATTCCAATACTTTTGTATTGGAATGCATTGGCTGTATGAGTAATACAGTGTGTATTACTCATACAGCTTCCTGCCTGTGAGATCCATGGGGCTGGATCTCACTGGCTCTCCACCGAAAGGTAGCCCCCACATGAAGGGTTAATGCACCAGCATCGGTGATTTCACTGATGCTGGCGCATGCAGCAGGGGTCCGGCTATCAGTGACTGCCGGACCCCTGCTGCTGATCGGGCGAGCGCAGCTCCTGCACCCGCCCGATCCCCATGAAGTACATGTACGTCACGGGTCTTTAAGTACCGCAAAGAAATGACGTACATGTACGTCATGGGTCCTTAAGGGGTTAAAGAAGCCAGACTATCAATTCCTCAGAGGCAGAATTGTGGGGCCATTTTTTTATTGTGCAAGCCCAGTTTTGCACAAAAAGTGTGACTTTTTGCAGTTCTTCGTCATGCCTACCACTTTTGTTAAAAGTGAGCCGGGCATGGTTGGAAGAGGATGTGGGAGCACACCGCGACATCATCACGCTCAGGCCATATTGCACTAGTGTATTAACATTTTTAATGGCCATTAGACGGGTGCACAAAGCTGCCAAATTGAATTTTTCAAAACTTCGCTCAACTTTTCATTTACCATTACTTATGCCACTTTTCAGGAGCAAGCAATACTTGAAACCTAGGCAGCTCCTAGCTGGCATAGATTTTAGTATATGAAGCATGGACTTGCCGAGATATGGCAGAATTATTAAGAAATGCACACCTCTTAATAATTTTGGTGGATCTCATGCCATGACAGACTATATCAAGACTGATATTACAAAAGTCAGATAAATCTCCCCCATTGCGCAAGAAACATGTCTTTGAATTGACCTATATAGATATCTAAAGCCCACCTACCAACAGATTCATGTTATAAAGCTGTTTTTAGTAAAACTGTAGCTTGATTAGAGAAGCCCACTATGTTTCAAGGGTGACTGAAATAGGAAAATAAGTTAACATGAAATGGATTCCTGAAATCAAAAATTAATATAATTTTCATGTATTAAATCATAATGCCTTAGGGGTTGTCCCATTACAACAACTTATCATAGGCTGTGGTCTAGCTGCTGGGGCCCATGCCGGTCAAGAGAATGGAGGCTGTGTTCCCCCATCTGAATGGACTGGCAGGCTAGCATGTGTTTCTGCTGCACCATTCAACATTATGGGACTGCTGGAGGTAGCCATTTACAAGAGCTTGACTATTTCTAGCAGCTTCATAGAGTTAAGTAGTGTTGAGCGCGAATATCCGTTTTGCGAATTTTTATTGCGAATATCGTAACTTCGAGAATTCGCGAACAATTAGAATATTTGCCTCTATATTCGTTAAAACTAAATTTCGTTTCCTTTTAAGCTAATAAAACAATAGAAATATAATTGATTAGTCCCAATGCATTTAGAACAACTCACATATTTATAAATTCCACACAAGCTGTAAGCAAAAGCAGCTAACTAACAGTAGTTTGGATGAGCCAGCTAACCATTACACGAACAGAATTTTTTTTGCGCATTTAATGTTAGCGAATTTTCGCATAAAATATAAGAAAGTCAAAACCATATGAGTAACTGAACGCTTCTGACATGTCAAGTGAATTCTCGGCACGGTTGCTAGCCTTTGCGAAAAAAAACGTCTTTACAACATGCGATCCGCACACAAGCTTTAAGCATTAGCAATAAGCATAGTAATACTTGACTGATGAAATGACTCGAAATTTTTCTAAAAAAATGCTATATACGAAAATCAAGAATATAGCACTATATTCGAAAAATACGGAATGCCGTATTTTTCGAATATAGTGCTATATTCTTGATTTTCGTATATAGTAATATTTTCGAAAAATTTCGAGTCATTTCATGAGTCAAGGACAAGTATATGCTGCTTATTGCTATGCTAATGCATATATATTATATGCGAAAATATTAATTGCGTAAAAAAATTCTGTTCGTGTAATGGTTAGATGGCTCTTCACAACTTGGAAAGAGCCATCTAACCATTACACGAACAGAATTTTTTTTACGCATTTAATATTTTCGCATATAATATATATGCAATCAATGCATTAGCAGCATAGCAATAAGCATATACTTGACTCATGAAATAACTCGTAAATTTACGAAAATAGTGCTATATACGAAAATCAAGAATATGCCACTCTATTTGAAAAATGCGGAATTCCGTAGTTTTCGAATATAGTGCTATATTCTAGATTTTCTTATATAGCACTATTTTCGAAAAATTTCGAGTCATTCCATCAGTCAAGTATTACTATGCTTATTGCTAATGCTTAAAGCTTGTGTGCGGATCGCATGTTCTAAAGACGTTTTTTTTTTCGCAAAGGCTAGGTTATGTTCCATGACTAGCAACCGTGCGGAGAATTCACTTGACAATCATGTCAAAAGCGTTCAGTTACTCATTTAATTTTAACTTTCTTATATTTCATGCGAAATTTCGCTAACATTAAATGCGCAAAAAAATTCTGTTCGCGTAATGGTTAGTTACCATTACACGAACCGAATTGTTTTACGCATTTAATGTTAGCGAATTTTCGCATATAATATCCCAACCACTGTTAGCTGTTTTTTCCTTACAGCTTGTATGCGATCCGATCTACTCGCATATTGTAAATACGGTTTTTCGCCAATCCTAAATTATGTTCCATGACAAGCAATCTAGCCCAGAAGTTACTTGACATGTCCAAAACCGTTCAGGATCCTTACTCATTTAATTGTAACACTTTCAATATATTATATTGTATGCGAAAATCCGCTGCCATAACATTCGCAAAAAAATACTTTTCGTGTTATGTTTTTCCCGCCCGCCTAAACTAGTGTTATTGAGTATTTCACATATAGCCTTTATTGAGAGAATAATGGGCACCTAAATATTACCAGACATCCTATCGTGTACTTACTGATTGACCCTTGAAATACCATTTCATGTAGCCTATTTTACAACGGTTCCTGTAATGCGAAAAAAAGCGGACATTTCAAAAATTCGCATAAATCTATTCCTATAAGGCCATTCGACTATGGATTCTGCTTCTGCGAATTGTATATTATTGCGAATTATTCGTGACTGCCTATTCGCATTTTTTTTCCCTTGTTTTCCATGTGAGGTTATTGTTCACCCCTCCCTATTTTTGCTTATAGCCAATGGGAAGGCATTGTCACAGCTTAGCAACATCCCTAGCAACCAATAGGAAAGTAGTCTACCTCTCACTATATAAATCGAGGCACTCCCCGGTATCCATTTTGTGGGTTTAGTTATTGGAGAGATAGGAGCTGCTTGTTTTGTGCTGTGCTATTCTATTGATCCAGAAATTTTGAATTATTCTATCATTTAGCTAGTTAGTGTTAGGTAGTGATTAGGGAATATCTTTTAGGGTCTGAAGTCTCGGGCAAGATTAACTGCTGACAGCCCGTGTAATGGCAGCTGCAGGGCTGACGGCTTGGCAGATATCCGCTGACACTTGTCTGCCTTCGAGTGAACCAACGGCATGTACCTCCTTCTCTCTACTGCTTCCATGGAACTACTCCTTGGCAAGGGAGCCCGGTGCACCATAGGAGAGATGTCTGAACCATACAAGGCCATGGAACTGATAGTGGGGTACGACCACGCAGTTCACCCCTTAGGACTCGCTACCTTCTTCCGCAAGGTATGGGAGACTTGACTCCCCTGCCATGACACCCCATCCCCTTGAAAGGGGAAATGGGGACTCGAAATGCCCAGCCACTGGAACATCATGTTGGGTGCACCTTCTCAGTGCACCCTCATTCACGGTCCGCTCTTTCTCAAAACAATATAGTCCGACCCTTCTCTTTTTCAGCGGGAGAAGTGGGGGGCTCCTCCCCGAACCCCTGGAACTGATAGCGGGTGCAACAGTCAGATTCATTCTCATTTACGGTCATATCTCTCAAAACGAGAAAGACAGCCCTTCTCTGTCAGCAGGAGCAGTGGGGGACTCCTGCCCAGGCCCCTGGTACTGCTGGTGAGGTGCACCCAAGCAGTTCACCCCCCGGAGCCTCTCTACCTTCTTCCACCAGGTGTTGGAAAGGGGGGCCCCCTCTCGTGTCACATGACGCTGAGACCCAGGGGTGTCGAGCCATCCTGCCCAGGCTCTGGAACTGCTGTCGGTATGCGACGACCAGGTTTGATCTCATAGCTGGTTCTCTCGCTCAAACCAACAAAGTCCATCTTTCTACCTTCTCTTGCCGGCGGGAGGAGTGTGCGACTCCTGCCCAGGCCCCTCGAACTGCCGGTGGGATGCGCCCACCCAGTTCGCTCCCCTGGGCCTCTCTACCTTCTTCCGGGAGGTGTTGGAAAGGGGGGCCCCCTCTCGTGTCACATGACGCTGAGACCCAGGGGTGTCGAGCCGTCCTGCCCAGGCTCTGGAACTGCTGTCGGTATGCGACGACCAGGTTTGATCTCATAGCTGGTTCTCTCGCTCAAACCAACAAAGTCCATCTTTCTACCTTCTCTTGCCGGCGGGAGGAGTGTGCGACTCCTGCCCAGGCCCCTCGAACTGCCGGTGGGATGCGCCCACCCAGTTCGCTCCCCTGGGCCTCTCTACCTTCTTCCGGGAGGTGTTGGAAAGGGGGGCCCCCTCTCGTGTCACATGACGCTGAGTCCCAGGGGTGTCGAGCCGTCCTGCCCAGGCTCTGGAACTGCTGTCGGTATGCGACGACCAGGTTTGATCTCATAGCTGGTTCTCTCGCTCAAACCAACAAAGTCCATCTTTCTACCTTCTCTTGCCGGCGGGAGGAGTGTGCGACTCCTGCCCAGGCCCCTCGAACTGCCGGTGGGATGCGCCCACCCAGTTCGCTCCCCTGGGCCTCTCTACCTTCTTCCGGGAGGTGTTGGAAAGGGGGGCCCCCTCTCGTGTCACATGACGCTGAGACCCAGGGGTGTCGAGCCGTCCTGCCCAGGCTCTGGAACTGCTGTCGGTATGCGACGACCAGGTTTGATCTCATAGCTGGTTCTCTCGCTCAAACCAACAAAGTCCATCTTTCTACCTTCTCTTGCCGGCGGGAGGAGTGTGCGACTCCTGCCCAGGCCCCTCGAACTGCCGGTGGGATGCGCCCACCCAGTTCGCTCCCCTGGGCCTCTCTACCTTCTTCCGGGAGGTGTTGGAAAGGGGGGCCCCCTTTCGTGTCACATGACGCTGAGACCCAGGGGTGTCGAGCCGTCATGCCCAGGCTCTGGAACTGCTGTCGGTATGCGACGGCCAGGTTCGATCTCATAGCTGGTTCTCTCGCTCAAACCAACAAAGTCCATCTTTCTACCTTCTCTTGCCGGCGGGAGGAGTGTGCGACTCCTGCCCAGGCCCCTCGAACTGCCGGTGGGATGCGCCCACCCAGTTCACTCCCCTGGGCCTCTCTACCTTCTTCCGGGAGGTGTTGGAAAGGGGGGCCCCCTTTCGTGTCACATGACGCTGAGACCCAGGGGTGTCGAGCCGTCATGCCCAGGCTCTGGAACTGCTGTCGGTAAGAGACAGCCAGGTTCGATCTCATAGCTGGTTCTCTCGCTCAAACCAACAAAGTCCATCTTTCTACCTTCTCTTGCCGGCGGGAGGAGAGGGGGTCTCGTGCCCGGGCCCCATGGGACTGCCGGGGGTGGGGGGGGGGGGGGCAACCCCACACGGTTCTCTGTGCCAGCGGGAGGAGTGGGCGACTCCTACCCAGGCCCCTGGAACTGCTGGTGGGATGTGACCACACAGTTCACCCCCCCTGAAGCCTCTCTACCTTCTTCTCTAGGAAACCGCGACTTGAAGGCTTGTAGAGGGGGACTTGTGCTCAGAGCGCCGCCACACACAGCGTCGAACCCGGGCTAGAAGGGAGAGGGGACACGCTCGCCGTATGCCGGCACGGACTCCAAAGTCCGGCCGAGCGAGGGTCCCTACCCGCCGGGTCGCGACATGCCAAATCGATCTAGGGTGGGTGGAGGAGGTTCGCACAGACAACAGGATCTGAGGGTGGAGAAGACAGGGGGAGGAGTGGGGGACTCCTACCCAGGCCCCTGGAACTGCTGGTGGGACGTGAACACACTGTTCACCCCCTGGAGCCTCTCTACCTTCTTCTCGGCCCCCCTTCGGGGCTAGGGAGCCGAGACTTGCAGGGATGGTAGAGGGGGACTTGGGCTCCGAGAGGAGACCTCCAGCTTGTCTGTACCACCTTCCCTCCGGGAATGGCAGAGGGGGGGAATCAGAAATTCTTACCCGCCTACGGTGCTCCTTTCCTGGGCAGACATTTCCAAAAATCCCCCCTGAACCTGTGGAAGTCTTGCCTCCCAGCCGACACCTCGGATGTCATGGAACTGATGGTGGGATCAAATCACCCTGTCCACCCCCCAGGGTCTCTCTACCTTCTTCCGGGAGGTGTTGGAAAGGGGGGCCCCCTTTCGTGTCACATGACGCTGAGACCCAGGGGTCTCGAGCCGTCCTGCCCAGCCTCTGGAACTGCTGTCGGTAAGAGACAGCCAGGTTTGATCTCATAGCTGGTTCTCTTTCTCAAAACGGCCAAACGGACATACTTATGGAAGTTCAGAACGGCGGGGCAAAATCGGAAAATGTTACCCGATTTGACTTCCATAGCCACCGGATACATTTTGCACAAAGTCCCCCTGAATCATGGAAGTTCAGCCCAGCGGCTTCCTTTCAAGGTAGGGATCCCAGACTTGCAGGGATGGTAGAAGGGGACTTGGGCTCCAAGAGGACACCCCCAGCTTGTCTGTACCACCTTCCCTCCATGAATGGCAGAGGGGCAAAATCGGAAAATGTTACCCGATTTGACTTCCATAGCCACCGGATACATTTTGCACAAAGTCCCCCTGAATCATGGAAGTTCAGCCCAGCGGCCCCCTTTCAAGGTAGGGATCCCAGACTTGCAGGGATGGTAGAAGGGGACTTGGGCTCCAAGAGGACACCCCCAGCTTGTCTGTACCACCTTCCCTCCATGAATGGCAGAGGGGCAAAATCGCAAAATGTTACCCGATTTGACTTCCATAGCCACCGGATACATTTTGCACAAAGTCCCCCTGAATCATGGAAGTTCAGCCCAGCGGCCCCCTTTCAAGGTAGGGATCCCAGACTTGCAGGGATGGTAGAAGGGGACTTGGGCTCCAAGAGGACACCCCCAGCTTGTCTGTACCACCTTCCCTCCATGAATGGCAGAGGGGCAAAATCGCAAAATGTTACCCGATTTGACTTCCATAGCCACCGGATACATTTTGCACAAAGTCCCCCTGAATCATGGAAGTTCAGCCCAGCGGCCCCCTTTCAAGGTAGGGATCCCAGACTTGCAGGGATGGTAGAAGGGGACTTGGGCTCCAAGAGGACACCTCCAGCTTGTCTGTACCACCTTCCCTCCATGAATGGCAGAGGGGCAAAATCGGAAAATGTTACCCGATTTGACTTCCATAGCCACCGGATACATTTTGCACAAAGTCCCCCTGAATCATGGAAGTTCAGCCCAGCGGTCCCCTTTCAAGGTAGGGATCCCAGACTTGCAGGGATGGAAGAAGGGGACTTGGGCTCCGAGAGGAGACCTCCAGCTTGTCTTTACCACCTTCCCTCCGGGAATGGCAGAGGGGGGAAATCAGAAATTCTTACCCGCCTACGGTGCTCCTTTCCTGGGCAGACATTTCCAAAAATCCCCCCTGAACCTGTGGAAGTCTTGCCTCCCAGCCGACACCTCGGATGTCATGGAACTGATGGTGGGATCAAATCACCCTGTCCACCCCCCAGGGTCTCTCTACCTTCTTCCGGGAGGTGTTGGAAAGGGGGGCCCCCTTTCGTGTCACATGACGCTGAGACCCAGGGGTCTCGAGCCGTCCTGCCCAGCCTCTGGAACTGCTGTCGGTAAGAGACAGCCAGGTTTGATCTCATAGCTGGTTCTCTTTCTCAAAACGGCCAAACGGACATACTTATGGAAG
Source organism: Bufo bufo (assembly GCF_905171765.1). Classification (NCBI taxonomy): domain Eukaryota; kingdom Metazoa; phylum Chordata; class Amphibia; order Anura; family Bufonidae; genus Bufo; species Bufo bufo. Next base: position 185,906,560 of record NC_053390.1, read on the forward strand.
TTCAGAACGGCGGGGCAAAATCGGAAAATGTTACCCGATTTGACTTCCATAGCCACCGGATACATTTTGCACAAAGTCCCCCTGAATCATGGAAGTTCAGCCCAGCGGCCCCCTTTCAAGGTAGGGATCCCAGACTTGCAGGGATGGTAGAAGGGGACTTGGGCTCCAAGAGGAGACCTCCAGCTTGTCTGTACCATCTTCCCTCCATGGATGGCAGAGGGGCAAAATCGGAAAATGTTACCCGATTTGACTTCCATAGCCCCTGGATACATTTTGCACAAAGTCCCCCTGAATCATGGAAGTTCAGCCCAGCGGCCCCCTTTCAAGGTAGGGATCCCAGACTTGCAGGGATGGTAGAAGGGGACTTGGGCTCCAAGAGGACACCTCCAGCTTTTCTGTACCACCTTCCCTCCATGAATGGCAGAGGGGCAAAATCGGAAAATGTTACCCGATTTGACTTCCATAGCCACCGGATACATTTTGCACAAAGTCCCCCTGAATCATGGAAGTTCAGCCCAGCGGTCCCCTTTCAAGGTAGGGATCCCAGACTTGCAGGGATGGTAGAAGGGGACTTGGGCTCCGAGAGGAGACCTCCAGCTTGTCTTTACCACCTTCCCTCCGGGAATGGCAGAGGGGGGAAATCAGAAATTCTTACCCGCCTACGGTGCTCCTTTCCTGGGCAGACATTTCCAAAAATCCCCCCTGAACCTGTGGAAGTCTTGCCTCCCAGCCGACACCTCGGATGTCATGGAACTGATGGTGGGATCAAATCACCCTGTCCACCCCCCAGGGTCTCTCTACCTTCTTCCGGGAGGTGTTGGAAAGGGGGGCCCCCTTTCGTGTCACATGACGCTGAGACCCAGGGGTCTCGAGCCGTCCTGCCCAGCCTCTGGAACTGCTGTCGGTAAGAGACAGCCAGGTTTGATCTCATAGCTGGTTCTCTTTCTCAAAACGGCCAAACGGAAATACTTATGGAAGTTCAGAACGGCGAGGCAAAATCGGAAAATGTTACCCGATTTGACTTCCATAGCCCCTGGATACATTTTGCACAAAGTCCCCCTGAATCATGGAAGTTCAGCCCAGCGGCCCCCTTTCAAGGTAGGGATCCCAGACTTGCAGGGATGGTAGAAGGGGACTTGGGCTCCAAGAGGAGACCTCCAGCTTGTCTGTACCATCTTTCCTCCATGGATGGCAGAGGGGCAAAATCGGAAAATGTTACCCGATTTGACTTCCATAGCCCCTGGATACATTTTGCACAAAGTCCTCCTGAATCATGGAAGTTCAGCCCAGCGGCTTCCTTTCAAGGTAGGGATCCCAGACTTGCAGGGATGGTAGAAGGGGACTTGGGCTCCAAGAGGAGACCTCCAGCTTGTCTGTACCATCTTCCCTCCATGAATGGCAGAGGGGCAAAATCGGAAAATGTTACCCGATTTGACTTCCATAGCCCCTGGATACATTTTGCACAAAGTCCCCCTGAATCATGGAAGTTCAGCCCAGCGGCTTCCTTTCAAGGTAGGGATCCCAGACTTGCAGGGATGGTAGAAGGGGACTTGGGCTCCAAGAGGACACCCCCAGCTTGTCTGTACCACCTTCCCTCCATGAATGGCAGAGGGGCAAAATCGGAAAATGTTACCCGATTTGACTTCCATAGCCCCTGGATACATTTTGCACAAAGTCCCCCTGAATCATGGAAGTTCAGCCCAGAGCTTTTCTTTCAAGCTAGGGATCCAAGACTTGCAGGGATGGTAGAAGGTAACTTGGGCTCCAAGAGGACACCTCCAGCCTGTCTGTACCATCTTCCCTCCATGAATGGCAGAGGGGCAAAATCGGAAAATGTTACCCGATTTGACTTCCATAGCCCCTGGATACATTTTGCACAAAGTCCCCCTGAATCATGGAAGTTCAGCCCAGAGCTTTTCTTTCAAGCTAGGGATCCAAGACTTGCAGGGATGGTAGAAGGGGACTTGGGCTCCAAGAGGACACCTCCAGCCTGTCTGTACCATCTTCCCTCCATGAATGGCAGAGGGGCAAAATCGGAAAATGTTACCCGATTTGACTTCCATAGCCCCTGGATACATTTTGCACAAAGTCCCCCTCATCCATGGAAGTTCAGCCCGGCGGCTTCCCTTGGAGCTAGGGATCCCAGACTTGCAGGGATGGTAGAAGGGGACTTGGGGTCCAAGAGGAGACCTCCAGCTTGTCTGTACCACATTCCCTCCATGAATGGCAGAGGGGCAAAATCGGAAAATGTTACCCGATTTGACTTCCATAGCCCCTGGATACATTTTGCACAAAGTCCCCCTGAATCATGGAAGTTCAGCCCAGAGCTTTTCTTTCAAGCTAGGGATCCAAGACTTGCAGGGATGGTAGAAGGGGACTTGGGCTCCAAGAGGACACCTCCAGCCTGTCTGTACCATCTTCCCTCCATGAATGGCAGAGGGGCAAAATCGGAAAATGTTACCCGATTTGACTTCCATAGCCCCTGGATACATTTTGCACAAAGTCCCCCTGAATCATGGAAGTTCAGCCCAGCGGCTTCCTTTCAAGGTAGGGATCCCAGACTTGCAGGGATGGTAGAAGGGGACTTGGGCTCCAAGAGGAGACCTCCAGCTTGTCTGTACCATCTTCCCTCCATGAATGGCAGAGGGGCAAAATCGGAAAATGTTACCCGATTTGACTTCCATAGCCCCTGGATACATTTTGCACAAAGTCCCCCTGAATCATGGAAGTTCAGCCCAGAGCTTTTCTTTCAAGCTAGGGATCCAAGACTTGCAGGGATGGTAGAAGGGGACTTGGGCTACAAGAGGACACCTCCAGCTTGTCTGTACCATCTTCCCTCCATGGATGGCAGAGGGGCAAAATCGGAAAATGTTACCCGATTTGACTTCCATAGCCCCTGGATACATTTTGCACAAAGTCCCCCTGAATCATGGAAGTTAAGCCCAGCAGCCCCCTTTCAAGGTAGGGATCCCAGACTTGCAGGGATGGTAGAAGGGGACTTGGGCTCCAAGAGGACACCTCCAGCTTGTCTGTACCATCTTCACTCCATGGATGGCAGAGGGGCAAAATCGGAAAATGTTACCCGATTTGACTTCCATAGCCCCTGGATACATTTTGCACAAAGTCCCCCTGAATCATGGAAGTTCAGCCCAGCGGCTTCCTTTCAAGGTAGGGATCCCAGACTTGCAGGGATGGTAGAAGGGGACTTGGGCTCCAAGAGGAGACCTCCAGCTTGTCTGTACCATCTTCCCTCCATGAATGGCAGAGGGGCAAAATCGGAAAATGTTACCCGATTTGACTTCCATAGCCCCTGGATACATTTTGCACAAAGTCCCCCTGAATCTTGGAAGTTCAGCCCAGCGGCCCCCTTTCAAGGTAGGGATCCCAGACTTGCAGGGATGGTAGAAGGGGACTTGGGCTCCAAGAGGACACCTCCAGCTTGTCTGTACCATCTTCCCTCCATGGATGGCAGAGGGGCAAAATCGGAAAATGTTACCCGATTTGACTTCCATAGCCCCTGGATACATTTTGCACAAAGTCCCCCTGAATCATGGAAGTTCAGCCCAGCGGCTTCCTTTCAAGGTAGGGATCCCAGACTTGCAGGGATGGTAGAAGGGGACTTGGGCTCCAAGAGGAGACCTCCAGCTTGTCTGTACCATCTTCCCTCCATGAATGGCAGAGGGGCAAAATCGGAAAATGTTACCCGATTT